>NC_041411.2:85730641-87176981 GCF_900747795.2 Erpetoichthys calabaricus | reverse complement strand
TACAGGCCTCTCTCATCTTTTTAAGTGGGAGAACTTGCACAATTGGTGGCTGACTAAATACTTTTTTGCCCCACTTATACTCAGATATGGGTATGGATATTTGAGGAGTAAACCGCAACACAATGATTATATTTTTATATTATGTACATTAAGGAACCATCAACAATAAATCAGATCAAATTAATAATATATTGAACAATTATTATAATAGTAAAGTTTAATAAATCGGACTCTGCAGCTGCATGAATAAAAGGTAAAGAACCACTTCCGGTTAGCGGAAATAGCCCAAAAGTTGACAGAAATCTACGTTTTGTACCTAATACTTGTATGTAAAATTTGGCTGACCTAAGTGAAAGTGTACTCAAGTCATCGTGTTTACACACACACACAATTCCAAAAATCGTATTTTCAGACTCAGGGAGGTCTAAAATGTCAAGATTCATCAAAATCTTGAAATGGAGTTTTTGGTGGAACCCAATAGTTTACCTATACTGTACTTCGTATATGAGAAAGTCAGGGAGGTCTAAAGTGTCGAGATTCATTTAAATCTCGACATCGAATCTTTGGATGATTCCAACACTTTCCCTATACTTCATATATCAGAAATTAAAAGGGTCAATGAAAGTAAAAGTGAAATCATAAGGCAGACAAACTGAAATAGTTCTAAAAATAACTATTATCAAGAGGCCATGAATATTTTAAGTATAAACCTAAAAAAAATAATGTCATACTTTCAACAAAGTGCAGACCACTAACAACAACAATGTAGGTAGGTAACGGTTTGCTAAAATATAAACAGAAGAGCCCGTTGAAAGTTAGAAAAAAAGATAACATTGGCTTTACCAGAATGTGGAAAGATAAGAGAACAGAAAAACAACAATGAACCAATAGCTTATCATACTAAAAAACACACAGCCTTCTGGTCCTCCCAAGATCAAGGTTCCAGCTCCAACACTTTGTGAGTACCAGCAGGTTGCTACGCCATATGTGCTCAATGCTTAGCGGATGCCAGGACTGGCATTCTTCTTTTGGGCGTGCACCAAATTAACAGCATTCTGGACCAAAATCCTTAAATGCCTTTCGGAAAGCCTTGGTGTCACAATTCCTCCTAATCCATAACCACTGTGTTTGGTGTGCTCCCAGATGGGCTTAAAGTGGAAAATGAGAAACAAACCATAATTGCCTTTACTTCACTATTAGCATGAAGATTTATCTTCCGCAACTGGAAGAATCTAGTCCATCCCTTTTACCTCAGTGGGTAACTGATGTTATATACTCTTTGAAATGGGGAAAAAAAATCAGATTCTCACTTAGAGGATTTGTTCGAAATTTTTTAAAAAACCTGGCTGGGCCTAATTAAAAACTTTTTAGAATTAAAAAAAAAAGGCTGTTGGCCTTCCTCTACTTCTCTCGGGTGGGGTTGAACTGAATTTAGTTTTGTCAAGTTTGATTTGTTTGTATGGAATGTTACTTGCTTTTAATAAACTTAATAAAATAAAAAAGACTGGCATTCTTCATCTTCCTATCGTATAATCAGTTTCTGCAATTTGCCTCATGCTCAGCAGATATCGAGGCTCTTCTTACTCCTTCTGCCACATAATCCACCTGGTCTGTTTTCCTATGCAGTTTTCCATAAGAAAGATGGAAACCTTGATAAATTTGCAGAGGTTGCTGCAAGCTACATGTTTCACTTCACCAGCATGTTGTTAAAATAAAAATCAAGATTTTATTCACAGAAGATAATAAGTAATCACATGACAAGACAGACCAACCCTTAATGTTTTACACAGTATATATAGTTTGTGAATGGTAGTGGAAGCACTGTTATTTATAACCTTTGCAATTTACAACTGCCTTTGGAAGCAGACCACTTCTCATCAATAACATGTTTGCAGCAGAAAGTCAACTTCATACATTCAGAGAATCATCTTGTCAGCTAAGATGGCACAAAAATCAGCACTTTACCACAAAGTAATGCAAGGAGCTCTAAATACACATCCTTGCAATTAAGGGTGTTTTGCAAGTCCTTGAAAAATTGTTACTTGCCAGGTCAATTATCATTGGAATCCTAATTAATTTACACTCTATTTGCTGTAAAGTAAGTAAGGTACAAAGAAAACATCAAGCCAAAAAAGCCAACAATAGAAGACGATTACCGTTTGGGGCTGGCAGAGGATCAAATGGGTACATGGTTTTTTTGATTGTGTGCATGGATCACAGCTTTCAAGCAAGCATTACTTGCAAAGAATATAACAAATATATTTAATATATATATTTTATTGCGTGCAAATTAAATTTGTCAGATTACTTCAACTAGACACAACTACGTCTATCAGACGGACCTGAATCAGCCGAATCATCCAAAATTTCTACATTGTTCATACCACACAAATGATCATTTCCTCGAATTAAACATGACATTCTCCACTTTGACAGATTATTATTTTAGAGGCAAAATAAATAAATATTCATTATCCATTTGTTCAATGTATATAAAAAACATTGGGCTTGGGAAGCTATAGGCTGCGTTAAAGTGTATCTACACAAAAATTGAGTACACACAGTTTTCGATTATAGCGCCAAAATCAGATGCACGAAAACAGATACATAAATAAACATCTAACTGGAAACAACTTTATCGTTTTGTATTCTGGCCATGTAAAATTAACATATATTCAGCTTTAGAATATATTTTAAGTTCTCACCTTGTTGTCACCACAATACTCAAAGGGTAGTTTAAAAACCAACACTTTAAAATACAACAGCAAAGGTACTAACCAACACTTCCGTAATGTTAAACGTAGACACAGTAAACACGCTAGTCCCACTTTTTCCCGCGACAATCGCTACGCGAACTGACTTCACCCCGCCCACTTACTGACGATCTTGCAATTGATTGGCCAGCAACTCTGCAACTAGTTGTAATATAAATGATGTGGTTCTGCAAAGCAACTGGAATTACAGCAGTCACTTTGGTTCAGAAAACAGTAACAGATTCAACCCACTAATTCATTTGTTACGTCAGTTTGTGCAAGAAATCACGAAATTCTTTCCACACCCAGTCTCAACTAAAACACAATAATTCACAAGAAAAAGCAAGATTAAAGTATATACTGTACCACTAAATATCACGACTGGGACAAGTAAGCATTCAGATGTAATTACTTGCTACCAGGTTTGAGAACCGATCCTACTCATCGGTGGCAGCGATGAGTCAATAGAAAAACAATTACCTTGAGGGGCTTTGCTAGCTCCGGAACTTATCCAACCCCCACAATAAGATATGTGCGCCATGAATGTTTCAAATTAAATAGATGAGTTGAAGATGGCTAGATGAAGCCCATTTTATTTTTATTAGGATAACACATTTATCCAATGCAACTTGCAACATTTGAGAGATAAAATTGGTTATAACCCCCACCACCACCATATTACTCAGTATTTGTACGATTTATAATAAAATGAACTATTGTGTTTAGAACATTTGCAACTATGTATATTGAAATATTGCCTCAGTACTATTTTTGTTAGTTCACTTATCGAATTACAAAATGTCTAGTTGTGGAATGGGCACGCGTACAATTCTATACTGTACCTCTGATTTACTAGTTGCTGATTTTCCAGCCTAACACAGTAAGGAAAACAGAGGCTTCAGAGACTGGGAGAGGATCACCTGTCAATCATTTTATGAGCTCCATTCATCTGTTAGAGCTACCACGAAACAACTAATCACCTTCAAGAGTCGGTCCTTCATGGGCGTTCCCTTGTACCGATTTGATGACATCACTGCGTCCGAACGGCGTGCGCGTTGCCTGCGTCTTCTGTGACGGCGTGTAAACATCCGTTAGAAGCTCTCTAGGAGGAATAGAACACAGAGTTGTAATTTATTATAAATCTTCTGGCTGTACAAAATGAGGGCTATACTGACATGGATGGATAAAGTGCATGACAGAGATAAAGTGGAGCAATGGTATGTTAGCTGATTTTGTTACGGGTAATGGTTTGTCGAGATAGCAACGGTGGTTGCTAATGTAAACTGTTGTGATTGGGACTCCTGGGTTGCACTAGACTCTAGTATTGTGATACAGCAACAAACATTATAAGCTTATTTTACGTAATTTTATCTATGATCCAAGATTTATCTTTTACAAAACCAGACCAAAGTTTTATTTATTTTTTTAATAATGTAACAGATCTCGCTTTAGCTTATTCAGGATAAACTTGCTTTATTTCTCTCTCGATCTCTCTCTCGAAGAATCATGTGCAACACCGTTTTTGTCCAATTTTAAAATATATTTATTTATTGCATTGTAATTTCTGATAATCATTTGAAGCAAAACTCGTTTTACAAAATTTCATTAAACGCACTGTAGACGCTTGTTCATTGCATGGATTACTTCATCTTGTTATTTTTTTTTTTGTGAAATTCAGGAAATTGAGTATTTAAACCATTGCCCAAGTTATTATATATTTGTATGTTATATTTATGTGCATTCGCAAAAGAATGCGATAATTCTAATTTTTTTTTTTTTACTGTTTAAACACCTCAACCTATCGAATGAAGCAGTGAAAAATATGCGATTATTGTGACCATTCTAAAAAAATAAAATCTTATTAATGACATGTTCTCTGTCCATAGTGGTACTTTTTGCAACTAGGCAGTGTCAAGTATAGCTGTGTCTTTTAGATCTTAAACGTTATTCATAAACGTGTGCTCAAAAGACAAAATCTCCATTCAGTTGAAAAATGGGGAAAAATAAAACTGGCAAAAATTGTCTAAAACACATGGCTCTCAAAAATATTGTTACAGCAACACCATACTGATGTGTTAAATCGACTGTTTCTTCTTACAAAAAATAGTTTTTAAAATTCATTCAGCGCTTTTAGTACTAGGGTGTTGTACCATGTTAGCCATTATGAATGTAGTGAGAAGTCAAGCAAAATTACCCCTTTTATTAGCTAACTAAAAAAACATTACAATATGCAAGCTTTCGAGACAACTCAGGCCCCTTCTTCAGGCAAGATGTAAATTATTATTATTATATTACATCTTTCCTGAAGAAGGGGCCTGAGTTGCCTCAAAAGCTTGCATATTGTAATCTTTTTTTAGTTAGCCAATAAAAGGTGTCCATTTTGCTTGACTTTTCACGACATTCAACGTTTATGTTATTTTTTTATTTTTTGCACTTCATTATAAGGAAACTGCTACTTTAAGTTCTCTTATACAAACTTTTACTTCATTACTCATACCTTTTTATTACTGGTTATACCATCAGTATCACCATTTGTATAAGTCGGCGAAACTGGCCTTACGAGCAGAGGCTACATGTTCATCCATTAATCATGTATGTTTTCACCACCTTAAACTCAAAAGACAGCCCTTTGACAACTGTAAAGTTTTCTCAAATGTCCTCAGTATCACACACCAAGACAGTGCTGAAAGCTGAACCAGAAGGAGTGGGTATGTAAACTGAATTCTGAATCCGTACTGTGTGAGTGTGTACATGTGTTGGCACCCAGTCCAGGATGAGTTACTACCTTGTGTCCAATGAATGCTGTCTAGACAGACTGTGGTTTTTGAATGTTATTAAGACCTTTTTTTACAAATGGGGATGCATTTTTGTAAACGTGTTTAAATTTGAAAAACAAGTACTATATACAGTATGCAATTGAATATTTCTGATTTACATTTTCACTCATGGGATCACTAGTATGGGATTTTTAATGACCAAATATTTTAAAAGTCTACTTTTTATTAGTACTGTTTTTGAACATCTTTGTACAAGTTCATGTTTTAAAGTACTTTTGTATTCATCCACTCAGTTAATGTGGTTTGCTGTTTAAAATTACATTCTTTTTTTAATTATATAAGCTCTCTCAGGTTTAGAGATTTATTCAGTATTACACATCAACCAGGGCCATCGTACCAGGATCATAGGCTCCCAGGTAAAGTATTGTGCTGGGGCCCCTGATTTGACAGAAAAACAGAAACATACATAGGGATCTGAAACTCCTGTGGCCCCCCAGCCAGTGCCCATACTTTAAGACAACCCTCATCAAGACAGTGCTGGAAGATGAACCAGTAACTCTATGGGTTATACTTCACTGATGTTTTACAAATTCTTAGTTCAGCTTATATATGTAACCTACTGTATATGCGTGTGCAGTGCACATCTTACATAAGTTGGATATGTTAGCACATTTGTGGCAATTGTTCAATAAATAGTGTTGTGGCGAAAAATTATCACCACAAGGCTTTTCACCTGATATGAAGGATATTAGGACTCAGGATAGGCAAACAGAGTCTATAGTTTTATTTCAATAAAATAGCCATAATAATAACACTGACTCAACTCAATATGGCCAAATAGAGCTGAGCCCTGAACAGTTCCAGACTCAAAACTTTCATAGTAATTTCTTATCATTCTGACCTCGCTCATATTAGCTCATTTGCTCTTTTCTCTGACTCCCCTCCGCACCTCCCCAGCCTGTACCTTGAATTCCCATGGGAACCGTTATTATCTCCTGACTTTCTCTGCAGCTGGCCCCTCCGGTATTTTCACTGTCTGTTGTTAATTTTACTTTCTGTTTTGCTCATTTCTATTGGTTCTCGGCCGGGCAGAAGTTCCTTCTTCCATGTTTGCCCTTTTTCTTATCACTTCCCCTTCCTTGGCTCGCATGCTAGTTTATACTTGGCATCTTAAAGCTAAGCTTTAATTAAAAAGAAATATGGCATGTGCTTTTATTTAATCATTGTTTGGCAGTCCTGACCTGCATTAATATCTACACTAATGCTAATGCTTATATATCTTTCTATATTTATTTATGTTAGTACATGAATACACTAGTTTTAGTTTTCATACATGACATCATCTTGACCTTACATCAATGCCTTTGCTGTTTCTGCTGATTCACTATTCCAGCTGGCTCCTCACATGCCTACCCTGACCATTTTTCCTGCATTTTGTTACTAGTATCGTTCCTTGTTTTCTGGGCTTCAAGGAACAGGTGTTCTCATTTCTCCTTATCCTATCCTCGGGTAGTTTCTGTACGTCATTCTTGTCCTGTTCTGTTCTTCCTTTCCCACACTAGCAATTCTGCTTCAAGCTTAAAAAATAATGCAATATGACTGATTTTTTAGTTAACAATTTGCTTGACATTCGAATTTATGTTAAATCTAATGCTTCAGAAGCTATATTTTATGGCTATTTATGCTAATATGCTATTTCTGCCTAATGTATAAATTTTTTTACCTTTTAATAATAGCATATAATGTATTAGAATTTATCGACTATAGTTGAACTCCAGTGATAATTGTTTCTGTGTGTCTCCACGTAGATTGATTTTATAAATGTGAAAAGTTAAATGTCTTGTATATTATATAAAAGAGCAATGGATTATTAAATGAATAGCTGTGATAAACAACAGAAATAATATTTATTTGTGTATTCATATTTTTAGTGTCTATGATCTGGCTTTCAAGCCTGATGGAACACAGCTTATTGTTGCTGCAGGAATCCGAGTTATGGTAGGTTTAAAATTCAGTATTTTTTGTAAAAAGACAAAAAAAAAACAAATAATAATAAGTATAATAATAATTTAACGCTAGTGGAAACTTAGACTTTTTTCAATATACTTTAATAATATATTAAATACACATTCTTTTTAAGGAAGTATGGCTTCGGATCTAGTCTGGTGCTTTATTATATACAGTTAGGTCCATAAATATTTGGACAGACAACTTTTTTCTAATTTTGGTTCTGTACATTACCACAATGAATTGTAAATGAAACAACTCAGATGCAGTTGAAGTGCAGACTTCCAGCTTTAATTCAGTGGGTGAACAAAACAATTGTGTAAAAATGTGAGGCAACTAAAGCATTTTTTTAACACAATCCCTTCATTTCAGGGGCTCAAAAGTAATTGGACAATTGACTCTTTGGCTATTTCATGAGCAGGTGTGGGCAAGTCCGTCGTTATGTCATTATCAATTAAGCAGATAAAAGGCTTGGAGTTGATTTGAGGTGTGGTGCTTGCATGTGGAAGATTTTGCTGTGAACAGACAACATGTGGTCAAAGGAGCTCTCCATGCAGGTGAAAGAAGCCACCCATAAGCTGCGAAAACAGACAAAACCCATCCGAGAAATTGCTACAATATTACGAGTGGCAAAATCTACAGTTTGGTACATCCTGAGAAAGAAAGCAAGCACTGGTGAACTCAGCAACGCAAAAAGACCTGGACGTCCACGGAAGACAACAGTGGTGGATGATGGCAGAATCATTTCCATGGTGAAGAGAAACCCCTTCACAACAGCCAACCAAGAGAACAACACTCTCCAGGGGGTAGGCGTATCGATATCCAAGTCTACCATAAAGAGAAGACTGCATGACAGTAAATACAGAGGGTGCACTGCAAGGTGCAAGCCACTCATAAGCCTCAAGAATAGAAAGGCTAGATTGGACTTTGCTAAAGAACATCTAAAAAAGCCAGCACAGTTCAGGAAAAACATTGTTTGAACAGATGAAACCAAGAGCAACCTCTACCAGAATGATGGCAAGAAAAAAGTATGGAGAAGGTGTGGAACAGCTCATTATCCAAAGCATAGCACATCATCTGTAAAACACAGTGGAGGCAGTGTGATGGCTTGGGCGTGCATGGCTGCCGGTGGCACTGGGACACTCGTGTTTATTGATGATGTGACACAGGACAGGAGGCTAGATGAATTTAGATCCTCCTCTGCTTCAATATCATGTGGGGTTCCACAAGGCTCCATACTTGGTCCTCTGCTATTTTCTTTGTATCTCCTGCCTCTTGGCTCTATTCTTAGAAAGCATAAAATTGCTTTCCATTGTTATGCAGACGATACTCAGGTTTATGTACCCCTCAAATGCAAGGATGCTTACTCCATACAAACTTTGGTTATATGCCTAGAAGAGGTGAAAGCTTGGATGGCAGTAAACTTCTTAAATTTTAATGAAAATAAGACAGAGGTTATAGTTTTTGGTCCTGGGGGCACCAGTGGGTCTATTTCTACTTCTGCTCCTGTGGATTTGGGTCCCCTTGCACAATATGGTACACCTGTTATTACAAATTTGGGTTTTAGGATAGATGAGGATTTTAGACTGGACGGTCAGATCAGCGCGGTGGTGAAATCTTGTTTTTTTTCAGCTAAGACGTTTGGCGAAGATAAAAAACATTCTTTCCAAAGATCAATTTACAACCGTAATCCACGCCTTCATTACAACCCGGTTGGACTATTGTAATTCGTTGTATGTTGGTATTAGCCAGTCCACCCTGTCTCGGCTCCAGCTGGTGCAAAATGCTGCTGCACGCCTTTTAACTGGCACGCGAAAAAATGAGCACATTACACCTGTGTTATCCTCACTGCACTGGCTGCCTGTTCAGTTTAGAGTTCATTTTAAGATTCTTTTATTTGTTTTTAAGTCCTTAAATGGGCTTGCTGCACCCTACCTCGCTGAGCTGCTGCATATGCACTCTCCTTCCCGCTCACTCAGATCAGTTGGTCAGCTGCTTCTTGATGTGCCTAGGACTCAGCGAAAGCTCAGGGGGGATAGGGCTTTTTCCGTTGTGGCTCCAAGGCTCTGGAATTCACTGCCGATCCACATTAGACAGGCCTCCTCACTGCCCATTTTTTAAGTCTGCTCTTAAGACTTACCTCTTTAGTTTGGCGTTTGATCCTGTGTGAGCAGTTGATTTTACTCTGTTTTAACTCTGTTTAGTTGTGTTTACTATGTTTTAATTAGTTTCATTTATTGTATTTTATTTTACTTATTTATTATTTTGTTTTTGTTTAAAATTTTTTTTAGCCTATGTTCAGCACTTTGGTCAGCGGCTGTTGTATGTAAAGTGCTTTATAAATAAAATTGACTTGACTTGACTTGACTAGGACAGAAGCAGCCGAATGAATTCTGAGGTGTTCAGAGACATACTGTCTGCTCAAATCCAGCTAATGCAGTCAAATTGATTGATGATACAGATGGGCAATGACCCAAAACATACAGCCAAAGTAACCCAGGAGTTTATTAAAGCAAAGAAGTGGAAAATTCTTGAATGGCCAAGTCATTCACCTGATCTTAACCCAATTGATTATGCATTTCACTTATTGAAGACTAAACTTCATACAGAAAGGCCCACAAACAAACAGCAACTGAAAGCCGCTGCAGTAAAGGCCTGGCAGAGCATTTAAAAAGGAGGAAACCCAACATCTGGTGATGTCCAGGAGTTCAAGACTTCAGGCTGTCATTGCCAGCAAAGGGTTTTCAACAAGTATTAGAAATGAACATTTTATTTCCAGTTATTTAATTTGTCCAATTACTTTTGAGACCCTGGAATGGAGGGATTGTGTTAAAAAATGCTTTAGTTACCTCACATTTTTATGCAATCGTTTTGTTCACTCCGCTGAATTAAAGCTGAAAGTCTGCACTTCAACTGCATCTGAGTTATTTCATTTAAAATTCATTGTGGTAATGTACAGAACCAAAATTAGAAAAAAGTTGTCTCTCTCCAAATATTTATGGTCCTAACTGTAAGTATTCTGTTTTTCATGGTAATGGTGAAAGGAAACCTTTTAGCTATCTCTGAAATTTTTTTCCATCCTTAAATCCTATTCCTCTAATTTATTCTTCTGTTAACAAGTATGGCTAAACAGCAGTCTATTCTCAGAAGATGAGCCTATGAGGATAGTGTAACTTTGTGTAATGTGTTCATTTTATAGTTTTTATTATTCTGTTTTTCACCTTGTCAATTCACATTGTCAAATCCATTGGTCACATTCTTATTTTAAATGTGTATGTAGTTATAATGTTTGAAAGTTAATTTATTTGGATATTTTGAACTTAAACATTTGGTGTTATTTTACCTTATATCATTTTAAGGTTTATGACACATCAGATGGAACTCTTATTCAGCCCCTGAAGGGTCACAAGGACACAGTGTATTGTGTAGCCTATGCTAAAGATGGTAAGTTTCTTTTAAATATTTTATGTGGTTATAACATGCACTGTATGTTTTCTAAATACTAACAGATAAAGAAGCAAAACTTCTTTCAAACTTTTGCATTTTTAGACATACTGTACCTGTATTTGCACTTCAATTCTCAGTGCTTTAATTCAAGAAACAAAATAGCACATATACCTGTATGTAAATACATGAACTTTGAAGGCATAAAGGAAAAAAATAGTTCTCAAAACTCACATCTGCAATACATGAACACAGCTGTAATAAAAGCTAAAATGTTCTCATAGTCTTTATAAGATAAAACACATTTTGAGGTTTCAGTAAAGCATAAAAAACTACTTGAAGGCAACATGCATTTACATACCACTTTAAGTTACATTTACACTGTTTTATTATAGTGGAAGTCTGTTGAATATTATTAAAGTACAAATAATTTTAACTTTGTTTAGGCAAGCGTTTTGCCTCAGGATCAGCTGATAAAAGTGTCATTATTTGGACCTCAAAGCTGGAAGGGATTTTAAAATATACGTAAGTGAAAACTTTTTTTGCTCTTCTTTTGATAGGTTTAATTGTTTTACTAATTTTAAAGCACAAATATACACATCATGTTTTAATGTAATGTAATATCACCTGCCGAAATTAACTTAATTTGCTTACTAGATGTACCCTAATGAACCTAGAAAAGTGTTTATTAATATATATAGAATTTTTTACATTGTGAATTTAAGATATTATCGCTCTGAAATTATTTTGTTGTATTATAATAGGGTTAAGCAGGTCTGGAATATGGATAGATGGGCAGCATTCTTTCTACTATGCATTTCAAATTTACTAACATGGATGGATAAAGTGCATGTCATGCAGATTACTTTAGCTAATTAATTTTTTATGTGTTAAAAAATTGATTTTCTACATGCAGTGATCCAAATATTCATAGTTCTGTTTTGCCAGTTAACCCTTTATTTGAAGCTCTAGGACTCTGATTGTCCTTCTGCTAACCTGTAGTTCCCATTTCCCATCACTCTCTTCCCACAGCCATTACTTATATTTTAAGTTTACTTCTTAGGTGAGGTAAACTGGATGCATAGCTTTAGTATAGGACTCCAAATTTGTAGCAAGCTTGGAAGAAACTTTTTCCCCCTGGTACATGGCTCTTACAGCAACAAGGTGATGCAGTGAATTGCAGTTCAGCCTCATGGCTCCAGGATACTGGGTTTAAATTGTTGAGTTTGCCTGGAACTCTCATATTCGTCCAACATTTCAAAGACAGAGTATGTTAACTGATGACTCAGAATTATACGAAAATGTGTGAGTGTTGGTGTGTGCACAGTTATGTCATCCTGTGCAAAGTTTGTTCCTGCTTTGTGCCCAGTGCTGCCAGTTTAATTTCCTATCAACCATTAAACTTGAGTTTAGTAAATGGTTGGGCAGACAGAAGTGGTTGTTACTGCAGAAGCCAGTGTGCTTTTTTCAGTCACATTATTCTTGCTCCTGTTTCCCATCAGACACTTACATTTATATACCCTTTTGACACTGAGTATAGAATCAATAATTTGTCCATAACCTTCCTTTTTCTAGAGGAGCCATGTAAAACTCAGATCCTAGAGGGCTGCAATAGCGGCAGGTGTTTGCTCCAGACACTTTTTAAAATTAGTAACCAGTTACTGTTGCTAATCTAACAGACTTCATTTGCCTTAATTATAGGTCACTTGCTTAATTGTATCTTTTTTTTTCTTAACAATAAAGTGCCAAGTAAGGGATCTCAAGCAGTCCTGGAGGGCCACCATATTCACTCCAACCATTCTTCAATTTAACTGTTAAAGGGACCCTTTGTTTAATTCTATGGCCTGTTAGTGTTTCTGATCTGTCACACTAGTTGTGTCCAAAACTGATTTTCACAATGCATACGCTTTGAAGACCACAGAAGATTAATATTTATCATACCTTCACTTTTTTCTTTTCAAATATTTTATTGAGATGAATATTGTATGAAAGCTGCGGTGGGTTGGCACCCTGCCCAGGATTGTTTCCTGCCTTGTGCCCTGTGTTGGCTGGAATTGGCTCCAGCAGACCCCCGTGACCCTGTGTTCGGATTCAGCGGGTTGGAAAATGGATGGATGGATATTGTATGAAAGACACATGTGCACATGGGATATAATTTAGTCTTATCATCTGTTGACTTGCTTTGCATCTCATTATTGTTTGACTGCAGGATAAAGAAAAAAATGAAATAATTAAAATGTAAGGTAATTAAAATCAAGCCAGCACAGTATGGTCCATTCAGTTAATAAAGGAGAAAGTGGCTGGGACAAAAGCTAGCAGCCAATGTAGCCCTCTGGAAACGGAATTTGACATCCTTTCTGGAAGAAACAATATTATACTACAGAAGTCCAGCTTGTCTCACTTACTGTGCAATGCCAAATAATGTAGACACATCTTTTATTCTTGTATTTATTACATCCTTTACAACCTTATCATGCTAAAATTTGAGATTTCTGAGCTTAAACTAATAAAATCTTTAATAATGTGTTTGAAGTTAATTATTTGCTGGTTTTGACTTTTTATTTGGTAGTAAAATGTGAAAGTAATGCATTTTTCAAATTAACATAGCATATTTCAATTTTTCAGGCATAATGATTCTATTCAGTGTGTTGCATATAATCCAATTACACACCAGCTGGCTTCATGTTCATCTGGTGACTTTGGTATGTATTAATTCCTTGATATGTGTTACTTATGGCCAATGAGATGTCTATTGTGATAAAAAGACTGTTATATTGTGCATTTATATTGTTGCCTTTTACATTAATGTAATATTTACATTTGGACTATATATATATATATATAATATATATATATATATATATATAATATAGTAAAAAGATTCCACATGACACAGAGAAAGGTTTGGGGGCAGCCACCTGTATATTTCAGATAGGCTGCCAAAACAGAACTTTGTGGTTCAAAATTGTACAGGTCTTAACAGACTTCAAACACAGAACAGTACAGACAGGCAAACATGGCGGTTTCAAGTCCAGGCGAAATTTCCCATGGTTGGTCTGCTGATGAAAAAGAGGAAGGATCAGTGCACTCTTCCAACCCCTGGTCTGGCATGGAAGTATCCCTTTGTGACCCCTTTCTCACATTTCTGATGTTTTGTACTGCATTATGTGTTTGTACTATGTACCTTGTGGATGGTGCAAAGAAGGCTTCTATACGCCTTATGTATAACCTAGGCAATCTCAAAGAGGGAAGAACTGGCTAAGTTGACTGAAAATATGCATAAATATTTTTACAGGTTTATGGTCACCAGAACAAAAGTCTGTTTCTAAGAACAAGGTCAACAGTAAAATCACTTGCTGTGGGTAAGTGAATATGCTGTTGCTAGTTTAAACAAAATATGATGAGCTCCTTATACAGCATTTTCTTTGATGGTGTTCAAGTTTTTCTAATTGTTTGTGACCCAAACACATTTTTAGTGCATGTTTTCAAGCCACCACCTTTCTGGTATGGGTTGTGAGAATCTAAGATTGCTAATATTGTTTTAAGGCTTTATTTATTTATTTATTTAGATGGACAAATGATGGTCAGTACCTTGCACTCGGAATGTTCAATGGCATTGTGAGCATTAGGAATAAAAACGGAGAGGAGAAAGTGAAAATTGAACGCCCTGGAGGTTCTTTGTCACCTATCTGGTCTATAGCTTGGAGCCCCTCTAAGTATGTAAATTTCAAGAATCTTTCATTCTTGTATGGATGAGTAACATACACTTAAATTTAAAATTGTTGAAGTCAGTTTTTTTTTATTCATTTATGTGCTTTTTTATGTTTAGTATGTAAACTTTATCTTATTTAGATTTTTTTCTTATTGTTAAAGATTGTAGCATTAATTAATAAATATAATCTGACTATACAGTTTTAGTCATGATTAATTCCTTTTAGTGACAATGGAAACTCAGAGGTTCTTTTCTGTTCTTTGTAAAAAAAAAATTGTTTTACTCTATTTAGAGATGAACATAATGATATTTTAGCTGTGGCAGACTGGGGACAAAAACTCTCTTTCTACCAGCTTAGTGGAAAACAGGTATTTTTTAAAATATTTTTCTTAACAAATATTTTAAGAATTTCACATTTACCATTTGTAATTTTACATTTGTAAACTGAAAGCTCAGTAAATTGACTTCCTTTTGCCCTGATTATAAAACACAGGTAAGATAAACATGTACTCCCCATGTAATGACTGATTTTTCTCGGTCAGAATGTGCTCTATTCAAATCTGGGAAACACATTTTAAAAACAAACTTTTTTTCTGTTTCAGATCGGAAAAGATCGGTCTTTAAACTTTGACCCTTGCTGTGTCAGCTTTTTTTCCAAAGGAGAGTATATTGTTATGGGAGGGTCAGATAAGCAGGTTTCTTTGTATACAAAAGATGGTATACGCCTTGGTCCCATTGGTGAACAGAATTCATGGGTTTGGTCTTGTAAAGTAAAACCAGAATCCAACTATGTGGTGAGTAACTACTATTTCCTAACTTATTTTTTCAGTCTTTACATATTACCTTACTTGATAAATCTTGAGAAGATGAAGAGGTACTTTTAATATGGGTAAAAAAAAAACCAAAAGTAATATCTACCAAGGCTTCTACAAAGAAGTAAAATTTTAGTAAAGTAGTGGTGAAGGTGCAAGAAGCAAAGGTGTAGGAGTTATCCATTGGCCTAAAGAAAGGAAAAGTAATTTGTTTAGGAGTTCAAAGCAGATAGTAAAGTTAAATGGGATATAGTAGATGCAAATGTTTTAAAAAAGATTGTTGATGGCAGAAAGAGCACCAGAAATAATTATACTAAGTAGTTACGGAAAGAGGGGAATCAATGGAGTAATGATGTTGGTTACAAAGAATTCTGAGAATCTAGCAGTAGATTTTCAAAAGAGAATGCCACAAATGTGCTGAAATACATGGAGGGGTACGGTTCACCAAGAAAGATGTTAGAAATGGCAATTGAATGTCATGAAGTGTCACGTCTGGCACTCGCGTGTAACTCACCTGTAAAGGAAAAGAACAGATACTTTAATGGATTTTTGGTGTTATGGATCAAGTGTGCTTTTAAGGGAAGCTAATAAAGTTAGTTGAGAGAATATTATAGAAAATAACAAGGGATTTATTAGAGCTAATCTTTTTTTTATTATGGTAGAATATACTGTTGATTTTTTCCATTCCTCCTGTTTTGGCATATAAATAAAGCGATAATTTTATAATTTTACTTTCTTTTTTGTGTTTATAGTCATAGAAAAAAGGAATTCATTTACCAGTGCCACTCCAGGCAACTTTTGATTAACTAAATTATTAAATTGTATAGTTATAAATGGGAACATCGGTTGTGAACCAAATGAAAAGCCTAACTACACCTGGTTTTGTGTTTAAAATTGGATTATCAAGTACAATGGATATCTTCACATTTCCTGGCCGTAATTGCTAATACAATATATAGTTTAACTCATTAAAAATATTTATTAGCTCATCAATAACTGTTTTCATTTAAGAATATAGTCAGCAAGTACATCCCTCAAATAAAATGTAATATAATTTGGTGTTGAATTCTTAATTTAAAAAGTTTAAAAAATGATTGTGCATGTTGTTTGCATATGGTTCAAAGCACTCAGGAGCTGCATGTGCTTTGTCCCTAGGAGCTTTGCATTAGGTGTGCTACTTACTGCAATGATTACAGACAGAGAGGAAGGTGCAGCAATCAGTTATCAAATAAGACAGTTAACTCTATAATATATTTCCGTTAACGGCAAATGGTGTTTATATCATTCCACTAATAACATTTCAGCTTTTTTTAAGTAAAATTTGCATCTATTTTGCTAAGGCAAAAAAAGCACTGGAAGAATATTCTGTATATTGTGGAAAGTATACCCCCGGACACAGACAGACAGACACGAGAATGTCCAAAACACACTTCTTTATTTCCCCTGAGCACCACAATGCCTTCCTCCAACAACTCTCTTCCTTTCTCTCTTTCTCTTTCTCTTCTTCTGACCTCCACTCCCCTCCTCACAAGCTCCGTCTTCTTCCTCCCAACTCCGGCTCGTCTACTGGAGGGAGGCGGCCCCTTTTATACTGACCCAGATGAGCTCTGGGTGCTCCCCCTGACACTTCCACTCCGGGTGCCCCTGGAATTTCTTCCGGCAGCAGTTCCTAGTGTGGCGGAACTGCTGCCATCCAGGATTTCATAACCGTCCGGGCGCCCCCTGGCGGTGGCCACGTCCTCCAGTAGGGATGAGCATCCCAGCTCCGTTCCAGTGGCCCACAAGCAGACCCGGGTGGCTGCCCTCTCATGGCCCAGGGGAGGTATCGTCCATCTCAGGGACCATCCAGGCATCCTGGCTGGGTAGGGTCCCCAGCCGTTGGGGACAATATGTACAGTATGTACTGTATGCATGTATAATTTTAACAACAGACGCACTAGAGGGTCAACAATGAGACGACCTCCAAAACAGGAGTGGTTTAACAGGTGGAGGCCACTGACATTTTTCCCTCCTCATCTTTTCTGAGTGTTTCTTCACTAGTTTTGCATTTGGCTATGGTTAGTGTCACTACTGGTAGCATGAGGCGATACCTGGACCCTACAGAGGTTGCACAGGTAGTCCAACTTCTCCAGGATGGCACATCAATACGTGCCATTGGCAGAAGTTTTGCTGTGTTTCCCAGCACAGTCTCAAGGGCACGAAAGAGATTCCAGGAGACAGGCAGTTACTCTAGGAGAGGTGGACAGGGCCATAGAAGGTCCTTAAGCCATCTGCAGGACCGGTATCTGCACCTTTGGACAAGGAGGAATCAAACTACTGAATACGATTTGGAGTTGCTGCAATGAAGTTTCGGCAAAATGGACTAGCCTGCCGCATCATTTTTTCACTTTGATTTTTGATGTGTTTTTGAATTCAGCCCTCTGTAGGTTGATAATTTTCTTTTCCATCAAAAGATGTGGCATCCTTTCGATCCTAACACATTACCCAGTCCATATCAGTAGAGATATCCAGCAGGATTTTTTTCCTATTGAGATCTGATGTGTTTTCAAAGTGTTCCTGTAATTTTTTGAGCAGTATATTTTGTTTTATTGCCTCAATAAAATGTTATTTATATCTTTGACTGCTGAAATCTATTTGTCCATTTTAATGTGCCTACTTTTGAGGGAAAAGTAAATTCTGTGCACTTGAAGGCATTTATGTTAATACCATGTTCATTTCACTGTATTGTATGGTTTAAATTGTGTTAAAAAAAATTTTTTCTTAATGACACAAAATAATTGTGTTAAAGAAATATGTTACTGTTTAATAAATTAAAAATATAAAACTTATTTCTATTGCTAGGTGGTTGGTTGCCAGGATGGAACAATTGCACTGTACCAGCTGATCTTCAGCACTATTCATGGTCTTTATAAGGACAGATACGCTTACAGGGGCAGCATGACAGATGTTATTGTTCAGCACCTTATTACAGAGCAGAAAGGTAAGATCAATTACAGTATTTACCAAAACATGTAATGCTTTTGTACTTTTTGTGTAATTATTGTAAATGCAATTGATGAACAAATTAACAACATATGTAGCATTGTTTATTTATGGAAATAATATACTTCCAGAAATACCCATAAATTAGAACCTAATTTTAATGCTAAGCATGGTCATAAAAGCTGCAAAGGTCTGGAGCTCTAATACCAAAATTGGAACAAAAAATATGTTCATCAATCCATTCATTTTCTTTACTCATTTAATCTAGAGGGGGGGGGGGCAGGCCAGGTTTAGATCTAAACATGGAAGAACAAAAAATGGTGTAGAAATAAAAATGCATAGTAATGTAAATTCTAACCAAACATTTAAATGTAGAAGGAGTAACACATTTAAAATAGCTTACCCTTTTTAGGAAGGGTAGATAGAACAGAAAAGGAGGTGGGGTTGCTGTTTATGCCAAACAGGATTTAAATTTAAGTCCTCTTCAGTTGGATGATGAGCCCCATCTTAGTGAGGACATGTGGCTTCGCCTGGAAAATATTATGGAAAGAGGTCTTATTTTAGGAGTGTGTTATAGACCACCCATTTCAGACAGTAATTTCAACACACATCTTTTTAGTAATATCAAAAAGGCAAGTTTACAGGGAGATATTATAGTCATGGGGGACTCTAATTATCCAAATATTAACTGGGATAACCTTGCAGATGGAGGAGCACAAGAGCAGGAGTTTTTAGAAGTAATCAGTGACTGTTTTTTAAAAGGTGTGAAGCCTGTCTGGATTTAGTATTTTGTAATAATCAGGATGGAATTGAGGGTGTAGAGGTGATTGAACCACTAGGGTCAAGTGACCATAATGTAATACAATTCTCAGTATTTTATAAGAGTGCAGATGCAAAGACTAAAATTGTTAAGTTAAACTTTGGTAGGGCTAATTTTGAGCAGATGCGACAAAGTCTAAGGAGGATAGACTGGGATAAGCTTTTAAGAGCAGTGGAACAGGTTTAAAAAGTTTTACATGTAATGCAGAACAGATACATACCTAAATTTGGAATTAATAGGAAACTAAAAAAAAACTCCACGATGGATTAATAAAGATTTAAAAAAGAAGTTGCAAAGGAAAAAACTGCTTTATAAGACATATAAGACTAATGACTGCAAAGTGAATCGTAGAGCATATGAAAACATGAGGGCAACCATTAAGAAGGATATCAGGGAGGCTAAAAGACAGTTGGAGAGGAATATAGCAGATAAGGCGAAAGATGACCCTAAGAGATTCTTTCAGTATTTTAGTAGCAAAAGAACAGTCAAGGAGGAGGTCAAGTGCATCAGAAATAGTAAAGGGGAATTAAAAGGTACAGACAGTTAAATAGCGGATGCCCTAAACTTACATTTTTCTGAGGTGTTTACAAGTGAGCAAGTGGATAACCTCCCAGAGGTAACAGGGACTACTAAGGAGGTACTGAGGGATTTGGAAATTGTAGAGGGAGAAGTGCTGCTCAGATTAAATAACCTGAAATCAAACAAATCACCAGGACCAGATAATATTTACCCTTGAGTTCTTAAGGAGGCTAGCGAGTACATATATAAACCCTTGACACATATTTTTAGGAAGTCACTGCACACTGGAGAGATTCAGAAGGACTGAAAAATGGCAAATATCATCCCATTATATAAAAAGGGTGATGGGGCCGATCCAAGCAACTGTAGGCCAGTAAGCTTAACATGCATCACAGAAAATTAATGGAAGGAATTATTAAGGATAAGATTGAGCAACACCTGGCAAGGACAGGAGTTATTCTGAACAGTCAGCATGGGTTCAGAAGAGGGAGGTCGTGTTTTACTAACATGCTGGAATTCTATGAGGAGGTAACAAAAGGATACGATCAAAGTGGAGCATATGATATTATTTATCTGGACTTTCAGAAAGCATTGATAAGGTGCCACATGAGAGGTTGGGCATCAAATTAAAAGAAGTGGGAGTTCAGGGTGATGTTTTTAGATGAGTGCAGAATTGGCTCAGACACAGGAAGCAGAGGGTGATGGTGCGGGGAACCTCATCAGAACTGGCCGATGTTAAGAGTGGTGTTCCACAGGGGTCAGTGCTAGGGCTGCTGCTATTTTTAATATATATAAATGATTTAGATAAGAATATAAGTAACAAGCTGGTTAAGTTTGCAGATGATACCAAGATAGGTGGATTAGCAGATAATTTGTAATCCGTTATATCATTACAGAAGGACTTGGATAACATACAGGCTTGGGCAGATTTGTGGCAGATGAAATTTAATGTCAGTAAATGTAAAGTATTACACATAGGAAGTAAAAATGTTAGGTTTGAATACACAATGGGCGGTCGGAAAATCGAGAGTACACCTTATGAGAAGGATTTAGGAGTCATAGTAGACTCTAAGCTATCGACTTCCCCGACAGTGTTCCAAAGCCATTAAGAAGGCTAACAGAATGTTAGGTTATATAGCACGGTGTGTGGAGTACAAGTCCAAGGAGGTTATGCTCAGCCTTAATAAATGCACTGGTGAGACCTCATCTGGAGTTCTGTGTGCAGATTTGGTCTCCAGGCTACAAAAAGGACATAGCAGCACTAGAAAAGGTCCAGAGAAGAGCGACTAGGCTGATTCCAGGGCTACAGGGGTTGAATTATGAGGAAAGATTAAAAGAGCTGAGCCTTTACAGTTTAAGCAAAAGAAGATTAAGAGGTGATATGATTGAAGTGTTTAAAATTATGAAGGGAATTAGTACAGTGGATCGAGACAGTTATTTTTAAATGAGTTCATCAAGAACACTGGGATACAGTTGCAAACTTGTTAAAGGTATACATTTTGCACAAACATTAGGAAGTTTTTCTTTACACAAATAATGATAGACACTTGGAATAAGCTACCAAGTAGTGTGGTAGACAGTAAGACGTTGGGGACTTTCAAAACTCAACTTGATGTTTTTTTGGAAGAAATAAGTGGATAGGACTGGCGAGCTTTGTTGGGCTGAATGGCCTGTTCTCGTCTAGAGTGTTCTAAAGACATAATGTATGTAATCCAATTTAGGTTTTTTTTAGGAATAAAGCCTGGGACTACTAGGTATCCTGGGGCATCAACAAGTCATTCAGTAATTGTATCCTTCCCTCCATCCATTATCAAACCTTCCTAATCCAGTTTTAGATTCGTGAAATGTCAGAATCTATTCTAGCGGCACTTTGTGCTAGGCAGGAGACAGCCATGGTTTGGATTCTAGTCCATTGTAGAGAACACTTTCACACACTCCCACACACACTCCACACTATACCAGTTTAGAGTTAATGTAACCTGTACATCTTTGAGTAACTGGAGGAAAACCTCACGGACGTGGGGAGATCTTGCAGAATCCATACCAATAAGGTTCTAGGATTCTTTGTGGCATTGCACTGTTAAAGCATGGTGTTACCAAACATTAGATGACTATATACTCTTTTTGCCAAGGTCCTATTTCATCCAATAACTGACTATAATAAGTTTGTTGGAGCTATCTGAGGCTTATGTGTAAATCAATGTACAACCCCAATTCCAATGAAGTTGGGACGTTGTGTAAAATGTAAATAAAAACAGAATAGAATGATTTGCAAATCCTTTTCAACCTATATTCATTTGAATACACTACGAAGACAAGATATCGAATGTTCAAACTGATAAACTTTATTGTTGCTTTGCAAATCTTCACTCATTTTGAATTTGATGCCTGCAACACGTTCCAAAAAAGATGAGACGGGGCAGCAAAAGACTGGGAAAGTTGAGGAATGTTCAAAAAACACCTGTTTTGAACATTCCACAGGTGAACAGGTTTTTTGGAAACAGGTGTTTGTCATGATTGGGTATGAAAGGATCATCCCCAAAAGGCTCAGTCGTTCACAAGCAAAGATGGGGCGAGGTTCACCACTTTGTGAACAACTGCGTGGGCAAATAGTCTAGCAGTTTAAGAACAACGTTTCTCAACGTACAATTACAAGGAATCTAGGGATTTCATCATCTACTGTCCATAATATCATCAAAAGATTCAGAGAATCTGGAGAAATCTCTGCACGTAAGCGGCAAGGCCGAATACCAACACTGGATGCCCGTGACCTTTGATCCCTCAGGCGGCACTGCATTAAAAACCGACATCATTCTGTAAAGGATATTACCACGTGGGCTCAGGAATACTTCAGAAAACCATTGTCAGTTAACACAGTTCGTCACTACATCTACAAGTGCAAGTTAAAACTCTACCATGCAAAGTGAAAGCCATATATCAACAACACCCAGAAACGCCTCCGGCTTCTCTGGGCCCAAGCTCATCTGAGATGGACTGATGCAAAGTGTAAAAGTGTGCTGTGGTCTGACGAGTCCACATTTCAAATTGTTTTTGGAAATCATGGACGTCGTGTCCTTCGGGCCAAAGAGGAAAAGGACCATCCAGATTGTTATCGGCGCAAAGTTCAAAAGCCAGCAATCTGTGATGGTATGGTGGTGTGTTAGTGCCCATGGCATGGGTAACTTGCACATCTGTGAAGGCACCATTAATGCTGAAAGGTACATACAGGTTTTGGAGCAACATATGCTGCCATCCAAGCGACATCTTTTTCAAGGACATCCCTGCTTATTTCAGCAGGACAATGCGAAGCCACATTCTGCATGTGTTACAACAGCGTGGCTTCGTAGTAAAAGAGTGCGGGTACTAGACTGGCCTGCCTGCAGTCCACACCTGTCTCCCATTGAAAATATGTGGCACATTATGAAGCGCAAAATACGACAACGGAGACCCCGGACTGTTGAGCAACTGAAGTTGTACATCAAGCAAGAATGGGAAAGAATTCTACATACACAGCTTCAACAATTAGTGTCCTCAGTTCCCAAACGCTTATTGAATGTTGTTAAAAGGAAAGGTGATATAACACAGTGGTAAACATGCCCCTGTCCCAGCTTTTTTGGAACGTGTTGCAGGCATCAAATTCAAAATGAGTGAAGATTTGCAAAACAACAATAAAGTTTATCAGTTTGAACATTTGATATCTTGTCTTTGTAGTGTATTCAATTGAATATAGGTTGAAAAGATTAGTAAAGATATGCAAATCATTGTATTCTGTTTTTATTTACATTTTACACAACGTCCTAACTTCATAGGAATTGGGGTTGTAAGTCAACTGGTGTCTTTATAAGTAAGATTTTTGCACAGCCTACTTTTCAAATGTAAATACTCATATGTTCTCATAGACTGTGGTTCCTCATGACCCCATAATGGACTAAGTGAATTTAGGAAATTGACCACTGGATTTATTATGAGCATAATGTTATCAACAAAAGTAGTTTAGCATTGTTGCCTCCTATATAGTTGACATGTTGTTCATTTGAGCACTGGGTTACTTGCTTATAGAGTCAATGTGCTTCTTCGCCTGTTATGATAGGAGCTAACTTCAAGTTCTTCTCATAGTTCAAAGACTTGCTCTTTGATTCCTTTGCAATCTTAAAAATACTTCCATCTATCCATCCATTTTCCAACCCGCTGAATCCGAACACAGGGTCACGGGGGTCTGCTGGAGCCAATCCCAGCCAACACAGGGCACAAGGCAGGAACCAATCCTGGGCAGCGTGCCAACCCACCACAGCTTAAAAATACTTGAAAGTGTGTATCAATGAGGTACAGAAAATGGATGGATGGAACATTTTACTTAATTATGATTTATGTGTTCGCTGTTTACTCATTATCTTCTAAATAAAGGGTAGCTCAAAGAGCAGTTGGCTTTGTTTTCTTGATATGATGTCTGTGCAACAACAATAATAACAACAACAACATTTATTTCTATAGCACATTGAGATACATTATTTGTATGAAAAAGTGCTTTACATGATGAAGAAAGAGAAAAAAGACAAAATAAATAAGAATTAAAATTAGGGAACACTAATTAGCATAGAGTTAAAGAAAGGTCCGATGGCCAGGGAGGACAGAAAAAACAAAAAAACTCCAGATGGCTGGAGAAAAAAATAAAATCTGCAGGAGTTCCAGGCCACGAGACCACCCAGCCCCCTCTAGGCATTCTAACTAACATTAATGACCTCAATCAGTCCTCACTGTATTCAGGGTTCTCATGGAAGAATTTGATGATGATGGTCATGTGGACTTCTGACTTTTAATCCATCAATGTAAGGACATCACGGTGCTTTGATCAGGTGGTGGTGGCGTAGATTGCCACCACAGAAAACCGGCAAAAGAACAGAAGAGAAAGTAGGGGCTAGTACAGATTTTAGAGCCAACATGAATAATAATGATAATTAATTGAATATACAGAGCATCAGGATTAAACTAAAATGAAGCTATGAGAAATCCATGTTAAAGTAATGTGTTTTCAGCAGTGTTTTAAAGTGCTCCACTGTATTAGCCTGGCGAATTTCCTATTGGTAAGCTATTCCAGATTTTAGGTGCAAAACAGCAGAAGGCCGCCTCACCTCTTCTTTCAAGTTTAGCTCTTGGAATTCTAAGTAGACACTCATTTGAAGATCTAAAGTTATGATTTGGAGTGTAAGATGTAAGACATTCTGAAATATAAGATGGAGTGAGATTTTTTAAGGCTTTGTAAATCATAAGCAGTATTTTAAAGTCAATTCTGAATGACACAGGTAACCAGTGTAGTGACATCAAAACTGGAGAAATGTGCTCGGATTTTCTTTTCCTAGTTAAGATTCTAGCAGCTGCATTCTGCACTCGTTGCAATCGATTGATGTCTTTGTTGGGTAGTCCTGAGAGGAGTGCGTTACAGTAATCTAGTCGACTGAAAACAAAAGCGTGAACTAATTTCTCAGCATCTTGCAATGTTATAAGAGGTCTAACTTTTGCTATACTGTATTTCTTAAGTGAAGAAATGCTGTCCTAGTAATCTGATTAATATGTGATTTAAAATTCAGGTTAGAGTCAATGATTACCCCTAAATTCTTTACCTCCATATTGACTTTTAATCCTAATGGATCAAAGGAGGAATTGTCTGAATCAAATATAAAATGAGAATATGAAAAGTGCAAAATTGATCTTTGGGCTCCAGGGATTGAGCCAGACATTGCAAATAAATAATGTACAAATAGCAAATCATGCTCTCTACTGGAAATGCAGTAAAATCACTTAATCTTTTTTTTTTTTAAATGCAGTAATTTTTTTAATGGAATAAAATCCATTTAGCGTTCAAATTTGATGATGTTATAAAACTGTTTTGTTAATCTAGAAGTCAGTCTTTAATAGTACAGTCCTTTTATTAAATATAGTTTCTTTTTTGCATTTCTATTGCATATATTTTTTTACATTGTATTTACATTATATTGCATTTTACACAAATATATGAAAGCATAATATAATGCAATATTTTTCATTTCAGTGAGGATTAAATGTAGAGAGCTAGTTAAGAAAATTGCCATTTACAAAAACAGATTGGCAATCCAACTACCAGAGAAAATCCTGATTTATGAACTGTACTCCGATGACTCCACAGATATGCATTATCGTGTAAAAGAAAAAATCTGCAAAAGATTTGAGTGCAGCCTGTTGGTTGTTTGTTCACAACATATCATTTTATGCCACGTAAGTTATACGAGTTTTAAGAAAATATTCCTGAATGTGTTTGTATTGTGTTATTGAGACAGAGATTGTTATATTTCTAAATACTAATACTTTAGAAACTCCTTTGATTTACATAAATATGTCAAAATGTTGATGATATTAAATATTGTAGCTATATACAACACCTTAATGTCACAATTTGGACAGCTTATTGATGATGATTCTTTAAATGGTTTTAGGAAAAAAGGCTCCAGTGTTTGTCATTTAACAGTATTAAAGAGAGAGAATGGCTTATGGAATCCTTAATCCGTTACATAAAAGTCATTGGTGGTCCACCAGGAAGAGAAGGTCTTTTGGTAGGCCTAAAAAATGGAGCCGTAAGTAACTGTCAAGTTATTTCTACTATGCAGTTGAATAAAAATGTCACATTCTTTCTTGATTTTAATATTTTAAGCTTTATATATAAATATGAACAAAGTTTGTCAATATGGTGTTTTATTATTATAATATTAACATTTAGCAGTGTTAAAGTTCTAATGAATCATTCAAAAACACCTATAATTATAGAATTGCATATTATCATAGCATTTGTTTTATGATCATGAAAAATGTAAAAAAAAAAAAAAAATGTCTGTGATTTAAAGCCTGGTTACAGAAGCTCACGTCTTTCTAATATTTCTTGCATAAATCAACATCAACATATTAATACTGCAAGACTTTTTTCATCAGTAAAAAGTTTAACTGGTTTGTGTTTCTTTAGATTCTAAAAATATTTGTCGACAATCCGTTTGCCATCACACTGCTGAAACAGGTGACATCTGTGCGCTGCCTGGACATGAGTGCATCTCGGAATAAATTAGCTGTAGTTGATGAGCATAACACATGCCTTGTCTATGATATTCGTACAAAGGAGCTGCTCTTCCAGGTACAGATTGACTGCTTATAATGAATAACTTTGACATTATTTTTTATTTAGCAAAAAAAAAAAAAATCATGCAAACTGGAAATGTCTAAGAAACACATGAGACAAGAACATATGCCCTACTTAAGGGCTAATATGCTTTCTCTGAGTTTCCAGTATGTTTATAATTGATGTTACAGGAAAGGGCCCTTGTAGTAATCAGTCACTGCCTAGGAGTCCAAAGGTTAAGAAAAATCACACAGCTATTAACTGAAGTGACCATAGGGAAAGGCGCTCAAAAGGGAGTACTGAAACTACTAATAAATGAAACAGAAACAAATCCCTGCTGCTTCTCTGGTCTTGAATATCCTGTCCATTTGTAGGTATCCATTTATCTACCACTATACCACACCAAAGCACTCTCTTTCTCACTTTCCATTCCTGCTCTGTTCTCTCCAGATCTTCACCTCACTACTTTTGGCCTTTTGAGCATATATTCCATTCTTCACGTTGCTTCATTGAATATTCCAGGGGTGCTGAGATGCTTTAATCAGTTCTTCCCAACTACTCTGGCCTGGTCATCTCTTTGTTGGCTGCTTCCCAACATGTCTGAGCCTTTTGTCGTACTTACTTTCCCTGGCAACTTCCACGGTATTCCTTGTATTAGACAGATGGCGCAATTCCATGTGTTCCCTTCTGAAAATGTTTATTATCTAGTGGTCAAGAGGCATTGCCACCTCTGGCATTTCCTCCCAAGCCTCACTTTTCTTTAGCCAGCTAAGCACCCATTCAAATAGGCTATATTTTTGTAAAACTGAAATATTTTATGATGGTCTTTTAAAATAGCATGTGCAATCCACTCAAGCAGTGAATACCCAAAGGATGTGAAACTCCATCTCCTGGATATGTGAAACAAGAGTACTGACTGCTGTGCCTCCAAAATAACTTTGTAAAAGTAAAACTTTTTATATTATAGTATAGTAAGTCAAATACATTTGGAAAGTCTTTATTCCTTTGGGAGCTGCCAGTTCAGTTTAATTTCTTTGCTCTGATATCCTATGCACATACTCATCAAGACTGATAATCGGACAAAAGGTATCTTAAACCCAGCTAAGTCTAGTAAGCCTCTTATTTTTGAGGGCACCTTGGCTGCCTTTCTTCAGCAATGATTATGTGTCTCTTTCTCCTTATTTCCTTGTAATCCATGCATTGCAGGTTGTAGTTTGTCACTTTTGAACTTTTAACTAGTAATATTTTATGAAAGTAAAATAATATCTTTAAAACTTTGGCAGAGCCGTGCTATATTGAAAATCATCTCTTAATGAAGCAGCCATTGATAAACATAATTGTTTCATTTTTTTCCCCCATTTCAGAATTCATTTTATTCCATTTTTCTTACGTATTGGTTAATGTAGCTCATAACCAAGGAAAATGTCCTCTTTAGTGTTACATTTTTTCTCAAAAAGCATGTAAAAAAACATTACATTTTTTGGCTTGAAACATTTCATTTTTATTAAATCTCATCTTTCTAATGTAAAATGTGCAAAACAGTAAAAGTACAAAGTCAGAAGTGGAGAAAGTATAATAATGATACAAATAATATAAATAATGAATAATATTAATATGAACAACACATGTGCAAGTGACACAGGAGTTAGTTTCCAATTCCCAGAATCACTTTCAGTTTCACTGGCCATTTCAATTTCACTGCCTGAAGACAGATTCACTTCATCATCACTGCTGATGACAGGCGTTTCTTAAGAGACACCATTATGAGGCTAGAAGAAGACGCATCTACACCTCTGCCTGGGTAACGCTCTGGCCTGACACTTACACAAGATGTGTCTACACGGTTGCCCGAGTAATGCTCAACACTAATGCTGTTGGCACTTTTAAAGCCCAAGTTTTACGCAAGACGCGTCTATACAGTTGCATGCTTGACACTCGGGAATAACTCTTTTAGAACTGTTTTTTACAGTCCATGTGACGCTCCGGTCTAACGCTAAGGTGGTTGATACAAAAATAATTTCCCAGGATGCTATGCGTACAGTGGAAGAAGGAAGGGGCAACATTTTCAATAAATAATACATTGATTTTTCATAATATTATGACCATTTTTCAAAATCTTTGTAGTGTATAGAATGCTTATGTTTTAAAAAGCATGTTTTATGCTTCTTAAGTTGATAAGACGTCCATGTGCAAGCAGAAAAACTGATGTCTATTAATTACTGTATTTAAGTCAAAGTTTATTGTGGGTCTGATTGGTGAAAAAAGCATGCACAATGCATTTTTTTTATATAACTAATGGTCCAATTGGGTTATGCACCAGAAATAAAAACATTTTGACTCTGAGTCAGTGCAGCACTGCTGAACTTTAAAATGCCATTCAGTCCATCAAGTTTGTTTGGTTAGTCACTAGCTAAGCTGTTCCAATATCTCAATCAGATTCTTCTTAAACGTTGCCAGGGTTTCTGTATGAACTCCATGTCTCAGTAATTTGTTTAAGAGTCCCACAACTCTTTGTTTAAAGAAGTTCTTCCTGCCTTTAGTCCTAAATGCATTTCTCCTTAATTTCCACTGATGTGCATATGGTGCTTTGGAACTCTCTAGTTTGTATCAATTAAGTTGAAAGAATTCTTCTGGATGTACTTTATCGATGTCTTTTAGAATTTTGAAAACTTGAATTAGGTCCCCTCTCAGTCTCCTCTGCTCGAGACTGAACAAGCTTAATTCTTTCAATTTGTTAGAGGGCAACATGCCTTTAAATCCTGGGATGTGCTTGGTTGTTCTCCTCTGTGCTACTTCAGTGTTTAATGCGCCTTCCTGTGTCAAACACCTCTGTTTGAACTAAATGCTCCAGTCAGGAACGCAAACCTTTTCCAGCAAGTAGCTTTTGAGCTCTTTTTTAAATGGTTCATTGGAAAAATAGTTTAGTGCTAGTGTTTTAGTTTCCTAGAGAAATTCCTGTGTCAGCAATATTCTGGTTCTTTCAGAATCCACTACAGTGTGCTGCCGTGAATTCAACAGTTGATGTTGCCACTTCACTATGTAGGGTGAAGGCTGGCAAGATGATATGTAACTGGTTGAATGAGTGTATGAGTGTAAAATTGCAAGATTAACATTGGTCCTTTGCATTTAAAAACTCCCAAGTGTCACTCATAGTAGCAGAGTTCTTTTTTAGTTCAATTGACTACTAAGGTTTGGGTTTTGATGCTTTCTATTGAAATAAGTGTTAATTTATTCTGACTCTCTTACACATTTTTGCAGGGAAGGTACAGCAACTAGCAGGATTTAAATTACATCTGGGAGATGGCTGGGTGGTAGAGCGGGTGGGGGCACAACTTACTGTAGGTTATGTTAGTGTGACTGAAGCATGCTTAAAAGAACTACACAGCATATTAACGTGTATTTGCTTAGTTTCAGGGCCATGCCATTTATTTCAACTAGATTATTTAAGAGTAAATTTCTTTGTTTAACCCCATAAAGGCATTTTCTGATGATTAATAGTTATTTGCCCTTCTCTCCACATCACTTAAGTATGATTATGTTTAGAACATTGTGAATTGAGAAATATTTATTAATTTAGCAAAGATGATGTATCATACAGCACTAATGGAATTGCACTAAAGGATTCAGTATGTGAATAGCATCTGTGCCAACAAAATAATATTAAACAAGCATGAGACTTTTAATGTACTGTATGTGCTTATGGAACAATATTGTGTTAAATATTTTCCCTATTTACCCTTTTCTGTCTTCCTCTGTATAGGAACCAAATGCTAATAGTGTGGCCTGGAATACTCAATGTGAGGACATGCTGTGCTTCTCAGGCAGTGGCTATCTGAACATCAAAGCCAGCAATTTTCCAGTTCACCAGCAGAAACTCCAAGGTTTTGTGGTGGGCTACAATGGTTCCAAGATTTTTTGTTTACATGTCTATTCAATGTCTGCAGTTGAAGTTCCTCAGGTAAAGAAGATCACCTTTAGTTCTCATTTTTACAAAAATACAGATAACTTTTCCAGTTACTTTTCCACTAATTAATTCAAATTTTGAAATTAAGGGTCACTCCTGAGTTTGTGTTGCTTTTTTTTATAAACCCCAGCAGCGTTGTTTCTGTTACCAATGTATCACATGAAGTTTATTGTCCTGTCACTCGAGTAGTAGTTTTTTTTTTGTTTTCTTCTGTTGGCCATGTTTTATAAGAAACATGGCATTGAGAGATTCCTGCTGCTTGAACAGATTCTAAACATTGTCAGTTCTTGATATTGCATCTTGTTGGTTGTGAAATTCACAAGCAAATTTAGCTTTGCCTTTTCATTGGTCTCAAACTCCAGTCCTGGGGTGCCACAGTGGCTGCAGGTTTTCATTCTGACCCTTTTCTTAATTAGTGACCTGTTTTTGCTGCTAATTAACTTCTTTTGAATTCATTTTAATTGACTTGTTCTTGAAGACTCTGACCCCTCAATTGTTTCTTTTTCCTTAATTAGCAGTCAAACAATAAAGAGATATAAAATGAGCCAAAACATGACCAGCAAACTGTGTCCATCACACAATATCTGAAAATAAAGAAAGATGAAAGTCTCAGGGATGCTCATCTGCTTAGGTCCACAAAACATTTTAATAGTGCTCTTAGAAAAGAGAAAATCAATAATTTTGGAAATGTCTGCCATCGAGAGCAGCAACAATCCATGGAATTAAAGAAAGGGTTTTATTAACAGCAAGACACAACGCCTAATTAAGCAACTTGTTGGAGTTTGAGGCCCTGACTTAGTTGGTCTTCTGTTGGCTCACTCACTTCACGTTTCATTTCTGTTTGGGTGCCATTTAAGGAAAGAAATGAAGCAATTCAGAGGAACGATGAAGAGATCCAGGGGAACAAATCTTAAAAAACAAGTCAATTAAAATGAAACAAAAAGGAATTAATTAGCAGCAAAACAGGTCATGAATTAAGTAAAGGGTTAAAATGAAAACCTGCAGCCACTGCGGCCCTCCAGGACCAGAGTTTGAGAACGCTCCTCTGTATCATAGCACCATCATGATGAATTTTTTGCCTTAATAATCCAAAATGCTATTTTTGATTACTGTAATTGGTTTGTAAAGTAAACTGGTTACCATATTCCAAAATTATCAATTCATTGAACATGTAATGAGTTGTAGAGAGTCTTTATATCCTAAAGTGTGAAGTATTGTTTTAAACTCAATCAATATTAAAAGAAACTTAGAATGAACAAGCAACATTTGTGATATAGACTGTAACAGGTGTTAAATGAGATAATAACAAGTTAGACAGTGTGCACTTAGTGTAACGTTCAGGTGTATTCGGCGACTAAGTTAACTAATATAAATGTTGGAGCATTTCCCATATTTTGTTTGCAGTACTTAATCAGAGAGTTAGCTATTACATTTTTACTTATTAAATATTTTTGTAACAATGTGTCATATTCAGAAATAATAGCGGTAGAAGAATGCAATTGCATATGATAGTAGTCTACATTAAATATATGTTTTTTAACAGTACTTTACAATGGAGTTAAAAATGGAGCACAAATCAGCATATTATGTGGCTCAATAGCTTTTATACAATTCAAGTGATCTGAAAAGGTCATCAATTGATGTGTGTTAGTAGTGGCAGGTCTGTGACTAACTGTTGCTCAATTTTCTTAAACATAACATTTGTTAAAGTATACCCAATAGAGTAGTAACCAGTGATTAGTAAATGAAAGTATCAGTTAATACAAAATTACTAATACTAGCATAAAATCACAATCAATAATACCCTATGAAAGGAGAAAAGTAACTAAAATATGTTCCCCCATCTAGCTATTAAAATATTAATATAATAATTATTTATATATTTGTTAAAATTATATAAATAAGAACTTGGAAAGGAAGTGATGAGTTGTGTGATGGGAATACGAAAGGTGAGATTTATGTTAAGATTTTACTTGCAGTCTGAAGATACACGACAGCAGAAGCAAGTCTTTGGGTATGGATAAATCGTAACGCATGCTCAGTCTGTTGTACATTCTCATAAACCGCTGAGTATGTAGCACCGTCCAAACTGTAATCCTGCCCTTTCCTTAGTATTAGTAGCCAGCGTGGTCCTTGTTGCATGCAATATACTTTGAAACACTAAACAAATTCGTAGTTGAATTCACACAAAATGTTTCTCCATGTAAAGACAGATGAGTTTGCAAATTCAGCAATGCTTTTCAATGGGAGATTTTGAACTTTCAAAACTTTGTATAGCACAATCTGTTCAAGACATCTCAATGAAAACGGAACTGTTCCATCAAATTTACTTGAAGAATAAGATGGTCATATTTCTGGGAGATTTTGAACTTTCAAAACTTTGTATAGCACAATCTGTTCAAGACATCTCAATGAAAACGGAACTGTTCCATCAAATTTACTTGAAGAATAAGATGGTCATATTTCAACAAAATCGGTGAGTTGTTTCATGTGGATGGATGGATGGACGGACGGGCAGGCAGGCAGGCAGACATGACTATCACCATAGTTGCTTCACACTTTAAATGTCATCACATCTATAAATGACAGGTTTTTACACTAGGAATTTAGAAAGAAATAACATATTAGGATCAAAACCTCTGCATTTGGCGTGGGCTGTTTAGATTGTGTGAAGGACAGCCCTCATCCTTACCTGGGTAGGATGCCCGGGATGGAAGGACCAAGGGAGTGTGCACAGGGCATTATCTCCCCCGGAACACTAAATGGCAGCCCCTCCAGGGTTTTAGCGGTGTGTCGGATTGTCACAGGGCAGCGTGGGACATGGAGTTATTGGACTCAGCCCTGTTGGATTTCGTGGGAGCCACTAGGGCATGCTGCAGGGACTGGGGAGCACTACTTCATGCTTTCGCACCATGTCTATGGAGCACCAGAAGTACTCCCGGTTGTGAGATTAAAGGAGCTGCCGGCCTCACGTGAGTCAGGAGAAAGGTCAACAATGCTTGTGGGTAGGAGTAGAGGAGGCAGTGAACAGTGAGTGAAGGCATGAAAGAGTTGTGCTATACAGTGCTTTATTGTGCTTGTGGCTATGGTAGTAAAAAACACACAATAAAAGACTCTTTGCCTTTTAAACTTGTTTTGCTTGTGTTGGGTGTTTGGGGAAGTGGATCGCCCCCTTGTGTCCACAATGGATTTGTAGGAGGCCACGGTTACCAGCTGAGGGCTCTTTCTGGTGACTGTCCCTAAAGTGGATAAGACCAGTGCCTCAGAATTGAAACACCAGATTAAACTCTTATTAGGATAAGGGACTAAATGATGCCTTAATGATAGCCAATAGCTAAGTCACTTGTTTGTTTATAACATTTATATTAAAGTAGCAGAGTAACTTACTAATATACATTTTTTCTATAATTCAAGTGTATTTAAGTACATTGTAATTGTCTTGCTCATAAATAAAACACAGTATACTGCTGTATATTTTTAACTTCTTCTTCGGCTGCTTCCATTAGGGGTCACCAACATTGGATCATCTTTTTCCATAGCTTCCTGTCTCTCTACATCTTCCTCTGTCACACCCATCACCTGCATGTCTTCCCTCACCACATCCAAAAGCCTCCTCCTAGGCCTTCCTCTTTTCCTCTTACCTGACAGCTCCATTCTTAGCATCCTTTTCCCAATATACCCAGCATTTTTCCTCTGCACATGTCAAACCAACACAATCTCACCTCTCTGACTTTGTCTCCAAACCGTTCAACCTGAGCTGACCCTCTAATGTCCTCATTTCTAATCCTATCCATCCTCGTCACACTCAATGTGAATCTTAACATCTTTAACTCTGACATTTCCAGCTCTGTCTCCTGCTTTCTGGTGTGTGCCACCGTCTCCAACCTGTATAACATAGCTGGTCTCACTACCATCCTGTAGACCTTCCCTTTCACTCTTGCTGATATCTGTCTGTCACAAATCACTCCTGACACTCTTCTTCACCCTGCCTGCACTCTCTTTTTCACCTCTCTTCCACAATCCCCATTACTCTGTACTCTTGATCCCAAGTATTTAAACTCATCCACTTTCATTATAATATGCTATTAAACTCAAATTTAAACATTTATTTCCAAATAAGTGGTCAGTTCTTTATTACATTTTAGCCTTGTAATGTGGGATAAAGTGTGTGTTGATAGTTTCCAAAGCTGTAATTCATTTGTAAATGGGCAATTTTCCCAGTATTAAAAAAACAAAAAAAGAAAAGCGGATTTACATATATCTCTTGTAACTAGTTTGTTAATGTTTTAATGCAGTGTTCCATCAAGACATGATTAGGGTATGTTTGAAGAGTGTCTGTGTAGAAACATCAGATTTTCTCCAGAAATTAATGTTGATGTGCATTAATTATTACTGTGAGCTGCTGTTCAGCTTTTTAATGTTTTAACACTCAATCTCTATATGCTGTACTGCTTTTCAAGCCTTGATATGAATTCTTTTGCAAAGCATTTTAAATTGCAGTGCACACACCTGGTAACTTATTTCCAAGTATTACTATAAATCTTCAAAGAGTTTGTGTCTCCTCACAGGTGCTTGTTTAAAGAGTTCTTTTGGTCTCTAGTACTGCCATTTTCTCTTACTGATTTCTGAAATTTGCTTTCTTTTAAAATAACAGTTTTCCTAAGTGCAGGTAGAGTGATGACATACTTAATGTTGTTGCCACTCAGTTTCAGGGGGCAGGACATCTCAAACACTTTGTGTTTGACGAGAGTGCATGTTCTCCCTGTGTTGACATGCAAATCACAATTACAGTGCATCCGGAAAGTATTCACAGCGCGTCACTTTTTCCACATTTTGTTATGTTACAGCCTTATTCCAAAATGGATTAAATTTATTTTTTTCGCTCAGAATTCTACACACAACACCCCATAATGACGTGAAAAAAGTTTACTTCAGATTTTTGCAAATTTATTAAAAATAAAAAAACTGAGAAGTCACATGTACATAAGTATTCACAGCCTTTGCCGTGAAGCTCAAAATTGAGCTCAGGTGCATCCTGTTTCCCCTGATCATCCTTGAGATGTTTCTGCAGCTTAATTGGAGTCCACCTGTGGTAAATTTAGTTGATTGGACATGATTTGGAAAGGCACACACCTGTCTATATAAGGTCCCACAGTTGACAGTTCATGTCAGAGCGCAAACCAAGCATGAAGTCAAAGGAATTGTCTGTAGACCTCTGAGACAGGATTGTCTCGAGGCACAAATCTGGGGAAGGTTACAGAAAAATTTCTGCTGCTTTGAAGGTCCCAATGAGCACAGTGGCCTCCATCATCTGTAAGTGGAAGAAGTTCGAAACCACCAGGACTCTTCCTAGAGCTGGCCGGCCATCTAAACTGAGCGATCGGGGGAGAAGGGCCTTAGTCAGGGAGGTGACCAAGAACCCGATGGTCACTCTGTCAGAGCTCCAGAGGTCCTCTGTGGAGAGAGGAGAACCTTCCAGAAGGACAACCATCTCTGCAGCAATCCACCAATCAGGCCTGTATGGTAGAGTGGCCAGACGGAAGCCACTGCTTAGTAAAAGGCACATGGCAGCCCGCCTGGAGTTTGCCAAAAGGCACCTGAAGGACTCTCAGACCATGAGAAAGAAAATTCTCTGGTCTGATGAGACAAAGATTGAACTCTTTGGTGTGAATGCCAGGCGTCACGTTTGGAGGAAACCAGGCACCGCTCAACACCAGGCCAATACCATTCCTACAGTGAAGCATGGTGGTGGCAGCATCATGCTGTGGGGATGTTTTTCAGCAGCAGGGACTGGGAGACTAGTCAGGATAAAGGGAAAGATGACTGCAGCAATGTACAGAGACATCCTGGATGAAAACCTGCTCCAGAGCGCTCTTGACCTCAGACTGGGGCGACGGTTCATCTTTCAGCAGGACAACGACCCTAAGCACACAGCCAAGATATCAAAGGAGTGGCTTCAGGACAACTCTGTGAATGTCCTTGAGTGGCCCAGCCAGAGCCCAGACTTGAATCCAATTGAACATCTCTGGAGAGATCTTAAAATGGCTGTGCACCGACGCTTCACATCCAACCTGATGGAGCATGAGAGGTGCTGCAAAGAGGAATGGGCGAAACTGGCCAAGGAGAGGTGTGCCAAGTGTGTGGCATCATATTCAAAAAGACTTGAGGCTGTAATTGCTGCCAAAGGTGCATCGACAAAGTATTGAGCAAAGGCTGTGAATACTTATGGACATGGGATTTCTCAGTTTTTTTATTTTTAGTAAATTTGCAAAAACCTCAAATAAACTTTTTTCACGTTGTCATTATGGGGTGTTGTGTGTAGAATTCTGAGGAAAAAAATGAATTTAATCCATTTTGGAATAAGGCTGTAACATAACAAAATGTGGAAAAAGTGACGCGCTGTGAATACTTTCCGGATGCACTGTATATGGTTGTTATATGGTGGTTGGTGACTCTTGTTTGGCCTTGCATGCATCTGCATGTGTTTGTGTAGGGGTGTGTGTGTGTGCGTGAGTGAATGTACCCTGTTAATGAAAGTCATTCCATCCAGGAAAGGCTGATCTTGCTGCAACCCTGTAATGGAAAAACCTGCCTTATGAAAATGAACAAATGGATTTGTGTTGCCTGTGTAATGGTGTTTTCTACCAATTTTGCCCATATCTCGACTTATCTGTTACCTGTTTATCTATAAGTTGCTTTTCTTCTGTCTTCAGATCTGTAAATGTCAATGCAATAGGCACATATGTTGTACAAGCATCTGGATATGCCTTGACATCCAAAAAATTGTGTGAATTCCAAGCTACAGTAAACTGTGGGTGTTATAGTTGAAGATCTTGTACATCTGACAGCTTTCAGTTAAATCATAATTTAGTACTAAAAGATGTTATATAATGTGTGTAAATGATGGAGAGGAGCTAGTTGATCCAAATTTGAAGGTTATTTCCAACTTGACAAGGAAAGAAGGTTAAAGACGCAACATGTCAGCCACATAGGTGTCATCAGGTGTGCTGTGTACAGATCTATCTATCTATCTATCTATCATATAGCGCCTTTCATATCTATCTGTCTGTCTATCTATCTATCTATCTATCTATCTATCTATCTATCTATCTATCTATCTATGGACTTGTACAGGTTATAGATGTTTGGTTAATATTATTTGTTAAACTATTCAAACTTACCTGCAGTAAATAGAACTAAATAAGTATAGACTTATATAACTGTAATAAGTGACAAATTATTATTTTCTTATAAAATAACACATTTTCTCTACAATGTAGTCTGCCCCTATGTACCAGTACCTGGAGAAGAAAATGTTTAAAGAAGCCTACCAGATTGCTTGTTTGGGAGTAACTGACAATGACTGGCGAGATCTGGCAATGGAAGCTCTGGAAGGACAGGATTTTGAAACTGCAAAAAAAGTAAAAAGAACTAATAGAGGTGTCCCTTGATGTAGTGATGTTGAGATATTTAACCACACACACACACACACACATATACATATATATCTACATGTATCATGTATGTTAAAATAGTTTTTTACTCCTACCAGGAATCATCATCAGAGGAACATGACTTACAAGAACTCAGGCAATATATAGCAAATTAGTAGGGGAGGATAGGTGGATGTGGTGGGGAGGTGGGATTGATGAGGTGGTGTTCGAAGATTATTGGTCATAAAGTCTTATTTATTATTTGCATGTTCTTCTTTTCAAGCCTGCATATGATGGGTCCATGTCCAAATGTCTGTTAATGGCGTTTCCATTGGATAAGCACATTTCAGCCAGTTCTTTGGCACTTTTAGTACTAGCTTTGAATTTGTTAAGACTCTGTTCAAAAGAGTTCACACCCATTGTAATACCAAGGTGACTAAAAAGAATGAAAGGCTCTGTCTTTACCAACTGTTTAAAATTTGCTTGTTAAAATGTAATAAACACAGTTTCCTATTATTAAACTACTGAACATATTAAAACAATTAAGCAATATATAAATTAATGGAGATTTAGGGAAAAGGGAATTCTGTGAGATTTTTGCAAAATACAGTAGTGCTTTTTTATCACTAGATGGCGCTCACCACCTATTCTTAGTATAAGATATGCTGCTAAACTACCAATGAGTCTGGCGACATTGAGCCTTTTACACTGTTTGTTTGTTTGTTTGTTTTTTGTAGGCATTTATTAGAGTTCGTGATCTAAGGTACCTGGAGCTCATTAATAGCATTGAGGTAAGGCACTGAAACTGCAATTGATATACAGAGTGTGCAGAATCAAACAAGCCACAATTGATATGTATTTTAGTATACACGGTCTATGGACAATGCTGTTGATATTTGAAACTGGTATCTTAATCAGGCTGAGTAAACTACTTAGCATAATTTAAAATATTCTGAAAAGGGCAATATATATTTTTAACAAGAATTAGCATTAATATGCAAATTAATTAAACTGATGTAATGCAATTCTGTGAAAAATATTGCATTAAAATATTCAGTACAAGCTGGCTTTCTTGTCCTGTGAGTTTAAGACTGTGCGATACAGTACATATTGCTGAATGTAATTTAGTGTCTTAAAACAAAATCTCAGAGTTGCTTTGAACATTATTAAGGGGATGCAGAAGACACTGTGTCATATTATGTATTACATTTGTTGTAGAATCACACTAACATACCTGAATTATTCTGGAATATGCCGCATTTTGTTCTATGTACTTCTCTGACACGTTTACCTTTAGTAAGCAGTGCTCTTTTGTTAATGTGTGTGGTGTGACTGTTGATACTGTTTTTGTTTTTAATGATGCTTTATATTGCTTAATGTTTCTGCTTCTGCCAGATGTTGCTTGGAGTTTTGATCTTAACAAATGACATGTAGGCAAATGTACCAAACATGGATTGACTTACTTTTGTATTTTCAGCTTCAACATAAAATATATAAAAAGAATATAAATGTTTTCTGTTACATGCTGGCACTAGTGGCTGATTTCGGTTTGTTTTTTTTTTATTCTTAGGAGAGGAAAAAACGGGGAGAGACTAACAACGATCTGTTTCTGGCAGATGTTTTTGCCTACCAGGGGAAGTTCCATGAAGCCGCTAAGTTGTACAAAAAGACAGGAAATGACAGTCGTGCTCTCAATATGTACACAGACCTGCGCATGTTTGAATATGCCAAGGTGATTGTTGAATATCTTTCTAGCTGACTAACATTCAAAACATTTTCAACTGATTACTTAAAGTAATTACTGTATACTGAAAAGCAAACTGCTGGTACTATAAACTGGGTTAAGTGACTTTGCTTATGGATGCGTAGATGGATGGATGGAATGGTGGGTGGATGTTTTTAACTAATAGCTAAGGTAATAGTCTCACCAGCATCTATTACCTCAATAACTGGGTTTTATTTATTCATAAAATTCAATTTCGTAGAGAACTACTGGGAAATAATGAGACTAGTATTTTGACTAGATATTTAAGACAGTATTAACAATAATGATTTCTATTGTGAAAGCAGTGCAGACCACTACAGCAAAAGTCTGGCCATGAGCTGGTTTTCTGTATTAAAGGAAGACAAAAAAGTGAAACATATTACTGCACATAACTACTTTATTATATACACAGTTGAGTGCTATTTAAAGTTGCACTAAGTGATTTTACTTATGATACCATAAATACTTTGACTGCATTTGCATTTCCGTCATATCATATTTGCCACCCCTGTGACCTGGGGTTAGAACAAGGTCACCATCTATCTTATATGTCATAAAATGTGACTAAATGAGGTTGGCTTCATTAAGGGTTATCTGACTGTTAAATGTTTCTGCTCCAGTAACCCCTTTGATGGGGAGCAACCTGAGTGAACCTGGAAAATGGCTGTTAAACTGGGAGGGAGAGAAAGATCAAAATGACCTTGTTAATGTGACATGTTGACAAGAAAAGAAATGATTGTCCTGATTCTTATACATAGTATTTTCATACGTTTTTCTGTATCTCAGCTCAAGTGGCTTGTGGTTTTTTGTATAAGAATTAGAGAGTTTGCGTAGTGTGGGGGAGAATGCTGGTTATAAAATCTGAATGCTGAGTCCTCAGACTAAAAGCTTCCTGAGTATCTACCCACAGGTGGTCAGAATGATGTCATCATAAAAAACAAGAAAAGAAAAAAAGTGAAAAAGAAGCAAAACTTATGTGACTACATAGCAACCTATGGAAATTATAGTTTAGATGAATGTTGTCCTTTACAGTGTTGTAAATCACAGCAGATTCAATCTCCAGCTTTAATATGTTTGCAGACCGGAACCATTTATCACATGATGTATAAGTAAACCCATTTATTTTACAATCCTTAGACTAAATACTAAAACTATTATTTTGAAGCCTTAATTTATTTGTGCTTTAGTATCCAGGCAGGGTAACATTAAAAGTGTGTACATTTTGTCCAAAATGTTTCCAGGATTTCCTTGGCTCAGGAGACCCAAAGGATACAAAGATGTTGATTACCAAACAGGCAGACTGGGCCAAGAATATCAATGAGCCAAAATCAGCAGCAGCAATGTACCTCTCAGCAGGGGAGCATATGAAGGCCATAGAAATCATAGGAGACCATGGCTGGGTGGATATGTAAGTTTGGCTTTTTTTTAAGGTTACTTTATGAGAAGGCTATTATTGAAAACTTCCTTGTGTACAACAGTAAGACTAAATTACACATTCTTGCATTTTTTAACTATATTTAAAGAACAAATAGGGAATTGGCCTTGCTTTTTAAATGGTTTCAGCTTAGTGTTTCCTTGGACTTCCAGAAAGGTTTGCAAAGATTCCTACAATGGTTCTTAAACGTTTCCCCAGTTTAGATGTGATATAAAGCTACGGACAACTTCCAACCACTTAGGCATCATGGTGATAGGACATATGTGTGTGTGTGTGTGTGTGTGTGTGTGTGTGTACAAATATTATGCCTTCTTGTTGTCAGCACACCACAGATGCAACCCATTCCTCCTAAATGATTTTACCCTGAAAGTGGGTTTGTATTTTAGCATGGTCTGATGATGATTGTGACCACAAAGTTAGGGACCATTGCATTACTATAGTATTAGTAAGTGGGCTGGTAGTTGTAAAATGCTGTGAGTTTGCTACGTGTCTTTCATTTTTAAAAACGCCTACCCCGTTGCTTAGTATGTTCCATTTCGCAGAGTTCTCACTGGGTGTTAACTGTGCTGCTTTAAACTCCAGGAGACTATGCTGAAATTTGGTCTCCTTTGCTGTTTGCGTGGACTTCATACGTCTTCTGTTTCTGTGTGGATTTCTTTGCAGTTGCTCTTCTGTATTTCATAAACATTTATTTTAGATTGATATTTCTTAATTAACTCAGTGCAAGTGAATATGGGGTTGTGTACCTGATTTTTTTTAACAAAGTGACATTCTGTCTTAATTAGATTTTGGCATTTTGTCAGTTCCTGACAAAATAGGCTAAAGTATCTTGCAGTGTAGAAGATGTGTGCACATATGAAAAAATAAAAGGATTTAGTCCTTTCAACCTAAGCAGATTAATAGACATATTAGGTTATTATATTTGAGGACAGTTGTCTTGAATGGTAAAAGATTTCCAGCAATGTCCAGAAAACACTTCAGTTCCCTAAGGCATTAAGCGTAAATAATGGATAGATGTTGTATTGTTTAACCTTTTAGTCAATTGAGAAAGAAGATGTTTAAAAACAAAAAAATAAATCTCATCACACTAAACTAACCCCAGGTGGCAAAAATATAGTGAGACAAAAATGAATTCACCTTGCAAGCAGTAGAGAGATAAAGATTAAAAATACAACTGCAGGCAATAAGCAGTAGGGCTGGATGTTTCCTTTCAGAAAGCAGGTGCAGAAACCAATTTAGCATTAGATGGAAGATGGGAGGATTAGCAACGTTTGGCGAGAGTCACATCTATCAGGGCAGAGATGGCTGCTTAAGCAGTCTTAGTTATTAGGAAGCATTATTGCTTACATCTCAGTGCTTGTTTTGACTGGTTTGTGAAATGAAGATACAATGCAGAGCAGATATTTGTGTCAAATCGTGTCTCTTAATTTAAAGCCTGAGAGATTTCAATTTTGAGATGTTTTGTTTTGGTGGCTATCTTAACCTTAATATCTATTATACTTTGAATTGTGATAGACTCATTAACTCTTACTCATATCATAACTATAAAATATGTGCATGTATATATACAGTATTTTATAAACACATAATAAAAAATATTTTAAGAAGACACAGCTGTTTCTGTGGAATCTGCACAAATTCTGAGAGTGCCAGCTGGCACATAAGCAAACTATCACTTGCCTTCATATTCCCACTGTTTCCTATTTTGGGAAATTTGGTCTACTGCCATAATTAAGTCATGGGAATGGGGGGCTGCACATTTTATGCTTTTTTGTTTTACTTTGAGACATGGATAAGAAAGCTATGTCTACTGGAAAAAAGAAGTAATTGCTGGGAAGTTTTTAATCACTAAAATCACAGCTTGCTTTCTGTCTTCTCCTTCTGAACCCCCACTCCTCCCTCTGGCCAACATCCATATGAAAAGAAAAAGTGGGCATCTTACTGTAGAACGAAAAATGTTTTCTTGATTCATCATCCTTGTGTAGTGAGCTCTTATTTAGTACTTGCTGAAAATTACAGAGCAATGTATAAAGTGATGATTACCTTTAGCTTTCTGTTTTTTATTACTGTTTAATTCACCCCAAATGACTTTAAAACACAACACTGCCAAAGCCCCTGACTTGTTTTTCTCCAATAACAGCAAATAATTTGTGCAATTTTTAGGCTTACTAAACTGAAGCGCTACTGCTCTTCCTTACACCATTCAGCTTTTTATGCCTTCTAAAAGCTCCATATTGCAGTTCCTTCCAATGCCAGAATATATTGCTGTTTGAATCTTTACAAAGCCCAGTTTTTATACAAATTTGATGACAGAATTGACTTGTTGGTTCTGTTTTGTACTAACTTGTTGTGAATGGATCACTGGTCTGTAATTTGTCTACACTGATTAATTTGGGATGGTGCAGGGGTGTTGATAACCAATAAACAGACACCCAAACCAGCTTCTTCCAAAGTTATCAAGTAGGACTCTTAAATTTGCTACTTACAAAGTTCATATGTGCCTTTAACATGTGTGAATATTAGCTTATTGAAAAAGCAGATGAAAAGGTAAGTGAACAGCTTATCTTATCACTGCATAATGTGCAGTAGTAATGGAAATATACAGTAAACACATTGGCAGTAATTTCCTACTGTGATAAATTGTAAACAGTGTTACATGGTGTGAGACATTTCCTTCCTTCTTGCACTGCTTGTTTTTTTATCTAAGAAGTGTTAAACAGCAGACATGTCCATACTTCTAGTGCTGAGGTATAAGGAACCGGACATCACCTCTTTGTAGATGAATGTTTTTATTTTGTCTATGACAATATACATTTAAAAAATCATGTAATACGTCAAAATTTGCTTTTAAAGGCCTAGTACTGAATCATAAGGTGAGAATAGAACAGCAAGCATGATTCATTCATTTTTGCCATTATTGTACACTAGAATTTCACACTAGACTATAATATATGTCTTTTTAACTACTGGCTGATTTATTTATGATAAGTCACTTTTACATATGGACATGTTTAACAAACATTTTGAATACCAGCAAAATCAAGGAGCCAGTCATAGTTTTACTAAAGCAGACTATAGACTATAATCTCATCTTTATCAGTAAGGATACCGTAGAAAATGTCAGCAGCTTCAGATGTCTTGGCGTCACCATCACTGAGGTCCTAAAGTGTGCATGACACATCTCAGCTATCATCAAAAAAGCCTCTGACATCTGTGGAAAGAATAAATGTCTTCTTCTGTGACTGCTGACTTCTGAAGGTGCTTAGGGGAGTCCATCCTTACTGGCTACATAACGTCCTGGTACTGCAGCTGTGCAGCTCCAGATCACAAACGGCGACAGTGGATTGGGCAGACGGCTTGAAGTATTACTGGCACTCGGTTCCCTTCTGTTCAGGATGTATATAAGACACATTTTGCCTTCTTAAGACAGTATATCATTAAAGAATCCAGCCATCCTTTTCAGTCATTCTGTTGAGGTAAACAGTATAAGCACGTAGCACGTACATCACTAAGTTCATGATATATATATATAACTTATATGATATAAGTTCATGCCAGTGCTAATCAAAGGTGAGTGCGAGTCTTTATGCCACTCTTTTAGGCAGTTTTCTATCCTTAACCTCCTTGTCATTAACCCAGACCCTCTCTTGGGCTTGGAATTTAATGTTAAAACGGTTAACTCCGAGTATCTCTTGGATAAGGCTGTCATGAGCCAATATACTCTGTTAAGCCCAAATAACGCCTAGGACAGTATTCTGCTGCCATTTAATGGATAAAATAACCTCGTCCTGCAAAAAATTTCCAAACATTTCTATGTATTGTGCCACTCTGTTAACTCCTCAATATTCATGAGTAGAACAGAACATTCAACCAAAATAAACAATGGCACATAAACGAAAAGCTGCAAAGCCAGTTTTTGAACAAACTGAAACTGAATTATTAATTGAATCAAGGCGATAGTGGTGACAATGTGAACTGGTCATCATACATAGAAATGAATAGTAAAACTGATTCATATGGCACCGTATGACCAATCTGCTGTAATATGCATGGTGACTTCAGCTACATAAAACTGCAGTGGGGTGCAATATCTATATGGCCAATGGCAAAATGACTGTGAACATTTGTAAGGACAAGAAAGACATTAGCACTCTAAGCACTGTTCACAATGCAGTAACTGTCAGTGTTGATATTAGGGGAAATATGGAAGTCACTAAGTCTTTGTCTTTCTTTGGAAGTTTCAATTTGCTGACGTGCTGGCCTCACTTGTGTTAATTAGCAGCTAAGCAAGTTTTCTGTTTCCTCGGAGGTGGAGCCCTTACCCCAACTCCACCTATCACTTCCAGGCCGGATAGACACACACATTTCCTCGCGTAGACGTTTATATATAAGAAGTGCAAAGAAGGACATTTCTACTATCCTGTTTGGAGGTTGGGTTATGCATTGGAAACTGCTTCAAAACACAACACATGAAGGATGTGTACTAAATCTACATCAGTGCAGTAGTGAACACTACCCACACTTTTCCTACTGTATTGAAGTTGCTGTTTTGGTGTTTACATTTTTCTCTTACATGTAATAAAAGCATTTCTCTTATTGAAAAAAAAAATCAATGTGTTTGCTCATTTTCCTGAGGGAAAATATAACCAAGGAAGCAACAAGGACTGATTACTGTTGTTGCACTAGTTGGAATTCATTTGTAACTCTGGCAGGCTTGCTGTTTTTATAGGCTCCCCTGAACTGGTGCTGAAGCTGCTCATTTATATTAAGGAATCCCCGCTCATTACTGTTGGTTACTAATCTCCAGGCTGAAGCAACCTGTCAGTGCCCTTAAAATATCTTCCTATGTTTCAGCGAGCCAAAGTTATCTGCCATACATTTATGATAAGGTTTGAGTTGATTAAAAATGCTTGATATTGCATCATGTAAAGCGAACCTAGTTAAACTGACATGCACTGGCTATGTTGTTACTCTTACTTTTTCCAGCACTGAAGCTTTGAGTCAGCAGTATTTCCTCATATGTACTGTATCTTGGTTGCTGGTGTTTCTCAATGAATTCATTTTTTAAGTAATAATGCATACTTCCTAAATGTTATGACCACATTTTTGAAATTGCAGAGAAAGCAAAAAAGATGTATATTTAATTGGATTTTTTCAAAGTTTCTGTTTTTTAACTGTGCATTCAATAAATACAGAATATTTGGGGAGTTGCAGGAAGTATTTGTCTTATGTAAAATATCCATAATAGAATAGCATAGCTCAAAAGCTACATGCGGGGTTCATATTACAGATCCTGATTACAGATCCTGAAAATATTATATTTTTTCTTCATCTCTGTTGCATATCTTGGAATATTAAGATATTAAGATAATATTTTGTCTAGATAGGCTAAGGTAACTAGATGGGGGTGAAGTAGTTGTGTTGATTAACCTCAAAGATAAATAGTGTATCTGTCCCCGTAACAAACACCTAAAGAGTTTATCAGTAATCACTGTAGTAGGAAAATCTTTCCCTTAGATGTTTCAAGTCCCCAAAACACCAAAACATCATGCCACCTTCGTAAAATGGTTGTTCACTTCTCACTGTGTTTTATGTCTATTGCATTGTTCAACATATATCTGAGTTATGTATCAAAACAGTAACAACTACCACTTGGGTAGTTCATGTGATAATGTGGTATTCTGTGAAAAATGCTACCTAAAACAGATTCATTATACAGGGAGATTCACTCAAAAGAGGCCCTGAATATTCTGTAATAACTCTCACTAGGACAAAGCAATCTGAACAAAACAATGTGCAATGCGCTCCTCAGTATATGGAGCTTCGAACAAGCTGGGATACCCCTACATCTGAGTGATGAGGTAGGCGCTGGGCAGCCATCGCAACGTTTAACCTCTGTTAGCAACTTTTGGTAGCATACCGCCTGTACCCCTTCACTCAGTCACTTGCCTGTACCTCTTCACTCAGTCACTCGACTTCTCATCAGGATGGTGGTGTACAGTATTGAGCAGCGCGTCTTCTTGGTGCGAACCTATTGGGTCACCAATTCATTTAAGCGATGTTACAATCAACTGGATGATCGTGAGTTAATGAAAGGTTACTTCCAGCAAGATGGAGCAACGTGTCACACATCAGTAAGGAGCACGGCAGAAACTGAGTCTTTCTTCGGCAACAGGGTCTTTGGCCACCACAGTCGCCGGATCTGACACCACCAGACTTCTTCCATTAGGGTATGCTCAAAGGAAACCTCTATTGGAACAAGCCTCGCACTGTGGAAGATTTGAAGGAAAACATCCAACCTGAAATTGCTGCTATTCTCCCTGTGACACTTTCCGATACGTTCAGGAACATGGAGCACCGCATCAAAATGTGTCTGGCAGAAAACGGAAACCACTTCCAGAATCGCATGTAATGCAATTGATTACACATACATTAAGGTATATAGCATATTTTTGTGGTTCAGATTGCTTCATCCTAAAGGAAATTACAACAGAATATCCTTCGAGTGAATGTCCCTGTAGGTTTTCGGTTGTCATTTTCAGTTTTAGGTGAAGCTTGTTGTTCTGACTTTTCTGAGATCTATTAAAGATGTATTTAATCATTTGTATTTAGAAATAGCAAATATTCCTTCCTCATTTATTTGTTTTGTACAGAAAACATTTCTTTCATGTTAAACTGTGGTACATGCTGAGATGGCCCATATCTGAAATGTTTTTATAGGTTGATTGATTTAGCTCGGAAACTTGACAAAGCAGAGCGGGAGCCTCTATCAAGGTGCGCATTCTTCTTTAAGAAACTGGAACACCATGGATATGCAGCTGAAACCTACATGAAAATGGGGGATCTTAAATCTCTGATTCTTCTGCATGTGGACACACACCATTGGGATGAGGTAAAAATCTCATGATGACTTCTTTTAGTTCATGCACAGTTGATAAAATGATCTCTAAATGGGTAGCAGTTTGCTATAAAATCAAACATTTGTCACTTTTAAATTAGTCTTTGGTAATTCCTTAAAGGACACCTAAAAGAATCTAAAATGTAGAAAAGCTTATTTTGTTTTTCAACTTCTTTTTTAAAGTTTGCTTCTCAAAATCATAAGGTGTATGTGCATTATTGTTTAGTTTTTTTCATATACAGTTCCAAAGCCTCTCTAAAAATAAAATTAATATGCTTTTACTTTAAATTAACGACTGTTTCTTTTTTCATGTTTCAAGGCTTTTGAACTGGTAGAGAAGCATCCAGAGTTTAAAGATTATGTGTATGTTCCATATGCGCAGTGGCTGGCTGAGAATGATAGATTTGAGGAAGCACAGAAAGGTCTGAAATAAATTTTAATTTGTTTGCTTTTGATACTGTTTTTACTACTAATAGGATAAATTATAAGAATAAATGAACACAAATAATCTGATTGCACTTAAATCACTTATAGCCAGGTAGCCTTTTGAAGGAGCAATTGGTTTAAAATTTGGCTTAACATTAATTAAAATATGTGAATACAGAAAATGACCAACTACTTACATGTCTTGCATTAAGAACATACTATTCCAGAAAAGAACAGAGGCTGTAGCCCTAATCCAAAGAGCTGCTTTTTCCAGTATTCATTTAGACAGAAATATGAACAATTTGTATACCCTGTAATGGGGTGGGAGCACAATGTTTCAATGGCTCTACTGCTTCATGGATCTAGAGTTCTGTGTTTCAATCCCGTATCCAGATATTGCTACAAGTGAAGTTGGCATGTCCTCCCTATGTCTGTGTGGGTGTACTACTGATACTCCATTTTGTCCCACAATCCCAAGTATATGCTGATTTGGTTCATTAATAATTCCATATTTGCCCCTTTGTCACTGTGGGAGAGTGCATGAGTGGGCCCTCTGATGAACTTCTGCCCTGTCTAGAATTTCACTTGCCATAGGCTCTAGGTCCCTGCAGCCTTCATTTGGATACAGCAACTTTAAGAAGTTTTACTATGCAGTAATCCCTCCTCCATCGCGGGGGTTGCGTTCCAGAGCCACCCGCGAAATAAGAAAATCCGCGAAGTAGAAACCATATGTTTATATGGTTATTTTTATATTGTCATGCTTGGGTCACAGATTTGCGCAGAAACACAGGAGGTTGTAGAGAGACAGGAACGTTATTCAAACACTGCAAACAAACATTTGTCTCTTTTTCAAAAGTTTAAACTGTGCTCCATGACAAGACAGAGATGACAGTTCTGTCTCACAATTAAAAGAATGCAAACATATCTTCCTCTTCAAAGGAGTGTGCGTCAGGAGCAGAGACTATCATAAAGACAGAAAGCAAACAAATCAATAGGGCTGTTTGGCTTTTAAGTATGCGAAGCACCGCGGCACAAAGCTGTTGAAGGCGGCAGCTCACACCCCCTCCGTCAGGAGCAGGGAGAGAGAGAGAGAGAGAGAGACAGAGAAAAACAAACATGCAAAAATCAATACGTGCCCTTTGAGCTTTTAAGTATGCGAAGCACCATGCAGCATGTCGCTTCACTAAGCAGCTGCACAGAAGGTAGCAACGTGAAGATAATCTTTCAGCATTTTTAGACGAGCGTCCATATCGTCTAGGTGTGCGAACAGCCCCCCTGCTCACACCCCCTACGTCAGGATCAGAGAAAGCGCAAGAGAGAGAAAGAGAAAAGTAAGTTGGGTAGCTTCTCAGCCATCTGCCAATAGCGTCCCTTGTATGAAATCAACTGGGCAAACCAACTGAGGAAGCATGTACCAGAAATTAAAAGACCCATTGTCCTCAGAAATCCGCGAACCAGCAAAAAATCTGCGATATATATTTAAATATGCTTACATATAAAATCCGCGATAGAGTGAAGCCGCGAAAGGCGAAGCGCGATATAGCGAGGGATCACTGTATTATATAATGGGATGTGGAGTGGTTAAGCTTACTGTTCACATAGCTTTAATATTTTGTGGTTTTTTTTAGATTTTTTTTTTTGTTTGAATGTTTTCCTATTCTGTCTGTTTGTAACACATATACTGTTTCTTTTACCTTTCTGTCCTTTGGGCAGCTTCTGTGCTTTATTTTTCTTCACGTTGATCCACACAAATTACACACAATATCATATCAATGTCTTAAACCCTCGGAGGTCACACAGGGCCCATGGGAATATTGTGTACCATTAGCTATTCTTAATGTTTGCTTACTTATTAGTCACATGTCTCCAATTTGTAGTTTTAATACATACGGTTGTGAGCATTCAAAAATAACATCCATGACTGGTCCTTTCATTATGTTACAACATGCGTAATATTTCTATGGTGAAGTGGGGCTTTTTGATAAAATTAACATTCAAAGTTGTATCTTTGAATTACTGAAATTATCAAAATGAATATGTTAAAAAAGAGCCAATTAATTGTACATTTAAAACATTGTAGTCAACCATATAAATGAGCAAGGGAGCTTTTTAATCATATCTAGCAAATACCCTGTATATGAATGAAGTAGGTTTGTGCATTTTGTGTTGTATGGTGTTTACAATGTAATAATGATATATAGTGACCTCTACAGGGGCATCACAGGGTCCCACACCCCCAGCACAGCACCAACACAGTCCTGGATTCAAAAGAAAAAAGATTTTTATGTATTAACTACCTTGGCACAGGTTCCTTTTTCCAGCATATAGTTCAAAACCATAGCACTCTTTTTCCTCTCCTTCCACTCCTCCCATGCAAGCCATGTCCACCTCATCCCGACTCCAACTCTCGATTGAGGTGATGCAGCTTTTTTAGATTGGACCTGGGAGTACTTCTGGTGCCACACCACTGCATGATGGAAGCACTTCCATGTCATGCAGAAACTTCTCAAAATAGGTAGGTCTTCTTCCAGCTGTGCCCTCTGGTGGCACTCAACTACAACTGAACTGCAAATCCCATGCAACCCTGTTGATGTCCAAACCATGTCAGATGTGCACTGCCACCTTGGGGGATGAATTGTTTCTGATATGACGTCTCCTTCAGTCCATCCATCATTCTTTTTCCCCAACTGGTATAAGAACTGTGAACCATCCTTGCTTGGTTGCACATCTATCCTGGCTGTGCGTCCATTGTAGCCTCTCAGTTGGGTAAGGCATTGCTCTCCATTCCAGTCAGGATGCCTGTACATGTCCATTATGGCAATTACAATGTATATGGGGGGAATGGATTAATAAGGTTGGGATTTGGAAGGTGTTTGTCATAAAGCCTTTTTTATTATTTGGATGTTCTTCTTTTTAAGCCTGCATATGCTGGGTTCAAGACCAAGTGTCTGTTAATAAAAAAGACTTCATGATCAACACCTACTGAACCCCACCTTATTAATCCACCTACCCCCCATTACAACCTCCACCCCCACCCTTTACCTGCTATATATTGCCTTTGATTCCTGTATGTCTAATCATTTTCCTCTGATGATGACACCTAGCAGGTTGTCGAAAGCTTAGAAATAAAATATTTTAAGACTCGTTTTTTTCCCTTTGTGGATCTCTAGCTGTAAATAATATATGCAGTATATATATATATATATATATATATATATATATATATATATATATATATATATATATATATATATAACATCATTACACTGTAGTTGTGCTGCTATTCTCCCTAGTTTAATGTGGTAGCCTTGGTATCACTCAAGAGTGCTGCATGTCTTTACGAATAACATTTAAGTTGCACTCACAAATATTCAAATTTCGTTTGTGCACCCTTGAGCACCATTGATTGTAGAATAAGATTTCTTTAATTTTGTATCTTCTTTTAGCCTACAGAATTTTACTAAGTATATGTTCTGTAGGTGTTACTTATGCTTCACTATAAGGAATTGTGGTTTTGCTTGCTTTATTTTAATTGAGTTATGCATGTAAACATTGACATTTTATTCAGTACAGTACTGTCTGATACTGTGGACACTAATACTTTTGTCTCCTCTTACAGCATTTCACAAAGCTGGCAGACAAAATGAGGCTGTAAAGGTCCTGGAACAACTAACTCACAATGCTGTAGTGGAAAGCCGGTTTAATGATGCCGCTTACTACTATTGGATGTTGTCCATGCAGTGTTTGGATATAGCACGGGGTGAGAGAAATATGATTTATACCATCAGTATTACATTTAAAAAAACTACTGAATTCCTGACTTGCTTAGCTAGGAATTGTATTGCCATGGTCAAAAGTGAATTAATTTGCCTTTTAAGAAGACAAACAAGGAGACTTGTATCTTGTAATTTGTGGAAGGCAGCCCTATCTTATAGGTGCCTTGGGTGTTCTGTCAGTACATTTCCTCTTACTACTGTATTTTTATTAATAAAGACTTCATGAAAACACATTTCCTAAAATTGGTAATTATTCACAGAATGTTTTTTAGACTTGACTACAAGACTAAGGTATGTGAGATATGGGCTGTGTTATTGCCAGCTGAATTCCCTAGGACTATAGCAGCTTTTGAATTGAATTTTTATGTTTGATTTTTAACAGTGATACTTACAAGTTGTTGTTTTTTTTTTTCTTCTTTAGTGATTAATTGTTTTATTAACTTTATGATATTTTCTCCTTTCAGTTACTATTGTATACATAAGTTTTGGAAAACATGATTCATAGTGAAAAGTTTTTATGAATCTGGAAACTTTGTAAAATTGTGCTTTGTTTTGTATTCTTAGAAAATGAAGAAAAAAAAGCAGAAATGCTGGAGAAATTTCAGAAGTTTCAACACTTGGCAGAACTTTATCATGTTTACCATTCCATCCAAAGATACACTGTAAGAAAACATTGTTATCTCTTAGTATAGAAGCCACCTTTGCAAAATAAACAGTGACATCTGGCTTCAATTACCATATTTAACTAAACATAGTTCTGGGACTATGGTGCCATTCTCATAGCAGCAGCCTGAATGATATGCTTACACTTCGCTTTGTGCTTTATACCTCATTGAACTTGATGATTTGTACATTCTCTGAGACACTTAGCTTCTAGTTACCATGTTAATGCTTATAGTCACTAGAATCTATAGGATTGCCTGATCAGAGCTCCCATTGGTGGTACATAATTCATTTAACCTGTTTACTTTATTTAGTAACTATTAATATTCTATTTCAAGCAAAGAAAATGATTTGCTTCTTTTTCTCATTTACATGACATTACACATGTGTTAGTTTTGTCTAATGAAAAAATATGTTTGTTAGTTTGGATTCCTTTCAATTTTAAATCATTTAAACACTTAATTCAAACCAATAATTATATATCCTGTGTTGATTATTTTGATATTTACAAAGTTTTAAACTATTCCAGTAGTAAATAACCCTGCATACTATATATATATTGTTATCATGTGCAGTAACCTCAACTGCACATAAAACAAAATTTGTGGTGCCAGCTGGTTTGTTCCTTTTAGTATTTACAGTTACCAACAAAATAAACACACTTTGGCATATTAGTCCTTCAAATATCTTGAGTTAAAAAAAAAATGAAATATTTCGGATGGTTAGCCGCTAGTGTTAGGGTCAAGTTCACAAGAGCTCCGTCTGTCAAGTAGCTCCTGCCAAAAATGACACCACCTTCCATGGTGCCCAAGCTTTTATGGAGCATGAACTTGAAAGGGTGGGGTTAATTACCCTTCCTGGTCACTCTCTCACACTATGGAGGGAGGAGGTGACAATGTTAGTGATAGCACCCCGTCTCGTCCCGAGTGTTATTACATACCTTGGCAGAGCCTGTAAGGTGACACACATGGTGATAATAAATATTTATTATATATGTGTGTAGTATCTAACATATATTTGAATATAGTTATCCTATCAGTTTACCTGTCACATCTATATATATATATATATATATATATATATATATATATATATATATATATATATATATACGTATATATATATATATATATATATATAAAATCCAGCGTCAGTCTGTCCGCTTTTCACAAGAGAACTACTTAACAGATTTAGATCAGGCTTTTTTCTATAATTTGCTTGAACATTCTGGTTGATTTTGTGACTTCTCTCATCACGCTAAATATCATAGTTTGCTTGACGTACCAATTTATTTGCGCAAATCCGAGAGACGCAGCAGGCCGAGGGGAGGGGAGGGGGCCGGTGCTCTCCTCACTCATGCGTCAGCCTCAGGGTGTGTACCTTACCTCCGCTTAGCTAGCAAATGAGATAACTACTTAACGGATTTAGATCGTTTTTTTTTTTTTTTTCTATAATTTTCTTGAACATTCTGTTTGATTTTGCGACTTTTCTCATCGTGTTAAGAATCATAGCTCGCTCACAGGAGCAATATAATCTGAGACACAGGCTGCGAGCCGAGGGGAGGGGGAAGCGTGACATCAGAAGTAGGGAGCCAGGTGAGGCCCTCCTCACTGTCCTGTTTCACTAGTCTGTGGGCGGAGCCACGGGGTACGGCCAATAAGTGATAACACTACAAGTTTACATACTAGTTTGGATAAATTAATAAGGGTTACCATTAACACTTTGGTAACTGTTGTCTTTCTTTTCTGGTAATATCTAACTGTAACATGCAAGTAGCAGAAGCAAAAAAGTGACCTGTTTTAAAAAAAGCTCAATCTAATCCAGGTGATTTTTTTCAGCAGTAAAGTAAATAAGTTTAAATGGTCTCATAAAAATATTTGTGCAAGAGACAAAAAGTAAATTGCCTAGAGACCATGAGGTTATAGGCTAACATTAGGCTATAGAAGCTCTTTGGAAAGGCTGCTCTAAGCAGCATTAGAAATTTGAGGCACTAAGTTAGAAAAAAAAATGTATTCTCCAGCTAATCACTCCTTATTTTATACAGTGCATTATATAGCATAAATCATATTATTATATTACTGTATATTACAGTTTATCAATTCTCTTGCATTCATGATCATTCTTTCTTTAACTCTCTTATTTTAGGATGAACCATTTAGCTCACATCTACCGGAAACACTGTTTAATATCTCCAGATTTCTGCTTCACAACCTCACCAAGAATACTCCACTTGGAATATATAAAGTGTATCCTTTTTGATATTACAAAGTGAATGAGTAAATAGATCTGGCTGCAGGATAAAACTTAATGTAAAAAGATTGTTTTAGTAAAATTCAGGTGAGGCAACAAAACATTTTTATTTGTTATGTTATGGGATCGGTTTCACAGTTGCTTAACTTTATTTTGGCTATCCTGTGTAGATGAAAATGTCAATCACAGTCTGCATTGTTATATTTAGCCATTAAAAATTAGTAAAAAAAAAAAAAGTTTACAATTGCTTATTCTAATTCAATGACTAGACACATTTTTGAGTAAACCAATTGAATTATTCTAAAATTATATAATATCAGTAGTTTTTAAGACACCAATGAAGGTTTGCAGATCTGTATTAGATATCTTGGTGTTCATTTCCATACATGTGAAGAAGCCCATAGTTTAGCGTGACTGGCAGAATTCTCTAGGTAATACAGACCATACTGCAGTTCCATCTTTATATCTTATTTGTGTTTTGCTAACCAAACCTTTGGACAAAATCATTGCACCTGACACGGTACACACAATACTTTCTTGCATACACCAAGTGACATTTTTTATAGAACAAGTTACTAAATTTGTACCAATGTATTTTTAATTTATTATTAAAAAATAATTTTAAATTTTAACTTAGGCAGTGTGTATTCTTTAAATTTATTTGTATTTCATCCTTTGTCCTTTCTCTTTGAAATCTTGTAAAGCACTTTGAGCTACATTCTTTATATGAAAATGTGCTTTATAAATAAATGCTGTTTTTCTAATAACTATTTAGTAGAAGTTGATGTGTACAGTCAGTAGTTGTAAATTGCTAACGTTCTTTGGGCATTTACTGCATGCTGTTAAGAAGAAGCCTATTCACTCAAAGATTGTACTTCCTGAATGAAGATCAGAAATACCTTGTATGCACTAGCAAAGCAGAGCAAAGCTCTTGGTGCATATAAACTTGCCCGACATGCTTATGAGAAATTGCAAGGCCTTCGGATACCTGCCCGCTTCCAGGAGACCATTGAATTGGGCAGCTTAACATTAAGGTCCAAACCCTTCCATGACAGTGAGGTAAGATATAGTTAAAGAGCTTTGAGTAGCGTAAAATTACAAGTTCATATGTAATCAGGTCCATCCTGTAAAAGTCATAATAATACTTGTATTAGTTTTGAAGTAGTTGTTAGTTATAGTTATAGCTTAAATATTTGTGATGTGTGTAGGACTTTTTATCTAAAGTATTTCAGAGTAATGTACATAAAAGTAGTAGGTTGATTCATTATTGTAGTACTCTCCTGGGCTAAGTGGTGGCTCTGAGGTAGGGATCTTCACTGGTAATTGGAAGGTTGCTGGTTCAAATCCCGTAAATGCCCAAAGTAACTCTACTTCCTTGGGTCCTTGAGCAAGGCCCTTAACCTGCAGTTGCTCTGTCCTGGGTATGACGTTAATCTGCATGTAGGCCCTCCAATCTGCAGGGAAAACCTGGGGGTTCGTGGCAGAATTGGCACTCCAGCCACCACAAAAAACCTCACACTATTCCACTCCATCTGAACAAGTGTGGTGCTGAGATGTCACCCGTCGCATGGCTGCACTCGGGTCCTAATTTGGGATCCTGAGTTGGTTTGTCATGTGGTGGTTGCGGCAATGCGCTGTATCAGCGTGTGCTCCTAACCTCTCTCTCTCCTAGAGAACTCCTTGTATTGCAGAACAGAGTCAACAGGTCAATGGATAAATTTAGTCAAGTACGTGATTGTGAGCTTGCCTTTAACAAATTTGCTTTGAGTTTTTTAATCACCTAAATAATAACCACCTCCATTTAATGTGTTCTGTGAAGAGTGACCATTTCTTGTGCTGGTGTTTGCTACTGTAGCAGGCTATTTCCAATCCCACTTTAAAAGAAGACCATTAGATCACAACCTAACTTTTTCTAGTTATTCTACAGAACAGGTTTGATGTCACTTAACTTCTGAAAACAAACAAGATAATGCAGAAAGGTCATTTTAAAAGCAGCAGAAGAACATATAAAAAGAGCTGGATATAGCAGACACCCTCATCTTGACTGTGATATAGCACTTTGTAAACAGCTGGCTTATAGTTAATAATTTTCAATTTATCTCTAAACGGAATTCATCCAGAGATAGAAAACTCCATGATAATATTACAAGAAGGCTGACCTTTTCGAGTAAGATAGTTACTGCAACTTTACTGCATTACCATAGTAATGAGTATATATATGTAGAAAATATCTGATCTAGATAATATTTTACGGAAAAATGATGATGTTAGTTTGCGAACAAATGTCATGAAATGATGAAATTTCTGGGTTAATCTCTACGATGAATCAATTTCCTGTCACAGTTGATTTTGAAAAACCAATGTCCTGTGCATTGTGTTTGGTGCTTATTTTGTATAGTTTGATGGGAAGGTGTATTGAAAATGCCAGGAAGAAATTTTTTTTTTGCAATGCTTCAGGCATTAACAATAACTCATCTTTCCTAAATAATGTCTTGTCAGTTAAATGAGGTTGTTTTTTCTTGTCAAGATCTAATCTTGATCTGATCTAATAGGAACTTCATCAATTAAGGAAAAAGTCCTCATACTCTAGTATGCACTTTGAAATGTTGATGTTTTTTAAGCTCATCATTTCAGGGATGCTGGAAACTATTACTGGTACTGCTACTATAAAACTGCTTGGATCATTTTTTGCTGTTCTTGGAAGTATGTGTTTTTTTTCCCCCTCATAGTAGTAATCAGTTATATTCTACTAGGTAAATAATTAAATAATGCTTTTATCTTCAAAAAGAGAACACTGTTCCTTCTCTAGCATTTTCTTATACTGCTATGATTTTGTGAATGCTGATAATTTCTAAAATGTATTATTCAAATTGTGGCCACTAGGGCGCATACCAGCACCCCAGACACAACTAATCCAAATCAAATCAAATCAAATCCAGCACTTTTATTTACAGTAACATGTAACTTTTACAGGCTTCCTTCCTCCAGTGTTTTAGAAGTACTCTCACAACACAGTACCGCCTGATAATACCGTCTTTCCTTCCTTCCTTTTCTAATTCTTGTTTTTACTCCTCCAGGCAAGTGTTGTCTCCTTCTTCTTCTTCTTCTTCTTCTTCTTCTTCTTGCCTCCAACTCTCTGAGCCGAGTAGAGGGCTCTCTTTTAACTCTGGACCCAGGAGTATTTCTGGTTTTAAATCAGTTGCCTTCAGGAAACACTTCCATGTCAGGCAGGGCTACTGTGGTCCTTGTAGCGTCACTATCTGACAGCTTCCTCTGGCGGCCTCCACAGAACCTAACAGGGCAGGCCCATGAGAGCACAACTCAAGTGCTGCCCTGCAGGTGTCCCTAATGGGGCTTGTCAGACAGGATGCTGCCACTCGTTGTACCAGGGGATGCTCTGCCCATAGTGGGCAAGTCACATATTGTGCTGACCTTCCCAGTTCCCAAGTCCATTCTGAGTGCAACAAAGTGGCTATTAGGATGTAAGCCCCCTTGTAGCTGTTGTAACATCTTTCCACATCCAGGTCCTGGCATAAAAAGGAGATATTGCCAATCCTTCTATGACCTTCTGTTTTCAAAGCCTCCTGGCCAGGTAAGGGAGTGAGTTCCACACCGGCTTAGGTGCTGTTTTGTCCCTCATAATTTTTACATTCAATTTTTATACCTACTTTGACCATTATATAATTATAGGGAACCAGGGGCTACCTTAGCAAGCTTGAGCACAGGGCATAGGATCAGCTCTGATTTATTGCCATGCATACTCACATTTACACTCATCCTACACTCATTAAAAAAACAAGTTATTATGCATGTCTTTGGTGTACGGGAAAAAACGGAGTACGAGAGGAAGCAATGTGGAGAATGGAAGGACATGTAAACTCCAGAAAGGTGGGTGATAGGCAGGAAATCTGACAACAGTCACTTAGTGAGTGAAGCGGCAGTACTTCTTTGTGCACCTCCATGCCACTCAGGTATTTTTTAAAAGGAAAATAGCTTTAGTTTGGGGAAAGCTTGCTCTTTGAGTCAGTAAGAGATTTTTCAGATGTTTGTCACAGTCCAGTTCCTGCCAGGGTAGGAAAAAACTACCCATCATCAAAAACACATTGTTCACCCCTGTCATGGTATCCTGTCATTCTCTTTTTTTTCTTCTGAAAGCCTCATTAGCTCTAATTAAAGAAGAAAATTCAAAACAAAGCCGCAATACCAGTCGACAGTTGTTGTTTTCTGGTCCCTGTCTGTTAAATCATTTGTTTCTTTATCTTTTACAGGAACTTATTCCAATGTGTTACAGGTGCTCAACTAACAATCCACTACTCAATAACCAAGGAAATGTCTGTATTAACTGCAGGCAGCCTTTTATTTTTTCTGCATCATCTTACGGTGAGTTTGAAACCTTGTTTCCATGCTTAATTCTGACATGCTATCTATCAGAGTGATTGAAGGATGTTATTAATACTGAATTATCTCAGCTTTTACAGCTCCACAGTACCTATTTGTTTTCCCGTTACCCATTTTGAAAGAAAACATTCTAATACAAATTTTAAAAAGGTTAGTCTGTTTGTCTTTAATAGGTAGCACAGACTCTGTAAATAGATTGTAATTTATAGTACTATGTACAAAACAATGTGGACTTGAAGAAAAATGAAGTTTAAAAAATCGAGTGCAAGAAACAGATTAAGTGTTTAGATGAACACTGATAGACATAAGAAAATCAGATTAGGATTACATCAGCTGTGATTCAGGCACACAGAACTTTTGCAAGATGATATCTGCGTGCAGTGGGGCTTCTCTCTTTACTTGTCAGTTGCACAAAAACGTCCTCATGGTGATTCTCACTATGGGAAGAAATACTTAGTGGTTACACTGCAGTCCATAATGTTTGGGACAAAGATACATTTTTTCCTTAATTTACAAACCGCTCCACTGATTAAAATTACAAATCCAACAATTCAGATGTGATTAAAGTGCACATTACAGGCTTTAACCTAAGGGTATTTGCATACATTTTGGTCACATCATGTAGAAATAACAACACTTTATCTACATTGTCCTTCCATTTCAGAGCACTATAATGTTTGGGACACAGCAATGGCAGGTCTGTTAAAGCCATCACATTTAGTTCTTTGTCACATATCCCTTGCATGCAATGACTGCTTAAACTCTGCGATTCATAGACATCACCAGGTTCTGAGGATCTTCTCCAGTGATACTCTGTCAAGCCTCTAATGCAGCCATCTTCAGCTCCTGCATGTTTAGGGGGCTTTTCCCCATAAGTTTTCATGGAAGGCATGCTCAATTGGATTTAAATCAGGTGGCTGGCCTGGTCATTTGAGAAGTTTCCATTTTATAGCTTTGAAAAACTCCTGTGTTGGCTTTGCAGTATGTTTGGATCATTATCTTGTTGTAGAATGAAGTGCCGTCCAATGAATTTAGAGGCATTTACTGGAACTTAACAAGATGTTTCTTTACACCTCAGAGTTCATTGTTCTACTGCTGTCAGCAGTTCCATCATCAATGAAGATAAGTGTGTGCATACAAGTGGGAGACATAACATGCCCAAGTCGTAACACCCCCCCTCCACACACACACACACACACTATGTTTAACAGATGAGGTGCTATGCTTTCGCCTTCACACTTTGCTCTTGACATCTCTCTGATACAACAGGTTCATCTTTGATTCATCTTTCTACAAGACCTTTTTCCAGAATTCTACAGGCTCTTTTAAGTTCTTTTTTGCAAACTTTAATCTGGCCACCTTTTTTTTTTGTGGCTAACTAGTGGTTTGCATCTTGCAGTCTGGCCTCTGTATTTCTTTTCAGGAGGTCTTCTGCGGATAGTCACCTCTGACACATATACACATCTGCCTCCTGAAGACTGTTTCTGATCGGTCAGACAGGTGTTAGGGGCTTTTTCTTTACCATAGTGAGAATTCTTTTGTCATCAGCAGTGAGGAAGGGGGGGGGGGGTCTTCCTTGGCCTACCAGTTCCTTTGTGATTACTGCGCTCATCAGTATGTTCTTTCTTCTTAATGATATTCCAGACAGTTGATTTCAGTAATCCTAAGGTTTTACAGAATTCCCGAATGGTTTTATTCTTATTTTCCAGCCTTTTAATGATATCTTATGCCTGCGCTAATAAAGCAATGATACACACCTGAATAATCTCAAACACCTAATTTCTACATGGTGGAACCGAAGTGTATGCAAATGTCCTTAAATTAAAATCTGCCACTTGCACTTTAATCACATCTGAATTGTGAGATTTGTAATTTTAAACTAAGGAGCAGAGGGGTAAATCGAGGACAAATGTGTCTTTGTCCCAAACATAATGGAGGGTATTGTATTCCTGTAAGATGCCCAGCAATAAATAGTCTACAATTTGCTTACTGGTGATCTCAGTTTCATCACTAATGGCTGCTTACAAACTACACTGTCAGTACCTGCAAAATAAGAATCATTTGTATATCAGACTTACAGATATTTGATCTAATGTATCATTTAGTAGAGCATGAACCCATAAAAAAAGAGAACTGCAAGCGGGGTTTTTAAAAGTGAAGCAGTTTTCTTCTGTTTGGTTTTCATCACAATCAGTTGTTTGTTTCAGCACTGTTCAATGAGTGCTTTCTCATATGTTCTTATATAGTACCCTACCGTGGCAGTCCGTTTGTCTGTCCAAGATTTTAAATCACCTGTAACTTGCAAACAGTTTGACCTATTGACCTGAAAATTGGTACACATATACTACGTGACGTCTACTATCCACTTCCGCTGTGATGATTGACCTCCAAGATTATTCCTCTTTTTTTATTTTTATTTTATTTTATTGTAGAAACAACTCTCTGCAGTGGCCATCAGGGTGGATGTGTGGCGCATGCGTACGAGTGCCGTTCTCATTGCCTACCACATTCGCCGTCACTTCCCCTACCTGTTCATATCTTAAATCATTTTTGAGGCAGATTGAAGCCTTAAGTGCCAGCTTAAGTGAAAAATTAAAGAAAATGTACTAAGTAATTGCAACACAAACACCAACTTAATCAGTTTTAACGCGAAAAGATGCCAACGAAAGAAGAGAAGAAGCAGACTGCTAGGGCGGAGAAAAGAAGAGCTGCGCATGAAGCAGCAAGTGCATCAAACCTCTGAGCAAACAAATGCTAAACGTACAGAGAAAAGTGTAGGAAAACTAGGAATGCTCAAGTCAAGTGTTTTCGTGCAGTGCGCCGTTACTGGTACACGAATAATTTGTAAAGAAATTGAGTTTTTAAGCCGGTTTATCTCCTCATGTATTGTGTTTATATTTTACCTGAGGTTAAAGTGACTTAAGCACTAAATATCCTACCTCGAACTCCATGAAGTCATACTATATACATTGCCAATGCAAGTTATGGCTAATAAGATATCAGTGCCTGTTAAAACCAATCAGTTTGATTCCAGCCTTGTGCTGTTAAGCTGTCAAATTGAATGGAAGCCAGCATATTTTTAAATAGCATCTGACTAAGTTGCTTTACTTGCCTCCATTGTTACCTGTATGAATCTGTATTCCATTAGGCTGTTTTTTAAATGTGAGGTGTTTGGAGAGTCGTCTGGAAACAAGCTTTATAAAATCTATGTAAAAGTATGAATGATTAAATTTGGGAAACCCTTAATGGAAAATTGTTTCAATAATGTATTTGTCACTAAAAAGGGAAGTGTTTCTCTGTCTGGTAATAACAGGTTATGCTTGTCATCCAAGAACAGTTTTATGTTTTGGATTGTTGGTATTATGTGCACAATTTAGAAATTTTCATGTAAAACAAAAACTACAGATATGCACGGCAGCCTAAAAAGAAATCTTATTTTACATATAATAAAAATTACCTTGATTAGACAGTTAAAGAGGCCTAATACAAGGAAAATGTATGATGTGTTAACATCTGAGTTCATTTATAGATATTTGACCTTGTTTTAGTTTAATGCAAGGGTGTTGTGCATAGCATCTAGTACAAGCCTGTGCTCATTAATATGCAGCTTCTTTACAAAGACAAGAAGAAAAGCATATAGTACTTAATTAAAACCCAGATGACTTCTTTCTGTGTTAACAACAAAACAGTGCCCTGATTCCCTAATCAGCTTGTCTCTTTGAAGTCTGTATTTTAGATTTTTATTTGCTTATTAGTGCTGTATTGTAACATGATAAGAAAATGTGGTAATGATAACTAGATAATATATAAATGTATGGTAGGAGCAAATATGATGTGTTGTGTTCAGAAAATGAAAGCCGCAAAGTACGTCTTACAGTGTATAAAAATTTCACTGCATAATTAATTCAATGTAAAATGCATGCTTTTAAAAAGATTATAAAACATAAGCCTGATTTCTTGCCAAAAAAATGTTCATTTCTCATACTCCTCTTTTGCACATGCAGCTTAGCCAACAGTAGATCTCAGTCATATTCTACCTTGACGTTATTTGAGCAGCATCACGTTCAGCTCCAGCACGTTTGAGGATTCCATTATAAAATGAACGATTTAGTTGCCACATTTATCTGGAATGATTCCATTAAGAAATAAAAAAAAATACTTAAAAGAAAAATAACATATTGTTTATCCTACATTATGCACCTGTTCAAGTGTTCTGATCCTTAATGTAACCCTTACAGGAAATGAGCTACTATGATAAAAGAAATCAGTGGGTGAGTCTCCGAAATGACACCAAGGTTCACGATATTTGTACACCAGCTTGTTTATAAGTCATAGCCTGTGCTACTTAAAAGGAGAGAAAATTAAATACCGTAAGAAAGAACAATTAAAAAATAGCAATAGGCAGATTCTGTTTAATGTTATGGTAGTAATCTTTACAGCAATTGTTGAATAAGCTCAGTAGCTGCGAGCTCTTTGGTCACAATCTATTTTTTCCCTAATTTGATTTAACAAACTCTCATCTGCTTCTGCTTTGTCCTGTTTTGGTAGTGAAGAAGGAGTTGAATATAATGGAACACTTCATAAATAACTGGAATTGGTTTGTTGAATTGTTATGTTTGTTATTGTATTAATATTTTAATTAAAGTAGTGCAGTATGTATGTACTTTTTTATGCTTTAAATGGCTGTACAGACCTGGGCTATTTTTTTTTTTTACTGTAATTACACTTTTAATACATGCAGTACATTTAACTAGCATTGTAAAGACAAAAGCAGATAGCCTTTACTCAAAAAAAAAATCTTTTTTTGTAATGCGGGCGCTATATGAAAATGGTATCGTTTTTAGGTGTAAACAGATAAAACCCAACATCAGGCACAAAATTCTTTAATAAACAACAAGAGCTTGATAAAACATTGTAGTTGAAGACAAAACCACACACAAGAATGGGCATTTAGAGCAACTGAATCATTTATTAGTCTTAACTTTATAAACAGCATTTGAATCTGATGATAAAAAGTAGCTCCCACAATTAGAAGACTATCTATCGCAATGATTTAACATCTAAGTGCTGTCTTATTGGAACTCATTAAACTGAATCAATCTTTTGGACCTTTTTTTCCCCAAACAAAGATAAAAAGTGAAAAATTTGGTGATATTTTTAGACAAGAACCTTGCTCCTGTTTCTGGTTTCACTGTTGGACCAGAGATTCTGCTGATGTGTCGGTGCCATCTGTGTATTCTCAGAAATTAAAAGGTCAAATTATATTCTGTTTTTCTGTAATGCTTAAGTGTTTTGTTTTGCACACCTCAAAACTTCTTCAAGTGGAAGAGGAAGATAAACAGATAGATTGAACAAATGAATGAACAAGCTTTATTTGTCCTCAGGGGGAAATTTGCATATGATACACTGTAGCATTATCAGGGGGAATGTTTGGTATTAGGATGCCACTTTTTAGAACAGCAGTTTTTAAGGCCGGATCTAATGGGGTGCTGAGAGGGGCTATGCCCACCCAGAAAGTTGCCTTGCCTCCAACTGCATTTGTAATTGAGACAAATTGGAGTACAGAAAGCTTGTAGAGGGTTTTGTCTTGTGCTGCAGGGAGAACCAGCTGCAACTCAGTGTTAATAAGACAAAAGAGTTGGTGGTGGACTTTCAGTGTGCCAAAGAGCCTCTAAGACCAGTCACCATTCAAGGGAAGAACATGGAACTGGTGCAGAGCTACAAGTATCTGAGGATCCATATGATCAGCAAACTGGACAGGCCTGACAATATAGTAGTGCTGGACAAGACGGACCAGAGTAGACTGGCCTTCCTAAGGAGACTCGGGTCTTTTGATTTATGTAGCAAGCTGCTAGAAATGTCCTACCAGTCCATAGTAGCCAGCATATTGCTCTATGTTGTGGTCTCCTGGGGAAGCAACTTAAGTCATAAAGAAGCACAATGGCTAGAAAAACTTATCAGGAAGGCCTTTCTCCATTACAGGGCTAACCCTAGTTACACTGGAAGCTGTTGTGGAAAAGTGGATGGTGGCAAAATTGAGTGCCATCATGAAAAATCCTCTTGATCCCCTCCAGGGGGTGCTCTCTTAGAGCACTTTTAGCCACAAGCCCATTCATCAGTGGTGTGCCTCTGGGGGTCTTTTCTACCTACTGTTGTCAGACAATTCAGTGCTTCCTCCCTTTGGGAGAATATGCTTGCACTACAAGTTCCTCTTGCAATTTCTTACAATATAAACCTGTTTATTTAATTATCTTGCTATTGATTGATTGTATTATTTGTCCTGTGAGAATGTATCTTGTTTTTTTTAAGTTCCTGCTGCTATATGCATCTAAATTTTCCCTTAGGACTAATAAAGTTTATCCAATCTAAAACAATCTTGGATGATTTTGCTATCATCATTTGCAGCTGTCTTTGTTAGTCAACCTTGTAATTGTGAATTATTAAGTATGCAAGCTTTTTTTTTTTCTTTTTTAGATGTTTTTGATTTTGTAATGCCCAGTTTCTGTCCTGTAGGTCTAATATGATTCTTGATTTATTTCGATCATTTTCTTTTTTGGACAGATCTAGTCTCCAAGTCTGGTCAGCTGTACTTAGTCTAAATGCAAGCCAGCGCCAAAAAGAAACACAAAGGTTAAATCTAGTCCAGTCCATTGCCTGACCAATGAGAAACACCTGTTAGCCAGTTGTCTCAGTGCTTATGAGGAGAAGGAACACAAATAGTGCTATTATTTTTAAAAATAAAGAGCAAATCCTATGAAACACAAAAAGAGATGGCTTTCTGAAATATAAAGCATAGCTCCACAGAAATACCTAGAAGGTGAGATGACAGGCTATAAACTGTTAAAGGGCATGTGTGCTAGAGTACTGAGAAATAAAAGGTGACTTTCTGTACCTTTTGACTCAATACTCAGATTTTCATCTGCAGTACATATTGATTGAGCATATGGCAAAAATACCATAATGTTTGAGAACTCGTGGAATGCCTAAGTGCAGCAAATCACACCCCATTCTCTGTGCTTTTTTATCATTTTGGCTGCAAGCCTGTTTCCAGTCTTTCTGGCATGAAAAGTATAAATCAAGTCATAATGATCTTTCCTTACAGTATTAACTGCTTCTTTCATTTGATTTGCTTGTTCCTCTAGTATGTGTGACACAGTCACTTTGTGGTTAGTGTTACTGCCTCACTGATGGAGCATCCCAGATTTGATTCATACACCTCATATTTGTTTGTATGTTCTCTCATGAATGGGTTTACCTCCAGTTTCTCTGGAATTCCTGATTCTGGATTTCTCACCTATCCCCAGAGACAAGCTGGCTAGGTTCATTTGCAATTATATACTGGCCTTGTGTGAGTGTAGGTGCATGCATGAGTGGGCCCTGCAATTTTACCAAATGCCTTGTCTTGTCTTGTGCTGCCGGGATAGGCTCCAGCATCCCACAGCCCAGAACAGGATTATAGTAGCATATTATTATTTTGTACTGATGTCAGGACTTTTCCAGAATCCTCCAGGTGTCTGCCAGTACAGCATTCTTGTTTTGAATGTGTAGTATAATTTCATACTATATTGTAATCTTGACTGGTTTGTAAAGATGTCTGAGGTGGTACATTAAAGCAATAAAACAAAGGCTGATTAATTAATTGCCAGTTTCTTAAGTTAAAAGTAAAGAGACTCATTGATTAATTTTTTCTCCTCCCTTTTTAATCAAAATTAATTATAAATCACCCACTTAAGTGGTTGTTGATGTTGCTCTTTTACATAGAAAAGTATGGTGTCTATGTGTAATTATTCTGTTATCATGGTTATTGAATATTAAGCAAACAGCACCTCATTCACTCTTCCCAAGACAAATATGAAGTCCATGAGATACTCCTGAATTTTGCAAATGACAACATCTTTAAATGGTACAATCCAAACAAGAGAGAAATCAACAAATGTTTATTTAATAGTCAAAAGTAATAAATACTGAATGTAATAAAAATATCTTGAAAGCAACATTGCTGAGAGAAAAGGTAAACTGAGATAAATGGAAGGAACACAACTGAGTGACCTGCTCATATTCTTGAAATCATTTATAACAAAAGTGGGTTATGGCGGAGTGAAGGAGCATTGCTAAAACCATCACTATAAGGACTGTTAGGAAGGATACATTCATTGCTTTCTGTTCTTTGCTTTTTTGTGTTTTGGCATTTGTAGACTTGGTTTTATGAATTGCTGTCCCACAGCCATTGTTGCTATGCATGTTGATTATTGATTTAACAACTTCTTGGTCCTTAAGATTTTGAAGTTAGAGACTTGGTGCTCTGGACTGAGTAGGAGCCCCACAAAAAATCTTGTTTAGGGCTTTTTGTGTTTTTCTGATTTTGTTCTTGTAAAGCTAGCTATTTCTTGATGATTGGAAGCTGTGTTGCTCCTTTTTTTGAGTAGGACATTCATATCTTGTTTGAATGTGATGATCCTGTCCTGTCTTGTTAAGCCAGCCATTCCTTGCAGAGTGTCAGCTGTATTTTGCAAGTGAACATATTCGTTATCGCGTATATGTGGTGCTTTGACATTGTATTGTAATGCTTGTATCATGTGCAGCATACTGCCTGGATGATTGTAGAATTTAATATTTATTGTCTTCTGCTGGCATGTCATATCACTGAAAAAACACAAGTCTGATAAACCACTCTGAAATTTCCAAATGCGGCTCATCTCTTCTATTGCAGTCAAGAAATGTGAGGTGTTTTAGAAAATGCTCAGGTACTCCGCTGGGAGACATCCAACTCTTCTGATGATAATTTCTTAACTATGCATGGATAAACTAGGGTGGAGTGGTGGCTCTGAGGCTAAGGATCTGCGCTGGTATCCAAAAGGTTGCCGGTTCGAATCCCCGTCACTGCCAAAAGAGATCCTACTCTGCTGGGCCCTTGAGCAAGGCCCTTAACCTGTAATTGCTCCAGGGACGCTGTACAATGGCTGACCCTGCGCTCTGACCCCAAGGGGTATGCGAAAACTAACAAATTCCTAATACAAGAAATTGTATAAGGCGAAATAAAGAACAAAAAAAAAAAAAAGACTACAGAACACCCCATGCATTAGGTGTAAATCAACATTGAGCAGGTACTACTGATAAGGAGGCAATTAATTTTGGCTCACTTATGAAGACATTTGAATTACTCGCACATAGTTGTTCAGTAGTCAAGGAGTATAATGGTTTAAATAATCCAAGGTATGTTGACTTTTTTTTAAACCATTTCATGTAGTCAGCCAGTCATTGTCCAACCCGCTATATCCTAACACAAAGTCACGGGGGTCTGCTGGAGCCAATCCCAGCCAACACAGGGCGCAAGGCAGGAACAACACACACACCAAGCACCCACTAGGTACAATTTAGGATCGCCAATGCACCTAACCTGCATGTCTTTGGACTGTGGGAGGATACCGGAGCACCCAGAGGAAACCCACGCAGACACGGGGAGAACATGCAGACTCTACACAGGGAGGACTCGGGAAGCAAACCCAGGTCACCTTACTGCGAGGCAGCAGCGCTACCACTGCGCCACTGTGCTGCCCGATTTCATGTAGTATTGTAGGTAATTTTACAAAATATTATAAACCTAGGCAAATGGACTGGAGGTGCCAATGAAAGCTTACCATGCCATTCAATGAATAACATGGCTCACTCATCATGGCTGAATGTTGATTACTCTTGGAGAGTACGAAGACCTTTGTGGCAGTGGGAGCTTTTCTTTGTTACTGAAGGACATCCACCCATGGAATATGTAGAATAGACAATTTTGACATTCTTTCTTTGTATGAATTGGGAGTCCCGTGCTCTTTCTGCTGTTCTGCTACACTATTAGAGAAATACAGAAAACATAGAAAATGACTGTTATGTTCTAAACACTGATTGATTGATGGATTACTTCAGCATATTCATATCTAACACATGCAATATTAAACACCCAGAGTGCTGAAAAAAATAGCAAAGCTCTGATAGCAAGTTATTCATTACTAGTGATGCATCCACTCTGAATGTGAAATCCCTGTCCAATGCAAAGTCAGATAACCTTGCAGAACTGTCACCTGTGCAAAGTCGCACTACTTTCGAACCCCTCCAATGCTATTATTCCATTTACAAGTAATGCATAATTCTATCCATGTTTTTTTTTTCCTTTTGTCCAGCTCATCCAGCCATAAGTTATTGAAAACCTGACATTATTAGTTAAGTTGTTATTAATAGATAGGTGATAGAATTGTGCGGTGTATTATGAAGTATTCATCCTCCACTGGATCCATGTTAGAAATAAGAATGTTAATGCATATAGAATGCATTTAATCTTACAACTTATGCTGCTTTGAATGGTGTCTTAAACAACTATTATCATACACTGATAATTTCTGTATTATCTATATCTATTATTTATTATTTATTTATTATATTACATATCTATTGACTATATTTATGTATCTAGATTGCAAATACCATACATTGCATCAATGTTCATATTGCTAACTACACGTCAATATTGCTGCTACTTCTTTGTCTTGTCTTTACACAATGTCTTGTCTTGTTTGTGTTTTAATTTTAAATTTAAATCTTAATTTTAATTATATTTTTAATTTATTATTTGCACTTCATGTTGTTACACTGTGGACCCTGAGCTTCGCAATTTCGTCTATCTATATACTTGTATATGGTTGAGATGACAATAAAGTTCACTTTGACTTGACTTTGACTTTGAGATAGTGGTGACATAACAATAATCTTACTTCTTGCGTTTTACCCTGACTGTTAAGGCAAATATTTAACATAGACAGGCGTCTCAGTAAGTATTTGGGTGTATATAAAATGAATGCTGTTGTCTCCCATCTCTCCCGAGTTGAGACTTTATCAGTTTTTATGTTTGTCCTTCTTGGATGTACTTCTAGGATGTGCCAAGATTCTACTTCTATTTCTAGTGTTTTGAAGATAACCTCCCGTGTCATATTTTCCAAATTTAGTGCCAAATGTTTAGGCATAGGCAAAAGGAAATTTTTGCATGGGATTTTCAAAGGTATTTCAGACATTTTACAGTGAAGTGCCAACAGAAAGGCAGGTGAAAGAGGTATTATGTATGTGTTATATACTGTACAACTCGCAGGTTTATACAGAGGGCTATTTCATAGTAAAAAAAGCCTAGTGTGTCCAAAATATTTGCTGTAGGTATAATAAATCATCCATAAAATTGTTACTGTACATTTTATATCACAAAGCAATTTACCAAACATCCTTATACAGTAATCCCTCCTCCATCGCGGGGGTTGCGTTCCAGAACCACCTGCGAAATAAGAATATCCGCGAAGTAGAAACCATATGTTTATATGGTTATTTTTATATTGTCATGCTTGGGTCACAGATTTGCGCAGAAACACATGAGGTTGTAGAGAGACAGGAACGTTATTCAAACACTGCAAACAAACATTTGTCTCTTTTTCAAATGTTTAAACTGTGCTCCATGACAAGACAGAGATGACAGTTCCGTCTCACAATTAAAAGAATGCAAACATATCTTCCTCTTCAAAGGATTGCGCATCAGGAGCAGATAATGTCAGAGAGATAGAGAAAAGCAAACAAATCAATAGGGCTGTTTGGCTTTTAAGTATGCGAAGCACCGCGGCACAAAGCTGTTGAAGGCGGCAGCTCACACCCCCTCCATCAGGAGCAGAGAAAGAGAAAGAGAGAGATAGAGAGAGACAGAGAAAAACAAACAATCGAAAATCAATACGTGCCCTTCGTGCTTTTAAGTATGCGAAGCACCGTGCAGCATGTCGCTTCACGAAGCAGCTGCACAGAAGGTAGCAACGTGAAGATAATCTTTCAGCATTTTTAGACGAGCGTCCGTATCGTCTAGGTGTGCGAACAGCCCCCCTGCTCAATCCCCCTACGTCAGGATCAGAGAAAGTCAGCGCAAGAGAGAGAGAAAAGTAAGTTGGGTAGCTTCTCAGCCATCTGCCAATAGCGTCCCTTGTATGAAATCAACTGGGCAAACCAACTGAGGAAGCATGTACAAGAAATTAAAAGACCCATTGTCCGCAGAAATCCACGAACCAGCAAAAAATCCGCTATATATATTTAAATATGCTTACATATAAAATCCGCGATAGAGTGAAGCCGCGAAAGGCGAAGCGTGATACAGCGAGGGATTACTGTATATAACTAGTAAAATACCCGCGTTTCGCAGCGGCGAAGTACTGCTTTAAAATTTTAAATAATAAACTGAGGGAAAATATGCCAATAATTTGGTAAGGATCTCTTTGTATACCACGTTGTCAGTTCGCCCCTCCGGTTGTAATATGACCAAGCTGTGCGCTGAGCTTACTCTTGAGCATGCAACGTATAGTTGGCCATGTGAAAAGCAAATCAAGAATGGCAAGACCGTTTCAGCTGCGGAGCTCAGCTCAGAGCGAAATGAAGTGAATGAAATGAGGTGAATGGGAGAGGAGATGATCACGTGACTCCCCCACCCCTCCTTAACTCTCCATCCCTCCACAAACACACAAAGACAGTCTCTCGGATCCCAACTCTCCTTTCTCACCCCGTATGTGTGGTGTTTGCGTCAATACCCCGTATGTATGGTGTTCACGTCAATACCTCGACTCAATACAAGTTAGAAGCATGAGTAATAACGGCTGGGAATTAACAACAGTCATTGTTTAAATTTTGGCCAATCTCAGATCTAAAATGAGTGACGAGCGCAACTCAGCCACAACATCAGCGGCTGCGGAAAGGATGCGTAGGAAACGAAGTCACATGACTGACAAGGAACGTAGAGTTGCTAATGTGACCAGACGTACACAACGTGCACAACAAACGGATGAGCGGCTACAAATTCTACTAACGCTGAAAGAAATCGTGCCAGCCGTGCACAAATGACTGAAGAAACTTGAGCAGCCACAACTGCAGCATGGGTTGAAAGACATTGAGCAGCCCGTGCCTTGCGGGATGAAACTGCTCAGCAGCACGGCATTGCCATTGCCATGTGTAATCACACAGATATTATTGAGGATGAAGTTCCGGAGCACCACTCTGTCGCATTTGACAGCCTGTGCAAACATTGCAACTCATTCAACTTCACCTGTGAGAACAAGCAAGGTGGAGAATACAATTGCTGCCATTAAGGTCGAGTTCAAATTAACCCTTACAGATACCCTAACAGGTTTAAGAACCTGTTGACATATTTAGACCCAAAGCAGCCCCGTTTAAACAGAAAGGTCATCATTACATCGGCCGAAAAGGTCTATTTTAGGTACAAATCAGTGCCATGATAACAAAATCATTTCAAGGGCTTAAAAAAACAATTCTTTGCAGAGAAAGTATTGATTTCACAAACGTAGAATTTGTAGCCCAATTCGATCAGGCTCTCAGTCGCTAGTTTGTACTAATTTAATAACAAATCTTGTACATATAGTATGTTTTTTTTCTATCACCTTATTCTTTAATATCTAACATAAATATATCTTTTTGTTATAAAAATTTTCATCATCCATTACAGAATAAATTCTTTTTATTATGAAAAATATTAATCAGTCATTACTAAACCCACTTCTGCATTCTCTCGTTCTCCTCCCACACTCCAAAGATGTGCAAGTTTAATTAACTGATGACTCTAAATTGATGCTGTGTGAATGTGTGAATGAGTGTGTACTCTGTGCACAGGGTGGGTTCCTAATTTGCGACCAATGCTGTGCTAATGTAGACTTAGCAAAATAATTATACCTCTATTGTGATGTCTGGAAGCAAAATTAAATAGTTGAAATTAAGTGTTTTTATTTTGGTTTTCTCCTTGTCTGCAGAAATACATGTCTCTGTTTCTGTGCATGTTAATCCAGTAGTGTTTTGGTTTATTTATGTTAGGCCTTTGTTTTCAAAGTACTAAAAATAAGGCTAGCTTGGGTGAAAGCATGTGTAAACTTCATTTGTTAGTCACAAAATACACTTTCTTTCTGTCTGCTTGTTTACTTAAGATCTTTAGATCTAAATGTCTTATGTTAATGCTAATTTGAGCACAAGATGGTTTTTTTAGATTATACAGTACATGCATATAGTCTTCTTTTGTATAATGTAACAGAGTAACATACATATTAATGGTTGCATTGAAATTTTGTTAATGTACAGTTTTGAAAATAAAAAATATTTTTTGATATGTGCAAAGTTTACTTTATACATGTGTGTGTAGTCACTGCCTAAGTACTTAAGCTGATTAGTGTATGAACATTATACATTAATAAGCTTATTGATTACGTAGGTTCTTACCTATACTGTGTATGTGTATGGATAGCCATTGATCCATCACCAAACCTTTTTAATCCATTTCAGGGTCATGATGGACTGTAAACCATCTGAATACCATCAGGCTCAAGGCAGGATATTTCTTGTAATGGAGTGCCAGTCCATCTTAGTGCACAACCATGCAAGGAGATAATTTACAACTCTCAGTTAACCTAACATGCCCATCATTGAGATTTCAAAGAAAAAGTGGGGAAAAACCGAGACATGGACGAGTACACAAGCCCAGGACTCTGGAGCTATGAGCTAGCAGTGATACCACAGAAACTAACGCAAAGAACAGTTTTGTAGGAAAGGTTTTGTTTATACATTGTACGTAGTATTGTATGTAGCAGTTTGTTTTAACTTTAAGAAAAGTTATATTATACATTATGTACACATTATATATAAAGTAAATTGTTGTCCTTTAAACAGATTTGTGGACACAAGTATTACTGCTACTCCTCGTAAGCATGTGTGTATATTGTTTGTAGCACATGCTCAGTCAACACATAGCAAAACAAAATAAGTACAGAGACAGTTCTCCAGACAATTGTAGACATCCGTAGTGGCTGAAAATCTTTGTAATCAGCCACATTCGCTGTACACACTCTGACCACAGGTCATTACGGTTTCCCATACTAGTGCTGCAGTCCAGCATTGCATGCTGACTTGTTGTAGCTAAATTAGTGCAGTACATTGCTGTCTCCAACTACCTCCATGTTTTAAAGAGTGTAAAGGAATCTTTTCTCTCTCCGTCTCCTTCCCTACTGTCTTTTTCACAGTTGTTTAGCTAATATTGAAATGAATGTTGTTCTGTGGGTTAATTCTTTCAGCACTCTGCTTTGGCTTCCTTCTAGTTTAATATTGGATTGATTTCTTCTTTTCCATTTTAACTGGAATACTAAAAAGACCCTCCATTAAGCAGCTCATAAACCTATAAACCATATTCTCTGAAAGGTTGGATGGAAGGTGTCCTGATCAGATTTAGAATTTATACATTTAGGTATACACCATCTGTCTGAGCTGGAGTTGGATTGCTCTGCTAACTCATAGGCTCAAGACTGAACATTAGACTGGTTTCTCCCTGTTCCCTTTCAGTTCTCCTCTTCACCTAGTTTAAAAGGAAACTTTCTACTCTCCAGCTGTGGTTACCTTATCTGTTATGCTGTCCAGACCTTGTATCTGGTTGAAAGACACCTCAGCACATTTTTATATTTGTACTTCATTAGATTTTCTTACTACCTTGGACTAGTTTGGGTTCTAGCATCTTAGATATCTTTGATGGCTGCAGGTTTCCTATTCATCTATACTAATAAATGGCAAAGCCCTCACTGACTCACTCATCACTAATTCTCCAACTTCCCGTGTAGGTAGTAGGCTGAAATTTGGCAGGCTCATTTCTTACAGCTTACTTACAAAAGTTAAGCAGGTTTCATTTCGAAATTCTATGCGTAACGGTCATAACGGTCGACAACGTCCGCCATGTTAAACTTTCTTATTTATGGCCCCATCTTCACAAAATTTGGTAGGCAGCTTCCCTGTGCTAACTGAATCCTACTTACGTACATATATACATCCATAGCCTGCAGCTCGGTCGCCGTGTGAGGCGGCGTTGGGTCCCCCATCCCCATGCCTCCCACGTAGTTGGCTGCCTGCCTATATAAGGCCATCCGTCACTCCGGTCTCTTCATTCCCTTCCTTGCTTCGCCACGGTATTCACATCTCCCTGCTGATAACTGCAGCCTTTTAATTTAATCCACGGCTTCTCCGCTGTTTTATTGTTCATTTATTACGATTATAGTTATTGTGTAGGTATTTTAGACTTAGTTTACGTTGTTCAGGTACCCATTTCCTTTATGGTTCCAACCGTACCCCCATTAACATGTCTATCGAGGTGATCACCATCGATCAAAGAACTGTCACTTACCGAGTGGTTTCCTTGCCCGGAGATGGCGACTGCCTTTTCCATTCTCTGTGTTACATATTGCACGGCCATATCAGGCTCACTCTTGATATCCGGAGGAACATTGTGTCTTATGTATTGAATGACTGGGACAGGTTCAAGTTGTGGACTGATGACGGTACAGGAGATAATTATACTACACAGGAGCACTAGAAGAGTGAAATGCTTAAGCCCTTCACCTATGGTTCTGCATGTGAGTTGATGGCTGCCGCTGGATTGTTCGGTTGTCGCTTTCAAGTGTACCAAAATGGCCAAATAATTTACACCTTTGGACAACCGCCAATGCCTCTTAAACATCTTAGATTCACAGGTGACGATTTGAGTAGTGGACACTTTGATGTTTATGAATGTTTAAACTCTCAAAAGCTGGATGCGAAGTTATCGATGAAACCCATTTCAATTCAAACGCCTCCAATTTCCAATAAGGCTCTGCTTCGCAATGGCAATTAATAAGTCTTAGGGACAGACCCTACAATAGGTTGGCATTGATTTGAGACAAGATTGCTTTTCACGTGGCCAACAATACGTTGCATGCTCAAGAGTAAGCTCAGCACAGAGCTTGGTCATATTACAACCAGAGGGCCGAACTGACAACGTGGTATACAAAGAGATCCTTAACAAATAATTATTGGTATATTTTCCCTCAGTTTAAAAAGGTTTACTTTTCTTCTTAATAAAAATTTTAAAGCAATACTTCGCCGCTGCGAAGCGCAGATATTTTGCTAGTTCTTTATATTCTCCTCCTTACTTTTACCTCCAGCTGATTTAGTCCTTAAGACATATGGAGTTTTGTTATCTTCTTCTCATCCTGTCTTCCATCATCTCTTCATTTGTTTCTCATTCCCATTGCCCATGCAAAGCCAGTTGCCATGCTGACTGCAGAATTGCATGAAGAAGCCTACAAGCATTTACTTGTCCATACTGCTTGGCAGCATATTCTCCTATCTCTCTCCACTGAATCCTGGAAAAAATAATAATAATAATTAGAATTAATGGCTAATAAGTAATTTGTCCTCAAGACTACACCTGATGCATTCCTTGACATGTTTTAGAACTGTTCCTCTGTCTGGTCCTTCTAGTCCTTTGTTTTTAACACTCTTTCTTTAATTTTCTTTTTGACATTTATTTTACCTCATATATTTCTTCTCATAGATCTCACTTCTCTTTATCTTCTTTCTATACAGCAGAGGATCTTCTCCTTTGGTGTCATTGATGTAATGGCATTTCTAACATACGTATCTCTGGAAGGTTTTGAGCTGTGTTTCTGCCACTTTCTGGAAACCTTCTTTTTATAACCAGGCACATCTTGGATTTTCTTTGGCCTGTATCAATGGTCATCCAGCATTAATACTAAAAAATTTGGACATGAGCATCAGTAGGCTTTGCGCCCTAGGAACCAGGATACCTGAACTACTCTGTAACATTTCAGTAATTATTTACCACTCTGATGCTGGTCATTCTGATCATAAAGTAAGTCATTACAATAGCAATTGATGAGAAGAATTCATAATTAATTGCAGAATTACGGTATTTGTGGATTCCTCTAGAGTGCCTCCTTCTCAAGCATGGTTCGGCTCAAAAACTAATCAGCTCATCGTCATGTCATAACAGGCTTAAGATTCGAGTTTGATCATTTTTGGTAAAGCCGTTTTAGCTCTAGGCCATCCTCAACAAACTGTAACACACAGACAGACACACACCCATCATCAAGATAGCAATGTTTTTGGTATCAGGGGACCCTAAAACATTGAGATCCATCAAAAACTGGAGATTGTTAATTTTTGACAAATCTAAAGCTTTCACTCCTTCCCCTTAGACGATAGGTTAGGGTGGGAGAGGACGCAAGCTTGCTAATGGGATGTAGGGTGGCAAGTAAGATGTGATGTAGAAAGGCTGACTCGCTGACCTTTTGTTTTTGGCTTGATTGTTGCACTATGGTCCTCTGTCACAGCTTTTTATATTTTTGTCTGTTTCGTTAACATCTTTGTCACAGGACTGGGTTTCTATTTTTTTAAAGTATTGTTTATTCAAAATTTAGCTATGATTGTATGTTTCCTTCAACACAATACAAATTTTATCCCAAAACAGCTACATAAATAAAATGAAAACCATAAAATTCCACTTACATATCACAAAGACGTCTTTCTGATGAGCATAATGTGCATGTTCAGTTTGCTAGGTTACAAGTAAATGGTGGCAGATCAAGAGGGTCTTATATTTTACTCTTGTGCTCAATACTTTGTTTTACCTTTTCGTAAGACTCCTTAAAAAGTGCATTAAATAAAACATGTTGGTAGTCCAATTAAAAATAAAGAAGTTTGGTTTACATCATTTTACCTATTGTTTTTATTTGCATTTTGAAGGTATTTGTTTTTAAATACTCAGTTAAGATATCCTGTGCAAAAAGAGTAAATCATAATTGTATATAATATGTTTTCTGGCATTCTCATGACTGTAATCTTTTATACTTCATTTCCACCTTTGCAGAAGTGCTGCCACTTGTAGAATTTTATTTAGAAGAAGGCATAACTGATGAAGAGGCGGTGGCTCTCATTGACTTAGAGGCACCTAGAGCTGAAAAAAGCAACACAAAATGGCAAGAGATAACCCAAGCTGGTATCCTTCTTTATGAAAAATGTATTTTTGTTCTGACTGTTACAGCTGAATAATAATAACAATATTAAAATTGTCTGTTGAGGATGTTTCATTGCACATTAACCCAGGGCTGGCGCCACCATTAAGGCGAATTAGACATTGGCCTAGGGCTCAGATCTTAATGGGGGTGGGGGGTTGGTGTTGAACCCACCTGCATGGGTACAAAATAACCTAACACCAGCACCGTGTTGACCTATATAACACCTAGAAATAAAATCTTTAAAGGGGCAAAATTCAGATACATTATTAGCATTCTGTTTCATTATTTATTCAAAAAGAAGTTTAGAGAAAGATGCAAAGAGACACAACCCTGTCTTATTCTACTGCTTTGACTTTGCTGAGGGAGCCCTATTCCACTTATCGCTCTCAGTGCTTAGTCTGATGTACGTGGTGGCCTTTGTTAAGCTGCTTGCCCACTGTTTAATTTTACTCATCAGGAAGACCCCTGTGCCAGTCTACATATTACAATGGAAGGAACATAATATGAAAATGGAGAAAATAAAATTTGTTCTGTTGATCTGAAGGTCAGGTCAATGCTTTTTAAATGCAGTAAATTAATATATACATTGATATATAAGCATGTGCTATTAAAAATAAAAGCAGTTGGTTTATATAACTATAGTTATTTATTTTGTATTTGATGAAAAGATGTATGAATACAGGGTGTGAGAGAAGAAGAAACAGATGAATACTATTATGTATTTTCTTTTCAAATGCTCTTGTTTACATCTTTGACATTAAAAACAGATAGCCAGACTCTAAGACTTGATGATTCTGAGGATAACGCTGAAGAGGACCCATTCACTGCAAAACTGAGCTTTGAGGTACTGAAAAATCTATTTAACTTGTGGCGTATATGTTTATTTTGTGAAGCAGAGAATTTTGTGAGTTTACTCCTAACTTCCACTCCAGCATGAACATCCCATGGGAGTTTGTTTGTGTACATTCAGAAAACAATTCCAGATGTTTGAGTTGAGGTTGGAATTCTTTACATGTTTTACATTATACTCATTTATATTTGACAACAATGATGACATGATGATTATTTGACTGGTCACCTGGCTGTATAGTAAGGCTAATCATAATAATTATTAATTTAAAAAAAAAAAAAAAACAACTACTGATTTTTTTGTTAACCTTATTTACTTACTTATTTTTTAAACTTTACAAAACGTCATTATATGGAAGTACATTTTCCTTTCCTTTTTGAATAACATGTCAATGTAATCCCTAGAACCGCCACCATATCACGTAATACTGCAGACCTAAAATAGACATAGATAAGCAATGGAAAAACATCTTATGCTATAAAACTAAAACAAGAAGAATTCACACAGTATTAATTTCTTTGTATGTATTATTGCTTGCAAGCTACAATATTCAGATTAGTTTTGCAAGAAAGACATTTTTGGGATCTATTTTTTATTAATTTCATGGTTTTTTCTTATTTTACTATTTAGTGTAAACTACATGTTTTGTCATGTGACACATCTCTGGTTACTTATAACTTTCTATGTTTATTATTAAACACTTAATCGGAAGTGTTGTTTCTTCTTTTATAAAGAATCTGACTAATATAATATAACTGTTACCTTTTATTTTAAATTTTAGCAAGGAGGATCAGAGTTTGTCCCAGTGGTGGTAAACCGATCAGTTCTGCGTTCAATGAGCAGGAGAGATGTTCTCATAAAACGTTGGGCAAAACCCCTAAAATGGCAGTATTACAGGTCCTTGCTGCCTGATGTTTCAATTACCATGTGCCCTTCATGCTTTCAGGTGAGTTTTAAGAAGCAGAAATGAGTGTGTGTGTTTTAGCTGTAGGTAGGCAAGTGTTAAAATGAGCTAATGATTTTCCTTAACATGCATAGGGAATCCATTTGTTGCTGGCTGCCTTTCAGAGTAAAAACGTGTTCCATCTGCTGCTTGGATATTTTAAAAACAAATTTCAGTGTCTGGAAGTAAATTTGCCTTTACTTTTTGAGTGATATGTCAGTATGATTCTTAGAAACTGTCACCATATCACTTACTTAATATTTGCAGTTTCAATGTGCTTCTTTTCTGGAACAAAGAAGTATGAGAACCACTTCGTGTACACGGGTGAGTGTACATCAGAATCTGAAACTCTTTCTCATTTTATAATGCACATCCATTCCTGCTCTGCAGTGGTCCCTTAGTTTTACCTCCGCAAAATACATTTTTGCAAACAAAAAGCTTAACATCTGGTGCTTATTCAAGGTCAAACAAATGATGCATACTTGTTGTTAACATATGGTTATACGCCACAATGCAGCACAACATATTAAAAAACATTTTGAAAGGCTCTGTAATGTACAATAAAAATCGGAAAGTCGTCTGAACAGCATAAAGTTAATTGTACTCAGATATGCACAGTTCATATTAGGATTGACTACTATGTGTTCAGTTGCAACATCAGTTGCTTGAAAAATCTTTTACGATTCAATTTAGTTGAATCCTATTCTCATTCAACACTAAGTACATTTACATATAGTTATAAACAAATCTTACAGAGATATAGAAATAAATACATAGGTATGGATGTATTTTGTAGGTTATCAATGAACCTTAATATTAATGTAATAATTATGAACATATTAGGAACAATATTGAAACCAATTAGCAAACTGAAAGGAGAATTGGAAAATTCTAGTCTACATAGCAAAAATCCATCCTCCACAACACTCCACCCTTTCATTTTCTGTGTGGAGTTTCCATATTCTCACCATGTCTTTGTAGATGTTCTTCAAGATAGTTCAGGGTTCCTTCAATATACAGGTCATTCTAACTGGCAATGCTACGTGTGTGTGTATGTGCACTGCAATCAGCAGAAGACTGACATCTTTAGAGTCGTTTATTTCCTTGCTGTCAGTGTTGGTGGGAAATATTTGGCCATCCATCCCCTGCCTAAACACACAGACAAGGTATCACAGTACAGGAAAATGTTGATTACTCTGGAAAAGTAAATCAAACGTTAGGACTTGATTCGTGATGACACATTCATTCTATTGTCTATTTCCAAAACTACTTAAGGTAGGAAAACCTGATGGAAATAGAAGAAAATTCAGTTAATACAAGATACTGGAAAGGGAAAGAGAATGGAAATGACTCAATTATAGCCAATGTTTATATAAAAAAAACAGCATTAAGAACTCTCCCAGCATTAAGATTATCACTTGTTTTTGAACCATAGTATGCTATGTTTAACAATGAGTCTTCGCAGTTTGGTTTAAATGTTGAAATCACTGAGGATTTTGGTAGCTGTTTTAGTGTTTGGGGTATAATAGCAAAAGCTATGCCTTCCACAATGCTTTTATTATCCTGGAACTTTTAAGTAGAGTAGATCTTCATTTTGTAATGCCAGTGAATAAATTATAGGCATTAATGAGCTCTGTAAGTTAAATAGATCTTCATTTTGTGATGCCAGTGAATAAATTATAAGCACTAATGAGCTCTACAAGGTAAACAGTGGCAGAGACGTTTACATTTTATGCCTTAAGGATAATCAGCTTTGCACTTAACTGGAAACTAGTGTAGTGGTTTAATAATGGGTATAATACAGATACACTCTCTAGTTATAAAGATTACAGTTTTACAGGGTCATTATTATCATGTCTATGTAGTATAGTAAAATTAGGTCATCTTGTATGTCCTGTTCATCATGCAGCATGTTGGTGTTCTCTGGCACCATGGTTAGTGAGTGTAACAAACTTACCTTAAAACGTCTGTCTTCCTTACCTGAACACAATTTACACCTCTGTCTACCATTAGGAGAAATATGAAGTTGCATTCAAATGCTGATGATACTAAGCTGTATTTATCAATAAGATTAAATGTTGCAAGTATTATTACATTTTATTTATTTAACATAGCAGTAATCAAATGATTTGAAACACCTGGGGCCTCATGTATAAACGGTATGTATGCACAAAAATGTTGCATACTCTCGTTTCCATGCTCAAATCGCAATGTATAAAACCTAAACTTGGCGTAAAGCCACGCACATTTTCACGGTAGCTCAAACCCTGGCGTAGGCAAGTTCTCTGCTCGGTTTTGCAAACTGGTGGTACCCAGCGTCAAAGCAGTGCTTTTGCTCCAGTGTGGTTTCCCTTTCTTTTTAGATCCACATCCCTGACGTGGCTTTATCAAATACACTGAAATTAACCACATATTGTTTATTAGTTTAAGGCATCTGATTGTAATTAATTTATAACAATATAATGGTCCACGGAATGGCCAAACTATTCCAAGTACCATAGCTGCTTTAGCGTTGTTACTCTCACTGCACCTTCTTCTTCTACTTTCAGCTGCTCCCATTAGGGGTTGCCACAGCGGATCATTTTTTTCCATATTACTCTCACTGCACCACTCGGAGCAGCTGATCGGAAGGAGAATTATCGGTATACAGAATCAAGCACACACTGCCTCAACCATGCTGTCTATTTGAACTGCTCTCATCCGACAAACGCTTCAGAGCCTTTCCTGTATGGACCTCGTGGTTCAGAAACAGTTTCATCCCAAGAACTATAGACACACTCAATCAGTCCATCAAGTGCTCCTTGTAGAACTGTTTGTACTTACAAGTACACCTCGTGGTAAACTTGTGATAAAGTTATAATATTGCACAACCTGAGCCACTTTATAAAGCACGTATTTACATATGATGACGATATCATTTTTAAGATGAAATGCAGCAAAATATGTTTATTACATTATACAGATAAAATATTAATATAATTTAAATAATTTATATTGTTAATAATTAAACATGTGAGGACACAGTGTTGCAGCTCTAGCAAGGAACTGGCGGCACAATTATTCATGCCTCACGCTGTATTCTTTCTGGGGATGGTGTGACACTGGAAAGATAGATGGATAGAATAATTAAACATGTACTACGAAGATATTTCAGTGTTCCTTAAATATTTTGAAGAATCAGCGTTCTAAGCTTACAGATGGCTCAACGTCTATTACAGAGCTGATTGTGTGGCGATTAGGTACTTGGAGAAAGAAAAGGAAGGAAAGGAATTGGGGGTTAGTACATTTGAAAAAGACAGTACTGCTGCAATAAATTATTTCATTGAAGGTCGTGCAATGTGCAGCAAGGATCTTGCGGGAGGCAGGAACAGTCTATAGACAAGGCACCTGCTCGTCACTATCACTGCGCCACCGTGTTCCCATGTTTAATAACATGCTTTAACTCCTATCATCATGAAAATGATATCAAGTATACAACAGTTATTCAGAGAGCTGTAATATCACGAATGTAATGTCCTGTCGTAGGAAGAGAAAGCCCGTTTAAGAAGCAAGTAGTCATTCACACACACAGAGCACATAGAAGAACACATACAAAAACAAAGCATTTAATGTGCTACTTTAGTTATGATGGTATTTGAGAAACTAGTAAATTAAATGATTTAAAAATGAAGTTTATGATGTTCTACTTTAATGACAAAATAAGCTACGTGATTAAAGTGGAAATTTCGAGATTAAAGTGGGCATTTTGAGCTTTTTTCTCACTGTGTCCCTATTTTTTTTTTCAAAAGATCAAATAAACACTTTCACAAAAGGTTCAAGGACGATACAACAGCTTCCATGGCGTAGCGGAAAGTGTTTATTTGATCTTTGGACTTCAGGCTTCACACATTCTATAGTTTATGCCTACATTTTGTAACATTTATTACTAAAATATGACAAAGTTTCTGTTTTAACAATGTGTTTACACAGATTACTGTAGGAATGGAACACACATGAAATGCATGTGCTCCAAATAATGATTTATTATTTTCACCCTAAAACTCCAGCACTTCACTCCCAGATAATCAATCAAGGCATGAGCTGGGAGAACTTTGTGCACATTCTGCAGCTGTGGGGGGATGAAATAGTAGGCTGCTTGCTGCTCATCTTAATTGGCACATTTACAGGACAAAAGACGCTGATGGAGAGGTGCGAACAGATTTAAGGTGGGCCGGATTTACGAGTTTTCTCGTAGGCTCTGGTAATTCTAGTATTAAAGCAACAAATAGTACTGTTTTTCCTTGCCTCCACTTGGTATTCGCTGAAATTCTTCTATTTTCCCCTGTGCTTTTGCCATTGTCTTTTCACAGAATGCTGAGCTTAAGGGCTATTTATATTGATTTGCATATTCAAAGAGGCATAATTCTGGGAGGAGTTGGGGCGGGACAGCAGGCGCGTGCACGTGCGTTACTTTTCACGCTAACCGGAATTCATATAGCGGAAGAACGTGGAAGTTGGTGTTCGCACAGATTTATGCATCTGGATTTTTTTGTGCGTACGAACATTTTGCTTTTGTCCATACACCATGTTATACTGTGAATTCTACGCACAGCGTTACGCATGAGGCCCCTGGTAATCATCATAATTGGCTTCTCAATGTAAATTAATTAACTTTTTTGTATTCAGCATATTAAGGAACTGTCGTATTTTTTCAGTATTTCTGCTTGGATAAAGCAGGTATTTTATTGTGTGAAATGTTAATGAGTGAGGCTTAACTCAGTGCCAAATGTCACACATAGGCCAGTCTATCATCATCAGTCTGCCTAACCTTTGTGTGTTTAGACTGTGGGAGAGAACCAGAGCAGTGGACATTTTAACACGTGTGTTAATTCAGCTAAGCTATAACTCTTTCAGATTAAGATTTGCTATTATTGATTTATTATTCGCTGAATTTACACTCAATAAAATAGCAGTTTTTCTTTCTTTTCTTCCAGTTTGTGGACGGTTGATTTGCAGTCATCCACAATTTTACCTCACTAAAGCAGTTAATTAATGATATAGAAAGTATGCAGTAAAATATCATCTGCCTGTGAATGAATAGTAGTAACTTGTTTCTGAAGTAGATCTACTCACAAACATTTTTTAAAAAGATTTGCAGGCATGTTTTCTCCTTTTAGTAGTTTTTATGTATTATACTGCAAATAAAATTCCACATCCGGTTATTGTTGGTATGAAGTCTGCACATTCTCCCCATGTCAGCATTTTTCTCCTCTGGGTACTCTGGTTTTCCTTCCACATCCCCACAAACTTGAAAGTTATGCTAACTGGCAACTTCAAGAGATGCTAGTGTGAGTTAGAGTGTACTGTTGTTTGGGAGCAGGCCCTGTTCTGGGCTGATGCTCTGTCTAGGGCAGGGGTGGGCAGATTCAGTCCTGGAGGGCCGCAGTGGCTGCAGGTTTTTGCTCCAACCCAGTTGCTTAATAAGAAGCCCTTATTGCTCAAGTAACACTTCAGCTTCACTTTAGTTATCTCGCTCGTTAAGATTTTGAACCCTTATTGCTTATTTTAGTCTTAAACAGCTATATTCTTGGTTTTTAATTGCTCCTAATTGGCAATACCATGCAAATGACAAAAGAGACCAGCATTTCTCCATTTAGCTTGTTTTCATTTACACCTGTGTGTATTTATCATGCACTATTTGGTTTAATTAAATACTTGGAAGGAAAGTGAAGAGAAAAAAGTGAAGCACTGAGAATTACTCATCTGTTTTAGACTTCAAATCATTTGGATGATATCATTAGAAAGAAAAATAAATCTAGGATATGAGAATGACCTGACATGGCAGAGTTAAAGCACTAGCAAGCCATGCAATTAAATAATTGACAAGGATTGGTTTATAATTAAGCAACTGGGTTGGAACAAAAACCTGCAACCACTGCGGCCCTCCAGGACTGAATCTGCCCACCCCTGGTCTAGGGCAATTTCCTTTCTTGTAGCCAGTACTGCTGGTATAGGCTCAAACACCTCCTGGTGAACTTGAATTGGATTTGGAGCATTTCAGGATGACTTACTAAGTAACTGCAAATTAAACTCTACTAACTAACAAATGTAAAGTAAAAAAAAAAAATTCCCGCCCCCTGTAACTGTTGTGAAATAAACAGCCTTGACACACAGAAACAAGGTTTGGGGTAGCCACCCATATACTTGAGCCCTGGCTGCAAAAGGCAAAATAGGTTGCACAGACGTGTACAGAATTGAGTCCAACATAGAACTGAGGAAACATAGGAAGCAATCTGGGTTTGAAGGCAGGGAACCAGAAGTGAGGTCAGGTTGGCCGAAACCGAAAGTGACATCTTCGTTGCCCGACCCGGAAATTATATCTTCGTGACCGGACCCGGAACTGACATCATCATGGCTGGAATAGGGCAGAATTTCCCGTGTTTGGTCTGCAGGAATAACAGAGGAAGAGTTAGCGCACCCCGCCACCCCCTGGCCTGGCATGGAATTACCTTCATTTGGTCCTTTTAGCTGCCTCCCATGCGCAATTGTGTGTGACACGGTCAAAAGTAATTCTGTAAATTAATAATTCAAGCTAAACTGAAATAGATTTTGAAGTATCTACCAGTGTAAAAGCTAGGTGTGCATTGTCAGAGGTTTTTGTTTCTAATGCTTTCGCGAACTTACTGTAAACCACTTACATTTCAGTGTCAGCCTTTGGTGTCTTATATATGATTTATTTATTCATATACATAATTTGGAAGCACTGATTTATTTCTATAATCCTACAACTGCTATGATGATTATTATTGAAGTTGCTATGAAGATCGTTATTGAAGTGCCTATCTCTTTCCTTTTTTGACACAGATGTTTCACAGTGAAGACTATGAATTGTTGGTTCTTCAACACAACTGCTGTCCATATTGTCGCAGACCAATAGATGAGCCTAACTGAATCTGCACAAGGGTTTTTGTGATGTCTACTTCACTACTCATGGTCAGATACAAACCTCAAGAATAATGATGAGAGTCCTGAGCGTAAACACTCTGGTTATGTCTGAAATGTACAGAACTGTTTTACACTCTGAAATAGGATGATTTTAATTCCAATATTTTATAAAAATAATGTAAAGGAATGTATTTTCTAATAAGAGAAAAGCAAGAAATTTTAAACGATGTGCAAAACTATTTATTGCATTACACATGATGGAGTTGAGAGAGACTCAATGTTTTTCAGCAGCAATTGAAATAATAGGCAGCACTTTAATTAGGTGAGTGTAACTTAGTGTTAATATGGATACATTTTTCAACTTATTTTGTGTTTGATGATACAGTAGTTGTATCTCTGGTCAGTAATACTCATTTCACATTTACTTAAGATCGTATAATTCACATAATGGTGAAATGTTACTATTGATCCTGTGAGGATTGTGCCTGTTAAAAAATAATACAGAATATTTGAGTGCACATTCAGTGAATACAATTTTAAATTTATATACTACAAAAAATTCAAGCTATCAAACTGATTAAACCAAAGTTTTATCCTTGCCAAGAATCATTTATTCTTATAAATAAATGACAATTATTGTGAACTTGACAGAGCTTCATCATTTCATTTAACTTTCTATCTCTTTATCCTGGTGAGGATCATGGTGGCAACAGACTGAGTTCTCTTAATCCCAGCAGCATTCTTTAAAAGCTATTGCTGGGAAACTCTCAGGCTTTCTGTGCTTAGTTGAGAGGTGTAATCCCTCCAACGTGTTTGGATCTGGCTATGCATTTCCTCTCGGCAGGCCATATCTGGTGTACTTCCTATGGGACGTACTACACGCCCAGACCACCTCAGCTGGCTTCTTTTGAGCAGTAACTCAATTCTGAAATCCTCATGTCAGATCAGATCGTTATGGCGCTCCAGTGAGTTTGAGAACTGTGCTTTCATGTGCTACTGGTAGGGTTACTCTTGGCAAATTGGCCTTAAAGAAGGAAAAAAAATCCTTAAAGATAAAATTCCATGATAGTACTCAGTAAGCCTTATAGAAAAAAAATATTTCTTTCTCAGCGGTCACTCTAAATGAGAATGATGCTTGTCACTGGTTCCTTAAATAAGTGATTATAACCCTGTCCCTAAACCACAGATTATGAAGTCATTATAACAGAAGCAAGGCCTGGTTGTGTTGTTCACCAGCAAGTGCTTAGTGCCCTGGTGACCCATCAGCCTACAAAATCAATAATGAGCTGGTACAAGTGCACAGCCGCGGGCCAGGAGAACGGCATGGGTTCAGACATGATGCCAGTCTGTAGACCAGAATGTGTAGGACAGTTCTGCCATAGTAAAAAATGAATGTGTCTTTCTAATGTCAACAGTGAATGTAAGCTGTCAATATAAAATAATAATGTTATTGTGTTTATATGTTACAACCAAACCAACACTCTAAGCGTATTTTGTAAAACGTTTATGGCATATATTATTGATTTAATAAATATTATACTCCAATGATTAAAGATTTTATTTATATAATCAAGATTGTACCAATTCATTTTACAATTCTCCACAAAATGTCCAGTCTAATTGATGTGTATTTTACATCCATCAAGAATTTTGACATTCCTGTTCCAAGTATGTGTAACCAGAAATGCAGACATGATGGGACGACCTCATTTCTCACAATCTCATGTATCAATTCCTTTTGAAAATCTTACCCATTGTTCTTTTTTTTTTTTTATTGTTGTTTTCCTTGGTTGAAGCATTGGTGACCATTATAGTGCTCGTCCATGATATTTGTTTTCCTATTTTTTGAAGTGCTTTAGTAATCGTCTCATTCTGCTACTGTCCATACAAGTGTCTTTATACGCACGTTGAAGTTTTGTGCGAAAGCTGATTACGAGATTTTCTTCCATCCATCCATTCATTTTCAAACTTCATTCTCCAGAGCAGGCTCACGGTGAAATTAAAGCCTATTCCAGCAAGCATTGCATGTAAGGCAGGAACAATTCCTCCTTCAGAAGAAGTACAGTGATCCCTCGCTATATCGCGCTTCACCTTTCGCGGCTTCACTCTATCGCGGATTTTATATGTAAGCATATTTAAATATATATCGCGGATTTTTTGCTGGTTCGCGGATTTCTGAGGACAATGGGTCTTTTAATTTCTGGTACATGCTTCCTCAGTTGGTTTGCCCAGTTGATTTCATACAAGGGACGCTATTGGCAGATGGCTGAGAAGCTACCTAACTTACTTTTCTCTCTGTCTCTCTTGCGCTGACTTTCTCTGATCCTGACGTAGGGGGTGTGAGCAGGGGGGCTGTTCGCACACCTAGACGATACGGACGCTCGTCTAAAAATGCTGAAAGATTATCTTCACGTTGCTATCTTCTGTGCAGCTGCTTCCTGAAGCGACATGCTGCACGGTGCTTCGCATACTTAAAAGCTCCAAGGGCACGTATTGATTTTTGATGTTTGTCTCTCTCTCTCTCTCTCTCTCTCTCTCTCTCTCCCTGCTCCTGACGGAGGGGGTGTGAGCTGCCGCCTTCAACAGCTTTGTGTCGCTGTGCTTCGCATACTTAAAAGCCAAACAGCCCTATTGATTTGTTTGCTTTTCTCTGTCTTTCTGACATGCTCTGCTCCTGACACGCACTCCTTTGAAGAGGAAGATATGTTTGCATTCTTTTAATTGTGAGACAGAACTGTCATCTCTGTCTTGTCATGGAGCACAGTTTAAACTTTTGAAAAAGAGACAAATGTTTGTTTGCAGTGTTTGAATAACGTTCCTGTCTCTCTACAACCTCCTGTGTTTCTGCGCAAATCTGTGACCCAAGCATGACAATATAAAAATAACCATATAAACATATGGTTTCTACTTCGTGGATTTTCTTATTTCGCGGGTGGCTCTGGAACGCAACCCCCGCGATGGAGGAGGGATTACTGTATACATTTTCAAAATAACGTAATCTTTGTCGGCCTCTTTCTGTTCATGAACTATAAACAGGTAACTGAGACAGGCGATGTCATTTTTCATTCAGGAGTGGGAGGATATATGACTGAGCGTTGTCTTTGTGTCAGTCACTGAAGGTATTGCCGACATGCTCTTCACATTTGGTGCAATTCTCCTGTTCTTTGGGGTGACCTCCTCGCTTTACTCAGAAAGCTGTGCTCAGCTTACTGTCTGATTGAAAATGAATTATGAGTTTCAATTCCTGTCTGTTTTATTTCATTGTCTGGTGTACTTTTATATTAAATCTAATCTATTTATAGGGAATCGTTATGTTTCTTTTTTAATTCAGAGCGCCAAGTGTGTGTTGGTGGGGTTCTTAATGATATTTTTATAAGTATTTAGTGAAAATGTGTCTTTGGGAAGACACTTTATTTCTTTTTGTCTCTATCAGTACTTATTTTTATGTATTTGTTTTAAGGAACTCACTTTGTTCTCAAATGGACAGTAAAATTAAATAAAATTTCTGACATTTTACGAAGATTAGTTAAAGCTCCTGATTTATTTATGGAAAAATAGGACATATTGGATTGCCTTAATGCAATACGTAAAACTTTGTAAACAGCAGGATGATGGAATCAGAAATGCTTGTATCAAATTATGTTATCTTTTCGGTGACACAGGGCTTCAGTGGTTTACATTGCTGTCTCATTCCGGAGACTTGCATTCAAATCCCACTTGGGAAATGTTCTCCCTTTGTATGTGTGAGCTGTCTTTATGTCTGCCATTTCCTTCCAGTGCTAAAGATCTGCACGTGACATTGAATGGCATTTGTAGATTGTCCCAGTATGTGCGAGTACAGGAGTGTGGAAGTGTGCCCTCTGATGAACTGTAGTGTGAGTTAGGGGGTTTGTTCCTTCCATGTGCTCAGTGTTGTCAGGATTGGCTCTGGCTCACTCTGTCTCTGTAACAGAATAAATCGGTCCAGAAAATTCAGTTTGCACTTATACATTTTGACAGCGTATGGTTACCAAGTCAGTTTATATACCATTATTTTGTTAAGGAAGTTACTATATCAGTAAATGTGCATTTTCTGGAGCACCGCTCTCTTAACAACTCACTACGAAGTGTTTGTAAAACACCTTAGAATAAATGTCAAAGCAATAACTAATACAGGATTATTCAAATACAAGATAAAGTACTGGGAATTAAACACTGGGAAGACTATTCAATGTAGTAATGACTTGAATACTATAAGGGAAGACATTACAAACATGAAGCATTATGTACAGAACAATAAACGTAAACATTAAAGCAGACAGATCTAGGTAGGACGAGTGGTCCAAGTGAACACTCGCAGAAAGGGAGGTAACAAAATGAGAATGAGAGCATTGCAGGAAGTCGCAGTGGTCTGTCGTCCTAACGTGGGGAAAGCCATGAAGGTGAGTAGCCTGCGAAGTCGGTAGATAATTGGATATGGGAGAGCTCACAAGGTGCTAACCATTTTATTAGGAGTGACCTATTGAGTAATACATATTATTCTAACAGCTGTTTTTTATCTCTAGATTTCCAGTAAGTTCATATTGAACCATCTTTCTATGAATTATTGACTTATTGTGAAAATGACATTTTATTTTATGTTGCAATGTATAAATTGCTTATCCAAAGTAAATGTCACATATTAGACTTTACAAAAGCCGTCTATGTATATATTAAATTTACAGAAATCTGGATATCTCTGTTATGTACATGCTTTTTTTATGAATTTGTTTGACCTGTGCACTTCCGTTTACATGCTAGGATGAGATCTCTTGGTGATTCCGTTTATTTTATTGGTGTTGCACTGAGGTATAAAATTCCTTTGAGCCCAGTTTTTTTCAAATAATTTTTTTCATATTTGTTAAGTTTATATTTTATTACTGCTAGTTTTTGAATTACATAATACTGTACATATTTATTGAAAATTGATATAATTTTTTTTACATATTCATCATGGCTTTGTCGACTTTAGAAGCATGATGTTAATTCTCAGTTGCCTTATACTGTATATTATAAGTGTTGTTTTAGTAACGTATGAAAAACTTAACAAAATGAACTGGTCTTAGTAAAGTAAAAGTATTTTAAAATAGTGTAAAGTTTTTACTTACTAAAAATGTTGAATTCTATTTTATAAAATGATTATTGGTGTAATTTGAAATTATCCCATTTATCCCTCTGTCTGTTCATTTTCTAACCTGCTCCACATAACTTTGTAACATTCATCTTATCTCCATTCTCGTTTTGTTTACCTGAAATGCTTTCTGGTGGCAACAGATGGAGACGGCCATGCCAGACCTCTCCAGCTCCTTCGAGGACTTCCCCCAAGTACTTCCAAGCCCAGAAATAATCTATAACTGTCATAGAAATCCCATAATACTGAGAAGACAGTACGTATATTGCTCCTCACCAGGATCCCCAGGTACGTGTGTGTGATCCTTTTTAGAGTTAATAGACATTGTCCAATCACACACTGAGTTCACCGTCTCTAGGAAGGCTGGAAACTCTATTTTTGCTTCAGTTATCTTCTTTTATTTTGTTCACTTTCTTATAATTTGCTTTATGCCGTTCTAGCTTATCTATCACACCATCCAGGCTTGTTTCGGGTGGACTACATTTTTCCCCATAGCTTTGACCCTCCTGTCTCTCTCCAGTGTTTTTCTTGTCTTAGCCTTCTGGCCCTCCTTATTGGCCCCAGTCCATAATTTCATACATCTCATAGGTTTAAATAGGATACTTTATGTACTTATCAACATGCAAAACTTCGCCCCTGTCCTGTGCCTTATGTAATGAGGAACAATGACCTTACCTCAAAACATATGTCTTCCTCACCTCGTTCAAAACTGTCCACAGTTTCACCCATGCATCTTCCTCAATTTATTTTTCTTCACTTACTATTTCCACTGTGATCTTAATTACCTGATCTTACACCCCACACTCTTTTTCTCTCAATACATAAATCAGAATATTTTCCCTATTACAAGTTAATATGCCTGTAGCTCACCACAACGTCTTTTAGCATGATAATACATTTCCATTCTTTTCTTATTTCTCTCTCGCCACATTTTCCCATTGACTTCATACAACACCAGTTCTTTTTCGTTTTTTCCCCAGATGTCCCTCTCCTCCGCTTCTTTCTACATTTACACTCCTTAAACAGATGCACTACAGGCTGTTTTCCTACAGACTTTGTCCAAGGTATATTAACATTTTTCGCAGTCTATTCCTGTACATTGCTGTGCGTGTAGGCGATGCATTATGAACACTTCCTCTCTCTCTCTCTCTGTTCCTTCTTTAATTCGTTTAAGTGCTATTTTGGCCCTTATATATTTTGATGTCTCTTTTAAAAAAAATGACTCAAAGTTTGCATGGTTTATCAAATTCTTTCCACTTCTTCCATATTTCTTTATTCTGTTTTTACCAAATGCAAATCTTTAGCCACTTTGCCATACTTCTGCAGGTTTCCAGAACGTAGAAAGTAACTGGCTTTTATACAGAAATTATAGCGGTGCTACATGAATGGGGACGTCTTAATGTGTTTTGTACCAAGATGAATGAGTCTTTCGTAGTGTTGTCCCGTTTATGTAGTCCAGGGGGTCCTCAATCACAGTCCTGGAGGGCCGCAGTGGCTGCAGGTTTTCATTCCAACTAGTTTCCTAATTAGAAAGCAGTCCATGCTGATAATGAAACTTGGTATTGAACTGTTTAGCTTGTTAATGCTTGCATTTATCTAAGAGCAATCTGAATTGCACTGTAGGGTTTCCTTCTGTGAGAACATTATCCAAGTGTTTTGTGGACCAGAGCAGATTAACGCTTAATTGTCCTTCCAATTTCCCTCTCATTCATTTCTAAACATTTTTATCACAGATACTTCATGGTAAGCACATTAGCTGGAGAGCTGTTGTTTTATTGGTTATCTGCATCTCATAATTAACTAATGTCTGATTAAGAAAACTGGCAACAATGCTAAAGTCTAAAATAGGCAATTAAGGGTTCTGAATGGTAACAGGCAAGAGAACTAAAATTAAGCCCAAAAAATGTATTGCTTTAGTAGTAAATAAAAAGAGTTTTAATTAAGAAATTGGTTAAAGTGAAAACCTGCAGTAATAGACCTCCAGGACTGTAATGGAGGACCTCTGATCTACAAAGTAACTAAAATTTGACATTGATGAATAACAGCATGAACAAACAATAGAGTTAAACACCAACTTTCATTATCAGCAAGGACTGAGTTCTATTTAGGACACTGGCTGGAATGAAGACCCGTAGCCACTGCGGCCCTCCAGGACCGTGATTGAGGACCCCTGATGTAGTCTATGGTGCGTCTGTGTAAATATTGTCCCCTGGAAAGAAAGTGGGACAGAGAAGGCTGCAGGACCGTGACCCCTCAAGGTAATTTGCCTTCAAGTCCCATCAAGTCCAACCGGTTGCTTTTTATTAAAAATGAGAGGAGAGAGATAGATGGATGAAAAAACAGAAAGAAACCAGAGCACAACACAGAAACGCATCAAGAAACAGAGAAACGCCAGTCTGGGTCATCACACACCTTTCAACAGTTTGCTGCTCTCAATGCTGGACCTGTAACGATCTCGCCAATCTCACAAAACCGCAGGGTTCAGTAGTAACGGGACACACCAAGGTCCATATGGTGAGACCGTTTCTTTTTATTTCAGGAAAGGAGCAAATAATCAAGTGCTTCCATATCGCAGTTACCGCTGGACAGTTTCTAACCGGTTCAAGTGCATTATCATTAATCACTCTCTGGACAACTTCCTGGACTTTACGTGTGTTATGTGTTTCGTGTGCGTCATATCAGTTTTATGTTCAGTGTAGGGTCAAGGGAGGTTTTAATCTGTATATTTATTGCTGCATTATTTATTATAATATTCTGCCGTTCACTCGTGAGTTTGTTTGTGTTACGGGAGGGGAGAGGTGAGATATTTATACTGTCTGGCATTTTGTTTCACTTCTTTTCATTAATATATATATTCACTTTACTAAACTACCTACTCTTTGCCTTTTTTGCCTATTTGATCGCCGATTGTGGAAGTAATTGTGAGAAGTATGGCTTGTCTAAATCTAACTCCCTTCAGATTGCTAGGCCATGGGCCTTGGCGGTGTAGTTGCCGGTCCGGACGATTGGGCCGGCCATTACAATGTGAACACAATAACAGAAAAAACACATGGAAAAGGAGTTTAACGTCAAAGTAACTGAATCACAATTTCAAATGCAGGTCAAGCATGAGTCATATTAGGTTGGTTACTGGATAGCAGAATGTGACAGCCATGAAGGAGCGCAGACAATTAGTACTTTGGTATACTGTGGATTCAGAAAGTATTTGGGTCCCCTCACTTTCTGTATATTTTATTGTGTTGTAGATTACATTTAAATGGATAAATGTGCCATTTTTGGCCATCAATCTGTGCTCAATAACTCATAATGACAACGTGAAAACATGTTTACAGAAACATTTGCAATTGTATTAAACACCAAAAGCTGTAATCTCTCCCTTATATAGATATTCATACCTTTTACTGTGATACTCCAAATTGTGGTCATGCTAATTTTCATTTAGCTGGGTCTAGAACTTGATTGGGTCCTGCGGTGGGTTGGCACCCTGCCCGGGATTGGTTCCTGCCTATGTTGGCTGGGATTGGCTCCAGCAGACCCCCGTGACCCTGTGTTCGGATTCAGCGGGTTGGAAAATGGATGGATGGATGGATAGAACTTGATTGGAGTCTGAATTGATTGGACAGTTTAGAAAGGCACACACCTGTGTACAGAAGGTCCCACAAGTTACACTGCATGGCAGGACAAAAACAAAGTCCAAAGAACTCTCTGTAGACCTCCACAAGGTATAGATCAGGGAAAGGGAATGAAACCATTTCTTAAGCTTTGAGTGTTTCCAAGAGAAAAGTGTTCTCATTAATTGTGAAATGGAGAAAGTTTGGAACCACCAGGACTCTTAATGTAGTTGACCGTCCAGTCAAACTGAGCAACTGGGCAAGCAGGGCCCTGGCCCAATGGTCATTCTAATAGAGCTTCAGAAGTCTTCTCCTGAAACGAGAGAAGGTGTTGGGAGTACGACCACCATCCCAGCAGCACTCCATCATTTAGCTGTTTATGAAAGAGTGTTCGACTCCCCACTTGAAGTGTACCAGATGGCATTTCAAGTACTCTGAGAAAAAGATACTGTGGCCTGATGAGAGAAAAATGGAACTCTTTGGGTGGAACTCCAAGTGACATATCTGATGAAGACCATGCACTGCTCATCTCCTGCCGAATATCATCCCTACAGTGGTGGCAGAATCATGCTATAGGGTTGCTTCTCAGTGGCAGGGGCATGGAGACTGGTCAGAATTAAAGGAAGGATGAATGCAGCCAAACACAGAGAGGTCCTTGAAGAAAACCTGCCTAAGAGTGTACATGACCTCAGGCTGGGGTGACGGTTCACATATCGGCATAACAATGACCCAAAGCATATAACTCTGTAGTGGCTTTGGGACAAGTCTCTGAATGTCCTTGAGTGGCCCAGCCAAAGCCCAGACTTAAACCCCCCAGATCAGACCTGAAGATGGCAGTTTACAGACACTCCCCATCTAATCTAATGGAGCTTGGGAGGTTCTGCCAGGAAGAATGAGATAAACTGCCCAAATACAGGTGAGCAAAGCTTGTGGAAACATTCCCAAGAACACTCAAAAGTTGTTAATGCTGCCAATGGGGCTTCAACAAAGTGCTAAATGTGGGATGTGAATAATTATTTGAATAAGAGATTTCAGTTTTTTGAAATATTTGGTGGCCCTTGTGTCAAGAAGGACCATCTCAAGAAAATGAAACAAACTTGAACAAACTGTATAGAGAAACAATGGTTGCAAATCAAAACTGACAGGAATAGATGAACAGACAAAATGTCACAAAAGTATAAGCACCTCTGTGACAAAGTCTTGACAAACATTGAAAGTTGTAATCTTTAGAAAGCTAAAATTTGGGGCAGCCATTCAGAAAACAGTTGTATGCAAGACCAATACACAAAGATACATAAACTGAAGTAAGGAGCACAAAACCTGTGCCTGTGAGGAACAGAAAAGTGAAATGTTCCGATGAGTCCTCTTTCATCCTGTACCCCATATGTGTTTATAATGTCTGTTGCCAGCCATTAAACTTGGTGGGGGATCCATCATGGTATGCACAACTATCTTTTTAAAGTTATTAGGTCCAATAATTGTTCTGTATGGTTATCTTCAAAAACAACATGGTGTAAATAGATAAGAAACGACTGGCATGAAGGTTTAGGCCACCAGGTCGTGAAACCCCATTTAATGGCAAGTTCTTGTGCAAAAAAAATGAATTGAAAAAAGAAAGTTTGTAACATCTGGGTGAAACAGAGGTACATCTTCTTCAGACACAAGTCTTGTTTAGACCGAGATCTTCCTAGACAGCTGGTTCACTTATAGGTACTGGCAGGACTTCAGCTTGGTGGTCTTCTAAGTGATATCAATGGTTCCCCGTTTGACAATCCTCAGATCTGTGGGCAAGTGAGGAGAGGATGTGAACAACAGTGCCAGCTAGTGGGTCACATTGGAATTACATTTGTTGTATTAACCCTGAAGATGTCCCCTACACTGCGGTGGGTTGGTACCCTGCCCAGGATTGGTTCCTGCCTTGTGCCCTGTGTTGGCTGGGATTGGCTCCAGCAGACCCCCGTGACCCTGTGTTTGGATTCAGCGGGTTGGAAAATGGATGGATGGATGGATGTCCCCTACACATACATGTCTGACAATGGGAACATAGTTGGAAACTTGTTAGGGGCAGAGTTTGCAGAAGTTTTACTTCATACAATGAACCACAGATACATGAAATAAGTTTCTAAAGAGTGTGAGAGAGAGTAAGACTTTTGGAAACTTCAGATCTTAACTTGATGTTATTGTGGACAATCTTCATGAATAGTATGGACCACTTTGTTGGGCTAAATGGCCTGTTCTCATTACAGTTGTTCTAATTTTGTAAACATTGAGCATTTATTGAGACTCATCACATAAGACAGGGATGGATCTACCATAAGGGCATGCTGGGTGTGTGCCCAAGGGGCCTTTTCACCAATAAACCCCCCCACCCCTCCCCCAGCTCGATGAAACAAAGTAGTATCTGCTTGCCAGAATGACCAAGGGGGCCCTCCTCTGGGGGATGAGGAAACCATTCAGTATATGTGAGTCAGAATGACCAAAGATGCCTAAATCCCATCCCACCACCCCACTACCCTGGGGCGATGAAATGACAGAATCATGCAGGGAAATCAAGACAGAGAAACAATAGTCTGTATTAACTGACCCAGTGTACAAAATCTGCATTGTTAAAAGTATGATCAGCTCTCTGTTAAAGAGCTAAGTCACTCAGGGGTCTATGGGGGTCATGTTCCAGACTTCACATATGACATATTTTGGATCTCTCTTGGTATGGCCTCTCCACGCACACCAATTTGCCGCACATAATCCCAACAGCATCTCACAGCAAGGGTCCTTGGGACACAAACTCCCTAAAGGTTACAGTCCTACGAAAACTAAAGGTGGTGCCCAAATTCACAATTAGGTTTTAAACTTTCATTGTCATATATAACCAAATGCTCCTACTTATTTCTAAAGTTCTTATTAATTTCAATGTCATATGGCAGTATGCAGTAACTAGCACCACACAGTGGGGATTGTGAGCCCTTCTACTTAATGTGAGCATTAGCTGTGGGCTGTCTGTGCAGCATGAAGAACAATTTCCTTATTAAAGCATATAAAGCGACTTTGTTTTGAACCTTCCTTAAACTCACTGTCAGCTGATTTCAGTGTGACTCTTACATGAATTATTGGGAAACTTATGTTTAAAAGTCCCTAAGACAACAAAAATCCAGCCTGCCTTCCTCTATTTACAGTGTGTGTTTCAGAACCTTGTTTTAAACCCTGTGAAGGGTGCAGTGTGCCAGGGGTTCAATTCCCAGTTCTTATTTCTGGTGGGACAGAGAAGGACTTTAAATTTCAAGGTTGTCAGTTCTGTCCCTGCTGCTTACCTATTCTGTAACCCTACATAAGTCGCATCACCTGCGTGGGCTCCAGTTCTAGAGAAAAAGTGGTTAGAGTGCCAGTAGTTATAACCCTTTAACACATATGAACAGGAGGGAACATCCGAGGAGTGGAGGAACCCACTTATAAGGAGAAGGGTGATATTCAGGGTTATGGAAACTATAGAGGGATAAAGCTGATGCCACACACAATGGAAATCTGGGAAGGGTTATAGAGAGAAGGCCTAGGGAAGAGACCACCATAAGTGAGGAGCAGTTTGGTTTTATGCCAGGGAGAGGAATTACCTAATGCAGTATTTGCATTGAGAACAGGCCATAGGGAAGCATCAGAAAAAGCAAAGGTTTACATTTGGTGTTTATTGAATTAGAGAAGTCTTATGATAGAGTGCCATGTCAAGAGGTCTGGAGGTGCAGGAGAGAGAAAGGAGGATCAGAGAAGTGTGTGGTGATTGTCCAGGATATACATGAGGGAATGACTACTTGGGTTAAAGGCAGTGTTGGGGTCACAGACAAGATCCCAGTCAGAGTAGGGATCTTCTTCAAGTCCTTATCTTTTTGATCTGGTTATGGATGTGTTGAGTCAATGGGATGAAAGACCAATCCCCCTGGTGCAGGCTTTGTGCTGATGTCATTGTGTTGAAAAGAGGAAGTGGAGAGAATGTTGGAAAACTGGAGAAAGGTTTTAGACGATAGAGAGTTGAAGATGAATAGAAAAAAGACAGGATATATGAGGCTCAATGATGGATTCAGTTACCCTGCAGGGAGACCTATTGAAAAGAGTGGACAAATTTTAAAATCTAGGATCAGCAGTAACCAAAAAATGGTGACATAACCCATGGAGTGCAGTTTGGAAGAAGGTATCAGGAGTGTTGAGTGATCGAAAAATTAAGGCAAAGGTTAAAGGTAATACCAGCAATGATGTGTGGAGCTGAGACTGGAACATGGGCAGTAAAGGGAGTGCAGGAGAAGAAGTTAGGTCAGGTCAGGTCAGGTTGGGGAACCTGCACTGCTGCAGTGCATTGCTGCACCTACCACATGACAAAACAGCTCAGTATCCTGGTTGGCAACCCCCAGGTAGACACGTGGTCCAGTCCCACCCTCCAGAAATGACCATCTATCTGTTTCAGCCAGGTGTTGTGTGGGCATCCACTTGGCCTGGTCCAGCCACTCGGGTCCTCAACAATGAGGATCCTGTGAGCTGGATCACCCTCACGGAATCACACTACATGCCCGTAATGTGGTAACTGACGCTCCCTCACAATGCAAGGAATGTGCATCATACGAGAGTCCATGAGCAACGGCTCATTCGACACAAAGTCAAACAAGTGGTACCCAAGGATTCTCTGAAGAGACTCAATTAGATGTAACAGAAATTAGAATGTTGAGATGGATATGTGGAGTTACGAAAAAACGACAGGATAAGAAATGAGACAACTAGAGATATAACAAAAGTGGGAGAGATATCCAAGAAAGGACAGGAAAATCAGTTGAAGTGGTATGGACATGTGATGTGAAGAGACAATGAGTATGTGGGCAAAAGAGGGATGAGAATGGAAGTACAAGTTGGAGAGCATGCACTGGTACAGCATGTTACCGCACCCATTACATATCAAAACAGCTCGGGATCCCGGTTGGCAACCCTCCAGGCAGACACGCGGTCCAGTCCTACCCTCCAGAAATGACCCTCTATCTGCCGCTGCCAGGTGTTACGTGGGCGACTCCTTGGCCTGGTCCAGCCACTTGGGTCCCCAACAATGAGGATCTTATGAGCTGGATCACCCTCTGGGAAATGTGCCACATGGCTGCAGTGCCATAACTGAATGCTCCTTCACAATGCAGGTAATGTGCCTCATTCGGGATTCCATGAGCAACCGCTCATTCAACACAAAGTCAAACCATTGGTACCCAAGGATTTTCCAGAGAGACACCGTACCGAAGGAGTCCAGTCTTCGTCTCAGGTCACTGGATAGCGTCCATGTCTCACAACCACATAGTAAGACAGGAAGCACCAGGACTCTAAGACTTGGACCTTCGTCCTTTTGCATAGATATTGGGAGCCCCACACACCTCTTTCCAGCGACTGCATGACCCCCATGCTCTCCCAATCCGTCTACTGACTTCATAGGAAGAGTCACCAGAGACATGAATGTCACTGCCAAGGTAAATAAATCTCTCGACAAGGTTGACACTCTCTCCGCAAACAGACACACTGCTGATGGCTGTGCCCAAGAGGTCATTAAAGGCCTTGATCTTGGTTTTTATCAGGACACTCTCAAGCCCAGACACTCAGATTCCTCGCTCAGTCTCTTGAGTGCCTCAATCAGAGCCTCCATTGACTCCGCGAAGATCACAGCATCGTCAGCAAAGTCGAGATCCGTGAACCTTTCTTCACCAACATATGCCCCACAGCCGCTGGACCCCACAACCTTGCCCAACACCCAGTCCATACAAGCATTGAACAGAGTAGGATCAAGAACACACCCCTGACGAACCCCAGAATCAACTGAGAAAAATGCAGAGGTCCTGCCTCCACTCTGCACAGCACTCACAGTACCAGTGTACAGGCTGGCCATGATATCCAGCAACCTCGAGGGGATCCCGCAAACCCTGAGGATGTCCCACAGGGCAGCTCGATCAGCTGAGTCAAACACTTTGTGAAAATCGACAAAGGCTGCAAAGAACTCTACCGATATTTGCGTTTGCGCTCCATGAGAACCCTCAGTGCCAGGATGCGGTCGATGGTAGACTTCTTAGGTGTAAAACCAGACTGTTCCGGTTGCTGGTAGGTGAGCAAGTGATCATGGATTCTATTGAGGACGACCCTAACAAGGACCTTACCCGGCACTGAGAGCAGTGTTATCCCCTTGTAGTTGCTGCAATCCAGGCGATCACCCTTCCCTTTCCACATAAGGACGACAAGTCCCGTTTTCCAGTCAGTTGGGATGATGCCAGTCTCCCAAATGGAAGCAAAGATTGCTTGCAATGCCAGGAGGACAGCCTTACCACCAGCCTGGAGAAGTTCACCCCGGTTACCACAGATCCCTGCAGCCTTTGCTCCCCTCAGCTGGTTAACCACCTGTGCAATCTCAGTGAGACTGGGGGATTCACAGTTAATTGGATGGTCAGCCCCAAGGACCATGGACCCAGAGATATCCAACGTCCTAGCCGGAGGATCAGCTTTGAACAACTGCTCAAATTAGCTAGCCCAGTGGGTCAGAACTGCAGTGTCATCCGTAAGGACCGTTCCATCAGCCGCCCTGACTATGACTCTCTGAGGAACAGATTCAGATGTGCGTAATGCTTCGATTCCTCTGGAAGTACAGGGAAAGATAAAGTGAGGGAGGCCAAAGTGTAGGTGGATAGATAAATCAAAAAAAGATCTGAAGGAAAAGGTCTTGACTGGCGAGGAGGTGCAGGACTGAGCTGTTTGCAGAAGGCTGATCAAGCACATCGACCCCACATAGAATTGGGAAACAGTGAAGATAAAGAGGAGGAGGACATCTTCCATTATATAGTTAAACAGGTTTGATTTTGTCTTCAGTCGTAGGGCCTGTGTGCTCAAGAGATGACCACCAATAAATGCTCATCTGGAAGTACAATGAATTTAGTGCAGTGACAAGGAAGAAGAAATACAAGAGCTTTGAACCTCTAATACAGAAGAGAAGCTCGTGTGATTGATGTCTCATGTTTAATGCACAACAACAAAGTGGAACAAAGGAAAAAAAAAAGGGGGGGGGGGCTGAGATTATGGCTGAACTTGTCCCGCCTGTTAACCCTTCATGCTGCGCAGCGCCCTCAGGCAGCCCACCTTTGGTGGTAACTAAAGGGGAGAGCACAACGGTACTGGAAGGTCAGCAGGCCGTCACTAAATTTGAAAATGACATGGTCTGGAGACTGAAATTGGCCAGTCCAATAAAATCTACAGCTGGAGGTCATGTAATGTGACATCGGCTTAAGCAAGGTGCTTGATCAATTTCAGTGTCACAGCAGTCACCCTCAGTCTGAGGCAGAACACATACACATTCACTTTCACGTGAGCCCAGAAAACAAAGACATCTTTGGGGAGAATATCCGGACTCCACACAGACAATGACCAGGGCAGCAACACCCACCTGTGTGGCACTCTTTAACCAAATAGGGATTTCTAAAATGGATGGATGCAGACGTAGAATTTGCTTGATCGGAGGCCATATGAGTAATAAGCTGCAGACACCGTGAAAATGTCACAGTAGTGTGATGGCACAAGGGAAGGATTTCGTTATGAGGGTAAAATGTTTAGAAGACCCCACTGGCTGCTAAAGTGAGCCATTGCTACCCAAAGAACTCAGGCTTTGTTTCATTCAAGTAAGTGCCTAGAAATAAAAAAACAAAAATAGACCGCTCACCTACGCATGACAAAGCAGTGAGTCAGTTTCATGAGGCTCTCGCTTTCTGTTCCTTTCTTTAGAAAAGCTTGTTAATTCCCCTCGGATTTTTTTCTTTACATTTTAAAGCTTACTTGTTTGGTTTGACTGTGACATTTATGCCTGTTTCCTTTTTTATTTGTGATTAATAAAAACAAAGCGGCAGGCCATAAACTTCCATTTCAGCACAGTAAGTTACAAGCCACCAGAGCCAATGGCTCTCACTGTACAGCCTGCTCCCAAGTGTCTTCTAGAGTGCGTTCCCCAAAATCCCCCGTGTTTGAGTGTCATCTCATTTTTTTTTTTAACGTGGCTTTGTACAAGATTTTAATAAGGAGTTCCGCTCTTCTGTATAATTTGAAGGATAAAGCACATGTTGTTTAATGGAGATTGAAGCGTCGGCAGTGTTTACACATGTGGCTTGGCTCCTTACGCGGTGCCTTTCTCTCACGGCTCCCTTTCCTTATGGCCTTCTGCTCCATAGGGCTTTTTACAACATTTGCTTATATCAGCAGCTCAGCATTAGCCCTCTTATTGTATTAACACATACTAAAGGATTATTTTAATCTCTCTTTTCCTGGCTACGTCTTACTGCATTCGGAAACACTTTCCTTTTTAATTCAATAGGCAAGAAAAGTTGCACAGGAGATACTTAATGGAAACACAAGCTGATTTGTATTAAAATCAAATGCTTGCCTGTTCTGTGCTTTCATTAATAAGTTTAAACGGGACTGTGTCATCAGATCTACTGTATAATTCATAAGGGAATTGTGATTGGATTGAAATAATAGAATATTTTTTTCTGCTTGTTTTGTGGTAAAGTGAAATTATCAGTAACTAAGGCGGCTTCTTCTCTGCTCGGATGTCTTGGGAGTGCAGTTTGCTTGTATTTTTTTTTTCTGCTATTGTGGTTTTCTTGAAACCAGTAGCCATATTGATTTGGCAAGGGTGAACTGTCCCTGTGTGAGTAAATGAGTGAGGGTTTGTGGGTGACTGTGCCCTACGACAAACTGGCATCTTGTCCACAGCTGCTTCACACCAGCGCTACTACCCAGGGCTCTGCCTCACCGCTTTCATTACCGTGAACTGCACAGATATAAGAGAAATTCACTTTCATACGATAGCAAGACAACCTATTTAACAGATTTACTCTAAATTTCTGTTTTTGTTACCAATGCAAAGCCATAAGAGTGCTGCTCCGTGCTTAATACTTCTTCTACACCACTCCAGCCTCCTGGGTTCTGCTGATGGCCATTTCGATTCACTTTACTGAATCACTTTTTGAGACTAACTGTTTAAGCGAATCGACTCTTTTGATTTGTTTGATTCATTCATAGGGTCAGACCAGGGTGGGCAGATTCATTCCTGGAGGGCCGCAGTGGCTGCAGGTTTTTGTTCTAACCCAATTGCTTAATAAGAAGCACTTATTGCTGTAGTAACACTTCTTCTTCATTTTAGTTATTTCCCTCGTTAAGATTTTGAACCCTTATTGCTTATTTAAGTCTTAAACAGTTTTAATTACTCTTTGTTAGCAATAAGATGCAAATGACAAAAGAAACCAGCAGTTATCCATTTTGCTTGTTACCCTTTACACCTGTGTGTGTTTATCGTGCACTATTTGGTTTAATTAAATACTTGGAAGGAAAGAGAAGAGAAAAAAGTGAAGGACTGAGAATTACCCATCCGTTTTACACTTCAAAGTATTTGGATGATATCCTTAGAATGGAAAAAAAAATCTAGGATATGAGAATGACTTGACATAGCAGAGTTAAAGCACTAACAAGCCATGAAATGTAATTATTGGCAAGGATTGTTTTCTAATTAAGCAACTGGGTTGGAACAAAAACCCGCAGCCACTGCGGCCCTCCAGGAATGACTTTGCCCACCCCTGGGTTAGACACTGGCGCACATGTAAATTGAGGTTGGGGCAGTGCTTGAAGTGGTCCCTCCAGTTGTGGCATCTTTTACAGGTTCAACACAGAGTACCGGCACCTCTTCTTAGCATACTTCGAAAACAGACAGCTTTGATTGATTGTCATTGTATTATGACGATGTACATTTCACTGTACCGACACCCACCTTTTCGTAGCATACCAATGAGCACTGGCACCTCCTGGGAAATCATCACAGTGAAACCACCCCACAACCTAATGTATTGATTGAATATCACTGTGTCGCAGTAGGGTATCATCCAAAATTTAGTGCAGCTTCAAGCACTGGGTGAAGGGGTGTTTCCCAATAGTCATGTAAAAAAAAAATTAATAATTCATACCTTATTTTTTATATATATTTTTTTTGCCGACTGGCCAACCAACCACACGTGTTACCTTGTATGTAGCCATCCTAACAATCAGATTGCAATTCAGACCTATGAATGTAATATTTTCCGATCTTCACCCTGTCAAGTAAGCGAACAACCCGCTGTGGTGCACATCTGAGGCTTCACCTCATGAGCTGAAATCTGAGGTTCAGTCCCCATAAGGGGAAGCAAAAATGCGTACACCTGATTAGGGCGAAACATGTTGTGTGCTGTTTGTATTATTTGGTAGGTACTGTATCTCATATATATATATATAAGATAGTATATAGTATATATATATATATTTATATATATACTAGGGCGTTTGGCCCCTGCTCGCTTTGCTCGCCTGCGCTACATGTCAGCCACTTTGCGTCTCTGCCACTAGCGTTGTGAAGAGGGGGGCTGAACGCTCCCCAAGGAGTCGCAGTCGCTCCTCCGAAACCCCCTCTTAAACGGTGATACAACAAGAAACAAATACAATTTTTTTTTACACCTCCTCTTTGCTCGATCAGCTGCTGGCTTGCTGCTGCTGGCGGGCCGTGTGACCTGCATCTCGCGCGGCGCTTCAAAAAATTTAAAAGCCTGTACAGCAGCTGTCCTACTTTTTGTCTTTTATTTCCAGCCCCGAGCCTGGTTAAATCTCTTGACACAAAGTCTCGTCTTACGGGACGTGAGTTCTTGATATTTTTCAGCTTATAATTTAAAAGCAGAATAAGAATCTGAAAATTAAATTAAATTGAACTAATTAAAGTTCAATAAATTCTGAAAAGAATTATACCAAACATATATATGTAGGTTTTACAATAAGCCCGATTTAAAGTGTGAAATAAAACATGACATAAAAATGTGACATAAAATCATTGCACTTTTAGGCTTAGGATTTTACAGTATATATAGAGAGTAGATATACAGTATATGTATATTGTATATGTGTGTGTGTGTGTTTGTAAGTATATATAATTAATTATATATGATGATAATTCATATGACATTGTCCTGTTTTTAGTACACAAAGCATTTATAATACATAATTAAAATAAAATGTTATGTTTCATTACGCAATTGCAAGTGAATGAGAATCTTACGACTTTTTCTCTGTGAATGATTCAGTTCCTGAGTTAAATGAATGAGAATCATGCGACTCGTTCTCAGGTAAAAATTTAGTAGATGAATTAAATGAATGAGAATCGCGTGACTCAATCTCGGGTAATGATTCAGTTCTCAAATCAAGTGAATAAGAATCGTGCAACTCATCCTCTGGTAATGATTCAGTTCATGAGTTAAATGAGTGGGAATTGTGTGACTTGTTCTTAGGTAATGATTCAGTTCTAACTCAAAAGAATCCATACAAAATACACGTCCAGTCTAGCCAATCAGTCTGAAAAGTGTTTTCTAAAGCAAAGTTGAAGGCAAATAACTGTTAGAAATTAGAAAAAATATTTAATCTGCAGGTTTGTGTGACAATTGCAATAATGAATTGTACAAAACAAAGCAAATAATATATTCTAATATTTTCAGTGCTTAGTACTAGAAAGAATCACCAGTAACAGTTTTCGCTTGTCGATTTTGGTATAATTTGAACCCAAAAGAGCTGTAAGTGAAGCGAATCGAGAGTCATGATTCAGGTGGTTCTTACACATGGGCGTTAAACATCTACCAGTGTCAGCGAAATAAAAGTCGCCGATGACGTCATGCAGGACATGTATGCGCTTTAGCACTCTCATTGAGCTCCACTGAGTCGATCCGTTAATACTCACTAATCAATCTGTATGATTCACAGAAAAAAATTGCTCAAAAAGAACAAATCATTCCCCAGTCGCCCATCACTACTGCACTTCTTTTTATGATGTGTGGTTTGCATGATCTCCCAGTACTGGGTTTGCCTCTGGGTTTTTCGGTTTTCCTCTCCTATACCCAAAGACAGCTGGATCAGATTAATTAGAAAAACCAAACGATGTAGACTCTGTGGTGGGCAGATGCCAGGGTAGACTTAATCAGATTAACCCTTTGCAGTCGTATTTAATTTTCAACGTCACGCTACATTAGTCGTAATTAATTATTGAAAAAACGCCAATAATTACAGCAGTTATTTTTTTCAAGCACGTAGGAATAACACAGGCCACTTTTCTCGACCAGGCGACTGTGCAAATCGGTCAGAAACTTGCAGGGCCACCAGCGGTGGCCTGACGACCTATAGCGCACTTTTTACTAAGGCCAGTTTTCTGGCCTAACGACCGCAGAGGGTTAAGCAAGATTGAGAATATCACATTATGTTACAAAACCGTTGTAAAGTATTTAACTAATGTAAAGTCATTAAAGTGATATCTGAGATCTTAAAATGTTTTATGTCATTTATATTTTTAATAAAATGTGTGCAAGTTCTTGTCATATAATATCTGAGCTTGAGCATGTATTTCTAGCTTAAAAGTGTGGTGTTGTTTGACTTCTAGTTTAATCAGTCTCTCTTCTCATAAGTACCACTGCAATGATCGAGCAGCAGGCCGGCCAGAAAACCTCTCTAAATGTTTCTGCTTAAACTGTTGCAAGTTTTTTCAGTCGCCAGCTTGTCACTTCTGCCCATAAGCTTGCACATACTCCTCATCAGCAAAATTCTGAAAACAGGAAGCAGTCAATTGATAGGCTGACATTTTTGCAATGTGTGATAGCTCTCCATCTTGTTGTTGGTGTGATGTGAGGACCAATGACCTGCTGTCCTTTTGCAAGAGGTTCGCGTTTAGTCTTCTGAAGTCTCTGAAAACAGGGAGCAGTTGATAAAAAGGCTGCCATACTTCATCTTTTTTCATAGAGCCTTTCGTGTAAAGTGGGAGAACATATGGCCTGCTGTTCCTTCTTGTTGATTTAAAGGCTCAGAGAGCAGTCAAGCGATACTCAGTTAGTCCTTATCATTTAACAACAGAAAAAATCTGACAAACAAGAGGAGTCTATTCACTCCATCAAGCTTCTTTATTTAACAAACTAGGGGGCTGCGCTCGCCAACTCCCAATGGCCTGCGCTATGCTGCAGCCACTTCATGTCTCTGCCGTTCGCATTGTGAAGAGGGGGCTGAACACACCCAAAGGAGAAGCAGTCGCTCCCCTCAAACCCCCTCTTAAACGATGATACGATAGGAAACAAATACATTTTTTTTTTACCTCCTCTTTGCTCGATCAGCTGCTGGCTTGCTGCTGCTGCCGTGCCATGTGATCTGCATCTCGCTCAGCGCACTTCTGTCATATCACATATGTTCATATAGTCAATCTCTTTTCGCTTTTTCCTTTTCATCAATTTCACATTGAATTTTGATTCCGTGTTTGGAATTACATCGTGACAATGCAACGTATAACTGCCCGTGAGTGAATATCGTTTCTTTCACTCTACAAGAAATGTGTCTGACAATAGCCTTCACACAACTGAGAAATGATTGAACTACGTGTGTGGTTATGTGGGCAGGACTTTTCCAAATCTCTTTGCGTAAGCTCTTGTTTCGAGGGGCTTCCAGGCCCCGGGCGTGGTTACATTTCTTGGCACGAAGACTCATCTCGTGGGATGTGAAAGTGTCTCTCTGAGATAATCACGTCTCATCTCCTTCCAAGATTTTTTTTTATAATAGAGAGATAGCTAAGCTGTCCCAGTATCTAATCCAGATCTGTCTTGGTAGTTTGTTCCAGACTCCCTAAAGGAAGCCTAAAGAAGTGTTTCCGGGCTTCAGTCCTAAATGCACTTTCCCTTGATGTCCACAGATGTCTTCAAGTGCGTGAGTCACTGTTATGATGAAAGAATTCTGCTGGATCTGCTTTATCGATGTCTTTGAGGATTTTGATTTACTCTGGAAACAATTTGAAGGATGACTGATGACACTGGACAATAAAGATTTTGCTTCTTGAACACTTTTGGATGTATCTTATGGGTTTCGGCCTGCTGCTCACATTGTGAATTTTCTTATCACATAGCATTTTATTTTTTTGTGATTTCCTTTCATATTATAAGTATACATATACAGTAGAACAACTGCAACTGGAACGTCTGTGGTGGTTTGAAAGTAATGTCACCGCTATTTAGGACTGCAGCTCTGATATACCAAGTACTGTGAATGGGACAGCTGTGCTAAACAGTCTCATTACATTAAAAAGAGCTGACAACTCTGTAAAAACAGAAAAGTGTGGCACATAAACCACCTGTCGGAAATGGCTAAACTATTTTTGCCTTCGTTTCATGTAAAATGAAAATGAGTGATGAAAAATTTTGTGAAAGAGATGAACAAGGAAAATGAAGGACTTCGATATTTGAGATAGCTGTTTCCACAAATAATTGATTCTAGGATTAAAGAAGGCATTTTGTTGGTCCACAAATCAGATATGCTGTCAGTGACAAGCAGTTCGAAGATCTTCTAGTGATGCTGGAGGAAATCACATGGAAGACATCCAGCCATCCATCCTTTATCCAACCCGCTATATCCTAACTACAGGGTCACGGGGGTCTGCTGGAGCCAATCCCAGCCAACACAGGGTGCAAGTCAGGAACAAATCCCTGGGCAGGGCGCCAGCCCACCACAGCCATGGAAGACATTCAAGATGTTATTTAGAATGTTTTTTTGAGAACTACAGAGCACCAAACAGCATCCAACTGGTTGACAACATCCTTCAAGCATACAAAACTACGACGTGCAAAATGTCACTAAAGTTTCATTTTCTGCTTTCACACTTGCAGTTCTTCTTAGCTAATCTTGGTGCAGACATTGAAATGATGGGAAAACAACATGGGGGCAAGTGGAATCCATCAATGCTGTCGACTATTATTGGAAGCAAATGAAGAGCATGAGATGTGGAGTACAAATGAAAATAAGGCGGCAAAACATTTTTAGCTCATTTGAACTAATGCAAAGTGTTCAGAATCATTAAGCGATTAAACACACTAAATTCAATAAAAGTTCATTTCAAGCTTCTTTGAATTTCTAGGTGATGCAGTCAATCTGAAATTATATTTGTGTTCAACTTGAAGCTTTCTATCATAATCACCAAAAATTTTCCAAGAAGCAAAGCTCTGATAAATTTGTTGTTTAGTGTCACGCCACTCGAATTTGCTTTCTCACCCTAAATTCGCCAAGAGAAGAGAGAGCAGTTGGACAAAATGTCCAGCAACGTGACTTCATGCTGAGCCTCTGATTAAAGTCTCCTATGGTGTGGGTGCTAGCAGTTTTATACGTATCATGAAATTCTTACTTATGTGTCCAACCAACACACAATACATCACCGCTCCCTGGCGCCACAAGAAACAAGACATGACTTCATTTTATTTTATAGAAAACACAAATCGATGTAGTTGAGTTTTAAGTTTCATGTCACATCTTACACTTGAGCAATCTAGGTGAGTAGCATGGACAAGCTTGTTGGGCTGAAAGGCCTGTTCTCGTCACAATTTTTCTAATGTTCTAATATTTTAATTCCAGAGGTCTTTTTTAATGATCCTGTATTAAAACATGAGATTTATAACAAACACACACACACACACACAAGCAGTGAACATTTTAAAAAATTCAATCCAAATGCCAATCCCTACAGATCAAAGTTTAATCACAGCCATCTGTGCAATTCTGGAGCCTGCCATTTTTTTTTTCTTTATTAACTTATAAATCTGTCATTTGGTGTGTACCGTCTGCCTCTGTACTAGCAGATCGACGTGAGTAACGCCAAGAACAGGACAAGCTGCAGTCTGGCGATTCATTTTATGAAAAGGCCTAATTTTACTGCACTTTCATAACAGGCTGAGATGGAGCTCCTCTGTGGGCCGCTCAGAGACAGCGTGTGAAGCAACCCGAGGTGCGTCTCCTCCGGAGTCTGCCAGCTTCTACAGCTGGGGTGGCCACTTCAGCAGTTTTTGCTCCTTAAGGCAGACTGAAGTTATGATTTTTTGAGTCTCCTTTAAATGTTCCCATTGATCTTAATGATCTTGTACTTAATTCCATGTTTTTTTAATATAAAGGCCTCCTTTGAACACGTGCTATAAAAGTAAAAATAAAAAGCAATGACAATGCGTTATTTTTTATTTTTCCCATCACTGATTGATTACTGTGTTGCAACAATAGCTGGCGACGTTTATTCTGAAACAAGTCAGCTTGTGGCTAGCGACCCGTCTCGTGATGGTTTCTTTTTCCATTCATTTTTTTGTCAAATGTAGAACAATGAGAAGAAAACTGGGCAGGAAACTAGGAGACAGTCGCTGACGGATGACCACAGCTTCTCGTCGTCGCTTTAAGGGATGTCCTTGTAATGGCTGATGTTTGGTACTCTCCGGTTTTTCTTCCACAGCCCACTTTCCCCTTTAATTACACATGCGCTTTCTCTGTTTGTCATTTCTTGTGTCACTTCAGCAAAACGCAGCAGGGTTTGATTTATTTTTTTATTCAAAGGAAATAGTCTGAAGTCTTTAGGGTTTACAGATGGCCACGGATTCACAGAGCCACAGATTTTTTGTGAAGGTGTTTGACGATCAGCAGGCAGGAGCAAACTTTCAATCATTTTCTGAAGCTCCCTTTTATTACTCAGGGTTTCTTACAAGCCAAAGCCTGTCCCAGCCGCTATTAGAAGAGGAGATGTTACATTAAAATACTGTAGGATTCATAACTGGACGGGATGCCTGTCTGTCTCAGGACACATTTGTAGACAATCCCACCGGGCCTTAAGTGGACAATAAATGTGGTAACATGTCCTCTGATTGTGAGAGTTTGAGTTCCCTAAAGAAACCCAAGTGAGCACAGTGAGAACATGCAGACCTGACACAGATAAACACCTCAACTGGAAATCGAGTGATAGGACAAAGTATTTGCATAACACTGTATAAAGATAAAGCATTGCTCCTTGGATACTGTGAAATAAAACGCCTTGACACGTAAAAGAGGTTTGGGGCAGCCACCCATATACAGTAGAACCTCTGGTCACGAACGTTTCCGAACACGTACAAATCGGGTTACAATCAAAAAAGTTTGCCAAAAGTTTGCATCTGTTCACAACCACACGCTCCGGTGGTGAACAAAAACACTGGCGGTCAGTTTCCCTACGTGCGTTCGTATGTGCCAATGGTTTGCCGTTCTCCGTTTCCCCTTTTCTTTTGTTTGCGTATACAGGGCCTAACAAAGCAGCTGATGTCATAAAAGGAGTTACAATGTTAACCAAGCAGAGGCATCAAGTACTGGAAGAGGTGGAAAAACCGTTGCTGGTGTGATTGAACGAGAAGCCACTTGCACTGGATAGCGTAAGTAAATCGATCATATGCAAGAAAGCCAGGAATACTCATGGCGATTTGCTGAATAAAAATCCTTCTTCGAGTGGCGAAGGTGAGGAATTTAATTTAGAGGATGGTGTGAAAAGTTTTGCAAGAGAAGTGGCATTTCATTTTTTTTCCCTGTGCTTAAAACTCATAAAAACAAAGCGTTTACAGCAAACGGTTCGTAAGGGTCTAGCGCAAACTCTTACAATGTTAGTTTTCTCAGTGTTATTCAATGTTTTTACATTTAGTTTACTATTACACTGTGCATTCTATGGTATAATTAACTATTTTTGTGCTTAAAAAATATATATATTTACGTACAGTTCGTACAGTCTGGAACGGATTAATTTCATTTACATACAATCTTATGGGGAAATTACGTTTGGGTCGCGACCAAATCGGGTCACGTCCAGAGTTTTGGAACGAGTTAAGGTCGTGACCGGAGGTACCACTGTACCTGCATAAAGGCTGCAAAAAGTGAAAGTTAGAGGTACAGTTAGGTCCATAAATTTTTGGACAGAGACAACTTTTTTCTAATTTTGGTTCTGTACATTACCACAATGAATTTGAAATGAAACAACTCAGATGCAGTTGAAGTGCAAACTTTCAGCTTTAATTCAGTGGGTGAACAAAACGATTACATAAAAATGTGAGGCAACTAAAGCATTTTTTAACACAATCCCTTCATTTCAGGGGCTCAAAAGTAATTGGACAAATTAAATAACTGGAAATCAAATGTTCATTTCTAATACTTGGTTGAAAACCCATTGCTGGCAATGACAGCCTGAAGTCTTGAACTCCTGGACATCACCAGATGCTGGGTTTCCTCCTTTTTAATGCTCTGCCAGGCCTTTACTGCAGCGGCTTTCAGTTGCTGTTTGTTGGTGGGCCTTTCTGTCTGAAGTTTAGTCTTCAACAAGTGAAATGCCTGCTCAATTGGGTTAAGATCAGGTGACTGACTTGGCCATTCAAGAATTTTCCACTTCTTTGCTTTAATAAACTCCTGGGTTGCTTTGGCTGTATGTTTTGGATCATTGTCCATCTGTATCATGAAACGCGGCCCAATCAATTTGATTGCATTTAGCTGGATTTGAGCAGACAGTATGTCTCTGAACACCTCAGAATTCATTCGGCTGCTTCTGTCCTGTGTCACATCATCAATAAACTCAGTCTTTGGAGATTACTTTCTTTCCCTATAATTTTTGAAGAGCATGTTGTTAATATAATGGGTGAAACCCCAAACCTTTTTTTGTGTCTCTTGTGCTTTTTCCACAATATATATTGTGACGTGAGTCACTGTTTTACACTCCAAAACATGAGGCTGAGTCTCAGTACTTTAGCAAAACCAGATTTATTCAACTTGAAACAGGAACAGCACAGTTATTTACTGTAGCGGGATCTACCACTCTCCTATACACAGACACAGCAAACAGGCAGGGTCAGGGCCAGATCAGTGGCTAAGTTATAATGTTCCCTGCATTTATAATGTTCCTAGCATCACGCGTATAGCGTGATCTCGATCAGCTCATAGTTGTTTTCGCAGCGCTATGTTGCTGCGTTGCAAATCTGTAGTTGCCTCAGACAATCAGCCCTCCACAGATGCGGCAGGTGCACGTCAGCATGTCATCCCATTGGGGGGGTCCTAAAAGAGTTCATAAACCTCACTATATATATATATATATTGTGGTGGATGGCTGGAGCCCCTGGACAATACCTTCCCTAGGACACGAGAGGACAGCCGCACTGGTTTGCATTAAGGCCACGGGATCGGACATGGGAAGCTCAACCCTGTTGGGGCCTGAGACCTCAGAGGATTACTGAGTCTTGGTCTGCCATACCAGGAAGTGCTGCTGGAAGGCCATCAGGGAGAACCTGGAGCACATCCGGGTGTAGTAGAAAAGGGGCCGCCTCACTCCATTCAGGGAGCCAGAGCAGAAGTCGTGAGGCAGAGGATGGAGCTTGTGAGGAGAGGAGTGGAGTGGAGGTGGCAGAAGAATAAATGGAGAGAAGAGAAGTAAATGGACTAAGCTGAGTATTGTGGAGATTGGTGCACTGTACTGTGCAAAGAAGTAAAATAAGCATGTGTTTGGACTTGTGTGCCCTGGTGTCTGTTTGTGTCCGGGCTGATCTTCCACAATGTATTATATATATATATATATATATATATATATATATATATATATATATATATATATATATATATATATATACAGTGCATCTGGAAAGTATTCACAGCGCATCACTTTTTCCACATTTTGTTATGTTACAGCCTTATTCCAAAATGGATTCAATTCATTTTTTTCCTCAGAATTCTACACACAACACCCCATAATGACAACATGAAAAAAGTTTACTTGAGGTTTTTGCAAATTTACTAAAAATAAAAAAACTGAGAAATCCCATGTACATAAATATTCACAGCCTTCGCTCAATACTTTGTTGATGCCCCTTTGGCAGCAATTCCAGCCTCAAGTCTTTTTGAATATGATGCCACACGCTTGGCACACCTATCCTTGGCCAGTTTCGCCCATTCCTCTTTGCAGCACCTCTCAAGCTCCATCAGGTTGGATGGGAAGCGTCGGTGCACAGCCATTTTAAGATCTCTCCAGAGATGTTCAATCAGATTCAAGTCTGGGCTCTGGCTGGGCCACTTAGGGACATTCACAGAGTTGTCCTGAAGCCACTCCTTTGATATCTTGGCTGTGTGCTTAGGGTCGTTGTCCTGCTGAAAGATGAACCATCGCCCCAGTCTGAGGTCAAGAGCGCTCTGGAGCAGGTTTTCATCCAGGATGTCTCTGTACATTGGTGCAGTCATCTTTCCCTTTATCCTTACCAGTCTCCCAGTCCCTGCCACTGAAAAACATCCCCACAGCATGATGCTGCCACCACCATGCTTCACTGTAGGGATGGTATTGGCCTGGTGTTGAGCAGTGCCTGGTTTCCTCCAAACGTGACGCCTGGCATTCACGCCAAAGAGTTCACTCTTTGTCACATCAGACCAGAGAATGTTGTTTCTCATGGTCTGAGAGTCCTTCAGGTGCCTTTTGGCAAACTCCAGGCGGGCTGCCATGTGCCTTTTACTAAGGAGTGGCTTCCGTCTGGCCACTCTACCATACAGGTCTGATTGGTGGATTGCTGCAGAGATGGTTGTCCTTCTGGAAGGTTCACCCCTCTCCACAGAGGACCTCTGGAGCTCTGACAGAGTGACCATCGGGTTCTTGGTCACCTCCCTGACTAAGGCCCTTCTCCCCCGATCGCTCAGTTTAGATGGCCGGCCAGCTCTAGGAAGAGTCCTGGTGGTTTCGAACTTCTTCCACTTACGGATGATGGAGGCCACTGTGCTCATTGGGACCTTCAAAGCAGCAGAAATTTTTCTGTAACCTTCCCCAGATTTGTGCCTCGAGACAATCCTGTCTCGGGGGTCTACAGACAATTCCTTTCACTTCATGCTTGGTTTGTGCTCTGACATGAACTGTCAACTGTGGGACCTTATATAGACAGGTGTGAGCCTTTCCAAATCATGTCCAACCAACTAAATTTACCACAGGTGGACTCCAATTAAGCTGCAGAAACATCTCAAGGATGATCAGGGGAAACAGGAGGCACCTGAGCTCAATTCTGAGCTTCATGGCAAAGGCTGTGAATATTTATGTACATGTGACTTCTCAATTTTTTTATTTTTAATAAATTTGCAAAAACCTCAAGTAAACTTTTTTCACGTTGTCATTATGGGGTGTTGTGTGTAGAATTCTGAGTAATAAAATGAATTTAATCCATTTTGGAATAAGGCTATAACATAACAAAATGTGGAGAAAGTGATGCGCTGTGAATACTTTCCAGATGCACTGTATATATATCCCAGCCAATCCCAGCCAACACAGGGCGCAAGGCAGGAAACAAATCTCGGGCAAGGCTCCAGCCCACCGCAGGGCACACACACACACACACGCACACACACACACACCAAGCACACACTAGGGCCAATTTAGAATAGCCAATGCACCTAACCAGCATGTCTATGGACTGTGGGAGGAAACCCACGCAGACACAGGGAGAACTTGCAAACTCCACACAGGGAGGACCCGGGAAGCAAACCTGGGTCTCCTAACTGCGAGGCAGCAGCGCTACCCACTGCGCCACTGTGCCACCCCATATATATAATACACGCACACAGTGGATTCAGCCTTGAGTCAGGTCCTGACAAGATGGTGAATTAATTCACCCCCAGTATATCAATGCTATTGAACTTTTGTTCTTAGTAGTAAGATTTGCAAGCCAACATATCCAAGCAAATAGACTTATAAAAATTACTGACATTGAAGTTTTGTCTGCTTTAAAATAATTAAGTTTACTTAGTAAGAACAGCCACTTCCACCCATTTTAACCAATTTATTCTATGTTCAAATCAAGGATCACCTTGTTATCCATGACTGCCTTTTAATATTTGGGCTACTCCTCCATCTACACATTATTGTTGAGAGACATGAAGGAGTGGAGCACCTAACATCTGCAGCCATATCCATGTGCGCACTTCATCAATTCCATTTCATTTTTTACCCACTTAATCCAAATTTAGGCTCCCTAGGAGCGTCGTCCTCTCTGGGTAGCAGTGGATGAAAGGCAGCACTGAACCCAGGACAAGGTGCCAGTCTATTACAGGGCATGCTCAACACACACCAAGTCAGTTTAGTATCGCTAATAGATCTAACCTGCCGATCTTACAGAAACTGGACCAACTGGAGAAAACCCACAGAGTGTGACTGGGTCAAGATTTGAACCCAGTTTTCTGGAACCTGCTAACCACTACACCGGTGTCCTAATCCTCATTCATTCATCCAGTTTATGAACCCACAAATCCAATTGTGGTTTACATGGACTGAGGCCTGTCAACACCATTCCACCTCAGGGTACAATCAAAACAAACCAATGTACTAAATCCAATTAACCAGACTCACAAGTCCTTGGGGTGTGAGAGGATAACTGGAGCACCCATAGAGACGTCAAATAGGCAGTGGTTGGGATGGCACTTGAACCCAATCTCCTTAAACTGTGGGGCACAACTGCTCTTTTATGTTACCCCTCTTCGGGAATGATTATCTTTCTTCTTCTTCTTCTGGATGCTCCCGTTAGTGGTTGTCACAGCGGATCATCTTCTTCCATATCTTTCTGTCCTCTTCCTCTTGTTCTGTCACACCCTCTGTCAAAGTCTAAGGAGGATAGACTGGGATAAGCTTTTAAGTGTGGAGACAGTCGAGGAGCAGTGGAACAGGTTTAAAAATGTTTTACATGTAATGCAGGACAGAGACATCCCTAAATTTGGAATTAATAGGAAACGAAAAAAAACTCCACAATGGATTAATAAAGATTTAAAAAAGAAGTTGCAAAGGAAAAAACTGCTTTATAAGGCATATAAGACTAATGACTGCAAAGTGAATTGTAGAGCGTATGAGAACATGAGGGCAACCATTAAGAAGTATATCAGGAAGGCTAAAAGACAGTTGGAGAGGAATATAGCAGATAAGGTGAAAGAAGACCCTAAGAGATTCTTTCAGTATTTTAGTAGCAAAAGAACAGTCAAGGAGGAGGTGAAGTGCATCAGAAATAGTAAAGGGGAATTAAAAGATACAGACAATGAAATAGCGGATGCCTTAAACTTACATTTTTCTGAGGTGTTTACAAGTCAGCAAGTGGATAACCTCCCAGTGGTAACAGGGACTACTAAGGAGATACTGAGGGATTTGGATTTGTAGAGGGAGAAGTGCTGCTCAGATTAAATAAGCTGAAATCGAACAAATCACCAGGACCAGATAATATTTATCCTCATGTTCTTAAGGAGGCTAGTGAGTACAGATATAAACCCTTGATGCATATTTTTAGGAAGTCACTGCGCACTGGAGAGATTCCGAAGGACTGGAAAATGGCAAATATCATCCCATTATATAAAAAAAGTGACAGGGCAGATCCAAGCAACTATAGGCCAGTAAGCTTAACATGCATCACAGGAAAATTAATGGAAGGAATTATTAAGGATAAGATTGAGCAACACCTGGCAAGGACAGGAGTTATTCTGAACAGTCAGCATGGGTTCAGAAGAGGGAGGTCGTGTTTTACTAACATGCTGGAATTCTATGAGGAGGTAACAAAAGGATATGATCAAAGTGGAGCATATGATATTATTTATCTGGACTTTCAGAAAGCATTGACAAGGTGCCACATGAAAGGTTGGGCATCAAATTAAAAGAAGTGGGAGTTCAGGGTGATGTTTTTAGATGGGTGCAGAATTGGCTCAGACACAGGAAGCAGAGGGTGATGGTGCGAGGAACCTCATCAGAACTGGCCGATGTTAAGAGTGGTGTTCCACAGGGGTCAGTGCTAGGGCTGCTGCTATTTTTAATATATATAAATGATTTAGATAGTAATATAAGTAACAAGCTGGTTAAGTTTGCAGATGATACCAAGATAGGTGGATTAGCAGATAATTTGGATTCCGTTATATCATTACAGAAGGACTTGCATAGCATACAGGCTTGGGCAGATTTGTGGCAGATGAAATTTAATGTCAGTAAATGTAAAGTATTACACATAGGAAGTAAAAATGTTAGGCTTGAATACACAATGGGCGGTCGGAAAATCAAAAGTCCACCTTATGAGAAGGATTTAGGAGTCATAGTGGACTCTAAGCTATCGACTTCCCCGACAGTGTTCAGAAGCCATTAAGAAGGCTAACAGAATGTCAGGTTATATAGCACGGTGTGTGGAGTACAAGTCCAAGGAGGTTATGCTCAACCTGTATAATGCACTGGTGAGGCCTCATCTGGAGTACTGTGTGCAGGTTTGGTCTCCAAGCTACAAAAAGGACATAGCAGCACTAGAAAAGGTCCAGAGAAGAGCGACTAGGCTGATTCCAGGGCTACAGTGGTTGAATTATGAGGAAAGATTAAAAGAGCTGAGCTTTTACAGTTTAAGCAAAAGAAGATTAAGAGGTGACACGATTGAAGTGTTTAAAATTATGAAGGGAATTAGTGCAGTGGATCGAGACTGTTATTTTGAAATGAGTTCATCAAGAACACGGGGACACAGTTGGAAACTTAAGGGTAAATTTCGCACAAACATTAGGAAGTTTTTCTTTACACAAAGAACGATAGAAACTTGGAATAAGCTACCAAGTAGTGTGGTAGACAGTAAGACGTTAGGGTCTTTCAAAACTCGACTTGATGTTTTCTTGGAAGAAATAAGTGGATAGGACTGGCGAGCTTTGTTGGGCTGAATGGCCTGTTCTCGTCTAGAGTGTTCTAATGTTCTAATTCCGAAACCCATCACCTGCATGTCCTCTCTCACTACATCCATAAACCTTCTCTTAGGCCTTCTTCTTTTCCTCTTACCTGACAGCTCTAATCTTAACATTCTTGTTTAATATTAAAAATATACAAAAATACATAAAAACTGGCAGATCCCCGTGACCCGTGTTCGGATTCAGTGGGTTGGAAAAGGGATAGATGGATGGACATAATAACTGAATAAAAGTAGTTAATAGAGTTCCATATTAGAAGCTCCATAACAAATATGCCTACTTCAATCTGAATTATTTATATTCATTTATATATAGCGGACCCTGCTAGGAGAGAAGAAAGTGTTGGCCTCTCAGCCACTGCAGTGCCAGTTCAGTCCTCGAGTGACCCGAGCAAACAAAACTCCAAATGTAGAAACAGAGAAGCAAGTGTGACTAATAAAACAAATGTAACACATGCATGTCCTAATGTAGGACCAAAGTTAAGGTGCTGAAGCCAAATTTCGACACCCGTGCCTTTGAGAATGAAGTCATTAAAACCAGAGGGTGTTGTTGATGTGAACTAAGCCACACTTAACAGCATTAACTAGACGGGTATTCTTTCTGGTTTTTGAATCTTTAAAGAGAGAATTGCATCCCTGCACTGTGTGACATTCTGCTTGTGGTATTTTGACACATGCTGTACCTCGCCACTAAATCACGCTATAATTGCCGCATCTCCTACACAAACCCCTGGAGATTAAATGAGATTATCTGTAGTCCTGTTCAGTTAGGTAAATCACAGGCTTAACAGCTACAGGAAGAGATCTGTCTGTTGTTATGTAGCACCATTCACTATTAATGAAGTGTCTTTAAAAACCATTCTCATTTCATTGTTATGCAACATTGACTCACGGTGGATTTCATTTGACTTTTTTGACGCTGATCAACAGAAAAAGATTCTTTAGTGTCAAAGTGAAAACAGATCTCTGCCAATTGAGCTACATTAATTACACAGTAAATATAAAACACCAGTAACGGCATACTGCACAATAACGTGCAGTGAATACACTTGACTTGAGCATTCATAATTACTCTTCAGACTCTTTTTCTGTACGTTTTGCATTCGTTTGCTCAGATGTTGATGCGCTTGCTGCTTCCTGAGCAGCCCTTCTTTTCTCTACCCTAGCGGCCCGCTTCTTTTCTTCTTTCGTCGGCATCTTTTCACATTAAAACTGATTAAGTCAGTGTTTGTGTTGCAATTACTTAGTACGTTTTCTTTAATTTTTCACTGAAGCTGGCTTTTAAGTATTCAATCCACCTCAAGAATGATGTAAGATATGAAGAGGTAGGGGAAGTGACGGCGAAGGTGGTAGGGATGAGAACTGTGCCCGTACACATGTGCCGCACGGCCACCCTGCTGCCGAGAGTTGATTCACAATAACATAAAATAAAACTGAAAACAGGAATAACCTTGGAGGTCAATCATCACCCCGAAAGCGGATAGCAGACGTCACGTAGTATATGCGTACCAAATTTCATGTCAATAGGTCAAATGGTTTGCGTGCTACAGGTGATTTAAAATCCTGGGCAGACAAACGAACAGCCACAGTAGCATATTATATATAAAGATAATATAATCAATCACATACGTATTTACCATTTAGCAGATGCACCTTTAGCAGCCATGACAGCCATGAGTCTATGAAGTCAGGGCTCTGTCTGTCAGCTTGACATATCCGGACACTGCTGATTTTTTTCCATTCGTTTTTGCAGAATTGGTCAAGCTCTGTCAAGCTGCATGGGGATTGTGTCAAGGGCATCCAGAAATATTTAATTGGGTTGAGATGTGGACCCCGACTCGGCAACTGCAGCACATTGACATTGTTGTTTTGGAGCTCTTCTTATGCCTTTGGCTTTATGTTTGGGGTTTTTATTTTGCTGGAAAACAAATCTTCTCCCAAGGAGCAGGTGTCTTACATACTGCATCACACTTTCCTTCAGGATTTGTCTGATTGTGCTGCATTTGTTTTACAAATTCACCCTTGCAGACCTTCCAGAGCCTTCTACAGAGAAGCATCCCCACAGGATGGCGGAGATGGGGTGTTTTTGATAACGGGCAGCGTTTGGTGCGGAGTTTAGACTGATGGACAAAAAGCTCGATTTTGGTCTCATCAGACCACAGAACCTTTTCCAGCTGACGTGCTTTCTATGTATTTTTAATTTCTCGTATACGAAGTATAGGAAAAGTATTGGAATTGTCCAAAAATTTGATTTTGATGAATCTCGATGTTTTAGACTTCCCCTGAGTCCAAAAATACCATTTTTGAAATTATGTCTGTGTGTCTGTCTGTGTCTGTGTGTGTAAACACAATGACTTGAGTGCGCTTTCACTTTGGTCAACCAAATTTTGCATACAAGTATAAGGTTCAAAACGTAGATTTCTTTCAACTTTTGAGCTATTTCTGCTAACTGGAAGTGGTGCTTTTTTATTCATGCAGCTGCAGAGTCCGATTTATTCAACTTTACTTTGTAAAATAAAGACACAATATCCGCATAAAGGTTTGGGGTTTCCGGCCCCGTATACTGTACAGTTTGCATAATATTTAAATATACAGTCCAGAGAATCATACACAGATTACAATCCGAACGACAATATAATATATATCAAGATTTATAGTGGGGACCGGAATTAATCAGAGGAATGCTGGGTAGGGAGTCGCAATGGACGCTGGGAGTCCTGACGTCATCAGGGGGAAGGAGAATGCGGAAGTGGCAAGACGTTAGACTCATGGGTCGTCGTTTCCTTCTTTCTGGGAAAAGAGAGAGAGAGAGAGGTTAGTTGCCCGCCATTCCCTTTTGGCTGTAGACTTCGCGCTGCTTCCTGGGTCGTTCTGTGGCTCCCTATGTGCACGTGCGTGACAACTTATATAATAATTGTTCAATATATTATTAATTGGATTTGATTTGTTGTTGATGGCTCTTTAATGTATATAATATAAAAATCACCTTGCGGTTTACTTCTCAAATATCCATCCCCATATCTGAGTATACAAGAACTTCTAGGGGAGACCACTCCTGATTTTTTTTATTTTTTCTTTGCCTCTCTCCCATAAAGCTGTGACTAGTGAAGCACCTGGACAGCACTTGTTGTCTTCACAGTGTCTCTAATCTTACCCACTGTAGCTTGTAACTCCTTTGGAGTTATCACCCATTTCTTGGTGGCCTCCCTCACCTGTCGTCTTCTTGCACAATCACTCCATTTTTGTGGATGGCTTACTGTAGCAGATTTGCAGCTCTGCACCACTCTTTCCATCTCTTAATGGTTGATTTAAATGAACTACAAGGAATCTTCAGCGACTTGGAGAAGTTCTTGCCTTTATCCCCTGACTTGTGCTTCTCAATCACCTACTCATGGAGGTCCTCGGACTGTTCTTTTGGATTCATTGTGTAGGTCAGTCCACCAGATCGACTCACAAACAAGTTGGACCTTCCCGATAAGGTGAAGTTAGACTACAATCAACTATAGCCCCAGGCAGGTCATCCCCTTTAAACCAGTCCTGGAACTTCTAAAACCAATTGGCTGCACCAGTGAGGATGTAGATGTGTCAAATTAACTGTTATACAATCAATCCGTCTGTGTTTTGTATTTGTAGTTAATTTAGGTCACTCTGCGGAAACTGGATTTCATTTAGATATTATTTTTCTGGTGAAAAGTGTCAAAAAAGCCAAAGTTAAACCCACTGTGATACAATGTTTTATAACCAGTAAAAGCGTAAACTTCCAAGGGGGTGAAAACTTTTATAGGCACCGTGATCAACTTACTGTATACGGCACCTTTTATATCACAATTTTTTCAGTTTCTCTACACAACAAGAGGATGCACTTCAAGATTAATATGATTAATTAACTGCTTATTGGTATACTTTCACTTCATTTAGATGAATGAATAACAGCTTAATATCAAAAAATACAAACTTTAGAATGTCAGAACAGGAGAATGTTATTTGAGTTTTAATCTAATAACTGTGCTGATCCAAGTGTACTTGGATTTCTTTGTTCTTCTGTTCATGGCACCAGCAGTGTTGAAATACACCTGTGGATTTATCTAATATTTAAATATATATATATATATATATATATATATATATATATATATATATATATATATATATATATATATATATATATACACAATGTGAAAGCCCCCCCCTCATACCCTCCCATATCCTCCTCCCCACGCTCCATGTCCCCTGCTTCCCAAGCAGATGTCACTTACAGGTGGCAGGTGTTGCCTAATATCTTAAAGAGAAGCCAATTAAAGAGAGCCATCTTGGCTGGATTATTAAACATCAAGGTGGCCTCAATTTCTTTTCTGCTGACACCAATGCCTAAACTAATCCAGGGTGAAACTTTAAAAGGAGTGGCCCGTGCAGGTACAGAAGAGTAGTCAGCCTCCGACCAGGTTTAAGAACTCCTGTAGTCTTCCCTTCAAAAAAAGGCAACAAAAAAACAACCAAACAAAGAAAGTTTCCTCCTCACGGAAGCCCGACACCTCCAGCCATGAATGGAACAGAGGGTCCAAATTTCTACGTCCCTATGTCTAATAAGACTGGGGTGGTGAGAAGCCCATTCGATTACCCCCAGTATTACCTGGCAGAGCCATGGAAGTACTCTGCTATTGCTGCCTACATGTTCTTCCTCATCATTACTGCTTTTCCCATCAATTTCCTTACCCTCTATGTCACCGTGCAGCACAAGAAGCTGAGATCGCCGCTCAACTACATCCTTCTAAATCTGGCAGTGTCCGGCTTATTCATGGTTTTTGGTGGCTTCACGACCACCTTGTACACATCCATGCATGGCTACTTCGTCTTTGGGGAGACAGGCTGCAACTTAGAGGGCTTCTTTGCTACTCTGGGAGGTGAGTGCTACATTTCTTTCCATTTCAAATGAATTTATTTCTTGTTTCCAATCATTTGTCAATCTCCTTTACAGAAGGAAAGAATGTTTTTTATAATGGATGGTAGGGTGGTGCAGTGTTTAGTGCTGCTTCTGCCTGTGTTTCAGTCCTGCACCTGAACAATGTTCCTGTGGAGTTTGCATATCCTGTCTGTGTCTGGGTGGTTTGTTTTTTGTTTTCTTTTTTTTAATGGGATACCCCAAATTTACCTTCTACATCTCAAAGATCTGCTTATTAAGTTAAGGAGATTTTCTAAATTTGCCCTATGTAGGCATGGGTGTGATTGGACATACAATGTAGAGTTACATTACACTCAGTACTGTTTAGGGTGGACTGGATTAACGGGGCTTTTTACATCAGTTAGTTCATTGAAATGATATAACGGGAGATTGAGATTTGATTTCTTAAAAAAAACACAATTTTAATAGTGTTACTGTAGTCCAAATATGATCTGAGATTTCCCAAATAAGAAAGTGCAAAAATGACAAGGTAAGATTGTTATAATTACTAATCATGGCAACAAAGAGTGGAGACATTTTACATGTTAATTAGCACAAGCAAGAAAGTATTTCAAGGCCAATAATGATACCTTGTCCAACTTAACAAAAGGATAAGTGTCTGTGAGTCTGTCCAGTAGCCATGTCTCTTGCTATTCCAACAGATGGCACATCACAAACATTTGTAGTAATAAAATTCATTGTGCTTGTCATTCCAACAGATGGAGCATCCAAAGCACTAACACTGTCTTTATGAATTCTATACCAACTGGCATAAATATATACCATGGCATGTATATATACTGCATTTGTCATTCCAAAAGATGGCACTTCACAAACATTTGTAATAATGCATTTTTTACTTCTAAAATGTAACTGAGCTTGTCAAGAGATTTCAAATACATCAAAATAGTTCAAAATACAGCTACCAGAAGGACACTTTAGCAGTTAATATGACTCACTGTACAAAAGAAAAAACTCCATAATCCAAATGTCTTCACTTTAAAAGTTTTAGTGATATTCAAAGCAAACACTTCACACAAAAAATATACATTACACACAATAAGCATACAATAAAATATATGAAAGACACTATGTATGATCAATAGGTAAACTTGCAATATAAATTTAATATATACTGTACATTAGATCACATACACAACGCAGACAGTGTCTCTGATTCACCTAACCTGCATGTCTTTAGACTATGGGAAGAAACTTAAGTAGCCAGAGGAAAGCCATGCACTCCCATGGAGGACATGCAGAATCCACACAGGGAGGAACCCTGGTCTGCTGAGTGTGAGCCATCAGCACTACAACAGTGCAAAGACACAAATATCATAAAAGTACAATATATTAAATCATATTAATGACACTGTATTTAAAAAATTATCAGTACCTTATATAGTATCATATACTGTACATTCAGTTTATTATGTACTAGATAGATAGATAGATAGATAGATAGATAGATAGATAGATAGATAGATAGATAGATAGATAGATAGATGTGAAAGATGCTATATATGACTAATAGATATAAAAGAATTAATATATAATCAATATATAAATATAAAGGCACTATTTATGATCTACTTATAAAGAAATATGGAAGGTGCTATATATGATAAATAGATTATTGGAAGTCATTGCAAAAACGGAGAGGAAGTTGAAAACACTGCATGCAAAGCCCTAATGTTGAAAGCACCTGCACAGCGCCCGTCCATGGCGTCCCTGGAGACTGGCTCAGGATGTTTTCTCAGGTGTAGGTGGCACAGAAGCAAACCCGCAGTAAACACACTGCCTTCCTGTTAGCCTGCTATCTGCTGCCTGTTTGTTTTGTGTTTTTTTTTTAGTTTGCCTTTTCTTTCAGACGTTTACTGTTGTTAGTTGGAAGGACGGCAGACGTTCCTGTTCCTACAAGTCCGGATGGAGTGCAGCCAAGGGATGCTCACTTTTTTCCTTTTAACTACTAGCTCTGGCTGACTGGGATGCCAAATTTGAGCTGGCAGGTTAGCTAAAAGCATGGGGAGTGTTTACAGAGCTGTTTTGGATCAAAATCTAGTGTCATTCAGAAATGGCCTGTGGTATGGAAGGCTGGTGTTGTTACCATATTGGTTATTCATCACAATGTCCTTCATGTACTGTAAGGATAAATGCCTTGTCCACTCTTACACCAGTATCCATGATGCCTCTCCATAAGCATTTTTAATTTAGACTATTGTGCCCGGCAACACTCTTTTTGTATTTGTCCTCCTCTTTCTGTCATTTAGCTCTGTAACGTAAAGAAGGCTGTGTGTCCAGTGACCTTCCCCACCTCAAGTCCCCCATCTTGTGACCTCGGCAGAATTGTCGCCAAGGCCATGAGTCTGTCAAACTGTGATTTATCCAGCTTCATCCTCTTCTCTCCCTCGTCATTTCCAGTGACTCATATTCTTCTTCTTCTTCATCTCCTCTTTCAGTTCCTGATCTTTTGGACTTGCATTTTTCACATGTGTTAGCTGTATTTACAATATGTCATGACTAATTCTGATGGGCATACCACACTTTATTATCATATAAACAAAAAACCATGAAAATATTCTGCAGCTGAGGGCCATGATGTAAAGTATACTAAATAAGGCAGTCAAAGTGGCAACAAAGTTTCTGAAAAATGTTATCTCAGCTTATAGAGCGGATTCACATTTTAGAAGAGGTCAGGTGTGGTGGCGCAGTGTTTAGCACTACTGACTCAACAGGTCCAGAGGCCCGGAATTCAAATCCCAACCTGGACACACCTGGTGTACAGTTTACATGTACGCCCTGTGACTGTTTGGGATTTCTCTCAGTTCCCCAGTTTTAGTCCCATTTGTCAGAGTCGTGCTTATTAAAAACAAAATGAATGAAGTTACGACACATAAGCTGTGGGTTTTCAGTTCTTTATAAACCTTTTATGGTGCACAGACTGAACAGGACTTTCAGCTCTCCTCCTGACCTCACCCTCTCTCTCACTCTCACTCTCACTCCCACACTCTCTCACTCTATCACACTCTAATCCAGATGACCCAACTACAACATTTTCAGTATGCCAGACAATTAACTGATCACAAACAAAAATAACTAAATTATTTGTGCCTATACTATAATGTGTCCGGTATAATTCTTACCACTATTAAATCAAACCTGTTATCTATAATTTATATCCTACACTAAAACTTGGTCTAGTTGGCAGCCCTAAACTGACCCCCTATATATATATATACTAGCAAAATACCCGCGCTTCGCAGCGGAGAAGTAGTGTGTTAAAGAGGTTATGAAAAAGTAAAGGAAACATTTTAAAAATAACGTAACATGATTGTCAATGTAATTGTGTTGTCATTGTTATGAGTGTTGCTGTCATATATATATATACATATACACATATACACACACATATACACATATACAGATATATTATATATACATATACACATATATTTTTTATATATATATTTTTTATATATATATATATATATATATATATATATATATATATATACATATACACATACATACATACATACATACATATACACACATAGATGCACTTACAATAACATAGAAATCAATATAAACAACATTAACATCATTATCATATGAGAATATGAAGTAATATATAAGAAGCACATTTCATATAAATATAAATAATTAAACAGTAAAATCTTCTTGTATAATTTGCTACCGTGGCTTTTCGTTGGTCTGTCCAGGATATTTAAATCACCTGTAGCTTGCAAACCGTTTCACGTATTGACTTGAAATGTGGTACACATATAATACGTCACGTCTGCTATCCGCTTTATGGGTGATGATTGTATTACTCTTTTTATGTTTATTTTATTTTAGAATCAACTCCTATCTGCGCACACCAGGGCGGCCGTGGGCAGATGCGTATGGTGTATTCACTCCATGTTATCGTGCATTGCGTTGTCACTGGTATTTTGATAAAAGAATTTGAACAATATATAAGAAGCGTATAAATTATTAAACAGTAAAACATTAACATTTAAGAAGTAAAGTTACATTGAGTACTACTGCAGTGCCTTCGGGTATACTTCATTTTTTCTTTGCCCATTACATGCTTAAATGTATACATTTTTTGGTGTACCTACCCGAGAACACGCGACATATAACCAACCGTGGGAGAAGCATGGATTTTAAAGAAGCGTTGAGTTCATCTGGAACTCGTGGAATAACTGGTAATGTTTCACTAAAATGTACAGCGAGTAAAACGACATTACCTCCTTTTTTTTTTGTACGATCTCTGAGATGCTGCTTTTTTCAGTTCAAGGCTTCATAAGCTCTTTTATGTTCCATGGTGTACTTAATAAGTACTAATTATCCCAAACCATCATCTTTGAATGTTGCAAGACTTTCGCCTTGTATGTAGATCGGGGTAATTACATTCATTGCATTCCTAGTCTGAATCACAATGTGATTGTATGGGTGGTTACCTGGCACTGTAGGGTTGCCACCCGTCCTTTAAAATACGGAATCGTGCCGCGTTTGACAATGAAATTGCGCGTCCCGTTTTGAATCAATACTGGACGGGATTTATCCCGTATTTTTTTAATCATTTTTTTTTTAAAGCAGCGTCTCTTGCAAATCATCCCACACGCATTTTATGAAGATGCCTCCTTTCCTACTTTTGATTGGGTAATACTTGATGTCATCGTTAGTTTGATTGGTGTTTTTAACTGTCCAGTGAGGAGGGCGTGTCTTTTAAGTACAGTCTGCAAAGTGTTGGCACTGAGATGTGGCGTCAGCGCCATACTTGAAGCCCCTAACGTTGCGGTCAGCAAGTCGGCTAACATCCACCATGTGCCGTCTTTCAGTTGCGAGAAGCAGATCATAGAATGGTTGAAACTGTTGCCCCTAACGTTGCGCCACGGCGTGTGGTTCGTTTATACCTCGTGTGTTCTCATTAAACTTTTATCTCGCGAATATGTTATTGCAATCCGCAGCGGGAGCGTTTCTATAAACTTTATTTAAACTTACGTTTTACACCGTGGTTTGTTTCCCTTATGAACATGCTTGTATGCTTAACTCGCTCCGTTCTCAATTGTTTAATTAATTTTTTGCTCTTCGCTGTTTGCGGCTGTTCCTCCATTTCCCCCTACTTCGTTCTTTTATCTCGCGAATATGTTATTGCAATCCTTAACGGGAGCGTTTCAATAAACTGATTGAAAATAGTTTTGCATTTACCTTTTCAGTAAAAGGCGAGCTTTTAAGCCTGAGAAATCAGCCCGTAAATGCACACGTTTAATTGGACATGTGTTAATATGTATGGTTACACAGTATTAAAAGACAGTGAACAACGTCAGTTACCTTTGTTCCCGCGTTTGATAAAAGGTGAGCTTTTAAGCCTGAGAAATCACCCCGTAAATGCACACGTTTAATTGCACATGTGTTAATATGTATGCTTACACAGTATTAAAAGACAGTCAAAAATTAACGTCATTTACCTTCGTTCCCGCGTGCGACTCGTGCTGTAAATCTCTTCCTTGTTTTTAGTTCACGTGATTACGTAGGAGGCGTGATGACGCGATACGTGACTCCGCCTCCTCCATTACAGTGTATGGACAAAAAATATGTTCCAGTAATGACCATTACGCTTTGAATTTCGAAATGAAACCTGCCTAACTTTTGTAAGTAAGCTGTAAGGAATGAGCCTGCCAAATTTCAGCCTTCTACCTACACGGGAAGTTGGAGAATTAGTGATGAGTGAGTCAGTGAGTGAGTGAGTCAGTCAGTGAGGGCTTTGCCTTTTATTAGTATAGATTTGGGCGGAACGTACGCTAAACACGGATCAGCTACTGGCTTGCTGCTAGCTGTTACTGAGCTGCGTGATCTGTTTGTCGTGCTGTGCGACGGTCATTTAAAAGCCTGTACAGCAGCTGTTCTTATGTCTCACTTCCTTGTCTCGTGGGACGTTCAAGTGTCTCCGAGAAACTGTTTGTAAATAGGGCGTGACGTGCAAGTAGTCTCGTGGGACTTCAAAGTGTCCCTCCAAGATGATCATGTTTCCACCCAAAACTTTATTATATAATAGATAGATATATCTACTCTCTATATATAAAATCCTAAACCTAAAAGGGCAACAGTTTTGTGCAACAATTTTAGTTGACGTTTTTATGTCACGTTTTTGTCACGCTTTAAATCTGGCTTATTTTAAAAGCTACATATATATGTTTGGTATTATTCTTTTCAGAATTTATCAAATTTTAATGTGATGTCGTTAGATTTTCAGATTCTTATTCTGTTTTTAAATTAAAAACTAAAAATATCTAGAACTCCCGCGAGACAAGAGTTTGTGCAAACAGATTTAACCACACCCGGGACCGGAAGTAATAGACAAAGAGTAGGACAGCTGCTGTACAGGCTTTTAAATGTTCAAAGTGTCGTGCGAGATGCAGATCACACGGCAGCAGCAGCAGCAGCTGATCGAGCAAAGAGGAGGTAAAAAAAAACTGTATTTGTTTCCCATTGTATCACTGTTTAAGAGGGGGTTTCGGGGGAGCGACCACGTCTCCTTGGGGTGTGTTCAGTCCCCCTCTTCACAACGCGAGCGGCAGAGACGAGATGTGGCTGGCGTATAGCACAAGCTGAGGGGGTTGGCGGCGAAGCGAACAGGGGGAACCCCCTAGTAGATAAATATATATAAAAAACTTCCAAATACATATTGTATATATTTATATGTTGCATGCTAAATACTGTATGCTTTTTAATATATTTATTTTTTAATTGTATTTTTGTCAACTGTTCTGAGAAGACAAAGTGTGAATATCATTTTACTGTGCACACATGACAATTGTTGTAGACATGTAAGGTGACTCGAAAATTATTGAGTGAAATTACATTAACTTATTTGGCTGACGCCTTTATCCAAGGTGACTTATAACATTTCTGATACAAGTGATTACATTTCTTTTAGATTTTCAATTGGATCACAGCAACAGGTCATGTGACTTGCTCATGGTCACGTGACTTGCTCATCAGTAGTGGGAGTTGAGCACACAAGCTCAGGGTTTGGGGTCCAAAGCCTTAACCACTACACCACACTGCCTGTAGAAATTTGACCAGGAAATGAAAAAATGTCAAGAAATCATGATGTCAGGGGAAAAAAGCGGCTTGATCAGAACATCAAATTTAAAAAGTGATTGAGCAACCAGGACCCAAATGAGCAAAAACAAAGATGTTTTTCTATTAAAAAAGGAAATTTAAACCAAAGAAACAGACTTAGTGCTATTGGCTACTTGAAGTAGAAACTAACTGAATCTAAAGCAAACAAAAGTGTATTTTTATCCACCAGGGGATACTTGCGAATGCAAACACATCATAATTGTAGGAAAACTTCCCATGATGTGGTCACGTGATCAAGCCATTGTGTAAGCGAAAAAATTAAGATGGTAATAGAAAACAACTTTTGGGATTCAAATTCAAACACTGAACAGATTCTACACATAAAAACCCCAATACCACAAAGTTACAGTCAAGGGTTTGTGTATATGCTACAACAATAAACTTGACTTGAGACAGAAAATGAGTGTAAAGCTTGATTGTACAACTTCCAAAACCCTAAAATCATGACATTGATAGTCTCTGACTCCCTGAGGTCCTGCAGAGGTTCAGCGTGTGTTGTAGGCTCAAGGAAAATGTAACACATGGACTGTCTGGTGAGACCTTTTAAACCTTGACATGCTTGACTGTTTCCTCTGTGGTTGCTTTGCTGGCTGCCATCACTCCTTGTCTAGGGAGCTGAGGTCTGCTTCCTCGTTCCATGTCCAGATGTCAAATATGCAATACCTCCAGGAGCTTTCGCCCTGTTTTGATAAACACAGTCTTAAATTCTTGAGAGGGGCCATTGAGTAATAAGTCTAGGTACCCCAGAAAAGGCAAAGACCCAATGTTGGACCGATGGAGATCACTGTGATATAAGTATTGAAACATGTATGTTGCATTTAATGAGACATCTTGGTATTTACTCTCACTAAGTCACAGTGGATTTACCCTTGCAGGTGAAATTGGTCTGTGGTCCCTCGTGGTCTTGGCCGTTGAAAGGTACATAGTGGTCTGCAAACCTATGGCTAACTTCCGATTTGGAGAGAACCATGCCATTATGGGCGTTGTCTTCACTTGGATCATGGCCTTGTCCTGTGCTGCTCCACCTCTCTTGGGGTGGTCCAGGTAGGTCTAACAGGTCGATTTTTGTAATTTTTAAATGACTTACTTTTCAGCTGTCATTCCTGTAGATTCCCCTAGTTTACACTTTCATTAAATGTGAATTTACAACATAGTTTTGCAGTGTAATTGGTATTGCTAGTAATTTATTATTGAACTGTGTAAAGAACACAACATATTTTGGTTACACTCGTATTTCAACTTCTCACCATTAGTGAGAAACCTTCACCTTCTTGTATCTTGTTGTAACTCAGTCACTTAATCACTCCTTCAATAACTTTGTCATTCTAGACGGTTTCCCACCGATGAAACATTTGAGAACTTTGAGAGATCAAGATATGCATTGTAGAGTTAATGGCAAGAACAGTCAGTCCAAGTTTTATGAATGTTTCCTTGGTTTTCATGCTTGTGTGGCACTGTGTTGTCATGTTGATGGAAGATTTCTGCCACCGTTTTGTGAAGTTGACCGACCTCACCATAAAAGCTTTCTTCAGCTATTTAAGAGATTTCCTGTACAGATATGAGTTAAAGGTGACATAATGTCTATCAGGATCACCTCTTCTGTTTCCAAAGAAAGAGTGGCCATAACTTTCCCCGCTGAAAGGGTAACCTTAAACAACATCTTCCAAGGACATGTTGGATGATAGCGTCGGTTTTATCCCCAGTGTTTTTCTGTGACAAAAAGTTTCTCCTTTTGCCTTATAGTTAAAGAATAAATCTGATCCCACCTCTTTTGCTATTCTGTGATCAATGGTAATGCATCATGGAACCCAATGTGCACACAGAGGGGTACGCAGAGCTGCCCATGATACAATAATGTACAGGTGTGATCACTAAATAAATTCCAAAGGGCCAAAAATTTGGCCCAAAAACAAATGTTCACTTTCCACAGTGAGGAGTGACTTTACGAACTTGTGTCAAGTCCGAAAAATGCCTCCTAGTGGCACTTCCCAAATATAGCACAGGTATGCTCCAAGGGGAACAATTTAGGAATGAAAGATAGCCTGTGGTCTTCCCCTGTACAAATATTTACTCTCAGGGCATAACAAACGTTAAAAAGCAGACTGTGCCAGTCTTGTGTGTTGCTCATCTTTGTCTCCAGGCAGTTGGTTAGCATTCATCGGTGTACCCTAGAAGTTTTCTTTTAGGTGAAAGCAGTTTGTGGGAACAATGCTGGTGCCATAGTGAGGTGTAATTACCCCACGGATTGAGGTGAAAGGGGTCTATATTGGAGTATGAGAGAGAATAATCTGATGATCTGCAGGGAATTCTTACACTCATCTAACCAGTAAACCACATGGAGGGTAGACATCTGAAATAGAATTAGGTGGGGTGCACTAAATGTATCTTTACATCCAGACTCATGTCATGCATGTAGCATCCCTGAATGGGGGTCTGGAACAAATTCTCTGTTCATCAAAAAGCAAATGACGTATGGAAATAATCAACTAATTAGCTATCTAGGGAACCTGTCTAAATTTCCATTTAGTCTTTTCAGAATAAATCAGCTAACAGAAATCCTCAACCCATAGGCACCCAAACCCAGGCTTCCTTTTCAACTGGTGATCATATTGGCTCAGGTCAAGGACTATGGACAAGTGGTGTGTGTGTTCATGTATGGTGTGGTCCTGTAGGAGTACTCATGTAGTGTTGCCTTGCTTTCTATTTCTCCAGGTACATCCCTGAAGGTATGCAGTGCTCATGTGGTATTGACTACTACACCCTCAAGCCTGAAGTCAACAATGAATCTTTTGTCATCTACATGTTCATTGTCCACTTTTCTATTCCAATGGTAGTGATTTTTTTCTGCTATGGCCGCCTGGTCTGCACTGTCAAAGAGGTATGCCAGTCTCTCTCTCAAATGGAGTATCTATTCACTGATTTTCTTGTTTCTGGAAGGCTAACGTTGTACTGAGATAGCGTCATTGACAGATGGATACATGTGTGTGTGTAAGACCCTAAGAATGGTAGAGGTGGACAACAAGCCATCTCCACAGGAAAATTAGAAAGACAAGAGGGACAAGTCCATCTCCATAGAATTATGAAAAACTGAAAAAGGAGAAGCAAGTCCATCTCCCTAAGATGACGAGAAACAGAGAGGAGAACACCAGTCCGGCTCCCTACCCTCTTAAAAATAAAGGTGCCAAAGTGGTTCTTCAGAGAGATGCCAAAGAGGAACCATTTTTGGTCCCCCATCCCTCAAAAAATCCACATGAAAGTTCCAGAAAAAACTTTTATTTGTTCAGATTTGTAATGGGCACTACAAATAACCATGAACAGATGGTAACACGTTTGTGAAATACCAATGTGTTCCTGATTTTAAAAGGACTTCTACTGCATACAATCACACAGGCCAATTTCCAATTTATTTTTCTATTCGTATCCTGCTACATAGCCTACCATACATTAAAAGATTTCTGTTTTGTCTAAACATTACAAACCTTTTCAAACAATAAAGAAGCAACTTCATATGCAAAGAATCCTGCCAAGAATGAAATGATTCTTTGTAAAGCAATGGATCAACAAGGAACCACACAACCCAGTAAAGTCCCATGAAAGAACCAGTAATGTAATTAGTGTAGGACAACAAGAAATAGAGAATGGAAGTCAGTCCATAATTAGAGTTTAATCCATTAACGCTGGATTTTTCTAATTACAGGACCTTATGAACATGTCATTTTGTCCTAAAGACAAAGAGATGCTCTTACCTACTGAACGTTTTTTGAAAAACACCCTAATAACGGATTTCTGCTGCTAATTCTCACAAAAGGTGAACTTGGCATCTTTTACTGTCACAGCATTTCCATGCATAGCACACATACAGTGTGCTAGTGTGACAGTACATCTTTTTGTAAAGAACTTTACTAACATTTAAGAATGTAACAAATGTTACTGTAATATCAGATAAACAATAATGCTTAACCAGGTACATTAGCTTTATTAAAGCAATTATTTGAACATCTCACAGTTTCAGTACATTTTGTATAAATTATTTAAAATAGTTTTTATACAATACAAACTTTTTTATTATTTCCATGCTACAATACATTGCAATTGGTTTAAGTTTCAGCAACCATTCACTTAAACAAGTCTAGCTGAGCAAAGAAATAATGTTTAGAATTATCAAGAAACATATTTACAACAACAGGAAATCTTTGTTTCCTTTATGAAAAATCGGGAGTGGTCTGACCTCGACTTTCTCGTATACTCAGATATGGGGATGGATATTTGAGGAATTTTTATATTCTGTACTTTAAAGAACCATCAACAACAAATCAAATCATGTTAATAATATATTGAACAATTATTATAAAAGTAAAGTTGAATAAATTGGACTGTGCAGCTGCATGAATAAAAAAGTACCACTTCTGGTTAGCGTAAAGAGCTCAAAAGTTGATAGAAATCTACGTTTTGTACCTAATACTTGTATGCAAAATTTGGTTGACCCAAGTGAAAGCATACTCAAGTTTTCGTGTTTACACACAGACATAATTCCAATAATACTATTTTCAGACTCAGGGAGACCTAAAACATCTAGATTCATCAATATCTCGACATCAAATTTTTGGACGATTCCAATACTTTACATATACTTTGTATACGAGAAAATGAAAAAGAGTGATGTACCCAGAATGCACTCCACCGTTTTAGGTCACGGTATGCCAGTCTCTGAAGTTCAAGTTCATTTACAGGCGATTGACATGGCTTGTGTCTTTCAAGATTGGCCAACAAGAACATCATTTTGATTACATTACTCTCTGCCTGCATGAAATGCATAAATCAGGCATAAAATGGTGTAAAAGCAGCTCAAAGGAAAACCAACATTAACGCCAGACTTGTTTTTCTCTAAAAAATATCAAATAGTGACAAAGCACTCAAACCATTAATTCCCACTCAATTTAGGCATCACAGTTTCTCTAAATTCTGATGTTATTTTTTGCTTTGTCATTATTATGGTCCTCAAGAGTGTCTAAATGCCCTCTGAAGTCACCTTGTATCCCATTCTAGAACAATCCTAACTTGTAGTTATTGATGCCAGGGTAGTCTCTAGCAATTTAAAATTTTTGAGTCCCTCCTCATCTTGTGAATTTCATCAACTTTCTATTATCTTGCCCAACTCTGTAGTCAGTTTCATTTTCTCAGTCCATCTCCAGGTTCCTTTGACATCTCACACTGTAAACTGGAAGCAAGGCTTTAATTTAGTTTTTCACTTGTTATTCAGGTTTCTGTAGCAAGCCAAGCCACTGATCAGTAATGTTCTGGTCTACAATGGACTGTTGTGTTGTCCTGAGAGCACCTCAAAAGATTCTTCTGTGTTCAGATGATTTAAAATGTCTATTAGCTTGTAGGGGGAACCTCAATGGCCTTGATCCTAGTAGTGGAAGAATCTGAGATCCAAGTACAGGTAGCCACTTAACTCATTCACGTTGTTCCCCACAATGCTATTACCTGCCAGGACCATTCAAATCAGTCAGCTAGCGATTTCAAAGATGTCACTAGGGAGTGTTTTTAACATCCTCCTTGGCTTCTGCCTAATTATCCTTTGCTTCCCAACAGGCTGCTGCCCAGCAACAGGAATCTGAAACCACCCAGAGGGCCGAAAGAGAAGTCACCCGCATGGTTGTGGTCATGGTTGTCGGCTTCTTGATTTGTTGGCTGCCCTATGCCAGTGTTGCCTGGTACATTTTCACCCACCAAGGCGCCGACTTTGGCCCCGTCTTTATGACAGCACCTGCTTTCTTTGCCAAAAGTGCTTCTCTCTATAACCCTATAATCTATATCTTCTTGAACAAACAGGTATGTGTGGAGGTAAAGGTGTCACTATAATCTTTAGCCTATCCATATAATCCAAAATGTACACAATACATAAATGTGGCACACTCTAGACTCTTGAAATTTGTGTTGCAGACAACTGTGCCACAGCATACCACAACTATAACGATTACTGTTAATGATATTTATAAAATGAAGATTGAGAACCCATTAAGTAAATAGCTGCTGTGGTGAAGAAGTGCCTACCAACACTTCTTATTAAAAGGTTCCTATGCCAGTATCATCCCAGTAGGTCACCGGCAAACCAGGGCTCAAAAGAACTGCATCCTTGAGATTACAGTAGTAAGATATCCACTTTTGACACCCTCATCCCAGTAGCTCACCAACCTCACACATTACCTGCCTGCCTATCCCAACTTCATCCTGGTGTCCCGCCATAATACCTTGTTTACATACAGTATGAATAATCCCATTGCAGTACATTTCTCACCAGTATGATATCTATTCAGGAGCATTTTCTCCCAGTATGTTAGTGTGGTCTCAGTTCTCACCCAGCATCATGTCAGCCTTTGAAGTTGTAATCCCAGTAGCTCACTGAATCTAACATCTCACCAGTATCACGTCTGCTTGCAATGATCTCACTAGTATCCATTTAGGACACACTCACGGGACAATTTCTCAGTATGATATTAGCTTTCGAGTATGTTTTCCCAAAAATTTCACGCCAGTTCCAGTCCTCACCAGCATATCTGCCTATAAAGATATCATCCTCTCAGCTCACCACTGCCCTACTTTCACCATTTATCATAAATAATTGTGAGGCTCTTATCACAATGGCTCACCAATGGCTGAGTTATCACCAGTATGATATCTGCCTATGAACATGTCTTCCTAGTACCTTATGTCTGGCCCAGTTATCACCAGTATCATATCTTTGTCTGGCAGTCTACTCCCAGTAGCTCACCCACATCACATGTGTTGCAGTCCACTGCTGCCTGAGGTCTTCTCACCAATGTGACTGTTTCATAGCATTAACCTGCACCAGTGTCTTATCTGATCCTGGAAGTGTCATCCCAGTTGCTCTCAAGTATCATGTATGTTTATCACAGTCTCATCCCAGTACTCACCAGTATTGTATCTGCCTTCATATCCTGCAGCCTCTGCAATCCCAGTTCTCACCAGCATGGTATCAATTTTAGGCAACCTTATTCCAGTAGCTCACTAATATAATATCTGCTTGTAATGGTTTCATTCCTGCAGTGTGTCCCAGACTCATGTTCTCCCAGTATGATACCTGCCTATGAGTATTGCATCCCAGTAGCATTTACCAGCATCGTCCTGGTAGCTTAGTGGTATTGTAGCAGCCTGGTAGCATTTGGTGACTAAAGCATACAGCACCTCCATTTCTCATCATTATCACATATGCTGTCATGGTCTCATGATGGCAGCTCACAGCAGTCTCATTTCTCACCAGTATCATATCTGCTTATAACAGGTTACCAGTATAGTATCTACTTATGGTGGTCTCATGCATGTAATGGGATATTTCCATTATGATATCTGCCTTGTGAACATTTCAAGATATTATACTTCCCTCACAAGCAGCTTCAGTTTTCACTGGGGTCATATCTAACTATCCATCCATCCATTATCCAACCTGCTATATCCTAACACAGGGTCACAGGGGTCTGCTGGAGCCAATCCCATCCAACACATGATGGAAGGCAGGAAACAAACCCCGGGCAGGGCCATATCTAACTATGGCAGCTTCATTCCATTTCTCACCAGTATCATATCTGCTTATAACAGTCTCATCCCAGTAGGCTATCAGTATCATAGCTACTTTTGGTGGTTTCATGCATGTAATAAGATACTTTCTATTATGATATGTGCCTTGTGAACATTTCAAGATATTATACTTGCTTCACAGTAGCTGCAGTTTTCACTGGGGTCATATCTAACTGTGGCAGTCTCATCCCATTTCTTACCAGTATTATATCTGCTTATGGTAGTGTCATCCCAGTTCTTACCAGTATTATATCTGCTTATGTCAATCTCATCCCAGTTCTCACCAGTATCATATCTGTTTCCGGCAGTCTTGTTCCATTTCTCACTAGTATCATATTGATTTATGATACATTTAATGAAGAAAAGAATCAATTTAGAGGACTGAATCCTTAAAAAAGGGCTACTAAAATGAAGGGAAAAGGAGTTAATTAGCAGTGAAAGCTGGTCACTGATTAGGAAAAGGGTTAGAATGAAAACCTGCAGCCACTGCGGCTCTCCAGGACTGGAGTTGGACACCCCTGGTTTATGATCACCAGTGGCCCATTCCTTACTGGTATGATTTGCAACTCCCAATAGCTCACTGTAGTCCCACGTGTCACCAGTATCTCATCTTCTCCTGGCAGGCTCATCCCCGCAGGTCACTACAGGCCCATTTCTCACCAGCACTATTTCTGCCTGTGACAGGCTCGCCCACAGTCCCAGCGCTCAACACATAATATCCGCTCGCCATGGCTTAATGATGCCTCCATTAGCCAACAGTGTGTTTCAAATAGAGCTCAGTGCACAAAGGCCCAAGCTGCTTCAAATCTGACAGCTTTGTGACAGAATCTATTATCTATGTGTCAGACTCCATTATTTGTTTCCAGAGAAAGCACTAAGGGCGTACAGTTCATTCCAAAGAGTGCTGTGCTAAAAACAAATGCATAAAAGTGAAGTGCAGTACCTCCCACCCTATTAGTCCTATTGCTTTCTTAGAAGCCACTCGGCTGGTGTTAATCTCCCATTTGCTCGATGAGGTCCTAATCATCAGGAGTGTGACCCAGCCTATAAAGGCAGCAATTATGCTTTCAATTACATTAATTAATATACTCTATCCCATGATGCCTTGTTGTGTTGTCGCCTACAGTTCCGTCACTGCATGATCACCACTCTGTGCTGCGGCAAGAATCCCTTTGGCGAGGAGGATGGAACCTCTGCTGCCTCCAGCAAGACAGAAGCCTCCTCAGTCTCTTCCAGCCAGGTGTCTCCTGCGTAAAGTCTCCAGACAACTTCGCCGTGGGGCAGGCTCTGCAGCTGCAGCCATATTACCTGCTCTCTGCCGAGCGTGCCGACGGGCGCACGAAATCGGGATGGACTTTCAGCGACTGAACGTGGAGATCACTTGAACAAGGCTGTAAATACATGTTTGATATTAACAACATAGATTAAAATAAAACACCAAAGAGACTTTCCACCTCCTGTCAATGGCTATCAAGAAGGCGCCTCCCTCCCCCAACCCAACAAATAAAGAGACCACCTATTTTGTACCTCCAGGTCTTACTTCAGATATTCTGAGCTTTATAAAATGCATGGGATGTTTTTCTTTTTTTCCATTTGTTCATTTGCAGCTTTTCAGGGTCCGTTCTAGGAGGAATAGAATCTATGCATGGTTAAAGTAATAAAAAGCTCTTTGCAATTCATGGCTGTCTCCTGTCTACTTTCTTTGTCAGTTTTGTGTCCTGGATGATATTCTTAATCAACAACAACAACAACAACATTTATTTATATAGCACGTTTTCATACACATGATGTAGCTCAAAGTGATTTACATGATGAAGAAAGAGAAAAAATATAAAAATTAGACAATACTAATTAACAAAAAATAAAGTAAGGTCCAACAAACAAACAAGGGACTCCAGGGGCTGGAGAAAAAACAAAATCTGCAAGGGTTCCAAGGTCATGAGACCATCCAGCTGCCTCTAGGTATTCTACCTAACATCAATCATCTCAGTCAGTCCTCATGGTTTTTTGGTTTCATGTGAAAGAACTTGATGATGATGGTCATGTGGACATCAGGCCTATGATCCATCGATGTAAGGACTGCACGGTGCTTTGATCAGGTGGTGGGGATGCAGATCGGTTCTATTCAATAAGGGCGCGCACAAAAAGGCGACCTTCAAAAGGGCGACCTCAATTGGGCGCGGAGAATAAAAGCGCACATAAATAAAAGCGATCTTCAAAAGGGCAACCTCAATTGAGCGTAAATAAAGGCGAGCTTCAAAAGGATGACCTTCGGAGCGAATTAAATTAATTGTCCTTGTGTGGTAATGTGCCTTACTGGCATTACCTATAAGTAAATAAAATTTGTCAAGTGTCCTCTGCAGTGTTGAGAGGCATTTGTTTGGGGAAAAAATCAAAGTATAAAGAAAGGAACCTTGCCTTTTCCTTTTGTATAGAATGCAGATGGACATCTTCACTGACCTTAGCGCCTTTTAGAGAGTGTCGCGGTAGGTCTCGTGCAGTATGGAGAGACAGCCTTGCCATTAACCGGCCGGGATGGCATTAATGGTTTTCCACTCTTGCGTGTGCCTCCTGCGACCCCATAACTCCAAAAGTGTAAAAGAAAGGGTGAAGCGTCATAATATTAGTTTACCGCGGTTTAGAAAAGGGATCCCATGTGTGAAGTTGTCTGGGCAGTAGCTCAGGGGAAGGACGTAAAAAGTTAAAAGTGCTTACTGTAACTTAAGGCAGAAGCGCAGTTGCGTCTCAAAAGTCGGCACAGCTATGCGCGCGCGCGCCGGCTGCTCGATTTAATAAAGCATTTTTGCAGGGCAAGAGACGCCACTTCTCGCCGACGAGTTCTCGCCATCGCGCGGTTGTAGAGGGATGACAATGGACAGTTTAATTGGTCGGTACAAGGGCACCGATTATAAAAGGAACGCATTGCCCCAGAGCATGGTGCTTTTTTGATTAGACCCTCTAAGAGAAAGGTACTCGGTAGGACAGTTCGGATTTACCAGACATGACGGCTTGTGCATTGTTTTTGTAAAAATATCTCTGGAATACTTTTTGGTGGAGGTATTTATTTGAGTTATGGGTTTTGGTGCACTGTTTATTTTTGTATATAGTCACTATTTTTGAACATCATTTATTTACTGTTTTTGTGTGTCTTTTGCGGTATTGAACTGTGTTTTAATATATAAATTCCGCAGGACATTATTTTTGTTAAGTGCACCTGTAAATAAAACTTCACTTTATTTTTAAAAACCCAACCCGTTTTGTGTCCGTGTCTCCCTGTCATCCATTATCATCCTGGTCACGCTCGGTTCCATTTACTAGACATCCAGAGTGTAGACTGGTGATTTGATTCCCACTACACGGGGTGTCACACCTTGATTATGCTAATAGACCGCATCTCGAATATCTACGTGGCATTGCACATAATCTACAGCTTCAAGTGTAACTTGCTTTCACCTTTTTATACATTCAGTCATTGCCTTTATGTAATAAATTTTCTGTAATAATTTTGTTGCGTTTGCCTTTATTCGCTGCGCCGAATTGACGTCACCCTTTTGAAGCACTCCTTTATTTGCGCGCGCATTTATTCGGCGCTCAATTGAGGTCGCCCTTTTGAAGCTCGCCTTTATTTATGTGCGCTTTTATTCGCCGCGCCCAGTTGATGTCGCCCTTTTGAAGCTCGCCTTTATGTGCGCTTTTATTCGCCGCGCCCAGTTGAGGTCGCCCTTTTGAAGGTCGCCTTTATGTGCGCGCCCTTATTGACGGATACCGTGCAGATCGCCACCACAGAAAACCAGAAAAAGAACAGCAGAGAAAGTAGGGGTTAGTATGGATTGCAGAGCCGTGAAAAAAAATGCTAATTAAAAGCATATACAGAATATCAGGGTTACACTAAAATGAAGCTATGAGAAAGCCATGTTAAAGTAATGGAGTTTTTAGCAGTTTTTAAAAGTGCTCCACCGTATTAGCCTGGCGAATTTCTATCAGTAAACTATTCCAGATTTTAGGTGCATAACGACAGAAGGCCGCCTCACCACTTCTTGTAAGTTTAGCTCTTGGAATTCTAAGCAGACTCTCATTTGAAGATCTAAAGTTATGATTTGGAGTGTAAGGTGTAAGACATTCTGAAATATAAGCTGGAGCGAGATTATTTAAGGCTTTGTAAACCATAAGCAGGATTTTAAAGTCAATTCTGAATGACACAGGTAACCAGTGTAGTGACATCAGAACTGGAGAGATGTGCTCGGATTTTCTTTTCCTAGTTAAGATTCTAGCAGCTGCATTCTGCACTCGTTACAATCGATTGATGTCTTTGTTGGGTGGTCCTGAGAGGAGTGCGTTACAGTAATCTACTCGACTAAAAACAAAAGCGTGAACTAATTTTTTAGCATCTTGCAAAGTTATAAGGGGTCTAATTTTTTGTTATATTTCTTAAGTTAAAAAATGCTGTCCTAGTTATCTGATTAATATGTGATTTAAAATTTAGGTCAGAGTCAATCATTACCCCTAAATTCTTTACCTCCGTCTTAACATTTAAGCCCATTGGATCAGGTTTATTTCTAATACGCTCATTTTGTCCATTTTTGTCAATCACTAAAATTTGCTGAGCCACAAACGTAGTATTAGACACTTCCAGACACCAATATTGGGAGGATCAAATAATGCAATGGAACTCCAGTACTACATGTGCCCTTTTACTGAAATTTTCCAGCTCTCATTACACCCACTGGCTTCTTCATGCTGCCTCCACATTCTTCTTGATACTTGTATAGTTACATGAAAGGCCACGATTCAGACAACATGGCCCAAATGGATGGATTTCTGCATGCATTATCACAGAGCGCTTTCCCACCACAAAAATTTTTTATAGAAACCAATTAGTTCCTGTACGATGTGGGCCCTGGGCCACCTGTGGTCCTGACTACTTTTGTGTGTTGCGTTCTGACTGCAGACTGACTTTTATGCAAAATATGTGACAATGTACAATGAGAAATGATGCAGTGTGAAGTGAAATGCTTTGGGGAAATCATGGGGGACAGCCCCCCACTTACTGGGGGACTTACACTTACTGCTTTGATGCGGTGTATGGCATGGCACACCAAGGATGTGGCCATGACGAATGGTGTGGCTCAAAGTGTGCCGCATTTAGGAGGTCATGGGGGAGATTAGTGCTTTGATGCGGTGCATGGAGCAGCACACCAGGGAGAGGGATATACTGTAAGAATGATGTGATGATCTTCACTAATAACTCTCCATAGTCCAAACTACTAACAGATTTTTAAAATGGCGCCAGTGCTTGTGGTAAACCAATCAGCACAGTTCGTTGACAGTATTGCTACTACAACTACAACTGTTTGTAATTTTACATTGTTAATATCCTTTACACAATGTAAAATGTTTCTCTTTTTTACTTCTGTATAGAGAAGTCAAGCAAAATGACATCTTTTATGGCTAACTAAAAAAAGATTACAATATGTAAGCTTTCGAGGCAACTCAGATTACATCTTGATTACAACTTACATCTCAAGACTACATCTCTGCCTGAAGAAGGGGCCTGAGTTACCTCGAAAGCTTGCATACTGTAATCTTTTTAGTTAGCCAATAAAAGATGTCATTTTGCTTGACTTCTCACTATATCCATAATGGCTAACACCCTAGTATTACTTACTTCTGTACAATATTTGTTCCTTGGCATTTTTTAAAGGTTGCAGACTGTACAGCAAGCTGACTAAAGAAAGGCATCTGTTAACATTACAATAAACAACAGTATCCTGTATTTAACAATTTTATTATATTCTGATCTTGTACAATGCCTTAGACCAGGGGTGCCCAGCTCCAGTCCTGGAGGGCCACAGTGGCTGCAGGTTTTTATTTGAACCCTTTTCTTAATTAGTGGCCTGTTTTTGCTGCTAATTAACGTCTTTTGAATTAACCTTAATTGACTTGCTCTTGAAGACTCAGACCTCTCAATTGTTTCTTTTTCCTTATTATCCAAACAATTATAAGATATAAAATGAGCCAAAACAGGACCAGCAAACTGTGACCATCATACAAAATCTGAAAATAAAGAAAGGTGAAGGTCTCAGGAATGCCGATCTGCTCTTAGAAAAGAGAAAATCCACAATTTCAGAAATGTCTGCTATTGCACAATGAGAGCGGCAACAAGCCATGGAATTAAAGAACGAGTTTACTTAACAACAAGACTCAGCGTCTCATCAAGCAACTGGTTGGAGTGAAATTGGTTGGAGTTTGAGGCCCTGACTTAGTTGGTCTTCTGTTGGCTCACTCACTTCACATTTCATTTCTGTTTGGGTGCCATTTAAGGAAAGAAATGAAGCACTTTAGAGGAAGGGTGAAGAAATTCAGGGAAACATTTCTTAAAAACAAGTCAAATAAAATTAATTCAAAAGAAGTTAATTAGCAGCATAAACAGATCACTAATTAAGTAAAGGGTTAGAATGAAAACCTGCAGCCACGGTGGTCCTCCAGGACTGGAGTTGGGCACCCCTGCCTTAGACAAAGGTATCAGACAAATATACAAATAATAATAATACTAAAATAATCTGAATAATTAGAAATGCATCTTCAAACAAGTAAAAGAAATTACACCCTTAGAAATGTTGGTTTTACTGGCACTTTACAACTCTTGACTGGGTTCTGTGGTTCTGCCGAACCATTGCTTGAGTTCTTTGCATCTGAAGTTGATTCTTTGTACTTTGAAAACTTCGTAATATGTACAAAAATGAAATTGTTACTGTTTGGCTACCCAGGAGGACACTAACAGATTAAAAGAAAACCTGAACTGGATGAATGCAGCAAAATTTCTTTTAAAATCAGGAATCTGTTACCATCTGCTCATTTGCTATATGGTGCCTGTTACAGATCTAAATAAATCAATGGCTCTTTCTGGAAACTTCATGTAGCCTTCATGTGTCTTTAGGGTTCCCAACTTGGCTGGGGTGCCCAACTCTGATACTGGAGAGCCACAGTGTCTACAGGTTTTCCTTCTAACCCTAATGCTAATTAACTTCATTTAATTTATTTTCTATTTAAGATTTACACCCCTTAAATCAGGGCTGAACAATGTCGGTCCTGGAGGGTTTTTGTTCCAGCCCAGTTGCTTCATGAGAAGTCATTTATTGCTGATGAAGCCCTTATTGCTTAGGTGACATTTTTCTGCTTCATGTCAGTTGTCTCGCTTGTTAAATATTTGAACCCTTAATTGCTTATTTTAGTCTTAAACAGCAGCATTCACTGCTGTAATGGCTCATTATTACCAATAAGGTGCAAATGACAAAGGAACCCCAGCAGTCCTCCATCGAACTTTCCATTTCCACCTGTGTGTATTCACCGTGCACTATTTGGTTTAATTAATTAAGTACTCAGAAGGAACTGCTGAGAAAGTGAGGAACTGAAAATTACTCATCCGTTTTAGGCTTCTGATCATTTCAACGATACATATATCATTAGAAAGGAACACAAAACCTATGACTTAAGAACAACCTGACATTGCAGAGTTAAATCACTAACAAGTCATTATATTACAATAAGGAATCTAATTAAGCTACTGGGTTGGAACAAAAGCTTGAGCCACTGTGGCCATCAAGGACTGACATCGCTCTTAACAGCCACTCTGGCACTTTTAATTTCAAGAGTGTACTTACAGCAAAACACCAAGCTAATGCTCAGTTGCCTGTACTGTAATTGATTGCTTTGTGAAAAGATGCTGTATAAAATGAAATAATGTAGCATGTTTAGTCAGTCAATTTCAAATGCACTTAATCCACTTCATCAACCTGGTGGGAACCATCCTGGCAACACCCGGCACAAGTCAGAAAGTGGCACCAGACCACCAAAGGGCTCGCTCTCACACACACACTGACACTGGGACCAATAGAGATGCCAGTTAGGATGTTCAAGAAAAACTACTGCATGTTTTAGTCATTACAAATTACACAGGTTTTTAAATAAATAATAGATTAAGTACTTTATTAGGTAAATTGTGAAGTATATGAAGTAAAGGGATTAGGAGATAAAGATATATAATCACAGGGTGCGTACTATTCTAGTAAAGGTCACAGCCCACAAATCAGAAGGTTGATGGTTCATATCTTACCACCAACTCAATATGTAACCCTGCATAAGCAAGCAACCTAAACTGCCTGTACACTAATTATAAAACATAAACCATTATAAATCTCTAATGTGCCTCGGGAGATTTTTTACTATATTGTGTAATTACCATATTTAGTCATTGTATTCTGTTTGGTACCCCCTCTCAAAGACCCTTGGGATACACACCTTGAAGGGCACAGTTTTCATTTCAGCGCTGGCTAAGTTACTTTGTTGAAAGTAAGAATTTCTCAATACTCTCACAAGTAACAATAACGACCCTATAAAGCCATTTATTAAGTAAGGTTTGTGGAAGATGAAGCATTGCATGAGTAAATCACTCGACCTGCCTGCGCCCTGATTGGAAAACCAAACGGAACGTAACCAATCGTTTCATAAATGTGGTAAGCCTCCTTAGTTAAAGGTGTCAGGCAAATAAGTAAAAGTAATTTTTTGAATAAAAACTGTTAGCTTTTCGCTCATCCCATTTTATTCCGAGTGCGCCGTGTGTGTTGACGGACCGGCGGCCGTAATAATGAACTTCAATACTCCGTGACCTCGAAATTGACTTAGGCGGGTTTGAAGAGTGGGCATTACAGCCAATTAGCGGCTAATTAATCGACACGTGACTAGCATTCGGGCGGCCACGTCGGCACTTTACCGCGGACGAACTGATGTGATAAAAGGATTTGGCCAGGGTCACCACGAAAAATACAAGGCCGCGGTTTTTCATTTTGTCTTCTTCAAAAGTTTACTTTGAAATGGCAGCTAAGAGAAGTGCATCTGAAGAGGAGACCTCTACCACCAAAACAGTTGGTAAATCCTGTTATCGGATTTGACTTTTTACGTGTAGCTCCTTGGATGTGGGATGTTTTTATTCTCCACTGTGACAGTTCATTATCTTACGGGTATCCAATGTCTAGGATGTAAACTCTAAGCAACCTGACTATGCTGGATATAGAGTGACGGGGACTCCCTCATGGTCGTCATCTCCAAATTAAAAAAAAAAAAAAAAAAACGCTTTAGTAAACGGGAGAGTATATTCTTTTGAAAAAGATGACGATCTTTGCAAATACACAAAAAATCCTGTGAGCGTTGGGTCTCAATCCAGGTGGTTCGGCGCATGCTCCCAACCTGTGCGCGAATTCCACGTCGTAAGCCGCAGTACCAGATACTCTTCTTTTACGCGTTTACCTTTTCGATCAGCCGTGCAGTGTTTCGTATAGTGTTTAGGTCACGGGGGATCGTCGGGCAAAATGTGATGGTGGAATACATCGTGATCGCAAGCAATTTTAACATTTAGCATATTGTGCTAGTTCCTTAGACATAATAATAAAATGACACAAGTTCTGACAGTGCCCAGTAAATGAACATGTTAAAGGTTTAGCCTATAAAGTATCTAAAATGCAGTTTAGTTTATAGGGTTCGACGGAGAAGGTCCCTCAGTTTTGGTTAATTTTATAATTGTAGGTATTGGTAATCTTGTGTTCAACTTGTTAGATTGTGTACAGCAATATTCTGAAATTTAAAACATTAATTTCTATATTGCGAGAAACTGGAGCGTTAAAGCAGTTAGTGTTTAAAACGGCATGCTGCGCAAATAAGTTTCTTGGGAATCGATCCGGGGACGATGCGAACGGATACAATTATGCCCTTGAGGCCAAAGAACGAGTAGCGATCAAGTAACCTGTCCCATTCGGAAACAAATTTAAACTGGGACACTGGGTCGCAACCGGAGTCTATGCTTGGCAGGGCATCCACATTCATAGCGGAGCAAATAGCGATAGATGCCGCCGGAGGATCGGTGAAGAATCTGGTTGTAGTAAGTTCCCTAAAACAACTCGTACTTTTTAAAATTCTACATTAAACGGCTAGTGTTGGCAAACGCCAATGTCACGTCAGGAATCAGTTCAGCAGTCTAACTTTAATCGGAAAACATTTGGTGTTTACCGCAGTTCCCAGGAAAACCTGAGCGTTGAGCCCCGAACAGTATAATATGGCGTTTATTCCGTTGCTCACCTTCGATGTCCCCGTTCCCGTAAATGATTGATTTTTTATTTATTTTTTTTTTGGAGACAATACAGTATGCATAAGTACTAAAGTAACTTTAACGGCGGTGTGTCGTCTGTTCGGTCACCAATGTCGTTTGAGAGCTTTCCTTCTCCCCCAACACCACGATGTCGCACTTTTAACCCTTGTATTCATGTGCGTTAGCGTAAGACTAGCAATAGGCTCTTTATGTGAAGTGCAAATCGCAATGGCTTCGCAAAGTCTGACATGTGCTGCGTGTTTGCACCTGGTATATGTGCGTCTTTCGTAGTCGCCATTTGGTTCGCTGGGTTTGCCATTCAAGCACCGCCGTAATTAAAGTTGAATTAACACAGGGATTTGGTCGGCTATGCCTATTTGAACACATTAGGCTGTAGTGCCAGCCGTGACTTGTCCTGTTATTGAAAATGCATTTAACAAATGGTTTTCATATCATCAATGACCTTATTACCTGTGTCGCCTTCTGATGTGGGTGGGCACTGCACGACTTTCCGGACTGCTTCAGTGTAGTGAAATGAGATGAAAGATCTGACGGTGTAGAAAATGGTCCGTAAAAGTGCTGCTACTGACAAATATAATGTTAGGACGTTAACGTGAGATGGAAATGTCCAACCTGCTTAATCAAATTCGGGGTCATGCAGAGCTGGGTCCTTCCCTGCATTGGGGCACAAGTTAGTTGATCCTGAATGTGACACTAGCCCATCAAGCCCCTTTGCATGCTTACTTTGAACACCATGGGTACAATTTGAAATGTACATTCAACCTAAACTGCATATATTTGGTGTACCCCTACAAGGCATGAAGGTACAACCTTGTCAAATGAACAGGCATTTGAACTTGTCACGCTGGATCTTTGTGGTAGTGACCCTACATGCCCTGCCCCTAATACCCAAATACCCATGCTTTAGAATTGTGTACCATGCTTATCACAGGAATGTGGGAAATAATGGCATCACGATACTGATGTTTTAAATGTGGTGGAGGATAAAACTACATGCCTTTGTAGTGGAGTAGTTGTAGGACTGAGTTTTGGTCTAGAAGTGATGTTCTCTAATGTACAAAATGACTCCTACCAAAGTAGTAGTATTCAGCATTCATGAAAGTGTTTTACATGGCTGTAGCAATGATTAAGGCAGTATGATGGCCCATTAGCTGTTCAATGCCTGAACACTCGAGTCCTGGGGTCTAGTTCTGGCCCAGGTGCTACCCCTTAGTTTTTCACCCCACAGCCTTGAGATGGTTATGCTAATTGGAATCTCCACGCTGTGTTCACGCATTCTGTGCTCCTCCATCTTACCCTCCTAGCCCAGTGCTAGATGGGCATTTTATAAAGCGGATGGTTAATCATGGTCTTAACCATTCTGAAACTGTAGGGTGGTTGAGGCCACATTTGTTCTAGCATACAAGAATTGCATTTTGAGTTGGCATTTGGCCTGTCACTGAGGATATTCAATAGTTGGTCATACTGTGGGCTGATGCCAACGTTCAGGTCATGCTGCCTGGATTAGCTACAGAACAGTCAGTTGGTGCACTAATAAGCTTTGCCTGAAGTGCAAATGTACCTAGTACTGTTCATGCTGAGAACTGCGTGGCATTTGATATGTAAAGCGGTTTCCATAGTCTCCTATTCATTAACTGGTATTTTACTGAAGTCGGTGGGAGACGTGCAAGGTTTTGAACACTTGACAAACATGAACTTGAAAGGTGTCGGTCTGATATGGGGTTCATTTTAGGGTTGGAGCTGTCTTGTAGAGAATGGTGTGCGGTGGAGGTAGTCTCGATGTCTGAATGGCTAATGTTTATGCTGGATGTTTAATGACTTTCTGAAGTGACGTGTGAACATTCTAGCAATATGCAAAGAGTGCTTTAATAGCGGGTGTGTGTGTGACACTTGCACTTAAAGCTTTGAATTGCGCTGTAAAAATTTCAAATTTCACCATTTACAGTATTTTGTGTTTTAAAATAACCTTTTCTGGAAAAAAGGAAAGGTACCTTCTCCTGAAAATTACCTGTATGTCTTAAACAATGCATTTAATATCTATTTATATATCTATCATTTTTTAACCACCTCGTTTTGTAAAATCTACTTTTCTACCTTTTTAAATATGCTACATACTGTTTACTGACGCATTGCACTGGAAAAGTTAGTTTTACAGTGTAGTTAAATGGTGAAGGTAAGCAACTTAAATGTTTCAGTGACAAGTTCTATTTGCATAAGGACATGCCCCCCCTTACAATGCTTTCCTGGTGACCTGCATACCTTTGCACAATGGGGGGGGGGGGGGCACGCGCCCCATGAAGTTACTTTTTTTTTCCAGTGTGCTGAAGGTTTTTTGGGGTTCTGAAAGCTGATTTATGATGGGTTGTATTTGAAAAGCTGGCACACCTGGAGGACACCTTACACCACAAAAGAATTTTACTTCTCCACCAGAGTTCCTTAACTGAATTCTTTTCAATGTATATAATTAAATGATACAACATGTTTGCTATTGGTTAGCTTACTGATGCAGACTGTACTAGTATTTGATCCTGACAATTATTTAATGGTTTGCTTGCACTGTAATAAATAACCCATGGTTAGGGTTCAGCGTTCACTTCTATTGTAATGTGGTGAAAAGTTAATTACTATGTTACACTATGGACCTAAACATACTGTTTCCTTGTTTTATGGTAATTCTGGAAACCACAGCTGCCTTACTGTAAATTTTAATTTTCTTTAATGTAGTGGAATGCTTTATAGCATGTGGAAAGTGGGTTGGTGTGTAAGTGATGTAAACTTTTTTTTTTTTTTTTAAGCTACCGTTAAGGCTAGCAGACCTCCATCCAGTGGCCACCCTTCCACAATTAACATGGTGGTTGAGGCCTTGAAAGAGATGAATATCAAGAAAGGGGTCTCTGTGGTGGCTATTCGTGGATACATCCTTGCCAAGTATCCCTCTGTGCTGCCAGCAAGGCTGAAGCCCCTGTTGAAGAATGCCCTTCTGAAAGGTTTAGGGAGTGGCATTTTGATCAGACCTAAAAATTCTACGGCTATTGGTGCCACTGGCAGCTTCAAGGTAAGATTTTTGACAATGTCCAGTCATTTTAATATTGGACTGTTTAAACTTGTGATGGTCCTGTACAAGCCAGGGTAAACAAATTTTATTTGTAGGCACCTTTCTATGGTATGGAGTTGTACTGTTAAAGGTAATGAGAACTGGCCAGTCCCCTTAAATTGCTTATCAATATTGATTTAAGGAGAGGAACTGTTCTTGGAAGTCACGATTACAAGCTGTAGTTCATCCCAGAAGACAACCTGGTGACGATCAGCCCAATACAATGCCAATTGACTCTTGGTGGCCAATTAATGGGTCTGTTGTATCTAGACTGTCGCCTAGCACAGTGCTTCCCAAACTCCGTCCTGGGGACCCATTGTGGTTGCAGGTTTTTATTCTAACCAACTTCTGTTTTTAATGGGACTCCTAGCCCAATTAAGTGAGCAGTTTTCCAGTTTGTGTTTTGGAGTCAATGGAGAAATAACCAAACTAAGTTTGGTAAATTTGTATTCAAATGTACTAAGCACTTATAAGGGGAAATAGGTGTTTTTAAATGTGTTAACAATTTTCAGCATGATTCATTCTACTTTTCCAGGTGTTCTGATAGTTAAATTAATCTGCTAATTTAGTGGGTCTGATGCTAGTTATTGCAGCCTTTCATCATTCAGAATTTACCTGGCAGTCAGTTCTGTTTATCATTGTTGGAAACAAAATGTTGCAATCTGCACAATAAATAGAACAAAAGAGAAACGTTTAAAGCAAAAGTAGAAATTTCCTAATCTTTAATGTAAAACATACTTCTGTGCTTTTCTAAAGGCAGAATAAGGGGGGGGGGGACCATCTAAATAAATGATCAGTTATTCTCACTAACTTGTGAATTTGGCTGGAATAAAAACTCAGGATTGAGTTTAGTGACCACTGATCTAGCATATTGGTTGACCAAGTGTAAGGGTCCATGGAAAAGGCACTAACTGACAAAAGGTTAAAATTGTAAGATGAAGGCTTGGATTATTTGTATAAACGGAATTCTCCTAAATTGGTGGCGGTGATGTTTTGTAACCCATGTGTTACCTTCAGTGTTAACTGGGGAGTGATTTCTGATTTTATGGGTCCTGTGCCATAAACTGATCTGTATACCAGTTCCTTGTATGCTGGAATTCAATTCAGTTGTGCCTTTTGAGGTTGACCTCCTGTGTCCAAACTGATGCCCCTCAACAGTTGTAAAAGTGAAATTCAGCTTTGTGTTCCCTGTGGGCAAACTAGTAACCTCTCGCCATCTGAATAAACCCGTCAAAGGCTTTTGTTTCTTTCAATTTGGTGCCTGGCACCTTAAGCCCGCAGTGTCCTGCATTGGACTCTGAGTCAAGTTGCTGTGGGAAGTTGGCTTATCCTCAGTGTTAGTGGGCACAAGTTTTAAGTTCAGATTTTTGTTTAAATGCTCATGGGGATTTTTCTGGCATACAGATCCCCAAAATGTTTTTTGCATAGCTTTTCATTGAATTCTTTTAATTTAGCCTTTTTTGTAGGGTGTGCTCCCTTAATTGTATCCAAAAGCATTTAACACATGCAGTGTAGACAAGTCTAAACCTTGAATGCATATCTCTGATGTGCAGGGTTCCTATCCAGGATTTGGTTTGTAGTCTCTGCTTGGGTGTTTAGTTTAACCTTTTATTTGGATGACATTTTATTTTTGTAGTGTTTTGTAATGTCCTATCCATGAAAGGTGTTAAATTGATGTACTTCTGCCCTTGCCAGCCAGGATAGGCTCCAATCCATAATCTCAATTCCTGCCACCATGAATTGGGCTGAGTGGGTTTGAAAATTTTTAAAATGGTGTTCGAAGATTAGTTCACAGTAGTACCAAATTCCACTTAAAACCCAAATCCTGTACCACTGTTCTAATTTTTTACTCCTGGGATTGAATTTTCACTTTTGAAACTCCATATGAATTTCAAGAACCTATGTTGTGATACTTTGCAGTTATTACATGAATTTGCACTGAATGCCAAGTACAGAATCAAAAACCAAAGCCCCCATGCATCCCAGAATCTTAAAGGCTGTCCCTCCATAAGCATCTTCATGCAGGGCAGATGGGGATTTTTCTGTTCCATGGTGTGCTTTTTCTTCAAGTTCGCTTCTAAATGGGCAAATCCTGTCCTGTTCAGTGTGAACACATGGCTTGTGCCATTTTTAAGATCACTTTTTGTCTCAGCTTGGAGGTAAAGAGAAGAAACGTGTCCTCAATGGGGCCAAATCAAAAGAAAATGTTGACCCAAATGAGAAGGAAAATGCTACTCGAAAGGCTCCTGCCAAGAAACCAAAGTCTGGAAACAAGCTGAAGTCTGCGGGTAAGAGCCTCATTTTAGTTGAAGACAACATTGACAATTTTAAATTCAGAGGGCAAGTTTTTAGTGTGGGTATTTTCTCTCCAGATACTAAAAAGGCCAAAGTGAAATCTGAGGTAGCCGAGGAAAATCAGGCTGAGGTGAGTAGCTTCAGGATGTCAAGTTCAAACTTTTTTCAGTGTTTAACTGTAGTATTTGTTGAAACAGAACCCTGAGAAGGCAGTTAAGGCTAAACCAAAAAAGACTAAAGACCCAGCAAAAGCCGCATCGGAGCAGGAACTGGACCAGAAAGCAAAGCCAAAAGTCAAGAAGCAGAATTCAGCTGAGGCCCCAACAGTCCGGGCACCAAAAAAGTCCCAGAACAAGACCAAGGCTGAACCAAAGGGCAGTGAGGAGGAGGGCAAGGAGAATGCTGACAAGCCGAATGCAGAGAATGCTGACAAGCCGAATGCAAAGACTGCTGGCAAACGTAGCAAAAAACCAAAAGAGCAGTAGTGTGGGTGGGGCACTGACTGTTTTAACTTATGTAAATAGTGCATTTTTATATTTTGTATTTTCAATAAAGGTAATTTTGAGTAATGAAATTTGTACTAATTGAGGTATAGTAACAATGTAGCCTCATGCGGTCAGAATGTTGAGGTAACCTAGCCTGGCATAGAGGAGGGAGCAACTTGAGATGGAGCAATACTTTGGGTATATGTGCTCGTTGCTTATCATGCAAAGTAACACCCAGTAGCTGCATGATATGGTGGGGTGGAGAAGGTGAGCTCCTACAAACAAGATGTCTAAGCTGTGCAAATTGTCTTAGAGAAACTTCAAATGCTGTGCCATGTTTCACTTTTTAAATATTTGACTGGCTCAAATGGAAACTTGATTTCTACCAATTAGCTGACTAATAGCCCTAGCTAGCTTTAGTGACTTTGGATCACTTTTGATGGGTTAAGCCTGGGGTGGGCAATGCCAGTCCTGGGGGTCCACAGTGGCTGCAGGTTTGTTTTTTTAATGAGAAGTAAATTATTGCTGATGAAGCACTTATTCCTCAGACATTTTTCTGCTTCAATTTTAGTGGTCTCGCTTGCTAAAGTTCCCACCCTTGATGATTTTAGTCTTAAACTGCCACATTCAGCAATTGTAAGGGCTCACTAGCAATGAGATGTAAATGACAAAGGAGCCAGCAGACCCACAGTGGGCGGGGGGCAGGCAGGGGGCCCTCATTCACTCACCAGCCTCTGTTCAAGTTGCTCTACCTTGCCTCTGCTTAGCTAGCAAGACCTGTTTGTGCCACAGACACAATCATTTAGATTGTTAACAAGTAACATTTGACGTTTTTGAGAGAGCGGAGCAATATGTGGTTTAGAGAGTAGCGCAATCAAGCCATAAATTTTAAATAAGGATTGGCTTCTAATTAAGCAATTGGGTTGGCATGAAAACCTGTAGCCCTCCAGAAGCGACATTGCCCAATCCTGGGTTGAAGTGCTTAGAAACCAGCTCTGAACGTTTGTAGGTTTCAGATTTCTTCTCTCCCAGGCTAGTGGATATCCGTCCGTTTACAGCTTCCAGTCAGCCATGTGGTGGTTTGGCAGTGGAGGACCTGTCTTGTGGTGGGATGTCCTATAACCCATCAACAGATTGGACTGTGAGTGGAGATGAAGAAATCCTGCCATATTCTCCTTTTAATGAGATTCAACATGTTCTTTGGAAGTTCTCCATTGGCCTGGGTGAATGGTGGTTAGAGTGCCTCCACTACAGGTTTTAAAATCCCAACTACAAAAGCAATAGGATGGTTACCAAAAGTCGCCCTTGGTGCAAATTTTAAAAACGCATGCCGACATCACCAACCCCCCCCTCCCCCGACCCCATCTCCCTATGACTTTTGCAATCTGTTCTGCATTTAGTAAGCAGTGTGGTCAAGTCTGCCAGAGAAGCATGCCGGGGGGGACTCATTGTAACAATGAACAAATTGCATCACTCTCATACCATCTACACCAAGTGTGCATTTAATCCTTTTCTATAAAACCTAATAGCTTTGTGAGCTTTACTTCTAATGAGAGGTGCTGTATGGTTGATTCTTGTTGCCAACAATGAATTGAAATTAAAATGAGAAGCCATGAATCTTAGGAGCCTTCCTCACATGTACAGCATATCCCTCCCAGATGTCCTCCTGAGCCGTTGCTTTTTGGCAGCTTTCCTTCTGTAGTTACCAGCGTGGGTGGGTGTCTGACATCGTCTAGGCCGTGGTGGTCTGATTCATGGGGATAACTGGATTCGTAGAGACGACTCAGCATCTAATTTCCACCCCACAGTTAGTTTTATTTCAGAAGTCTGAGCAGCAGGTGACCTAAATTCTATTCATGGTATTTAATTTGGCTCCTCTGGACAGAGGTTTGTTAGCATTAGCTGTGCACAGGAGAACCTTTTTTTTTTTAATTTTTATTTTCTACTCTTCTTTGCTGCTGTAGGCAATCTGCCAAGTTTAGAGTCTGAGTGGCCTGTTAAAAAGAATTTAAATAAGAGCCGACGTGTTAATTTAATGTACTCCTGTGAGACTCGAAAGAGATTAAAATGCTTCCCTCTTCTCCCCAACTCTGCAGCTGCTTTTTGACTGGAATAGAAATGGAGATGCAGTCCTGGAAGGCTCATAACCTTGAAGTGTACTTTCCTGTCCTATCTCATTTGAACTTTTTCTCAGTTTCTGTGTGTGTGAGATTAGCATGTCGCTCAGGGCTGCTCCCTCACCGCTGTATGAGAAGAGAGTCAAATCTTAGACCTGCCACTTTCTCTTTGGAGTCTGCCCACTCATTCCTTGTTTAGGTGTGTGTGTGTGTGTGTGTTCCCCCAGTGATGCTCCAGTACTTCCCCTCATCTTCTAAAGATGTCTGCACTTACTGACTCCTCTAAATCACCTCGGTCACAGCCTGCCATGGACTCTTACCCCAATCAGTTTGGCTTTAGCCTTTTGCCCAGCGCTGTGTGGTGGACGGCAGAAGAAATTTGACAATTCAGTCAATCAAGCCCTTGCAGTCTTGAGTAGAGAAATGAGTGGATTTATCTTACAATTTGTTTTGCAATATATCACCAGTGTTTGCCTGTATTATTCTTAGAAGATCTAATTTTGAGGCACATTATTTAAAATGTTGCTGCATGTCATTTTAATTTGTCTGGTAATCTTCCTACTGAATACAAAGTGTGCTTTCAGCTGACGCACTTTAACCTTTATGAGTGTGCTTTTTCTGATTGGTTGTCTTTGAGATAAATAGAATTGATTCATGTGGGACATTTTTCAGAATGAACTGTTCTGTTGACTTTTAACACTGCAATGTTTGTATTTAGTCAGGGTCAAAAACAGGGCAAAATGTTCACATTGGCTGGGAAGTGCAAACATTAACTATAGAAAGGTGTGATATCTGGGCAGAGATGGCCAATGTCATAAAGCAGGGGTCACGGAGGACCATCGTGGCTGCAGGTTTTCATTCTAACCTTTTTCTTAATTAGTGACCTGTTTTTGCTGCTACTTAACTTCTTTTGAATTAATTTAAGTTGGCTTGTTTAAAGATTTGTTCCCCTGAATGTCGTTCCTCTGAATTGCTTTATTTCTTTCCTTAAATGGCACCCAAACAGACATGAAACATGAAGTGAGGGAGCCAGCAGAAGACCAACTAAGTCAGGGCCTCAAACTCCAACTAATTTCACTCCAACCAGTTGCTTAATTAGGCGCTGATTCTTGTTAATTAAACCCGTTCTTTAATTCCGTGGCTTGTTGCTGCTCTCATGGTGCAACAGCAGACAGTTCTGAAATTGTTGATTTTCCCTTTTCTAAGAGCACTGTTCAAATGTTTTGTGGACCTGAGCAGATCAACATTCCTGAGACCTTCATCTTTCCTTATTCTCAGATATTATATGATGGACACAGTGTGCTGGTCATGTTTTTGTTCATTTTGTATCTCATTGTTTGATGGCTAATTAAAGAAAAAGAAACAATTAAGGAGTCTAAGTCTTCAAGAGCAAGTCAATTAAAATGAATTCAAAAGAAGTTAATTAGCAGCAAAACCAGGCCACCAATTAAGAAAAGGGTTTGAATGAAAACCTGCAGCCACGGTGGTCCTCCAGGACCAGAGTTGGCGACCCCTGTCATAGAGGATATACACTCACCGGCCACTTTATTAGGTACACCTGTTCAACTGCTTGTTAATGCAAATATCTAATCAGCCAATCACATGGCAGCACCTCAGTGCATTTTGGGCACGTAGACATTGTGAAGACAACCTGCTGAAGATCAAACTGAGTGGAGAAGAAAGGTGCCTGAACTGACTTTGAAAGAGGCATGGGTATTAGTGTCAGATGGGCTGGTCTGAGAACTTCATAAAGTTCTGATCCACTGGGATTTTCACGCACAGTCATATCTGGTGTTTATAGAGAAAGATCTGATAAAGGGAAAAAATCCAGTGAGCAGCAGTTCTTTGGGCAAAAAGGCCTTGTTGATACCAGAGGTCAGAGGAGAATGACTAGACAGGTTTGAGCTGAAAGAAAGATGACAGTAACTCAAATAACCACTCGTTACAACCAAGGTGTGCAGAAGAGAATTTCGAAATTCACAACCTGTCAAACCTTGAAGCAGATGGATAACAGAGACCACACCAGGTGCCACTCCTGTAAGTTAAGAAAAGGCAACAAAGGCTACAGTTTGCACAGGTTCACCAAAATTGGACAATACAAGATTGGAAAAACGTTGCCTGCTCTGTTGAGTCTCAATTTCTGCTGCGACATTAAGGTGGTAGGGTCAAAATTTGACGTCAACAATGTGAAAGCATAGATCCATCCTGCCTTATCAACGGTTCAGGTTGATGGTAGTAGCGTAATGGTGTAGGGGATATTTTCCTGATACACTTTGGGCCCCTTAGTACCAACTGAGCATCGTTTAAATTGCTTCAACTTGAACTTGTTTAAATGCCACTGCCTACCTGAGTATTGTTGCTGACCACGTCCATCTCTTTACATCTTCTGATGGCTCCTTCTAGCTGGATAACGCACAATGTCACAAAGCTCAAGTCATCTCCAACTGGTTTCTTGAACACAGCAATGACTTCACTCTACTCAAATGGCCCCCACATTCACCAGATGTCAATCCAATAGGTTACACCTTTATAATGTGGTGGAACAGGAGATTCACATCATGGATGTGCAGCCAACAAATCTGCAGCAACTGCAATCATGTCAATATGGACCCTGAGGAATGTTTCCAGCACCTTGTTGGATCTCTGCCATGAAGAATTATGGCAGTGGTTGGGTCCAACCTGGTACTAGCAAGGTGTACCTAGTAAAGTGGCCGGTGAGTGTAAGTGGTTCACTTTTAGAGACTGCATGAAAGAAAAACCAAACCTCAGATTGTGTGGTTGTCTTTTGTAGGGCTGCAAGGGCAAGGCAGTAGCCTGCCTGTTGAGACAACCACACCTTTTATGTAAGTGACATGCTGGAGGGTCTATCATGTTCTGCCTCAGGACATTTTCTGAGTGGGTTACTTGGTATCTGAAGTTGGTGTGAATGCTATAGGATAACGTGAAGCCAAATATGTTCAAAATCAAATGTCCCAAGTGGACCTTCTGCATACTGAACAGAACTGAAGCTCAGCACGTTACATTCTGTTAGGTCACTTTAGCTGGGGATCAATTTGAATAAAGAAAAATCCATAGTATTACGTTCTCGAGCCTGCTTATTCCAATATAGGCTTATGGAGACCCAGAACCATCTCAGACTTCGTATCCAGGCAGAAATTCTCATTCTGCTCCCGTATTCAGATTTAATGGCATAGTTGTTTTGCCCATCAGTTTTGTATGGAAGCACCTGATTTCATGAAGTCACTCGGCTCTTGCTTGTCTTGGTAGGTGTCAGATTAGTAGAAGCAAATGTTTTGTCACTGGCTGTGAGAGATTGTACGAGAAGTATCACAAGAAGAATGATGAAAGCTATTCAGGTGAAATAATAGATAACTGAAGTTGCCACAGGCATAGTTAAGGTGGCATGAACTGCTGGTGGATAGAACTGCCAGCTCAGAGCCTCAGCATCTTATGTTCATATCCTGACCAGGCCTTTCTCCACAAAGTTGACATATTTCTTCTTTGTTCCCCTGTGACTTTAAATTTGCTCAGATCTCTGTGTTCTGCAATCGACCCTCATCCTGGTCAGGGTTTTGGTTCCTACTTTGCTCTCGGTGTTGCCAGGGCACGTTCTGGTCCCCTGTCACCTGTCACCCTGTTCCAAATAAGCAGGTTTGCAAAATGAATGAGTTAATACATGAACCCACACAAATAAAGCAAAAATTAGGAAATGGTTTAAAACTGTCTGAATAAAATGGATGAACACAAATAAATCACAACAAGCAAAACACCACATCATATGTAAAAGAAGAAACAACACATACACGTGAATAAGAGCAGTGGGTGCCAAGTGGTGAAATTAGAACAATATCCTAAAAAGCAGTAAAGCAACACAATGAGTAAAGTGGGTACTAAAAATGCCTAAAAATGGACTTCATGTGTGAAGGAAGGCTAGCAGTGGTTGTCTGGCCCTCCTTCTTCAGCTTTGCCAAGCCGACTTTCACAAAGCGTGAATGTGTGTGGCACTGCATTAAGTGAAAGGAGACACAAGAGCAAATACAAATGAATAAACTAGTGATGAGTGAAACAGCAGAGATTCATTTTGCGAAACTGTTCCTGAACTTCCTTCTGTTTGTTATTTCACAATTTTGAAAAAATGAGGGTTTGGGGTTTTATTTTTTAATTTTTTAAGGCGGAAAGCATGAAATATTTTTCTACCTAGGGGTCGTTCTGCAGCCAAAGCTGCTGTCTCTTTCCTTGGCCACTCTCCGAATCTGCTGCCACCACCCCAGTCTTGCACAGCTCATACCCTATGGCTTCAGACACCCTAAACTGCTCATTTGGGACCAGAGGTAAGAGTATCTGCGCTCACTTTCCTCAACTCCAGAAGCCAATTCAAGCCAGGATGATTCTGAAGGCTTACCAGCGGCCACATACAAGTGTCTCTTACAGTGCCTTGTGAAAGAATTCCCCCCCTCAATGTCTGTCCTGTTTTGTTGCATTGTAATCTAGAATTGAAATGGATGGGGCGCCTGGACAGTTCCGGAGCTGAGGTCTACAGCACTTCTGCCACACCCGGAAGTGCTACTGGAACATGATCAAGGAGCACCTGGTGCGGTATAAAAGGGGCCACCTCACTCCAGCAGGAGGCCAGAGTCCGGTGGAGGAGGACGAGGTTGCAAGTGAGGAGTGGAGGTGGCAGAAGAAAGGATTGAGTTGAGGATATTGGAACATGGTGTTGTGTGCAGGACATTGAAAATTAATAAACACGTGTTGGGTTTTGTACTTACGGTGTCCGCCTGTCTGTGTCCAGGCCAAGTTCCACAATGATGCCTCTCTTCGCCGCCTCCACTCCTCTCCACCAAGACTTTGTCTTCTTCCTCCTGACTCCAGCCATCGAACGGAGGCAGGCGGCCCCATTTATACACACCCAGATGTGCTCCAGGTGCCTTCCAGTGTGGCGGAAGTACTGGCTACGCACCCGGAAACACTCTGGGTGTCCCTGGTCGTCTTCCCTCCGGCACTTCCGGTTGTGGCGGAAGTGCTGAGGACCAGGGCTCTCCAGGCATCTGGTGGTGACCACGGGCTCCTATAGGGTTGAGCTTCAAAGCTCTGTACCTGTGGTCCCCAAAGCCACCAGGGCGGTCACCCCCTCGTGGTCTGGAGCAGGCGTAAGCTCTCCTCCGGTCCTTGTGGGCGTCCCGGCTGGGCACCACCCCCAGCCTCTTGCCACAATATATATATGTTCACTCTCAATATATCTGCACTTGATTTTACATCTCTGATTTGCATTGCCTGTTATTTCGTCGCTTGGGGAAAAAAAGAACTGTTTGTAAGGAGTACGGCTTATTATTATCTGGAGAATCCTCAGGTTAGCCAAGTCAATAGTCTTGGTTGTGTAGTTGCCGTTACAATCTCAGTGGTGAGATGTGCTAAGTTAATAGAGACCTTCCCCAAGAGTCTTGAAGCTGGAATTGCCACAAAAGCATTGACCTTGGAGGATGAGCATCTACACACACTCCAGATTTCTGTTTTTTTTTTGTCTTAATTATTAATTTATTGTGTCACAATAAAAATATTTTGCACCTTCAAAGTGATGGGCATGTTGTGTAAATCAAATGTTGTTAACCCCCCAAAAATCCATGTCAATTCCAGGTTGTAATGTGACAAAGTGGACAAATAAGTGGATAGTACTGGCGAGCTTTGTTGGGCTGAATGGCCTGTTCTCGTCTAGAGTGTTCTAATGTTCTAATGTTCTAAAGGAGGACAAACACCGAGGGGGATGGATAATTTCACAAGGCACCGTAAGTACTTGCAGCTAAGTGTACATTAGAATAAGTTTTGCAATACTTTAGCACTTGAAGAAATACGTTGCAGACAGGGCCGGATTAAGAGCTTTGGGGGCCCGTAGCACATTTCAAATTTGGGGGCCCTTTTGGTCTGCATCATCTGAAGTTTAGATTCTGAACAGTTCAAACCGGACTAAATAATTATTTTACTCTCGATTATAATAAGAATCTTATAATATTTATGTGAATTTTATGTGTTGGGCCCCTAAAGTTTTGTTGTGTAAGAAATTTACAGTTTAAAAACGTAAAGATAATATTTTTAAAGACCAGTTTTTCAATGCTACACTTTTTCATTAAATATTGGGTCCACCATTTGGGGGCCCGTAGCATATGCTACATGTGCCTATTGGTTAATCCGGCACTGGTTGCAGATGAGATGAAGATTTTTCTGCTAATGGCACTCATTTCACATGTAGCCAAACGCAATTTTCTCTTAAGCTTTGCTGCAACTTTACCTTCATGCAAATAGTTTATCTGCTCACTAGTGTACACAACGCATTGTTTGAACCATCGTCTTCCATTAGAGGGTCAGAGGGGTAATTGTGCAAATAAAAGGTCTGCAAAGCTGGAAAGAGTGTGTTTTTCAGGCTTTTATTATACTAATAATTTGCCATTTTCTTGGCAAATCGTTGTGCTCCGACATTATAGGTGCTTTAAAAAAAAGGTTTCTTCTTTTTATTAACCCACAGAAGCAAACTTAGCCAGCATCTAGTTGGCCATATCTGTTCATATTCAGAAAGCCAGCATCTGATGAAGATTGGGAACAGAACAAAATGTATTGTTTGATTCTTCCAGTTCTGCATATTGCTAAGGCTTCAAGAACTTGGCTTTACACACAAAAACACACATTCTTTATATAAACTCCCCCCCCCCCCCCCCGCCCCCCAAAAAATGTTTTGTATATTTATATATATAGAAACAACTATTAAAGACATCATTAACGTTAAATCCAATCGAACACTTCATAAATATCTCTATGAACATTTATGTTACATATGCAGTGCATCAATGCTTTTGTTAAAATCATGAGGGTGTCTTAAAAACTATAATTAATAAACGGACTGCCCAGAAAAGACATTCCAGATATTCCAGTTTGATGTCTTGAACCAAATGAAAAATGTGCTTCTTTTTTCGAAAATCTTTTAAAGAAGTTTCATTTCTCTCCTTTGTCTGGCAACAGGATTTTGTCAAAACCTACAGATTTGCCCCTCACTACCTCTTCTACTTTTATAATTGTCCTTCTTTACCTTTAGAATCAGGCAAAGACTTCAAGTGCAAGGTTCTGATTTTGGGTCAAGAGAAAGAGCAATAGTTGTGCAACCATATATACAGATTGGCAGCTTTCAAAGTGGACAGACACAAGGACAACATGACCACAATCCCATCCAAAGCCATTATGAATAACATGTAACTGTCATATATCTGGTTTAGCAGTTTGTTGGACTTGGTTTTTTTTGGGGGGGGGGGGTTAAAGGAAGGCCTGATCACTCACGTCAGCTGTTTTCACATTTTGTCTTGACTTATTTTCTGATGCTCAGAAGGTTTCGTGAAAATGTGAACTCCATGTAGATGACCATGTCATATGTCCATAACATCTCAGCGGAAAACACCTTTGGCTCTATTTACAGTATGCTGATTGTACTGGATCACGCTTTCATCACACAATACTTTTCTCTTTATTGATTTATATTATAGATCTACTATTCTAACGTGGACACTTGATATTGAAAGTTTTAAATGAGTTGTTGTCAACCAGTTTCATCTCTGTGAGACACAGTCGCCTTATTGGAATTTTTATTTATTATCGCTCAGGAATAGAGCAGGACTGTAGATGGTAAAATGAACTCTTCCTGAAGGATATATGGGCCTGCATCCCACTGGAAGCTAGCAGCTTTTTTGTTCAGCATCCAGTGCAGCCAGAGAAGGAAATTCCCAATTCAGATGCCTCATGTTCAAACGAAAACACTGAAGTGGTAGGGTGGGCTCCATATCAGAAGATTTTCTTTTTGATTCTAGAAATAGGATTTAGATATTAATCTAATGGCTCCTCTTTGGTGATCTGTTTCAAGGATCCATCCACAACAACAGATTGCCACTAGCAATTTTATCATTCACATTGGTGGAGCCGTCTCCACAGGGGATTTGTCATTAGTGAGAATTCTGTGCTCCATTCCTCAGGAAGCCTGTCAGCTCCAATGCTAGTGACTTGGCCCAATCTGAGAAATCCTTTTCTATAATTCAAAATTAAATCTCCTCAGTAGAAAATGTTCTGTTGATGGCAGGAATCCTCTTTGCAGGTATGTCATATTGGACCGACACAGCAATATCTACAGGACTTTTGTTTCAGTGATTATGCAGATGTGGTCCCCACCAAAGATGTGCCTTCTTCATCCTATAGACGCGTCCTTTGGAGGTCTCTATTTTAGATCCAAGAGTATCCCATTACAGGCGTGTCATGTTGATTTAAAGAATCTCCATTTCTCCATTATTCATCTGAGAGGAGTCTTCTTAAAGACTCAGTTGACACAGAGTTTCCTTTTTCTGATTATGCTGGGTGAAGGCATTGCTGTAGTGAATGTAACGTAATGATTAAAGTTATGAGGCCTTGACTGGAAGTTTGTCTTGCCGATGCCAAACGATTTAGAATCACCTGCTGCCAATTGCCACTGCAGTGACACATCTTTGATCTGACAGGTGACATCTTTGGTGATTGGTCTCGTTGAGGTGGGAGACAGTCTGTTGAAGTTGATCTGAATGGAGCCCCAATAAAGATCAGTTTCCTCAACCCAACAGACCCCTTCAGAAATCGGTCTCGTTTATTAAAGATGGCAAGTCTCTACTCCCTTCTTGACTTCACACAGTGTGCCACAGCAACACAACCCATCTCTTGCTTGAAGAAATGAAGATCTAGTCTGTTAAGTCTGTCAAGTTTATTTTTTGTATGTGTGTGTTCACTGAATGCACACATTTGGCATCACATCCATCCGTATGTTTTCTTTTTACAGAATTACAAAAGTAGGTAATGCAAAGTCATTGTCTTCAGGCTTCACTGCTGCATTCGTAAATGTTGTCCTCCACCAGTGCAATCACTTGTTCGAACTTGTGTTGGAGCTGAGTGCGCCTGGTTGTGGGGTTGGCATCCAGTGCACTCACGACCTAATTTGAGCAGAGAGAAACAAGAAACAAGAAAAGCTGATGAGAATGTGGTGTATCAAGGAAGTCTGTGAGTGACGGAACCTGCAAGCAGAAGCTTGAGAAAACGTCTAATGCCACTCTTTACCCCGCTGACATTATTCACACCTTTCAGTGCATGACAGTGTGCAGCAGGAAGCGGTTGAATGTGCAAAAAGTGAAGCACACGTGATACTCATTATAGTTTAAGGATTACTGATTGTGCTGTTGCTCTGTTTGTGTGGCCTCCATCTAGCTGAGCACAATGTGGTGCTCTGTTGGCCTGGGTACTTCCATCACCGGGTTATTTTGCTTATTTGAAAGCACCACAGTACCCTCAAATTCCATACTAAAAGCAAAACACATCCTTACTTGACAAAAAACAAAGTCAACTTCAAAAGAAAAAAACTACATAAACCTGTAAAATGAAAATGGAACATACTAAGACCTTTTCTATTTTTCGAATGTGTGTGCGTATACGGTATATACCTTCACTGAACAAACACATCCATTCAATTATCTAATCAACCAATCATGTGGCAGCAGCACAATGCATAACATCATGCAGATACAGTTTAGGATCTTCAGTTAATGCTCACATTAAACACCACAATGGTGAACAAATGTGATCTCAGTAATTTTAGCCATGGCATGATAGTTGGTGCCAGACAGGCTGGTTTGAGTATTTCTGTAACTGCTGATCTTCTGGGATTTTCATGTACAACAGTCTTTAGAGACTACTCAGAATGGTGAAAAAGCCAAAAACATCCTGAGAGTGGCAATTCTGCGGACAGAAACACCTTATTGATGAGAGGAGAACGGCCATGGTGGTTCAAATGCCCAAAGGGGACTGGGCGGTCTCGTGGCCTGGAACCCCTACAGATTTTATTTTTTTCTCCAGCCTTCTGGAGTTTTTTTTTGTTTTTTCTGTCCACCCTGGCCATCGGACCTTACTCCTTTTTATGTTAACTAAGGTTGTCTTATTTTAATTTCTTATTTGTCTTTTATTCTTCTTTTCTTCATTATGTAAAGCACTTTGAGCTACTTTTTGTATGAAAATGTGCTATATAAATAAATGTTGTTGTTGTTGTTGTTGTTGTTGTCAAGCAGACATAAAGACTATGGTAACAACTGTAGAGAGCAGAAAAGCATATCGGAAGAAGTAACACATTGAATCTTGAAGTGGGTGGGATACAACAGCAGAAGACCATGTTGGGTTCTACTCCTGTTAGCCAAGAATAGAAAGCTGATGCACAGCTTTAATTGAGGCACAGGCTCAATAAAACTAGACAGATGAACACTGGAAAAATCAAGCCTGGTCTGATGAATCTCAATTTCTGCTGAGGCACACAGATAGTAGGGTGGGAATTTGATCCATGAACCCAACCAGCTTTGTGTCAACAGTCCAGGCTAGTGGTGGTGATGGTGTAATGGTGTAGGTAATGTTTTCTTGGCAACACTTTGGGCCCGTTAATACCAATCAATCATTGATTGAATACCACAGCTTATTAAGGGTATTGTAGCTGATCATGTGCATCCCTTTATGGCCACAATTTACCCATCTTCTAATGGCTACTTCCAGCATGATATCTCACCTTGTCACAAAGCCAATGTCGTCTCAAACTCAAACTGGGTCTCATGAACATGGCAAGGAGTTCAGTGTTTTTTAGTGGCCTTCCCAGTCAGCAGATCTGAATGCTTTTGGGATGTGGTAGATCTTCTGTAAGTGTGTGATGCAATCATGTCAATGTGGGCCAGAACCTCAAAGGAATGTGTCCAAGATCTTGTGGAATCCATGCCATGTAGAACTGAGGATAGTTTGAGAGCAAACTCAAGTGATCCTAGTAATTTGTTCAGTGAGTGTGTATATGTACTGTATATTTTCTACAACATTACATTTACTGTTATTATTATTATTATTTTATACTGTAAATTAGGAAAACACAAAAGATAATGCTGAAAACTTTACCTACCTGTGTCCGATATCTCTTGGCATAATTATAAATTTCAGTCAAGGCCAAATTTGTGTTAAACTCATTTCTGTATTTCTGTGAAAAGGAAATAAAGGGCATTAACTTCAATTAGGATGTAACAGTTAGGCCATAGTTGTGATAGATGCAGTTTTGCCTTGTGGCTTTGTTCGAAACCGAGAAAAACAAATGCAAAAACTTACAAACAAACAAAAAAAAATACATATGTGGTGAGCAACATCCATCCTGGTGGGCCGTAGTGGCTACAGTTTTTTGTTTCAGTCCTGCTGCTTAATTAGAAACCAATCTTCACCAGAAACAGATCTTATTTAGGACATGTGCAGAGGAGAGATGCTGGGTATGCTGGGAAAAGGATGTTAAAGATAGAGCTGCCAGGCAAGAGGAAGGCCTAAAAGAAGGTTTATGGATGTGGTGAGAGAGGACATGCAAGTGATGGCTGTAACAGAGCAAGATGTAGAGGACAGGAAGATATGGAAGAAGATGACCTGCTGTGGCAACCCCTAACAGGACCAATCAAAGGAAGAAGAAGAAGAAGTTAGTGTTTTACTCTGCCATGTCGGGTCATTCTTATACTGTAGATTTGTTTCCTTTCCAAGGATATCATCCAAATGATTTGAAGCATAAAAAGGATGAATAATTCTCAGTCTTTCTCTTTTTTCCCTTCAGTTTCCTTCTAAATATTTTACTAAACCCGATAGTTCATGATGAATACATGCAGATGTAAATGGAGACAAGTTACATGGAGAACTGCTGCTTTCTTTGTCATTTGCATGATATCGCTAATAGGAAGCAATTAAGAACAGTGAATGCAGCATTTTAAGACCAAAATAAGCAGTTAAAGGTGTGAAATGTGAACAAGTGAGACCACTAAAATGACGCGTTAAAATGCTGCTTGATCAATAAGTGCTTCATCAGCAATATTTGACTTCTCATTAAGAAATTGGGTTGGAATCAAAACCTGCAGCCCTCCAGGACTGATGTTGCTCTTGGCTGAAATCCATTAATTAAACTCACTACGTTTTCAGGAACAAAGTTGAACATTATAAAAATGAAAAGCAGCATTTAGTGTAAACAGGAACTAAATAATTAAAAATATATGTAAATAAACAAATGAACAAACAAATGAATAAATAAATACATTCAAGACACTAGCACATTCCAAAGAAGAAGAAGGTCTCCCCATTTCAGTGGTGAGGCCTCATCGTTTCATTGTAAATTACCACCTAGCGCCCTCATCTGCCTAACACAGCGGACGTACAGCAGCCTGTTTTTCCTGAGCGTTTGCCCACTTTGGTGCTCTTCTGTCTTTTACAAGTGCTGTTCTGAGTCAGGGGTCTCTTACCCACACAGTGTCCATCTCTTCCCTTAATGATCTACATTTCTTTTGTTAATCGACATTCTGCTTTCAGCCCTTTTCCAGGCCACTGAGTTGTAGCTCTAATATGGAATTTGTTTCTTGCTGCACAGAAGACCCCCCTCTAACTGAGATGCCTCACTGCCTTTTCTTATGAATTGAAGTTCAGCCTTCTGTTTCATCCACATTACCTGCAGTGCTGGAGGCGAGTGACAGGCATGTTTTATCTTGTTCCCTTATGCCAGTGTATCCTATTTACTCTTTCTAATGTGATCTGACATGCTTCTTTTCCTCGAGAGATCACTTTAGATTTCATCTTTATACACTGTGTTCATGTTCTTCCAGTATTTGCATTGTTTTTTTTCTCTAGTTACACCAATCTTCATGTGGGGTTGGTAGACTTGTGAATGGGATTGCCAAGTGTGCCCGTGGCAGTCTGTTGGAGTGGCCCCTTGTCCAGGGCTGGTCTTTGCTTTGCTTCCAATATTTCAGGGATTGACTCCAGGCCCTTTGATTTGAATTGGATTATAACTGAATTTGAAATTATGTTACTTTATAATTTTTCACAATTTTTGTGCTACTTTATGATTTGGTTGGGGACCTTGAAAATTTACAAAATTATATGGCTAATGTAGATATTTGGAAAATATGATTTAAAGGGGGTTCTTAGGTATCACACCTTTGGTCTTTCGTCTGACCTGGATGTACTTCCTTCATGCAATGACCTTGGACCGAAAGTACTCCAGGGTCCTGAAGAAAAGGGGCCTTCTCATTTCACTGGGGAAATTAGAGTTGGGAGTGGAATTGGCAATGCTCTCCTGGGAGGAGTGGATGAAAAGAGAAGAAATGAATTGTATTGTTGATTTTTGGACTGTGGAAAATAAGAAGCCTATATAAAGTACAGTATTTTTAAAAAATAAAAGAGAATTTGAACCCAGGACTGTGTTGGTGCATTTTGTTTATGGGATTCAGGGATCTGAGACACCACCTACAGGTGACACTCCATTTTGTAATATTGCACAGGAGATGCGACACCAGAAGTTTTATATTTTACATTATAATATTAAAAAGTTTGTCTTGAGTACAAATTGTAATTTTTTATTGCTGGTTTATAAATTACACCAAGAGCATTAGAATTAAGAAAATACATTTTCTGTTCTTACATCAGAAGGGGTTACTTTCCATGGCCTTTCTGAGCAGCAGTGAGCCAACAGTAGTGCGCAAGAGACGTGTGATCTATCTATCTATCTATCTATCTATCTATCTATCTATCTATCTATCTATCTATCTATCTATCTATCTATCTATCTATCTATCTATCTATTATATAGTGCCTTTCATATCTATCTATCTATCTATCTATCTATCTATCTATCTATCTATCTATCTATCTATCTATTATATAGTGCCTTATCTATCTATCTATCTATCTATCTATCTATCTATCTATCTATCTATCTATCTATCTATCTATTATATAGTGCCTAATCTATCTATCTATCTATCTTTAGCTAAATTGTATTTATTTGATATTTTCAGCTCTTTATGTGGGAACACTACACACACATCCATCTCTCCATCTGCCTGTCTATTAATTCTCCAGCTTTCCCAAAATCATATACTGTCAGATTCCCAGAAATAATTATAGATGATGCTTCCATCAAGGTCAGTTAATTCTATGACATTTTTTGACATTTTCTACATGTTCTGAAAAATATAACAGTACAAATTTAAAGAAATATTACATATAGAAATACATTTTTCTAACAAAATGTACAGCTGTTCATTTCTTACCCGCGACTCTTCTGCTAAATGTGCATTCATTTCCTGTTCGCTCAGAGGTGTCATTTCTTGGATCTGCTGATAATAGCGCTGGACTGTTTTCTTGTACTCTGGGATCTCTTTAGCATAGAGCAGCTTGTTGGTGGGCGAATCCTGCAATAAATACACAGCAGATCTGTTATTGTGAACCTACTGAACTATTCTGCATGGGTGCTTTCCATGAAAGGCTCAAAATAACTTGATTTTAGGATGCCTTTGTTCCACTTTTTAATGCGTAACATTCATGTGTGGAAAGTTTAAAATACACAAACCAGTTTTTGGCTATTCTTGCTGCCTTGTCTAAACAACTTGTCATTTTTTTCCCTTTCTGAAGGAAGAGCTCTTATCAATGTGCTACACCGGGTATAGCCTTTTGTATCCTAACAGACTTAAGAATAATGCCTTGGGACCTTAAATCTGCAGAATGCTCCACCTGATAACTTCACTCTTCCTTCCTCTTCTGTATGAAACTTCCTCAAATGTCCCATCTGTTGCTCAACCCCGAGGTGGCCTTTTACTTACAGACCTTGAATAACAATGTTGCTGTCTGGAAATGACTCAAGGGGTCAAAAATATATTGGCCAGTATCTAATATAATAAATCATAACATTCCACACTGATGCAGCCTTTGAGGTGAAGCCTGCTCCTTATTATGTCTGGTAAATTCAGAATATGATGAAAATGACACAAACAGCTTTGTGACATTCACAACTGCACAAACATCCTGCAAATGTCCTCATATAAGAAGAATAAACACGCACTGAAATGAGCTGTACTGTAAATGCCACTGTGGTATTTCAGTATGTCTCACTATTTGGAAACATAATTTCAAGCTGCATTTATATATTTAGGGACACATACTCTACTCACAGTGGAACGTGGAATATTTAGATTGTAGAAATTCATTTGGGACTGGGCTCCTTAGAACTGAAGCTTGTCAAGTGTGGGAAACTGAGCTGAGTGTTTCCTCGCAAACTTGAAACCAAGCTTATCTGATTTAAAAAAAAATGTAGTAGCATTGCCTAGCAATACCTTGGAAGCTGAACTTATCAAATTTAAAAAATTCAGAACGGGTTGATCAGGCTGCAACCTAGATGTCATGTTAAGAGATATCAGAATGCAGGTCCTGATGCATGTGAAATGAAAGGCTCCTATAATTTAGCAGTTTAGTGACGTTAGGCTGGCGATGTTTGCTGACCTGTAGTTACTACATCTCAGTAAGATATTAAAGCTAACAAAAATTAAGATGCAGGTAATAAAAGCTCTGGCTAATCCATGCTGTGTAAATAATCCTTCACCAAGAGCTCAACTCAGAAGTACCACTGTTAATGGAAAAGGATAGAATATGTTTACCTATCCATCTAGGAAGTCTGGTTCCTTTCTAATACATATTAATAATACAATAAGTTATTTGTCGCCAGAAACTATTTAGTGTCCATTTTCCTTTAGTACAGCATCACTCTAAACTGTTAACAGCCAAAGACAACTGTTTCAACCAGCGCATCTCCTGCAAACCCTCCCTGTCAGTTATGCATATTTCATTAGGGTGGATGGAATAAAATTAACACATGGCAGTCATTTTTATTATTTTGATATTCGATTCAGCTCTGTGACATGTTTCCAAGCAAACTGTCACATTTGGTTATTTTTTTTTTTTGAAAATTATCAGATTTTATTAACTCACAAAACAAGGCCAGCATATTTGATTGTGAAGTGAAAAAGAAGTTTACAGAAAATTGAATCTTACAATGGCATTATCATTTAGGGATACATTTTACTATAATGATATAAGAGAAATTAAGTTTAATTTGAAATTAAGCTAAAATTTCCTACTTGATCACAGATACACCATTTGTAAATATTTAATTTTTGGGAACATAGGCATGGGTGTTGTAGTCGCCTTGGGTCGGTGGGGGATTTGGGTGAACCCTACTGGGTGGGGAGCCCTTGAAGCCTGGAAAGAAAAGTTTGTTTTTTTGACAGGAAGGGGACCACAAAGACTGCTTATATATAGTGCCCAGAATTCTGTGCTACACCCCTGAACACGGGCCAAGTATTCTAATAATATATGATCATGTTTCATATAAATAAGTTCTCTTTCAGTTGTATGATCATTTTCCTCAATAAATAACCAAGTATAATATTTTTGTCTCATTTGTTTAACTGGTTTCTCTTTATCTACTTTTAGGACTTAAGTTAAAATCTGATGATGTTTTAGGTCATAATTGTGCAGAAATATAGAAAATTCTAAAGGGTTCACAAAGTTTCAAGTACAACTGTATGTTAATGTTCTTGATTCTATATTATTGTATTGCACTATAAAATCTGAGTGATCCTCCACAGCATCACTAAAGTGTAATTAACATGGCAGTAGTGTATGGGCCATTCCAGATTGATTTTTTAGTTGCAAATATTACATATTTGTGAGTGGCAAAAGTATGTGAACCTCTAATTATCAGTTAGTTTGAAGGTGAAATTCGAGTCCGGTGTTTTCAGTCAATAGGATGACAATCAGGTGTGAGTGGGCACCTTGTGTTATTTAAAGAACAGGGATCTATCAAAGTCTGCTCTTCACAACACATGTTTGTGGAAGTGTATCATGGCATGAACAAAGGAGATTTCTGAGGACCTCAGAAAAAGAGTTGTTGATGCTCATCAGGCTGGAAAAGGTTACAAAGCCATCTCTAAAGTGTTTGGACTCCACCAATCCACAGTCAGACAGATTGTATATAAATGGAGGAAATTCAAGACCATTGTTACCCTCCCCAGGTGTGGTCGACCAACAAAGATCACTCCAAGAGCAAGGCGTGTAATAGTCGACAAGGTCACAAAGGACCCCAGGGTAACTTCTAAGCTACTGAAGGCCTCTCTCACATTGGCTAATGTTCATGTTCATGAGTCCACCATCAGGAGAACACTGAACAAAAATGGTGTGCATGGCAGGGTTGAAAGGAGAAAGCCACTGCTCTCCAAAAAAAACATTGCTGCTCGTCTGCAGTTTGCTAAAGATCACGTGGACAAACCAGAAGGCTTTTGGAAGAATGTTTTGTGGATGGATGAGACCAAAATAGAACTTTTTGGTTTAAATGAAAAGCGTTATGTTTGGAGAAAGGAAAACACTGCATTCCAGCATAAGAACCTTATCCCATCTGTGAAACATGGTGGTGGTAGTATCACGGTTTGGGCCTGTTTTGCTGCATCTGGGCCAGGACGGCTTGCCTTCATTGATGGAACAATGAATTCTGAATTATATCAGAGAATTCTAAAGGAAAATGTCAGGACATCTGTCCATGAACTGAATCTCAAGGGAAGGTGGGTCATGCAGTAAGACAACGACACTAAGCACACAAGTCGTTCTACCAAAGAATGGTTAAAGAAGAATAAAGTTAATGTTTTGGAATGGCCAAGTCAAAGTCCTGACCTTCATCCAATTGAAATGTTGTGGAAGGACCTGAAGCGAGCAGTTAATGTGAGAAAACCCACCAACATCCCAGAGTTGAAGCTGTTCTGTACATAGGAATGGGCTAAAATTCGTCCAAGCCGGTGTGCAGGACTGATCAACAGTTACCGGAAACGTTTAGTTCAGTTATCGCTGCACAGGGGGGTCACACCAGATACTGAAAGCAAAGGTTCACATACTTTTGACACTCACAAATATGTAATATTCTATCATTTTCCTTAATAAATAAATGACCATGTATAATATTTTTGTCTCATTTGTTTAACTGGTTTCTCTTTATCTACTTTTAGGACTTGAGTGAAAATCTGATGATGTTTTAGGTCATATTTATGCAGAAATATAGAAAATTCTAAAGGGTTCACAAACTTTCAAGCACAACTGTATACGCAATGTCACACACATGTGCTTGGAAGACAATAATAACAACAATTTGTTTGTCTAGCCCGAAATCACCCAAGGAGCGCCTCAATGGACTTGATCTTTGACAGGCCCCAGCCTTGACTCTCTAAGAAGACAAGAAACTCACCTCCCAAAAAATTTGTAGAGGGAACAAAAATGGAAGAAATCTTTAGAAAGGCAATTCAAAGAGAGACCTCCTTCTAGGTTAAGATGGGTGTGCAATTGGTGTTAGAAATGGGATAAATACAATACACAAAACAGAACACAAGTAATCTTCTTCACACAGTTAGATGGCCAATCTATCATTGCCACCTCAGGAATAGAAATACAATAGTAGAAATGACTTTGTCGAGTCGAGGGTTGGCGCTCTCACCTAATGGCCCTCCTTTCCTTTTGCATTCAAAACAGACGACTGACAGCCACCTGAACCTGCCTCTCCTGGAATATCACCTTAAAGGTGGTACCACCACCACAACCCTCCAGTCTCGCTTTATGACTTCTGTCTGTAATGGTCTTATGACAATAATTGTCAATAATTTACTTCAACTACTTTTTGTATTTCTAAATATATAGGGATCACCATCTGGTGCCTTGGAGCTTCATCTTTGTTTTTGGCTCTTTGCCTCACATCAAATAATGTAGAGTATAAGCAACAGGAGATTGAATCAAGTGAACAACTTAAATAAAATTTAATTTCAAACTAAACATGTTAAGTACAATTGAGTAAATAAATTGCACCGATAGACAAATTGGGCTGGTAGAGAGGTGGCTTAATGCCTCGATGCACGTCGCCCTTTACAGTTTTCAGTTTCTTCCTCTCCATCATCATCAAGCATATTCTCTGGTAGGGCAAACAAGCTGTCACCTATCTTCACTTTTACATTTCTTTGAGTCGGTATGTGTATGCATGTGCTTGTGTCGGCCTCCATGTGTGCATACTTGTATATTCAAATAAATCATATATCTCAAAAAGTACTTGTGAATGTTTGTTTTTTTCCAAATCAATAGGTCTGATCCCACCTCTAAACAGAACAGATTGCAAAAATCCCAGTCACATTAAACAATTTCAACAGAATTTTTTTATTGGACACAGGTTAAACTGTTTTTGAAGGCTGTTGGGGATAAGTACTGAATCCAAAAGAACAGGCCTGGAGCCTGTAACAAGACAACCACAGTGTAGCGTATTTGAAGAGACTGGTCAACTTGTTTGAAAGGTATCATTATACATAGAACTTGACATTCAGGGTGGATGTCTTAGAGGCTGCTTGCTCTAAAATGTTCACGTTTTGCTGGGATGTATGAATCCGGGAGCTCCACACAATGCAGTGCAGTATTAGACTGGATCAGGTGCATTGTTACCCAAGAAGGAGCTATTGAGAACTTTCAAAGCATTTCTGTTCTTGCTTGTCTGAGACACTATTACTTTGGTAAAAGGTGAAATATTGTTTTCTGTTTTCCCCTGAACCGCACAGAGCATTAAACAAATATAAAACAATACAAAATGGATGTGTTCACTGGGTAAAAGACCTTACCTTGCCCAACTGCAAATCCGAGATAGAGCACGCATCTATGAAAGCCTGAGCTATGACAGAGAGGCAAGCATCCATGTGATCAGTCTTGTCAATATCAAAGACAAATTGTGGATTTTTTAAGATGTTCACCCAGAATCGTAAAGGTAAGCTGAAAAACAGAAAAACAAAACAAATACAAATTAACTATTAAAGGAAAAAGTGTAACCTTGTGGAAGTAAAGCAAAAACACACAATTCTTGGTGTGGTGGAGTCAATCATGATAATCAAATTTCACTATCAGTACACATTTATAAATAAAGTAGTTGAAATAAATGCCCCAGATATTCCCCTGTTAGATTTTTTAGTCCCAGTATATTATACTACCTTTAAAATTCAGTTATAGATAGAAGATTAGGGAGGAGACCACCATAGAGGAGGAACAGTTTGGTTTTATGCCATGGAGAGATACTGTAGTTGCAGAACAGGAAGGCTTCCATATGGCATTTATTGATTTGGAGAATGTTTATGATAGAGTGCCACGTCAGGAGGTCTGGAGGTGCATGAGAGAGAAAGGTGTACCAGAGAAGAATGTGAGGATTGTCCAGGGTATAGATGAGGAAGTGAGGACTTAGGTTTAAAACCATGTTGGGGTAACAGACAAGACCCCATCAGAGTAGGTCTGCACCCTTGATCTTCTTCTTTGATCTGGTTTTGGATGTGTTGACTCATGGGATAATAGACCAATTGTCCTGGTGCAGGCTTTGTGCTGATGTCATTGTGTTGTGTAGCATCAGAAATGAGGAAGTGGAGAGGAATTTGGAAGAAAGAAGAAGGGCTTTGGAAGACAGGGAAGTGAAGATAAATAGGAAGAAGACAGAAGATTTGAGGTTTAGTGATGGCAAGAAGTTAGCCTGCAGGGAGAGCTATTGAAAAGAGGGAATAAATTAACATATCTAGAATCAGCGGCAGCCCGAGATGGTAAATTAGATGCAGACATAACTTATAGAGTGCAGTGTGGATGAAACAACTAGAAGAAGTTATCTGTGATTGAAGAATTAAGGTGAAACTTAAAGGTAAGGTTTTAAAAACCGTGGTAAGACTGGCAATGACATATGAAGCTGAGACATGGGCAGTAAAGGCAGAGCAGGAGAAGAAGTTGTATTTATCAGAAATTAGAATTTTGAGATGAATGTCTGGAGTTACAAAATGGAGAGAATAAAAAATTAGACAATCAAAGGGACAACAAAAGTGGAAGAGATATTTAAGAAAGTACAGAATATTAGATTCAAGTGGTATGGACGTGTGATACCACAGGACAGACAATGAATATGTGGGAAAAGTGTCAGAGGAATGGAAATTGTGCCTAACAATATGGAATGACTTATTTATAAAATAATCATAGATATATGCATATGTAAGTGTGGATAGAATATGTAAAAACAGCATTTGAGATTTCTCAAGTTGAAGTCCAACACCAAATTGAACTGTATAGCTGCTTAAAGAATAAAAAACGGCATTTTCAATGGTCATTTAATAGTAAACGAGCGAGTGGACAGTTACACATATGGGGCCCAAATGCAAGTTATCACAGCAAGCATAAGAATTGTGTACAACCGCAGCATGACTTCTTTTATGAGACAGCTGATGCATTAAAAAAGTGGCAATTTTCACTAGACATAGACATTGCTGAAAGTGATCTCATACCTGTATTAGTGGTAAATGATTAACTGAGATGTTTAAAGAAAGCTGTATAACACAGCACTTAAAATGATAAGGGGACTAAACCGCACGCTCGATTAAGAAATTGTGTAAAATTTGTAGTGCATAATGAGGAGGAGGACCAAGAAGATGACAAAAACAGAGAATACCAGCAATTATTTGTTTCTACTTCAAGCACTGTTTTGAAGAACATTATTGCTAAAACAGCAATTTAAAATTGAGGGTGCTAGTGAAGGACTGAAATGCTTGTAAGTCTGTAGAATAAAGTTGTTGTAGCTCAAAAAACAGGCTAGCTTAAAGAAAAGCATCCTAAAGGGCAACAAAAAAAGTCAAATACAAAAATAATGTCTAAATAGCAAAGTCTATAAATTGTGAAAACACCTTTGCTTAAACAAGGAATGTCATGAGCAGCCCCATGAAGAGCTTGCAGCTTTTTATTTCCCAGTTCTCTCATCACATGTCTCATGCATATTTCCTGCTGCCCAGCTTCTTAAGGAGATGAGTGTGGTCACAAGAAAGGAGCAAGAGAAGGGCGGGACTAGAACCTGTGGACAGGCTCATACCTAATAGGCAAATATTTTATTCAATTAAAAAAAAAAAGAAAAGAAAATTCCATATATATTTGGCAGAACAGGGCAGCGGGATGATGTAGTGGTTAGTTCTGATACCTCACAGACTCAGTGTCTTGGGTTTAAATACCACACCTGGTCATTTTCTGGGTGCAGTTCTCTCCAGGACGTCATGATTTATAATCCAGATTTCTTTTTTCTCCTTTCCTCAAAGATGTGTGTTTGGTGAATTTGCAATTCTAATTGAATCTGTGATGGGCCTGGTGATAGTGAATAGAGGTATGTCCATTCATGGTGTCTGCAATCATCTGGTACACTGTCTGGTGGAAGTCGTTGGTCCTATCACAAGCATGTAATTCTATTTGCCAGAGCAGTGAAGAAAATGGCTAAAATGCTGGTGACGTCAAGGGAACAAACATCTACAGTATCAACATGTTTCATTTGTGGACACAACAAGCAGGATGTGCTCTATTCAAATGTTAATGCCTTTAACTAAAAACCAGTGATAAAATCTGAGAAGATCTGACCTCATCTTATCTATCTATCTATCTATCTATCTATCTATCTATCTATCTATCTATCTATCTATCTATCTATCTATCTATCTATCTATCTATCTATCTATCTATCTATCTATCTATCTATCTATCTATCTATGTAGTATATAGTGCCTTATCTATCTATCTATCTATCTATCTATCTATCTATCTATCTATCTATCTATCTATCTATCTATCTATCTATCTATCTATCTATCTATCTATCTATGTAGTATATAGTGCCTTATCTATCTATCTATCTATCTATCTATCTATCTATCTATCTATCTATCTATCTATCTATCTATCTATCTATCTATCTAGTATATAGTGCCTTATCTATCTATCTATCTATCTATCTATCTATCTATCTATCTATCTATCTATCTATCTATCTATCTATCTATCTATCTATGTAGTATATAGTGCCTTATCTATCTATCTATCTATCTATCTATCTATCTATCTATCTATCTATCTATCTATCTATCTATCTATCTATCTATCTATCTATCTATCTATCTATGTAGTATATAGTGCCTTATCTATCTATCTATCTATCTATCTATCTATCTATCTATCTATCTATCTATCTATCTATCTATCTATCTATCTATCTATCTATGTAGTATATAGTGCCTTATCTATCTATCTATCTATCTATCTATCTATCTATCTATCTATCTATCTATCTATCTATCTATCTATCTGATTGTAAATAACAGTACAGTGGATATCACTGCTGCCTAAAAATGTTTTGACAAACTTCATCTCAAAAAATTATTTTCACGCCCATTGTGAATGAAAGGGAGTGAGTAAGAGATGTGGTCTATGATGGACTAACATTAGGTCGAGAGTTGTTTCCTGCCTAGTGCCTGTTGTTATTGGCCATGCATAGAGATATGTGGTTTTCAGAAAATGGAAGAATGAAATCTGGATGTGTCATGACTGACTGCATTATTATCCAAGGAACTGGTTTTTGACTTTCTCTGCACCAAAGAGCCTCTCTGTCTGGTCACTACTCAGGGAGTCAATACAGTGGTGGTGCACTCCTATATGTTATTCTTATATATAAGACAGAAGAGAGCAGACTCCTTCACATCTTCTGGCACTCTGCGATGCCCAGTGTCATTTTCTACGCTGTGGTGTGCTCATCTATTATGTATGAAGTACCATTACAAAAATCAAACTGGACAATGAAATGAAAAGTCCGTTGTCGATTAGTTCATGGCCTTCTGGGTCCTCATTGATAAACTTATTTCGTCAACATATTAAATCCGTTAGTGAACAGAGCACATTGTATATGAGCCATAGTCTCAAAGTACACACAGTTGTAAATATATACTTTTTCCATTGTACGTTTTGCTCCATTTTTCCTCCCCAATCTCAAGATGCTTGAGGACATTTAGCCTGCTGAGCTTACCTGTTTGTTTTCCAGATGTGCAGAGTATCTGGGTCAGTTATTCCCCGCTTGTCAGCCTGCTCCTCAAGAAAATCGAAAAAATATTTCACTGCAAAGGGGGGTTTGTCTTTGGGGATGCTTAGAATTGCTTGGAAGAGGTCATCCAGAAACTTCTGAAGCGTTCCCTGTCAGATACACAGAGAGCGAGAGAGAGTGAGAATGCAGTTTGACTGAGCTAGTAATTTACTAAAAAAAAAAAAAAAGGCAAAATCCTTAATGATTAACTGGGAATCTACATAACTTAAAGTTACAGATAAGGATTTGGTAAGGGGGAGTTCTTAAAATGCTTGTCATTTTGTAGCAGATTTATTACTTTAAAAGATCAGATTCCATATTCCATATTCAAAGATAGGATTTCTGTAATAACGTGGTGATTAATCTTCTGCCTTTATACTAGCTTGAAGGGATTTTATGAATATCTTCCCTAATTGCATTGTAAATGTGTGAGTCAAAGGATAATGAAATGACAGCATTAACTCTGTCATGTAGATTAATGTAAAATTCTTCATTGCCATTCTGGCTTCTGCAGCCATTGGAAATATGGGTTAATTTAGCATTTTTTAACTTTCATTTATCCAGCCCCTTCTACTGTGAGCAACACGGTATATGAAGATAATAAACTCATCTCTAGCTAGGTCTATAGCTCCTTGGTCTTAATGATCTATCTCTGTCCCCTCCTTACCACAAAGTTATTTCTGTCACTCTTCTAAGAAGGGAGAGGATTCAAAAGTGTGACCAAATGAACAGTTTGGCCTCACCATTCCAGACTATTCTTGTAAAATTCCCTCAAGTGTCATAGCAGACTGCTTAAGTGACTTTGTCAGTCAGTGAGCTAAAAGCAACAGGATTTGAATCCATGACATGGAAAACTCACCTCCTTATAATCACTAAGCTGCAGTGACTGCTCCTGTATCTCAACTAATCATACATGACAATGAACAGAGATGATTATCTTTATAATTCTACATCAGTAGGTGCTTACAGTTGCATGTCACTACTGCTTTAATGTTTCCGCTCACACTGAAATATGAATTTTCTTCAAAGGGATCAGAGATAACTAAGACATTCCATGCACTGTGCTACACTAATAAAGATCTGTTTAATCATCTAAACATGTTGGGTAAAAGTGTTTAGTGAATAATGAAAATATTTATCAAATTGTACTTAAAAGTGTTTATATTGAATTGAATAACCTGCAGAACTGGATACAAGGAAGAAGCTACACATTTATACTGCACCCATGAGGGGTTTTGAAATAACCCAACATGCACGGTTTTGGGATGTGAGTGTCAAGATAAAGCCAGCATGGAGCTTGGAAAATGAGAAGACTTCACATCTGTTTGTATTCATCATGACATGCAGTACATGGTAGGTTAGCCCATCCACTTCTTTTAGCAAGAACTACCCTGAATGGGATACCATTACAAGGCACAATCACAGACACACACATTTGGAAAAGGCCATTTCAACATTGTCACTCATCCCAAACTGCACGACTTTGGGATGAGGGAGTAAAAGTTGAGTAACCAGTAGAAAATCCACTATGAGACTTGGAGAATGTGCAAACTCCTCATGGGCAGAGACCAACTGGTCATTTCTAAAGATGATCATGTTAGGTTAACTGGTGACACTAAATTGGCCTAGTGTGAGTAAATGTGGGCGTCTGAGTGAGTGTGCCCTACACTCTTAAAAATAAAGGTGCCAGAGTGGTTCGCCCTAGAGATGCCATACAGGAACCGTTTTTGGTTCCCAAAAGACCCATCCACATGAAGGTTCCAGAAAGAATTTTTATTTATTTAACATGCTCCATACAGTGAATAACCATGAATTAGATGGTAACAGATTTGTGAAAGACCAATGGGACCTAATTTTCAAATGACTTTTTTGTTCTTTATTTCAGCTTATACAATTTCTTGTAGTAGGAATTTGGGGTCAGAGTGCAGGGTCAGCTATTGTACAGCACCCCTGGAGCCAAGTGCAGGTTAAGGGCCTTGCTCAAGGGCCCAGCAGAGTAGGATCTCTTTTGGCAGTAATGGGGATTTGAACTGGCAACCTTCTGGATACCAACACAGATCCTGAGTCTCAGAGCCACCACTCTGCCCCCCAGTAACACAGGCTAACTCCAGCTTTTCTTAATCTGTTAGTGTCCTGCAGCCCACCATATGTTAAGGGTTTTACATTTTTTCTACATATCAGGAAGTTTTTCAAAGCACAAACAGTCAACTTCATATGTAAAGAACCCTGACCAGAATGAAATGGTGCTTCATCAAGCAAAGGAGCTATGACAAAGCACACAACACAGTAACTCCTTTTAACTATGTACTGGAATAAGCAGGTTCAAAAAAAGTAAGGATCTTATATGTTTCACTGGGTAATGTATACATTATGCGATTGCTCTTCTCACATTTTCTTTTCTCCTTTTTATTTAATGCTAATTACTGTTTAGTATGAAGGCCTTTGCTCTTATGACTTTCTCCATGTTAGCTTGAAGGTAAAGTCAAAACAAAACAGCATATGTTAACAAAAGAGATGAAGACAATAATTAAGACAAAAGCAGGCTTAATATGGTAATGTTATGCCAGTCTGGGTAGAATGGCGATTTACCATCTCTGGACTGTACTTATTAAAGCCAATGAAATGCAGTTATTGACAAAGCATGAAATTGGCCCTGTATGAATGAGTGTGCCCAGAAGCAGACTGGCACTTTATTCAGGTTTGGCGCCTGTCTTGGACTTAATGCTGTTGGCATAGGTAATGCACATTCATGCCCACAGACTGACACCCACACAAAAAAAAAAAATGGAACAAGCATGCTTGGAAAATGAATTGTTCGATGAAATAATTCCTACAGAACATTGTGTCAGATTGTGAGGTAAAATTAAAGGAAAAAGTAGTTGTGAGTAAAGTATAACTTCCAAACTGAAAAGAAAACAGTCAAACCTTTGTGGAGAGGAGTCTTGTCAGATATATTTCTGGTAGAACCTTCTTGCGGTGGCTCTGGCGATATGATTTCCTGGTCTCCATTTGTTCATCATTTGGAAGTACCTGGGATTTGGAATAAATGGTCATTATTGAATAAAGTGCCCATTTCGTATTTGACCAACTTTGGTTGAACACTACATGACAGAAACAGCAAGAGTAACAGAGAGCCTAAGCCAAATGCAATCATTTCTCTTTTCAACGGTAAAACGTGATAAATATCAAGTATCATAATAAGTCCCTTATGTAAAGACTGTCACAACTGAAGATTCAAGTAAGTGATAATCTGTGTGTTGTTTTAGGAAACGTCTTTATTGTTTTCACTCACAATTCAAGAATGTGATCAAGGCATCCATAAATCTTTTCAGAGAAAAAACACAGACTCAGACAAAAGCAGAACAAATGTGTTTTTGGTTGACTTGTCATTTGCTACTGTAATTAAGGGAGCAAGCATTTGTAGAAGGTAATACATCTGCTCTTGGAAATGACAGCAAGACACATGAAACGCAATGCCTATATTTACATATAATTGTTATTTCGGCAAAACTTAGAAAGGAAGTTTCCAGAACTGAGTAACATTTTGTCAACTAAACAAAAAGGATAAAAGGAAAGAGAAGACAAGGGTAAGAACTGTAGTAGAAGAACAGGACATGGTAGTGGTGCTCAACACAGTTGAAAGTGCCCATTTCATGGAGCAAAAGGCATGAGATTTTTAAAGGAGATAAGTTTAGTCCTTTACTGATTCATCTTAATGAGCAAGATTATGTGATTATGTGAACTTGTCTTCTTGACTTTAGGGGAATATTCCAAAAAATGTAAGTAATGTCCACATTAAGACGCAGTCCCAGAGCATGAAGTGTAAAAAATTAAAGTGAGATTAAAAGTGTTTAATAGACAGGACAACAAGACCATACAGTGAGAGTGTGGTTTTTGCAGAGGATGTGGAGGACGCTGTTAACAAGAATATGGATATGATGCTGTCTATAAAATATTGAAGACTACCAAAGAATCAGAGTTGGCAGTAGATAGGGTGGAAAAATGTAAGGATATTGATGGCCTGAAAAGTTCTGAACAATTTAGAATATACCGATTTTCAGACTAAAGTACAAAGATAAGGAGCATTGGGAATGCTGGTGAGATAACAAAGACACGTGAAATAAGCATTCAGTAATCCACTCCTACCAAGTGCACATGATAGCCTTGCAAAAGAGTTTTATATAAATGAAGGTATGTTATCACCAAATTTTCAAAAAATATTTTTCTACAGGTACTCTAATTTGCAGGGTGGCACCGTAGTGCAGAGGTAGTGCTGCTGCCTCACAGTAATGTGTGTGCCAGGTTCGTGTTCAGGGTCCTCCCTGCTTCTTCTCCATGTCTGCATGGATTTCCTTTGGGTTCTCCAGTTTCCTCCCACTGTCCAAAGACATTGATTTAAGGTGAACCGGCGATGCTAAATTGGCCCCCATGGTACCCTATCCAGGATTTGCTCCTGCCTTGCGCCCTGAGTTAGCAGGGACCCTGGTCCGGATTAAGTGGGTTAGAAAATGACATGACTTTAATTTGCAGATTAGGTTTTCCAGGTACACTGCGTAATGAGCCGTGTAAGATATCAGTTTCTTCACATATCGATGGAAAAAAAGTAACTACAGTACAGTATATGATTAAGGCCCAAGTGTGGGAGGAAACAAGGTGGGAAGTATAGGTACTTACCAAATGAAAATATTTTTCTGTGTCCAAGTCCTTAACTGAAAAAAAAAAATATAGAAAGTAATGAGGAGACATACATTGCGCAGAAATTATCATTTGAAATTAATTTTAACCATTAAACAGCATGCTTTCTTATTGAAAATATATTTCATGAAGTGTTTACAAATTGGGCAGTTTAGGTTTCCTGACTATTCTTGGCATTGATCACACAAATAAGCCCTGGAGCCCATTCCCATTAATTGTAATGTAAGGGAGCTGGAGTGAATTGGTGATGTCCCTACACTGATGGATTAAAGACCAGAAGTCCACATGACCGTCATCATCAAGTTCTTCCATGAGAACCCTGAATGCAGTGAGGACTGATTGAGGTCATTGATGTTCGGTAGAATGCCTAGAGGGGCCTGGGTGGTCTCGTGGCCTCGGAAACCTGCAGATTTTTTTTTCTACAGCCATCTGTAGTTTTTTTTTTTTCTGTCCTCCCTGGCCATCAAACCTTACTTTTATTCTATGTTAATTAGTGTTCCCTGATTTTAATTATTTATTTTGTCTTTTGTTCTCTTTCTTCATCATGTAAAGCACTTTGAGCTCCATTGTTTGTATGAAAATGTGCTATAGAAATAAATGTTGTTGTTCAATGTGAGTCAGGGAACTTTTATAATTAAATGGACCATAGCTACGTAATCTGAAATAATACATAAAATTCTGCTCAATGTGATGTAAAGCATCTTTATGAAAGAGCTCAAAAAGAATTAGATTTATAGCAGTAAAAAAAAAAAACGTTGGTTTGACTTTGTGTCGAATGAGCAGTTGCTCATGGAGTCCCGAATGAGGCACATTACCTGCATTGTGAGGGAGCGTCAGTTATGGCACTACGGCCATGTGGCGCGTTTCCCCGAGGGTGACCCAGCTCGTAAGATCCTCATTGTTGGGGACCTGAGTGGCTGGACCAGACCAAGGGGTCGCCCACGTAACACCTGGCTGTGACAGATAGAGGGTCATTTCTGGAGGGTGGGACTGAACCGCGTGTCTGCCTGGGGGGTTGCCAATCGGGATTGTTTCGTCGTGTGGTGGGCGCGGCAATGTGCTGTACCAGTGCATGCTCCCCAACTTGACTTGCAGTAAAAAAGTCTTTGCTATTCAAGCAAATGAAAATGCATTGACATATCCTGACATAAATTCTGAATTTTTTTTGTCACGTCTCTTTCAAATTTACCCAAAAACTAAGAAGTCCATGTACAAAATAATTTAACTAAATCTTTACCTTAGTTGTTAGTAAATGTAAGATAGTTCCTTACACAACGGAAATGCTTCTTATAGATTGGCACGTGCTTTTTGAAAGTGTAAAGACCCCTGATATCAGAAAGACAATTGCGTTGAACTGCAGGTTTGCTATATTGGAGCCTTATGTTAATTTTTCCTCCAAGTAGAGCAACACTCCATACCTCAGAATGATAAAGTGAAAACAAATGTTTGCCAATGTATTCAGAATTAAAAACTGAAACATCACATTGCCACAAGTATTCAGACCCTTTGCTGTGACACCTGAAATCAGGCTGAGGTACCTCACTCGTGCACATTGTTTTGAGTCCACCTGTGGTGAATTCAATTGATGTCTCATGATTAGGAGAGGCACACACCTGTCTATCGGAGGTCCCACAGTTGACAATGTGTATCAGAGCTAAAAAGTGTTTAGAGACAGGATTATGTCGAGGCACAGATCTGGGGAGGGTAGCAAAAAAAATCCTGCATCTTTGACGATTCCCAAGAGCACAGTAGCTTCCATAATTATTAAATGGAAGAAGTCTGGTACAACTACGATTCTTCCTAGAGCTGGCCATCTGGCCAAGAAGGACCATGATAAGAGAGGTTATCAAGAACTTGATGGTCACTCTGGTTGAGCTCCAGAGAACAAGTGTGGAGAAAGTTCCAGAAAAACAATCAGTGTTGCAGCACTCCACCATGACAGAGTGGCCAGACAGAAGCCTCTCCTCACGTTTGCAAAAACTGTACCTAAAGGACTCTCAGACAGTGAGAAACAATTGGTCTGATGAAAAACCAAGATTAGTGTCATATCTTGAGGAAACCAGATACCACTCATCACCTATACAATATCATTCCAACAGTGAAGCAAGATGGTGGCCACATCACCCACTCACTCACAGTGAAGCAATTTAGGGTAACTGATTCAACTCACTTGGATGTGTTTGAGAAGTCTGGAGGATGCCAAAGTACCAGGAGAAAAACCAAGCAGGCAACATGCAAACTGCACATTAATGGAGTCTAGGTCAGGTATTGGCACCAACCACTGTGCAAAAATACATAGCCACTTACAGTTTCATCATACCAGAAACTGGGGACCTTAATAATCAACAGCACCATTATTTTAGTATTAATATTTAAATAAATATTTCAAAAAGATGCTAAGTTTTTCAATTTAAATAACGTGGGGATCAGCTATATAACGTTAGCTGGATAAACGGCCTCTATTTAAGTATTCACAACACAAGCTAAATGTGGATCTGTAGAGAGCATAAAATGCAAAGCAACGTAAAAACAATGAAGAACAAATGAGTAGATTACAATCAGGCACAGGAAAGCATGTGCTATGGTGACTTTAATTTGACTTTCCTTTCATTCTTGGCAATTTTGTACCATTCATCTACACCTGCTAGTTCCTGGTCAGAAGAAAAAAAAAACGTTTTAGCTACTCTAGTGCCAAAAGGAATGCAAGGAAGAATCAGAGCTGGCCGTACATATTGCAGTATTGGGAGCCCAGTGGAGTTTGCTTGTCTTTGCGGATTTTTACTGTTACTTTAGTGTTCTTCCACTTCACAAAGATGTGCCTGTGGGATTCACCGGTGACTCAGAACTGGCCTGCTATGAGTGCGGATAGTTATGGGAGTGTGCCTTGTGATGGATTGACGTCCACCCGATGCACTGCCACAACTATAAAAAGCGTAAAGCGCATTTAGAAAATAGATATACCTTGTGTGCCATTCTTAAATCAAGCAATTGAACTTGAGTTTGTGTCACTGAATCTTGAAACAAGTTGTCTTTAGCGAAAGAGAATGCTACAAATTGGCACTCCATCTAATGTAGCTTGTTTAACCAGTAAATTGCTCCATTTTAAGATTTCCTGACTAATTGAGACATCAAAGACATACTCGTGATCAATTTAAGAATATACCAGAAATTCAAAGACAGAAACTAGTAAGTAGCTTTTAAAACAAGATAATTAATCTCATATTTTTAGATCTAAGGTTTTAAATCTTGGCATGCACACAACAATTTGCAGTGTGTCAGAGCTTTCTCATTTCTAGAATGAACCCACTTATTTTAAGATTTGTCTTTAAGTAAAATGGCCTTGCTGCATGGACAGATAATTTCACCAGTATAATGCCACAAATTCAGTGTTTATTTCTTAAATTTTAGCTCATCTTTTTTTGGTGTGTATCGATACATACTGTACTATATGGTTAGGCTCGATGTGACTTCAAAACAATTATGTGATACCAAATGTGTGTTCACCAAAGATCTGAATTCTTTCATGACAGCCAGTTTTCAGTTAATTGTAATACCTCGTCCGAGGGTATCATCTCGCTTGTCTTTAAGACTCATGGCAAGTGAGGCACCATCAGGTATCTGTAAAAAATACATTTGTAATTAAAACATTCGCATAGTATTCTCTTGATTAGTTCAGTTTTCATCTTAATAAGGTTAACAAAAACATGCATTAAGGAATGGGAATTTTTAGACGTCTCATAATGTATAAAGTTGCCTTTTTGTTTAATAACACATTATCAGTGTTTTATATATAGTATGAGCCTTTAATGCTCTAGAGTTCCTGGAACAATGCCTACTGTATCTCCATTCACTGTGCCAAATTTTCCGCAACCTTCTTGTAGCACAGATGCAAAAAGGCAAAAAAATGCAAATGTTTTGATCTTGTTCATAATGTCCACAATATATATAATAAATATGAATTATCCAGAGGCATAGACAGTATCCTTAAATATACATCTAAATGCATTATACACCATACATTTAAAACACTTAATGCTAATATAACAGATCTTCTCAAACTACCTTCCATTATTGTTGTTTCAAATGACCTGCAGGCAAGTCTCCTCCAAGACCTGAACGTTTGACTACATGCTGATCAGTCAGGTTAAGAAGTACTAGCCTTCAAAGTTAACAGAGTATATCTGAGGTGCAGCTCTGGTCACTCTTCTTTGGCAGTGACGTCAATGTACCCATAATGTAACTGGTACCTCCTTTAAACTTTAATACAGAAATACTGAGCCTGGAACAGGGGAGAGTCCCGAGGCTTTGGAAAACATCTTGCATCACCCCAGTCCCAAAGGTATCACGTCCTAGTGAGCTGAATGACTTCCGGCCTGTCGCTCTGACGTTACATGTGATGAAGACCATGGAGAGAGAGTCTGCTGCTTCACCACCTGAGGCCACAGGTCCAACACGCCCTCGACCCTCTGCAGTTCGCATACCAGGAGAAGGTGGAAGCGGAGGATGCCATCATCTACATGCTACATCGATCACTCTCCCACTTGGACAGAGGCAGTGGTGCTGTAAGAATTATGTTTCTGGACTTCTCTAGCGCCTTCAAGACCATCCAACCTCTGGTCGTTATGGACAAGTTGACAGATGGGAGTAGATTCATACCTAGTGGCATGGATCATGGACTATCTTAAAGACAGACCTCAGTATGTGTGTCTCAGGAACTGTAAGTCTGACATTGTGGTCAGCAACACAGGAGCGCCACAGGGGACTGTACTTTCTCCAGTCCTGTTCAGCCTATATACATCGGACTTCCAATACAACTCGGAGTCCTGCCACGTGCAAATGTTCGCTGATGACACTGCTATCGTGGGCTGTATCAGGAATGGGCTGGAGGAGGAGTATAGGAACCTCATCAAGGACTTTGTTAAATGGTGCAACTCAAACCACCTACACCTGAACACCAGCAAAACCAAGGAGTTGGTGGTGGATTTTAGGAGGCCCAGACCCCTCATGGACCCTGTGATCGTCAGAAGTGACTGTGTGCAGATGGTGCAGACCTATAAATACCTGGGAGTGCAGCTGGATGATAAATTGGACTGGACTGCCAATATTGATTCTCTGTGCAAGAGAGGACAGAGCCGGCTATACTTCCTTAGAAGACTGGCGTCCTTCAACATCTGCAATAAGATGCTGCAGATGTTCCATTAAATGGTTGTGGCGAGTGCCCTCTTATACGCGGTGGTGTGCTGGGGAGGCAGCATTAAGAAGAAGGACGCTTCATGCCTGGACAAACTGGTGAGGAAGGCAGGCTCTATTGTAGGAATGGAGCTAGACAGTTTGACATCTGTAGCAGAGCGATGGGCGCTGAGCAGGCTACTATCAATTATGGAGAATCCACTGCATTCACTGAACAGGATCATCTCCAGAATGAGGAGCAGCTTCAGTGACAGACTGCTGTCACTGTCCTGCTCCACTGACAGACTGAGGAAATCGTTCCTCCCCAAAACTATGCGACTCTTCAATTCCACCCAAGGGTGGCGGGGGTAAACATTAACATTATTCAAAGTTATTGTCTATTTTTACCTGCATTTTTATTACTCTTTAATTTAATATTGTTTTTTGTATCAGTAAGCTGCTCCTGGAGTATGTGAATTTCCCCTTGGGAGTAGTAAAGTATCTATCTATCTATCTATCTATCTATCTATCTATCTATCTATCTATCTATCTATCTATCTATCTATCTATCTAGTACATAATAAACTGAATGTACAGTATATGATACTATACAAGGTACTGATTAATTTTTAAATACAGTGTCATTAATATGTTTTAATATATTGTACTTTTATGATATTTGTGTCTTTGCACTGTTGTAGTGCTGATGGCTCGCAGTCAGCAGACCAGGGTTCCTCCCTGTGTGGATTCTGCATGTCCTCCATGGGAGTGCATGGCTTTCCTCTGGCTACTTAAGTTTCTTCCCATAGTCTAAAGACATGCAGGTTAGGTGAATCAGAGACACTGTCTGCGTTGTGTGTGTGTGTGTGGGTGTTCACCCTGTCATAGACTGGCGCCCTGTCCAGGTTTTGTTTCCGCTTTGTGCCCTATGCTGGCTGGGTTAGGCTCCAGCCTTCACCATGACTCTGGTCTGCATTAAGCAGGTTAGAAAATGAAACATCGCAAGCAATTATAAGCTCATTTCATGATACTGTTATATAAGTACTTAGCATTTTTATTATATTATACCTTTAGTAAATTCAAAATAAATATAATTTATCTACATTTTGTAATTAGATTGTATGACTGGGGTCTCCTGGGAAGCAACTTGAGTGCAAAAGACATACAATGCCTGAACCAACTTATCAGGAAAGCCTGCCATCACAGGACTGACCCTGGATACAGTATAGAGAAGACGATAAGAGAAAAATTGATGCTACTACCAAGCGACTCAATGCTTCCTCCCGACCTCCCAGACCAAATGCTTAAAACTCTTAATTAGCTATTTCTGCACAAACATACCTTATTTATTTATTTTTTGATCTATCTGTCGATTGATTGTATTATTTGTCCTGTGCGTTTGTATCTTGATTTTTTTTTTCTGTTTCTTCTGCGGGCGCAGTGGGTAGCACTGCTGCCTGTCAGTTGGGAGACCTGGGGACCTGGGTTCGCTTCCCAGGTCCTCCCTGCGTGGAGTTTGCATGTTCTCCCCGTGTCTGCGTGGGTTTCCTCCGGGTGCTCCGGTTTCCTCCCACAGTCCAAAGACATGCAGGTTAGGTGGATTGGCGATTCTAAATTGGCCTTGGTGTATGGGTGTGTTTGTGTGTGTCCTGCGGTGGGTTGGCACCCTGCCCGGGATTGGTTCCTGCCTTGTGCCCTGTGTTAGCTGGGATTGGCTCCAGCAGACCCCCGTGACCCTGTGTTCGGATTCAGCGGGTTGGAAAATGGATGGATGGATGTTTCTGCTGCTGTAAGCATCTAAATTTCAACCCAGGATTAATAAAGTTTATAATATCTACTCTAATTACAGCATAACAGCTGCTCCAGCACTTTACCCTGGAATAACTGAATTTAAGATACATATTTAATTATTTAATTATAATACAAATGAAAGATTTTTTTTTTTTTTGCAATTTGCACAACTACTTGGGAACATCTACAATACATTCGTAGTTCATTAATTTTCATAAGTTTTTCGGCATCTTCATAACAAAAATAACTACTGCTGTACCTTGGCACACTATTTAAGACCAATCAATTTTTATGTGGATATGAACAAAAAAAGTTTAACTTTCTCACCTTGTAATGAGAAACTGCATTGAGTTTCTTTTTCCCATCTTCCATTACTGAGGTGTCATCCAGGTCACGAAGAATACGGCTATCATTGCTAGAAGCAAACCATTCTGAAATTGGGATTTGAAAATCCAAAAGGTCATTATTTACTCTCCAGATACTTCATGAGTGACATGTTCAAAACACGGTACAAAATAAAGCAAGCCCTCCAGCTGCTGAACTCAAGTCACAGTTGGTCAAAGAGACGGGTGAGCTCTCCATTAACGGTGGAGCTACTGTGTATACTGAGTGTGCTGAAATGTATGCCACTGTTTTGTGAAAAGAGGAGTGCCATATAGTCAAATAGTTTATAATAAAAAAAGACTACAAAAAATGAGGCATCTCCTAATATAGAAATAAATTCATGCATTTGTAGTCGTATTTCTGTGTGTCTATGTAAGACTTCATTATAAACTCTCATCTTTTCATGTGGCAGTTTAGTGGAAGGATGAAAGAAGTCAGGAAGACCACACCAGTTTCACATTGCGTGACTACTGCCTGCTGGTCAGCTGAGGGGGTATCTGGGCCTCAGTCAGGACTGGGAGTAACGGGCTTTGGTACATCCTTTAGCCTATGTGCTTCAGAGAGGTCTTCTCTATCACAAATAATTTCTGATCCCATCACTCACTTCTCCACCTCACAAAGCACTAAGTCCAGGCGATACTCACCTAAGTCTACGTCTTCCACCCTCGGCCACTGGGAAAAGGGAAGGTTCTTATAAAAAGCTTCTAAAATTTTCTCTTTGACCTGAGAGACAGTGTCTGTATTCATGACCCGCACTGTGAGAGAATCCATACCACAGCCTTGGAATGACACATTGATATTCTGAAAGAATTAAACAGATTTATTTATATGTAAATATGTTGATTTTGAACTTTCTGCAGTATTTTTACTAAAAGCAACCCTTACCAATGGTTTGGCTTCAATGTTTTCTCGCAAAAGCCATTCCTCATTGAGGGTATACCTGGCTTTGCCTGTGATGGCATCAATAGATCCCTTATTAATCTGTTGCTTTATGGCACACAATAGCAGAAAAAAAGGTTCTCCAACTGTTTCCTACAAAAATAAATGAAAAGAATGCATATCAATGACAAATTTCTGCTTTACCTATATATGGTGCAACACACATTCACGAAATAGTTCAGGAGAAACAAACTCTCTTCACTAGCATCCCATACATCATTGCATCTCCTGGATATAAAATACTTTTTTTTACAAGTTAACTGTGGACCATTTCTACCGCACATATGATAAAATCTTTCTATATATGTGTCAAAAGATTTCAGAATCTAATTCTTCTTAAAGCCATGCATGATTAAAAAATAATAGACCACATTCTCACTGAAAATTTGGACACACGTCCTTTTCATTTATGAAATAAGTATCTCTGGGAATTGAGTCCTCAGCTATTGAACTGAACTACTGTCTGTTCTCATTCATTCATTCTTTAAAAGACTACTGCAGATTCCTAAACAAATTATAGCCCAAGAACAATAGTGAATTTGAGCTAAAAAAAATAGCCCAATGCCTGAAAGGAGACAAAATGAAACAACGAAAGTGGGATGCTGGTGTCAGAATGAGGGAGTTAGGCACATACCATTGAAGCCTGAGGGGTGGGGTCCCCTCTGAGATATTTCAGAGTGATAGAATGGGTATATACCATCACACAAAATCCCTATTGGAGATTTTACAACAGTAAAAACATACACAAGTGCAAATAACAGGGAAAATGCCATCAGATGGATAAAAAACATTGTAAAAATTCAGTGGAGGAGTGTTGGAAAATAGCCCAAAATTCTACATTGTTTTTAAAAAGTGGACCAGAAAAATGAAACCCGTGAAAGCTGTTTTCTTCCCCACGGACGACAATCAAAAATTGCCCGACTGGGTGAGAAAACCGCAGACCTGGCAACCTTGGGTTACTGGCACATAAGAACAAGAGCAGAACACAACAAGGTTATTGTTTGTGTGGATGTCAGAAGGGTCACCTTGAGGTAGCTATACATGCAGATAGACATCCAGTTGGTCAGCATCTTCTCAACAACCGACTCAGTCCTCCGTAGCATGAGTTTGGGATTTTTGGAAGCAGAGGCATCTATAAGATCAATCAGCAAGTCTTTCATAATACTGGTGAAATACTCCAGCTTCCCATGAAGAGCAATGGTCAGCAAAGATGCAAGATTACACCTGGGGTTAAGACAAGAACACATTTTAAGGACAGAGAAGATCGTTGGAATTTCAGTGAAGCAGTACATCTGGCTGTTTTAATTGCATTATTTTTCTATCAGATCAAAGGCTACATTTTCAGAAAGATCCTTCACCTCAGAAACTTTGAGTGCTTGTCATATTGGGAGCCAATTAAAATGTCATTCACTGTGGAAAGTGTGTAAACATTTTGTTTTTCCTGTCTTAAAGAAGTAACCCAAGGTTCTCTATGTACAATAATCCATATAATGAATGCATATACATAAAGGATATATTTTAAAATAAAATATGTTTATTCCACAAGAAAAACTTTGACACCTGGGCACAGTGGGAAGTCAACCTTTTGATTCAACAAGTGATGGGACATCCATTAATAGCTATGACAACAAACCTTTCTTGTAGCTGCTAATCAGATCGTCCCATCTGCCCATTGTTCCTCACAAGTCTGCTTTAATTGTACTGTACACATGTGCTGGAGTGAATGTCACACATGAACAGCCGGTTTCAGGCCATGCTATAATAATATATTGGATTGAGAGTTGGACTCGGCTTTTTCAAAAAGAACTCTTTAGCATCAAAAACTCGAGGATAGGGGACCTGATGTTCTTCACTAAAATATTTGAAGTTATAGCTTATTGAAAGATGACAACCCAATACTGACACTTTCATTATAAATGTTGGGTTTTTGCCAAATATGTAGTTTTTACCTTTTATGCTTGACCAAAAGCAATCAGTCTGATCAAGTTTAGATTAATGTAGCCAAGGAATGGAACATTCAGATCAGCCAAATAGTGTTTTGTAAACTAAGTATGAACAGAAAATGTATTTTTTCAGAAAAAAAATTCTCCTGGCTACCCTCCATGAATGTTGTTGTTATTCAGTCTGGTGTATTAATGAGGTTTGCACATGACATCAACAAAAATCTAGATATTCTTGCATGTGGTCATGGGTTCTCTTAGACATGCTGAATGAGTTTGCTGTTCGTTTAGAGTAATTGTGAAGGACATCCATATCTAATTAGAAGTGCTATGGTGGTACATCTTCTCCATTTGGGGGCTATTTATTTTAAATTAGACTGATGAGTTCCACAAGTTTTTTATGGCTTTATTACCCCATACAGTAGGATGGATGACGATATATGAGGTCTTTTCAGATCAAAGTGTGTTGTATGATATTAACTTATTTGTGTAAGACATATAGTATTTCTCCTAATGTATATTGTCAGACATGTGCATCGGTGGATCACTTTCCAGGCTCATCTGAGTTATGTACTACCACCCCTGGTCAAGAGGGAGCCACTGTGACCACCTAATGGAGATGCCACTCTGTAAAAAGAGCCCATCACAGGACGGAGCTCCTATCAAGTGACTGAACAAGGCGTCCCAAGCCTAAGGACTACTAATGACTTTCCGAATTCTGGAAGCTTTTTGTGTTCTTTTCTTGCACCACTGAGCGTGTGTTTTGTTTGTTATTTTCTTTTGAATAAATGTGGATGACCGGGTTGGTGCCCCGACATTTCTTCTATGAATCTATATATAGAGACTCTGCATTATCTATCCACCTTAATAAAAGATACATTTCTGTGCGTCTGCATGTGTGTCCGTCTGGTTGCCATATCTCCGTCAGTTCAAAAAATGGTGCATCGTCAACATTTTCAATAATAAAATGTGTCATTTTATTTGTCATTTCAAATTTAATTCCAAATTTTAGTAATAAGTAATACATTTTAAATAATTAGTAATAATAATAATTTTAGTAAGAAATTTGAAATTCAAATTTTATTTATAAATAGTGTCATTTTATTTGTCATTCCATTGTGTAATTGCATTTGTCGTTCCAACAGGTGGCACATCACAAACATTAACACTGCTTTTAGGAATCTCATACCAAATGGCGTATAACAGAGGCATATGCATTACATGGTTCACATTAACACTAATGTCTGAGTTTATTATTTAGATTTCAACCCATCTTAGATGGGTAGCACAGATAGTTACTTGTATATCTATGTTACATCGTGTTACGTTGTCTTTCTTTTCTTTGACATTTTGTAAAGCACTTTGAGCTACAATCTGTGTATGAAAATGTGCTATAGAACTTAACACTTGTTGTTGTTATTTTTCCCTTCAGCCATTTATTTCTGGACCCTGTGAAGGACAGCCGGGTCCCATGCCCGGCAGAGACGCCCCTGCTGCAGCTGTTCTGGGGGAGCCACCATGGGAAGCTCAATACCTCCCCCAGGACACTTGGTGGCAGCCTCCCTGGTGGACGATGATTCCCCAACCTGGCGCATGGCTCCATGGGACATGGAGTCCTCCACAGTCTGGTGGGGGGCTCGGATGGCCGCCAGGGGGAGCTGCATGGACTTTGCAGCCCAGCTGGTCAATTCCTTAGCCCCACCCGGAAATGCAATTAGGCCCAGGTGATCAAGCACCTGGAATGCTTCCGGGTGAGGTATAAAAAAGGCCAGCCACCACCACTCAGGAGAGCCAGAGTCGGGAGGAGGAGGACTAAGCCTGAGGAGTGGTCATGATAGAAGGACTCTTGTGGTATTTGTGAGTGTTTTTGGGACTGTGTTGGGACTGTGGGACACGGGGAAGGCGTGCCCCATGGCTGAAGAAAAATAAAAAAGTATTTTATTTAAGTACGTGCCTCTGCCTCAGTCTGTGCCAGGTCGGGCGCTATATAGCGCCTTTCACAACCCACATATTCCTATTTTAATTCATTGTTGGTGGGGTGGATGGGTGTGCCTGTTTGTAACCCAGGGAGCAGGGAGCGACCCAGGGTGGGGTGTCACCCATTACAGGACACACTCGCATACATGAGTACACGAACATAGGACAAATTCACTGACCAACATGTTAAGTGTAATGCTAATAAAAAAATTGTTCTTTTACAGTATGCTAAATATGATCCGTGATATTTACTGTGTTTTTTATTTTAGTGCATTCCAGCATTAGCTTGTTCACCAATATAAAAAGAACTTTAGAGGTCAAAGTACCTTTTATGAACATGTTTTCACAATAAAACATCACGGATGTGTTTAGGGGCTTAAACTTGAATATGTAGAGAAAATCCATGCAGACACACAGAGAACAAGTAAACTCCACACATACACTCGGCCTGGCACTCAGATTCAGTCCCTAGATGTGTGAGGACTGGTGACACTTTATGACTGTTCTACCTAAAAATCAAGACTATTTCTACTGAAATGTTTTATATATATATATACTGCATATATATATATATATATATATATATATATATATATATATATATATATATATATATATATATATATATATAAATACTGTATATCATATATATATATATATATATATAAATACTGGATATCATATATATATATATATATATAAATACTGGATATCTTATATATATATATATATATATATATATATATATATATATATATATATATATATTAAGTAGTCTACACGTGGAAGTGTGTCTGTCTGTCTGTCTGTACGGCCCGGAAGTGAGAAGTGACGTCGGGTTAAGGGCTCCACCTCTAAGGATACAAAAGCAAGGCCAGCGTGTTGGCAAAATGAAACCTCCAAAAGAAAGAGTCACTCACTTAGCTGCTAATTCAGAAGCAAGATGAGCACATTGGCAAAATGAAACCTCCAAAGAAAGACAAAGTTGCTTAGCCGCTAATGCACAAACAATGCAAGCGCATTGGCAAAATGAAACCTCCTAGGAGAGAGACGCCCAGAGTAGTTCCTTTCAATTACCTGACATCTCTACATTTACATTTTTTTTCTGACGATTTCAATAGTTTCTAGGACCCTGGGCTTTTTACAGCACTGGCTTACACAGCTAGTATATACAGTATATATATTCTTTCTAAGGTCATTTAAACTGATTTCTCTTGGTCACTATTAACTATTAGACAGGTCTTCTATTCTAATGCTATAATAATTTATTACCATTTACTGTCCAAAGACAGCCTTACTGGATTATCCTTTCATTCTCATCTGCTCTTAAATGTAGTTATTTTAATGTTGATTTTGCTTCTTCTTACTTCATTTGGAAAGAAGAGTAGCTGCTCACTGTAAACATCCCAAACCATAAGGCTGCTAAAAGTCATGTTGTAATCAATGGACAGATTTCTGTTCTTGTATATCAGCCAAGCCAATTGCTTGCTGTTTGGGTTTCTTCATTACTAAAGGAAGCTTGTGGCCTAGTGGCTAAGACACGGAAAACCACAAAGTTCTAGTCAATCTCTAATAGTGACTCATAGAGAGACCCTGAGCAGGAGTTTCACCCGGCCAGTGATCTAAATAAAAAAGGAGAGGAACAATCTACTATTTAGTACAATGCTAAGACGGCGATTCTTAACCTTTTTTGAGTCACAGACCCTTTTAAGAATCTGATGAAAGCTATGGACCCCTCCCTTCCCCAGAAACACACAACTTTGCATGCAACGAATGTAATGTAATTTATTTATCGAGATTTGATTGTCTCATATATATATATATATATATATATATATATATATATATATATATATATATATATATATATATATATATATATATATATATATATACAGTATATGACATACACAAAGTATTATTAAACTTTTAAATAGAACAATCTAAAAAAAAATTCCTTTTTTATGCAAAAAGTAATGGCCACTCATTATAATTATGAAATACAATCCTCTTATGCAAATTAAAACAGATCTACTAGTACTACTACTATATATAATCTGAATCAACAGTACCGGGCTGTATAGTGAATATAAATGTTAATTTTTATCTGACCCTCACGGACCCCCTGAAACCCATCCATGGACCGCCTGGGGGTCCACAGACCTCAGGTTAAGAACCCCTACACTAAGGTCTGTGTGCCCTGTTCCTCTGAGCAATCCGATTTGTCAGTTTGTCTTCGATGTGACCGGTGAGTTTGTCTTTTCTGATGTGACAAAAGATGATGTGAGAATGTGAGACGCACAAAGAGGAATAAAGGCGCATGAAGCACGCGGAGAGAGTCGGCTTTAAAGACAGCAAGTATAAAACCTAACAGAAGATGAGAAAGGTGCCTTGAAAATAACAACAGATTCTGAAAAGCTGGCTTTATGGAAACTCACTCAATAGACAGAGCACCGCTGAGGAAGCATTCATACACATAAATACAGGGGAGAGGCGCTGTGAGTACACATAGGCCGTGAGATAGCAAATATTTTTTAATTATTCCATTATCTGTCTTTGACAGGTGCCGTGGGTAGTTACAATATAAATTTTCATCAGTGAAATAAATCCCTTTGCATGTACATATAGTTAATTTCAATAAATGTAGGTTTTAGGAATGAAATTGCAATAGAACATTTTTGGATACTGTATCTCTTTTTTTCTGTGCATTTGAATAAGTTATGATATTACTAGATTGAAATTTTAGAATTCAAGATTAAATTGACAAGGATAATATCTATTTTTTAAATCCATACTAATACTTTATGTGTAAAGAAGGAAAAACTGTTTACAAAGACTGCAAGAGCTGTCCTGAAATAGACAAGCTGGGAATCGAAACAGCGCTGCAGCATGTTGAGCTGCTATGACTCCGACCCCATCTGTTTGATACTTCACTGCTTATATTTATCTGGCGTTTCAACTCATAATGTTCTTAAAGTTGGTTCTCTAATGCATGTAGTGATCCTGGTTGATGTATTTAATTTTATAATGTGGAAAGCAATTAACGCTTTTTAAAGTGTTTGGTACTGTATATTTTACATATACACAATAATGTCTTCAGTATTCTAACGCAGTATTTTGAACTTACGACTTCATTTACCACTGTTGTAGCTATCATCGTGCTTTTCAGAATGGGTTTGAATTTTTTGCTCATTGAGTTATGAGTAATATACTAGAAACACCCGTTCTTTCATTCAGAAATGTCTATTTTGACTTATGTGAAACGTAAGGACAACCAAGTCAACCCTGACAACAGTCATCGCGAATCTCATAATGGCCACAAGAGATGAAGAGATAGCAACACCCAGGACAGCATGTCAATCTTTCAAAGCTAAAACTCAGAGTCTTACGTATTGCTTTTCATCTTAATGACAGAAGACGTACTCCCACCAACCTCAAGTAACAATGAGGGGGCAATGTTATTCAATTAGTGGTCCGTCACCAAAAGTACAAAATGTATTTTTTCATTACCTGTCCCGGACAGCAAAGTCCTTTTGTTGTTCCAGAGCATGGACAAACGTAATAAGAAAGTGTTTGTTGTTCAACAGTGTGGAGAATAACGTAATTCCTTCTTCCATGTTGGGCTTGACTTGATTACAAGACTGTGTAGAAAAAAGGAACACTGCTTAACTACCCAGGTGAGAAGAAATTGTATGATTAAACTACAAAGAGATGCTCTTCAGTTTATTTAATAGCCACCCATTTTTCAAACCTGTTATTTATAAGTTGATCCCTAAATTGACAGAACTGCCAACCACATCTGAACAGGGTGCCGACAGAGCCCAATTATGATACAAGGTCCACTACCTTCATTCATAAAACTGTCTTTCAATATTAAATGAGTGAAGAATATTCATTGAGTTCAAGATACAACAGAGATTATTATAAGCATTTAATTGAAATTCATTGGATGAACTAGAGAAATATTGACAGTCATTGGAGAAAAATAGCTTTGAAATTGATGCCCATTGGCTCAATAAAGGTGCCTTCAGGAAGTATACAAACCCCTTAACTTTTTTCACATTTTGTTATATAGCAGCCTTTAATTTCTGTTTTTCCCTCATTCTCAATATCTCAGAATAACAAAGTGACCAGAGGATGTTAGAAATGTGTTAAACATAAAAAAAAACTGAAATCTCACAAAGACACAAGTATTCAGACCCTTTCCTCAGCGCTTAGCTGAAGCCCCTTTGGTAGCAATTCCAGTTGAAGTCATCTTGGGTCTGACAGAAGCTTCACACACCTGGATTTGGGGGTTTTCTGTCATTCTTCTCTGAAGATCATCTCATGCTCTGTCAGGCTGGAAGGAGAATGTCAATGGACAGCGATTTGCAGGTCTGTCCAGAGATGTTTAATTGGGCTGAAGTCAGGGCTTTAGCTGCACCACTCAAGAACATTCCCAGGGTTGTCTGTAAGGTACTTCTTTATTGTCTATGCTTTGTGTTTAGGGTCATTGTCCTTATGAAATGTGAATGTTCGGCCCAGTCTGAGGCCCAGAGCATTTTGGAGCAGGTTTTCATGAAGGATGTCTCCATGCTTTGTTCTGTGCAGACTTTGCTCAACCCTGGCTAGTCTTCCGGTCTCTGCCACAGCAAAAACAACTACCATGCTTCATTGTTGGAATGATATTCTGTAGGTCATGAGCTGTGCCTGTTTTTTCTCCAGAAGTAATGCTTAGAACTGAGGTCAAACAGTTCATTCATGGTTTCATTAGAGCAGAGGATCTTGTTTCTTACAGTCTGAGGAGGCCTTCAGGTGCCTTTTTGCAAACTCCAAGTGGGTTTTCATGCGTCGTCTGGCTACACTGTCATAAAGCCCGTATTACTGGAGTGTTGCACTTCTGGTTGTCCTTTAGGAAGTTTCTCCCATCTCCACACTGGTTTTCTAGAACTCAGCCAGTGAACATCAGGTTCTTGGTCACTTCTCCTTCCATGGCCCTTCGTCCACAATTGCACAGTTTGGCCTGGTTGTGTTGAGAGTTGTGTTTGTTTCAAACTTCTTTCATTTATGAATTATGGAGGCAACTAGGCTCTTGGGAACCTTCAACATTTTTAGAAATATTTTTGTAGCCTTCCCCATATCTGTGCTTCAACACAATCCTGTCTCTAAGCTGTGCAGGTAATTCATTTGACCTCATAGCTTGGTTTTGGCTCTGACACACTTTGGTAACTGTGGACCTTCTATAGAAAGGTGTGTGCCTTTCTTAATCTTGGCCAAATAACTGAATTGACAACAGATCAACTTTAAAACAAGGTTTTGAAACATCTAAGTGAAGATCAATAGAGTGGGAAGCACCCGAGTCAAAGTTCAAGTGTCATAGAAAAGGGTCTGAATACTCATCTCAATGTGATTATTTCAGTTTCATATTTGTAACACATTGGCAAAAACTTGTAAACTCCTGGTATTTTGAGTGTTGTTTGACGAGGGAAAAAAAATTAAGATTTTTGCAAAAAACTAACATAACACAATGTGTAGAACGTGAAGGGGTCTGAATTACACTTTCTGAAGGCACTGTAATGGAGCAATTCAATATATTCTAAAATTGTAAAAGAAAAACAGACAGTTCAGCAATGATTAATTTTACATTGTGCCATAATCAAGATCAAAAGTTACTTGTTCAAGGTTTACGAAGCAAGGACAGTGTGGAATTTGAAGCTGTGACCTTGTGTTTAAATTAATTATTTTGTTTTCCACTTATGTTCATTCTGACATGAACTTAAAGTAAAATGCTTTCCAGTCTGGTAAAACCTTGAATAAACAAATTCCCTTTGCTGTTTCAGACCGACAGTGCAGCTAGCTTTTACATTTGAACGTCAGGAGAAAAAAGGAAACCATAGGGACTCTAAGTGCAAAACATTCAAATTAAGTCGAGCAAACCAACAAAATAGAACCTTAATCCTTTCATTGCAAAACAAGTGAGAAAACCTCTGTTGTGTGCCCAACATTTAAGCCTTAATAACGACCATCCTTCATTCAGGATGTACTCCTTTCAGCATCATAAAAGTATGACAATCTCTTTCTTAGACTTCTAGAAGTCTGCACAGTTGATAGGAAACTACTAACTTTGTTGCAAACATTTACTCTAACAACTAAGGATTGTAATGGGATTCTATAGAGGGGTATGCTAAACCCAATTGTGGCCCGGCTATGTGACAGTAAGTAAATCCCCCAGTCTGCTTGTGCTCCAGAAATAACAATAAGTGCCTTTGTAAAATGCATTGTTCTCAAATTCCTTGAAGGAGTCTGCATTATAAAATACAATGTAAAAATTTGATACTGGCACATGAAAAGTTCACAATATGTGATTACTCTTTTCATAATATGGACAGGGTCTTAAATCAAGCCAGGAGCAGACCTCGCCACATCCACTCCAAGAGGGAACCCCATTAATGAAACCCGCATCCCTTTGGTCCCCCCATTCCCCCCTAACACTCTGTGTCTCCGCACAGGTCATCAATCAAAATGTCCCAAGTCTGCAGACTGATCCATCCACTGGAGTCGTGTTTCCTAATCCTCCCCTAACGTCAACCACCTAACCTACACAACCTAATCGTCTGCTGCTTATTTCACAGAGGAGTGCCACATAGGGACAGGCACTTTAAGGTGTCACAGGAGCCACTGTGTCACTTGCAATTATGTCACCAACAACTTAATAAGGTAAATTCCTTACTTAAAAATGGTCTTTATGCCAATATAAAAATCTTATTTACCATATTTTATTTGTAGGAAGTATCCAGCCACCTACATAGATGAAACAGGGAGTTGGCTAGCAGGCTGTTTTAGGAAGCACATCTGAGCTGTCAAGATCAAAGATCTCACACAGCCTATTGTAGGACACTTCACATCCCTTGATCATAGCCAGACTGAGCTCTCTGTTTGTGTTCTTTCACAGGGCTTCAAAGACACTTGTCAAGGAAAAACAAAAGAAGCTAAGCTCATTCTCAGCCTGGGACCACACATTTCTCCCGGTCATAGTGACTGACTAACTTTTTCATCTCTAATGGCAGCTTTTTCTCATCAACTCTCACCTTTTCTCCTTTCATCCACCCTGACTTTGTTCTCCCTCCTATATATCTTACCTGCTGTTTCCTTTTTGAGCAGCACACCTGATGAAGACTATACAGCCAAAACATTTTGTCTTTAACCTTATGTCCATTGAAGTGTGGAAATAACCTTTAACCCTTTATTTCCTATAGAGCAGGGGTCACCAAGTCCAGTCCTGGAGGACCACCGTGGCTGCAGGTTTTCATTCTATCCCTTTTTTTAATGAGTGCCCTGTTTGTGGTGCTAATCAACATCTTGTGAATTCATTTTAATTGAATTGCTTTTTTTAAGATTTGCTTCCCTGAATTTCTTCATCGTTCCTCTGAATTACTTCATTTCTTTCCTTAAATGACACCCGAACAGAAATGAAATGTGAAGTGAGGGAGCCAACAGAAGACCAACTAAGTCAGGGCCTCAAACTCCAACCAGCTGCTTAATGAGGTGGCAATGCTTGTCGTTAATTAAACCCGTTCTTTAATTTCGTGGCTTTCTTGCTGATCTTGTGGTGCATTAGCAGACATTTCCAAAATTGTTGATTTTCTCTTTTTTAAGAGCACTGTTCAAATGTTTTGGGGACCTGAGCAGATCAATATTCCTGAGACCTCCACCCTTTTTATTTTCAGATATTGCATGATGGACACCAGTTGTTTTGGCTTATGTTGTTTGGCTGCTAATTAAGGAAAAAGAAACAATTAAGGGGTCTGCGTCTTCAAGAACAAGTCAATTAAAATTAGTTCAAAAGTAGTTAATTAGCAGCAAAAACAGGTCACTCATTAAGAAAAGGGTTAGAATGAAAACCTGCAGCCATGGTGGTCCTCCAGGACCGGAGCTGGCGACCCCTGCTCTAGAAGTACATGCTGACATAGCTCTTCACTAACTTCATTACAAGATCAATTGACATGGAATCAAATCTTTCAGAGTTCATCATTTCATTGAATTTTAATACTTTACAGCAGGGGTATCGAACTCCGGTCCTGGAGGGCCGCAGTGGGTGCAGGTTTTCATTCTAACCATCTCCTTAATTAGTGATCAGTTTTTGCTACTAATTAACTTCTTTTGCCTTTGTTTTAATTGATGCGACTCAGACCCCTTAGTTTTTTCTTTGTCCTTAATTAGCAGCCAAACAATAATGAGACACAAAACAAGCAGCCACATGACCAGCTCCCCTGTGCCCATCACACAAAAGCTGAAAATAAAGAAGGGTGAAGGTCTCAGTAAAACAGAAAATCAACAGTTTTGGAAACGTCTGCTGTGGCAGAACGAGAGCAGCAACAAGCCATGGAATTAAATGACAGGTTCAATTAACAAGAATCAGCATCTCATTGAGAAACTGGTTGGAGTGAAATTGGTTGGAGTTTGAATCCCCAGTTTAATTGATAATCTGTTGGTTCGTTTCACGTCTAATTTCTGTTTGGCTGTCATTTAATGAAGAATCAATTCAGGGGACTGAATCCTTAAAACAGGGCTAAAGAAAAGAAGTTAATTAGCAGTGAAAACTGGTCACTTATTATGAAAAAGGTTAGAATGAAAACCTGCAGCCACTGCGGCCCTCCAGGCCTGGAATTTGACACCTGTGCTTTACAGAATTCGTATATCTCACTCTACAGTATGTCAAAATGCATAATCAAATAAAAAATCTGGCCGTGGGTTTTCAGAACTCATTTATATCTATTGAAGGTCACATGAATTGTTTAAAGAAACACGACAAGATGATAAAATGTATAAAAATAACACAAGCAGCTGTGACATTATCATAATAATATGCCTCCCATATCCCCACATGCATCTCACCTTCCATTCCTGCAGAAGGGGGTGACTTTCCTCTGGCGTCATGATGGCATGGGTCTGGTTTTGGTGAATAGGCTGGACACAACTCCTCTCGTAATTGGAGCACATCTACCAAAGTGAAACAAGACAAGCAGATTTCAAAGAGCTGCAGATGCCAAGACATGGAGAGTTAGTGAGGGAGGCCGCTAATTGGATTTTTGCTGTTTCGTAAGTGACACAGCTCTGCCTGTTGCTTGTTCCCACTGCTTGTTTTGCAAAAGTCAGGGTTTCTACATCTGGGGGGAGGTAACTGGTTATGAGGGGACTCAATCAGATTTGAGGGCGGAGTGGTGGCTCTGAGGCTAGGGATCTGCCCTGGCAATCGGAAGGTTGCTGGTTCGAGTCCCAATAGGGACTCTGCTCTGATGGGCCCTTGAGCAAGACCATTAACCAGCAATTGCTGAGTGCTTTGAGAAAAGTGCTATATAAATGCAAAGAATTATTATTTAATTATTTTAGTTCTCTTTTTTTTTGCTAACACCACACAGGCTATACAAAACTATGCCACCCACGTTAGAAGGGACAGACTTCCTGACACCTCGGTCTTGTGCTCTAAATTTGATGACACCATCAAGTGAAAAAAAAAAAAAAGCAAAACAAAACAAAACAAAACAAAAGGATCTGACTCTTTCAAAACATCAAAAAGCCCGCTGCTTTACCCATGGGAGGTCTGTGGTTAGCAGTAAAAAAGGAAATGTTGCTTTTTTGTCTTCCTCTTATATTGAGTAAGAATATTGCTGCAGAAATTTGCATGGCTTTCTAGATGAGCGTCTCAGTATTCAATATTCATTCCCTGTTTCTGTTTCCTTTCTCAATGGGAATGCAAATGAACTCTGAGTGTCTGCGTTTGAACTGGGCTAGTGCACAAACCAAACTTTCATGATAACAACCGCGTTCTTCCACCGTGCATCAGGAAAGAGTTTTTGTGGTGAGAGGCGCTCTTTGATTGCTCTACTGGGAGACAGCCTATAAATGTAATTATTCTTTACATGTTAAGGTCGATGTTATGTTTAATGCCAGTAAGACAGGATAACATCCACTAAAGGGTGCATGTCCTTCACGAGTGCTACAGAAATAAGAATTTACACTTGGCCTCTCATTCAGACTCATTCATTTTTTGGGTCAAATGCACTTGACATACGTATGTCTGTGGATAGCAGGAGAAAACGTCACATTGGCAACAGTGAAGAACAGGCACCCAACATCATGTAAGGGCAACCACAGCTTGGAAATCAAATACCATAAGGGGATAATGCTAGGCCATGGCATTAAAACCATGGCATCCCAACTGGAGAAAGAAGCACTCACCTTGGGGAAGAATGTGCGGGTAACAAAATGCTTGTACTCCAGGAAAGGGATTCCCTGACTGCGATTTAGCTCTTTGGTGAGATCCGTCATGTCTGTCTGCAGCTCTGCAAAACCTAAAGAAGGTGCAGCAGCGAAGGATAAAATTCAAATACACATTTAGGAAACGAGTCCAAGTGGTCTGGACCAGTAAGCAGCAGGGTTGACGATCCCATTTATTATCAGTTAAAACCAGGAAAATGCAAATTTACCCGAGAATAAAAGTTCGTCCATAGTATCAACAAGGAACTATTTTAAACAATTTTTGGGCAATGTTTTCTTCATGCGTTAAGGATTGCATACGAAAAGTTTTTTTTCTTTTCTTTTTGTTTTGTTTTTATTTTTACCTTTGCGAATTTCCTCACGAATTTGAGATTCCATCTCCTCCATCTGAAGTAATGTTTTCTGCCAGTAGCGTTCTGCTCTGCGGCTTTTCGTGCAAAACACTGCCAAAGCTATCAAAGTTAAAAGGAAAGATTAAAATCGGAAGAATTAGTTGGTGATAGTATGGTTATGAAAACATATACAAGCTGGTTAAGAAATTTCTGGAAGCAAAATCCCCCTAAGCTTGCTGCAAGGAGGCACATTTCTAATATTTTATGGTAATATTTGTCTTCATATCTCACATTCAGCATCACAGATGATCTGAAGTAAAATTATTATCATTTGCGTGTTACTATTTAATATTCTCTTGTAATCAAGAAAACATGTGATTTCTGCTTTCTCACTTAAACGTCTACTAATTTCTGGCATGCTGAGTGTAAGAGAGCAGATGCCTGGCTTCTAGGAAGCATTTGTAATGTTCATAGCGAGTTTTACTTAGAAAATTAGTATTACAAACATTTATATTTATATATTTTGAAATGTTATAGGTTCCATGAGAATGACCAGAAAAACATAGAAAACAAAAATAAAATTATTACATTTACATGGTTGGAGTGGTGGCTCAGAGGCTAGGGATCTGCAGCAGCAATTGGAAGGTTGCTGTTTCGAATCCCGTAGACGCTAGAAGTGACTTTACCCCATTGGGCCCTGCAATTACTCCATCCTGGGTATGACGTTAATCTGCGAGCAGGTCCTCCAATTTACCTGGGTGGTTGGTGGCAGGATTGGCACTCCAGCCACCATACAAACAGGAAAAACAACTCACATTGTTCCAGTGAGGTGTCATCTCCTGCACTTGGGTCGCAATCCAGGTGGTTCATCATGTGGTGGGTGCAACAACGTGCTATCGGTTCATGCTCCCAAACTTTCATGTGGTTGTTACAGTATATTTTAAAGCTTGAAGTATATGTGCAGGAGTGGACATAAGCATACAGAAGGATGTACCCAGAAGCACTGGTCCAATTTGAAATACAGCTTTTGAGATTAACTTGACTAGGCAATGAATGCTCACTAAAAGGTCTGCATGTCCTTCGCTGGTTACAGCTATCAGTACCGGGCCACACATGAGGCTGGACATTAAAAGCAATAACAGGACAGGGACATATCACAGTGTGGACCTTTTAAAAGCATCCCGCTTCACCAGTGCTCAAAGCATATGGCTGCAATGAATATTGTTTTTTTTCAAAAGACCCCCATTAACATTTATTTCATATATGGACTATATAATCTTGTATAATTTAGCCAGATTACAATTGATTGAATTTACACTTATCATGAAAATGCACCTTCAGTGTTCGATCGTGTTTTATTTGTTGCAAAGAATAACACCATAGAAGTCAAATTTTTCTACCATCTTTGGATGTATAATGCACTCCACGGTTTGCCTGGTAACACCGTTGGACGTTTACGATAACTGTCATTGACAACTCATGTGACAGACTAGAGTTAGCTCAAGCAACATGGACTGTCATTGAATCATTTCCAGTTACGTGCCCAGTGAGTGAACAGAAGATGTTGTATTCTGAGACGCCATTGCCTTTGATAGGTGGCTGTGACCTTTGCTTGTTAAGTGTAACTTGACCATAAAACAATAATTTGAGTAGATCCTGTTATACAACCTTTTGTGATAGACCTTCTTGAATACTTATTTCCAACACAGCAATATTGGATCTTGCACAGCCATAGTTTCCTGGGAATTCCTACCGGATGTCAGCTCTCTTTCCTGTATACAACAAAGCCTGGATGGAATGTCAACTATAGTCTGCTCAGAAACCTCCATGAGCCATTTCCTCGATGTAGAAGAAGTAACTCTGTGCTTGGTTATTTTTGCCACATAATAATACTTGTCAACTGACTGACTCCATGCTGTAATGTGCTGCATCAGAAAACCATGGAGACTTTACATGTTAAGTTCACCACCACTTCTGGGGACATGTTTTTTTAATCAGACAGTGTATATGTTTTCTGCTCACTGGCTCTGAACATATCTGGTCAGGGATGATATCTATTACAGACTGTTTAATAATGAATTGTAGATATCAGAGTATAAGTCACTACCCTGTCTATTTGGTGAGAAAACCAAAAGGATCAACTCCATAATGAACAGTGTAGGCAGCCACTCTAATGAAAAGTGCATTTGTGGGTTTAAACGTGGACAAGATGATTAGTGAACATGGACAAGCAGCACAGAGTAGCAAGGACAAGTTTGTTTGATTTCTTCTGATCAAAGGTCTCACTTAACATCCTTCAGTGCTATATAAATGTAAAGAAGTATTATTATTATTATTAATTATTAATGATGGTTGTATTCGCTTCCATGAGGGTTCTATTGTTGGTATAGCAATCCTGCCGTATGACAAAAATATTTGAGTATTATTATGTGACAAAGGTTGATAACGCAGATCTTGCTGCTGTGCAGGAGATTAGTGATGAAAGCAGCCTTATATAACATTAACTTGATTTCCTTTTTGATCTCATGGTTCTTGAAAATCTGATAACCCAGTTTCCTGAAGGACGTGCCAGCTGAGCTGCCGTAGTGTTGATCTTTCTCTTCAAAGGCCTGATAACTTACGGTAGTTTCCTGAAAGATGTGAATTCTGAGCTAACGTACAGTATGTACACTTTGGACTCATTGCAATCCCCTGTTATCGTCATGATTGCTTAATGTCACATTTTTACACTGCATACTGCTCATTGTTGCCTACTGTTGCATATTTTTCCGGTACTATATGCTGTCTGCTACTACCTGAATAACATTTTCCATTTTTTTAATAAAGCCTTTTATTAATATGATGCTAACAGACCTGCAGTATAAAAAGAAGAATTTCAAGAAACTTGCTACAAATGAAAATCTGAATTATACACACTTGTTCCTCTAAGTGCGAGAGCATTGTTTTGCATGCAGGATGTAATCCGTATTTGCCCAACAAGATTTTCTTTCACTTTTTCTTGCCCTTTCTCATCTGTTCCACATATAATGTTTAAAAAACTGCACAACAATCTGAGCTCCATCCAGGCCCTAATGATTTATGATTGTTCACTGTCTGTCTAAGGTCATAATTATCGTCATTGGGAAAGGGAGCTACTGCACTGCTAGGAAGACATGTGCACCATAAAACGTGAAGGAGAAGAATAAGCAACTTTGTAGCTACTTACCTACTGAGCATGCTAGCAGAAGCACACCGCACACTACGATGGAGATGACGATTGCTGTCTCTATACCACCAAGGTGTACCGTCGCAATCGTCTGTTTCAACTTTCCAACCTGCACCTGAAGAACACAAAATGAAACCTCATTGAGGACCAACTGTCCAATTCCTGAACTGCAGGAGGGAGATCAAGTCAAGTGACTTTTTGACCCTTAAATAGAAAACCTGAAACTCAAATCTAGATCTACATTAGAAGAGCAAGCCTTTTTGTTGTCAAGGTCTTCATCTACGCAATCCAAATAACAACATCTACTTGCAGACAAAGAAGAAGGTTTAACCTACCCACAAGGTCTTAACTACAGGGAAATACGCATGTTCAAAGACTGTTTTAATCTTCAGCTGGTTGCAGTTTGTGAAAGAAAATCATAAATTCATAACTGCTTACACTCAAACATTTCCAGGGGCCTTTTCAACCTCATGAATACCCAACAACACATCCAGATACGATCAAAGGTTAAAAAGGCATTAGATGTTCTTATTTTCACTTTTAAATTGCCAGAAGATGCTCTCCCCATTTGCAGTTTTTGCGAATACAGTGTGTATCTTCCAACAACCTTTTACAATATTCAAAATGGATCATAATGCTGACAGCCTATTAATCATAAATTATTTTCTCAAGAATGTAGTGCAAATACTTGGCCATAATCGACAGTCTTTTTTACATTAATCCTATAATTTGACTGCGGTGCGTTGGCGCCCTGCCCAGGATTGGTTCCTGCCTTGTGCCCTGTCCTGGCTGGGATTGGCTCCAACAGACCCTGTGTTAGGATTCAGTGGGTTGGAAAATGGATGGATGGATGGATACTAAAATTTGATGCTAGAACTCACAACTCAAGTTACTGGTATTAGGCACATCACCCCCTGGACAGACCTTGTGCATGGCATCTGCAGTTTGTACAGTTATGTGGTTATTCCAGAAGTATATTTATAATGTTTTGTGAAGAGCAGTCATTGAGTTGCTTATGCTTCAGTTCGTTCTCATCTGGGCCTTTTCAGGTTGTGCATATCCTAACATATACTTGCGTCACAAGCAGAGGCTAGGAAAGTCCCTTACAGGGAGTCATTTTGTGGGGGCACGGGGGAAGGAATAGGAGGTAACACATTCTCTGCCCTGTTTCCCTCTTTCACCCTTAAAATGTCAGAGAACTCCCCAGAAGAGGGTCACAAGCATCACCTCAGTCCCTCTCCAGATGCTGCCCTTCCAGCACCAGCCTTGAAATCTGAACATCATGTGATAAGATACAACTCTGGTGGCATTGAACATACTTTTTTTTCTTTCTCTTTTCATCCATTTTCCCACATTCCTTAAAAGTGGTAGTCAGTGGGGTTTGCCATTTGGGACTCCAAACCTTTGTGTGAGTGTTGTTATTTTATGTTTTATGTTTTGTTCTTTTTAAAATTTACTTTAAGGATTTCATTACAAAGAATAACTTACAAAACAGTAACATGTAAAGTATTTCATTTTATTCAAACCAGGTAAGATACCGCCTTCCTCTATTTATCTAGAGAGCAGAGAATGAAAAGTTTCAAATCCAGAATAGCTCAGAAATACAGAACTATCCAAAAAGTTACTAATATTTCATCCTGTTTAATTAATTGAGAAAAACACTGAAGAATAAATAATTTGAGCTGTTCCTCATAAAGTGGAATTCATTCTTTAAATCCATCCATTTTCCAACCCGCTGAATCCGAACACAGGGTCACGGGGGTCTCCTGGAGCCAATCCCAGCCAACACAGGGCACAAGGCAGGAACAAATCCCGGGCAGGGTGCCAACCCACCGCAGGACACACACAAACACACCCACACACCAAGCACACACCAAGGCCAATTTAGAATCACCAATCCACCTAACCTGCATGTCTTGGGAGGAAACCGGAGCACCCGGAGGAAACCCACACAGACACGGGGAGAACATGCAAACTCCATGCAGGGAGGACCCGGGAAGCGAACCCAGGTCCCCAGGTCTCCCAACTGCGAGGCAGCAGCGCTACCCACTGCACCACCGTGCCGCCCCCCATTCTTTAAATTCTAGTTTAAAGTCACATATGTGGGTTAAGATTCTTCCACTTGAGCAGGAGAAGATAGTGAACTGTAAATTAGCACAATAGATTGTTCTGTGGTGGAACAGTGGGTAGCGCTGCTGCCTCGCAGTTTGGAGACCTGGGTTCGCTTCCCGGGTCCTCCCTACGTGGAGTTTGCATGTTCTCCCTGTGTCTGTATGGGTTTCCTCCCACAGTCCAAAGACATGCAGGTTAGGTGGATTGGCGATTCTAAATTGGCCCGTGTGTGCTTGGTGTTTGTGTATGTCCTGCGATGGGTTGGCACCCTGCCCAGGATTGGTTCCTGCCTTGTGCCCAGAGTTGGCTGGGATTGGCTCCAGCAGACCCCCATGACCCTGTGTTTGGATTTAGTGGGTTGGAAAATGGATGGATGGATTGTTCTGTGAGCAGTAATGCCTGCTCGGTGATTCTGGATTATTATAGTCCTAACTCTACCTGATAAATAAGCAAATATTTTATTCTAACAAGTTTGGAGCTGGAGCTATTTCCAAATTAACTTTTGGCCAAGTGAAGCAGATGACTGAAGACATTAATTAGAGGTAAGATCATATCATAGATAGATAGATAGATAGATAGATAGATAGATAGATAGATAGATAGATAGATAGATAGATAGATAGATAGAGCTTTATTTGTCCTCAGCAGGGGAATTTGGGCTTTTACAGAAATGCAATAAATACATGAATAAATAAATGGGGCAGCACGGTGGCGCAGTGGGTAGCGCTGCTGCCTCGCAGTTAGGAGACCTGAGGTTCACTTCCCGGGTCCTCCCTGCGTGGAGTTTGCATGTTCTCCCCGTGTCTGCGTGGGTTTCCTCCCACAGTCCAAAGACATGCAGGTTAGGTGCATTGGCGATCCTAAATTGTCCCTAGTGTGTGCTTGGTGTGTGTGTGTGTGGGTGTGCCCTGTGGTGGGCTGGCACCTTGCCCGGGGTTTGTTCCTGCCTTGCGCCCTGTCCTGGCTGGGATTGGCTCGAGAAGATCCCCGTGACCCTGTGGTAGGATATAGTGGGTTGGATAATGACTGACTGACTAAATAAATAAATATTGTTCTACAAAACAAAAAAAGAAAAAGACACACCACAATGATTATAGGGAAGAAACTAAAAAGGCAAAGCCTCTATCTAAGCTAAAGGTAAAAAGAGCATTTGTAGTTACAGTGAGGCTTTATAAAGGCATATTGTCGTAGGCATGAAGGAGCCCCAATAACATTTCTTGACACACTTCTACTAATTAATTAATTGAAAGTATTTAATGCTGTTGTGTCAGAGAGAGGAGGGACAGTTCTGTTCATAATGGCACTCAGTTTTGTTTTTAATTCTCTCTTCTACTACTTTCTCCAGGGGTTAGGGTTAGGCTTATGAACCAAACTGCACCTCCTCTCTCTGACAATACTTATTGATTTAGTGGGCCTCTATTGAAGTGATGTTAAGTCTCAGCACACCACAGTGTGAAAAGTTGCACAGGCCATCACAAAGTGATAGAAGATGTGAAGGATATCACTCTTCACATTAAAGGAACACAGTCTCCTAAGAAAGTCTGCTTTCCCCTTTCTTCTATAGTTCCTCTGTGTTTCAAGATGCCAAGCCTTTCATTGATGTGGACCTCCAAGTACTTGTAGGAGTGGACACCTTCACATCCACTCCGAGCGTAGAGACTCTTCAGTGCGATCACCAGTTCATTGGTTTGGCTGATGGTAAGTTGCTGACTCCTATGCTCTGTCTGTTCCTATTGTCAGTACACACAATTAGTTCAGAATCAACATCATCATCATCATCACCATTTGCTGTGTGTAATGTTTTTGCACAGATTAAGGAAAAGTGTACTTTGTCTAGGTCAGACTTCCATTCATTATCTAAAAATGTAACTGTAACATTGTTTAAGATGATTTAGAAGTGAACTCTTTTGAAAGCACCGATGTAGTTTAGTTATGACACCTACATTTAATCACAGGTAGAAGTTGTAATTTTAACGTTTTTCTTTTGGCAACCTCTCTATTCTTCATGCAGTGCAGGAAATGTTTTGATGAAGATTATATTTAAGGCACAGTTATTCAAAGGATGCAAATATGTTGTCAGTATACACATTTCTAAAGGTTTCCAAAGCATTCAGGGAGAAATTAATGGTTGGTTTCCACTCCATGGTCAAAGCAAGTGGGTACAAGTTCATTTTTATCTGATCTCTTACAAAGTCTCACAGTCTCTATTTAGAATGCAGTAGTAGAAATGAAAGTGAGACAGCCGCATTGCACCCATCTGCTATAGATAAGTGAGGAATTCATTTTTTACCCATGGCCTTTTTGTGTTCCAAATGAGCAAAGTCATAATCACATCCAATGATTTCAAGCAGAATTTGTTTACATTAATTTGAAAGCACTGAAAAAGATATAAACGTTAATTTTCTTTTTTCAACATGAAAATTTGACTGTTGAATACTCTTTGTCAAATCTGATAGTGCATCTTGTCACAAGATCTAACTGGGAACCTTGTCATCAGCTGCTCTCGTCCAGTCAATTTATATTAAATATTCCACAATGCAGGTGGACAGAGGTTTTAAAGGACCAAGAACTGAATGAAGGCAGACAGAAAAAATATTGAAGCAGGGACGAAAAAAGTAATGGCATCTAACCAAAGGAAGTCTAAACAAAATCAAAGTCGAATCTAGAAGGATTGAAGCGCACTATAAACTTTTGTATCCAACAAACTTTTAAACATTTGCATCAATGATGCAATTTTGCGACTGGCAATTCCTGTATTTGTGTTGGCAACTTGATCACAAAATGGTAATGGCCATGAAAAACAAAATGGTGTTGGGGTAAACAATAAAAATACAGTAATTTTTCTACTTCACAAAATGACTTTTCACTAATCCAATTATTTTTATCCACCTGTTCTCTGAGATGAAAAACATAGTCTTCTTTGAAACTAATGCAAACAAACATTACATCTAGAAAAAGAGAAACAAATCCCTGACACCACTGAACCGTGAAAGTGTTGAAAAGAGGATTAACTGTGAGTGTTACACAAAAGGAGAAATAAAACCAGAGGCAGGCCAGACAAGGCACTTGGTCATTTTTCTTGAGTTGATAAAATACCATTGAGCAAAAATGTCAGGGCATCAACCCTGAATTACCATCCATATTACTTCATAGGTTCAGCAATTCCAATTTGAGCTCCTAAAATAATTGGATTAGTGAACTATGAGATCTGCAGTGTTCTTGGGGACATTGTTAATAATAATACAACTCAAGGCCAGTGTTTAAAAATGCTGATAAATTTTCTCATGTATTTTATTATAGCAGTTCACATCCTTTCCCTCATGCCTAGTGTTTCAGGTCAGTGTGGGCCGAAAGCTGTAAAAGCACAGAGTGCGTCCTATGAGACTGTTGTCACGGCTAAAATATTGACTAATGGAAGATTTGAGAAGAAATGTAGGACCTGGATGACATTAGTTGAGGGGACAGAGGCCACAATGAAAAGAGTGTCAGCCCCTTACCCTTTGACAGTCCACAAATGTGGCAGGTAAGTCTGAAAAAGACAAATACCAGGGCAAATCAAGGGTCCGCTGGTTACCTTAAACCATTGCAGTTGGTGGGCCTGCAAAAAAGACTGTCCACCTCTTTACGTAACGCATGAAGACCTTCCACCTGAGCACTAGACATTAGATGCGCTGCTATTGATCCAGGGTGTATTTGGGGTAAATGATACACCCATGTATGAGGGGGTACCCCATACCTTGGGGTACAGAATAACTTACAGTATTCTGTGGCAGTCTGCCAAGTGGCGTTGCTCTGTGTTGTTTGTACTCCATTCCGTGTCAGGTTCTTCTTGGTGCTTATTAAACGTGTTCTGAGATTTTTGTGATGGGTGACCACGAAAAACAGCAAGTCTGTGCTAAATTTTGTTTTCTCTTAGGGAAAACAGCTGCTGAAACTGTAGTGATGCTTGACACTGCTGTTAAAGAGGAAGCTTTATGTAAAACGCAGGTCTACGAGTGGTTTTCACGTTTCAAATGAGGGGAAATGTCACTTGAAGACCAACCAAGATCTGGCCGACCTTCCACAATTAGGAATGATGAAAATCTTGAAAAAGTTCGTCGGACTATTGAAAAGATTCCTGAACTGACGTGTGCGTCTTGGAGTTCTTGCCACCTTCCCTACTCGCCTGATCTTTGCTCCGGGCAACTTTTTCTTGTTCCCGAATATGAAAAAAGAACTCCAGGGAAAGCATTTTTGTACTGTGGAGGAAATCAAAGAAAAATTGCTGCTGACATTGGACAGCGTTCTTCTTCAGCAATTTCAAAAATGTTTCCACCAGTGGAATTCATTCACATGGAGAGTACTTTGAAGGAGACTAAAGTTTCAGTAAGTAAAAATTATTTAAACAATTTTTTTTTAATTCCGGTTATTTTTGGGTACCCCCTCGTATAATTTCTTTGTGTCAGCTTTAGGCACATTTAGAAATTAAGAATATCTACTGTGTGAAAAAAGTTTACTTTGAGTTTTTTGCAAATTTATTAAAAATAAAAAAACTGAGAAATCCCATGTCCATAAGTATTCACAGCCTTTGCTCAATACTTTCTCGATGCCCCTTTGGCAGCAATTACAGCCTCAAGTCTTGTTGAATATGATGCCACAAGCTTGGCACACCTATCCTTGGCCAGTTTCGCCCATTCCTCTTTGCAGCACCTCTCAAGCTCCATCAGGTTGGATGGGAAGTGTCGGTGCACAGCCATTTTAAGATCTCTCCAGAGATGTTCAATCAGATTCAAGTCTGGGCTCTGGCTGGGCCACTCAAGGACATTCACAGAGTTGTCCTGAAGCCACTCCTTTGATATCTTGGCTGTGTGCTTAGGGTCGTTGTCCTGCTGAAAGATGAACCGTCGCCCCAGTCTGAGGTCAAGAGAGCTCTGGAGCAGGTTTTCATCCAGGATGTCTCTGTGCATTGCTGCAGTCATCTTTCCCTTTATCCTGACTAGTCTCCCAGTTCCTGCCGCTGAAAAACATCCCCACAGCATGATGCTGCCACCACCATGCTTCACTGTAGGGATGGTATTGGCCTGGTTATGAGTGGTGCCTGGTTTCCTCCAAACGTAATGCCTGGCATTCACACCAAAGAGTATAATCTTTGTCTCATCAGAACAGAGAATTTTCTTTCTCATGGTCTGAGAGTCCTTCAGGTGCCTTTTGGCAAACTCCAGGCGGGCTGCCATGTGCCTTTTACTAAGGAGTGGCTTCCGTCTGGCCACTCTACCATACAGGTCTGATTGGTGGATTGCTGCAGAGATGGTTGTCCTTCTGGAAGGTTCACCCCTCTCCACAGAGGACCTCTGGAGCTCTGACAGAGTGACCATCGGGTTCTTGGTCACCTCCCTGACTAAGGCTCTTCTCCCCCGATCGCTCAGTTTAGATGGCCGGCCAGCTCTAGGAAGAGTCCTGGTGGTTTCGAACTTCTTCCACTTACGGATGATGGAGGCCACTGTGCTCATTGGGACCTTCAAAGCAGCAGAAATTTTTCTGTAACCTTCCCCAGATTTGTGCCTTGAGACAATCCTGTCTCGGAGGTCTACAGAGAATTCCTTTGACTTCATGCTTGGTTTGTGCTCTGACATGAACTGTCAACTGTGGGACCTTATATAGACAGGTGTGTGCCTTTCCAAGTCATGTCCAGTCAACTGAATTTACCACAGGTGGACTCCAATGAAGCTGCAGAAACATCTCAAGGATGATCAGGGGAAACCGGATGCACCTGAGCTCAATTTTGAGCTTCATGGCAAAGGTTGTGAATACTTATGTACATGTGACTTCTCAATTTTTTTATTTTTAATAAATTTGCAAAAACCTCAAGTAAACTTTTTTCACGTTGTCATTATGGGGTGTTGTGTGTAGAATTCTGAGGGAAAAAATGAATTTAATCCATTTTGGAATAAGGCTGTAACATAACAAAATGTGGAAAAAGTGATGCGCTGTGAATACTTTCCGGATGCACTGTATGTTTTTAATGTATAATAAAATGCATAAAATGTTGTGCCTGCTCCCCTGCTTGATTTCTGTGCACTCTGTTTACAGTCTCTGAGTAAGGTAATGATAAATGACACGTGCAGCCAATCCTGGTTTGGTCTGTGATCAGTGTCAGTCAAAAATTAGTAGCCGGGCCCCTAAACAGCCGAAAATGGGTAGAAGTTAAATCAGGGATATTACAGGTGAAGTGGGTTCCAACTGTGACACCCCGTGACAGAAGAGCCACTCATTTGTAATTTCACTACAAGTACTCTTGGAAATGAGTAATGGAAGCAATGGGTTACGTGTAGAGGATTGGAAGTGAAGGGGGCTTGTAAAAGGGGCGTCAGTCATTTTGAACCTCTAAATATGTGAAAATGCTCTCTAGACGGCCATGAATGTCTTTTTTTCGAAATACTAGATTCAGCTGATTAACTGCCTTTGGCTGAGAGCAATTTCTCACTCTTTTGTCACACTCTATCAGTGGACTCCAGTTTTGCATCAGCTTCAGATGTTTTTTTTTTATTGATTTTCATTTTTTTCTTGTCTTCTGGCAAGGGCACAAGTCACATAATACACATCTGGCGTTCCCCTGCCATTGTTAGCTGCTTCTGTTGGAATGGAGCAGAGTTTCACAACTTTCAAGGCTGGAACAAAGCTTGTTTCAGACGTTGCAGATGTGTTGTGGTCATCCCAGATGAATAACTTTATTTAATGTCTGTCACTGGAAATGGCTGCGACTGGAAAACAGCATCACAGAGCACTTGGTCCTTCCCAGGAAGGGCCTGCAATGAATTTAAAGGCGTGTAGTTTTTATGTGGGGATAGCTGTTGTATATCGTATGACTAAGAACATCCTGAGGACTCAGAGTATCATACTGATGTTTGTGAACTGAGAAAAGATGTTACCTTATTCATAACCAGCTTGGCACCCTGGAAAGGCATGCATGAATCGTGGGCACGGGCAGCAGAAAATGAAGGCTCAGTCAGTTCCCACTTGCAGAAGAATCCCATTTCCCATTCATAGTGATACACTGCCTATAATTTGGGAGCAAAGGCTAGGCTTCCTTATTTTGAAAATGGATAGGGGTGTGATGGTGGCAGAACCCTAAGGTATTACACAGCCTTTTGATGTAAATCCTGTTGCTGAGGCTTGAGGCAGCATTTGCCTTAATATTGTGCAAAATACGATAATCATGGAGAGTGCTACAGTGAGCTCCACCTTTGTTACAGTTCTTGTATACGCCTTATCTTATTTGTATTGGTGTAACAGATCAGATTGGTAACTTCTTTAAACTCTGAGGGAAAAATACAGACGTGTTTGTGCTTGTACTAGAAGAAATATCCGTCTGGGAGGCATGAGTACTGCTTTAAAGAGCAGGTTTTATCCTTTAGTGTAGAACACTTGGAGGTAAATGACAACAAGGGCTATAAACACCTTGAAGAAGGCTGTGAAATGACTTAAGACGCTACATCAATTATCAAAACTCTTCAAAGATTTTGTGTGACATGAGAGAAGTGGCTTGTACTGATTTATTTTGAATAAAACAGCTCTGGTACAATTAATTGGAAACTGATGCTAGTCCAGATGGTATGCTTAGAGAATTTGCCTTGTAAACAGCAAATCATTTTACATTTCCCTGTTGTTGCTGTAAACAGCATGGGATCAAAATGCAAACTAAATGATAATTGACGTAAAAATATTGAAATATATTAAATGAGTTGTGAGTCATTATGGAGATCATACTAATGGGTTTGGGTAACCTGGCAGTAGAGGTGACTGTGTGGAATTTATATGTTTCCCCAGCTTGAGGTAACCAAGCATTGGAAATTTTAGTGGCCATTCAGGAAACCTTTCAGAGTTCAAACTATGGAGAGAATTTGTGATGAAAACATACAGTATTCATTGTTTGTAATGGACACACTGTGCTATAAAAATTGTGTCGTTCTTCGGATGAGATGTAAAACCAAGGTCCTGACTCTCTGTGGTTATAAAAGATCCCTGGGCATCCTTCATAGAGAGTAGGGTGTACCCCGATGTCCAGGCTAAATTGCCCACCATGGCCTAGTCATTCCGGCCTCCTAATCATCCCCTGTCTCTAGTTGGCTATCTCTCTCACCACTCCACCACCTAATGGCTCACTCATGTGTGGTGAGCATACTGGCACAAAAATGGCCAACCACACATTAGTGCTGATTGAAGTGGCTCCCCACTCACTATGTTAAACGCTTTGAGTAGGGAGAAAAGTGCTATATAAATGTAACAAATTATTGTTATTGTTATTATTAAGCAGTTTCTTAAGAAATAAATAGAGAAAGAAAAAAGTAGACCTGAGTGATTCATAAAACACTATTGCTAACAGCACTATTTGATAATTTACTAATTAAAAAAAAATATGAGCAGCATAGGGGTTCTGAGTTTGCTGATTTACAGCACATTGATTCAGACTCATTTCTAGTCAGGGATGCTGTCAGATTGATTAGTCTACATAACGTGCTTCAGAATGTTTGATCAATACTCATTAATCCATAAGGACACAGTGAAAAAATATGCTTTCAGAAAGGTTTGCAAATTTATTTAAAATGAAAAGCTAAAATCTCTCTTTCATATACATACTTAATGTATATATACTACTATATATACATACTTAATTCAGTACTTTGCAGAAGCAACAATTATAGCTTTGAATCTTTTTGTTCTTTGCATGCCTAGAATGCCTCAGTATGTGCGTCTCGGGAACTGCAGGTCTGACATTGTGGTCAGCAGCACAGGAGCGCCGCAGGGGACTGTACTTTCTCCGGAACTGTTCAGTCTATAGTCCTGCCACGTGCAAAAGTTCGCTGACGACACTGCTATCGTGGGCTGCATCAGGAATGGGCAGGAGGAGGAGTATAGGAACCTCATCAAGGACTTTGTTAAATGGTGCGACTCAGACCACTTACACCTGAACACCAGCAAAACCAAAGAGCTGGTGGTGGATTTTAGGAGGCCCAGGCCCCTCATGGACCCTGTGATCGTCAGAGGTGACTGTGTGCAGAGGGTGCAGACCTGTAAATACCTGGGAGTGCAGCTGGATGATAAACTAGACTGGACTGCCAATACTGTTGCTCTGTGTAAGAAAGGACAGAGCCGACTTTACTTCCTTGGAAGTAGCAATAAGATGCTGCAGCAATAAGATGCTGCAGATGTTCTATCAAACGGTTGTGGCGAGCGCCCTCTTCTACGCGGTGGTGCGCTGGGGAGGCAGCATAAAGAAGGGAGACGCCTCACGCCTGGACAAACTGGTTAGGAAGGCAGGCTCTATTGTAGGCACAGAGCTGGACAGTTTGACATCCATGGCAGAGCGACGGGCGCTCAGCAGGCTCCTATCAATTATGGAGAATCCACTGAATCCACTAAACAGTGTCATCTCCAGACAGAGGAGCAGCTTCAGTGACGGACTGCTATCAATGTCCTGCTCCACTGACAGACTGAGGAGATCGTTCCTCCCCCACACTATGCGACTCTTCAACTCCAATGGGAATGGGGGGTTAAACAGTAACATTATGCAAAGTTACTGACTGTTATACCGGCCTCACACTCTCCACCTTGCACTTTTTAACTTGCACTGCGTTTTTATCACTCTTTAATTAATATTGTTTTTTGTATCAGTATGCTGCTGCTGGAGTATGTGAATTTCCCCTTGGGGATTAATAAAGTATCTATCTATCTATCTATCTATCTATCTATCTATCTATCTATCTATCTATCTATCTATCTATCTATCTATCTATCTATCTATCTATCTATCTATCTATCTATCTATCTATCTATCTATCTATCTATCTATCTATCTATCTATCTATCTATCTATCCTTCTAGATTTGAGCCATTCTTCTTGGCAGCTCCTCTCAGCTCTCTTAGCTTGGATGGTAAGTGCCATCTTCAGGTCTCTCCACAGATGTTCTATAGTGTTTAAGTCTGGGCTTTGGCTGGAGTGGTGGCTCTGAGGCTAGGGACCTGCACTGGCAATCGGAAGGTTGCTGGTTTGAATCTTGTAGATGCCAGAAGTGATTCCACTCTGTTGGACTCTTGAGCAAAGCCCTTATCCTGCATTTGCTCCATCCTCGGTATGATGTTAACCTGCAAACAGGTCCTCCCACTTGCAAGGAAAACATGGCGGCTGATGGCCACTGTAAAAAACCTCATAATGCTCCATTCCATTTGAACTAGTGTGGTGCTGAGGTGTCACCCACTGCATGACCGCGCTCAAGTCCTAATTTGGGATGCTGAGGTGGTTTGTCATGTGGCGGGTGCAGCAATGCTGCTGTATCAGTGCATGCTCCCCACCTTCTCTCTCTTTGGCTGGGACATGCAAGACCTGTCAGGGACCTGTTCCGAAGCCACTCTGGTGTTGGTTTGGCAGTCTGCTTCAGATTATTGCCCTGTCCCTACTGCTAAGAAGCACTCCTATAGCATGATGCTGTCGCTGCCATGCTTCACTGTAGTGATGGTATTAGGCAGGTGATGTACAGTGCCTGGTGTTCACCAGACATAGTGCTTGGAGTTCTTGCCTAAAGAGTTCAATTTTAATTTCAACAGACCAAAGAATCGTTCTCCTCATGTTCTCAGTGTCCTTTAAATGCTGTTTAGCAAATTCCAAGGGGGGTTAGCCACTGTATCCTAAAGGTCTAATGTATTGCTGCTGAGATGGTTGGCCTTCCTACAGGTTCTCCAATCTAAGGGAGTACTTCTGAAACTCTGTTAGAGTAACCATTGGTATCTTCGTTACCTCCCTAACCAAGGCCTTTCTTGGATGGTTACTCAGTTTGGCTGGACAGCCATCTCTAAGAAGAGTCCTGGTGGTTCAAAACATACTCCATTTCACAGCTATTGAAGCTCCTTAGAACATTTAAAGTTTTACAAATGTTTTTATACCCTTGCCCTGATCTATACCTCACCAAAATTTGATTGTGGGGATCTATAGAGACTTTCTTGGACTTCATGACTTGTTTTTTGCCCTGCCATGCAGTGTCAATGGACCTTATATACTTAAATCCACGTGTGCCTTTCCAAATGATGTCCAATCAATTCAACTTGCCAAAGATGGACTCCAATCGGGTTCTAGAAACATCTCAAGGAGAATTAAAGCTAGCAGGATTCACCTGATCACAACCTAGAGTGCTACAGCAAAGGGTCTGAAGACTTGTATGAAGGAGAGATTTAAGCTTTTGATTTTTAACAAATTTCCAAACATTTCTGAGAGCATGTCTTTACATTGTCAGTATGAGTTTTCAAGTGTAGACTGATGATCAAAAATGGCAAATTTATCGATTTAAAATTAAATCTACAACACAATAAAGTGTGCAGAAAGTGAAGCATGTTGAATACTTTCTGAATCCACTATAATGTCTTTGTGATGGATAGCCGGCTAAATATTCCGGCCCACACCTCCAGGCCGCCAGGTGGAGCCCTCCCAGCAGCATGGAGGTTCCCCAAATTCCAGCAGGGCCTTATGGACCCTGTAGTTTGTATACACAGCCCTGCTGGATACCTTGGGGACCACCGGGAGTCGCTGTAGGGAGGCTGTCGGACTCTTACGTGCTCTATAACCCGGAAATGCGTCATGATCACATGACAAGAAGAAACAACGTGCTTTCAGGTTGAAGAAACGGACTTTTACCCTGACCCGGAAGTAATAAGGACTTGTGGATTGTGGGACAGGAACACCTCCGGGTCAGGGGGTATAAAAGGACTCTGGGAAAGCCCAGACATTGAGCTGAGCTGGGAGGAAGGGTGGCGAAGTGTCTGGGAGAGGAGGATTGGTTTATTGTATCGATATTTGTATTTGTATGTGTAGTATGGAGTGGAGGGTGCTTTGTGCACATTATTATTATAAAAATAAAAAATCTTTGACTTTTACCTGGTGTTTGGCGTACTACCTGAGGGTTCGAGAGGTCGATAACAGCCTCAACTATTACATCTTACATAACTGAACTATTATCAGTTTTATTTCAGTTTTTGTTGCATGCTTTCTAGGGTTGCTTTCTACCTGTGGCTCAATGCTGTTGGGATTGGCTTTTAAACAGGAAAGCAAATTGATGTTGGTTTTAGAATTAGATTATTATTTTTCTGTTTTGGATGTATTATTTGGAGTCTATCTGTCTGTCACTTGGAAATGACTTCCCCTGGAAAGCCAGGTCAGCCTACTCCTTTTGTCATCTGCTGGCCTTTCGCAGAATCCACACACCCATAAATGATGGCACAGTGACACAACTTTTGTACAGCCAATCAAAAGAAGTTGGAATGGGAACTTATAGAGTGAAATCCCTTCTGGGAATTTAGAACCAGAGAGAGAGGTTGGGATCATGCACTAATATGGTGCTTTGCCACATCCACCACACCTCAGGACCCCAAATGTGGACCTGAGTTCAGCCAGTGACGCCTCAGCACCACACAAGTTTGATTAGAATGGAACAGTGTCAAGTTTTATTTACTGTATATACTCGCGGATAAGTTCTCTCGTGGATAAGTCGGGAGTTGATTTTAACGTATAATTTCTGGTATTTTATAATGTTGGTCATATAAGTCGAATGTGAAAAACTCACGCTATTGGTCCAAGAGATTAAGAAATGCTAACACCCACCTGAGAGAGTCACCATGGAGCATACGCCCTTTTTTTCTATGTGGGTGCGGCAATGCGCTGTATCAACGGGTACTCCTAACCTCTCTCTCTGCCTACTGTGCCTACGTGACCACAAGATAATACCTGAACTGTTCCGAAGTGAGTTTTGCACTGTTTTATGTTTTTTGTATCTCACTCTCATACACCTTTATTATAACAGCATCCCTTACCTACGACGGAGCGTTCAATCAGGAAAAAATATGAAGCTGGTTTTAAATTAAACATTGTTGAAGTAGCGAGTGAAATTGGTAACTGTGCTGCTGCAACAAAATTTGATGCGCCTGAGAAACTGACGCAAGGTTGGAGGAGGTAAGAAATATAAAAATTTTTGAATGGGCGCATAAGTCGGGTTCTGATTTTATGATCAATTTTTCAGGTTTCAAGACCCAACTTATACGTGAGTATATTCGGTATTTATTTTTACAGTGGGTAGAATTCCAGTCCTGCCCCCAACCTCCCGAATTTTCCCTTGCAAGTCGGCGGACCAGCTTGCAGGTTAACGTCATACCCAATTACAGGTTAAGGGCCTTGCTCAGTGGAGTGGACTTCTGGCATTTACAGGATTCGAACCAGCAACCTACCGATTGCTGACGTAGATCCCTAGCCTCAGAGCCACCATTACTAGAAACCCAAGAAAAACATCCAACAAATAAAATGCACCCCCGTGACCCTGTGTTCGGATTCAGCGGGTTGGAAAATGGATAGATGGATGGAAATAAAATGCAGCAGTACAGCCTCCATGCCATGTCTTCATTTAATTGGTTTTGTTCTTATTTCTAGTGAACTGATTTAGTAGCTGGAGTGGGAGACTCTTATATTCTGCCACTTACTTGACCACTCTTTGAAAATACATTTTTGCATTTTCAGGTATTGTCCTTAAAAAAATCACTCTTTCTCAAGTTTTTTATTCATTTTTAGGGTGATTTGTCTCTTAAGATAATTGAAGATGTTTACAAAGCCAACCTACAGTGTAAGGCTTTACAGGAGGGTGTGAGTGTTTGTGCGTGTGTTTGTGTCAAAGCTATCTCAGATTTTAAAAGCTTTCTGCTTGCACAGACTGCTGATATCTACAAATAGATGAGTACATTTTATGCTAACTCTGAAGATATGAGAACTTTATTTTTTTTAAGACTGGGCCTCAAAGCCAAATTATGGTATTGTAGCCCCTTGGCTGACAGACAATTTTTATCATTTTGGTTTATGGTTTTGGTTGAACAAAGTGGGTTATTCTTTTTTTTAAGCCACTCTGTTAAAGAGTCTAGTCTGAATTTAATTTACCACAAGCTAACTTAATGCTTTCCCAGTAATTTCTCTCCTGCTGACATGACTAACAGAAATTGAAAGAAAAGGACTTTTATTTGAAAAGGCCAAAATCACACGAGACTAACAAGTAGAAGCAACTCATTGTATTTTAAATGACCCAGTAGACTATGTGAAATAATGAACTAAAAGAAAAATGTTTCCCGTAGAAGAGCTATATTAGTGCATTATATACATATACTGTATGAATACCCACTGATATTAAAGGAAATTTTAATGGGAGAGAGTGCTGTCCTGGCATGCACCCAGAATAATGGAAATGAAGCCGAATTTTTCGTTCTGCTTACTTAAAACAACAAAACACACAAGTGAGGGAATATAGTAGAATGGACAAATCAGAATTGACATTTCTTTACCAGTGGGAGCCCTGGTCTGTCAGGTGAGGTGGCTATATGACTTGCCTTCATCCTAAATACCACAATAAACCACTCTTCCTCTGCTATTTCATCCCTTCCCCAACCCAGGGTTCTCTTTCTCCTGTCTCTGAGTCTACCCCAGCCATCTGCCTGATTCCAAATTAATTCCCCTTACTTGAGATTGCTTCCAGGCCAAGCATCAGAATTTTTTTAGGGTCAAGGACAACCAGGTTTGGCTACAGGGACACAATACTACGATTACTATTAGTAGCCTAATATTTCCGAAAGTGATTTAAAAGATCTGGCCATTTTACAATTGTTCAAACACACACTCACCGGGAAACTTATTAGGAACATCTCTACACCTGCTTATCCATGTAATTATCTAATCAGACAATCAGGTGATGGAAGTGAAATACATAAAATCATGCAGATACAGTTTAGGATCTTCAGTTAATGTGCACATTAAAATAGGGACCAGAATAGGGAAAAATTATTTTGACCAGGGCATGAATGTTGGTGCCAGATGGGCTGGTTTGAGTATTTCTATAACTGCTGAACTCCTGGGATTTTCAGGCACAACAGTCTTTGCAGTTTACCCAGAATGGTCCAAAAACAAAAAACACCCAATGAGTGGCAGAAACACCTTGCTGAGGAGAGAGGTCAGAGGAGAATGACCAGACTGGTTTGAGCTGACAGAAAGGCTATGGTAACTCAGATGACCACTCTGTACAACTGTGAGGAGAAGAACAACATCTCAGAATGCCCAACACGTCAAACCTTGAGGCAGATGAGCTCTAACAATAGAAGATCATGTTGTGTTCTACTCCTGCCAGCCAAAAACAGAAAGCTGAGGCTGCAGTGAGCACAGGCTCGCCAAAACAGTACGGCTAAAGACTAGAAAAAAATAGCCTGGTGTGATGAATCTTAATTTCTGCTGAGGCACACAGATGGTAGAGTCAGAATTTGGTGCTGGCCATCCTTGTGTCAACAGTCCATGCTGGTGGTGGTGGTGGTGGTGGTGTAATGGTGTAGGGAATGTTTTCTTGCCATAGTTTGGGATCATTAATACCAATTAATCATCGCCTTTATGCCACAGCCTATTTGAGTACTGTTGCTGACCATGTGCATCCCTTGATGTCCACAATTTAACCATCATCGAACGGCTACTTCAAACATGATAACGCACCATGTTTCAAAGTGAACTGATTTCATGAATATGGCAATGAGTTCAGTGTTCTTCATTGGATTTCCCAGTCAACAGATCTGAATCCATTAGAACACTGGGAGATTCACCGCATGAATGTGAACTTGATAGATCTTCAGAAATTGTGTGATTCAATTACGTCAGCGTGGACCAGAATCTCAAAGGAATAATTCCAAAATTTTGTGAAATCCCTGCCATGAAGAATTGAGACTGTTTTGAGAGCAAGATGAGACCCTGCCCAGTATTAGTGGAGTGTTCTTAATAATTTGTGTAGTGAGTGTAAATTAAATTGACTGGAAAGTCTAAATTGGCAATGAAAAAGTGACTGTGGGTGTGTGGGAGAGTGTAGTTTATGATGGACGGTTGCCCTGCCTACAGCTTTCTCCTGCTTTGTGCAAATTGATGCTAGAATATACTATTGATTTTGTGTGACAAATGTTTGGATAAGCAAGTTCTTTAAATGGATAGATGGTTTAATATAGTATAATAAGATATAATCTTTATAGAATGCGTGATTTATTAAAATAAAAGCGGCAACTGTCATTTTCTTTCAGATAGATAAGAACCATAAGAATAGAAGCTAAAACTAGAAATAAGAGACTTGAAAACATTCCATAAATATTTAAAGGGGATACTAAACTGAAGAACTTGAAGAATATTAAAGAAAATGGCTGGAGGGGTTACTTTTTGGGGGCATATTTATCTGGCCAATCTGCACACTTTTTACATGCACTACCAATAGCATATCCTGCTTCACACGGTCCATTAAGGCTACTTTTACTGAGTTCAGGTGTTTCAGCCTCTTCCTTTGTTAACAGGTGCATCGACTTAAGAATATAGCCATGCAATCTCTATTAATGAACATTGGCAGTAGAACAAGTTGTACTGAAGAGCTCAGTGACTTTAAATGTGGCACTGTCATAGGACGCCATCTTTGTCAGAAGTTTGTATGTGAAATTTTTGGTCTTTTAGATCTGGCCCAGTCAACTGTAAGTGCTATGATTAGGATGTGTAATGAGTGTCAGATGAACAACTGCTCAGCCACGGTAGGCCATGCAAACTCACAGAACAGGGCCGCAAATACAAAATACTTATCTTCTGTTACATCACTCACAAAAGGGCTCCAAACTGCCTCTGGAAGCAACATCAGCACAAGAACTATGTGTCAGGAGCTTCGTGAAAAGGCACTTCCAAGTCGAAGCAGCTGCACACATGTCTAAGATTACCACATGCAATGCCGAGCATTGGGCGGAGTGGTGTAAAGTATGGCCTCTGGAGCAGTGAAAACACGTTTTCTGAACAGATGATGAAGTGATGAATCATGCTTCATTATCTGGCAGTATGGTGAAGAAATCTTGGTTTGGTGATTGCCAGAAGAACACAACCATCTGGAATGCTTAGTCCCTACTGTAAAGTTTGGCAGAGGAAGGATAATGGTAGGGTTTAGACTAGGCCTCTTGGTTCCAGTAAAGGGTAATATTAATACCACAGAAGAGAAAGACATCCATCCATCTATCCATTATCCAACGCGCTATATCCTAACTACAGGGTCACGGGGTGTCTGCTGGAGACTTTTTTGACATTTTAATTGCGCACCTCCAATTTTGTGGCAACAATTTGAGGAAGAGCCTTTTCTGTTTTAGCATGGTTTGGTAGTGAGTTTGGAGGAGGAACTTGGCATTTCTGTGAGGAATTTGAACACCGATTACCAGATCTTCTTGTCCAAATGTCTGTTTTAAAGTCCCACAGACACAATCCAACATCTTGTGGAAGCCTTCCCAGAAGAATGGGGGTGATTATAGCTGTAAAGGGGATGTCAACTCCATATTAATGCCCATTGTTTTGGAACAGGATGTCCAGTAAGCTCATATTGGTGTTATGATCATGTTTCCACAAACTTTTGGCTATACAGTGTAGCTGTGATAACAGCTTCTTTTACTCAGGATTTAAAACAAAGCTTACATAAAACAAATGCTGATTAACTTTAATAAAACCTGACGTTCGTTCATCACATACACTCTCAGTACATGGCAAGCAGCTGAGTTTCACAGAGTATCGTGTAGACACCATCATACTACTTCAAGGGTGCCTCAACAAAAAGCTGACTTGCACTGTTTTTGCCTGAATCAGTTCTTATAACATGAGGGCCAATGGCGAGAGCTTCTGCCATTTCTTGGAGCCATGAAGAATGTGTTATTCCTAACTGGAAGTGGTATATTTTTAGGTCTATGTACAATCAGTGAGCGTTCTGCTAAATGAATAGCTGCTTATCACACACTGCTACCTATTAACCTCTTATGATAGGAAAGGGAACCGTGATAACAGCTTAAAGACAGACTCTCATTCCATGTTAATTCTACTCTCTTTGCAGAATGAATTCTGCCACATTTAACTGCACAAAAGCCTTGAACAAAAAGTCCTGAACCTCAAGATATGTACAAAATGAAAGGTAACATCATTTAGGCGGTGAGTGATAAGAAACAAGGTCTTCTTTTGATGAGATTAGACACTGGTATGCATAAAATAACTACTACAGCTACATTGAATAATGACGTCTAACTAGGGATTCGATGGTTTTAAGTCTGTTCATGGAAATGGTACAGCAGTCTAATAACTTAATTGTACAACACTCACAAAATACTAAACCATAACAACATTCCATACTGTGCATGAACTATTCACTTACAATGACTGGCAGTTCACGTTCTGTTGAGCTGAGGGATCCATTGATGGTGCAGTGGAAGCTCTTCTCACTGATGAAGCTAATTTCACAGGGGATGGAGCCAATCATGACTTTGTACTCTTCGACTTGAAAATTCAGATTATTTGTCCCTTTCTGAAAATGAAAACATGAATATATTAGAAACAGCTAATGTAGCCTTTTATTCCATTCAGAAGCCAAACTCTATTACTCTCTCCATTTCCTTTTAGTCACATATCCCATCCAGCATTGGGAGTCTATCCAACTGCAAACCTCGCTCTTACATGCAGTGTGATTCAGTGGTTAAAGTGCTCGGCTGTAAAACCAAAAATGGCAACACACACTGTGTGACTCTGAGCAAGTCACACTACCTACTGGTCCTTCAGTTTTGTAGGAAAAAGGAAACAATTGTACTGAGACTTGATAGTCAGCATTAGGTAAGAGCAGCAGAGTGGCAGCACAGTGCAGTGATCATCCCTGCTGCTTATCAGCCTCATTGACAAGGTTTTAAATCCTAGTCTGGTCTCTGCCTGTTACGTTGCTATGTTCTCCCAGTACTCCCATGACTTTCCACCAGTGGTTTGGCTTCCTCACACCTACTAAAGGAGTGCATGCTAGCTTGTCTGGTGACTCTAATCTGATGTGGTCTGAGTAAAGATGAGTTTCAGTGAGGTTTGTTTTAAATGGCTGGCAGCCTGTCCAGAGCTAGACTTTGGCTTCTTGCAACCTTTTCATAGAAGAAGTAGGTTCAGAAAAAGGATGAATGAATGCATCAAACCATTAGCTAAAAAAATGAGACAATTAGGAGATGTTTGATTTTTGGGTGCATTTCATACACTTTCAGAAGCAACAATATGTGATAAAGGAGGCCATCAAAATCCATGCATTTATATTTATGTCAGGCAGAAACTAGCTCTGGGCTGGATGCCAGTCTATAACAGGTCACACTGGTGCACACACCCACACTCACACTGCATGAACTTAGTGTTGCAAATCACCCTAATGGCATCCCTTTATATTGTGGCAAGAAATAAGAGAGCCTGCAGGAAAGACTGAGGGAATCGTGTGAAGAGCAATCGGCTGCAGTTAGTTCAGAATAAAGCTGCAAGAATCTCAAGCAGCAAAATAAAATCTGAGCACTTGTCACCAGTTTTAGCATCATTACACTGGTTACCAATGTACTTTAGAATATATTTGGAAATATTATCGATGGTATGTAAAGTTCAAAACAATCCTGCTATATCCCCTAGGGGACAAATAAAGTTCTATCTATCTATCTATCTATCTATCTATCTATCTATCTATCTATCTATCTATCTATCTATCTATCTATCTATCTATCTATCTATCTATCTATCTATCTATCTATCTATCTATCTATCTATCTATCTATCTATCTGTCTGTCTTTTGGAGTGCCTATCCGTCTACATTCCCAGCCCCTCCACCCCAATATCTTGAAACATTCTTACATATAGCTAATTTTTAAATTGCATTTATTTCAGTACTAACAAAATACCTGAGGCGAAGTATTGCTTTAAAATTTTTATTAAGAAGAAAAGTAAACCTTTTTAAACTGAGGGAAAATATCCCAATAATTATTTGTCAAGGATCTCTTTGTATACCACGTTGTCAGTTCGGCCCTCCAGTTGTAATATGACCAAGCTGTGCGCTGAGCTTACTCTTGAGCATGTAACGTATAGTTGGCCAAGTGAAAAGCAATCTTGCCTCAAATCAATGCCAACCTTTTGTAGGGTCTGTCCCTAAGACTTATTAATTGTCATTGTGAAGCAGAGCCTTACTGGAAATTGGAGGCGTTTGAATTGAAATGGGTTTTATCGATAACTTCGCATCCAGCTTTTGAGAGTTTAAACATTCATAAACATCAAAGTGTCCACTACTCAAATCGTCACCTGTGAATCTAAGATGTTTAAGAGGCATTGGCAGTTGTCCAAAGGTGTAAAACATTTGGCCATTTCAGTACACTTGAAAGCGACAACTGAACAATTCAGCGGCAGCCATCAACTCACATGCGGAACCATAGGTGAAGAGCTTAAGCATTTCACTCTTCTAGTGCTCCTGTGTAGTATAATGATCTCCTGTACCATCATCAGTCCACACCTTGAACCTGTCCCAGTCATTCAATACATAAGACACAATGTTCCTCCGGATATCAAGAGTGAGCCTGATATGGCAGTGCAATATGTAACACAGAGAATGGAAAAGGCAGTCGTCATCTCTGGGCATGGAAACCACTCGGTAAGTGACAGTTCTTTGATCGATGGTGATCACCTCGATAGACATGTTAATGGGGGTACGGTTGGAACGATAAAGGAAATGGGTACCTGAACAATGTAAACTAAGTCTAAAATACCTACACAATAACTATAATCGTAATAAACGAACAATAAAACAGCGGAAAAGCCTTGGATTAAATAAAATGGCTGCAGTTATCAGCAGGGAGACGTGAATACCGTGGCGAAACAAGGAAGGGAATGAAGAGACCAGAGAGACAGACGGCCTTATATAGGCAGGCAACCAACTACGTGGGAGGCGTGGGGATGGGGGACCCAACGCCGCCTCACACAGCGACCAAGCTGCAGGTTATGGACGTATATATGTACGTAAGTAGGATTCAGTTTGCGTTGGGAACCCGCGTACCAAATTTCTTGAAGATGGGCCCATAAGTAACAAAAACCATTGGAAAGTTCAATATGGCAGCCAACAGTGGCGTCATACCACTGAAATAAGTACATACATCAGTTTCGGTTAACGCAGGGAAGCCGCCTACCAAATTTCGTGAAGATGGGGCCATAAATAAGAAAGTTTAACATGGCGGACGTTGTCGACCGTTATGACTGTTACGCGTAGAATTTCGAAATGAAACCTGCTTAACTTTTGTAAGTAAGCTGTAAGGAACGAGCCTGCCAAAGTTCAGCCTTCTACCTACACGGAAGTTAGAGAATTAGTGATGAGTGAGTCAGTGAGGGCTTTGCCTTTTATTAGTATAGATTTATTGCACTGCCTTGCACTTTCTACGCAGATCTTTGCGTTCTTTGTCTTGTATTTATCTCTTATTAGGTGTGTACTTACAGTATGTCTGTCGTGTAACTCTTTCTGTGCAAGGACTCTTAGCCAATAAATGTGATTCTGGTTCTAATAGTGGCCTGCCTGCTTATTATTCCAAAAGTGAAGCATGAAAGAAGTGGCGAGGTGACCTTTTGCTGTTACGCACCACAAATCTGGAATACTTTACCAACACCAGACTAATTCCATGAAACATTTCAAAAAACTCCTATAACAACACTTTTTTTTTAATTTGGCATTTTAGTTAGACATCTAAAAAGATTGTATATGTAATGCAATATCATTTACTTTATATTTGCAATCATTATTTCTATCTATTCATTTCTATTTTTCTCTGCTTTGTTTTCCTTTTTTTTGGTGTCATCTGATCAAAGCACTAGGCAGCCACCTGTGATGTTGGAATGAAAGCAGACACCCCAAATATGCACAAACCCCACTGCATCGAATCTTCTAGGAAGAAACCTAATAAACTTTAAGAGACAACGTAAGCACATTTATGTTAGGTAGAATGCCCAGTGAGGACTGGGTGGTCTTTTGGCCTTGGAACGCCTGCAGATTGCGTTTTTTTTTCTCCCAGACCTCACCATCAGAATTGTCATTAGAGACTTAGAAAACAAATCTCTAAATAAGGATTCTACTTTAACTATGCCTTGTATATCTGTGTTGTGTAAGTGTATAGTGATGTTTTCTTATTTACTGTTTTTTATTGTCTTATTTAATCATTCAGGGTGGCACAGTGGTAGTGCTGCTGCATTGCAGTAAGGAGACCAGGTTTCCCGAATCCTTCCTGTGTGGAGTTTGCATGTCCTCCTTGTGTGGGTGTCCTCTGGGTGCGCTGGTTTCCTCTCACGCTACAAAGACAAGCAGGTTAGGTGGATTGATGGCAGACAGTTGGCCCTATTGTGTGCGTTTGTGTGTGTGTGTGTGTGTTTGCCCTGTGAAGGTCTGGTGCCATGTCCAGAGTTTGCTCCCGCCTGCTCCCTATGCCAGCTGGGATAGGCTCCAGCAACCCTGGTCTGGATTAAGAGGGTTAGAAAATGACATTTACTCATTCATATTCTAATCTGTGCCTAATTTATTTTCTTTTCTTGCCATGTTTTCTTTCACATCTTGTAAAGCACTCCTTCTTTGCATGAAAATGTGCTGTCGAAATAAATGTTGTTGTTGTTCAGAAAGAGTATCCCAGGATCCAAGCCACGTTAATCACTGCACCACACTGTCACCTTAGAACCAAATACATACATTTCATAAGCCTTTTGTAGACATCAGTATAACTACAGTACTTGTAACACGTGCAATTTGTAATTAATAAAAAGCAAGCAGTAATGATGTAGAGTTTGCGTCAACATTCTACCAACAACATTAAGTCTCTGCTCAGCAGTAAATGACACAATAAAAAGAACAGCTTGACGTGCCAAGTTCAAGTAAATGCCATCAAATTATCGGGCCCCATAATTTATGCTGACGGAGTAAAACAAAATTAGACTTTGAGACCTTTCACCTAACATATTCCAATGTTAATCCAAGCACACAAAGCTAATTTATGTGGAAAGTGTATTTTTATATTAGATGCCATTTGTACAATGTCACTGAGTATGATGTTATTTTTTCTTAAACTCCCCAGGACCTGTACAGAGTGACTTGTCCATTTTTCATGTTTGCTTTTCATGGTTACAGGATTATTGGGAATGTGGAGCATCAGGCGCAAGTCAGAAATTAACCATAGACACGCTAACCAGTCTCTCTTAAGGGGCCCGCTTACTGTGACAAAGTCCGTCCTGAAGAATTATATTGTCTAATCAAGTTTAATGTTCTATTTTGTCCTTGTGTATTTGCCGTACTTTATGTCTTGCCACTTTAAATAAGAGCACTTGCAGTGTTTTCACTCGTAACATTTCACATTTTGTGTATTTTAATGCTTAAACATAAGCATATGTAGTGCAGAGTTAAAAGAAACTTACAGGTCCCTCATTCAAGCAAATTCTTAGCAAACGTAGTTTATTAATCTCACTGGAGACAGAAAGTGGTGGTGTTTAAAATAAAGGAGCTGCAACAGTCAGAGGCAGAGAGGCCTGAAGTGGAGACAAAGATCCAAAATGAATCTTTTACTTTGATGTTTCGCACTGATGAGGACAGCTCTGGCCTCCCCACAAACTGCATAACACAGACAGGGTCAAAGTAGACAGTTTAGTGTTTGTTGGTTTTATTTTTGGCAGACTAAACATTTACATGTCTCCAAAAGGTAAATCTAATATATAGAAAATGATCCTTCTACATCCCTGCCAATATGTGAGATTTCAGACCAGAAAAACAGCCTGGAATGTTCACCCATAGCTCTCTTAAGATGCTAAGCAGATCCTGTGATAATAAAGGACAATAAGACAATGAAGAGTTAAATCTCCGAATGTAAATAAAATGTGTCATAGCTCGTTTTAATATGCACTAGGCAGCCACTTGCATCTGCGGTTAAACAAAAAAAAAAAACTTTGAAAAGAAATCCATTTTAGTAGTTATGATAGATTAAATCCCCCTTTAGGCAAAACCACAAATGAAATGCGATAACTGACAATTACTGATTTAAAGTGCCAGTCAGTGACTTAGCTCCGTACCTTAGAGGTTAATAAAGCCAGCTCTTTTTTGCTTACAGTGCCTTCAGAGAGCATTCAGATCCCTTCACTTTTCACACATTTTGTTATGTTGCAGCCTTGTGATAAAATCATTTAAATTCAGTTTTCCCCTCATCAAGAAACACTCAATACCATAAAGTGAAAACCTGATTTTAGAAGTTCAAACCCTTTACTCGGTACTCTGTTGATGCCCCTTTGGCAGTGATTACAACCTGGGCTCTTCTTGGGGCTGACATGTTAAGCGTTGCACCCCTGGGGTTAGGGATTTTCTGTCATTCTTTTCTGCAGATCATCTCAAACTCTGTCAGGTTGGCTGCAGCCCATTAGGTCTCTTCAGCGATGTTTATTTGGGTTCAAGTCTCAGCTCTGGCTGGGCCACTCAAGGACGTTCACACAGATGTCCCTGCGCCACTTCTGGGTTGTCTTATCTTTGTGTTTAGGGTCATCATCCTGTTGGAAGGTGAACTTCCAGCCTAGTCTGAGATCCAGAATATTTTTTAGCAGGTTTTCCTTTGGGATTAATAAAGTATCTATCTATCTATCTATCTATCTATCTATCTATCTATCTATCTATCTATCTATCTATCTATCTATCTATCTATCTATCTATCTATCTATCTATCTATCTATCTATCTATCTATCTATCTATCTATCTTTAAGGGTACCTCTGTGCTCTATTCAGCTTTCCCTTGATTACTCTCCCAGTTCCTGCTGTTAAAAAACAACAATATAGCATGATGCTGCCACCACTATGCTTCCATGTTAGAATGCTGTTACACAGGTGCCTCTTTTCCTCCAGACAGTCCCATCTTAGTTCCTTCAGACCAGACCACCTTGTTTTCGGCTATACTTCCTTAGAAGACTGCCGTCCTTCAACATCTGCAATAACATGCTGCAGATGTTCTATCAGATGGTTGTGGTGAGCGCCCTCTTCTATGCGGTGGTGTGCTGGGGAGGCAGCATTAAGAAGCAGGACGCCTCATGCCTGGACAAACTGGTGAGGAAGGCAGGCTCTATTGTAGGCATGGAGCTGGACAGTTTAACATCTGTGGTGGAGCGACGGGCACTGAGCAGACTCCTGTCAATCATGGAGAATCCACTGCATCCACTAAACAGGATCATCTCCAGACAGAGGAGTAGCTTCAGTGACAGACTGCTGTCACTGTCCTGCTCCACTGACAGACTGAGGAGATCATTCCTCCCCCAAACTATGCGACTCTTCAATTCCACCTGGGGGGGTAAACGTTAACATTATTCAAAGTTATTGTCTGTTTTTACCTACATTTTTATTACTCTTTAATTTAATATTGTTTTTTGTATCAGTATGCTGCTGCTGGAGTATGTGAATTTCCCCTTGGGATTAATAAAGTATCTATCTATCTATCTATCTATCTATCTATCTATCTATCTATCTATCTATCTATCTATCTATCTATCTATCTATCTATCTATCTATCTATCTATCTATCTATCTATCTATCTATCTATCTATCTATCTATCTATCTATCTATCTATCTTCTCTTAGCCTGAGAGTTCTTTTCATCAACTCCAATTGGGCTTTCATCTGTTCTCTGGCCAATCTGCAATTAGGTCCAGATTAGTGAAGTACTGCAATGGTGGTTGTCTTTGTGAAAGTCTCCCCCAACTCCACACAGGTTCTCTGGAAATCCACCATAGTGGTCACCTCTCTCACCAAATTGCTCTCCCAGAATTGCTCAGTTTTGAAGAATGGCCATCTCTAGGAAGATTTCTGGTTTTTACAAACTTATTCCATTTAAAAGTTTGCTCCTGGGAAACTTCAATGGTACAGAAGTGTTTGGTAGACTTTCCCGGATGTGTGAATTAACACAATTCTGTCTCTAAGCACTGCAGGCAAATCCTTCAACCTCATTGCTTGGTGTTTGCTCTGATACACATTGTCAACTGTGGGACCTTCTATAGACAGATGTGGGTCTTTCCTGAACATATTGAGTCATTTGAATTGACCACAGGTAGACTCCAAACAAAGTGGAAGCTTCTCCATGATGATCAGTGTGGTATAGTGATTAATACTTTGGACTTCAAACCCTGAGGTTGTGGGTTCAAATCCTGCTACTGTCACTGTGTAGCTGTTACCACCAATATGTAAAATTAGGCATTATGTAGAATGCCAAGGAAATCTATAGAATGCCGAAAATGGGACTTCAAAGTAGGAAACAATTAAAATTTCAAACATTTCCCTGGCATTCTACGCAAAAAGGCAAACCGATATGTGGTTCTGTATAATGCTTTGGTATTATATACAATACCTAAGGAAAGTATATAGCATGTTAAAGTAACACAGACATGTCATGCTTTGCCTAAAAACGTCACGCATTCTATAAATTTCCTAGGCATTCTATACACACAATGCCGCTAACATAGCCAAGAGCAAGTCACTTGACCTGCCTGTGCTCCAAAAAGAAATGTAACCAATTGTATCTCCATTGTTGTAAGTTGCCTTGGATAAATGTGCCAGCCTGAAAATAATAGAATGGGATGCACCTGAGCCACATTTGAAGTGTCACAGTAGAGGCGCTGTTGTTGTAATATTTCAGTATTTGGAAATATTCCCAAAATCCTGCTTTCATTTTGTCATTCTGGGGTATTGAATGTTGTTTGATGAGGGAAAGAAATAATTTAAACAACATAAAAAATGTGAAAAAGTAAAGGGGACTGAATATTTTTTGAAGGCACGGTATATACAAACAGAAAGAATAATTAATATATTTCTTGGTAAAGGGCAATCTAATAAAACCAGACTCAAACTCATTCTCTGTACATCTAATTTTTTTGAAATGTTCAATTTTAAGAATGTTTGATTTCTGAATGTCCTTTAAAGTGTACATTTTATACATTTTTTGGGTACATTCTTTAGCTTGTGCAGCACAGTTGAAATGCTTCCTCCTCATAGTCTGGATGGGTTTCTGTCAGGTGCTCCAGTTTCCTCCCATAGTCCAAAGACATGACATGCAGTTTAGGTGGATTGGTGATGGTGGTGGTAGTGGGGGGGTATTGATTGCATGCACTGTTTCCACACCCACCACGCTACCTCAGGATTCAAAATTAGGACCTGAGAGCAGCTGTACAATGAGTGACACACCGCAGCACCACACTAGTTTGAATGGAGTGGAACAGTGTGAGGTTTTGTTTTTACAGTGGCTGGTGTGCCAACCCCCAAGTTGTTCCTGCATGAAGGTTAACATCATACCCAGGATGGAGAAATTGCAGGTTAAGGCCCATGCTCAAGGGCCCAAAGGAGTAGAGTCACTTTTGGTGTTTTTGGGATTCAAACCAGCAACATTCTGATAGCTGGGGCAAATCCTTAGCCTCAGAGCCACCACTCTGTCTCCGCTAGGTGGATTGGCGATATTAAAATGGCCCTAACTTGTGAGTGGGGTGTATGTGTGTGTGTTTGTTCGGCTTGTGTGTTCACCCACTATTAGAAAATGGATGACTGACTTTTTAGCTCTTACTTTGATCTCTCTACCCAACTAGAGAATCAGTATTCACTATTTTATATTGTATTGAACAGTTTTCTTATTTAATACTACCGTATATACTCACGTATAAGTCGGGTCTTGAAACTGAAAAAATCGATCATAAAATCAGACCCCGACTTATATGCCCGTTCAAAAATGTGACACTTCATTTTTTTTTTTTTTACATCTTCTTGCCTCCTCCAATCTCGCACCAGTTTCTCAGACGCATCGAATTTTGTTGCAGTAGTGCAGTTACCAATTTCTTTCGCTACTTCAACGACGTTTAATTTAAAACGAGCTTCATATTTTCTTCTGATCGAACGCTCCATCATAGATAAGAGATGCTCTTACGATAAAGGTGTATGAGGGTGTGAGATACAAAAAACACAAATCAGTGCAGACGTTGCTTTGGGTATTACCGTGTGGTCAAGTAGGCACAACAAAGAGGGAGAGGTTTGGAGCACCCGCTAATACAGTGCATTGCCGCACCCACACAGAAAAAAAGGCAGTGTGCTCCATGGTTACTCTCTCAGGTGGGAGTTAGCATATCATAATCCCTTGTCCCAATAGCGTGAGTTTTCCGCATTCCACTTTTACAACCAACGTTATAAAATATGAGAAATTATACGATAAAATGAAGTCCCGACTTATCCGCGGGAGAACTTATCGGCGAGTATATATGGTATATTGGAATCTCGCTTGTTCTACACAGTGCTTTGTGAAGGTGTCTCCCATAAAAGCACTTGTGTGTAAACCTATTATGGTCCATCAGATCACAGATCATGTGCACTGATTCTAAAAACATCTAAAAGAGGAAAAGCTGCTTTGACAGGCAGGGCTTAAGAACATCTTAAAACAGATTAGGTTTTCAGAACATACATACATATTCTACAGAAAACACTAAAGGAGAGTGGCAGCTTTAGAATTAAAACTATGGATGCACTGCAGTGGGATGGCACCCTGCCCGGGGTTTGTTTCCTGCCTTGCACCCTGTGTTGGCTGGGATTGGCTCCAGCAGACCCCCGTGACCCTGTAGTTAGGATATAGCGGGTTGGATAATGGATGGATGGACTATGGATGCAAAACAGGTAGACCTGTGCAGGTTACAAACCGCCTCTGAGATAAAGGGAGTGCATCAGCTCATCTTCTTCATGCTTACCCATGAAAAGGAGGTACAGGTATTTATATATGCTAGTTCATAAATATTTACCCTTTCACAAAACTTCCAATTTTTTTAATGAAACTATAAGAATAACTTGATAATTATCCGCACTTTTATGATCATTTTGTTTGGGGTAGCTGTACAGCTTTCTCCATTCACCTGTGGAAACATGATGTATCTGTGGTCACAGTGGTAAAGTTTCTGCCTGGACTGGTCGGTTTCTCTTGTTCCTTCCTAGAGATAAACATGGCTTCTCCACTCTCTGCTTGCTTGCACCAAAGAAGAGCGGCAAGCAGTGATCCGCTTTTTATGGGCTGAAGGAGTACCAGGAGGCCAAAATACACAGGAGGTTTTCTGCATAATACAGAGTCAGCATTTTACAATGGTGGAGTGTTTACAAATGGATCAAGAAGTTCAAAATAGTCAGACAATTGTTAAGCACAAAGGAGACTGACGGCCTGTCATCTCCAATACCGACAACAACATTGAGCCTGACTCTGCCCTAGGTCAAGCTTATTAGTGCGCCAAGCAAATGTTCAGTAGCTAACCTGTGAGGCTGGGTTTTTCCCCCCTTTTGATCTGAGCCCTGGTCGAATGCCTAATTCACCTTAATGGTGGCACCGGTCCCATCCATACCATGATTTTGACAAAATGACAGGGAGTTTGGACCCGTACAATAATTTTATACATTTGGAGCATCAAACACATTACGTGAATTAATGCCTAACAGGACAGCCCATGGAGGAGTGCATCTTTTGCAGGTTCGTTCCACCACATGCACGCAGGATTATACAAATGGGTTAATCTGTTGGGTTAATTTAATCCTGACACTCTGTATATCCAATTCATTATAATAACTATTCATTCAAAATCTGTACTAACCCCTACTCTCTCTTCTGTTTTCTTTTCCGGTGTCCTATTGGTGGTGGCTTGTGCCACCACCATCTACCCAAAGCACCATGATGGTCCAACAATGATGGATGGATTAAAAGCCAGAAGTCTGTATAACCATCAGCATCAAGTGACTCCGTGAGAACCCTAACTACAAAGAGGACTATTTCATTTATGTTAGGTAGAATGCCCAAAGGGGACTGGGCGGTCTCGTGGCCTGGAACCCCTACAGATTTTATTTTTTTCTCCAGCCTTTTGGAGTTTTTTTTTGTTTTTTCTGTCCACCCTGGCCATCGGACCTTACTCCTTTCTATGTTAACTAATGTTGTCTTATTTTAATTTCTTATTTGTCTTTTATTCTTCTTTTCTTCATTATGTAAAGCACTTTGAGCTACTTTTTGTATGAAAATGTGCTATAGAAATAAATGTTGTTGTTGTTGTTGTTATCTGACATTTTTGTAGCGAGCAAACTGCTCTGTTCTGAAAATGCCCCACTTTTGTCCCTTTCCTGCATTACCTGTCAAAGTACTTGGGGTTTACAAGTTAATCCCTTGTCCAACTATTCCTTTTGCAATCTTTCATTCAAAATGAGTGAAGTGTGTCATGCTGAAATTTACTGTAGTGAGGGTACCAGAATGGGACAGTACAGGTGGGACTTGAAAGGTGGTGGGGATTTTTGAGGCATGAAAGAATCAAACAGGTGCTGTGAGTGCACTGCAATGGCCATTATCTAAATGTAATAAATGCTGTTCTTTGAGCATTTTATTGAGAAAAACAGCAGAGCACATCACAACTACACCTGAAAATCACAGTTAAATGTTGCTTTCTACTTAAACAGAAGGCTCGCTGTTTGAACTGCAAATTTCCATGTAATAAATATATTTGGCATTGTAACCCATATTAAAAAATTCAGTACATCCATCCATTTTCCTATTCCACTTATTTAAGGCAGGCTTGTGTGGCAGATGGATCATATCCCAGCATGCATCAGGCACAAGGCAAGAACAACCACTACACAGGGCGCCAGCCCATCACAGTATTTCAGTACAATAAAATATATTTTATAATACATACTAGAGCTTCTTGTGATCCTAGCCAATCAATATGCTCAATTCCCCATCTCCGTACAGCCTGGCTCACTGCCGCTAACACCTGCCAAGTCAGTACACAACCCCTGGGATGGTGATTGATGAGCAACTATCTTTTTCTGACCACATGTCTACTGTTTCTCATTCACGCAGGCTCACGATGTACAACAGACCTTATCTGATGGAATACACAGAACAAAATTCTGATCCAGGCTTTGGTCTTGTCACGTCTGGACTACAACAACTTGCTTCTGGCAGGAGTAGCCGTATGTGCTATCAGGCCACTGCAGATGGTCCCGAATGCAGCAGCCCATCTTGTATTTAACCAGTTGAGATGGGCACATGTCATTCCTCTCTTCAGGTCGCTGTAGCAGCATACATTAAGATCAAATCCCTGATGATTGCCTACAAACTAGTCAATGGGTAAGCACCTGAGTATATTGAGATGCTGGTGAAGTCCTATACTCCTTCTCACCCACTTACGTCTGCCAGGGAACAGCGTCTGGTGATGCCACCTCTGCGTGCTATCAAGTCTCAGTCCAGACTCTTTTCCTGTGTAGTTCCCAGTTGGTGATATGAGCTGCCCACCTCCATCCAAACTACTGACTCCCTCAATGTATTTAAGAAGCAACTGAAGACCCATCTGTTCTGTGAATATCTGTTTAATTGATTGAAAAATAAACTTTACTCTGTGATATTTTATATTATTGGTTGATTTGTTACTATATTAAATTTAATTGCTTTAACGATTGTAATCTATGATTGTTAATTATTAGTTATTACAACTTTTGTTACCTGTCCTACTACACATGTTGAAAAAACAGGCCCCAGCCTAATGTTACTCGATTTTGTTTACCTCTTTTGTAAGTCACTTTGGATAAAAGCGTCTGCCAAGCAAATAAATGTGAATGTAAAAAATATTTTTCCAGTAATACATCTTAATTTTTCCCAAATATAGAGTTTCCAGTGAAAGCTAAGCCCTCATTGCAGTGTCAGGTATTTTACAGTGTCTCCTGATTCGAGCCACATGGCACCTACTGTATATGACAAAATATGCCAACATCCCAAATCATGTGAAAAATCATGCTGACAAAAATGTCGACATGCCAGTGAGTGGTCGTCTGCCAGGTGAGGGGAAAAATAAATGCAATCTGTTGTGGATGGGTGAGCCCTCCATTAAACTTGACAGAAAGAGCAAAATATTGTTTGCTTATGTCCAAAGTATTTCCCATAGTTTCCTTTTGTTACAAGTGTTCATCTTTAACTTCTTGTGTGTATCCTAATGGCTACTGACCTTGAAAATTGAAGCACTTTGGATTTTCAACAGATGGTTGACTGGTAATTTACTTTTTTTCATGGCTGCCAAGTAGCTAGCTGATAGCAGGATTTCTGTCAGAACTTAGAGTCTGAAGTTTTTAGATATGAGGACTTGGCGTGATCTACAAGGCTGATGATTCCCTAGATCTAATACTAAATCACAAAACAAAACTTGTTTTTAATCTTTCACCACTGACCTATAAATTTGTGAATAGCCTTGCAGCAAGATAGCTGTCTAATCTGTTGAAGGTTGGCCTTTTTGCCTGACCTTCATATATTTTAGGATTCCTGGCTTTCAAATTCCAGAAAGGAAATCAGACTCCAAGGTTAATAAGACAGTGTTGTCCTTGGTTGGGGCATCTGTGGAACAAAATCCTCCGTACTGGGCTGCTCAGAGTTGTAGGATATGGAGGTGAAACACAATCATACCAATAAGCAAAGGCTAACATGTTGCAAATAATTGGCCGTTATAACTTGATACGGATTATGTTTCTAAAAAACAATAGGGAGAAGTAAGAGTGTAGTTAGGACTATTTAAATCACGCCTTGCTGTTATTAGGCAGAATATATAAATCTAAGCTATTGCTATTCCTTGAACCCTATTAATAGGGTTATAATAATAATAATATATAGTAATAATATAATAGTAGTATAGTAATAATATAATAATATAATAGTATAGTAATAATATAATAGTGTATAGTAATAATAATAATAATAGTAATAATAGTCAGATGTGCTAGTGAGCCTGCGCTGGTCTGCAGGCCACAATTTAGACATCCCTGTCCTAGGACCATCAAAGACGCAGTTTGCACATCGTATTGCTTTCCTTCTTTACAAATCTCTGCACAATAGTTAATGTTTAATTGAAATACTATTTACTGTTTAGCAGTATGTAACCTTTCACAAAAATAATCAACTTTGATATACGGTTTGAAGGAGAACCATTTCTCACAGAATTGGATGGGATATTCTATATCAGCTCACCCAGACCCTTAAGCTTCCTTCCCCTCCGTTGAGCAACCAAATGTACTTGACATACCATGATAACCAAGGTCAGGGGTTCTCCCTCATGATGCTTGATCCACTTTTCCTTGTTAGCTGTGTAAAACTGAGGGTCTTCGAAATACTCCAGGTTGAATTTGCCTGACTGAGCAATGTCTTCATCATCCAGGAAACTGTGCGAGGTGCTGCCATCCCCAGTGTAGAGCTTGCTATTGATGTAAAATTCCACCACGGCAGGGTTGTGTTCTTCTGATGCCTGGGTAACCGCTGGGGATGGGCACAGGGCAATTGTGTTGCTCTGGATGGCGCAAGTCTGAAAGTCATAGGGAAAAGTCGAATTATTTGTTTTTATAATTAATGACTGGGTAGTCAATACATTTCTAAGGCCACTTTTCAAATATTTAGATAAAGCTGATTAAGGAGAGTGGCAGATGCCTGTTATAATTAAGTGTAAAATATATAAAATATTACATTGATATTGTTAAACTTAAAAAAATACAAAAATGTATAATTAACATAACAAAGTAACCAAAATGCTTGCATACGCTGTCACAAAGATGGCTGGATCATTGCAGACAGTTTCAAGCTCAACCATTGCATATTTCTATTATTATTTCAAAACACTTTTCACTTAATATACAGTACATTGCTATATCAATAGATATGTATCTAGTCATGGAACAAAATAAAGAACACCCTGTGATTTTACCAGTCAGGATCTAAATCAAGACTGTGTTGTCATTACTAACTTCTATAAACAGAGAAATGCAACCTCTGGTGACAAATAAAAATGAACAAATTTCAATATGTTTTTTGTTTTTTTTTTATCAAAAAGTAAGCAAACGTTTAGAAACCATGGGGAAAGAATAAGTTCGCCCTATAATTCAGCAACACGTTGAACCACCTCAAGCAGCAATAACTTGAAGGAAACGTTTTATCAGTCTCTCAAATTGTTTTGGAGAAATGACAACATTGCTTCATTTTATTGATGTTTATGGACATCCATTTGTGCACAGCTCTCTTAAGATCTTGCTACAGCATCTCGATGGAATTGAGGTCTGGAAATTGACTTGGTCATTCCAACACCTTGACTTTTTTCTTTTTTAGTCATTGAGATGTGGAGTGGCGGCTCTGAGGCTAGGGATCTGCGCCATCAATCAGAAAGATTGCTGCTTTGAATCCCATAAATGCCAGACGTGATTCTACTCTGTTGGGCCCTGCAAGGCCCTTAGCATGCAATTGCTTCGTCCTGGGTATAACGTTAATCAGCATCCAAGCAGGTCCTCAAATTTACAGGGAAAACTTGGGGGTTGGTGGCAGGATTGGCACTCCAGACACCTTAAAAAGCCACACACTGTTCCAGTGTGGTGCTGAGGTGTCGCCCGCTGTACTTGGGTCCAATCCAGGTGGTTCGTCGTGTGGTGGGTGCAGCAATGTGCTATCAGCGCATGCTCCTGACTTCTCTTAGTTTTTGATTTGCTGGTGTGCTTGGGATCATTGTCTTGTTGCCTGATTCAATTTTATCCCATAGATGCCATCACGTTCCTCTCAAGAATATTTTGGTTTAAAGTGGAGATCATGATCGTCTCAATGACAGCTAGTCTCCGGAGAGGTCCTGTGGTTGCAAAACAAGCCTCAATCGTTACACATTCCACCACCACACTTGACAGTTGGTATGAGGTGCTTATGGTGATATGCTGTGTCACAGTGCATGATGACCCAAATCTCTCCACCTTGGTCTCATCAGTCTAAAGGATATTGTTCCACAATGTCTGTGGTTTGTTTAGATGAAATTTGGTGCAATGTAACCCAAAAAGAAGGGCCTTTTGCCTTTCCACCCTTTCAGGAAAGCCATATTTGTCAGGTCTTTTTGTAATTGTACTGTCATGAATGTGAATGTGAACATTGTCACAGGAGGCTGGGGGCCAGACTCAGCCGGGATGCCTTGAAGGATGGGGAGGCAGTCAGTACATCCCCCCGGGCTGCAAGGGGGCAACCGCCCTAGATAAGGAAGGGACCACGGGAATGGAGCAAGGAGGCACAAACGCCCAGAGTGCTTCCGGGTACAAGGGCAGCGCTTCCACCACACCTGGAAGTGCTGCTGGAAAAGCATCATCAGGCACCTGGAGCACATCTGGGTAAACATAAAAGGGACCACCTTCCTACAGTCTGGGAGCTAGAGTCGGGAGTGGGAGCAGGACGAAGATCCCGTGAGGAGAGGAAAGGCAGCCCATGGACAGTGGAAAGCCCAAGTAAGGGTGTTTGGTACGTGAAGCACTGTGAGTGTGCAGGATTTGGACTTGTGGGACCGATTCTGAATAAAAGCGTGTGTTTTTATGAACAGTTGGTGTCCGTTTGGTTGTGTCCGGGCTGAACCTCTCACATGTAACATGCTCACCACAGTCAGTATGTCATGTGATAAAGTTCTTGGGTTTTTCTTGATTTCTCTGTGCATTACAAGGCCTGGCCTTGAGCTGAATGTCCATTCTAGGGATGCACCGATACCGAAACGGGTATCTGGTATCGGCCTCGATACCACATTTTCTAAAGTACTCGTACTCGTTAAAAGTCCCCCGATACCGGGGACCGATACCACGGTCTGAGAAATGTCTATGTTTGAGCGGCGTGTAAGGGGTTAATGACAGGCACCGAGTGCCCGCCCCCAGGCCCCAGCTGCAGCTCAGAGCGGGGAGAAGGCGAGGCGAGACATGTCAGCCGTGTGGAACTACAGTATTTCAAAGTGAATGAAGACGACAAAACAAAGGCGGACTGCAAATTGTGCTCAGCGAAATTGTCCAGAGGAGGCTCAAAAGGTAGCGCATTCAACACAAGTAATTTAATCAAGCACCTAAAATCCCAACACAACAACGAGTACAAAGAGTTTACCCACGCTTCTAAACCAACACAACCCACGCTGCAGCAAACTCTTGCAAGACGAGAGAAAATGTCCAGAGACAATCCACGTGCTGTGAAAATAACACAGGCAATTATCGAGTACATTGCATTGAGTGACCAGCCACTCTCTGAGGTAGAAAATGTGGGATTCCTGCGTCTCCTCCATGTTCTGGAGCCCAGATATGATGTCCCAAGCCACCGCTACATGACTGACACGGAGCTGCCTAAACTACACGACTCCGTGAAAAAACATATCCACAGCCTACTGCAAGCCTCCTCTGCGTTTAGTTTCACCACGGATATTTGGACAAGCAGTGTTAGCCCCGTGTCGCTAATTAGCCTAACCTCCCAGTGGATAGACGAGAGTTTCTTGTTTTTTTTGTTAAATTATATGACTAAAGCTGTTACCTGTAAATTTAAATCATGTTTTTATTAAGTACTTGGTATCGGCAAGTACTCAGTATCGGCGAGTACTGAAATGCAAGTACTCGTACTCGTACTCGTACTCGTTTTACAAAAAAGTGGTATCGGTGCATCCCTAATCCATTCTGTGAAGATTGGTAACTGACTTAAAAGTTCTCCATATAGAAACTATCCAAATCACTGTAGAATGGCGAATTTCAAATTATAACCCTTCCCAAACTGATGAGCAGAAACAATTGCTTATCTGAGGTCATGGCTGATGTCCTTTCTTCTTGACATGATGTGAACACAACCTTGAGTGCTCCAGAACACCAAATAACTAAATGCTTTCCTTTTATAGACTTTGTCACATGTCCCAGTGATTAGCTAATCTTGTGCATGCGATTAGTAACACCTCACTGTTAAATGCGTCGTTAATTATTGTGGAAGTTGGAAGGGTGGATTTGTTTTTTTCCCACATGGTTTCTGAATGTTTGCTTCCTGAAATCTGTTATGTTTAACTTGTCATCTGAGGTTGCATTTCTCTTGTTATGGAAGTTAGTGATGACAACACAATTGTGATTTAAACCCTGATTAATGATATCATAAAACTGAAGGAGAGTTTACGTTGTTTTCCCCATGACTATAGATATAGATATACAATAGCTATGGAACATGTTAGATTATCTCCATTCATCAAAGGGGAAGGGACAGTTTTTCTTGGTATTTTTCAGTCTGAATAGTCCAAATACAAAGGCTTCACAACTCTTTAAGCAGGTTGAAAATTAAACAAGACATGAAACATCAAAATTTCTTGTGAACAATAAGAATTTAATACAAAGAGGAGTGATGCACCCACAGACAGCTGATTCACAACAACACTAGTACAAGATAAGGAGGCCATAGGACAAGAAGGGAATTGTATGTGGAAGTACTTGGATGCTGTCCTAAAAAGTGGCACCCATAAGTTTGTAATCCACCTGTTCAGATGTGCTACTGTGTACTCTTAGCTTTTGTGCACAGTTGCAAAAGAACAAATGTTACCATCTGTGCAACAGAATGTCTTTATAATCAGTGTAAAACTGTGACAATATATTTTATTTGCTGTGAAACAAATTGCCTAAAAAGTGTCTGCTGTCTACTTGATGATACGATTCACAGATCAGTAATGAGTCAGCACATCACAACATTTATCTATTAGCCATGTGCATATAACTAGGCCTGCAGCCAATTCGACACTTGAGATGACCAATGATATACAGTAAGTGTGTCTGTGTGGAACCCCCCACTGGGGTGGTCTGGTCAGTACGGAAAGGCAAGTTGCCATTCAGATTATGAAGAATAGACATTTTATCATTATGTATTAACATTGCATTGCTACATAAATAATGTGAAATTTTTGAGGCCCCCGACAACCCCCCCCAACCGCACTGTGTGCTGAAACAGGCAGGAATTAGTTGTGCACTGCCGGTTCAGTGACAAGTTCACAGGCTCACCATGTGACGAGTCTGTCGCCAGTTGGTTGATACGGGGAACATTTCAAACCGGCCGCTGACCTGGCCGTGTGCTCACTTTCTGTCTCCTCTCTTGTACAGGAAGGCTATTTGTTCTTTTGATCTGAGAAGGGAGCGAATGCAGGACGACACCATTGACACTGTTTGCATGCTGCGTGTGTTTAAGTGACAGCTCCTGTTGGAGAATATTACTGTCTCTACAACAATAAAGCTGATTTGTTTCAGAAACCCGGACCCAAGCCTGTGACCCACACATTATCATATATTCATATCCACCTAAATAAAAGGACAAGTGTCTGTGAATGTGTGGGTAAGTATGTGTCTGTAAGTATGTGTCTATCTGCTAGGTTTAGGAAGAAAAATTTAAAAACAGGCAAACCATGTAGAAGAAGAGTCAAAAAAATCAAAAATGATAAATAAGGGTATAAAAATAAGAAAATCAGTCTCAGCCTATTCTGCTGTCTGACGTTATATGCCAGCAACAGCAGCGTGGTAGCAACTTTTTTGCATCCTCTCAGGCCACGTGAATGAGATTTATGTGTGTAATACTAATGACTGATAGTTTTGCATGGTGAGCAATGGATGAGTGAAAATAACCATAAGTTGACGTTCACGTCAAACAATCAAAGCCCTGACACAGAGTAACAAAACCAGGCCTATCCAGTAGTAACCACTGCCAGATTTTCCTGGCAAAACTCTTGGACTATAAAGGGTCAGTTCAATGAGCGACACCAAGAAAAAGCAGCAAAAATGGGTGTCTCTATGCAAAGAAAAAAGCGGCTGCCTTGAAGGGAAGGGATTGGGTGCGTACTATTATACCAGACCAAATGGAAATGTTAAATTCATATATTTTTAATTGCTGTTGTTACAGACAGCCGGGGTCCTTGCCTGTGTCAGGTTGGGTGGTTGGCATGCCCCCTAGCGGTTTTGTCACACTGTATATGCGCTTCTTGCAGAATTTGATTTTACCTTTGAATGATCTAATAATAATAAATCACAAGTATAATAGCACTTTTTTCGCTACTCAAATCTCTTTTCATAGACAGGTGGCAACCACTTCAACCTCCACTAATGTGTAGCACCCACTTGGATGATATGACGGAAGCCATGTTTGTGCCAGTATTCTCACCACACAGCTTTGAGGTGGAGAAGGGATGAGAGAGATAGTTAGCCAATTAGAGAGAGGTGATGATTAGGGGTCCGAAATAGATGAGTGCGTCATGGACAATTTAGCCCAGACATTGGGATACACCCTACTCTTTATGAAGGATGCCCAGGGTTCCATTATGACCACAGCGAGTCACGTCTCATCTGATATTTACATCACAGTGTCCCCGTCACTGCACTGGGGCAATGGGATCCACACACAGACCACATGGTAAGCACCCCCCTGCTGGCTGCACCAACACCTCTTCCAGCAGCGACCCAAGCTTTTCCTGGGTGGTCTCCCATCTAAGTACTGGCTAGGCCCAAACTTGCTTAGCTTCAGGTGGATGACCTGTCCTGAAGTGCATGCGGTATGGCTACTAGGAAGATATTAAAAAAAATCAAACTGAAAAAAAGAAAATGAGGCGAAACAAAATATAATGCAAGAAGAAAAACTATAGACAAATATTTATATGTAATTAAGGCAATGTTTACTGTTTGTTTTTCCTTTGCGTGCCCCCATGGAGAGAGACTTTTTAAATCTCCAATTAAATTAAGTAAAATGCAAACAAACCTTATGAAGATGACACTCATCCGCACTCATTCTCCCACTTGTGTTCCCCACCTTCTCCTTTTATCCTTATCAATGAGTGTTTATAACAACAAGATAGCAGATTGTGTGACAGATCTGAGCTCAGCATGCTCACTGCTGCTAATCAATGGCGTCTCTAACTGCGTTATGCTTTCCAGTGTGTTTGTGAGTGCGCTCTCTTACTCATTTCCATTCTTTCTGAGGTTGTGTCCTGAAGGTTTCTTATTATATATCTCATATTTCATGAGACCACCCATTTCTGGTAACTAAATCAATAACTGATTGAAAGTTCCTGCACTGAACAAGACCACAAAGACAGCATGTTAAGTTTTTATGTTAGCGTCAGTTGTACCCCCCCCCCCTTACTCTCATATTCATTCAGATGCAGCATGAGGCTCTATTTTATATGAATATTTTCACTACCCATTCTACTTTCATACTGAACCTGCCTTTCAAATACATGAGCACTGAAAACGAATGTCTAAATGCTGGACTCGGGTTACGTTGAGTCTGTCAATATCCACATAAAAAATGGAGTGTGGGTGTGATTTACCATAATAGCGCATGTACTATAATCTTCCCATTACTCTTTTTCCATACTCCAAAACATTAATTTTACACATATATTTTCACAGAGGTGGTGCAGTGGTAGCTTCCTCACAGTTAGGAGACCCGGGTTCGCTTCCCGGGTCCTCCCTGCGTGGAGTTTGCATGTTCTCCCCGTGTCTGCGTGGGTTTCCTCCCACAGTCCAAAGACATGCTGGTTAGGTGGATTGGCGATTCTAAATTGGCCCTAGTGTGTGCTTGGTGTGTGGGTGTGTTTGTGTGTGTGTCCTGCGGTGGGTTGGCACCCTGCCTGGGATTGGTTCCTGCCTTGTGCCCTGTGTTGGCTGGGATTGGCTCCAGCAGACCCCCGTGACCCTGTGTTCGGATTCAGCGGGTTGGATGGATGGATGGAAGTTTTCACATTTTATTGTTAAACATCATTGAATCACAGTAGATTAAATTTGGCTTTTTAGACACTGATCAGCAGAGCAAACAACTCTCTTTAATGTCAAAATGAAAGGTGTTCTCTGCAGAATGACCTAATTTTATTACAAATATAACATAATAAATTGCTTGTGGATAATGGTTACTATATCCCTCACTCTCAATAATCTATCTATTTTCCAACCCGCTGAATCCGAACACAGGGTCATGGGGGTCTGCTGGAGCCAATCCCAGCCAACACAGGGCAGGAACCAATCCCAGGCAGGGTGCCAACCCACCGCAGGACACACACACACACACACCAAGCACACACTAGGGCCAATTTAGAATCTCCAATCCACCTAACCTGCATGTCTTTGGACTGTGGGAGGAAACTGGAGCGCCCGGAGGAAACCCACGCAGACACGGGGAGAACATGCAAACTCCACGCAGGGATGCAAACCCAGGTCCCCCGGTCTCCCAACTGCAAGGCAGCAGCGCTACCCACTGCGCCACCGTGCCGCCCCCTCTCAATAATCTATTTTGAAAAATAGATGACTAAATATTAAATCTTTTTAAACAGCATGAGGTGTAAGCATGTAGATTAGTATAAAAATATGTCTTTGGCTTCTGAGTTGACGACCACAAAGAGAAGTGGTAAGTAATGATTGTAGCTTAAGGGGTCCTGGTTCGGTTCACAATCTGGTCACTATCTCTTCTTATCGTGTGTGTGTGTGTTTTTCTCCTGAGTTTTCTGGTTTCTTTTCACATGCCAAAGACATGCATGTTGTGTTGACTCAGTCTGAGTGTGTGTGTGGGTGTCTGAGTAATCACACCCCACTATGTACTGTACTGGCGTTCCGTCCACAGTTGATTCCTATCTTACTATGTACTCGATACTGCGATGATTAGTACCTGCTCCTTGTAATCATGTGCTAGAAAAAGTGAGTTTAAAAAATGAACCAAAGAGCAGAGGTGTTTAAAAAGCATTCACTGAACCTGCAGAAGTACATGGAGTTGGAAAATGTAAGTGCATTAGTATAACGGGGATGGGTGGAGGTGCAATAAATGAAGCACACAATGTGGAATCAGATTTTAAAGAAACACTGCTTAGCATAATTAAAGTTACCATGTGGAGCGTACTGTGAAAGTGAGTCTCATTCACAAGCTCAGTCATTACTCACCACTTGTTCTTGGCCAGAGCTGGCCACCTTCATAGACAGGTCCTGTATCAGGAGCAAATCCTGGCCATGCACGGTGATGGTCCTTCCACCACTAAAACAAAACACAAAAGGTAATCTGTACAAAAATTTTGCAAAACCTGGCAGGATCTAATCAATAACATTTTAGAATAAGCATTTAAATTGAGGAAGCAGGTTATCTCCCCTGTTTTACTCCATTTATCTTTATTCATTTATTAATTTATCTATTCACTTATTTTTACTAGCATAAAGTTTTACAGCTCTCTTTCTCAGGGTGGGGTTGATTTGTTTCAAATCTTTTTTTTTATTATTATTTTAATTTTTTTGTAAAACTTAAGTTATTTGTATGGAATGTTATTTGATTTTAATAAAATCAATACAATTATAAAAATAAAAAAAAAAAGGTTAATGACACTCATCTGTCCTTCAGTGTTGCTTTTCAGGTTTGAAATCATATTTAGGACACGATATATGTAATATGAGGAACATTCAAAAAGTTTCCATACTTTTTCTTAACTCTATTTGTTAAGAATTTCACAAACTAATTACATTACTTTTCTACATAGTCACCTTTCTTTGCGATGCAATTTTCCAAGTGTCATACCAACTTTTTAATGCCATCAACAAGAAATGTTTTTGGTTGAGCGTGTAGCCACTGATGCACTGTTACTTTCATTCCTCGTAGTCGTGGCTGTAGTTGGACGTCCGGAGTGCTCCGCATCCATCACACTAGTACGGCCATTTTCGAAACATTTCAATCCACTCATAGATGACTCTACGAGTGAGAACGTTATCCCCATACTGAGCACACATGCAGAGATGAATTTGTGCTCCTGGCACACCTTCTACCCACAAAAAGCGTATGACAGAACGCTGTTCCTCTTTGGTGCAATTTATAAGTTTCGCAGCCATCTTCACCACAGGGTGATAACTCTAATATTAAACTGTAAGGGCAGCCGGCTTGCCAGACAGAACTAGTCACATGACCCTCTCACACACGACCAATGACTACTCCTCCCGCTTTCACTGTTTCCAATGAAAACATAAAAGTGCGGAAACTTTTTGAACATCCCTCGTAGAATACATGAGGTATGATGAGTTTGATAGTTTGTTCTGTTCTGTTCAAAACCTTTTCTGGAAACGCAATTAGAAAGGTGCATTCTACTGGAGAAGGATGATAAAATAGAAATTTGATTTCAACGTTTTGGTTGTGGAGATAGACAGATATGCTTGTGCTGTGTTTGGAAAAATAACCCTATAAAAACAATAGCTGCATATACAGTGAATTCACTTTTTACTCACTTTACTGTGTCGTAGATTTAAATTTAAATAGATATATTTGCCATTTTTGCCCATCAATCTACACTCATTAGCTCATTATGATAAAACGAAAACATGTTTTCAGAAAGGTTTGCAAATTTATTAAAAATAAAAAGCAAATCTTTCATGTATGTAAGTATTTAGATCCTTTGCTGTGCCACCCCAAACTGTGGTCAGGTGCACCCTGTTTACTTTAATACTACTTGAGAGGTATCTAAAACATGGTTGGAGCCCACCTGTGGCAAACTGAATTGATTGGACATTCTTTAGAAGGGACACACTCCTGTGTATAATATTCCACAATTCATACTGCATGTACCGTCAGGGCAAAAACCAAGCCATGAAGTCCAAGGAACTCTCTGTAGACCTCCACAATCAAACTGTAGTGAGTCAAATATCAGGGCGATCGAATGAAACCCTTTCTAAAGCTTTGAGTGTTCCAAGAAACACAGTAGCCTCAGTAATTGTGCAGTGCAAGAAGTTCTGAATCACCAGGAATCTTTCAAGAGTTGGCTGTCTGGCCAAACTGAGTAACCGGGCAAGAAGTAACTTGATCAGGGAGGTGAACAAGAACACGATGGTCAGTCTAAGAGAGCTTTAGAAATCCTGGGAGAACCTGTTGGAAGGACAACCATCTCAACAGCACTCCGTCAATCAGGTGTACAATGACTAACTCTTGTTTGGAGCTTGCTATATAGCAATTAAAAGGACTCTGAGAGCATTAAAAAATCTCTGGTCTGGTGAGGTAAAAACTGAAATCTTTGGCCAGAATTCCAAACACTAGGTCTGGTAAAGACCAGGCACTGCTCATTGCCTACCTAATACCATCCCTACAGTGAAGCGTGGCGGTGGCCGCATCATGCTATGGGGGTTCTTCTCAGTGGCAGGGACAGGTGGACTGAGGAAAGGATAAATGCAACCATATAAAGAGAAGTCATTGTCAACAACCTGCTCCAGAGTGCACACCACTTCAGACAGGGGCAAAGGGTCACCTTCCAGCAGAGCAATTATAACGGTGGAGTGGCTTTGGGACAACTCTCTGACTGTCTGTGAATGGTCCAGCCAAAGTCCAGACTTAAACATCACAGAACATGTGTGTGTGTGTTCGTGTGTTCAGCCTCATCCTTTAATGGAAGGGTTGGGGCCGGTCACCATGCCTCATGGCTTTCTGTCACTCGGACGACTTCTTTGATTCCGATGCCAGTCCAGTCTGAAATACCCTCGATCCATCTTCTCCTCTGTTGCCCAATGTTGCGCTTGTCTTCTGTGCATCCCTGAATGATGTCTGATCATTTTTCTTACATCTATCTTTTCTTGTAATGTGCCCAAAGCAGCCAAGTTTAAACTTTCTTACTTAATGCAGTAGTTCATTGGCATCATTTAGCTGCTCGAGAACCCATCTGTTAGTACGGTGTTCTTTCCATGACACTTGTATCATCCATCTGTAGCATCACATTTCAGAAGTTTCTATATTCTTTCTGTCTGCTTACTTAAAGTTCATCCTTCGCATCCATATGTTGCAATTGGCCTGATAAAGGTTTTACCCAGCCTGTCTTTTGAACTGTTAGATACATGTCTACTTCTCCAGATTGTATTCCTCGATGTCATCACTGCCTTTTTATTTCCTGACAACATCCTTCATCTTCACAGAAAATTGGTCCCAGATAAACAAAGCTTGCAACCCATTTCACTGTTTGCACATCAATCTTGATTTCAACCTTTTCTTGCTTCTTTGCACACACCATTGTATTAGTCTTTTTGACTGTCACACACGTGTGCTTAGGGGGCAGCCAAAGAGCCCAAATGAGCATGAAAGAACAAAAGGTAGAGGATTGGAACAGAGTACTAATGCCTTTAATGCCCAAACCATACCTCAAATCCACACACTTCCGAATCTTTCTGATGACTCCACTTCCAGGTCCTCTGCTGATGACGTCACTTCCGGTCCCAGTTTGACGACATCACTTCCAGTCACATATCGATGACTTCAGTTCTGGTTCTCCCTCATGACCTCAATACCGTCCCTCAATATCAACGTCAATTCCTCCCAACTCATTTTTGTTTCCTGTCTATCATTTCCTGCCATCTATACTAATAAAAGGCAAAGCCCTCACTAACTCACTGACTCACTCATCACTAATTCTCCAACTTCCCGTGTAGGTAGAAGGCTGAAATTTGGCAGGCTCATTCCTTACAGCTTACTTACAAAAGTTAAGCAGGTTTCATTTCGAAATTCTACGCGTAACGGTCATAACAGTCGACAACGTCCGCCATGTTAAACTTTATTATTTATGGCCCCATCTTCACGAAATTTGGTAGGCGGCTTCCCTGCGCTAACCGAAACTGATGTATGTACTTATTTCGGTGTTATGACCCCACTGTCGTCCGCCATATTGAACTTTCCAACGGTCTTTGTTATTTATGGGCCCATCTTCAAGAAACTTGGTACGCGGGTTCCCAATGCTAACTGAATTCTATTTACGTACATATATACATCCATAGCCTCCAGCTCGGTCACCGTGTGAGGCAGCGTTGGGTCCCCCATCCCCACGCCTCCCACGTAGTTGGTTGCCTGCCTATATAAGGCCGTCCGTCGCTCTGGTCTCTTCATTCCCTTCCTTGCTTCGCCACGGTATTCACGTCTCCCTGCTGAAAACTGCAGCCTTTTTACTTAATCCAAGGCTTCTCTGCTGTTTTATTGTTCATTTATTACGATTATAATTATTGTGTAGGTATTTTAGACTTAGTTTACATTGTTCAGATACCCATTTCCTTTATCGGTCCAACCGTACCCCCATTAACATGTCTATCGAGGTGATCACCATCGATCAAAGAACTGTCACTTACCGAGTGGTTTCCATGCCCGGAAATGGCGACTGCCTTTTCCATTCTCTGTGTTACATATTGCACGGCCATATCAGGCTCACTCTTGATATCCGGAGGAACATTGTGTCTTATGTATTGAATGATCAAAGAGATCCTTAACAAATTATTATTGGTATATTTTCCCTCAATTTAAAAAGGTTTACTTTTCTTCTTAATAAAAATTTTAAACCAGTACTTCGCCGCTGCGAAGCGCGGGTATTTTGCTAGTCTATACATAAAAGAGCCATGAAACATGTTCTCTTTGTCAAATGTCTGTTTGTGCAAATTTTGACCAGAGTATCAGTCTTTTACAATTACTCAGACCAGGGAGATTACACGGGGAATTCCCCCAACAGTCGATCTTTTGTGTTCTTGTGTTTATTTCGTTACATGACATTAGTTTTTTTTTGCTGGCCTCATTAACACTATTAACCAAATCTTGTAGAACTTCTTTTGTTGCTGCAAATAAAAATTACTTCATCTGCAAACTGCGTAAATTGTTTATTACTCCTTTGAAGGAGAGAACATGTGTGGAGAGACCCAAAGATTTTAGATTACAGATGCTTGATATCCAATCTAAAGGAATTTATGAGGATCTGCCAAGAAGAATGGGATAAACTGCACTAATCCAGGAGTACAAAGCTTGAAGGGACTTCCCAAAGAAGACTTGAAGCAGTAACTGCTGCCAAAGAGGCTTCCACAAAGTATTGAATCGAATGAACAATGTGTAAGTACGCCTACTTACATAACATCCTCATGAGGGGAAGAGGTTGTTTCTTTAAAAAACAGTTAAAATAAATAAACCAATCCTTATACAGGCAATTTAAGTCCTGAGTGCGCCCTGGAAAGTTTAGTTTCAACAATAAAAATAATTCCTGTCAGTGTACTGAGAGACTCTGACCAGACACTTGTGGTTGTCTTATGTTTGAATAGGCCTTACTGCAGTCAAAACACCAGATATCAGTCAATACAAATGTGCGCTGACATAAAGCGTTCAGTGCGCTCAGTCAGACATCATAACAGAATACAAAGAGGTTGTTTTCAATTCCACTTCAATGGGCACTGCAGGATATAAATGCCTCTCTTCAGAATGCATATGGAATTAAGAGCTTTTATCTTAACACCCTCAAAGATATATTTTTTAATTAAACAATACATTTTTAAGACTTCAAACCAATGTAACTAAAGACAAAAGGAAAAATGTAATTTTTCAAGATGGCTTCTTATGAAAAAGCTGAAGCAAGTATCTTTTTCTTTGGTACATGAGCACAGTAATGCATTCATACCTGTTTAACCACACACTTCCATTTCTGTGTCCAGAGTGAAAGGCAGAATTAAAACACAGGCAACAAAGAAACGTGTTACAAAGTAAAGAGGCAAATGACCCAGATAAAATCCCAAGGCTTTCCCTTTCATTGACCGTATTACACAGATCTGAACAGGTGGATTGATTATTTAGGCAGCGTGGCTTAGCATTTGGAATGAAGTCCCACTTTTAATGGGTTCAGATTGCTTACCTGGCTCTCTGTGTGATCCTCATCTGTGTTACTTTACACTCCTGTACTTCTGTGGTCTTGTCACAAATGGATTTAATGCAACCTGTCTGCAGCTGCACACCATCGTTATTTACAACATCTGTGAGATACCACCGTCATTTAAGCATCTGGCACTTCAGTGGGTTTGAACCAATATCTGAATTTGTGGACAGTAATTGACCACTGCTTAAAATTGTCAAGCTTAGATGTGGTCAGGGTTTGGGACAGTAATACAGAAGAAATACAAGGACCAGGCAAATTGTTTTTGTTTAATCCATGAAAGGAGCCAAAACAGAAGAAGTTATAGAGTAAGAAGAATGGTTGGACTAGTGAAGCAAAAAAAGACTCCAGTATAACTTAGTGGCTAAGGCTATGGAGGCGTTATGGGAGTTCTGAAGTCGGTGGAAAAAGTTTCTAACTCCAACTCCTGACACGTTAAAAAGTTTGACTACAACTCCAGCTTCAGCAAATACTAAATTTGTGACTGTAGCTTTTATAGGAGACATTATTATTCTCATTGGTTGGTAATTATTAATCAATATGGCTATTAATTACGATGCACATCCTCACCTCATAAAATATACAATGCTAACCACTGAAATGTGTGTTAGAGCTATGCGTCAGGACCAGAGCATCATGGGAGTTAACCTTAAAAGTTGTGAGAAATAATAAGATAATGTCAGGCATGCACCTCAGTGGATCATCGTCCGGCTTTTTCTGAGGTATGTACTGTACTTCCACCCCGAGTCAAGAGGGGGCGCTGATGCTAACCTTACCCTCTGTTTTTCCCTCCACTGTGCGAAGAAGACACTCAGTGAGGGCAACTGACTCCACCCCTTCCAGGCCCCCAGCTACATATCCCATGCTTCCTAGAAAAAGGCGTCACTCATTACGAGAACACTCCGCAGGGCAGAACGCATTCCCACAGCCCTATCATGTGCTTTACCAGCCAAGAAAAGGTTTCTTCGCTAGAACCCTCAATTTTGTCTGTTTAGTGCCATCGAGTGTACATTTTGTTTGGACTGTTATCATAACTAACAGGGGAAAACCGGGTCAGCGGCCCCAATATCTTCTACTTGTGGCCTTGCAGTTCCTTTCAAAGACATTGTTGGACATTTATCTTATCCAAAGATCTTGACTGTACATTGTTCTCCTCTCTTGCTAAACGAATCTTAGCCTGAAGAGGTCTATTATTTTTTCACATTTAAGATGTCTCACTTAAAGGTTTTCCAATGTTGTATTTGTCCTGGTGTCTATATAAACACAGGAAACTCCAGTTTCTGTATTACATCTTGCCTGAAGAAGGGGCCTGAGTTGCCTCGAAAGCTTGCATATTGAAATATTTTGCTAGCCAATAAAAGGTGTCATTTTACTTGACTTCTCACTACATTCATAATGACTATCACGGTACAACATCCTAGTATTAACAACAACAGTAAATACTGGGAAATGCCGGCCAACAAATTATCTATAATGCACAATAAAATTCCAGTAAAAGTATTATTGCTTTGAATATGAACAAAAACATTACATTATAAACAGTCTTTTGTACGCATTACAAATCTAATCATAATGCCATTAGTTGATGACGTTATTTCAAAGTAACAGATATTCAAAGCAGGCAGATATTCAGAGGACAATCAAACTAGTGGACAGCACATTAAAAAAGACAAGGAAGTCAGACATCATCACTGGTTTTAGATTCAGATTTTAAGAAGCTGAACTATCTGAGCTGTGATTAACATTCCCTGAGTGCCTAGCCAAACCACAGAAAGAAGCAGAGAAAAACATTAAGCAAAAAAAATCAATTTGTGTTAAGGTTGTATGTGCAGATTTTTGTCTCTATGTTTTTGCAGCTGGTAAAGACTTTGTGCAGCTTACTCAATGCTTTGTCAACACGGATGAAAAATCCAGCACACCTTTTTTTTAATTAAAATTAAAATCCTCTGTTAGATCCCCCAGAAGGAGCGGCAGAGAACATCTGAATGTAACAAATAAACAAGCTCACTATTTACTCCATTTGATAATACAGGCATTAAATTAGTAGAAGTCACTTACCTAAGGTGGCTGGTTTTTGGTGTGATGTCAGATATAACTGGATTCTTCATATATCTGTATACGGTTCCATTGCTTTTGATGCATGTGTTATTTTCAAACTGTACACACACATACACATCTGCCTTTGAAAACTGCACCTCTGGCATGATGCAGCTGATTGTTGATTGTGCCTGCCTGCCAGAGACAAAAATGATACAAATTACAGTTGATGTTTTTGGTCTTCTGATAAGCATGTACTTTATCTTTGAAACATTTCATAACTTACTCCAGGATAGTGCACTCTTTAGAGCCATTCACCAGAACCTTTGTTTTTGAGCCCACGTCCAAATATGTGCCACCGATGACTACTTTTGTTCCTCCTGCTTTTGGCCCAAAGTCAGGCTTAATTGATTGCACAGTTGGAATCTAAAAGATAGAAAACAAGAAGGTGACATGCTAGACGGTACAAATGTGTGCTTGCGTCGTATCCCACACTGTATTCACCAGAACACAGTTCTCCTTGATTGTATCTTCATGGCCAGTGCTGTCAGCAGTATACATAACTCTTGTGATGCAATAATGCAACACTTGTGAGGTCAGGTTTGATTTTGAACAAGACCACCTGGCTCACAGTTGTTATTCTAATTCATCACAAAGATGTTCAATATTGTTGAGGTCAGGCTCGTTGTAGGTCATTTAAGTTCTTCCACATCAGATTCAACAAACCATGTCATTATGAACCTGGCTATATGCACAGAAGAACAGTCATGCTGGAACAGAAAAGGGTTTTCCACAAGTACACAATTATCTAAAATGTGTTTATGTGCTGTAGCATTAACTGAACTCTTCACTTGGACCAAAGGGCTGAAACCAAACACTGAAAAACCGCCCAGACAATTGTCCCTTCTCCACCAGAAGTCACCTAAGAAGTGCAGTAAGAAATCTGGAATGCAGCATTCTCCTGGCATCCACCAAACCTAAATTTGTCCATCAGATGCCAGATAGTGAAGCATGATTCATCACTCCAGAGAACACGTTTCCACTGCTCATTAAGTCATTAAGTGGGGTGCTGTACACCATTTCAGATAGCGCTTGGCATTGCACAAAGTGATCTTAGTCTTGTGTGCAGCTGCTCGGCCATGGGAACCATTTTCATGAAGCTCCTGATGCACAGTTCTTGTGCTGATATTACTTGTAGAGGCAGTTTGGATTTCAGTTGTGGGTGATGCACACAGGGCAGGTGATACTCATTCCCTAGGTAATATAGCATATGGCTGCCCTGCTCTGTACGTGGTCTGCCACTTCACGGCTGAGCAGTTTTTGTTTCGTGATATTGCCATTTCACAATAACGGTACTTACAGTTGACCAGGGCAGATCAAACACAACAGAAATTTCATATACTGACTTATGGTAAAGATGGCATCATATGGCAGTGCCACAGTTAAAGTCACTGGGATCTTTAATACAATTCATTCAACTGCTAATGTTTGGAAATGGTTTTATGCACCTTTTAACAAAAAGTGAGGCTGACACACCAGAACTCAATCATTTTAGCCAGAAAACACCAAAATTTTTAGGGATGCCCACATACTTTTGGACATACAGTGGATGAGAGAGTAGTGCTGTTGGCTGTACTACTCTAGTGATAATAGAGTGTTAAATATCTGCTAATTCCTCTCAGCTTGATAAAATCCATTCTCATTTTGCAAAGTTGCTTGAATCTGTCCATTCTGAAACCTGCTTAATTCAGTTCAAGAAGCTATTAATATAAACATACATGACACATCCATCAACCCAGCCACAGGGGATGCACAAACCAGTGTGCTTCTTTGTCCCGGTCCCAAGCTCGGATAAATGGGGAGGGTTACGTTAGGAAGGGCATCCAGTGTAAAATTTTGCCAAATCAATATGCGAACAATGATACAAATTTCCATACCGGATCGGTCGAGCCCCAGGCTAACAACGACCGCCACAAGTACTGTTAGCCAACAGGGTGCTGGCGGCAATTGGGCTACTGTTGGCTGAAGAAGAAGAATAAGAAGGAGAAGAAGAGGCGGGAGACATGTCTGGAGGCAGGAGGAGAGGAGGAAGGTAAAGAGAGTGGAACTGAGGGTAGGAACTTTGAATGTTGGCAGTATGACTGGTAAGGGGACAGACTTAGCAGATATGATGGAGAGAAGGAAGGTTGATACATTGTGTGTGCAAAAGACTAAATGGAAGGGGAGTAAGGCCAGGTGGATCGGAGGTGGATTCAAATTGTTCTATCATGGTGTGGATGGGAGGAGAAATGGGGTAGGAGTTATTCTGAAAGAACAGTATGTCAAGAGTGTTTTGGAAGTGAAAAGAGTGTCAGGCAGAGTAATGATTAAGAAGCTGGAAATTGGAGGAGTGATGATGAATGTTGTTAGTGCATATGAACTGCAAGTTGGGTGTGCAATGGATGAGAAAGAAGATTTTTGGAGTGAGTTAGATGAAGTGATGAACAGTGTACCCAAGGGACAGAAAGTGATGATTGAGGCGGATTTCAATGGACATGTTGGTGAAGGGAACAGTGGAGATGAGGAGGTGATGGATAGGTATGGTGTCAAGGAGAGGAATGAAGAAGGTCAGAGGATAGTGGATTTTGCCAAAAGGATGGACATGGCTGTGGTGAATACGTATTTTAAGAAGAGGGAGGGACATAGGGTTATGTACAACAGTGGAGGAAGATGCACACAGGTAGATTACATCCTACGCCAAAGAGTCAATCTGAAGGAGATTGAAGACTGCAAAGTAGTGGCAGGGGAAAGTGTAGTTAAGCAGCATAGGATGGTGGTCTGTAGGATGACATTGGAGATCAAGAAGAGGAAGAGAGTGAGGGCACAGCCAAGGATCAAATGGTGGAAGTTGAAAAAGGAAGACTGCAAGGTTGAGTTTAGGGAGAAGGTGAGACAGGCACTGGGTGGTAGTGAAAAATTACCAGACAGTTGGGAAACTACAGAAGATGTAGTAAGAGTGACAGGAAAAAGGGTGCTTGGCATGACATCTGGACAGAGGAAGGAGGAAAAGGAAAACTGGTGGTGGAATGGGGAAGTACAGGAGAGTATAAAGAGGAAGAGGATGGCAACGAAGAAGTGGGAATGTCAGAGAGATGCAGAAAGTAGACAAGAGTACAAGGAGATAAGGCACAAGGTGAAGAGAGATGTGGTAAAGGCTAAAGAAAAAGCGTATGATGAGTTATATGAGAGGCTGGACACTAAGGAGGGAGAAAAGGACCTGTACCGATTGGCTAGACAGAGGGACTGAGCTAGGAAAGATGTGCAGTAGGTTACAGTGATAAAGGATAAAGATGGAAACGTACTCATAACCAAGGAGAGTGTGTTGAGCAGATGGAAAGAGTACTTTGAGAGGCTTATGAATGAAGAGAACAAGAGAAAGAAGAGGTTAGAGGATGTGGAGATAGTGAATCAGGAAGTGCAACGGATTAGCAAGGAGGAAGTAAGGATAGCTATGAAGAGGATGAAGAATGGAAAAGCCGTTGGTCCAGATGACATACCTGTGGAAGCATGGAGGTGTTTAGGAGAGATGGCACTGGAATGTTTCACCAGGTTGTTTAATGGAATCTTGGAAAGTGAGAGGATGCCTGAGGAGTGGAAAAGAAGTGTACGAATGTAAGAATAAGGGGGATGTGCAGGACTGTAGTAACTACAGGGGGTAAAATTGAAGAGCCACAGCATGACATTATGGGAAAGAGTAGTGAAAGCTAGGTTAAGAAGTGAAGTGATGATTAGTGAGCAGCAGTATGGTTTTATGCCAAGAAAGAGCACCACAGATGTGATGTTTGCTCTGAGGGCACTGAAGGTGAAGTATAGGGAAGGTCAGAAGGAGTTGCATTGTGTCTTTGTGGACCTGGAAAAAGCATATGACAGGGTGCCTCGAGAGGAGTTGTGGTATTGTATGAGGATGTCGGGAGGGGCAGGCCCTCCCTTTCAAAGATCCAAGAGGACAATGGGAAAAGGATCTCTCACTCAACATCTCAGAAAAGGAATGGAAGGCAGCAATGCAGACAATTCACTCGAGCTCCATATGCGCAAAGCATACAATTCTTGCTTGAAATTGTCCAAAATGTTTCTAGGGCAAGATCCAACCTGCAAACGTTGTAACCAAGCTCCAGCTTCACTAGGTCACATGTTTTGGGCCTGCACCAAATTAACATCATTTTGGACCAAAATCTTTAAATGCCTTTCAGACAGCCTTGGTGTCACAATCCCTCCTAACCCATTAACAGCTGTGTTTGGTGGGCTCACAGATGGGCTTAAAGTGGAGAAGGACAAACAAACTGTGATTGCCTTTACTACACTATTGGCGCGCAGACTTATTTTGCTAAACTGGAAGAATCCTAACTCTCCTCTTTTAAGTCAGTGGGTAACTGATGTTATATATTATTTGAAACTGGAAAAAATCAAATTCTTACTTAGAGGATCTGTGCAGAAACCTGGCAGCATCTAATCAATAACATTCTAGAATACGCTTTTAAAGCACTAAGGAAGCAGATTCTCTCCCCATTTTCTTTTTCTTCTTCATTTATCTTTATTCACTTATTCATTTATCTATTTACTTACTTTTACTAGGTTTAAGTTTTATTCTGCAGCCCATGCTCTCTTTCTCAGGGGTAGGGGTTGATTTGTTTTCAATTCTATTTTTGTAAAATTGATCTATTTGTATGGAATGTTGTATGATTTCAATAAAATCAATAAAATTTTTAAAAAAAGATGCTAAGATTTGCATTGGGTGTGACGAGGATGGAAAGGATTAGAAATGAGGACATTAGAGGGTCAGCTCAAGTTGGACAAAGTCAGAGAGGCGAGGTTGTGTTGGTTTGGACATGTGCAGAGGAGAGATGCTGAGTATATTGGGAGAAGGATTCTAAGGATAGAGCTGCCAGGGAAGAGGAAAAGAGGAAGGCCTAAGAGAAGGTTTATGGATGTGGTGAGAGAGGACATGCAGGTGATGGGTGTGACAGAGCAAGATGCAGAGGACAGAGAGATATGGAAGAAGATGATCCGCTGTGGTGACCCCTAATGGGAGCAGCCAAAAGAAGAAGTAGAAGGTGATACATCCATTATCAAAATTAGGATAGTGTTAGGAATGCAGATAAATTACATTAATCTATCAATCTGTTTATTTTTGGAATCCACAGAATTTGTATCCAAATTCTATCCTGGACAAGACAACTAGCCATTAGTGAAAGAAATGAATTCTCACTTTTTTATTGTTCTTTAAAGTCATTTATAATATGATAATGAAGCTATTAATAATAAAATAATACTATAAAGCTAATTAATCAAAATTTATCTAATACATCATCTTTTAAAGGAGGCAGAGTTGCCTAAAAAATGTGTTGACAGCAAGATTTGTCTTGACATGGAATAAAACGAATGTCTAATTTATGTGACACTATGAATATGGAAACATTGATAATATTGTTTGGGATTCAGAGGTGTGTAATCAGTCTTCATATCTATAATGCCTTTCAAAGTGAACACAAACACAAAAGCAATGAAGATGGCAGCATTATGAAAAGAAAGGAATGAAATTAATCTAAATTTTAAATGGCATATTTCAAAGTTAACCTGTCCCTTTATTTCTGACCCGCATGTAGTGTAAGTGAGGTAGACTATCCATAACGAGTGGGAAGGAAGACTTCTAATCCATCACAATGTACAAAATAACACCCTCCTCTCTTGTCAATTTTAGCTTTGCTGATCAGATCAGACAGCATGCATTTGGACCCTCGGAGGGAACTGGAATGCCTGGAGAATGCCTGCTTTGTGAAGATGGCACCTCAGCTGGGAATCTCAAAGGGGTCCAAGTAGCAGCACAGCTACCTGCCTCACAGTGTAGCCAATTAAAGCAAATAGGTTTGCCAACACACTGCAAACAGCATTAGGAATACAAAGACAAAACAACTGGAGCTGGTTTACATCGAATCTTTCATGGTGAGCATGGCACTTAGGGATTCAGCATCATAAAATCAATTCTTATTTTACACTGTACCCCTTGATGTAACCACACATTTAGAAAGAGGTGTGAATTTTATCAAGCATGCTTCATAGGCAGTGTTGGTGCAGAAGCATTGATATTAATATCATGAGTGGAATGCAATAAAATAATTTCAAATTTTTATAGGAAACTCCATAACAGATCTCTTTAGAAAAGCATGAGAGTATAAGCATGGCCAGGCTCATTGCAGCACATTGATCAGCGTCTGCATCGTTAGAGACCTGCTACTGCAATTGGCTTTAGCATGGAATTCCATGTGCTGTATAGAATTCATGTTTAAAGAAGCAGCTTCCCTTCCAGAGGAAAGCTCTGAGCAGCACGTCAGTGGAAATACAGAGGATGTTCCCAAAAAGATAAGTCAAAAATAATGTCAAAGGCATTCCAGGGTAGGATCTACATCCTTGAGGTCAAGGAAGACTATTGTCTTCGGATGTGCTAATGCACAGTTTCCTCTTCTTTCTACTGCCTCGTGGAGGCAGATGTTTCCTGGTTTAGCTCTCCTTTCAGAGCATCAAAAGTTGAAAAATAAACGCCACTCTTCCTTTTCACTTCCTGAGTATTTTTTTTACTTCAGAATTGAGATGGCAGTGGATGAAGACAGTATCAACAGACCTCTTTCTCCCTTTTCAATACGCATTTTCATTTTTAGAGGAATAAAAGGGAATGGCAACCTTTTTGAAAAATTAAGCTTGCTCTAGTCAAACATTTGCAGCTTTTAGAATATAAGCAACAGAAAATGGGATGTGATCTGTTGTTCGTAGCAAACTAAAAGCAGTGGTAACCATCTAACTTAGTCCACTGCATTTGTGGCAGCTGGATTATAAAAAAACAAAAAGTTAGTTTTCCACCCAACCATCCATTCACGCATTTCCAGTCCTTGCTTAGGCCAATAAAGAGTTCCTGCCTGTTACCCACTCTTCTGGCATCACTGGTATTCAAGAAACTTGTCCATATTGCCCAGTTTTGTCTATTGTTTTAATGTGTGAATCATAGGAGAAGTGACACTCGTTGCCGAACTGATCCAATGTCAGTCCACATGATCCATGCTTCTGCAGTTCACACAAGTACATAGAATTATTTAAAAACTTATTTTGATCTTTCATACTAACTGTCAAGCAAATCGGGCAGTTTCTTCAGGGTGCAACTATTTGTATGGCCACAGAGTATATGCTGAGATATCAAAGAACAATCTTTTTATATAGTGCCTTTCTATACCAGTCCAAACCAATTGTGCAGGTGTATACATTTTGTATTGTTGAAGCACAGGCAGGTTAAGTGACTCTCTCAGGGTCATAATGTGGGGTAGAGGTGGTAACTGAACTGTAAACCTTGTGCTTCAAGTTCCAGTTCCTTAGTCACAACACCATACAACCTGCCTAGCAGTAAGTGTTAGTCACTGGAGGTGCAATGGATACCAGAAAGGACCTAACTATGTCAAGATCTTCATCGACTGGCTGGAAGAGTGTTTCTTTTCTTCGTACTTAGGCTTTGTGCCAAACCTGAACAAAAGACACATCGGTGTTTGTGTTGGTGCTGCCTCTTGTTCCAGATGCCAGTCAGAGGAATTCACTAATAATGTTATCAGATTCCATCCATCTCTTAGGTTTACAGTTAATGTTTAAATCAGAACTCTAGCATTTTTAGATGTTTGTTTTTCTGTCAGCTTTCCAGGACTGACAACATCTACCTATTACAGGCTAACTGACATTTACATTTACGTACTTTCTTTACCGCTCCTTCCATCCCTGGTATCCTTACTGAAATCTCTCAGCTTAATTCACTGTTCCTTCCACTGCCTCTGCAGTGATGAAGTTGACTTCTGCAGTGAAGCACTCAGAATGAGGATTTCCTTTATTGTGTGGTGGACAGCCCTTTAATGGAAGGCCCGGGAGAGAGAGCCTATCTAGAACATTACCTCCCCCAGGGCGCTAGAGGGCAGCCCCCCTGGCGTGCAACAGTGCCACGAATTTGGAGCATGGGAGCTCAATCCTGCTGGGGCCTGTGGCCACTGCCAGGGGGAGCCTGGAGAGCTGCTAAGCCTTTATGGGTAGCTCTTCCGCCACACCTGCAAGTGCTGCCAGAAGTGGGTCAACAAGCACCTGGAGCACTTCTGGGTGCCTTATAAAAGGAGCCAGTAGCCATTACTCCGGGAGGCAGAGTCGGGAAGAGGTAGATGAAGCTTGCCAGGTGGAGTGGAGGAAAGAGAAAGAGAGATTTGCATTGTGCTGTGGACTGTGCTGTACTGGTGGGAAACGGGGAAAGGCGATTCCCAAGGGAAAAGAAAGGAAAATGCTTTGAACTTGTGTCCCACGTCTGTCTGTGTTGGGTTTGGGCAGCAGTGTAACCTCTGATGGTCCACAATTGATAATCTCAAATTATGGACAGGGCCCTCAATCAAGCCAGGATCATACCTAATAACATCAACTCCGAGAGGGATCCCAATAATGAAACTCACATCACAGTGGTCCTCTCATTTCACTCTAATACTCCATCTTCCCAACAGGTCAGCAAACAAAAGTTTCCCAGTGTTGCAGACTGAGCTTTTTTTCTAATCCTTCTGTGATTTCCTTCCACCTAACCTATGCAGACCTCTCACACACAGTTCAGTTCACAAAGGAGAGCCACATTCCTCACCAGGCATTTTGAGCTGTACTAGGAGTCACTCTGTCACTTGCAAATATGTCACCAACAATACCCTTGAACCTGGTCTCTTTGGTAAATTCAACATGAAACAACCACCTTCTTGCCAGTATAAAAACCTTATTTACTTCATTTCTTGTAGAAGTGTTCGGCTATCTACATAGGTGAAATAGAGGGAGCATGTTGGACCCGTTACGATCAAAGACCTTACAAAGCCTTTAGTAGAACACTTCACATCCACTGATCATAGCCACATTGATCTTTTTGTATGTTCTTTCACAGGGCTTCAAAGACACTTTTCAGAAGAAGCTAAGCTCATTCTCAGTCTGGGATCAGATATTTCTCCAGGTCTTAATAAGTAACTCACTTTATAATCCCTCCCTTCGTCTTCTCTAATGGCACCTTTTTCTCACCTACTCTCACCTTTTCTCCTTTCATCTTCTCTGGTTTGTTCCCTCCTTCCTCTTCTATAAATGTTACATGCTTATTCCTTATCAGTTAGACACCTGATGAAGACTATACAGCGAAAATGTTGTGTCTTTAAACTTCTTTCATTTTCAGCGCGTAAGTAACGTTTAACCTTTTTTTCCTTTGCAGATGTGCACTGACGCAGCCTCTCACTAATTCTATAGCAGTCAATATAATGTAAAATATAATGAAACTATATTTAGGAGGATGCTTGTACTGATATTGTCAAGTTTACAATATATGTTTATTATGTTTGTGTTCTGTGAACTGCATGGTCATTTTTCATTTTTTGGATGTCCACTTTGACAGCATGTTTCCACACTTTCACTCTTTTCATTTGGAGCCAATTTTTTTCAAGTATCTTTTTACTCGTCCATTGTTCATACTATTGGCCTTGTCCTTGCATCATTTTGCATTATGTATAACAAGCACAGAAAAAAAAGCTCATTAAAAATAACAATACATGTATTAAGAGACCCCAGGACTTACCACATAGGAAAACTTCTCTCTTGACTTGCCTTCTGCTGGGGCTTTCACTGTCACCACATCAGAAAACTCCTTGGTCACCGCAGCTGTTTCACAGATGATCCTACGGCAAAGCATGCAGATAGGGGTTTAGTGTCAGAATCCATTCAGACAAAACCATACAATGCTGAAAAGAAAAAGCATTAAGTCTGTAAAGTTCCAAAATGGAAGCCACTTCAGAGAAGAATTACAATAATGCAGCAGATGCACCTTTTTAAAAACCCCCAATGTCCAACCTTTGTTTGCATAAAAGAACACCAGACAAGCTCATCATTAGTTTTATCAACCTCACACAAAAACACTCTACTGTACGTATAAACTTACAGTCCAACTAATCAAATGACCAAATTTTAATGGGAAATCCAACTTTTAGAGATGGTTGAGATTTTGCTTAGTTCCAACATGGCATCACCTTCCTTGTCATGTCATTTTCAGTCCTGCTTAATCCAGACCAGGGTCTGGGTGGGTGGTGGGCGTCTATTCCATCTAGCATAAGGCGCAAGGCAGGAACAAACCCTGAACAGGGCGCCAGTCCATCACATTGCACATGTGATGCAACCACATCCACACAGTGTTGCCAATTCACTTAAGCTGCATGTCTTTGGACAGTGTAAGGAAACCACTGGGGGAACCTTGGGCAGATACGGTGAGAACATGCAAACTGCAATGTGAACCCTGGTCTTCTTACTGCAAGGCAGCAGCTCACATTCCTTCTTCTACCTCACTTTCCTTGTTCCAAATTATTCCATCTTAACTTTCACAAAGAGTAACATTTTTTGGGAAGCCCCCCCTCTCCCCCTATTTTGACCAAATTCTTCTTATTGTTTAAATGACTTTTAGGTGCTAGCCCACTTTGCAAAAATATTTTTGTGAGGCGTAAATGTATCTCTCTTGCCATGTGATGCTTTCTCTTATGTCAATGTAGTCCTTCCTTCAGAGATGAGAGACATTTTACTGGAAAAATTTTAGTGAAAAAGTCAACATTTTACTCTGTCTATTAATGTTCATTTGTTAAAAAAGTATTCCATTATCTCCCAGATGGGCTTAAAGTGGAGAAGGACAAACAAACTGTAATTGCCTTTACCTCACTACTAGCATGTAGACTTATTTTGCTCAACTGGGAGAATCCCACCCCACCACTTTTGAGTCAATGGGTAACTGATGTACTATTCCATTTGAAATCAGAAAAAATCAAATTCTTACTTAGAGGATCTGGACAAAACGTTTTAAAAATATGGCAGGATCTAATCAATAACATTTAAGAATAAGCTTCAATTTCGGGGAAAGGGATACGCTTCCATTGTTGCTGCTTATAATAATAATTCTTTACATTTATATAGCGCTTTTCTCACTACTCAAAGCGCTCAGCAATTGCAGGTTAAGGGCCTTGTTGAAGGGCCCAACAGAGCAGAGTCCCTTTTTTGGCATTTACAGGATTCGAACCGGCAACCTTCCGATTGCCAGTGTAGATCCCTAGCCTCAGAGCCACCACTCTATTATAAAGAGTAGCTTTGGTTGTTGGCTCTCCTGTCTTTCTCTTTGGGGTTGAATTTTGCTTTGTTAAGTTTGACTCGATTGTATGGAATGTTATCTACTTTTAATTAAAATCAATAAAAAAATTTTTAAAAAGAAAAACTAGTTTATTATTATTATACCAGTAACGGCGCACTGCACAATAACGTGCAGTGAATACACTTGACTTGAGCATTCCTAGTTACTCTTTATGCTCTTTCTCTGTACATTTTGCATTCGTTTGCTCAGAGGTTGATGCGCTTGCTGCTTCCTGCGCAGCTCTTCTTTTCTCTACCCTAGCGGCTCACTTCTTCTCTTCTTTTGTTGGCATCTTTTCACATTAAAACTGATTAAGTCAGTGTTTGTGTTGCAATTAGTTAGTACGTTTTCCTTAATTTTTCACTTAAGCTGGCACTTAAGTCTTCAATCTGCCTCAAGAATGATGTAAGATATGAAGAGGTAGGGGAAGTGACGGCGAAGGTGGTAGGGATGAGAATGACACCCATACGCACGCACAGCACCGCCACTCTGCTGGCCGCTGCCGAGAGTTGATTCTACAATAAAATAAAATAAAAATAAAAAGAGGAATAACCTTGGAGGTCAATCATTACCCTGAAAGCAGATAGTAGATGTCACGTAGTATATGTGCACCAAGTTTCAGGTCAAAAGGTCAAACGGTTTGCGAGCTACAGGTGATTTAAAATCCTGGACAGACAAACGGACAGCCACGGTAGCGTATTATATAAGAAGACATGTCATGGATGCCTTTGTTCAAATGACTTACAAAGATCCAATCATCTTCATACACAGTGCATTTTTTTTTACAATTAAAACACAGTCAACGAAAGTGACTTGCTCAGGGTCAGAAATGTGGAGTCTAATCTGACAATTGTATAAAGTCCAGCAGCATTACCACTTCAAAAACATATCTGCCTATATCTGCATTCACATCAACAGCTACAAAACTAAACAGTTGTAAACATATCCAAGGGTCCAGTTTACAGGAGCAGAGGGCTACACGGTGGACTTACCATAAAAATCATTTCACTGGACAGGATTAGAGTACGATGACCTGAGAAAACATATGGTGCTACAGAATGTTTCAATGTTGTGTCAGTCGAATGTACAGTGCACGCCATAATGTTTGGGATGAGGACTCATTTTTCTTTGATTTACCCCTCTGCTCCTCAGTTTAAAATTACAAATTAAACAATTCAGGTGTGAATAAAGTGCACATTGCAGGCTTTATAATTTACGGAGATTTGCATACATTTCACTCACCATGTAGAAACACTTTTAGTTGGTCCCGTCATTTCAGGCCACTTTTCTAAAAACATATTATCACTTTGTTATTATAGGTTATTGAACGTAAATTGACAGGCAAAAATGGCAAATTTATCCATTTAAAATGAAATCTACAACACCCTAAAGTGTGCAGGATGTGAAGGGGTCTCAATACTTTTTGAATCCATTACATTAGGAAAGGAGAGTGAAAGTAAATCTTCTTCTGATCCACTGCTGGAGAACCAGAGTAAGGTTAACACGGGCTGCAAACTGGAGTCAGTCAGTTTCCGATCAAGCCCAGTACCACCCTGGAATCTTATACGGTCAAGCCGATGAAATAAATATTTTACTCGTATCAAGGGGAATGAATGCTTACTTGAGGCAGCAGTGGTCCTGGGAAAAGCTGAAGGAAAGCCATCAATATATGGAAATGATTATGCGGAAGGCAGAACAGAAATGTCTCCACTGATTCTCTTAGCCTTGTTCCTCTCATTAGCTTTCTTCTCAAGCCCCCCTCTCCTTGTGCTATTTCCTAGATTTCTCCACTCTGTATGAACACAAACTCAATCCAATGATAACAGATTACCTCTGTGGGCTACCTGAAAGCCCCACACATAAAAAGCTTTTTCAAAAACAGATACCCCTGCAGAGCAGATTAATGCTGTATCTGTATTTAAACATTCGGCCCCAAACTGATTTCAAGATTAGTGGCTGGAATGGCGTGTGATGAACCAGCTGTTCTGTGATTATAATCTGTAAGTTCATTTTTAAGTTCATTTTTAAGTAAATAGGGACGTGCAGGTGCAGCTGACAAAAATTATACATCATTGGTAAATAATTTTTTTTCTTAGTTGTGGTAATTAGCTAGCAATCTTTGGACAAGTTGTTGAGTTTCTAATGCTTTAAATTACTGTCTCATTATTTTAATTAGCCGACTCTAATTGGTACATTTTTCTCAAAACCGGGTGAACTGCTGATTTGAAGCTGTTCTTTTGACACACCGTGTGTTTAAATATACTGAATTGGTAAAAAATCTGAGAAATGCTGAAAACATTACAGAATCAGTGTGGCTTTTTACTTTTATGTACCTGGACGGGACATTGCTGATCTTAAATCAAGAGTCATTGTCTTCATAAAATGCAAAACAGCAATCGCTGAGAAAAATGGGCCTTTTTGTCCATTCATTTTCAGAATATGTGATTCCAAACAGTCACACACACACTAACTTTTAATAACCCAGCTAGGTATTCCCATTTAATTTAACCAAAAGTCTTTGTGTTGCTGGAAGAAACTGCAATGGCAAACAGAATACCATGCAAAGATCACGAAAACTCCACACAGAAGTGTGCAAATCTGCAGAAGCAGGCCACGATTCAAAATATCATATTTTCTCCCTTTAACACCTGACTGATAGAAGGCAGTATGTGATCCAAGTAAGTATCTACAGGCCTGCTGGCCCGTAGGAATGAAAAATTCAAAAAAGAGATCTCCTTAATATCTTTCTGGTTTCTCCTAGACAACAATGAGGCTGCTGTGTTCCTGGAAACACTCAAAGCTGCAGTACAAATTTTTTATTCTTTCCTTTCCAAATTGTTTATTTCAGTCTGAGACCAGAAAGAAATAAAATGGAGATCTTTTTCTTTTGTCTCATGCTTCTCAGGTTTTTCCCAGTATTCTCACAAGGGGTCTCCTCTTGAGTTTCGGCAGAGATCTCAGCAAAGTCACATAACGGCCTCAGAATTTCCAAACAGTGTCTTGACATTTTTTTTGTAAGTGTTTGCATTGTGTGCTCAGTAGTATAAAGCTGAAATGTATAGACAGTTGTTTGTGGTAATTAAACACTTTACTATGATTACAAAAATGTAATACAAAACTGAATAATAGTTGCTCTATTTTATATTGCTGTGCTCCAATTCCATCATACTCATTTGTCATAGATGGCCGGGGCCCTTGCCCAGATGGGACGCCTTTGCCTTTAAAGAACCGGGGGAGCGGGTGTGGACAAAGCATCACCTCCCCCGAAACGCTAGAGGGCAGCCCCCCTGGATGGTAGTGGTACCTCGGACTCCCACAGGGCTGCATGGGAATTGGAGTTCGTTACAGCCCTGTTGGGATCTGGGGGTGCCACTAGGGTGTGCTGCAACTATTCCTGAGCCTGTGTGGGTGGTTCTTCTGACACATCTGGAAGTGCTGCCGTTAGTAGGTCAACGAGCACCTGGAGCACTTCCGGGTGACTTATATAAGGGACCAGCGGACACTATTCCGGGAGCCAGAGCCAGGTGGTAGTGGACAAAGCTTGCCGGAGACAGAGAGAAGAGGAAAAAAATTATGGTGTGTTTGGTGCGTTGGGGACTGTGTTGTGTGCTCATGGGAACAGGGAATGAAAAATTCCACATGAGCAAAGAATAAATAAAGAACATTTGTGTTTCATCAATGCCTCCCGTGTCTGTCTGTGTCGGGTCAAGCGCTGGTATCACGCCATGGTTTATCACATCATTCTAGAAGACAAGGCATGCAGTGTGGTGTAGTGGTTAAGACTTAGGACTTCAAAGAGGTTTTGGGTTCAAATCCCACTACTGACACCACTGTGTGACCATGAGAAAGTCATTTCATCTGCCTGTGCTCCAATTTCAAATGCAAATTAAATGTAACCAATTGCACCTTAGACATTGGAAGTAGATCAAGGCATCAGTCCAATAATAAGTGAAAAATTTGAAAGCTGGAAAGATATTACCTCAGTTGTATCTCATATGTCCTTTTTGTCTAAAGCTATTTCTCCAAAGCAATTTTAGGAGAAACATCTGTGACAAAGTCGATTATTAAATAAACCATAAATGGGAATCTCTTTTAAGTCTCCTGAGCCAACAAGGATTGACCTTTGAGCAGTAAAATTTTCCTATGGGGGTGTTTTTTTTTTACACTTTATATATATATATATATATATACACAAAAGAAACCTTCACTTGATTTTTCACAAATACTCTCTAGTTTGATTATAATTCCGGATGTCTAACGAGCAGCCTTTGAAGCAGACAACAATTCATTTAACAACACACTTGGAAAAATGAAACATGCCAGTCATTTGGCTGGCTTTGATGGCCGGAGATTTTGCAAGAGCATTCACTCACTCTTCTGAAACAATGTATCTCTCGGGCAGCAGCTGGCATTTCACTTCTCCAATGACAACTGTGACATCACTGAATCTGCGACCAAGGTTCCTTCCTTGTATTGTCACCAGAGTTCCTCCTTCCAGTGGGCCATTTAAGGGCAGAATCTAGGGGGGATAAATGCAAACAGACATAAACAGCAAATGTAATCCATGAAATGATCACTACCTGCTTACATGCACAGAGGAATCAAAGGAACTATTAGTTTCATTAACGTAGTGACGTTCTTTTTAATTTCACTGCTGACTGTACTCCCTTGCAGACAGTATTGGGACATTTTATAGTACAGGGGGGTCTCTTCAACCTGTTCAAAAACTATTTTCTATTTACAAAACCTGGATTGAGTCTCCATATTAGGTTATGTTGTTTCGTTCAGTCTTATTTATGGGTTGATCAATGCATGTGGATTAACATAGCCCAGTGCCTGATTCACCACGGATTCTCTGAGCAAGGCATTAACTGCGTCTGTGATTTAATGGTAAAAAAAACAATTGTACAACAGGTTTATATTTGTAAAATTACTCCAAAATAAAATATAAATTAAAAAAAGCTTTAGGTTTAATGGACATGGTGTAGTATTGGAGTCAGTGCATTCATTTAAGTTCTGGTTAGCCCTGTTCAGCTCAGTGTAATTGGATGTTTCTGACTGCTTGCTCCTATTATTTTAACTGAATTCTTCCATATTAGATAATGTTTTGTAAACTCTGTGACAACATAATTGTACACACAGAAGCCATGGTCTAAAGTTCATAAAAAAGCATATGAAGAAGAAGTCACTTCGAAACAAGAGCAAAGAAACATTTTATTTTTCCACATAAGGTTTGCATGTTGGAACTGCTAAATTGACTAGGGTGGGAATTGCCGGGATAACACAATACAATATTATCATGAAACCTGGGACACAATACAATAATATTGTAACATTTTATGTATCAAAACATAATATATTTTATGATTCGATTTGGCCTCATATTACTGTTTAATTTTTCCTTTTCTTTGGCTCAATTGACGGTTGACATCATATCCCTGTAGGCAAAATTATGCCTTAACTATTAATAACAAATAACAAAATATTAATAACACGTAGTAACAAAATAAAAAACCTTTTGATGCAGTTCATACCATTTGAAATCATTTTTTTATATTTCCTCTTTAATAAGATGGTGAGAAAATATTTAGCCATTAAATAAAACAAATTACATAAATCAATATACCGTTTAAACTTAGCTCTGCATGACCAGCCATTAGGTTTGTAAGTCTGGCATCTAATAACTGACACCAAAACATTAAATGTTTAAAAATATATGGTTTGAATACATATGAATGTATATATAATTTTGGTGGCTAACAAACATGTTGCAGCATTGATCAGTGACATTTACCAAACTGGTTTTCACAGAGAATTTGCTGGGTTCACTGGTGAACTTGTTGGCCAAATTTTTCCCTGAAAATCTGCAGTGCAGCTGGCAGATTTTTTTTCCCAGCTTCCCATTATGCTTTGCAATATCACCGATCTGTGCTACCTGCCCAATTTACAGAGTGCTTGTGAAGAACTTTCGTGCCACATTTTCATTTGAAGGGTAGATTAGCTGACCTTAATAAGAATATTACAAAAATACTAATGTTCTGCATTGATTCATTGTATGTTGTGTCTTCACTGCAGGATTAGGCATTTTGTACTTCTCACTGTGTACAAACGCTACATGTTGTGGTGCAGAGTCTTATACTGTAGGTGCTAAATGATGTCTAGTGCCACACACATTGTTTAGCTGCTTTTCCAGGGTGACAACAGTCCATGTGAGACATAGAGCAAACTATAGATCTCTCAGCTCCACTTAGTTTATTTTTGTACAGCACCTTTCACTGACTACAAGTGCCATGACAAGCTTACAGGCAGACATACATGAAAACTGTACAAGTTACTAATTACATAATGAGTACACATAAAGACAAAGATTTGACAGGAAAGAAAGCATTTTGAAATGTATTAACATAAATGAAGCTCAGTAATATCTGTCAATTAATGAATCATTGTACTATGGGCAGTTGACAACGAAGGAGAAGGAAAGAAAAACTTCATTAAGTAGTTGGCATTGTTAAATGACCTACATATTTTCTACCAGAGATAGGAAGGCCAGAGTCACACTGACTGTGACAAACAGAAGAACTGAGCAGCTGTCATGGGCAATGGCACTGCAGGACCATGTTTTACATGGAGAGACCTAATCCAGGTCTTCAGAATCCTCAAAGGCATTGCAAAAAGATGATCCAGCAGAATCTTTCAGCTTAAGGGTCAATCACATACTTGAGGACACCAGTGAATTTCCCATTGGGATTAATAAAGTATCTATCTATCTATCTATCTATCTATTTAGGACTGAAGTCAGGAAGCACTTCTTTACATTAAGAGCTCTGGGAATCTGGAATAAACTCACAAGACATGTCTTTGAAGAGGAAACTTCGATAATCAGTTAAGAAGTATCTTAATGAGATTTTGGCACAGTTTAGCTCTTAAGGAAACAAATGAGCTTGATGGACTGAATGGTCTCCTCTCGTTTGTCAAAGTTGTAATGTTCTTATGTTCTAATAGGGCATCATTTGAAAAATGCGTCACTGTCTGCACTGGCTCTCCTTGTAAATGTGATTGTAAAGGGAGAAGTAGTAGTCATCAAGATGACTAGGCACCTAACCATGGTAGTCTATGTTTTTGAATTCAGCAATGGTGAGCAATTAATAGGAGGAATTGTGATAGATGCCTTGGATAGAGTTCTACATCTAAGATAAATTGGCATAGTTTGGTGATCCATGATGCAAGCCAAATCTAATGTTTATTTGCTGTAATGGCCTGTTGCACATCGCCCTTGAATTCGGTTAGTGTTGTTCTTCTGGGCCTCCTATGCTCTTCATAATTGTTACGAATGTCAATCCGTTAACCGTAACCATCAAAATTGTTCCTGTAGTCACACTGAACAGCTAAAATATGCCACAATAAGTCATGCTAATCACCTGACCCCTGATGCCTAGCCCAATGTGAGGGAATGCATTAATGTATGTCAGAATAGCGACATATAAATCTAATCATTTGATTATCTGGCCGTGTAGATTTCTCTTGCCAGTTTTCATATAAATTGGACCATTGCATCTAGGGACACGAATTTAACATACCAGTTGTCTTTATGGGGACCTACTTAAAGAATACCAAAGAAGGGTTTTTGAAAAAGCGATGGAATTTCAGTCTCTTTGTTTCCTCCTCCATTTTACAGAATGTATACAGGTTGCAAACAAACCTGTACGTGTATCTGTGTAGGACGTTTTAGAGATGCACGTCAACAAAGCACTATGTCTTTGAATCAAAATCATGATGGACAAATAAATTGGTTAGCTAAGCTAAATCTGAGTTAAAGTTCTTAACTGTTTTAGAGTACATATAATTATATTGAGTAGTGGCATCATTTTAGTTTCTCTCTGCCACAAATATCCACTAACATACCAGTTCAGTTTAACCTATAGCTACTCTTTCTTTTGATAAAAACTCTCGTGCCACTTTGTAGCAGTTATCTCCAAATTAGGTTTTTATCTCACTAAATATCACCTAGCTCTGTTTAAATTATGTCTGTTTGTGGCCCTGCATATCAGCAAGGCCCAATGGTTAGGTTCCAGATAGCTGAAGCTTAGGGGTAGGTGTGAAAATGAAAGTTCCAAATTAGGCTGCGAGAATCTCTATCCAGCTCCTGCTTACCAGAAAGTATTCACGGCTGCCCTGCCAGCCAGCCAGCCAGCCCCACCATATCTCCTAATTACTCTCCGTGATAAGGTAACAAAAGCAGAGCCTTGTTTTTCTATGCATTCTCAGTCGACTGTTTTCTAATTATGGGCCTTAAATGGGTGTAGTACCATCAAAAAACTGATTGTGATTTCCTCCTGATTGCACAATTCCTACACCCCCACACACACATTTTTTTGAGATCCTGTAAGCCTGAAGTTTTTCTAAAATTGGAAAACCAATATGCTCTGGCAGAATGCATTCAAAGTGTCTTACTATAGCAGACAATGCAAGCCTTAAGGCGGCAGGGGCGGGGAGTTCCAAATAAAAGCAGTGCTAACGGCACTTCAGCAGTGAGGGTTTCAGAGACAACACTAGCAGCATTTAAGAAACTTTGTGGCTCATGCAATGCGCTAATGGTGGTTCCATGCACAGTGGCAGTTATGACACAGTCTGGGCGCCAGGCAGACATGCCATTCTGTTTGACAGACTGCCATGAAATGTTAATGATGCTCATAAATTATTTTACTTGCTTTGCCATCTAATTAATTTGCACTTTGTTTAGTTATATAGGAAGCTGAAGATGTCAACTACCATTTACATTCTATGTTACATGAGGAGTTGAAGCCAAAAGGAGACAAAACACCTGGAGGGGTGTACAGCAAGATTCTGACCACAAGATCCAAACCTCCTGAAAGTTTTCAGGATGAATAAAATAGTGTAGGAGGCACAGTCTTTAGCTAAAAGGACCACAAAATCTAGAATACTTTATCTGTGAATTTTAGAAATACCCAATCAGTATCACCTCTTAAAGCATTGCTTTTAATAATTGTGATTGGTTGTAACCTAGTCTGTCTTATTACCTTTATCTTGGTGGTGTTCAGTGTCACTGCCATTTTGACCAAGTTTATTCTGCTGACTTTGTACCATTAAGAGACCTTAAAGGATATGTTTGTTCAAGTCAAAGCTATTTCTTTACAAACATGCTATATTATATATGCATTTGCCAAGCAGACTGTGTTGTAAAGTTAAGTCAGGTCAGGTCAGGTTGGGGAGCATGCACTGATATAGCACATTGCCGCACCCACCACACAATGAAACAGCTCGAGATCCTGGTTGGCAACCCCCAAGGAAGACACGCGGTTCAGTCCCACCATCCGGAAATGACCCTCTATCTGCCGCAGTCAGGTGTTACGTGGGCGTCCCCTTGGCCTGGTCCAGCCACTCAGGTCCCCAACAATGAGGATCTTACGAGCTGGATCAACCTCGGGGATACGCGGCACGTGGCCATAGTGCCACTGATGCTCCCTCACAATGCAAGTAATGTGCCTCATTCGGGACTCCATGAGCAACACAAAGTCAAACCAACGGTACCCAAGGATTTTCCGGAGAGACACAGTACCAAAGGAGTCTGAGTCTTTGTCTCTGGTCACTGAATAGCGTTCATGTCTTGCAACCATATATCAAGACAGGAAGCACCAGGACTCTAAAGACTTGGACCTTCGTCCTTTTGCATAGTTATCGGGAGCACCACACGCTCCTTTCCAGCGACCTCACGACCCCCCATGCTCTCCCCATCCGTCTACTATAGTTAAGTGCTTTCTATAAGCTAAAAAAAAATATATCTTGCCCAATCTGATGCTTTACAATGGAGGGTTTGTAACACAGAGGAAAAACCTACCAAATGCATCAATTTTTCAATCCAAGACAGCTGTCGAATATTGATCTGCGCCTTCTGTATTTCCACTGAATGTATGCAACAACAAAAGGGATGTGGAATTTCTCATTTTATCGCATGTTCCTGGTACTACTTTTCTCAAAGTAATGTGTTTTCAATTCACTTGTGTGAATTCTCATATAAATATGAAAGTAAATAAAAAAAAAACCAATCACGTGACATGAAAATTTTACTGTGATTGGTCTGTTTTGGAGTGAGGAGGGTTTAAAGGTTGTTGCACAGGAAGACTAAGTGCGGAGTTATCGTGTACAGCTGGTCATCTTTTAAAAAGGCCGAATCTCAAATTATTGGTGTATTTTTGTTCAAAAATGACATGCTTAAACTATTTTACAATATGTGTATAATTGCAAGATGTGGATCAATACTCAACAACTGTTTTGACTTGAAAAATGGACGTATTTGGTATGCTTTTAAGTTTTTCCTCCATAGATGAGATCATTTTTTTAAATTAATAGAAAGCAAATAACTTTAGAACACAATATAGCCTGAGAAATGCATATTTAGCATGTTTATAAAGAAATAACTTTGACTTGTAAAAATACCAAATTGATCCTTTAAATTTTTGCCATTTACAGACCCAATTTAATACATTTTTTGAATTCTACCAAAATATATTATTATTATTATTATTATTATTACTGTTATTATTATTCTTTTACATCACAGAACAGTGCCGAGAAAGAGGATCAACTGCCTGTTGTCTAAGGACAGCCACCTTCTTTTCTGCCTTCTCCTAATGTTCATAAATCCTGAAGCATTCCTTTCTCTGGAATCAATGTGGGCAGGAGGTTTGTTTTTTCACTTCTTCATTGCTAGCTTTCTTTAGCTTAATACATTCATATTTTGCCCTTTACTTATTTTATTAATATTTATGAGCTCCATATATGTAACAAGTCTAAGCTGGTCCCACATGAGTGAGAGGTGGTGCATGTGTAAATGAAGCCTGCTATTGCCTTTATTGGCTCTTTCTGTGATCTGTGGCTGCCAGGATGGTCTCAGTGCATGCATACTGCATACATACTGTATACACACATATGTATATGTGCAGTGGAATTATAAAGTATTCAGACCGCTTCGCTTTTTCACATTTTGCTATGCTGTATAGCCTTATGCTAAAATTCATTTTTCCCACATCAAACAACACTTAATACCCCAGAATGACAAAGTGAAAACAGGATCAAAGAAATTTTGCAAATGTATTAAAAATAAATTAACTGAAATATCACACTGAAAAGAGTATTGCGACCCTTTACTGTGACACTTGAAATTTGGCTCAGGTGCATCTCATTCTATTTATCACCATTTAAATATTTTTACACCTTGTTTGGTGTCCACCTGTGGTCAATTCAATTGTTTGAACATAACTATGAAATGCACTCACCTTGGGTCCACAGTTGACAACGTGTATCTGAACAAAAACCAAGCCGAAGGTCAAAGGAGTCAGCTTCAGAACATAGAGGCAGGATATGTGTTTATTTATTTTTTTGCCTGGTACTCAGTTTTTTCCATATACCAAAAAAAGGTGTAAGTTAGATTAATTGGTGATTATAAATTAACTTGGTGTGAGTGAGTGTCAGTGTGCTCAAGGGTGTGACACGTCATGGACAGGCATCCCATCTACAACTAGCCTGTCAATGCCTTGACCCCTGGGGCCTGCTATGACTCCATGCCACACTAGCACTTGAATTAAGCAGGTTCACTTGATAGATATAGTGCACTCACCAGTGCATTATAAAAATTAATTTATTTTTTCTTAGTACAATAAAACATAAAAAAATATCCACTTGTCTATATTGAATTCACAAAGTATTCCCGCCCCTTCACTTTTTTACTATTTGTTATGTTCCAGCCTTATGCTCAAATCATTTTTTTCCCTCATCTAGCACCACTCACTACCCCAAATTAACAAAACGAAAACAAGATATTATAAATTATTGTAAATTAACTAAAAATTATAAACTGAAATATCACATATGAGAATTGCACTTTAGAGCAGGTGCATCCCATTCTATTGATCAGTGTTGAGACGTCCCTACACCTTGTTTGGAGTCCACGTCTGGTGAAGTCAATTGATTGGACAGGATTAAGAAAGATACATACCAGTCTACAGAAGGTCCACAGTTGACATCGTGTATCAGAGCAACGCACATGCCATAAGGTCAAAGGAACTGTCTACAGAGCTTAGAGACAGGATTGTGTTGAGGCACAGATTTAGGGAATGCTACAAAAAGTCCTGCAGCTTTAAAGGTTTCCAAGAGCACAGTTGCTTTCATAATTCTTAAATAGAAGCAGTTTAGAACAACCACAACTCTACTAGAGCTGGTCACCTGGCCAAACTGAGCAATTGTGGGAGAAGGGTGTTGGTAGGAGAGGTGACCAAGAACTCCATAGTCAATCTGCCTGTGCTCCAGAGAACCTGTGTGGAGATGGCAGAAACTTCCTGGAGGCCAACCATCACTACAACACTTTCATGACCTGGGCTTTACGTCGAGTGACCAGACAGAAGTCTTTTGTAAGACTGTAAGTTTTTGAAAAACTCATGAAAGTCTGGTTGGAGATTGCAAAGGGCACCTAAAGAACTATTAGACTTTGAGAAACAAGATTCTCTGGTCTGATGAAACCAAAATTAATGTCATGTTTGGAACAAGCTGGGCACCACTCATCACCTGTGAAATACCATTCCAGTGATGAAACTTGGTGGTGGCAACAACATGCCGTAGAATTGTTTTTCATCAGCAGAGACAGAGAGACTAGATAAGGGTTCAGGGAATGCTGAATGGAGCAAAATGCAGGGCTATCCTGAAAAAATACCTGCTTTAGTGTGGTCTGGACCTCAGACCGGACCAAAGGTTCACCTTCCAAGAGGACAATGACCTTAAACACAAAACAAAGGCAACACAGGAGTAGCCTAGGGGGAGCTCTGTGAATGTTCTTCAGATGCCCAGTCAGAGCCTGAACTTGAACCCAATCAAACATTTCTGAAGAGCCCTGAAAATAACAGTCTACCAATGGTCTCCATCCAACCTGACAGAGCTTGAGAGGAACTACCGAGAAGAACGTTACAAAATCTCTGAATCCAGGTGTGCCCATGAAGACTCCAGACTATAATCACTACCAAAGGTGCTTCAACTAAATGCTAAGTGACGGGTCTGAATTCCCGTGCCAATGCAAGATTTCAGTTTTTTTTACTTTTAAAAAATTTGCAAACCTTTTAAAAATCCTGTTTTCGCTATGTCATTCTGGGGTATTGAGTATGTGCTCCATGTGGGAACAAAATTAATTTAAATGATTTTAATATAAGGCTGTAACATAACAAAATGTGAAAGAAGTGAAGGGGTCTGAACACCTTCTGAATGCAGTGTATATGCAGTGCCGGCACCACCATTAAGGTGAATTAGGCATTCACTTTAGGCGCAGATCATAATGGGGTGAAAATCCAAGCCGCATGGGTTAGCTACCGAACAGTCGGTTGGCACACTAATAAGATTGGCCTAGGGTGCAAAATAACCTAGCAAATGGCACTGGGTATATAGTAGGTATATACTGCAAGGTGTATTTATGTTTTATTATATTTTATTTTGCATTTCATTTTACCTATGCTGTACATGTAGTTTTCTTGAGTTTGTAAATTAAAGCGAGCAATAATCAAAATACATTAAACTCTGTTCCTGCTGCATATACCCCTGATGAATGTGGACATAGTTTGCTAATTGCTCCTCTAATAGTGAGCAGATATTTCTTAGATGGTTCACGTGGTCCTGAATAAGAACATTTGTTGAGTGCTTGATTTAAAACACATCGTGGAGTGCTTGCTTCTTTTCTACAGGGAGATTCACTCGAAAGAGGCCCCGAATATTTTGTAATAACTCTCGCTAGGAGGAAGCAATCTGAACAAAACAACGTGCAATGTGATCCTCAGTGTATGGAGCTATGAACAAGCCGGGATGCCCCTGCGTCAGAGTGATAAGGTAAGCGCCGGACAGCCGTCTTGATGTTTAACCTCCGTTTGCAACTTCTGGGTACATAACTGTCCTACCTCTTCACTTAGTCACTCGACTTCTCATCAGGATGGTGGTGTACAGTATTGAGCAGTGCGTCTTCACGGTGCGAACCTATTGGGTCACCATTTTGTTTAAGCGATGCCAGAATCAACTGGATGATCGTGAGTTAACGGGAGCAACATGTCACACATCAGCAAGGTGCACGGCAGAAACTGAGTCCTTCTTCGGCAACAGGGTAATTTCAAAGGGTCTTTGGCCACCACATTCGCCGGATCTGACACCACCAGACTTCTTCCATTAGGGCAGGGGTGTCGAACTCCAGTCTTGGAGGGCCGCAGTGGCTGCAGGTTTTCATTCTAACCATATTCTTAATTAGTGACCAATTTTTGCTGCTAATTACTTCTTTTAATTAACTTGACTCTGGCCTTTTAGTTGTTTCTTTTTCCTTAATTAGCAGCCAAACAATAATGAGACACAAAACAAGCCACCACATCACACAATATCTGAAAGTAAAGAAAGGTGATGGTCTCAGTAAGATTGATCTCACAACTCACCAAAACACTTTGACGATGTTCTTATAAAAAACAAAAAATCAACAGTTTTGGAAATGTCTGCTGTTGCAGAACGAGAGCAGCAACAAGCTGTGGAATTAAATAATGGGTTTAATTAACAGCAAGCATCCGCTTCTCATTAAGGAATTGGTTGGAGTTTGAAGCCCCAGTTTAAGCTGGTCATCTGTTGGCTCGTTTCACATCTCATTTCTGTTTGGCTGTCATGTAATGAGGAAACAAATCAATTCAGAGGAGTGACTCCTTCTAACATGGCTGTTAAAATAAAGGGGGAAAAAAGTGAATTAGCAGTGAAAACTGGTCACTGATTAGGAAAAGGGTTAGAATGAAAACCTGCAGCCACTGCACCCTCGGGTATGCTCAAAAGAAAAGTCTATCGGAACAAGCCTGACACTGTGGAAGATTTGAAGGAAGACATCCAACATACAATTGATGCTATTCCCCCCCCACCCCAAGACGCTTACTGATACGTTCAGAACATGGAGCACCGCGTCAATGTATCTGGCAAAAAACGGAAACCACTTCCAGCATCGCATGTAACGCAGTCGATTACACGTACGTCAAGGTATATAGTGTATTTTTGTGGTTCAGATTGCTTCATCCTAACGGGAGTTTCAGCAGAATATTCAGGGCCTCTTTCGAGTGAATTTCCCTGTATATCAGTATAGGAGGGAAAAGAGAATTTTAGACTGACTCATTCATAGGTTGTGGGTCTCGGAAAGGAAACTGGAGTATCCAGAGAAAGCAAAAAGGAGCATGTGAAACTGAAGTCAGGAACAGGGATTTAGTAAAGGTCATGCAACACATCACCATGGCAACCCAGAGATTATAGTCAGAGTTTGTGTAGAAAGGTGATCAGGATAACAGAACACTGTGTAACAAGCAGCATCCGTGACGCCGATTAGCATGCTGCTTATCAGAGATCAACAGGCTGTGTTACCATCTTTATTCAGCGTGCTTGTCAGCTTTGTTAGAGACATATCAACAGGATGTGAGCTGATTAAGGTTGCCTTTGCTTGAAGCAAAGCTGCAAGAAAACACACAGAAACATAAAATATGCTGAAAGTAACAGATAACATTCTCAAACCCAGTTCATTTTATACAGTGTCATGGTTTGGTTTGGGCTGGTGTCTGTCCCAGAAGCTCTGAATACAAGGTATGAACCAGCCTTGGAGTGGGTGCAGGTCCATCACGTGGCCACACACACACATACGGTACACAGGGCCAATTTAGAGTCGTCAGTTAATCTAACACACCTGTCCTTGGAGATGTGGGAAGAAAAGCACACTACCCTGACAAAAGTCCATATGGACACTGGCAGAATGTGCAAACTCCACATGGAAGGTTGCCAGGATGTGTGCGATTCAAACTCATTATGCTAATTCTGCGAAGTAGCTGCCCTGTGCTCAAACTGATATAAAGAATTGGACAGACAACTGTTGACAGGAAATGAGTTAGAGCTCAACTGAAGCCATTTAGAGAAGGACAGTAAAAATACAAAAAAGTAGGAAGACCGAACAGAAGATTTCAGAATGTTATGGCAGCACTTTTTGCAAGACATATTAACAATGCAACTCCCTGAAGAAACAGTCATATGATCATCCTGGTCAAAAAGCCTTTAAGCAATCGTTCATTCCATCAGTTTTGAGACCTCGCGTTTCCAATTACATGCTTGTGCGGAGCCAGCGTTTACACCAATAGAGCTGGCCTGACAGCAGCAGACACAGCGCCACTACCACTAACATGTCACAGCACAGACAGGCACATCGCCAGCTCAATTACTGGGCCCTTATCGTGTATGCACGCTATGAAAGACTGGCACAAAAATCGAAAAACTGTTTAAGAAAACATTCTGTTATTCTTCAATGGCGTCTAATATTTTTATTCCTATCTTTGGGAAACGTTTTTTTTTCTGTAAAGTAACTAAAACTACTGATAGATTTTCTCTGCACTCATTTTTTATTAATAGATTTTGTTTCAATATTGAAAGGTTTTTGAAAAAATGCCCAATACAGTAGTGCAATTAATCCATTTTCCTAACTCTCTTATCCAGGGCAGGTAAGCAGGGCAGCTGGAGCCTATCCCAGCAGTCCTAGGGTGCAAGGTAGGGACAACAATTGGACAGGACGTCAGTCCATCATAGTAATACAATATGTTTTGATGCTAAAACACAATGTTTTGTGTGGTATACCCTCAAGTAGGTGCCTAAAAAGGACCAGGCTCATTGAGCCACTAACTTATCCATCCATCTCCAGAGCCTTCCCCTGAGAAAGGTCATCGATCAGCTAGGGCCCACCCCAGCAAACATATAGCACAAGGCAGGAACAACACCTGAACATGATGGCAGTCCATTGCAGCAATACAATATTTCTTGATGAAAAAATACAATGTTTGATGCGGTAATTACCCTCAAATAGGCGCCTAAAAAGGACAAAATTATGCAGCAACGAACATATCCATCCATCTTCTGAACCATCTTTAGTCTGAGCAGGGTCATGGGGCAGTTGGAACCCAACCCCAGTAAACACAAGCACAAGGCTGTAACAATTCCTGGACAGGACGGCAGTCCATTGCAATAATAATGCACTTATTTAAGCTAAAACACTATCTCTTATGAGGTAATTACCTTTAAACAAGTACCTAAAAGGGCTCAAATTATGCAGCCACTAACTTATACATTACTTAATTATTAAAGGCAGGCATACATTTCCAATCCATCTGTACAGTGGGGGAAATAAGTATTTGATTCCCTGCTGATTTTGTAAGTTTGCTCATTTACAAAGAAATGAACAGTTTCTAATTTTTATGGTAGTTTAATTTTAATGGAGAGAGACAGAATATCAACCAAAAATCCTGAAAAAACACATTACATAAAAGTTATAAACTGATGTGCATATCATTGAGAGGAATAGGTATTTGATCCCCTACAACCCAGCCAGAAGTCTGGCTCCCAACGTGGCACACATATTACAATCAATCAATCAATCAATCAATTACAGATACTCCTGATCTCAATTCATTACGTGTATAAAGCACACCTGTCCACAGAATCAATGTCGTCCATTCCAGCCTTTCCACCACCATGGGCAACACCAAAGAGCTGTCAAAGGATGTCAGGGACAAGATTGTAGACCTGCACAAGGCTGGAACGGGCTACAAGACCTTTAGCAAGAAACCTAGTGAGAAAGTGACAACTGTTGGTGTGATTATTTGGAAATAGAAGAAATATAAAATGACCATCAATCGCCCTCGGCCTGGAGTTCCATGCAAGATCTTGCCTCATGGGGTGAGGATGATCATGAGAAAGGTAAGGGATCAGTACAAACCTACACGGGAAGAGCTTTGTTAATGATCTGAAAGCAGTTGGGACCACAGTCACCAAAGACACCATTGGTAACGCCCTACGCCGTAATGGATTGAAATCTTGCTGCGCCTGCAAGGTCTCCCTGCTCAAGAAGGCACATGTATAGGCCTGGATGGTCACTGATAAACTTATCTGTAATTGATTGATTGATTGATTGATTGTAATCTGTGTGCCATGTGAGCACACTACCAATCTGTGGGAGTCAGAATTCTGGCTGGGTTGTAGACGATCAAATGCCTATTTCTCTCAATGATATGCAAATCCATTTATAACTTTTATGTAATGTATTTTTTCTGGATTTTTGGTTGATATTCTGTCTCTTGCCATTAAAATGAAAGTACCATAAAAATTAGAGACTGTTCATTTCTTTGTAAGTGACTTACAAATTCAGCAGGGTATCAAATACTTATTTCCCCCACTGTATATTTTGGTCAGGTAGTAAACTCCTTACCCAGAAAAATGAAGGTTCTAAGGAACTCCTTGTTATAATAATAAGGCGACTTTTCCAGAGATTTTCAGTCGAGGCCTTCATTTACTGTACATAGTCTTAGTCAGAGGCAGTCTTCGGGACATTCCTATGAATTTTGTTGTGACCCACACAGTGATTAACACCAATTAGTCCGTGACTTGCTCTCATGTCATTAGTTGTAGGGGTGTGATCTGTGCACATGAGAGGTGACAACCAAGAATGGAAGACGGTGCTTTGGACCTCATAAACAAAGGAGAAGGCCATCTGTCAGATGTCTTGTGAAAAAAGGCAGAGACTGAGTGTGAACTCGCAATACCCATTAACCCTGCCACCATAACAGAGGTAAGCATGTCTGTGCTGGAAGGTAGGCATGCAGTTGATAAATGTGACATGGTCAGAAGTTTTCAGTCATTTAAATTGATATGATTCAGCAGCTGCAATCGGCAAGTCTGACATACGCAGCGACTAGAAACTGTAATGTGACTGTGGCTTCAGGATTACGTTTCAGATTTTGTCGCTTGGATCTCTTGAATTTCGGTTACAACTTTTTTCTTTGTTTTTGTCTCTCGTTTATCTCCTGGTCCGTCCTTTTGCTCTCGTGGCAATATTTAGCACTAGGCAGAATAAATTGCAACAAAATATGCACCAGTGTGGTGTTCAGAATGTGTAGCTCATTAACACAACTTGAAACGTAAGGCAGAAAGATTTAGTTTAGCTCCTTCGGATTATGACCTTTAATTCCATATGTCCTTTAAAGATACCTGTATCTGCTTATGCAAGACGTACCACACTGCTCTAGCAAAGTGCTTTATAGTGCTGCCGACCAAACGACACCATATAAAATAAAGGATGACTTACTAACAACTTTCCCAAACACCTCTTCCCCAAATTTGTTAAAAGATATAAAGGGATCTGTGCTGCATAAAAGGATTATGTACTGAATTTTTTATTACAGAATATAAAATAAGCTTCTCTCCCAGGTGAATAGGAAATGTATTCAGAAGACAGACATCAAATATTTTCCCTTCACTTAATTCTTGACTGCATTGTACTGTAGTTCAGTCTTTATTTTATTTAATATTATGCAGTGTTTGAACTGCTTAAAATACGACTGCTCTCACTGCCTGTTCTTCTTCATAATTTTACAGGACAGAAATTGTTGGGAATGGCACATCTTATTATGAAGCATCGAGGGCATTTTCAGGCTCACCTTACGTATCTCCGGAGGCGAGCAAGTGTCTTGGATGGACTTGCAGTCGCTCCTTGGCCTGCAGCTGTTCTCACACCAGACGCAGTTGTGCTCGAGGTCTTGTCGCCCCCAACACTTGGAACAGTCTGAGCTGCCAGAAGCACAATTGTATATCTCCACTAGAAACAAAGGGAGCACAAGACAACATTGTACTCAGAGTGTCTTTAATGCTTTCTTACAATCCTTTTGGTCCATCCTTTTGGTCAGGATACAGCATGTACTGTACATGTTCCCCATCCCAGCAATTTAAAACAATATCTCTATGGGAGCAGGTGTATCTACTCAGTATGGCCTATCAATTCCTGCTCATCTAAAATATCAAAAAATCTTATCTCACAGGTCATCATCCACAGTTGTAGATCTTCCCTGGACAATTTCTAGTGCTGTAATACTCTTCTTCTAGTAATGACGACCAAACACCTGATGAATTGTCAAAAATGTGTTATATAGCTTAGATTGAAACCATTCTGTCATGTATACAAGTGTGCTGAAGTGTGTCCGGAGTCTGCAGTGTTCAGTGGAATATATCTTTAAGAATGAGGTCAGCTTAGACTTCATGAGTGTGTATGTGTGTGTGAGGTAAGAAAGGCGTGCAGCCATGGAGTGCTTAATGGGAGAACTGGCAGATTGAACGTTCATAGGTACAAGTGCAATCGGCACAGTCCATGGTTTGTTAGGGAAGCACCAACATTTGCAGGTCTGAGTAGGTCAGAAAGAGATCAGGAAAGGAAAATGAGAAAGAAAAACAAGGATGTGAGAGTCGAGTGGTCAGTCCAGCATGATGGGGAGGAAGTGAAGTTGTCAAGGATGTCCAGTGGTGCAGTGAGAGGAATGGCGCTACTGGGGTGGATTGAACCTTGTCAAGTGGTTGGCACTATGGAGATCATAGGCTCTTGACGGCTAAAGACGTAGACGGTAGAACAAGTAAGCCAGACTCGGTAAAGGAGGTGGTTAGGATGGAAGCCAGTTAGTTGACCACATCTGCCAGGGTCTCAGCACCACTGAGCAGACAAATGGGGGAGCACAACATGTGATTTTTCCCTTGGTTTTAGTCACTTGTTTACTGGATTTTTAACTTACTCACAATGGGCACAGTTGATTTAGTGGACTATTTTACTGATGAGTTGAAAGTACCCCACACTAATGTTTTGATAGCTTTGATTGACTTAAACGCACTTTACACTTTGCGTCAGTATGTTGCTATTGTGTTCTCACTTGCCTCAGTCCATCCTCAGTTAACACTATCAATGATCCGGGAGACTGGAGATGCACATGGCTACAGACACCTGGGCCATCACAACAGGGCAGAAAGCTATAAAATGTAGTATCAAATTAGGCCTTTTATTTGATACAGTGTACAGGGGGTCATGAGACAATGATAAGACCACCAGGAATCCAAAGTAACTGAATTAAGGCACACTTTCTAGATCCACCTCCATTTATATAATTACATCCTCTTTTCCTTCCACCATAATATGCAAAATTCCAGATTTATTTATATTAAAGTTCCACAAATGAGTTCTGTTCTGCTAATTCTTTACAGGACCTGCAAATTAATTCACCTTGTTATCACTTTATTTAAGTCACTTAAATGCATTAAAGACAGCAACAGATGCAGTGATAACCCCTGATATTCCCTAATTCAGAAAACATTCCATTCCCCATAACCTAATGTTTTATGTATTTAAGCTAATTCTGCACCCACCTACACATTGCATCCTGAACTCCTGCTTTGAAGTTCACAGATGGTTACTCAGTTAGTTAAAGCATAATGTTAACATCTTCAGGAAGGCGGATTTGAATTCTGTGTGTGGCAGTTTGATCGATGAGATACCACAGTACCTACTTTTTAAAAGTTATTATTTTATAGAATGCAGCTGAATGTTTTTGTTGTTTCCTTGTAAAATGCCAGTATATCGAAACAGGATGTCCTTTGTCTAAACCTGTGCTGACTGTCTGTTAAAACACCTACAGCACATAATCTTTCTTGTCTCGTCTTTTTAAATCACTCCCATTAATTTGCCTGTTACTGTTCATTTTCTGCTATTTTAAAGTTTGACTTATTAACATTTTGGAGCTCAGGTTAAATCATTATTTTAACCATTTGCGCCATCTTGAACTTCTGCTGCTGTGATTTCCATTTGGCATACAATATGTTTGTTTTAGAGGTTATTGGGCTCATCATCAGCAGTTTTTGCTGCAAAGTGATAATACTAATACTAATAATAATATCGCTATGGGAGCAGGTACAGTATATCTACTCAGTATGGCTTATCAATTCCTGCTCATCTAAAATATCAAAAAATCTTATCTCAAAGATCATCATCCACAGTTGTAGATCTTCCCTGGACAATTTCTAGTGCTGTAATACTCTTCTTCTAATAATGAAGACCAAACACTTGATGAATTGTCAAAAATGTGTTATATAGCTTAGGTTGAAACCATTCTGTCATGTATACAAGTGTGCTGAAGTGTGTCCGGAGTCTGCAGTGTTTAGTGGAATATATCTTTAAGAATGAGGTCAGCTCAGACTTCATGAGTGTGTGTGTGTGTGTGTGAGGTAAGAAAGGCATGCAGCCATGGAGTGCTTAATGGGAGAATTGGCAGATTGCACATTCATAGGCACAAGTGCAATCGACACAGCCATTCCTCACCAGCAGTCCATGGTTTGTTAGGAAAGCACCTACACTCGCAGGTCTGAGTAGGTAAGAAAGAGATCAGAAAAGAAAAGCGAGAAAGAAAGACAAGGATGAAAAATTGAGAACAATAAAGAAAGGAGAGAGCCTTCTTTATAATAATAATAATAATAATCCATTTATATAGTGTCTTCCAAATGCACACACAGCCTAAAGTCTTTGGCACCTCAGAAAGCGGAGATGCTGTTTGAAGTCAATGAAATGAACACACAGTCCCACTAGAAGAAGGATGAGACTCCTATAGATTTCCACTTCCAGAGGAGTTGGGTAATTTTAGTGTAGCCCCATTCCTTTTTTTAAATGCTTTCTTGTTAAAAGGTTGAAATGTGTGGCTCTAGAGAGAAGCCTTGTGAGTTTTAGCTAGGAAATCACAGTGACACAATAAATTTGCCAAGGTAAGGAGATATATCAAAACCAGAACATTTGAATGACCGTTCAAATCTAATAACTGGCTTCCTTGAGTGTGGAATTACTTTGGGAGGCTGCAGAGGATCCGCTCTTGTTTGAGTAAAATTAATAAGTTATGCATTATACAATTCTGTATAGTGATAAACTACACTTATCTTCATATGAACATACAGATTTTTTTTTTGTTCGGGGTTAGCTTTTACCTTCATTGTTACACTGACAATTGCCGGCGTTTCTGAGTGGCAGAGTGAAGACAGATTGAGTGACTTTCTTCAGCGTCAATCACCCAACCTGATACTTCCACTTCTAGATGCATGTCTTTCTCTGCCAATTAGCATAATTGCCTGGCTTTGTGTCTCTTAGCTGAGAGCACAGTAAGACGTAAAAATCCTTTTTTTTCATTTTAATTCTATACCTTTAAGAAATTGCTGTCAATACTCTTTACTATTCATTTTTCGATAAAAACTAGGTCATACCTATTTGAGAGTCGGCTCTGTTTTGTCTGGGCACGTGACTGCGTGAGCATGTATGTGCAAATTTGTGTGTGTATGTGAGTAACTCTGTGTGTCAAGATTTGGCAGGGAATGTGGAGAGAGAAAGTGGGGCGTTTAAAATCATTTTCACAGATGATGGCTTCTGGTCTTAGGCACTGTTGACAGAGGCTGAGTGCTTAGTTAAGGCCGTGCCTCAGTGTACTGTTCATACACTTTGTTGTTGCTATGTGACTAATGAACACATGCAGCACGTTTCTGAATGGAGCAGGAACATCTGGACAAAGGAAACAGGACTGGGAGGCCAAGCTATGACATGCAGTTATCACGATCCAAGACACACATCCATGAATGAATGTGAATGTGTACATAAGTTAGTACCAATGTGAATGCATGTGCACATAGAGACACATACAGATCATGTACTGTATACGTGTGTAAGTGAATGTGCACCATAAACTCTCTGAAACAATACAGTATGAGCATGCATGTGTGAGTACTTTCATAGGTACAGTAAAAGGTGTGCACACGTTTCCAAGTGTAGTTCTAAGGTATGCACCTTATTAGTTTTGAATGCTAGTGTGTGTGTGAACACATTCATATTCTCCATATTTATGTTCTTTGATTTTTTTCCAGTGCTTTTAACACCATTCTGCCTTATTGAATGTGAAAAAAAACTTCAAGGCTTTGAATCTTGGACTGCCTGACCAACACACAGCCGATAGTGAGGCTGAGGGACTGTGTGCCAGAAATGGTGGCATGTACTACTGGAGCACCTCAGGGAACTGTCCTGTCTCCCTTCCAGCTTACCCTCTACACAACAGACTTCCAGTACAGTACCAGCGCTTGCCATCTACAGATATTTTCAGATGACTCATTCATAATAGGATGGATTAATAATGGAGACGAGTCAGAGTACAAGAAGGTTGTGGAAGACTTTGTCTTGTGGTGCAGGGAAAACAACCTGCAACTCAACATCAGCAAAACAAAAGAGTTGGTGGTGGACTTCAGGAGTCCCAAGGAGCTTCTGGGACCAGTCACCATTTAGGAGGAGGTCATGGAAATGGTGCAGAGCAACAGGTACCTGGGGTTCACAACAAACTGAACTGGTCTGACAACATAGTGGTGCTATAAAAGGTGGGCAAGAGAAGACTAGACTTCCTAAGGAGATTCAGGTCTTTGATGATTGCATCAAGATGCTGAAAATGTTCTACCAGTTCATAGTAGCCAGTGTGGTGTTCTATGCTGGAGTCTCCTGGGGAAGCAACCTGAATTCAAAAGATGTAGAATGCCTGAACAAACTTATCAGGAAAGTCTGCTCCATCACAGAGCAAACCATGGACACACTGGGAGCTGTCGAGGGAAAGAGGATGGTGGCAAAATAGAATGTCATCATGAAAAATTCTCTACATTCCCTCCAGCAGGAGCCCTTTTGGAGCACTTTTAGTCACAGGTTCATTCCACCATGATCTGCTAAGAAGCACCTGTGGGGTTCTTTTCTTATTAATGTATCGATCATTTGATTGACTAGCTGCTTCATCCGTCCTGTGAGTCTGTATCCTTGTTTTTTATGTTTCTGATGATGTATGCATCTGAATTTCCTGATGGGATAAATAAAGTTTATCTAATCTAATCTAATCTAATCTAATCTAATCTAATCTTAAAATCATACATGGGTGTGAGTGCAAGGGCACAATACAGTATGATCTTACATTTCTATGGGAGCATACATACAGTATGTGTCTCAATATACAATACATATACTGTATGTATTTGCACTTTAATGTATGTACATGCTGTGGTGGGCTGGCGCCCTGCCCGGGATTTGTTCCTGCCTTGCACCCTGTACTGGCTGGGATTGGCTCCAGCAGACGCCCATGACCCTGTGTTGGGATATAGTGGGTTGGACAATGACTGACTGACTGACTGACTGACAGTATGTACATGCATGTGATTGGTCTGGAATGCTAATAATAATAAGAAGAAGAAGAAGAAGAAAAGAAGAATACATTTAATTTATATAGCACCCTTACAATGCTCAATGTTTGTGCGTTCATACGTACCAGTCAATGGTCCCAGATTGTCAATGTATTTTTCTGGGTTTTCCTTGAGCCGCACATGAACTGGGATATGCTGGCTGATTTCGGCTGTATAAAGCTGCATAAAACAGAAAAGTAATTACAGTTTATCCCATATAAACATAACTGGCAGTACCCTTTCTTGAGTTATAAAAAGAAATGAGTACACTATTAAATATTTTTATGCATTTGTGTAGGCTATTATTTGTGACCAATTATTTTTTAAAAGAGTAAAACAACCAAATACAGACAAACGGTGAACACAAATAAATGACACAGCATAATGAAGCTTGTATCTCTCAGCCCCCCCATTTCCTATTCTCCGTTTCCCAATCCCAAGCTCTTCAAACTAATGTCTGTTGTATATAGCTAGAGAAGCTGAAGAGGCAGGGCCGGCTCTAGGCACAGGCCCAAGGTCATTTCATATATGATCGTGAGGGCTCCTATCTTCAAGGGGGATACATGAGACAAATTCAATGCAATTGCAAGGGTGCTGATCTTCAAGGGGGAACAGCAGGCTCATTAATTTCATATGTGATCACAAGGGTGGCAACCTCCAAGGGGGAAAAATTGCAAACTTCATATGCAATCACAAGGACGCTTAACTTCCAAGGGTGAAACCCTCACCCACTGATTTTAGTTACTGATCTAACCGTGCGGATCTAAAAGATTATTCTTTTTGGGTGTGTGCAACCAAGTTTGCCAAGGGGCACAATGTACCCTTAAAATCCAGGCTTGCCTGGAGGTACTTTCTTGATCAGAAGTGAAAACCACCTGAAACCTGGTTCTAAATTATTTTACCCTGAACATTAGAATGTTCCAGTGATGCCACTTGTTAATGTTATAATGTGTGCCCCATTAATCCAGGCTGAAACTAATAGGGAGTCTGTGGATTTCTAACAGGTTATTATAGTAAATCAGATTTAGCAGCAAGAGAACCAAGGGAGAATAACCTATTTTAGAGAGAGGGAGGGAAGATCAAGAAAAAGAAAATGATGAGGCAAGAGAAGAATATTAACAGCAAGAATGGAAGACAGAAAAGAGGCAACCGTGGACTGAACAATAGTTATGATGGGGCTTTCCTAAAACAGGTGAAGAAAGGTGCCTACTCCTCCATATTGACACAAATGGCATAAAGGGTCCAAGGCAGGGCCAAAAATAAATCATTTATTAGAGGGAATATATCTGTGTGCATACTTGAATTGAACATTTTTGGGGAGTTAGGATTTAAAAAACGCTTTTAAAAATAACAGAAAGGTTGTGCAGATTACAAGACCAGCAAGCATTCTTGGACACTTCCAGGGACAAAGCCAATGGACACAATTTTAGTGCAATGCAAAGCATCTGGTCTATCACACCGCAGCAGAACAAGACGTATTCCATGGGTGGTGTTTGTTAGTCACAAAAATACTTAATGGTAGTCATGTTCATCAAAATATTGAAACACAAGAGGTCGAACAACAAAAGCAGCCCGCTAAAAATAGCGAAAGTTTATTATCGATAGACTTCTTCACGCCGTGGTTTTTCGTACTCCTGAGTGTAACTTCATCAAAGTGAAAGCAGAAGGATACACACATTGTAAATTGCCTGGTAGTTTAAATAGAAGCTAACACATTTTGCCTTTATCAGTCTGTAAGCTGGAAGGAGAGGTATCAGAATATGGGTTGGCATTTTTGGGAATCAGAAACTCACCGTTACACCTGAGCAGATAATACTGGACATGTCGATCCATCTTGCATCATAAGTGCGTCCCCCTCCAAAGTCACATTCTAGAGACTTCTCCTAGCAGGTAGAGAGAAAGAAATGCTGCTTAGATTGGTCAAATTATACTCTTCAACCTAACTCTTGTGGATCACAGGATAAACGGGTGAGGATTTTTACTGCCCACTTCTAACAGCATCACATCCAAGATGAAAGACTCGTGTTAACACAAGCTAGACAGGAAGAGAAGTGCACCCAACATAGTCATTCTTTCCTTCTGTAGGACAATAAAGAGAGCTCAATGCCCCAACCTGTAAGTATGCTGCATTGGTCAAGTGAATGATAATGTCCAGAGTGTTTCCAGTTGCAGCCGGAGAGATTTTAGTAGGTGAAAGCTGTGGACAGGAATTTGCCTCCTATAACAGAAAAGAGAAAAGGGACAATAAAATATGCTGATTGAGTCTGAATTAGGCTGTAAATCTGATATCTCTTATATAACAGACCAACAGGCTCAATGTACTATTTTGGAATAAAGGATCCTGTTTGCTTCATCAGGCCGTGGTCTTCAGCTCTCTCTGGATCGGTTCGCAGCTGAGTGTGAAGCAGCTGGGATGGGAATCAGCACCTCCAAATCCGAGACCATGGTCCTCAGCCGGAAATGGGTGGAGTGCCCTCTCAGGGTTGGGAGTGAGATCCTGCCCCAAGTGGAGGAGTTCAAGTATCTCGGGGTCTTGTTCACAAATGAGGGAAGAATGGAGCATGAGATCGACAGGCGGCATCAGCAGTAATGCGAGCTCTGCATCAGTCTGTCGTGGTGAAAAAGGAGCTGAGCCGCAAGGCGAAGCTCTCAATTTACCAGTCGATCTATGTTCCTACCCTCACCTATGGTCATGAGCTATGGATAGCGACCGAAAGAACGAGATCGCAAATGCAAGCGGCTGAAATGAGTTTCCTCCGCAGGGTGTCTGGGCTTTCCCTTAAAGATAGGGTGAGAAGCTCAGTCATCCAGGAGGGGCTCAGAGTAGAGCCGCTGCTCCTCCGCATCGAGAGCAGTCAGATGAGGTGGCTCAGGCATCTGATCAGGATGCCTCCTGGACGCCTCCGTGGTGAGGTGTTCCAGGCACGTCCAACTGGGAGGAGGCCCCGGGGAAGACCCAGGACACGCTGGAGGGACTATGTCTTCCAGCTGGCCTGGAAACGCCTCGGGATTCTCCTTGAAGAGCTAGAAGAAGTGGCCGGAGAGAGGGAAGTCTGGGCATCTCTGCTCAAGCTGCTGCCCCAGCGACCCGACCTCGGATAAGCGGAAAAGCATGGATGGATGGAGGATACAACAGTGGAAAAGTCTGAATTAGCATAAACCACCCTAATTTGAGGTGTACCTAAGAAATGTAAGGATTTACTTCATGAGGTAGAACTTCAAAATAAACAAGAATAGTTGCATCAGATGTTTGAAATATTACATTGCGTGCTTCAATCTAAATGTTTAAAGTCTAAATATTCTCGATAGTAATAGAAATTTGCCATCTTTGACCCTCTGATAGCGGTCCATAGAGATCTAGATATCTAGTAAAGGATCAAAAATCAAAAATAGCCTGATATTCATAATCACTGACCTTGAAAGAGTCTAAAACGATGCCCCACATGCTTAGGTTTGAAATCTGTCATTTTTAACCTTCTGGGAGTAGTTCTTAGAGGGCTTGAACCACAGGTAAAGAATCGAATATGAAAAATATTACCATATTCATGATCAACAACCCCAAAGTAGCATAAAACCTCACCCTACATGTCTATAACACCAATCCTCATTTTTTCAAAGTTTCATGAAGAGGAGTAACTTTGACCCTTCGTATCCCATTAGGGGATGAACCCCTGGAGTTGCTTGATGTGGCATGCACAATTTCAAATCCTTCTGATCATTTTTGCCACAGACACCTATTTTTTTACTCTTTATCATAAGGGTATTATTTCCAGCACCAAATATGGTCCCAATATGGCCTAAAAATGAGGGTTTTTTGAGACTAGAGGGTCATAAATAGGGGGGAATGCCAAAATGCTTGATGTCTTACATAAGTAGACAGCAAGATGAGTCAAATGCTATATCACATGTCGGGGTTTTATTGTGTATCAGGAGGAAAAGAACAAAAAATGAACTGATTTCAAAGTGTTTTTAAGCAATTCTTGTCAACACAACAATGTACATTTTCTGAATATCCACAACTCATTTTCTCTGACGTCCCAGAACACACTAACTTGTCCATTCTGGCAGGTTGCGTTTTGCCAGTTCCAGCCTGAATGATAGACAGTGGCACTACTTAACATTGTTTCCCAGCCACCCAGAACTACAAGTTAAGCAGTTTTTGGAACACATGCCCTTTGTTTTTTAAACAATCAGGATGATGGGGACAAGGAGAAGGATGTCTCTGGGAGATTTTGAGAGAAGAATGGACTTAGTTACTAAAAAAGAACCTTTAACTTTTAAACACCAAAAAGAGAACACTAACATCTGATATTGTACGCATCTTACCTCAATTAAGAACTGATTCTTAGAATCAGAATTATTTGAAACACAGGCAAATCTTTTCACATCCCAGTAACATTTCCATTTTGCGTCAAGACAGTGATAACATCTAAAATCACAAAAAGGAAAAGTCAGTGAATCATACTCTTTATTATAATAAAATTAAATAATTATTTGATAACTTTGGAAATGATTGCTGTTGCAATTAAGCAGGAAGGTAGCAGTTTCTCATTTATACATGCTTTTGTTTTCCTGCACATATCTAAAAGGTGACAGAAGTGAAATGATTCAAATTAGCTTTTAATTTTGATAGTTTTTTTTAAATATAGTCTTCTTCATAATACTTCTGCATTGTGTATATGACTGGAAGGATTTCAGGCAGCAAGCAGTATTTCAGAAACTGGCTGAAAGAAAAAGATCTCTTACTTACGCTCTTTTCGGATCGATGTTGCCAGTTCTCTCACAATCATAGATGGTGAAATTGCCCCAGACGATGCCTGTGCCATTAGCTCTGATTGAAGTGCTAATGGTAATATGATCTAGAGAAGCAGAAAGCAAGAGAAGACCAATGAAGTTTGATTCATTATTTTAGTCATGATTGGCAGTGAACTCAACTACTGCCTGCTTTGGATTAGGCTTAGTTACTCAAGGTCCTTTTACATCGACGTACGGCTTATGAAATAATGATAGCAAGATAAGAAGTTCATTCTGTAAGACGACACAATTTTGACTCTGTCATTTGTTATTCTCACTGTCTTTATTGTATTCCAAGATTTGGTTGCTCTATCACTAATGACCCTGCCTTAGATGATATAGATGATTCACACTCAAAAAACTTAATGTAGCACCAGAAAAGGTTTTAGTATTTTCCAAATTACTCTGTATATTGTTACTAGCGATGTTAACTTTAGAAGACAGGTGAAAAAATAATTTGAATGCATATTTGATACCTGTTGCCCTATGTGCAGCTTCAGCGCCTTTCCTCAGTATCCTCGCATATCTGGACCTCTCTGACAATCCTTGGCCAATCAAAGCTTCTTAATCACTCTATGAGTTGATAGTAGGAGCTCAGATATTTGCTGCTTAATTGTTAAGGTTCTCAGGCACTTATAAGCACAGACCTCTAATCAAGTATATGCTGCCATTATTTAAGGCAATTTGGCTCTGTTGTTTTAACTAAATTGATGATATTTCAGTCTAAATTACACAGGTATTCCCTACATGAGTTCTAGATTTAATTCTCAAGCGGCTTTTGAATCTAATCAAAATGGTCATACATTGCTCGATCCAACCTGCGTTACTCAGTTTCTACATGCTTTTGTCCAAAATGCACATTGTCACACATGTGCACATGGGAGCCAGCCACAGGGACCAAAAGAAGGGAATTCCATGCCTGGCTGGGGGGTGGTGGGGTGCACTCAACCCTCTTATTTTGTCCCCGCAGACCAGACACGGGAAATTCTGTCTGAGTGCAAAGACATCACTACCACCTCGGCTCTCAGGACGTCACTTCCTGTCCCGGCCTCTAGGACGACGTCACTTCCTGTCCTGGTCTCAAGGACGACATCACTTCCTTATTCCTCCCTATAAAAGCCAACTTCCTTCCTCCATTAAGCAGTTCTGTTTTGGACTCAGATCTATACACAACTGTACTGAAACTTTGCCTTTTGCAGCCAAGGTCAAGTACACAGGTGGCTGTCACAAATCTTTGTCTTGGGACGAGGCACATCTTTTCACAACATTAATTTGGATAACTCTCATAATACTAAACACTTATCCTATTTATACATTGGTGAGAAGTGATGCTTACACTTAAACAATTCTCAGTTCATTCCAAACCACTCAAAGTGTTTATGGGTCAATGGGCTCAATCATGTCCTGCCTGTTTCCAAAGTGGTAACCCATTACTTATTTGGGTCCGAGGTGCTTGTTGATTTTCATGTTAAGTGATTAATTATCGTATATATCACTACTGCCTTTCAGCATAGCAATCTGAATTCTAGTCATCTACCCAAGGAGGTGCTGCTTCAATACATCATCACTCACCTTGACCAGGAGGGAAAGCTGGATACTTTTCTTTTGGTAGCAAAGGACATGTATAGATCTTTGTCATGTTGTATTTTACAACTGGAGTGGAAGCCTTATTCCCAAAGTCACAACACACACTTGTATCTTTAAGGTCAGGGATACTACCATCGATCAGAATCCCAATATTCTGCAAATGTGCACAGATAAGAGTAATCAGAATTGTGGGACAGTAAATAGGATCAGAGCGTGCCCTGAAGACCTCTAGTTCTCTAGATAGAGCCCACCACTTACAGGCGTGTTGTGCGAAAAATGTAACCTTTCAGGAATTATTTCCATAGATGGACAAGACTGTATTCCGTCACTCAGGCTGATCCAGTAATTGGGTTGGTTCCAGTTCCTGCATTCCTTTTGCAGGGAACACCTAGAAAATAGATGCAAAGCAAAAATTATTTTCTCAGATCTTATTCCAGAAATGTAAACCTTCTGCTGTTTTAGAAGCCATAATCATCAGCTTATTAAATATAATTATCGCTGTCTCTTTATAGGAAAAAATAATGTTTTGACAAGTACAGGCCATTCATCACAACATAGAGTAGTTCATCAATTCTATTTTGCCTAGAATTTCTAAAGTAATATTATTATGAAGGTTGCCAGGATGCTGCTTTGCTCCATGCAGCCATTCAAAGCATTCAGGATAATTACAATTTTATTGATGAATATTTAAATCATTCTTGTAAAATCTACTCATTGCCTTGGACACCTTAAATTTATGCTTCAGTGAAGGAACTTGTCCACATGTCTTTGGCTGAATGAGTGTAAACCCCAGCAGTGGTTAAGGAAGTGTATAACATCCATGATCCTGGCGTTCATTTTAATTGCTTCACCTTGAAATCCTTGAAATCTTGACTTGACAACAATTTGAACACAATAAGCAGATACAAATACTAACAAGCTATTTTGAAGTGAAGGGCCTTTTCGTAACAAAATGGCTTGTACTAATTCCCTTTAGAATTTGAAACATGTTGTGATTTGTTTAAATTCTGTTAATTCATTGCTTCACACTTAGCTCTGCTTAATATATTCATGTCTGCTTTAGCATTTAGGATTAACTGCCTACTGAGATCAAGTGTGTTTGAGATGGAGGGAGTGTCTGGTGACATTATTAAAAGAATGGATTCACACTAACCAGACAGTCAGACAGCAGTCTAGGAGACACAGTCAACATTTCAAAAAGTACATTAAATGATCAGGAAAAACAACCAAACAAGGCACGGGCGAGAGAATAGTCTAAAATACGGGTATCACAGTAAAAATACAAACTAGTTGCACTGCAGCAAAGTCATTAGACAAAGCGCAGATGAAAAGGAACTGAAACAAAAGACATGAGGATGTGCAGATTTCAGATTCTTGTCTTATGATTTAGCTGTCATCTATATCTCCCACTTTTCCATTTATTCTTTTACTGTCTTCATTGAACTTTAGGATTGTGGGAAGGTGGAGCCTATCCTACAAGCATTGATCAAGTGGAAGGCAAGACCCAGCCCTGAGAGAACACCAGTCTTTTACAAAGCACACTCAGGAATACACCCATACTCACTCATAACCGGCCATCTGATGGTTACTACTGACTCATGCACGGCCTCTTCTCTCACATCTCCCACTGATGAGAATGAAGCCTTTTGCATTCTGACATTAGATAGATAGATAGATAGATAGATAGATAGATAGATAGATAGATAGATAGATAGATAGATAGATAGATAGATAGATAGATACTTTATTAATCCCAAGGGGAAATTCACATACATACATACATACATACATACATACATACATACATATTAAGCCAATTCAGTACCACCTGCACATACCCCTCAATATCATTACATATTCGTTAATTTCAGGTCTTAAGAGTTGAGACAAATGTATCCAAAGCTCTTTAGTTATACACAAATCTAAAAAGTATCCAATTAGTAATTCATAAAACTGATAATTGGGGTTTAATTTATTTACTTATGTAGTTTAAGTTTCATAACAGACACCAAAGCGCAGTACGTGATAACCTATACACAACATCAAGTCATTCTTCTCCCAAGGACATACACCTCTGCACCCTAAGGGTTTTACTTTTCTTTTTTTTTCCCAAATGTAATCACAGCAGCTCTCGACATGTTCTAATAAGGCGCTCATAAACCTGTCAGGCAATAGCATGCAAATACCAAACCCAGAGGCTGGGTCTCCACCTTCAATACTAAACAGAGCAGAGCAGAACTGAGAGGAGGAAGGTGAGAGGAGGAAAGTGGCTGGTGCCTCACTTCATGTATAAATTTGCTTTGGTGAACTGGAGTGGAGTCAGTGAATAATGGAAGAATACAAAGACACAAGAAAGGTAAGACTTACCAAAAAAACAAAAAAAAAACAGGAGCTTAGAATCCCATAAGACAGCGCTTCTCAGCTTTTATTCCTCCAAGGTCCCCCAGTGTACTGTGAGAATTTGTGAGACCCCCACCCCTTCACGATATTTTCCCTCTTGTATTTTTACTACAGGCGTGACAAAGGTGACTGTTTTTAAACTTACATTTATGATCAAAAGCATATTTCCTGCTGGTGCTTTTACGCTGTCTGTATTTTTTAAAAGCACAATGCAAAATTAAAAAGCCATTTCAATAACAGCCTTTGAGTTTTTATTAAATAAAAATGATTGGAACTAGTACCTGAATTTCTTAATCATAACATAAAACGAGTTAGCAATTTTTTAGGGATAGAGGACAACCAATGATTACCGAAACACAGAATTTGTCACTGCAGATGTGTTTGATAACAACAAAAGCTGCTCACTACTCACTTGGCTTGAGTATTATTTCTTAAATTTAGCATTACTAGGGTGTTGTACCGTGTTAGCCATTATGAATGTAGTGAAAAGTTAAGCAAAATGACACCTTTTATTGGCTAACTAAAAAGATTACAATATGCAAGCTTTCGAGGCAACTCAGGCCCCTTCTTCAGGCAAGATGTAATATGGAAACTGGAGGTCAGCATATGGTGGTCTATTAATTTTTTGCATCTAAGATGTCTCACATAAAGGCTTTCCAATGTTGTTATTTGTCCTGGTGTCTATATAAGCACAGGAAACTCCAGTTTCTGTATTACATCTTGTTTGAAGAAGGGGTCTGAGTTGTCTCGAAAGCTTGCATATTGTAATCTTTTTAGTTAACCAATAAAAGGTGTCATTTTGCTTAACTTTTCATCCATCCATTTTCCAACCCACTGAATCCGAACACAGGGTCACGGGGGTCTGCTGGAGCCAATCCCAGCCAACACAGGGCACAAGGCAGGAACCAATCCCGGGCAGGGTGCCAACCCACCACAGGACGCTTAACTTTTCACTACATTCATAATGGCTAACATGGTACAACTCCCTAGTAATGCTAAATTTAAGAAATAATACTCAAGCCAAGTGAGTAGTGAGCAGCTTTTGTTGTTATCAAACACATCTGCAGTGACAAATTCTGAGTTTCGGTAATCATTGGTTATCCTCTATCCCTAAAAAATTGCTAACTCATTTTATGTTATGATTAAGAAATTCAGGTACTAGTACCAATCATTTTTATTTAATAAAAACTCAAAGGCTGTTATTGAAATGGCTTTTTAATTTTGCATTGTGCTTTTAAAAAATACAGGCTTGTAGCTTTTAAACAGTACAAAAAGGTGCCATTTTGCTTGACTTTTCAGCTTAAATTTAGCATAAAATGATTATGTATTTCTAAAAATAAAAAAATAAAAAGTAATTTATAAAGTGTAGAATTAGCCACACAGACATTTTTTTCCAACTTAATTATAAAAGCTAATTCATTATCCTCTGGATTCAGCACTGAAGCCTTTCCATCAGTGATATCCACTTTGAACACAAGCAGAAATGCAAAGGTGTTTTCTTTCCACATACAACATTCAAGAATCACACAGGGTGGTCACAGTGGTCAGGTAAGCCGTGGTAGGGTGACCAGCCATGGTACCTATGCAGCTTGAAAAAGTACTTGGAGTGGCAGCAGAAGTGTGTATCGAGCTGTCACACCTTAAATATACAAATAGTCGCGTTTAAGTTCTCCCGTGGATAAGTCAGGGCTTGCCTTTACCATATAATTTCCGGTATTTTATAATGTCGGCCGTATAAGTCGAATGCGGAAAACTCACGCTATTGGTCCAAGAGATTATGATATGCTAAAGCCCACCTGAGAGAGTAATCACAGAGCACACGGCCTTTTTTTTTTTTATGTACTGTGCCCACATGACCACCTGGTAATACCCGAACTATTCCGAAGCGATGTTTGCACTGTTTTGTGTTTTTTGTATCTCTCACCCTCATACACCTTTATCGAAAGAGCATCCCTTATCTATGATGGAGCGTTCGATCAGAAGAAAATATGAAACTGGTTTTAAATTAAACGTTGTTGAAGTAGCGAAAGAAATCGGTAACTGCGCTGCTGCAACAAAATTCGATGTGTTTGAGAAACTGGTGTGAGATTGGAGGAGGCAAGAAGATGTAAAAAAAAAAATGTAAGTGTCGCATTTTTGAATGGGCGTATAAGTCGGGGTCTGATTTTATGATCGATTTTTCGGGTTTCAAGACCCAACTTATGCGCGAGTATATACGGTAAATGTCTTCATGGCCGTGTGGCACGTCATCTTCTTTTCACTTTTTCTTTTTGATTCCCATTTCCATTCTAACTACAGGTTAGTATCTGTGATGCACAAACAGACATTGGAGATGCATTTTAATGCCAGGTGTAAATGTGATCCTTCTATATTTTATGCCAAAACAATTTGTATATGAAACAAACGTAATAGGGATCTTTGAGAAAACTGACAGTCATTGTGCACTGTATGTAACGTATTTTGGATTTTTATGAAGCAGTCTGTTCTACAGAGATAATTTCAACACCTTTTGTTTAGCTCGAAATTTAGAGATAGGGCTATTTTGCTGCTGCTTTCTTATCAATTTCACTCATCTTGCGGCTCCCCTGCAAGTTTACTCTGAACTTACTACTTTAGAGAACTGGAAGCAATCTTACATTTAACATTAGACTTTGCAGGTAATGCCACCCTTGTCATGTGACTGCTTCTTCAATAAAAGTCAGCGACTAATGGCACAGAGGGGGTGAGGCAGGGGTTTAATAACATGTCAAAGACATGCAACGTGTTGTGTCCAAGAGTAGCATGTAAAGACCACCATCCTGCAGGCCATGGAGAACGTGCTGATAATGACAGTGTGGCATTCTCACTCCCAAAGGGTGTCACAGGAATGATGCCAAGCGCAAAACTGCAAAAGGACTTTACAGGAAATTGCAAATCATTACAAAAATAAGTTACTTCTTTATTTCCTGCTCTTAATATATTCATTAGCACACCTTTTAAACACAATTTGTATTAATAGGAGAGCTTTATATTTGGCCTCTACAATAATTTCATACAGAAAACCTAAAAATATATTGATATGCAAATAAATCCTTGTATGACTGAGGAAGCTCCATAAGGGATACATTCTAAAACCTTTAGGTTTATCTACACAAAACATTTTTGTAGCTTCTCTTTCTATTTTTACAAATACCACAACACTTTACTCAATATTACGAACACCATTGTCTGCTAGTGTGGTGCACTTACTTCCCTGTTTCTGCAATAGGAACTTTAGAAAGTTGGGTGTCTTGGAAAGGGCAATAAAATAAACCAGAAGTGGAGATTAAACTATAAAAGATATGCCTGACAAGCACTGAAGACCACAGCATATACATTACAGACGGTGTGGTGTTTTGAACCTGGCTATGTTCTACACAGTGGAATCCTTCATGAAAAGTTACAATAAATACTGTTGAACATCAGCTACTCCACACACTCTGTGATCTCTAGTGGTAGGTCTCTGGATTCTTTACGTGCATAGATTACATCCAGCAGAAGCGGTTAAGAGAAGACTCAAACCACTAATTAGATTTTAGATTACAGAAGAAAGCCTTCTTTAAAAAAAATCCAATTTTGAAAGGTAGCTCATAAAGATTGCTAATTATAACTGCTCCAAAACATTGACATAATACAGCAGTGCTCTCCACCTACCCAGCCTACTCTTAAGTACATTATTTCATTTGGTTTTTGGGTATTACATAGAAGATAACTTTCTGGGCTTTTGTTTTAGAACACTAGAACAATCAAGACAAGAACAGGCAATTCAGCCCAATAAAGCTTGTCAGTCCTAACTACTTAATTCTTCTAAAATAACATCAAGTCTAGTTTTGAAAGTTCCTGAAGTCCTACTGTCTACCACACTACCTGGTCACTTATTCCAAGTGTCTGTGGTTCTCTGTGTGAAGAAAATGCACTAATGTTTGTGTGAAATTTACCCAGAACAAGTTTCCAACTGTGTCCCAATGTTCTTGATGAACTCATTTTAAAGTCACAATCTCAATCCACTGGACTAATTCCATTCATAATTTTAAACATCTCAATCTTGTCTCCTCTTAACCTCCTTTTGCTTAAACTGAAGGCTCACCTCTTTTAATCTTTCCTCATAATTCATCCCCTGAAGCCCTGGAATCAGCCTAGTCGCTCTTCTCAGGACTTTTTCTAGTGCTGATATGTCCCCTTTGCACCCTGAAGACCAAAACTGCACACAGTAGTCCAGATGACGTAAACACAGTACTGCTGTGGAGGGCTTCATTTATTAAAAGTCAAAGTAAACTTTATTGTCATTCCAACCATCTTAATACATAATTCACCAGTCTCCTCACTCACTCACTCACTCACTCACTCACTCACTCACTCACTCACTCACTCACTCACTCACTCACTCACTCACTCACTCACTCACTCACTCACTCACTCACGTCCGTCCGAAGCCGAATGCGCAGTCGCCTTCTGCACATGTCTGAAGCCGAATGCGCAGTCGCCTTCTGCGCAGCTGCCCGAAAAACCTTACGAGACCGACATCGCGGAAGGCGGCGGATTTATGACTGCGAAAATTCAAAGAGAAAGGCGACTTCGACTGACATTCAACCCCAACATCACAGGAGGCGGCGGATTTACGGCCGCAAAACTTCAAAGAGAAAGGCAACTTCGATTAAAGCTCTAGAGGCCTGAAAGGCGATTTCGACCACAGCTCAAGGCCTAATTACACATTCATTCAAAATACCTATATCAGGTTTGTGGTGCTTATACTTATTACTATTCCACTCGTGCCCGTTTCATCTTACATTGTCGAAACGGGCTCTTTGTCTAGTATACAAATATATAGAGAGATGAAAGCTCAGGGCCCACACATAGTGCAAACAAGACAAGACAGTGTGCACAAACAGACAAAATACACACACAATATACTGTACAGTACACTTTTAAACAGGCACTTAGCCAATACAATTAACTGCCTCAATTACATAGAGTCGCAAATAAATGCAAGATCCACAGATCCGTCCAGTGGCTGTTGTTTTAACACAGGAGATAAAATGACTTATGAATAAACTGGAACAATTAATTGTGATCTTAGATGTTAGGGTAGGGTGGAAGATCATGGGGGCTGCATTGTGTTGCAGAGTCTGATATCCGATGGGGAAGATATCACATAAAATGAAAGATCTGGCTCTGATGCTGCAGTATCTTTTTCCAGATTGACAAAAGAGTGAAGAATCCATGAGAGGGCTGTGAAGGGTCCTACACAATGCAGCAGCCTTTGTGGACACAGTGTTTAGAGCTTTGAGCATGGGAAAGATGCTATATAAATAAAATGTATTATTATTATTATTATTATTAGAGAATGTGTCTTTCAGAGAAGGGAGAGACAACACAATAGTTCTGCTGAACTCACTATTCTCTGCATTCTTTCATGGTTGTCTATGCTGAAATTTCCTTACCAGATCGTAATACAGCTGGTCAGAACACTCTCAATGGTCTAGCCATCCATTTTGTGCTGCTTATTTGGGTCTGGGTCACGGGGTCAGCAGTCTAAGCAATGATGCCCAGACATCCCTTTTCCCCACCACCTTCACCAACTCCTTCGGCGAGGATATAGAGACGTTCCCAAGCCAACCAAGTGATATAATCTCATGCACTGTGGCTTGGATGGCACTGGCTACCAAAACTCTTAATGGTGCCACTGTAAAGTATGGTGAGAATGGGAGATAAGAGGCTTGGATGTTTCAGTCACCTCAAAAATGTGCTGTCTCTGCTGGGCCTTTTTAGTTAAGGACGTGGTATTGTTAGTCCACGTCAGGTCCTCAGTATTGTGCAAACCAAGCAACTATTTAAAATCTGCACAGCGGAGCCATTTATGCAAACTAGGATGTGGTCACAGCTATTTTTCTTCCTGAAGTCAAACATTAACTCTTTAGTCTTGTCAATGTTGAAGGATAACTTGTTGTCTCTGCACCAAGTGGCCAGCTGTTCCACCTCATCTCCATATGCTGACTCGTCATCCCTGCTTATCAAACCCAGCAGAGTTGTGTCATCAGCAGACTTGATGATGTAACTAGGGCTGCGCATCGCTGTACAGTCACGAGTCAGCAGGGTGAAGAGCAGAGGACTGAGCATGCAGTCCTGAGGAGCTCCAGTGCATAGATGTTTAGGTATGCTTATGATGAAATCACCTGCATATGAAATGATGAAACAAAGTTGAATGGAAATGAAGTTTGATCGGAATATGTGCGTAAGTTGAGGAATCTCTACATATATGTGCATTATGTCTTAGCTTAGCATAGTTACTGTTACTTAAAATTATTTTAGAGATATAACGCACATCAATAAAATGGCACTTCAAAGCCCCACAACCTCTGGACCTCAGACATGCTAGAGTATGATAACTTCTGACCTGTCCAACACTGGGACCTTTGAATTTCTGCCCTATATTACTTTACACCCTCCAGTCGAAAGTACCAGTAGCCAATAGTGACTGGAGCATTGAAAGCACCGCAGCCAATAAAGAAAGACCTGGAGACGGAGTGAGAGCCCACATTCATCCTACCGAATTCCAGTGCTTGGGGGGTTCCTGGCAGATCCTGATATGGATTGTATACTTAATGATTGAACAATACATGCTAAGTATAAAAGTATTATTTGTGTCATGACTGGTTGCTTCTCATGTTATTTTGTCACGTTCATAGCTTTGAGGCAGTACGGTAAGTGGTACTACCTTCCCACAATGCATTTCCTAACAGTGTACGTGGTCCATCCATGAGGCTGATCGCTCCCCGTGGACACACAGCATCTTTCTGGTGCATTCCTTTGCTCTTTACGCACTATGTTGCTCCCTGTTTTTATCTTTATGTCAGTTGTGTAGCCCTTTAATGGCAGCTTGTCTTGATGTTCAATAACATTTAATGCTAAATTCTGACATATCTCCCTCTCTGAATCATGATAGCTTATTCCGTTTCTCTCACATTTCTTTCTTTTACTCGCCAAATCTTTACATTTGTATGCAGTTAACCACCTACTTCAAATGATCAAGGACTTGGAAGGCAATTGGTTTCATGACAAATCTGTTCTGTGGTTATGGGGAGGAGCTTTTGTGTGAAAATGTGGACCAAAACTGTATGGTATACACTCGTATCTGATATTTAACATGTTTATTAAATATTAAATGTACTATGTCTAACAACTGCATGAGGGATGCAATACACTGGATTTTGCATAAAAGCCTAGGCCCTTGGGCTATCACCTCAACGGTGCAGGCAACCTACATTTGCCCTCACCTCTAACGCTCTTGTCCATACGGCTCTCTCTTTCTCCCTCTCCTTCTCTCTTATCTACTTTCCATTATCATTCACCACGCTCTCCATGACTCCAATTCATTTTTTTTAGTCTTTGTTCTCTAGCAACAAGACCTCAACCTAACAGTCTCCTTCGTGTTCCCCTGACATCATCTTCTGTCACAATATTGAAAGCCCAGCTCTGGACTACACCTTTTCCATTACTGGCTAGCACAGTGGTTCTCAAACTGTGGGGCGGGCCTCCCTAGGGGGGCACAAAGATGTGAAAAAAACAAAACAAGAATCAAAAATATGAAAAATACATCTATTGAAACCAAAATAAATTAACTTAAACTACATTCTGATACTAGAAAAATAAATATAGAGTTAGATAAATGTCGATAAAAGTTAAGTAGGTATAATAAAATATGCATCTATGATATATCATTAATTAAAAAAGAACAAATTGGTATTAGTGGGTGCCTTTCAAAAAAACGTTAGGGGGGTGCGATTAAAACTGTTATGAAAACTCGGGTCGCAAATACCTAAAGGTTGAGAAACGCTGGGCTAGCAGTTACATAGCAGTTTTTATGCAGACTTTCGTATACCAGAATAGTCTGAATTTCAACAACAGGAGGAAAAAGTTCACAGTTAATTTTAAATTTGTCTGGCATATGGAGCAAGTGTGGTTTCTCAAACAATAAGGATGCTAAAGAACGGTTCTTTCTACCTGTTTTCCAGAGTGCACCATCCACAGTGCGGATCAGTTGCCTCCAGGCAATCACGGCAAGTTGTGAACTGATCGCACCGCGCCACTTTCACCCGCATAATCTGCAAAGAAAAACAAAAGAGCAGAACGCTGTCAGAGCAGTGGAACCATGGATGGTAACTTTTTATTTGGAAATTAGACAAACACTTATTATAGGTTGTTGGTTAACTTTTCAAATCCTTTGAAGTTTCTGAAAAATGTTTTAATCAAAAATGCAACCTTGTAAAGAATCTTTCATAATTCACAAAACGAGAAAGGCATTTAAGAAAAGTGACTGCTTCTCCTGAAAGCCTCTCTTCCATTTCAATGAAGTATATTTCTGTGTGATTCTTTCTATATTCTGTCAACTATAAATGTATTATACCTGCTTCATCCATCTGGTAATGACATGATGCACAGAAAGGGTGTAATACCTAATGATTACTATAGACAGAGTTTTGAGGGGTAGCCAGGGGGGCCTGGCCCTGCCAACAGATGCATTAACTAAAATTAGTTTCAAATAAGGGGTAGCTTTGCCTCTGATAAGCGGGTTTAGAAAATAGACGGATGCATCAATAAGCACTGTGATCCGTCCTTCTTTAAGTAGCTCTCCTTTAAATGTCACCTAGCCTTAAAACAAACAGAAATAAATACAACAGGGGTCCCCAACTCTGGTCCTGGAGGGCCACAGTGGCTGCAGGTTTTCATTCTAACCCTTTTCTTAATTAGTGACCTGTTTTTGCTGCTAATTAACTTCTTTTGAATTCATTTTAATTGACGTGTTTTTTAAGATTTGTTCTCTGGAACTTCTTCATCGTTCCTCTGAATTGCTTCTTTTATTTCCTAAACAGAAATGAAGTGTGAAGTGAGTGGGCCAACAGAAGACCCACTAAGTCAGGGCCTCAAGCTCCAACCAATTTCACTCCAATCAGTTGCTTGTCGTTAATTAAACCCGTTCTTTAATTCCATGTTGCTGCTCTCATTGTGCAATGGCAGGCATTTCTGAAATTGTTCATTTTTTCTTTTCTAAGAGCACTGTTACTTGTAATAGTTTTATTTTTATTTCACTGTTACACTGTATTGAGGATTACTTGTGTTCTGTTCTGTGTATTGTATTGTATTGACCCCCTTCTTTTTGACACCCACTGCATGCCCAACCTGCCTGGAAAGGGGTCTCTCTTTGAACTGCCTTTCCCAAGGTTTCTTCCATTTTTTTCTCTACTAGAATTTCTTTTGGAGAGTTTTTCCTTGTCTTCTTAGAAAGTCAAGGCTGGGGGGCTGTCAAGAGGTAGGGCCTGTTAAAGCCCATTGCGGCACTTCTTGTGTGATATTGGGCTACACAAAAATAAATTGTATTGTTAAAATGTTTTGTGGACCTGAGCAGATCAACATTCCTGAGACCTTCACCTTTCTTTATTTTCAGATACTGCATGATGGTCACAGTTTGCTAGTCATGTTTTGGCTCATTTTGTATGTCATTATTGTTTGGCAGCTAATTAAGGAAAAAGAAACAATTAAGGGGTCTAAGTCTTCAAGAGCAAGTCATTTCAAATTTATTCAAAAGAAGTTAATTAGCAGCAAAAAAACAGGTCACTAATTAAGAAAAGGGATAGAATGAAAACCTGCAGCCACTTCGGCCCTCTAGGACCAGAGTTGGGGACCTCTGAATTACAATATAAATTACAAATTAGTTTCGGATTTAGAGAGAAAGGTCACATCCACTTGTATATTTTGTATTTGCCTCCTTTACACATCTGATGGCCGCTCAAACAGATCCCCAGTAGTCAGTGTGAGCGACTGGAATGGCAGTGTGCGTGTGCCTGACGCTGATGCCTGCCTGTACAAAGCAGCGACATGGCTGTCTGAGCAAATCTCCATCACACGTCACACAAACCACTGTGACAAAATATTTAACAAACCAAAATGGGATATCTGTCTCATTGATTAAGCAAATAAATAACTGAAAAAGTCCCAACTATGGAATGTTACACCTGCATACATTTTCTAACTTGTTAAAAGAGCAAAGTACTTATTTTGTCACAATTACAATGAGTAGACAAACAAACCTAAAAAAGCAATGTTTCCTGTCAGTTAAATATGGTTACTGTAATGGCATTTGTGTACTTGTTTGTAATTTTGAAGATTTAAATGTGTTAATGTAAGTGAGACTTGCTTCATATTGCAAACTTTATATTACAAACAATTTAAAATATTTGACATGGGATGTGATGTAGCAGTACACTTATGACTCTATACAAATTGAATTATTTTTTTATGGATCATCAGGCCCACCCGTCCTAAATGTGTAACTAAAAGTATATTCTGTTCTGTTCTGAGTTCATACTCAACAAAGAGTCAAATGGAAGCTACACTATAAACCACGGCCTAGATGGCTGAGAAGAATCCATGCAGCTGTATCACTAGCTGGAGGCACAGAATCATAAGAAAGAATAGTTCACATCTGAGAACCTTCCTAGAAGAAATCCATCCTTATGACAGGTGTAATGCAAATGGGAGTCTGGCCAAGAAACCTGATTCACAGAACACACACTTTTTTCAGCATGGGTTTGGGGAAGATGGCATTCGTCTCAGCAGCAATGGCCACACAACCCTCCAGCCCACTCCAGGGAACATTCATTCATTCACTCAATGCCAATTGAATGTCTCCAGTTAACCTTAAAGTGTTACTTTGGACTGTGGGATGTGAAGGAAATCCACATGAACACTGGATACATGTGTGTTCTAGCCGTACCAAGGTCCACGAGTTGTGCATATGCTGTGTCACTTTGAGACCATCACATTCACAATTACTTTAGATAAATGGAACTTGGCATAAAACAAAACAAAAAAAAATATAGGAAGTAATTGATTTACAGTATCTTGGTTTGCCATGTACCCTTTATTTGTCACAATATCAATTTCACTTTAAGTGTCCACACCTAGAAACAGCAATGAAATACACAAAATACTTGAAAATGACCTGCATATGAATCATGGCATAATTAGACTACTTTCAGTACCGCTTTCACAAAAGTTACCATCTGCATTATAAGCAACCACTAACAAGATCATGCCCTATGAAACTTGTTGCTAAAAAACTAAGTAAAGAGCTAGAGAGCCATCTAGAATAGACTACTCTCCTCCACATGCTGAATATTTTATAAACAGGTGACATTCTGATTAAAGTATGATAACTGAGTGACAACCCTAAATGTGTCACTCTGAATTGAAACCGATAGAGAACTCAGTTTTTATTTTATGTAACACTTTTCACAGCCATCCATCACATGCTACTTTACAAACAAGGGAGCAAAAGTAAGCAAAAGAATGCAACAAGTTACATAATGACAGATAGATAGATAGATAGATAGATAGATAGATAGATAGATAGATAGATAGATAGATAGATAGATAGATAGATAGATAGATAGATAGATAGATAGATAGATAGATAGATAGATAGATAGATACTTTATTAATCCCAAGGGGAAATTCCCATACTCCAGCAGCAGCATACTGATAAAGAACAATATTATATTAAAGAGTGATAACAATGCAGGTATAACAGACAATATCTTTGAATAATGTTAACGTTTACCCCCCCGGGTGGAATTGAAGAGTCGCATAGTGTGGGGGAGGAACGATCTCCTCAGTCTGTCAGTGGAGCAGGACGGTGACAGCAGTCTGTTGCTGAAGCTGTTCCTCTGATGACACTGTTTAGTAGATGCAGTGGATTCTCCATAATTGATAGGAGCCTGCTCAGCGCCCGTCACTCTGCCACAGATGTTAAACTGTCCAGCTCCATGCCTACAATAGAGCCTGCCTTCCTCACCAGTTTGTCCAGGCGTGAGGCGTCCCTCTTCTTTATGCTGCCTCCCCAGCACACCACCGCATAGAAGAGGGCGCTCGCCACAACCGTCTGATAGTACATCTGCAGCATGTTATTGCAGATGTTGAAGGACGCCAGCCTTCTAAGGAAGTATAGCCGGCTCTGTCCTCTCTTGCACAGAGAATCAGTATTGGCAGTCCAGTCTAATTTATCATCCAGCTGCACTCCCGGGTATTTATAGGTCTGCACCATCTGCACACAGTCACCTCTGATGATCACGGGGTCCAGGAGGGGTCTGGGCCACCTAAAATCCACCACCAGCTCCTTGGTTTTGCTGGTGTTCAGGTGTAGGTGGTTTGAGTCGCACCATTTAACAAAGTCTTTGATTAGGTTCCTATACTCCTCCTCCTGCCCACTCCTGATACAGCCCACGATAGCAGTGTCATCAGTGAAGTTTTGCACATGGCAGGACTCCGAGTTGTATTGGAAGTCCGATGTATATAGGCTGAACAGGACTGGAAAAAGTACAGTCCCCTGAGGCGCTCCTGTGTTGCTGACCACAATGTCAGACCTGCAGTTCCCAAGACGCACATACTGAGGTCTGTCTGTAAGATAGTCCACGATCCATGCTACCAGGTATGAATCTACTCCCATCTCTGTCAGCTTGTCCCTAAGGAGCAGATGCTTCTTGACTGCAGTCAGAGGTTTCCATGCATCTTGCAGTTCCTAAATAACATTTTCAAGTACTGAATGATTGGCCGATGAAGCTGCATATCAGTCCTAAGTTGCAGCCCATGGGAAGCCTGCTGCACTGCTCAAGCATTTGTTCTTTAGACATTACAAGTACAGTAGTTTGACTTTCTGATATAAAGCAGCATCAGGACTTTGGTGGTTATGGCAAACTAATTGCGTGAGGTGTGACATACAGACAGGGGACAACACTACATGGGCCACCTCTGAACTTGTCAATATCTGAAGCTGCTAGTCACATCCACCCATTTCCAGCTTCACTGTATCTCATGGTGTGCTAAAGTTTTGCAGAATTTTTGATTATTTTTTTTTCTCAAGGGTTTAATGCATCTTTTTTCCTTTTCTCATTTTTGCTTCCTCCTCTTTTTCCTTTAGATTTTGTATCCATCATCCATCTTTGCCAAATGTCCTTGTTTTGTACATTTAATTGCCATCTTTTTTCTTTCCATTTTCTCTTTCTTTAATCTTTTTTTGTGCTTCCCTCTAGTAAATTTGATTGTTTTATTTTACTTTTGTTTCTCTCATTGATCTTTTTGGGAATTTTTAACCAGATCCTTATAAAGGATATGATTGTGCATGTCGTATCTGCTTCTGTTTTGTACCATAATGGGGAGTGTGTCTGATTTTATAAAACATAATCCCAGGTTGCTGCCTTTTCAGACTGCTCCATCACCTCTTATCTTAATGTAATTGTTGTGTTTCTACGTCAGAGAAACAGGGCTACAGGCCACCATGGGAGATGCACTATTTTTAGACCTCAACAGAGGTCTGAGGAAACTGAGATCTGGAGGTTCAGTAAATATTCAGTTTGAAAACAGCAAAATGCAATGCATGCTGCTAAAATACAAAATCCTACTATGTAACACAACTAAAGTGCTCTTATTTAGTGCAACTTCTTTTAAGCTTCATTTTGCCCTTAGAGAATGACCAATAATTTTCTGAAACTACTTACAGCTTTCCATTGGAGCATCGGGCTATTGTTCCAATGATGGGTATAAAGAAGAAACCAACCTTTAGATGAAACATTAGTCCACAAAAGGACATACGTACAGTATATACAAACCCACACTCACTCATTCCTTAGATAATATACACACACAACAGTTAAACCTCACATGGGTAACTGGAGTATCAAGCAGCTATGGGAAAACTCCAGACCAGCAGTGACCAGGCTGGGAATTTAACACCAATGTCTACTCTTGTGAGGCAGCAATTGTGTCACCACCTCTTTCAAATTAAAATTAAAATAAAGACAAGCAAACAAAAAAAGGCAACAACTTCAATGACTTAATTTATACTATTCTACTTACATATGTGCGTATATAAATGAAGCAAGATAGACAGATAATGAAAGCCACTATATGATATATACCGGTAGATAGATAGATAGATAGATAGATAGATAGATAGATAGATAGATAGATAGATAGATAGATAGATAGATAGATAGATAGATAGATAGATAGATAGATAGATAGATAGATAGATAGATAGATAGACAGATTTTTAGGTGGCACAAATAGTTTTAAACACTGGATGTCACAATACTGCAGTATTTAATGCTATTGCCCCACAGCTACAAAGTCCTGGGTTCAAATCTGGGTATGGACACTGATTATGTTAAGTTTGCTTGTTCTGCATGTGTCTGCAAAGGTTTTTCTTTCCAGCAAACTATTAAGTGGTCCAGTATGAGTTAGCACATATATATGGATGAGTTGGCTCAGCAATTAAGAACATTTGTTCCTGCCTTATAGAAAATGGGTCTGAGGAAAACTCTGAAGCAATCTATCTATCTATATGGACAAACTGGTGAGGAAGGCAGGCTGTATTGTAGGCACAGAGCTGGACAGTTTGACATCTGTGGCAGAGCAATGGGCGCTGAGCAGGCTCCTGTCAATCATGGAGAATCCACTGCATCCAATAAACAGTATCATCTCCAGACAGAGGAGCAGCATCAGCGACAGACTGCTGTCACTGTCCTGCTCCACTGACAGACTGAGGAGATTGTTCCTCCCCCACACTATGCGACTCTTCAATTCCACCCGGGGGGGTAAACGTTAATATTATACAAAGTTATTGTCTGTCTGTATACCTGCATTGTTATCACTCTTTAATTTAATATTTTCTTTATCAGTATGCTGCTGCTGCTGGAGTATGTGAATTTCCCCTTGGGATTAATAAAGTATCTATCTATCTATCTATCTTAGAAGGCTGGCGTCCTTCAACATCTGCAATAAGATGCTGCAGATGTTCTATCAAACGGTGGTGGCGAGCACCCTCTTCTAAGCGGTGGTGTGCTGGGGAAGCAGCATTAAGAAGAGGGACACCTCATGCCTGGACAAACTGGTGAGGAAGGCAGGCACTATTGTAGGCATGGAGCTGGACAGTTTAACATCTGTGGCAGAGTAACAGGCACTGAGTATTAAGATTTGCAGTGCACCATGTAATGCATATGTCTCTGTTATAAGGGATTTGTTATGGGATTTGTAAAAGCTGTGTTAATATTTGTTATGGGCCATCTGTTGGAATGACAAATGCAATGCATTTTATCACTAAAATGTTTGTGATGCACCATCTTTTGGATTGACAGACACATAGCAGCCGGACAGACACACAGACCCTTATCCTTTTATTAAGGTGGATGAGCTGTGCTACCCGTCTAAGATGGGTTGAAATCTAGGTAATCAACATAGACCTGAGCATTAACAATTGCAGTTCACCATGTAATGCACATGTCTCTGTTATGTTCCATTTGGTATGGGATTTGTAAAAGCAGTGTTAATGTTTGTGATGTCCCATTTATTGGAATGAGAAATGCAATGCATTTTATTACTAAAAATGTTAGTGATGAGCCATCTTTTGGAATAACAGAGACATAGCATCCCGACAGACACCAAGACAGACGCACAGTCATTTATCCTTTTACTAAGGTGGATCTTAGGGCACCATATCTGAAAATCTACATAGGGTTCTCAGCTTGCCTTCCGCTAAATAAAAATAAAATGAATTGACTGTTGATAAAATCTAGCAGACCTGTTTCAGAGCATTGAAGCTCACTTTTGAAGAACAGAAAGGCAAATCAATTAAAGAAGAACATTTAGTCAGTCAGTCAGTCTCCAACCCGCTATATCTTAACACAGGGTCACGGGAGCCAATCCCAGCCAGCACAGGGTGCAAGGCAGGAACAAATCCCTGGGCAAGGCGCCAGCCCACTGCAGGGCACGCACAAACACATACCAAGCACACACTAAGGCCAATTTAGGGTCGCCAATGCACCTAACGGGCATGTCTTTGGACGGTAGGAGGAAACCCATGCAGACACGGTGAGAACATGCAAACTCCACACAGGGAGGACCCGGGAAGTGAACCCATGTCACCGTGCCACCCCAGTAACATTTATTTCTGTACAAATTTTCACAGAAAGAATGTAGCTTGAAGTGCTTTACAAGATGTCAACAAAAACAAAACACATTAGCAATAGATAAGAATATGAATGAATAAATGACATACCAAAAATAATTAACAAGAATAAATCACTACACGCTTACATTACACAGATATACAAGTAATAGACACTGTTCTTATTTATAAACTTGCTTTTCAAGTCTATAATAATACACTTGAAGCTATGGTCAGATGGCTGGGGAGGAAAGAAAAATAAGAAAAGAAACTCCAGGTGCACAATGCCAGAAAAAAAAACCCCAAAATGTGCAGAGGTTCAAGGGTCTAAAGACCTCCAAGCCCCCACTGAGTATTTTGCCTAAAACTTGGGGTTCCCAATCCAAATACTGGCTGAGTGTGTTTACCTTCCAAGATCACGTGAGATCAGATGCGTTCACATTGGTAACTTAAACATGGATTAAGCACTTGAGTAAAAAAAATGTTCCTCTTGTTAAAGTGAATATTTCTGACCGACCATGGAACACACACACTTGTGATCTTACCTGATAGGATGTCATTAGGTAGAGGTAGTTACTGTCTGAGGGGTCAAAAGTCATAATGTGATGAACAGACTCTCCAGGGGCCACACGCAGGAATTTCTGACTTCCAACAGTTAAGTTTCTGAGCAGGGTGAGCTGTAAAGAGAGAAGGAGTTTTACTGTATATCTGCTGTCAAAAATATCTGGGTTATATTTGAACATTTTCCAAAGCACCAAAGGGTCAGAGGTCCCTTCCTGTCTTAGCACTGCTGCCATAGATCACTTATCACCTTTCATATCCTGTTAATCCTGTTGTGAAGAACAACTTAGCATTTTACTAGATTGATGAAGATAATGTGTGATAGACTCCATATCTGAAGGCCTATCCTTCCTGCTACGTCAACAGCACACTTCACATCTTCAGTTTCATTATAGTGCTGCCATTGAAGGTCTGACTTTCAAACAGTTTGTCCGTTTAGGTTGACAACTTTTATATTTCTTGAACCTACACTTTATCAAAGTCACTTATTTGGTTCACGGTTATGAGGTCACAAACAGATCTCAGCAGAATCAGGCACAAGGCAGGGAGCATCTCTTGACAGACGTCTACTCCACTGGGTCAGTCACTCGCTCAAAGCCAATTCTGAGCTGTTAGTTAGCCTAATAGGTACGTCTTTGGGATTTGGGAATAAAACCAGAATACCCAGGAATAACTCTACAAAAACATGGGGAGAACGTGCAAACTCCACAAAGATGGTGGTTGGGTCTGGGTTTACACAAACTCACTCAGCCATGTCCTAAAAATACAAAAGATATACAGTAATAAGAGCAAAAAGGGACATTTTGATGTATACAGCCCATTGAATTCTGTACAGTCATCTCTTCATATTCACAGAGTGTCAGCTTCACAATTGGACAGCTTGCCATGCGCTTCTTTCCGCTATTGGATAACTAATGCTTAATGCTTGATATCACAGAGTTAAGATTGTTTTAGAAATTGACTTAAATTATACTACTGACACAAAAATGTTTTCCATTGTGTCCTGAAAATTAAAAGTTTTTTCCCCAGCACTTTCTGATGCCCTTAGAATGAAATGCCTCATAATCATAAAGTCATGCCCTCTCCAATTTGCACAACTATTGTACAGTAGCTCATTCACTGTAGCACATTTCAGAAGCCCATTTTTTGTCAACAGCATTATATAAACTACAGTATCTATATATATATAAAATCCCTATGTGCGTCCAGGTGTCCGTGTGTGGGTGTCTTCTGGTGAAGTGCGCATGCGCGGGGCATGGTGCTATGCGCGATATTACTGTCAGAGAAAGTTACAGGCGTTTTACGGAAATACAAACCAGTATTACTGCGAGAGGAAATTAAAGGCACACAATACAGTGACGCATATTACAGCCACATACAAGCCAGTATTACTGTCAGAGGAGATTAAAGGCATATTACCGACGCGCACGCCTGTATTACCGCCAGAGAAAATTAAAGGTATATTACAGACGTACAGACATATATTACGGACGTACAGACGTATATTACGGATGTACAAGCCAGCGGACGTACAAGACGGTATCCTTCAATAAGGGCGCGCACAGGCATCCTTCAATAAGGGCGCGCACAAAAAGGCGAGCCTCAAAAGGACAACCTCAATTGGGCGCAGCGAATAAAGGCGCGCGTAAATAAAGATCTGCACCTGTTGCTCTTCACATATTCCAGAGCCCTTTGAACTAAATTATCTACGCGCCCTTATTGAATAGAGCCGTACACGACAGTATTACTGTCACAGAAAATTAAAGACACACAATACACGGCGGCAGCCCACGAAGAACGGTCAGCTCAGCAAGTAAACATCAACAAAAGAAAGGCTGAAAGAAAGAAAAATACGACCAACAAAAAGAATGAGGTCGAAGTCCCTTGCCATTTAATATAGACTGTTCCTACTAATGTTTATGCACTACTGTTCTAGCGCCCGTTATTGTAACGGGCTAAATGACTAGTATCTAATAAAGCCACATCTGATATCTCATTTGATCAAATCCTGCCCATTTTCCATCTGAACTCCAATTTAGAAACTGCATAAGAAGAGAAGCGATTATGTTCTATCCTAAACATGTCAACACTGTGGCTCTGAGGCTAGAGATCTGCACTGGCAATCGGAAGGTTGCCGGTTCGAATCCCGTAAATGCCAACAGGGACTCTGCTCTGTTGGGCCCTTAAGCAAGGCCCTTAACCTGCAATTGCTGAGCGCTTTGAGTAGTGAGAAAAGCGCTTTATAAATGCAAAAAATTATTATTATTATTACAGTGCATTATCCAAGTGGAGTTTTCATGTGCTCTCTGTCTGCGTAGGATTTCGTCTGAGTATCTCAGTTTTTCCTATCAAATCTCACAAAAAATGTCAGTCGGTTTCTAGCTGGTTTAGTCCTGAACGGGGTTGAGGGAGGTACTGGGGCCTATCCCAGCTAGCACAGGGCACGATGCAGGAACAATCCCTGGACAGAGTGCCAGTGCATCGCAGGGCGAACACACACACACCTAACCACACACCCACACACACATACACACTAGGCCCAATTTAGCATCAGCAATCCATCTAACTTGCATGTCTTTGGATCATGGGAGGAAACTTAAGCAATCTTGGGGAGAACATAGGAGGACCCAGGATGTGGACCCCAGTCTCCTTACTGTGAGGCAGCAGTGCTACCACTGGGCCACCACGATGCCCCTCAAGAAGATGTGCATTTCAATTAATTCCAATTTAGCCCAAACTGTGTGTGTGTGACTGGGTCAATGACTGGCTAGCAACCTGTCCAGGGTTGTTTCCTGCTATTTACCAATTGCTGCCAGGATGGGTTCTGTGCCCCTGCCACCCTGAATTGGATGAAGTAGATTTGAGAATGTTATCAGCTTTCCTGTGCAGCTGGGTGTGTCTGCGTGTGCTCTAAAATGGACTGGCTCCCTACGAAGTGCTATTTCCTATTTTGTGTCAGTTTATCTTAGATAATTAAGCTCTGACCCCAACACGGAAAATGTGCAACTTAGCAGTTAGAGCTGGACTTGTATTCTGTTGTAAACATTTCCCATGTGCAATCTGCACATTCTTACCTTGTTTCTGTGTTTTTTTTTTTTCTTGCCTGGTAACCCAAAAATGGTGCAAGTTAGATGAATTGGTGATTACAAATTAGCTTGGTATGAGTGAGTGTCAGCGTGCTCAAGGGTGAGACCTGCCATGGATTACATCCCATGTACGGCTAGCCTGCCTGTGCCTTGCCCCCCGGGGCTGCTCTGGCACCCTGCCACTCTAACACATGGATTAAGCAGGTTCACATGACAGCTATAGTGCACTCACCAGTGCATTGCAAAGATGAACTGGTAACACTTCAGTTTAGGTACTGCAAAAATGCATCTATTACTCATTTCCTATTATGTAACAAAACCAGCATGCATCTCGGTCTTCATAACATTTTCAGTGGCAGTGCTGCTGCCTTGCAGTGAGGAGATCATGGGTTCACGTCCTGGATCCTCCCAGCCTGGAGAGCACTTTGAGCAGTGAGAAAGTGCTATATAAATGTAAAGAATTACTATTATTATTATTTACAAAGCAGCAGTAAAGTGTTTATTCATCTTTACAATGTGACCTGCTGACAAAACTTCACTTTGGAGTGCTCTGAGGTGGCTTAACTGAGACACATTTCTCTTGATATGACATATCTTTACATATTATACGCTACTGTGGCTGTTCGTTTGTCTGTCCAAGATTGTAACTCACCTGTAGCTCGCAAACTGTTTGACCTATTGACCTGAAATTTGGTACACCTATACTACGTGACGTCTACTATCCGCTTTCGGAGTGATGATTGACCTCAAAGGTTATTCCTCTTTTTATTTTTATTTTATTGTAGAATCAACTCTCGGCAGCAGACAGCAGGGCAGCTGTACACCGCATATGTGTAAGGGCGCCGTTCTCATCCCTACCACCTTCACCGTCACTTCCCCTACCTCTTCATATCTTCAATCATTCTTGAGGAAGATTGAACACTTAAATGCCAGTTTAAGTGAAAAATTAAGGAAAACATGCTAAGTAATTGCAACACAAACCCTGACTTAATCAATTTTAACGTGAAAAAATGCCGACAAAGGAAGAGAAGAGGTGGGCCACTAGGGTGGAGAGAAGAAGAGCTGCTCAGGAAGTAGCAAGCGTATCAACCTCTGAGCAAACGAATGCTAAATGTACAGAGAAAGAGTAGGAAAACTAGGAACGCTCAAGTCAAGTGTATTCAGTGCACGTTATTGTGCAGTGTGCCGTTACTGGTTTAGCATAAGACCTGTGAATCCTTCATCTTAACAAGTCATTTTACCATCATGTCGATATGTCACACCAGACAGAGATGAATAAACGATCTACTGATGTTTTGTATTTGTTAAGGTCTTATTACATAAGAGCAGATGAGTAACACATGCATTAAACTAAACTGTTATCAGTTATTTTCATTTGTTCCCTCAGTAACAATAAAACATAAAAAAATTTTCACCTGTTCATAGTGTGTTCACAAAGTACTCAAACCCCTTCACTTTTTTACTTTGTGTTATGTTGCAGCCTTATATTAAAATCATTTAAATTCATTTTTCCCTCATTTAGCAGCACTCAATACTGCAGAATGATGAAACAAAAGCAAGGCATTATAAATTACTGCAAATTTCTTATAAATAAAAAACTGAAATATCACATATGACACTCACACTTTAGCTCAGGTGCATCGCATTCTATTGATCATTGTTGAGATGTTTCTACACCTGATTTGGTGCCCACGTTTGGTCAATTTAACTGTAGACACACTTGTCTATAGAAGGTCCCACAGCTGACAATGTGCATCAGAACAAAAATCAAGCTATGAGGTTGAAGGAATTGCCTGTAGCTCAGGGACCCACAACTCCAGTCCTGGTGGGCTGCAGTGGCAGCAGGTTTTCATTCTTACCCTTTTCTTAATAATTGACTTGTTTTTGCTGCTAATTATCTTATTTTGAATTAATCTTAATTGACTTTCTCTTGAAGACTCAGACCCCTTAATTGTTTCTTTTCCTTAATTAGCAGCCAAACAATAATGAGATACAAGATGAGCCAAAACATGACCAGCAAACTGTGTCCATCACACAATATCTGAAAATAAAGAAAGGTGAAGGTCTCAAGAATGTTGATCTGCTCAGGTCCACAAAACATTTTATCTGTGTTCTTAGAAAAGAGAAAATTAACAATTTCAGAAATGTCTGCTATTGTACAATGAGAGCAGCAACTAGCCATGGAATTAAAGAACGGGTTTAATTAACAACCAGACTTGGCGTCTCATTAAGCAACTGGTTGGAGTTTGAGGCCCTGACTTGGTTGGTCTTCTGTTGGTTCACTCACTTCACATTTCATTTTTGTTTGGGTGCCATTTAAAGAAAGAAATGAAGCAATTCAGAGAAACGATGAAGAAATTCAGGGGAACAAATCTTAAAAAACAAGTCAACTAAATGAATTCAAAAGAAGTTAATTAGCACCAAAAGTGGGTCACTAATTCAGACAAAGGTTAGAATGAAAACTGCTGTCACTGGGGCCTTCCAGGACCAGAGTTGTGGACTTAGAGACAGGATTTTAATGAGACACAAATCTGGAGAAGGCACCAAAAACATTTCTGCAGCATTGATGGTTCCCAAGAGCACAGTCACCTCCATAATTCTTAATTTGATGAAGTCTGGAACAACCACAACTCTTCCTAAAGCTGGATGTTTGGCCAAACAGAGCAATCCAGGGGGAAGGGCTTTGGTAAACGAGATGAGCTAGAATCCAAAGGTCATTCTGGTTAAACTGAAAAGAACTAGTGTGAAGATGGGAGAAACTTCCAGAAGGACAACAATCACTGCTACACTCCAACAATCTGGACTATATGGCAGAGTTGCCAGGTGGAGGTCTAAAAGACACATGAAAACCCAATTGGAGTTTGCAAGATTCTGTGGTCTGATGAAACTAAGACTGAACTGCCTGATTTCAATTCTAAGTGACATATCAGGAGGAAACCAGATACTGCTCATCACCCACGTAATATCATTCCAGCAGTGAGGCAGGATGGGGGCAGCCTCATGCTGTGGGGTTGTTTTTCAGCAGCAAGAACTGGAAAGCAAATCAGGGTTGAGGGAAAGCTGAATGGAATAAAGTGCAGAGATTAATACCTGCTCCAGAGCGCTCTGGATCTCAGACCGGGGTGAAGGTTCATTTTTCAACAGGACAATGACACTAAACACAATGCACACAGGGGTGGCTTAGGGAGAACTCTGTGAATGTCATTGAGTGGCCCAGCCAGAGGCCTAACTTGAACCCAATCGAACATCTGAGACCTAAATAACAGCCGTCCACCAAAAAGTGTCAGCAAAGAACAACGATGGACAATTCCCAAATGCAGCTGTTTGAAGCTTGTCATGTCAAACTCAAGATGACTCCAGGCTGTGCTTCATCTAAATACTGTGTAAACACCCTGACCACCTGCATCAAACAGATATTTCAATTTTCTTATTTTAATACATTGGAAAAAATGGCTAAAGTCCTGTTTTCACTTTGGCATTCTGGGGTACTGAATGTTGCTTGATGAGGGAAAAAAAAAACAATTTCAATAATTTTAGCATAAGGCTGCAAAATTACAAAATAGGAGTCTGAATACTTTGTGAAAACAGTTGATGGATGGATTTTTTTATATTTCATTGTCACTGAAAGAAAAAAAAATGAAACTAACCATTATAAAATACTAGTCGTATATTTCAAATAATGTGAACTTTAAAGGCTGCTTCCACTGGGACCCAATAATAGTCACAGTAATGTTAACAATGGGAAAGTGCAAATTTCACACAATTATCAAACTGGAATTGAAACTCAGGCTTCAGGTTCCTAGGAGACAGCACGGCTAACCACTGGGCAGCTATGCCAGTTTAATGGTAGCATAAAGTTCACAAGTTAATAGATTTTCAGACAGAAATGCAATGCAGATTCAGTGGGCAGAGAGGGGTGCTTGTGCTGGAAATGCCTGAACTTTGTTCTGAAGACATGTTCTCCTTCACAAAGGGTTAAGTGAAGATGGAGGATGGCAGGTCAGAAGTGAATTTCCCCACCCAAGCAGTGATTATCAGGCATATGTATATACAATAACCCGATGAAGGTGCAGCTCGTGTAAGACATCTTTAATTAATCATGGGATCATTTCTTCTTATTTTGATAATTAATTGGGCCCATTCACAAAGCCAAACCTGAGAATCCTTCTAAATCTGACTCCAAGACAACCTGGCATTTTCCATTACAATTTGACTGCTGCTAATGAATTTTCTCATTTACGGTATATAAGCACATTCTAACACATCTATGCCATGATATCTATCTATCTTAATGTACCCTGGGCCTCTAATGCCTTGTGATACTAAGCCTTCCTGTGAACAAAACCAACAGTGACAGTATTTTACTCAATGAAAGGCAAACTCCATTAACATGACTATCTTTTATTCAATGTGGTGAACATTATCTAGAAGAGATTCTTATACCAACTCTATTACAATATTTCCTTAAGATCATTATACACTTCTCTTACCTTTCGTAATTTCCCACTGGCAGTGCCCAGAAACATCACTGTGTAGTTGTTGACAACAGATACTGCCACAGAGGTGAGACCTGAGGCTTCAAACACTGGTGCCACATTCAAAGGTGTGCGGATTTCCAGAGGATGCTGGAGGTGAGCAGCTCCACAGTCCAGATGCTCCTGTTGCAACTGTCCAAAAAAGGAAAGCACATTAAGGGAACACCCAAATATCTGCAAATGTCCCCCTCTCTGATTGAGAGAGACTGGATTGCTAAACATTAACAAGTATTTGTTATTTTCCTCACATTGACAAGGAATAAGGAAGAAATCAAACTATTGCCAGCCATGTATCTACAGTATTCTGGAAATGTGTAGGGCTACAACAACTGTAAATAATAAATATGCTGCAAATAAAGCTGAGAAAAGAGGGCAAACTTTGGATGCCTTGACCTGCCATGATCTTAGAGTGTTGTTCAGTAGCTTATAAATAAATGCACTGCATTCAGTGAAAAATATAACAAAGGAAATGAAACCAATCATGAAGAAACATGTTATAAGTAACGTCACATAACATCTTGGCAAAGTGGGCGCCATCACAGCTTTGTACTACTTGTACCCTCAGTCACTTTCTAGTCAGACATGGTTTCTGTCCCTGTGTCTGTGTGGCTTTCTCCATTGACTTCCTCCATATGCTCCCATCGGCTGGAAGGACGTTGTTATCAAGCTTTAGCATAAGCCTGAGATGTACTTACAGAGCCTATAGAAAGTATTCACCACCTTGGAAGCTTTCACATTTTATTGTAATAGAACATTGAACCACAGTGGATTTAACCTTGCCTTTTGGACACTGATCAACAGAAAAACCCTTTAGTGTGAAAGTGAAAAAATATATCTGCACATTCAGGTAAATTAATTACAAATATAAAAAACAAAATAATTGATGAAATAAGTATTCACCTCCTTTAATATGCAATGAGAAGTGAAGCAAAATGACACCTTTTATTGGCTTACTGAACAGATTACAATATGCAAGTTTTCGAGGCCTGCAGTGGGCTGGAGCCCTGCCCAGGGTTTGTTTCCTGCCTTGCGCCCTGTGTTGGCTGGGATTGGCTCCAGCAGACCCCCGTGACCCTGTAGTTAGGATATAGCGGGTTGGATAATGAATGGATGGATGGATGGATGGAAGTTTTTGAGGCAACTCAGGCCCCTCCTTCAGGCAAGTTGTGGTACTACAGCAACATCTTGCCTGAAGAAGGGGCCTGAGCTGCCTCATAAGCTTGCATATTGTAATCTGTTCAGTTAGCCAATAAAAGGTGTTGTTTTTCTTGCCATCTCATTGCATCCATCATGGCTAACGTGGTACATCATCCTACTACTACCCCCTTTAATATAACATTCCTAAATCATCACTGGTGCAACCAATTTGTTTTAAAAGTACCATCACTAGTTAAATAGAGATAATCTGCCTGGGGTTTCAATTGAAGTCTAAATGCACCTTATCTGGAAGGTTCAGTTTGTGCTGGGTCAATATGGTGGCCTAACCTACACAATCTAGACCAAAGAACACTCCAAGCAACTCCATGAAAAAGAGACTGAAAAGCACAAATCAGAGGATGGAGTCAAAAAAAAATATCTACGCCTCCCAATATCCATTGGAGTCCAGTTAAATAAGTCATATCTTCAAATCTGTCTAGAGCAGGTTGTCCACAAAAACTGAAGAAAAAGACAAGTAAGGCCATCATGAGATCTATGAGAACTCTGAAAGAGTTACAAGCTACAGCCGTTCAGACTAGAGAGACTGTGCAGACAACAATTGTTTCCTTGGTGCTTCACCAGTCACAGCTTTACTGGAGACTGGCAATGAGAAAGCCATCATTAAAAAAAATGAAAAGTGTGCCAGAAATGTACACTGGAGCCTCTGAAGTCAACTGATAGAAGGTGTTATGGTCTGAAGAGACCAAAACTGAGCGTTTTACCATCAAACTAAATGCCATATTTGGTGTAAGTTAGACCCTGCGTATTATTTAAAACACACCATCCACAGTGGAATGCATGGTGGTGGAAACATCATGCTGTGGGGATGCTTCTCTGCAGCAGGCCTTGGAAGGCTTGTGAGGCTAGAAAGTAAATCCATCCATCCATCCATTTTCCAACCCGCTGAATCCGAACACAGGGTCACAGGGGTCTGCTGGAGCCAATCCCAGCCAACACAGGGCACAAGGCAGGGAACCAATCCCGGGCAGGGTGCCAACCCACCGCAGGACACACACAAACACACCCACACACCAAGCACACACTAGGGCCAATTTAGAATCGCCAATCCACCTAACCAGCATGTCTTTGGACTGTGGGAGGAAACCGGAGCACCCGGAAGAAACCCACGCAGACACGGGGAGAACATGCAAACTCCATGCAGGGAGGACCCGGGAAGCGAACCCAGGTCCCCAGGTCTCCCAACTGCGAGGCAGCATCGCTACCCACTGTGCCACCGTGCCGCCAGAAAGTAAATTAATGCAGATAAATACAATGAAACACTGGAGGACAATCTGACGAATTCTGCAAGAAACCTGCAGCTTGAGAGAAGATTTGTTTTACAACAAGACAACAACCCTGTTGTGATGTGAAATTTTGCATACAATTTGATAAATATTTTGTATGTCTTTATTTGTAACTTAGGCAAAGCAATGTAATATTAGTGTTACATTAGTGAGAAGCATTCATGTTTACCCCCCTTTAGGGAATTTTACGACAGGGTTGGGAGAAGTGCCTCAAACAAGTTTGGTAAATGTTTCTCTGCTGTTTCTCAGTCAACCGCTAGAAGAAAGCCAGACTGCCTAGCTGGCAAACTTTAGCTCAACAAATGGTTTTGGGGTGGGGGGGGGGCAGGTGTGAAGATGTTCTGTCCCCCCATTGGTCTGAAGCATGACTGTTTGGAATATTGGCTTGTATCAGAAGCCTTTAAGTACCATGACCCCCTATTGGCTCTAGGGGTTGGACAGAAAACTTATAAATTTGCTTGCTTTACTCAGCTCACTCTCTCTTACCAAACTGATGAAAGACCATCTCACACCATGAACTGAAAAGGACAACACAATGAAGAGCAGAGCTCGGCAGCCATCTTGAGACAGGCATGCGGCCTGCTCTGAAGAAAGCTGACCACAAATGATGCCTTAACTAGAGACATTTTAAGTAACTAACAAGTCTGTGTGCCACCTGAAACTACACATCACCATTTAATCAGGTTGTATGACTGCCAATATTCAAATGTACTTGGCATATTGTTATTATTTATGAATATTATCAATGATACATTATTTAAAGTGTAACTTAACTCCTGGTTTACTTTTACTACACCTAATTGCCTGAGGGTATACATGTAGAAGGGAAGGTGGGGAGAATTTATATGGTACAATACCTTGCAAACAGTAGTAAGTCTGCGATTTGAGGAATTCTGACAAAGGCTACATATTAATAATACAAAAGGGAAAAGTAGAGTAAAATATATCACTCTACTAAGACAAAACAAACCCCAAGCATAAAGCCAAAGCTACACTGGAATGGCTTAAAAAAACCAATGTCAATGTCCTGGATATGACTCGTCTAAGTCCAATTGAGATGTATTTCTGGAATTGAGCAAAGCTGCACACTCATGACTGACATGCAACCAGACAGAGCTGGAGTAGTTTTATAAAGAAGAACTTTGCAGGAGTGCCAAGCTGACAGAGAGAGGCCTATGCACAAACAGTCAAGGCTGTCATGGCTACAAAAAACGTGTCTACTAAATGTGCTATAAACTTATGTGATCTATTACAGTATTTGTATTTTGTATTTGTAATTAATTTAGACCACTCCATAGAGATCTGTTTTCATTTTGAGAGTAAAATGTCTTTTGCTGTTAATCAGTGTAAAAAACTGCAAATTAAATCCACTGTTGTATAACAGTAAAATGTGAAAATTCCAAGGGGTCAAATGAACTGGGATCTAGTTCAGAGTGTTTTTCCAAAAGGAAAGGAAACAGATACACACACATGGGTGGATCAGTATAATATTTGCTTTTAATTAGAAGACACAGATAAGGTAGCACATATCACAGGTATAGTACGGCAGCAGGTCCTGAAAAAGTATTCAGACCTTTAAAAAGTTTCAAATATTGCTGGATTGCAATTGACACTTGCATATTTTCTTCTCATCTGCATTTTTAGGCAAGTTATATATTAAATTAAAAAAACTTTCTAAACATTCAGAACATAGTGTTCAGGTCTCTCTAAGTATTCAGTTGCCTGTGCTCAGGACACTTTACCTTTTATCCTGATGAGGATATAATCATCTTCATGTGGGCCCCTATCCTTACAATGCTAAATATACTGTTTCATTTTTTTAGATAAAAACTTTAGTCTGCTTGAGAATTGTTAATTATGTGGTGTATATTAAGAATAAGTATAAAAAGGTTAACTAAATACCATTCTAAGCAAGTCAAAGACAAAGTGATAAATACAAAAAGGAACACAGAGATCAAACACGTTTCGATATCCCTACGCCTCCTGAACTCGACTAAGCAGACTTGAAACTGAAACGATGGATGGATGGATCTCCCTCTGATCAAGTTATCGATGAATGGAAGCCCAAACATGGCCAGGGAAAGGAAGATCTCTAAAGCTCAGTATCCAATCAAGGTGACTTGGGAGAGAAGCCTTAAAAGACCTTCAGAATTCTGTAGTTGAGTAATAGGAAAACAGTCAAGAGCCCTAAAAAATGGATCATCTTAGGGTTGACAAGAAAACACAATGGTTTGGAAAATGTTCTTCTACTCAGATAAAGTAAAACAATTATCCCTTTTAAATAAAAAAACTATATGTGACTCAAACCTTACACCACTGATGGTCCAAGAATAGCACATTGGAGGCTCTAAGGTGTAATGGGGTTGTGGGAGCAGCATGCTGTGATTGCTTATCATCAACGGGGATGGTGCAACATGTCAACATTAAGGAAAAACATTGCAAAGAGTCTTTTACCATCCATCCATCCAACCCACTATATCCTAATTACAGGGTCATGGAGGTCTGCTGGAGCCAATCCCAGCCAACACATGGCACAAGGCAGGAAACAAACACCAGGCATGGCGCCAGCCCACCGCAGGTCGCACACATCCATACACTAAGCACACACTAGGGACAATTTAGAATCGCTAATGCACCTAATCTGCATGTCTTTGGACTGTGGGAAAAAACCAGAGTACCCGGAGGAAACCTACGCAGACACAGGGAGAACATGCAAACTCCACGCAGGGAGGACGCAGGAAGTGAACCCGGGTCTCCTAACAATGCTACCCGAGTCTTGTTACAGTCTACTAAAAATCTTGAGCTTGGGAGAAGATTTATCTTTGCACAGGACAATGATCACAATCAATGAGCCAAAAAACACTGCTGTGGATCCAGCACAAATAGATGAATGTCCTGGGTTGGTCATCTCATGAATATTTGACACAATTTGATAATAGTAGTCCTACAGCACACTTTAGAAACATAAAGGAGCTTGAGGAATGGGCAAACAGATCCAGAGGGTAAAGCTGGAATACACCAACTTATAAAAAATGAAATGCACTTTTGCATGCAAGATGTGGTTCAAACAAAATAATTAATGTGTAGTTTCGAAACACTTAACCAGCCAGCAAATTTAGATTATGAATTTGTTTAAAATATTCATAAGCAAAAACGTTAGTTTATCTTTTATCTTTTCTTCTCAAGCATTTTCTTGGTTTAGGTAGGTTAGTGGCTGGTTGAAACACCACATCTTTTACCTCCACTTATCATGGAGTTCTTTGGCATTAGAGCCATTTTTTTATGTACCTGCTCCTACATCATAAGCAGAGTTGTGGCTCTGAGGCTAGGGATCTGTGCCGGCAATCAGAAGGTTCCTGGTTTGAATCCCATAAATGTAAGAAGTTTTTCCATTCCATTAGGCCCTTAACCTGTAATTGCTCGGTCCTGGTTATGACGTTATCCTGCATACAGCCCTCCAACTTACAGGGAAAATTTGGCAGTTTGTGGCAGGATTGTCACTCCAGCCACTGGAAAAAAACACACACTGTTCCATTCCATTTGAACTTGTGTGGCGCTGAGGTGTTGCACGGTTGTGCTCGGGTCTTAATTTGGAATCCAGAAGTGGTTTCTCATGTGGTGGGTGCAGCAACATGTTGTATCAGTGCATGCCCCCAACCTCTCTGTCTCCTACCTCACACCACATCTTTTTCAGCTTTTCTCTGGACCTCACCCCCTCCTCCATCTTGACACTTCTTCACACACTCATTTTCTAACTTTCCCTCTATATGCCCCAACAACCTCCTCACTACCTATTGCCACCATACTAAGTTGTTCTCTTACTTTGTAATTCTACTTCATTTTGCTCCATGACATTTCACACATCCATTTGATCATTTTTATCTCTCTTCCTTCCATTTCTACTCCAAGTTCTTTTATTGGCCATGTCTCACTTCCATAACACATACTACTTTTCACACAGCTTTCATGAAGTTTTCTCTTCAATGCCAGAGAAGCTAATTTAGATCTTCTCTCACACTGGGGGCAGCTCCATTGATCTCAGAATCTTCTCCTTCAGTTGCTCTTTACTTTTTAATATCCGTACAAGATCAATGACATACAAAGCACTCCCATGGCAGTCCTTCACATACTTCTCTGATCAACACCAACAACTCTATCATGAGAAACAAATAACTCAGAATGGATTCTTGGTGTAGCCCCACAATTTTTAACATCCTTATCTGCTGTCTTGACTGCATTTCATGCTTCTTCAGACTGCAGATTGCCATCACCGCTGGCATTAAACGTTCATCCACAGCTAGTTGGAGGGAGCTGCTGAGTATGTCATATTATGTGACTGCCCTTCACTTAAGTGTGGTGCCAACTGTTTCTGACTGGCTAGTATTATGCCTTTCTTACTTTTGCCTGACAACAAAGGTCACGTATGTTGTTCTCTTCCAAGGCATGAAAGCAAAATATATATTGATAATGTTTACTTTATTCAAGATTCTTTTCTACACCATTGTCTCAACCATCTTCTTCATTTGCTCTAAAATCCTGACCTCTTGATTTGACCTAGAAACCAATTGATCACCTTCCTTTGTGGACTGGAATGAAGACACTTATCTCCTAGTCTTCAGCAATCCTCACAGGTCTGTCAAACATTTAACTCCATGATATTCTGTTACCCTTTCTGACATCACTATAGCTATGCCTACTGCTTTACCTGTCTTCAGCTTTTCAGCACTTTTTGACTTAATCTTTTGCAAACATAAGGCTAGGTCCTTTTGTTTTCCCATAATGGACAACATTATCCCATTTGTCCCCCTCCTTCAACACCTTTGCCATGTACTTCTTCCAGATATCATTAATCCCATTAAAATCAATCACGATGGTCCCATCAGTATTTTTGAGCAATTCCCACCTACTACATCCTGTTTTTATTTTGCCATTTGCTGCTCGACCCTGAACACTTTCCTCTTTCCTTCCCTGTTCTGCAGCTTACTTGCAAATTCCCAGATTTTCACAATAGCTTTTCTAGCATTCTGGTTTGTTTCCGTATAGACTGCATTTTTGCCTACTTAGTTTGTTTTCTAATACTCTATACAGCATTTTATTTTCTCCTCAATCACTTTCTCCACATCAGCTTTCCTACTACCCCATCTCCTTGTGTCTCTACGGCCCCTAGTCCAACCACCGAGTACCACCACTCTTACTTCCATCATCTCAAAAAATGTATTGTTTGCCCTCTCTTCATTTAGTTTCCAGACCTTCTACTTGTATTACCCTCTAACTAAGAGTTCTCATACCCCTAAATGATGTTGAAATAAACACCCTTCTCCATGGATCAACCTCATATTTTTTCAACATGTCCCACTTGTCTTTCCATATCAACAAGTAGTCTATCATACATTTCTCACCATGAGATTCAAATATAATCAACAGAGTTTCCCCCTTCTTAAAAGCTGGTAAAAGCAGAAAACCATTTCCATTGCATCACTAAAATCCAGAATTCTCTTATCCTCAATATTTATTATACCAAAGGTAAAGCTCCGGTGAACACCCTCATAACCAGCATCACTGGTGTGAACATACCTATTCAAGTTGCTACTCACTGTAAGGCTCCTGAGACATCACTCAAATCGACCTCCTCCAGAACTCTTCTTTCTCTTCATCACTTCTGTCAAACTGCAGAGCATATCTCAAGACTATAGCTCATCAGTTGTTTACTAGTAATTATCTTAACTCATCCTATTCAACTCCAGCATTTTGTCCGCCCATTCACCTGACAAAAGTACACCAAAAGCAGCATTAACATCAGTGCCCCTGTGCCAGAATAAGTTGTACCCATCACTACTTCCACTAGTAATCTCTCTCTTTTAGCTTCTCATTGATGAACACAGCACACATCTACTCTTCTTCTGTACAGTACTTCCACCACAATTGTCATATACTTGATATTCTAAGTCAAAGTCCTTTCAATTTTGTGCATTGCCATGAAAGTGTCCTCTCCACTGTGCATAAGTTGTTGGACTATCTTAAATAGGGTTCTCCCACATGAGGATGAGCAAGGTTCCCCAGAATCCTGTTTGACACAGGTAGGTGGTGATGTCCATGGCCTACTACAGGCTGTATTCTGTCCGTGATTTGCACCTTTCATCAATGGGAGCATGTAAGATCTGGCACCAAACTCCCTTAACCACATTTCACAACGCTCAAGATGGAGAGTGCCTTCCACTAACACAAAGTTACATCGGCAAACCCTAAGCATGTGACTTAGACCTCTTGCAGTAAAAACACAGACCAAAAGAAGATACATAATTATTATTTGTAATAGAATAAAGGGTCTCAATATTTTACAGGATACAAGTTTTGTAAAGATTTGCAAATAAGCCTGATGGTAACTGTTCACCTACGTGAAACTGCTAGAGAAATATATTAAGAATATTTTGGAAAAATTCCCAAAGAATAACAAACATGCAAATCCAAATCCATGTCTTTATGATGCAGAATTTTAAAAAAAAATCACAGCTCTTATTCTCTTTGCCTAACACGTATGTATAGCACAGTAATATGAAGAAACATGTTGCCTATAATTCTTTGAAAGCAAAATGCATCATCCCACTCATCCCACAGACAAGTCAGTGGTGGGTGGGAGTACAAACAATCCTCTAAAAAAATCTAACATTGCATGAGCAAATATGAATGTAAAAAGCAAATAAACATTATTCATTAAGAATTACTGAGCTTTCCAAATTTAGTAAAATTCTGAAGTAGGGTTCAAGTCAGGATGACACTGTGTAGAAACTCCAATGTGTGCGTGTTAATTACATGAGGTGTAAACCATGTTTCAGTCAACTCACATTTCTGTCCTGGTTGAGTCATAATGATGATGGAAAATGAGGTGGGTGGGTGGGTGCACAGGAAAAGACCACTAGACATGCACAGCTGTGCAGTGTGAATGAAACTTAAGTGCACAGTTAGATGATTGTCTACAGTGAAACTTAGCACATGCGGTTCAGGATTTTCAGAAGCCATTTACAACAATTGCTGCATCTTCTTTGGATCTTGTTTGCTTGTTCTTATCTCTTAATCAAGAGCGTCAACAGTAAAATGTGTAGTGTAAAGCTGAGGTGAATAAGGCAAGCTACAGCTTGTACTGAAATGCTAGTTTTGAAAGTTCAGTAGATATTTTTTACTTTGTTTAACCTGTGTGGATTGAAACTAATCAGTACATTAATGTAGAAGAGAATGTGCATTTCTACAGCCTGTCATGTTGGTCAGCTGGAGACAGAGTTGCTGTGCTTATTGGTGAGTGGTGATTGAATTCATTATTAATCATGTAAATTTAGCCATCAATCTTCAAACCTGTTGGATCCATTTATGGGATGGTGGGGTACAAGAGCCCATCCTGGCTATAATTACACTGTAATTTTTACAACACTGAATTGTACTTAATTCTGACAAAAATGTTTAGACATTAGACCTTTAGAACATCAGAACACTTGAAAAACCGTTGATGAGAACAGGCCATTCAACCCAACAAAGCTCACCAATCCTATCCACCTTCTGTAATTTCTCCAAAACAACATCAAGCTAAGTTTTGAATGTTCCTAGGGTCCTACTGTCCACTACACCACTTGGTAACTTATTCTGTGTTTCTAAGGTTCTCTGTATGAAGACAAACTTCCTAATCTTTGCACAAAATTTACCTTTAGCAACTTTCCAACTGCGTCTTTGTGTTCTTGTTGAACTCATTTTAAAGTAAGGGTCTCAATCCACTGGGCTAATTCCATTGGCTTTTGCATGTATATGCTTTAAAGGTTTGCCTGGCTGGCTAGATGTTGTCAACATAGACAGAGTGACACAGAGTGAGGCATTGTGCTCTGAATCTGTGAGCAGTGCTTCAGAACCCTATAAGGGCACAAGAGGAACAGAAAGGCTATACAGAGCTGGTAGAGACATTCTAACCTTTTAAACAGCTCAATGATACAACCACACCAGGTAGCCTCATTTATAAAACTTTGCATGGATTCAAGCATGAACATATGCGCCCACCAAAAAAAAAAAAAAGATTTATTAAAACTGCTGTATGTGACTATCTAAAATGTTTACCGTTTACAAATCAAAATCACCTTGTAAATACTGTATTGTATTTGTACATGAATGTGCCTTGAACGCCACCGTGAAACATCCATATATGGAGCATACTAATCTGCCTCATATACACACACAATCATAGTGTTGCAGAACTTCATTGGCTGGTAGAGTAGCATCCCACCTGATGCATCGAAACACTGGCTGTATTCCACAGTTGAGGGAGAAAGATCATGCGCAACATTATAGTGCTTCTCCACTGCATTCTGGGAGTCTAGGAAATGCGTAAGGTACCAGTGTCTGAGCGGGTAGCCACTGTCACCTGTCACATGAAATGACATGATTGCTGTTACGATGAATAGTATACGGTACATAAAACAATGAGGGTTCAACCAGTTACCTTATCAATAAGCCAGTATTATCAATATAGCATTGTGACATCTGTCAAAGCTACTTTGTCTTAAAATAGATGAATCACGGGCTGACCCAGGCCACAGAGACATGATGTTTCTCAGTCAGTTGTGCATTAATGGAATGTCACTGCTCACAGTTAACAGAAGCAGCTTCATTCTCACTAGATGCCCTTGTTGCAATATGAGTACATAAACTGCTCTGATTCCGTTAGGAGTACCAGATGCTGCAAATTGCCTGTTATGTTTTATGTATGTACATCCACACCATACTCGAACTGAATGATGTACCTCACTGGTCAATTAATGGCTTGCAGCACAGCAGACATGATGGAGTGAAGCTTTGCTGAGATATTCCTGACATGTTGGCCAGTTCCCTGAAAAGTGACAACGGATAGGCTATATAAAGTATGAAAAAACCAAACAAGTTCTTCAGTACAAATACACAGCATTGGCCATCTTTAAAGGGACCTGAAATGCAGTCTGCACATCATAATTAGCACATTTGACGTTTAATATTTGTCATGTCAACACACATTATAATAATGGGTTAGTGATATGAATTATTATGCAGGCAAGTCATCATTTAGCTAGTTTGCTGCAATTCCCTACTTGATCAAGGAAGTTGTCATTTCCCAGTTTCTCCAAACGTTGCATACAAAGGGGTCAGTGTTCCTACGTTAAGTTTTCTGTTATATTCTTCTCATTTTAAGAAGACAAGACACAATCTAATGCACTTTTTGATGCATTACAAACACCACAGCTAGATACTCTCAGTGCAGAGGAATTCGATAAACCTCTGACACTCTTAGAATTACTAGATGCCAAAATCTTACTTCAGAGTGGAAAAGCAGGTGGCCCTGATGGCTACCCTGTTGAATTTTACAAAAAAAATTAGATTACGTTAGCTCCTCTTTTATTAGAAAAATGTATATTCACCAAAAATTAATTACTGTCTTTCTTAAGAAAAATAAGGACTTACTACAATGTGCATCATACAGACCAATCTCACTTCTGAATAACAATGTTAAGATTCTCTCCAAAGTTTAAGCTAGAAGGACTGAGAAAGTGCTTCCTGTAGTAATATCATAAGACCAAACCAGATTTATTAAAGGCAGACACTTAACTTCTGTTTAATGTAATATATTCACCCATAAACTCTAACACCCTGGAGATCTTTTTATCTTTGGATGCAGAAAAAGCATGCAGTATGGTTAAATGGGACTACCTGTTCACTTCATTGCACAAATTTGGGTTTTGCCAGAACATTTGTGCATGGATCAAATTACTATATACTAGTCCATAAGCTTTAGTCTGTATTAACAACATTATTGCAGACTACTTCAAACTAGAATGTGGTACTAGACAAGGATGCCCCTCATCACCCCTACTTTTTGCAATTGCCATTGAGCCACTGGCATTTCACTGTCGAAATGCTTATGCGATAAAGGGGATTATCAGAGAAGGACTTCAACAGAAAATATCACTAAATGCAGATGATATGGTGCTGTATATATCAGATGCAAAAAATTCTGTGACTACAGTCCTAACAGCACTGGCAGAGGTAAAAAAAGATATTTGAACTCCAAATTAATTTGAATAAATTAATTTTTTCCAGTGAACTCTCTAGCACACAACATTAAATTTGACACCTTCCCTTTTATCATCGCAGATCAGTTTAAATACCTAGAGGTAAATAAAACAAGAAAATATAAAGCTTCCTTTTTAACAAAATGTTGCTGTCTGTGTGGAAAAACTTAAACAAGACGTGATCTACTCTCTATCTCACTTTAGCAGGGAGAATTACATTGTCAAGATAAATATCCTTACTAAGCTTTCTATTTTAATGCTCCCCATATATATTAACAAATCATTTTTTAAGAAATTAGAATTAATCATAACCTCATTTATTTGAAATTTAAAATACCCATGCAGCCAAAGGGCAACCCTACAATGACCTAAAGCAGAAGGTGGAATGGCACTACATAACTTTTAATTTTATTACTGTGCAACAGATATACAAGCTCTAAAAACCTGGACATTGACAGAAATAGTTGAACACACACAAGCTTGGTCCACAATAGAAATAAAATCCTGCAGTACTTCTTTATATTCCATGCTCTCTACCTCAGTAAATACAAGTTATCGCCAATATATTAACAATCCAATTGTGCTTCACTCATTCAAAATATGAAACCAATGCAGGAAGCACTTCAAGACAGAGAAGCTTTTATCTGTGGCACCTCTACATGATAATCCCCTTTTTCTACCCTCTCAAACTTACACATTTGTTAAAGTTTGGAAAAAGTATGGGATTAAATCATTTAGAGATTTGTATATAGATAATGTCTTTGCATTCTACGAACAATTACACTCCAAATTTAGCTTCCCATCAACACAGTTTTCCACTATTTCCAAATTAGAAACTTTGCTAAGCGAAATCTGCCCAATTTTCCTCACCTCCCACCTATTTCTATATATTGATCAGTGCTGGGGACTCAGACAGCATTTCTATAATATATAAAACATTTTAAAGTTCCTTCCTTTCAAAGATCCCAGAGTACAGTAGGAAAAGGATCTCTTACTCAACATTTCAGAAAAGGAGTGGAAAGCAGCCATGCACAGAATTCACTCAAGCTCCATATGCACAAAGCATACAATTATTCAATTTAAAATCTTTTATCAAACACATCCATTTTGTTTAAAATTGTCCAAAATATTTTCAGGGCACTCCAACCTGTGAACGTTGCAATCGAGGTCCTGCCTCACAAGGCCACATTTTTTGGGCATGCATCAAATGAACATCATTCTGGACAACAATCTTGGCATGCCCATCAGACAGCTTTGGTGTCCCAATCACTCCTAACCCACTAACAGCTATGTTTGATGGTTTCCCAGATGGGCTTAAAGTGGAGATGAACAAACAAACTGTAATGGCCTTTACTTCACTACTAGCACATAGGCTTCTCTAACTCAACTGGAAGAATCCTAACTCAACTCTTTTAAGTCAGTGGGTAATTGATGTTATATATTATTTAAAACTGGAAAAAAAATCAAATTCTCACTTAGAGGATCTGTTCAAAAGTTTTTTTAAAACCTGGCAGGACCTAATCAATAACATTTTGGAATAAGCATTTATATTGGGGAAAAGGATTCTCTTTCCTCTTTTCTACTTTTAAAGTTTTACTCTGGCTATTGGCCTCTCTCTCTTAAGTTTGATTTGATTGTATGGAATGTTAATTGCTTTTATTAAAATAAAAAGAAAATTATTTTATAAATCCCAATGTTTGCATGCAAAGTTGCGTATACAAACTTTATAAATGGGACCCCAGGTCACAGTGACCCAGTCATCATATCTTTTCAAAAGGTCTCCATTACCTCAGAATTGACTGACCCAGAATTAGCCATTGAAAGGGTTTTAATCTCTGATAGTTGCACATTGAGATGAACTGGACAAAGGCTCACAATCAGGGAAGAAAAGAAATCAGATGAGAAAAAGTGAGATGGCAGATGATGAGTAGAGTGCTTGTTATGGTACCAATGAAGCAGAAAGGGGGTCTCTCCTTACTGGTAAGGAGGTCTGTTTAGTTAAGTTCAGTAGGGTTGTCATTTGTGTTTCTTTTCTTTTTCTATTTTCAACTATTTCTAAAATGTCACTCCAGAGATGGCACAAGCTCTCATAACACCTAGAAAACGTTGCAATTACTAATCTGAATTAGCATCACGTCTGGCAGAAGATAATTAATACATTTTGCAGAATTAAAAAAAATATGGAGGTATTGAGAGGACTGGCTGCTGTTTTTGAAATTTAGACTTACAATGTAGAGGTATATCATATAACAACACATCAGTGGCAACCTGGGGGCAAAATGTTAATGATGAGAAGTTAAAATATAAAAAAGTAATAACACAATCAGGGTTAAGAATGCCTTCGAGTAGTAACTTCAGGTAACTGCAGTAACCAAGACGCTGTTGTATTAAACTTTAAATAATAACATACTCAAACCAGCTTAATCCAAATATTATCTGAGAATCTGAGAACAGTCAACAGAATATATTCAAGTGACATGTGCAGAGGAGAGATGCTGGGTATATTGGGAGAAGAATGCTAAGGATAGAGCTGCCAGGGTAGAGGAAAAGAGGAAGGCCTAAGAGGAGGTTTATGGATGTGGTGAGAGAGGACATGCAGGTGATGGGTGTGACAGAGCAAGATGACGAGGACAGAAAGATATGGAAGAAGATGATCCGCTGTGGCAACCCCTAACAGGAGCAGCCGAAAGCAGAAGAAGAACAGATGTACCTTTAAATCAGAAATTACCCTTGCTTAACATATTCCAGAAAAAAATCTTCATATATAATTTTCGATTTTTTTGTTATTTCCATTAAAATTAAACACAAGATTAACATTTATCTAAATGAGTATCTACTCAAATATTAATCCAGCTTTTTTCTTGATATTGCATTATTCAGTCTTTTAATGGCTGCACTAAATTATTGAATCACTTGCACATTCACACCTGATTGATTAGACTGGATGCCGTGAAGAAGGGCAGATCCAATATGAACCCATCTGCCATCCCACTTGTGGCTCTTCTATAAGCTAAAGGACCGTTCTTCTTCCACAGGATGTCGTTAGTGATGTATTTTCAGCTATCGTTTTTTTTGGCCTCTGCTGATATTTGCGGCAGTAACAGCTGTACTTACCACCTGATTGCACATATAAGATTGCCAAACAGCTTGTGTGTCACAGTCTGCTAATATTTTGAAATGAAATATTCAAGTTGTACATGAATACAGAAAGCCAAGTACATCTTTTAATAGTTGGCTAATTTACAGAAAGGCATTACAGTTTAGCACAATTGTGCTTGTGATGGATGTATCTTGCTTTTTCTCCATTGTTATTATTGATCCAAATGTGGAGAGCAAAACAGCCCCCTCATATGCTCTGACTCCAAACCATCTACTAGCACTCTTTTTATTTTATAGGTAAAGACAGACTGTCTGCCACTCATGTTGCTTTTATTTGTTTATATGGGAAAAGAAAGAGGAGATCAATGACAAACTGGACTAAAACTATAAGTAATTTGTGATCAATTTAATCAATCTTCCTTCTGATATATGACAGACCATATATTTTATAAATATCTTGGCTTAGGGAAGATGAAATTCAGTCATTTTCAGACTCCTTTGTTGTTTACCAAGCTCAAACATCAGCAAACTGAAATACTTGAGTTTTCCTGTTAATGTTGTAGTCTGAAAGAACCAAAGCAAAACAAATCAGTGCCTTGTCTTGAATGACACAGTGAAAAAATAAAAAGCCTAAAATGCCACTCAAAGCATTTATGAGGTGGTAAGCGGAAATTTAAAATAAATTAAGGTTCACATAAACCAGCATGAAAGACATGTGCCAATCCAGGCCAATTAGCCTCAACAGACAGCTGCCAGGAGCCGCCAGCATAATTGAAAATAATATGCAGAGCTGAACACAAATTAATTTTAGGAGGCAATTAAGACAGAGAATTATTGCACTGGTTTTGAATCTCACAGGAAAATGTGAGGTGCCTCCATCAGATTTCCAGAGCAGATCTACAGCTGATCACTGATAGGCTGATAAGCCATCTTTCGAAATGGCAAAGTACAGGTGCTGAGAGAGGGGGATGAAGCTTTTCTATCCCTCAGCAAATTAAAGGGGCCTGCTAGGAGAATTCCAAATCATGTGCGGACCACTATGCCCAAATTCAGGTGTAGCTTAGTTGCTTTATATGGTGTATACGTAATGACTTTGGCACACTTATTCGCAAAAGCAAAACGCATGCCTGCACCCGGCCATGGCAGCGGAGCATAACAGTTCACTTGGCTATCATTTTTCTCTGAAGGAACTCCATAAGAATCATTAAGCTATGTCTGTGTTTGAATGCCATCCAATCGAAAATGCCCTAAAAGACAGAATTTCATGCATGACCTTTTATGCATTTTCAGCTCCAGCTTTTTATTTTTTTTTCATTCCAATCAATAATGCTAGCACTGTGTCTCATTTTACATTTTACAAAAGCTCATTTTTTCTTCAACAAAGTTTTAAAGAATTGAGGAACAGCATGTCAGAAGGCAATGAGAACGGGATAAAATATTCACCACTTTTAAAGCTATGGAAATCTATGAGCATATTGAGTCTGCATGATAAATTAGAAAACAAAATCTCTGGTGGCCTCCTAAACCTTATTAAATGTATTCATACACTGCAAACGTGAGAGAAAAAATAATGTATCTGTGTGTATATGTATATATATATTATATATATGTGCATTGAGTGTGTACTCCTGATGAGCCCAGAATGAGGGCAAAACACGTGTCGTGTACTCTTTGCATTTATTTGACAGTAAACTATTTTCAACCATTCTATGATCTGCTCCTCACAAACTGAGGGCACCGTGGCGGATGTTAGCAGATTGCTGGCCAACCACAAGCGTTACCTGGTAGGTAACCACCCATACAATCAGATTGTGGCACAGACTACGAATGCCGTGAATATATATATATATATATATATATATATATATATATATATATATATATATATATATATATATATATATATATATATATATATATACACATATATATATATATATATTATACAGGATGGCTGGGACACCTCCTTAATTGAAGAATGGGGGAGATGGCTTATGAAGGGCACTATCTCCCCCGAGCTGCTATTTTGCAGGTCTCCTGGGGTGCAATGGCACCTCAAATTTCCACAGAGCTATATGGGACTTGGTATTTGATGGGTCAGTCCTGTTGGATTCTGGGGGTGCTGCAGAGGCCTACTTTGGCTTCCGCCACACCTGGGAGTGATTCCAGACCTCCCTAATGAGTCACCTGGGATACTCCTGGATGTGGCTTAAAAGGTGCCAGTGGCTACTACTCTGGGAGCCAGAGTCAGGAGGAGGTGGACGAAGCTTGCCAGAGGAGGAGTGGAGACGAAGGGACAGAGAGAGAAAAGGAAGAAGGAACAGAAAGCACCGTGTTTATTGTGCCTTTGGGTGCTTAGTGTACTGTGGGGAGTGAGAGAAAAGCAGTGAAAAATGGTGGAGGCAACAGCATGCTCTGGGGTTGTGTTTCAGTGGTATGGACTAGAAGAATAGCCATTTTTGAGGAAAAGCTAAATGGAGCAAAGTGCAGGTACTGTATATCCTTAATGAAACCAAGCTATAAAGCACTCTGGACCTCAGACTGGACTGAAGTTTAACCTTCCAACAAAACAATGACCCTAAGCAGAAAGCAAAGTCAACATAGGAGTGGTGCAGGGTCAACTATCTGAATGTTCTTGAGTGGCCCAAACAGAGCTTGGATTTGAACCTACTTGAACATCTGTGGAGAGATCTGAAAATAGCTGTTTACTGGCAGTTTCCATCCAACCTGACTGAGCTTGAGAGAATCGGCAGGTAAGAATGGCAGAAGAAAAACAAATCCAGAGGTACAAAGCTTGTCACATCATAAACAAGGAGACTCTGAGCTGTAATTGCTGCCAAAGGTGTTTCAACAAAGTACTGACTAAAGGGTATGCATACTTTTGTAATTTTACATTTTTTTATAAATTCGCAAAAAAATCCAGTTTGCTCTTTGTCATTAGGGGTATTGAGAGTTGTTTGAATTAAAACAATGTTAGCATAAATGAAGGGGTCTGAATAGTTTCCGAAGATGCTGTGTGAGATACAGTATATATAGTTATGTATGTGCATTAGACAGTCAACCTCCGGGCTCATGATTAGTAAGCACTACCACACTGGGACACAGTTGCAATCAACAACTGTCTTCTCTTTTTCCAGCCAGAGCTCAGAGAAGACACTTCAACTGACTCCGACCCTTCCGCTCCAGGAGCTATAAGAGCAGGGCACTCCCAGAAGGAGGGGTGTCATTTTGGGGAGAGCAATTTGTCAGACTGATCCTGAAGTCTGACCGCTCTATAGAGCTTTATTAATCTTTTGCTCCTTATAGTGCCATTGTGCACCTATTATACTGTACATTATTTAGATTATTTATTTATAAAAGCACATTTAAAACAACAGAGATTGCTCCAAAGTGCTGTACAAAAAAAAACAACATTAAAAGAAACACAATACAAACAATCATACAAAAGCAGATTAATAAAACAACCAATTGTAACATCCACCACAATCCCATCATACACAATGAAAGACAGAAGAAAACCAGTAGGTCTTAAGCCGACTTTTATACTTGTTTAACTTTATTATTTCAAAAATGGGGTGACCTGTTTGGCACCCCAACATTTCTTATGGATTAGTGCACTCTTTTTGGTCAGCAGCTAACATATACAGTATATATTTATATACAGTGCATCCGGAAAGTATTCACAGCGCATCATCACTTTTTCCACATTTTGTTATGTTACAGCCTTATTCCAAAATGGATTAAATTCATTTTTTTCCTCAGAATTCTACACACAACACCCCATAATGACAACGTGAAAAAAGTTTACTTGAGGTTTTTGCAAATTTATTAAAAATAAAAAAACTGGCAGTGGCAGCCAGTTATTTTTGTCTTCTTTTAAATTCATAAGAGTGAAAGCACTTAAAAGCCAAAGCAGAAACCTAAGAGAGTAAAATATTTTAAAAAGTGACACTAAGTGCCAAGATGCTAAGTAGATGAATTAAATTATGGTTTACATCAAGAAAGCTCAAGACCACACAAAAGACTCTTAGCACTGGAAGGAGTAAAGCAAGAAAGCATGGAGTGAGCAAGCCTAGAAGCATCTAAAATTTTACTCTACAAATAAAAGAGGAATTTATTGTATTTATCCTTTATATATGAATCCATTTATCCAGTTCAGTGTCATTCGGAATCACAGCCTATCTTGCTTTGTACAAGAATGTGCACAAAGAAGGAAAACCAATCATAGACGGGGCCACCAGTCCATCTCAGGGCACATGCTCTCACAAAATCTAATAACCGGCCAGTTTTAGAGTCACTTATTAATATAACACATGTCTTTAGGATGTGGGAGGAAAACCTGAAGTACTTGGAGAAAAATATATTCAAGAATGAGGAGTAAGTACTGTTCAAATTACACACAAGGAGTGCCTGGGATGATATTTGATACTCTGACTGCGAAGCTATGATGCAGCAGTGTTACTGAGATGATGAGTTCATTTCCACATGTTGCAACCAAGGGGTGTTTGAGTTGGGTGAGAATACTACCTGACAAAATCTTGTAGTGTAACAGGCGTCTGATAGTTTAATCTGATGAAGACACGGGCACAAAGGAAGCCATAATCATACATTAGCAGTTAATACAGGTGCATAGGCAAAACAAATTTTCCTTCATTTTTCAAACTTGCTTTTCAAATTTGTTAAAACGGGGTAAAACGTGTTCACCCAAAAATTGGTTCAGTTGAGAGCAATGTAATTCCAGTCCTCCTTGTTTACTTCATGAAACGTTTTCGCTCAAGTTGCTAGCTTAAGTTTACATCAGTTGCAGAAAGAGTGAGGTACAAGCTAAGACAGCACCTCAAGGTTAGGGCTGCTCCATTTGTAGGAGACATTGCTGTCTTTCATTGAAATTCATCCAGAATTTCATTTTTGAAGATAGTGTGTACCCAAGCCTGGAGCTGTATGAGACACCAATGCAGTGAAGTAGATGTAAATGGGTGGGCCACAACTAAAGTAAGCAGAAGGAAAGAGATGGATAATGTCCAAGGGAGTTAAGCACAAAGTCAAAAGTATCCAACCATTTTGAGTTAAAGCGGGACAGTAACTATGATACTTTCGGGGTTGTAGTTAGGACTGAAGAGACGAAAAAATGGGATACAACAGCAACAGAGTGTCAATATGCTCCTGGATTTAGTTGTCATCATCCATATCAGAAAACAGCTGACAAATGTACTGTAAGTAGACTGTTAGCACTGCTATCACAACTTTAGAAGAAACTGCAGTGTTTTGTTTTTATTTTCTTTTGCTTACTATTACTGTGTTAATTCAATATTGTTGACTGAATTGTTGATTGAATCAGTTGCTTTGATGTCCCATTCTACTGGGACATACTCACCACATACATTATGGTGTGTGATATCATAGAGGACAATTTATTTAAAATTGTGCCACATGTTAGAATGTCATCTGTGCCCACTGCTTCTTTAGCCACTTTGAGTTTTGTTTTGCCCCATTGCTTGCCCTGCCTAGAATGAACCAGGAACCACATAGAAATGTTATTGGATCAGAAGATGAAACATAATCAAAAAATTCTTAACCAGAGATTCTTCCAATCTTTCTCTTAAGCCAAAATACAAGCCAGAATTCACCTTGGGATCACTACTCTAAAAGTTAAACCGAAGCCACTACCTATAACAATGGGTCACCACAATTTGGTAACAAAGCTATAAAATGGCAGTGCCCATAAAACAGAAGTGGTGTTGAAAAAAAGGCCAAGATAACGGCCTTAAAACTAACTCAAAACAAAAAAAGCAAATGCTGGATTTGAATTGCTTGGGCGTCAAAGCCCCAGAAATAACTTTTTCCAATGACCAGAAAAATTAAATAAAAATACTGATAATAACATTGTTTAGTTTGCCATTCTCTGATCTTTACTCTTACTATCTCATCTGACTATTGCCTTAAATTTCAGCCACATGATTGTCAATTTGTTTTATCAATTTGTTACAAGGATAGATCGAGCAGTCACAACATCTGCGTGAGAAATTTGAACAGCTGTAGTACTTACAGTAGTAAAACACTAAAGAAACCCGCCTGAATCCTAGAAATGGAAATTTGCATAACCTCATAGGATATGTATTAGGTAGAAAAGACAGACAAGCTGGAAAACATGGAGGATATTCTACGGGCACAACAGAGAATTTACATAAGCGGCTGCTTCAGTTAGTAGATTAGCCACATCATTGTCATAATATTTGGGTTTAAAAAGTCAACTAACATGCCAAAAGGCATACTGGGGAAAAGGTAGACAGTGGTGCCAACAAACAACTTCACAACAATATTGAAAATATGAACAGGATGTTATGTTAATGGGTTACTTTAATTACCCAGATATAAATTGAGAAAACCAACCAATTAGTGGAGAATAAGAACAGGAATTCAAAGATGTAATTAATGATGGTGTTTTTAGCTCAGTATGTCAAGGTACATTTGAAAGAAACATGTCAAAATTGACCATACTTTGCATTAATCGACAAAAAATGTAGAATACTGAGGTTCTTGTTTTGAATAGAACCAATAAACCTAAAAAAATAAACAGTGAATAACTTCTATATGGAATAATGGGATAGAGTTAAAAACATATAATTCATATAATATAATGAAGAATAATCCATCCATCCATCCATTTTCCAACCCACTGAATCCGAACACAGGGTCACGGGGGTCTGCTGGAGCCAATCCCAGCCAACACAGGGCACAAGGCAGGAACCAATCCTGGGCAGGGTGCCAACCCACCGCAGGACATGAAGAATAATCTCACACCAAATATTGGGAGCAACAGAAAATTTAACAGATCACTTCAGTGGAAGGGAAAAATGAGATTAGATGGAAATTCCTGAAGAAAAGATGACTTATGAGAAAAAACATCTCTTGTGCTTACTGTACATCTTATGAGCACATGATAGCAACAGATCAAAGGGAAGTTAGAAATATTAAAGGAAGTTAAAGAAGAATATTGCTGATAGTCCAAAAGTTGATCTTAACATACTTTTTCAGCATTTAGAGAATAAGAGACCAATCAAGGAAGAAGTCAGTTGCAGTAGGAACAGCAAGATTAAAATAAAATATATGGATATGGAAATAACAAATACTAGACCTTTCTAAATATCTGCGTTTGCTGTTAAAGATGCTCCCACACAACTTCTTCCTGCCATTTTTCACTCACTGCTGCTTTCAAACAACTTCTTTAACCAAGAACACAGAGCGTGGACAGAAACAGGATAGGAGTACATTTTATACAAATACTAGCCAACCCATGGCGTAGCATACGCCGCATAATTATGTATTGATGGGTGAACATTTCCTGAAAGACACAGTTGTCCAAATGGGGTGGGTTTGAGGATACGACTGTAAGGGAATGAAAAGATGGAACTCTGGAGAGAGCAACATACAATTGTCCGTGACTGAAAACTGGAGGACCACCGCCGCGCCCCCACCTCCCAGAGCGAGGGATGGGGCTGGACAGCAGTCAGGCGCGGAAAAGCGGAATGGGGGGAGAGGGGAAGGACGCCCAGGGAGGACGCCCTTTCCGCCCCCTCCGTCTCTCCAGAGAGAGGGCGGGGAAGCGGGCCCGAGAGGTTTCGGGTCCTAACCATCCAATGATGGGTCAGCACAACCAGTAATGATCCTTCCGCAGGTTCACCTACGGAATTACGACTTTTACTTCCTCTAGATAGTCAAGTTCGATCGCCTTCTCAGCGCTCCGCCAGGGCCGATCCAAGGACCTCACTAAACCATCCAATCGGTAGTAGCGATGGGCGGTGTGTACAAAGGGCAGGGACTTAATCAGTGCGAGCTTATGAACCGCACTTACTGGGAATTCCTCATTAATGGGGAACAATTGCAAGCCCCGGTCCCCATCACGAATGAGGTTCAACGGCTTACCCACGCCTCTCAGCACCGGGTAGACACACGTTGATCCATTCAGTGTAGCGCGCGGTAGCCCCGGACATCTAAGGGCATCACAGACCTGTTATTGCTCAATGTCACATGGCTGAAAGCTTAGCAGCTGTGATAGCTTTACACTCCAGTACATTGCGGTGAATGCTGGTAACAGTCAGGCAGGCGGGCGGGTCAACAGGCGTTCTCATCCCATGGTTTTAAAGTTGGTGGGCGCGGCTCTGTGAGTTGGCGGGTCGTGGCTATGTTGTGCGTATCCCATGCTTGTCTTGCGTGCCCTGTCAGCTTCTTAGTGAATTATATATATAGATTAGGAAATATGTCCTCACTTGGAGGACTGCAGATACTTAGAACAGGTTTTCAAGCAGTATGGTTGAAAACAACACCATAGTACTGTCAAATCATGCTTACTTTTTTGTGTTCCTATATACAATGCTGTAAATGCACACAAATGTATATTTTATAAACCTCAAACCTTTTCACACACCACAAACTGTTATCATATCTCACATATATTAACAAATGCAATGCATTTTACCTAACGATTCTTATTGCTCCCAATATTGCACTCCACTGAATGTCATCTTCTGGTTGTTCCACTTTTTATGCAAAAACAAATGTGATTTTTGATATTTCAAAATTCATTTTTTTAATTTGACTCATTTCACTGACAAAAAAATAACTAAACTTAATGCAACACTCCAGATGCTCCTTCCATAAGACTTGGCAGAAATCTATTATGTTAGCCCATGTGACCTGATAGGATTAAGCTCCAGAATTTCAAAGTCTAATAAAAATATGATAGCATTTTTTTCATACTAGAAATCATAGGATTTTTTATTGAATCAGCAACCTTTCTCTTCAGTACTTAAAGCCTAATTCCTTCACAGAATGCTGCTGACCTGAGGTGTCTCTTATATGGACCTCTACTTTCTCCAGTAAGTTTTTGCAGACAGAAGAAATATGAGACAAGTGTTCTTTTCGATTAATATGTCAGCTGCCTCATTACAGCAGCCTGTGAGGAGATATAAGGCTGGGTCACTGGATCAGGAGTCCCAGATTAGCCGACAAAGCTAAGGTTTGTCAGAAATGATTGATGAAGGAGGAAGATAAAAATGGATACGTTGGGAAGTGGGATCTAATGCAGTTTTCTGCTGTTAAAGGTTGTTTCAGGGTGCATTTGGCACAACAGGGGCACGTAACAGTTTATGTTATGATGGCAGCCCAGACGGTTTATGTCAAAAGTAATCCTTAAAATCAATAAACCAACTTGTCAAGTTTATGAGAAGATTGTCTAAAGATGGACTGGGCAATTTCATGATGCTGAGTCTTCTACGTTAATGTCATGAAAAGGCAAACAACATAGATAGGCAGAGAGATTTAATCATTTTATGACATATAGCAACCGAAAGTGTCAGGTTTTATGGTTGCTTCTATTTTCTACTGGGTGATCAACAATCTCTCACCACATTTACAATTCCTTCTGCCATTGTTAGTGATATTTATCAGTACTGATGGTGCTAAATACAAAAAAAGAAGAGAACAATGTCTATATTTGGTAAGGGAAAATCTAATATATAAAGCTGAGTGTGTGTTTGTGTGTGAGTTTGTGCTTGTTCAGTTCACAAATCCAGTTTACAAAAATGAACATGGTGCCTCTTCCTGGGTAGTGCCTGGTACCCCTGTTTGTGTTTGTCCAGTAAAGCAACACCATTGAACGTATTTCCACCAAATTGTGCACAGATTCCCAGTTTGTACTGGAGAAGCTGTAAGATTCCTAGTAGCTTATGAATCTGCAGTGTATTTGTTAAATTTACTACTGTTGATTTTTATTATTAGCTGGTGTTATCATTTATTTTACCGTCTATTTCAAATTCTTATATATATATATATATATATGTGTTGTTACATATGGACTCCTAGGGACCACCTTGCTGACTATATTTAGAAAAGCACTGGTGTTAACCTTCTTCTTCTCTTTCCTTCACTCCATTTTGGAGAAAAAGACAAGTGACAAGACCTAGCCCCACATACTGTACCCCGAGTTGGACTCACCCATTCCACCCTAGATACATTAAAAGCAGGCATCCAGAGAAGCAGTACGTCTGATCAGACCCATAGCCTTCTGAGATGGATCTGCACAATAACAGATTTGAAGACAGAGAAGATGGCAGTCTTTCCTCTTTCTTTTGCAGCTGCAGCAGGTAATTCTGTCTGTTTGATGGATATCTTAAAGGGGGTGACCCAGCTGGTGTCCCAATGACACTTTTTTGTCGCCCCTTGGTCTGTTCCATTTATATAAATACAAATACATAGTTAGACTCACGTATTATGCTGAACTAGCACAGGGAAGCAAAAGAGTGTGATGCTACTGCTATCTTTTTCTCCATCTATTTCCTTAAAATGGAGGAAGAGAAACCACCAGAAGACCAATGAGGTCACTTTCTGCACCCACAGAACTACATTCCTTTCCGTCTTTATCGTGCCTCAGAAAACTGTCTTTGCCTAAGTGCATCACACCACGCCTCACGGAGCCCATGTTTACTTTTTGTTTTCATCCTTTAGACACTCACACTAAAAGGGGCATCCTCAGGGACCCCAACTCTTATTTTCTTGGTTCTTATTTTTTTTTTCCACAACATTCATACAGTATATGTACATTTTTTTACTCTGAAAGTGAGTTGAATTGGGTTGAGAATGTATTATCATATGCAGAGTAAATCTTAACTCTGTGAGCTCTTCAAGCCACCAGTATACACAAATTAATCACAAAACAATACACTTAATGTACTAATAGACAATAGATAAGAAAAATAGAGCAGTGCAATGTACACAAATATAGTGCAAATACTATGAGCATTATGTAAACATATAAATCAGAAGGTGAGACTGAAAAATATAATCCAAAAAACAAACATGTAATGTAGCTATCATAATTCAAGTATCTATCTATCTATCTATCTATCTATCTATCTATCTATCTATCTATCTATCTATCTATCTATCTATCTATCTATCTATCTATCTATCTATCTATCTAATTCAATAGGTAAATGGAGTGGTTACATTACTGGCTGGACCCACATACCAGCAAAGTCAGATATTGTGAGGGGAAGAGGAAATGGACAGGAATCATTCACAAGTCTAATTGTCTACAGATAAAAACTGTTCCGTATTCTTGTAGCCATTGCTTTCAGATTACTAGGACAGCAGTTTTTCACTTAAGAAATATAGCAAAAGTTAGACCTCTTATAACATTGCAAGATGCTGAGAAATTAGTTCACGCGTTTGTTTTTAGTCGACTAGATTACTGTAACGCACTTCTCTCAGGACAACCCAAAAAAGACATCAAATCAACTGCAACAAGTACAGAATGCAGCTGCTAGAATCTTAACTAGGAAAAGAAAATCTGAGCACATCTCTCCAGTTTTGATGTCACTACACTGGTTAGTTGTGTCATTTAGAATTGACTTTAAAATACTGCTTATGGTTTACAAAGTCCTAAATAATCTCACTCCGTCCTATAACTCGGAATGACTCTCACCTTACACTCCAAATCATAACCTTAGATCTCCAAATGAGTGTCTGCTTGCAATTCCAAGAGATAAACTTAAAAGAAGTGGTGAGGTGTCCTTCTGCTGTTGTGTACTTAAAATCTGGAATAGTTTACTGATAGAAATCCACCAGGCTAATATGCTAAAAAAAACTGCTAAAAACCAGTTACTTTAACATGGCTTTCTCATAGCTTCATTTTAGTTTAATCCTGATAGTCTGTATATGCATTTAATTATCATTATCATTCATGGTGGCTCTGAAATCCATACTAACCCCTATTTTCTCTGCTATTCTTTTTCAGGTTTTCTTTGGTGGCAATCTGCGCCACCACCACCTGATCAAAGCACCATGCTGTCCCTACATTGATGGATAAAAGGCCAGAAGTCCACATGACCGTCATCGTCAAGTTCTTCCATGTGAACCCTGAATACCATGAGGACTGATTGAGGTCATTTATGTTAGGTAGAATGCCTAGAGGGTGCTGGGTGGTCTCGTGGCCTCGGGACCCCTGCAGATTTTACTTTTTTTTCTCCAGCCGTCTGGAGTTTTTTTTTTTTTTTTTCATTCTCCCTGGCTATCGGACCTTACTTTTATTCTATGTAAATTAGTATTGCCTAATTTTATGTTGTATATTTTGTCTTTTTTTCTCTTTCTTCATCCTGTAAAGCACTTTGAGCTATGTTTATCATCATCATTTGTATGAAAATGTGCTATATAAATAATTGTTGTTATTGTTGTTGATTCACACTCCTATAGCATCTGCCTGGTGGTAAGCATGTGAATAGACCGCTTTGTGGGTGGGTGCTGTCCTTTCTAATGCTGTGAGCCCTCCTGAGATCTCTGGAATGGTTAATATCCTCTAGAAGTGGAAGAGCGGTCCCTGAAATGGTTTGGTAGGTCGACCACTAACCAACATATGCAGAGCAGTTACCAAACCAGACTTTGATGGCATTGGTAAAAATGCTCTCTTTAGTTCCCCCATCAACGCCACCAAGGATTCTGGCTACCAAATTTCTTTATCTTTCATAGGAAATAGTAATGCAGTTGAGATTTCTTTACTAATTGAATAGTAATGTGGGACCATGTAGGATTCTCACTAATATAAAAGCCAAGAAATTTTAAGGCTTCCACTCTTTTCAGTTCTGCCTCACCAATGTACAGTGGTGTATGCTGTTCCTCCATTTTCTGTGTATCCACAATCATCTCCTTTGCTTTAGCAATATTTAAGAAGAGATTGTTATTTTGGAACTGCACTAAATTAGATTATTTTGTACTTTATTTTTCTCAAGTGGATATTCAAAGTTAACGGATTTACCACCTCCATCCTGAAGGATGTTCTCATCTCTCCCAGTAATCTGTCCAATGACTATGGTATCACCCACACATTTTATGATGCTGGCATTATTCTGGGAGGCAACACAGTCCTTCAAAAAGAGGGTATAAAGCAGAGGGCTTAGCACACAGCCCAGAGGAGTCCCTATATTTAAAACCCTTTTGTTGGAAATGCAGTTCACAATACAGAATACCTGAGGTGTGCCTGTTAGAAAGTGCAGAACTCAATTACAGATGGTGGATGGCAAACCAAGGGTGAGGAGCATCTGTCAGTTTTGATGGCACTCATGTACTGAATGCAGGGCTGTAATCAAAAAATACATAAAATAATTTATATATGGGCAGCACGGTGGCGCAGTGGGTAGCACTGCTGCCTCGCAGTTGGGAGACCTGGGAACCTGGGTTCACTTCCCGGGTCCTCCCTGCGTGGAGTTTGCATGTTCTCCCCGTGTCTGCGTGAGTTTCCTCCGGGCGCTCCGGTTTCCTCCCACAGTCCAAAGACATGCAGGTTAGGTGGACTGGCGATTCTAAATTGGCCCTAGTATGTGCTTGGTGTGTGTGTTCGTGTGTGTCCTGTGGTGGGTTGGCACCCTGCCCGGGACTGGTTCCTGCCTTGTGCCCTTTGTTGGCTGGGATTGGCTCCAGCAGACCCCCGTGACCCTGTGTTCGGATTCAGCGGGTTGGATAATGGATGGATAATGTATATATTTCTTACTTATTTCAGTACCTATTTATTAAAAATGTATTTTATGCCAGCACACCTGAAATGTGCGATGTAAACTGATTTCAAACAACCAGACCAAAGATGCCAAGCCTGCTAAAAGAAGACAACATAAAAGCCAATGAATGCAATGAATACTTAATGAAGAGAAATGGGATAAGCCACATTAGACCACATTAAGCCATAATTAACATGTCTACTGTATGGAGTGCATTAAATAACATTTTGATCCTAATCAATAAACAATTCACTTCAATTTATTTTAAAACCTGTCTTCCCTGTAGATCACTTCTGAGCAATGCACACGCTCTTATACTCAAAATGAAACACAAACACACCACAGAAACAATAATAAAGCACAAAACAGGCAGGTAATAAATAACCGTCCAATCATCCTTCTGTTTCCAACTCCTGAGTCACAAAGGAGAAATAAATATGCAATATAATTAAAGCCCTTAACTTATTTATAATTCATCAAAGATAATAAGACAAGTAAAGTGAAGAAAAGGAAAACCACAGTTGGTGCAAATTTATTTTGGGTGGCTATAGGTAATTTACAGTTAGGTCCATAAATATTTGGACAGACAACTTTTTTCTAATTTTGGTTCTGTACATTACCACAATGAATTGTAAATGAAACAACTCAGATGCAGTTGAAGTGCAGACTTTCAGCTTTAATTCAGTGGGTGAATAAAACGATTGCATAAAAATGTGAGGCAACTAAAGCATTTTTTGAACACAATCCCTTCATTTCAGGGGCTCAAAAGTGATTAGATAAATTAAATAACTGGAAATAAAATGTTCATTTCTAATACTTGGTTGAAAACCCTTTGCTGGCAATGACAGCCTGAAGTCTTGAACTCCTGGACATCACCAGATGCTGGGTTTCCTCCTTTTTAATGCTCTGCCAGGCCTTTACTGCAGCGGCTTTCAGTTGCTGTTTGTTTGTGGGCCTTTCTGTCCAAAGTTTAGTCTTCAACAAGTGAAATGCCTGCTCAATTGGGTTAAGATCAGGTGACTGACTTGGCCATTCAAGAATTTTCCACTTCTTTGCTTTAATAAACTGCTGGGTTGCTTTGGTTGTATGTTTTGGGTCATTGTCCATCTGTATCATGAAACGCCGCCCAATCAATTTGACTGCATTTAGCTGGATTTGAGCAGACAGTATGTCTCTGAACACCTCAGAATTCATTCGGCTGCTTCTGTCCTGTGTCACATCATCAATAAACACTAGTGTCCCAATGCCACTGGCAGCCATGCACGCCCAAGCCATCACACTGCCTCCACCGTGTTTTACAGATGATGTGCTATGCTTTGGATAATGAGCTGTTCCACGCCTTCTCCATACTTTTTTCTTGCCATCATTCTGGTAGAGGTTGATCTTGGTTTCATCTGTCCAAAGAATGTTTTTCCAGAACTGTGCTGGCTTTTTTAGATGTTCTTTAGCAAAGTCCAATCTAGCCTTTCTATTCTTGAGGCTTATGAGTGGCTTGCACCTCGCAGTGCACCCTCTGTATTTATTTTCATGCAGTCTTCTCTTTATGGTAGACTTGGATATCGATACGCCTACCCCCTGGAGAGTGTTGTTCACTTGGTTGGCTGTTGTGAAAGGGTTTGTCTTCACCATTGAAATGATTCTGCGATCATCCACCACTGTTGTCTTCTGTGGACGTCCAGGTCTTTTTGCGTTGCTGAGTTCACCAGTGCTTGCTTTCTTTCTCAGGATGTACCAAACTGTAGATTTTGCCACTCGTAATATTTTAGGAATTTCTCGGATGGGTTTTTTCTGTTTTCGCAGCTTAAGGATGGCTTCTTTCACCTGCATGGAGAGATCCTTTGACCGCATGTTGTCTGTTCACAGCAAAATCTTCCACATGCAAGCACCACACCTCAAATCAACTCCAGGCCTTTTATTTGCTTAATTGAAAATGACATAACGACGGACTTGCCCACACCTGCCCATGAAATAGCCTTTGAGTCAATTGTCCAATTACTTTTGAGCCCCTGAAATGAAGGGAGTGTGTTAAAAAATGCTTTAGTTGCCTCACATTTTTATGCAATCGTTTTGTTCACCCCACTGAATTAAAGCTGAAAGTCTGCACTTCAACTGCATCTGAGTTGTTTCATTTAAAATTCATTGTGGTAATGTACAGAACCAAAATTAGAAAAAAGTCGTCTCTGTCCAAATATTTATGGACCTAACTGTACCTGTTAACTGTGTAGTCAGCCATCAACTAGTTATCATTCCAGTTTAAATGGTTATACCTAAAATAAGTTGATGTCCAGTGTGTTCTTGAAATCTTACTGTGCAGGTGTTAATGCGGTAATCTCGGTTTCCCTAGTGGACATCGTACTTTTGCTTGACAAGAACAAAACTGAAATGCACTCTTTGAAATTGTTAAGTTTGCAGTAACTATCATGTGATATCCGAAGGATATCAAAAATTTACCATCAAAGCATATCCTTCATCAATGGAAACAAATTATTTTAACAAATTGTACACTCATTTAAATATTTTGGTAAATCTGTCAAACTATTCTCTTTTTGACAAACACCACCTGATGTGTTCACTAAGGGACTGCAGAACAACACAGAATCCTTCACAGTCTGTCTACTTAGCCGCTCTGATGGATTGTCCCCGTTTTGTTTGTGTTTATTGTAAACATAACTGTAAAAATATACTGTAGAGGAATATTTTCAATGTCCGGTCATTATCATAATATAATCTTTACACACACATAACAAATTTCCACCAAACACAGCTTCATTGTATTTTCGGCCTTTCTTTCAGTGAGTGAACAATTTGTTTATCCAGCTGAAACTAATTACGAGGTATCATGCTTATGATAGGCAGAATATGATTCCCATTCAGAGGACCATAGCAACACTGATTTGTATGATCAAAACAAAATCGCAGTTACTGTGGAATCATATTGTCAGTACACAGCTGAATCCATTAATGAACACAAAAATTAGGCATTGTTACAATCCATTTAAAAGCAGGGTGCTTGAAGTGCATATTTCTGGGTACTTATGTTGCCTTGTATTGTTTCATTTTTTTTGTCTCCCCAGGCAAAGTAACAATTATTAAATTCTATTTTTATCTCTCCTCTTAATATTTCAAGACAATGGGAATTGTATAAGAACAATGTGCTTTATAATACGGTGACGGGGAAGCTCTTAAATGTCAGGCTGTCACAAGTCTACCCTGAGTAGGGTGGAAGGGGCAGTATTGTTGGGAGACAGCCAGAGTTTTAACAAAGGACTGCTCCAGACTTCAGTTCACATCTTCAAAGAGAGCAGGCGTCTAGTAATGGTTCAGCTTCACACTAATCACTAACACTTACACAGGTTACAGTAACAAAACGTTACGGGCTGTGAGATCGCCAAAGTTATACACAGACTCAACAATGAATACATAAAAAAATAACAAGAGGGACTGGGTCCTATAGGATGACAAGCTGCTGTCTGTACACAGGCTTGACACAAGTGGACCAAAAAGCAAGGAGCAGCTCACTTCTCATTAAAAGCAAATTCTTAGTGGTCTTCTGGGGCCTTAGTAGTTCATATCCATATAAATAAAATCATAACCTGTTTGCTTGACTGTTGATTTGTTTGCCAGTTATGCCAAAATGGCTGAATCGGTTTTCATGAAATTTGTGTTACTGTTGGTCTAACTTAAATATACGCCAGATGGTATATCAGAGAGAGGGGTTGTATCCTGCGGGGTGGGGTGCAACCCAAAAATGAGTGCTGATGCAGGGGATACAATTCCCAGGTGGGGTTACAGCTTTTGTCTGAGTACGTCTTTTAGTCTCGTCATGGGTTGTGTTCAGCCATGTTGAATCTCCCTATCTGTTTTCAGATAGACTCTTTTTTGATAAATATACAGGTTCAAAAGCATTGGAAAGTCCTTAAGGAGCCATTTTTCTTTCTTTCAAACTCCCAAAAACTTTGAAAACACCATAACATCCTTTTTAGAGAGTTTTCATGGTTGCATACAAAATAAACTTTAGAGTGAATTTTTGCAATGTTGTATGTGAAAGGAAACAAAGCTAATTCACTACCCACTAGCTATTACTTTGTGATGTTAAATTATACTTTAATTTGCAGATACATTCTGGCTGCCAGACAAGATAGTGCTGCCATGGTGTGTGCTGGTCAACATGCCGATAGGATTTCATTGCACTGTGTACAAGTGACAATAATTCTCAAATGAACTGATGATGCTACATTTTTAATCCAAGGAAAACCTTCCATTTTTGAAAAAGCAAATGCTATCATGCACCTGCAAATCCTTACTAACTGCAATAAAGGTAAGGCACAATTAAACAGAATGAAACAAGATTCGTTAGTGCATGTCGAGCTGAACAACACACTATGGTAGAAGAAGAGCGACTGAGGATTATTCAAGTCCAAAATAGATAGATAGATAGATAGATAGATAGATAAATAGATAGATAGATAGATAGATAGATAGATAGATAGATAGATAGATAGATAGATAGATAGATAGATAGATAGATAGATAGATAGATAGATAGATAGATAGATAGATAGATAGATAGATAGATAGATAGATAGATAGATAGATAGATAGATGTGAGCTCCAGGGAGTGCCACTGAGTACCAAACACCAGGCACCAACAGATCCAAATAAAGGTTCAAATAAAGGTTTTTTGGTTTATTAAAGATGGTACCTTTACAAATGAACAAGATCTACTTAAATAGCCACCAACAATATACAGTTCCTTTCCATCCTTCAACCCCTCCATGTACAGTAAGTGTCACCTTCTGTCTCCCGACTATGACTCAATTGGAGGAGGCTGGACAGCTTCCTTTTATGTTCGGCTCGAGAGTATTTCCAGTGCCATAGCCCTGAATGACAGAAGACACTTTCAGATCACATGGAAGCCCCACGAAACAGGGAGTCTTTCTCCCTGCAGTGCCCTTAGGCAGCACCCAAGAACCCTGACAGGGTTGTCCCTGAAGACTACAAATCCCATGGATCCCTGTGGGTGTCTATACTGGATCTATGCCAAAGGCACCTACAACAGATAGATAGATAGATAGATAGATAGATAGATAGATAGATAGATAGATAGATAGATAGATAGATAGATAGATAGATAGATAGATAGATAGATAGATAGATAGATAGATAGATAGATAGATAGATAGATAGATAGATAGATCATTATGATGATGCACAACTAATTTTAAGTTTTGATGCCAATACAGCATCATGATTTGAATCGTCTTTATAACAGTATTGAATATAATCACTGTAACAACATGCTATGGACCTTGAAATCAGTCTGTGTTGGTGCTGTCTGCTATAATAACACCAAGACCTGCATCTATGACTGTGAACCCCAGGACCCCCTGGTCCCCCCTACTGTAGATGCTTTCTGCTGTGCATGGATTCACTTATTCAACAAGCCATCTAGTTCATTAAAATGGGATTAAATGTGTAAAATCACACTAAACCAGGAAGTACTGTTATAAAGAAGCAATACACAAGGTTCTAATGTATCTAGTTATGGCAATTATTGAATCCAATCATACACAAAACAGACAAATTCCCATCTCTATAGAGCAGAGCAATTGTCAGAGAGGTGGTGTAGATCACAGGGCAGCTGCAGCCTACCCCAGCAAGCATAGAGCACAAGGCAGGAACAAGATGAAGTGGACTTAGATGATGGATGGATGGTAGTGTAGGTAACAGATGGGACATCACGTTATTTGTCTGCCTTGTTAGCATTGTCATGTCCTTAATCGCAAAGCTTTTTTGTGGATTTCCTGCATTACAATGAATAAGTAAATCTAAAATATGAGGGCTGTAGAATGCCACAATCCTTTGTTCAAATCTTGGCCAGTCTATGTGGAGTCTGCATGTTCCTTTTATATGTGCTTGAAGTTTTTCTCCAGGTATTCCCACATCCCAAACACATGCATGCTGGGGCTAATTACCGGTAATGGCTCTAAATGAACCTTCCTTGAGTCACTTTGGGTGTTTATGTTAGTGGACTGGATAAAGCAAGTTGGAAAATGGATGGATAAAAATTGAAGACTAAAGTAGACATCTCTGCTTTTAAATGGCTCACACAGAGCTTATCATAATCTTCACGTCAATCCGCTGTTATCGCAAAAGCAAAGGAAAAACCTGACACCTACTGTGTGGAGAGGATAAACATATCAGGACTATCTGATCTGCACTCTACCAGGTTTAACATAAACCACAAACACAATTTTCTGTTATTATTAAAAAATGGCATTTTTTATGTGAGTACTCATTGCTGTTAAAAACATTTTAGCTTTCCAATAGAAACCCCGGGCACTATTTAGTAAACTTTTGTGACTGTCTCAAAGTTGTACACAGCCAGACAAACATAAATTACCACATGATATAGAAATCTGACCCTCTCAAAAATGCATTCTCCTGTTTTGTGTTTTTGTGGCGCATGATCTCCATGCAGAGCTGAGTGACTGAAACAATATGATAATAATAAAAGAAAAAGTGTTTATTTGGCCCAGGTAAACTTAAACTGCAAAACAATCTGAGCTTTGTATTTTATTTAAAGCAGGCTGCCAAATTATTATGTAAAGAAAAGAAACGATCGCGCTCTCTCCAGGCGATTTGCATAGCTGTCTGTGGCCTGCTTTGCGGTTTGTCTAGCCCGCCTGGCTTTGTTTTTTCCTAAATGCTTAGGGGACTAAACACTTTTTGCTTTTGGCTGAATGCATTTTTTCTTGGGAACTGAAATCATGACAAAGACATACAGTAACATCTTTTTTATAAAAGTTTGATTTTTTTTCACCCAGCCTTTGCTGCAAATGCTGTCTGGCACACATGGGTCCTAACAATCTAATGACTCCATTGGTCAGACTCATGTAACTGTTTCAGCCTAATGGGGGTCCATTTTCTGATTCTTTCTATTCATCCACCTTTTCATTCTGTTGTTTCCGGATCTAAGTGAGGGTACTTCCTGCCAACATTTAGAGCAAGGCAGAGATGGAATGCTAGTGAATGGTAGAGCATATCTGTCCACATACCTACCAGCAGATCGCTGAACCTAACTGCACGTCTATGGACAGTGGAAGGAAACTTCACAGCTAAGGCATCCCTAAAGCAGTGCTTTACAAATTCATTGCGAAACCAGGTGGGCTTTCACGGGGTAAACAGCTTTCCTTCCACATGCAAGAGACTTATCTGTTAGGTTTGTTGGTAACTTTAAATAGGCCCTGAACATCTGAGTTTGGGAGTACCCATTAGTGTGCCCTACGAAGGACTGGCAAGATTAGTTCCTGCTTTGTACCCAATATTGCTAGGATACGTTCAGGTTATTCATTCCCCTGAAATGGATTAAGTGTATAAAGAAGATGGATGGGTGGATGGATGGATGGATGGATGGATGGATGGATGGATGGATGGATGGATGGATAGATGGATGGATGGATGGATGGGGCATTCCTCACATTAATATACCAAGTCGACACAGAACTCACTCTGCATGTATCCAGTCACCATGATGCACTGCAGTAATTTAAATGATGGCACCGTCGGCATATGAGCATTTATACTTTACTGAAAACACTTGGATCTTCAGTCCTTGAAGAAAGGTGTGCTGTGCAGTGCAATTGACAATAATCAGATGGAAATGTGACCTTAATGAAACATAGAAGCCCGTATCGCTCTGCTGAGGGTGTTGCCACCTTTTCTTTGACTTTATTTTGTGTTCAAAGTGCACGACTTGAGTTTGTGATGCACAACATTAGTCATTCATGGACCAAAAATGACCAGTCATCTGCAGATCAAGTAGTTTTTAGTGGCATAATAGAGTGTACTTGATGTGCCTCTGAATGGCCTGTGCGATGTGCTGTACTGTCAGCACATGTTGCCAAAGTTCTTTTCCTGTCAACAATGGCATATGCATGTACATCTGTTGTGTTCCTGTCAGCTATGGCGTGTGGCCATGTTGCCATGGGTAGTCCGCAAGTCCGATTCATGGGCCCTGTTACCCATATCATGGCATAAGCTCTCAAGTAAGACCAAGATCAAAGTTTAAGGCAGAGAGGTTCATAAGTTTCTATGTGACAGACAGACAACCCATACCATTTTTATATATGTATAGATATTCTACTACAGCAGCCTAATGGTAATGTTGTTAATAAAAAACCCTTAGAGAATATCAAAAGAATACCTCTTAGAATCTCAGAACATTTTCTTTTTATCCTACAATTAGGGTAAAGCAACTTGACTTTATCTTATATTACACCTTAATGAATTAAATACTCTTTCAAGGATCTTCACAAATACAAAGACTAACATTTTAAAGATTTAGAGCACAGGCGGGTCAAGCAACTTGCTCAGAATACTCAGTGAATCAGAGAAGTGGATGAAAGTGGCCTCCTGGAAGCTCAGTGCTTTTATATCTAACGCCTTGGCCGCCGAGCCATCTCTCTTTACTCATCAGCATAAGGAGCAAACAGTAAGAAGTTTTCAGTGCCTTCTGAAAGCATTCTGACCCCTTCACTTGTTATATATTTTGTTATGTTGTAGCCGTGTCCTTATCAAGCAACACTCAGTACTCCAGAATGACAAATCAAAAGCAGGACTTGAGGACAACTGAGCAGGAGGCTAACTTGGTAGACGTCACTTCTTCCCTTTCCACTGGTAAGGTATGGATAAGTCAAGGGAATGGCAGAGGTTTTCTGGGTTTACGCAGATGGGAAGCAGCATTTCAGATTGGCCAAGCAACCAGTGGAACTATTCTTCATGCTGTATGTTGTTTCTTTCTTTTGTGTTCTTACTGTACCTTCAGAAAATCTTAAGATCCCTTCACTATTTTCACATTTTGATATGTTGTAGCCTGAATACTAAAATCATTACAATTCTGTTTTTTCCTCCATCAAACAACACTCAGTACCACAGAATGACAAAGCAATGGCAGGATTTCTGAAATTTTTGCAAATTTATTAAAAAAAAACAACTGAAATAGCGTATTAAGACTCTCTGCTATTGGCTCAAATGCACCCCTTTCTATTAATCATCACCAAGATGTTTTCAAACCTTGTTTGGAGTCCACCTGTGGTCAATTCAATTGACTGGACATGATTAGCAAAGGCGCACGCCTGTCTATCGAAGGTCCCACAGCTGACTTTGTGCATCGGAGCAAACACCAAGAGCTTAAAGACAGGATTGTGTCAAGGTACAGATCTGGGGAGGGATACACAAAAAAAAATCCTGCAGCATTGAAGCCCCCCAGTGACCTCCATAATTCTTAAATGGAAGGAGTTTGGAACAACCACGACTATTTCTAGAGCTGACCAATCAGGGGAAAAGGGCCTTGACAAAAGAGGTGAGCAAGAACTGAATGGTCACTCTGGCCAGACTCCAGAGAACCCGTGTGGAGATGAAAGAAACTTTCAGAACTCCACTTATTTGGGTTTTATGGCAAAGTGGCCAGATGACACATGAAAGCCCACTTGGAGTTTGCAAAATGATGGTGAGAAACAAGATTCTCTGGTCTGATGAAACCAGCATTAAACTATTTGTCTTTCATTCTGAGAAGGGACCTGTGCCACACCATTCCAGTGATGAAGCATGGTGGTGGCCAAATCATGCAGTGGAGATGATTTTTAGCAACAGGGACTGGGAGACCAGTTGGGGTTAAGGGAAATTTGAAAGGAGAAAAGGACAGCGATATCATTGATGAAAACCTGCTCCAGACTGGGCCAAGCCAAAGGTTCACCATCCAATAGGACAATGACCCTAAGTGTAAAGCAAAGACAACACAAGAGAGGCTCAGGGACAACTCTGGGAATGTTTTTGAGTGGCCAGACTTGAACTCAATTAAACATCTCTGGAGAGTCCTGAACACATCCGTCATCTGACAGATCTGTGGAGAAGAACGGCAGAAAAACAATCAGTTCAAGGTGTGCAAAGCTTGTCTATTCAAACCCAAGATGACTCCAGGCTGTAATCGCTGCCAAAGGGGCTTCAATGAAGTACTGAGTAAAGGGTCTGAACACTTGTGTCAATGTGATATTTCAGTTTTTAATTTTCAATAAATTTCCAAAAACATTCCTGAAATCCTGTTTTCGATTTGTCATTCTAGGGTATTGAGTGTTGATGTGGGAAAAAGATTAATGTAAACCATTTTAGTAAAAGGCGGCAACATAAAATGTGCAAAAAGTGAAGGGTCCTGAATACTTCTAAAGGTGCTGTATATTTTATAATTGTTACTTTATTGTAAGTCAGCTGAACTCTCCATGCAGTAACAGTCACAGAGTTTCATTTTTTAGGACACACATTCTATTGCCACTTCTCTTGTATGCTTAGACACAGCCCCAGGGCATTACGCGTGTGAAATGAGGATAGCTAATGACAATATTAATATGAAATGTAAAGAATAGGCACACGGCCTACAGAGTACATGTTCCTTGTTATTTTTTAAAGATATTGGCTTTACAAAGCTTTTTGAAAAGTTTCTGTTAAAAAAGTATTGCTCCTTGAAACTGTAAGGACTGAAAAAGCATAAAGTTCTGTTTTATAGAATACTAGCCCGTGTAGTAGTGAAACAGGACAAACTTTAAAAATCAATTAAAAAAAATTTAAAAGATGGAACAATTTGTATTGAGAAGAATTTATATTGATAGCTTTTGTATCCGAGGGCCTCTTGATATACAATATTTTTGATTTTGCTATCAGGGGCGAGAATGTAGCTGTGATCTGTTTGCCAAAAATGTAAAAAGTTGGCAAGGTATCTCTAGCCAAGCTGAAGGTAGGTACGCTCCAACGTCAAACGTTGGCACTGTATCTAATTGTGTTCAACTCCGATGGGAGAGCGTCCCTGCATGGGGACAAGAACACGTGGCCGTGATATCTCTGGCAATCAGCAGGTACCCTCTAAAACACACGTGGCTGTGATCTCCCTCTCAAAAATGTCAAACGTTACTCTTTAACAATCTCTAGATGACAATTTCTACTGAACAAACAGGAATTGCTAGCTAAGTGGAGGCAAGGTAGGTACGCTCCAACACGTGGCGAGAGGTAGAGCGACTTGAATGGAGGCTGGCGCATGAGTGAGGAGGGCCATGCCCGGCTCCCTACTCCTGAGGTCCCTCCTCTCCCTCCTATCACTCGCAGATTTGTGTGAATAAATCGGTGACGCAAACGAACTATGATACTTAGCGCAATGACAGGAGTCACAAAATCAACTGGAATGTTCAAGCAAATCTATATATATAAAATCCCTATGTGCGTCCAGGTGTCCGTGTGTGTGTGTCTTCTGGTGAAGTGCGCATGCGTGGGGCACGGTGCTATGCGCGATATTACTGTCAGAGAAAGTTAGAGGCGTTTTAAGGAAATACAAACCAGTATTACTGCGAGAGGAAATTAAAGGTACACAATACAGTGACGCATATTACAGCCACATACAAGCCAGTATTACTGTCAGAGGAGAGTAAAGGCATATTACCGACACGCACGCCTGTATTACCGCCAGAGAAAAATAAAGGTATATTACGGACGTATATTACAGACGTACAAGCCAGCGGACGTACAAGACGGTATCCTTCAATAAGGGCGCGCACAAAAGGATGACCTCAATTGGGCGCAGCGAATAAAGGCGCGCGTAAATAAAGATCTGCACCTGTTGCTCTTCACATATTCCAGAACCATTTGAACTAAATTATCTACGCGCCCTTATTGAATAGAGCTGTAAAAGACAGTATTACTGTCACAGAAAATTAAAGACACACAATACACGGCGGCAGCCCACAAAGAACGGTCAGCTCAGCAAGTAAACATCAACAAAAGAAAGGCTGAAAGAAAGAAAAATACGACCAACAAAAAGAATGAGGTCAAAGTCCCTTGCCATTTAATATAGACTGTGCCTACTAATGTTTATGCACTACTGTTCTAGCGCCCGTTATTGTAACGGGCTAAATGACTAGTTATAGAATAAAACCCAAATTAAATCCGTTAAGTAGTTCTCGCGTGAAAAGCAGACAGACAGACAGACATTGGATTTTATATATAGAGAGATAAATGATGGATTTTATATGCTTTGGTGTGTTTAATTTACATTCTATCTATTCAAAAAAGTGAAAAATTGCTATAAAATGAGATTACAATTATTAAGCTTAATAGAATCATGTCCAAAACATCAACCTGATTTTGCCAATATAGGAAGTGTGGCCTAGTGGGTAAGGCATAGGACTGTGACCTGTGAACTCATGTGACTTTGAGGATATCACATCACTTGGCTGTACACTACTTTGGAAAAACAATTTGCAAACTTCTGGACTGTAGTGTGGTTCCCATAAGGTGACTCAGGGTGATCTTCATTACATAAAAAGGTGCTATAGAGAACAAAGGTTGATGGTGCTCTTACTTGTGTATTCTCCATCATTTTAATTCATCCATCCATATTCCTAAATGCAGCTAGCCTGCGAATTTCTAATCACATCTTGAAGCTCTCTGTGACACTTCATATGAAAAGCTGTGAAAGACATTTGTGTGTTGCGGTTACAGTAACATCACTGACTGGTTCACCCCCTCCTTTTTAAACTGATGAATGTTCGCAGTCGCTTTAAATTAATATAACCCCCCGAGGCCTCTATGCCCAGCCTCCAAAACACAGAGAATTGCACAATTTTGCAGACTAGTTCCCACAACCTTTGTCAGAGCTCCGACTAAACTTTCTTGGAACAGCTTAGCTAAGGGCAGACCCGTGATCAAGGGGAATGTTTGTTTGAGGAAAGTTTTACTATGATTCATTTTCTAAAAGGGCTTAGTCAGGCGCACATTATGGATTAAAACATATTAAGAGAGATGGCAAATTAGGATCTTAAGAGATCCAATTGCAGACTCTATTAGGCAAGCAATTCATTATATCAAACTTTTATCAGCTACATATTTTGACAGTGTATTATGTGTCTCTGTGAATGTGAAAAGGAAGAAGTGTATTTTATATTAATGTGAATATAGAAATAGAAGCGTGACCCAGTCCCCACCCTCAACCCCGTTCTGGATATTAGAGAAACTGAGATGTTGAGATGGATGTGTGGAGTAACAACGCTTAATAAGATCAGGAATGAGAGAATCTGAGGCACAGTTGATGTTGGGAAAATACCAAAGAAAATACAGGAGAGAAGGTTAAAGTGGTATGGACATGTCATGAGAAGAGAGCTAAATAAAGTGGGGGGAAGAATCGTGGATATGGAGGTGACAGGATGGAGGAGACAAGAATGACCAAAGAGAAGGTGGATGAATTGTGTGAAGGGGAATTTAAGGGAGAAGGGGAGGTCAGGTGAGGAAATGTACAAAAGACGAGAGTGGAGGAGGTTGGTCCAATATAGCGACCCCACATGAAAGTGGGAAAAGCTTTCGAGGTAGAAGACAGAAACAGGGGTGGGCCTTTGGAAGACGATTAACTGAACACTGGTGGCTTTAAGATGCTAACTTGCATGTAATTTAGTTTTTCTAACAACATCTGAATATTCATTTTGTCATTAAGTATTTAACCATGAGGTTACTCATCATCACTTATCTTGCTCATAAAATCTCTGCCTAATCATTTTTACCACTTTATCCACTTCAGAGTCCCACAGACCAAAACAGGAACCTACTAGAATATGGCGCTAGTCCGTCGCAGGGCACACTCAAGCACTAACCACATTCGTTCCCACTCCACCACCGTAGAATTGCATGTCTGAGATCCACTCATTCCATTCCAGTCATTTTCCTTATCCTGAGCAGGGTCACAGTGTAGATGGAGCCCAGTGCAGCAAACAGAGGGCACAAGGAGTGGTGGACAGACATTTTTGGGGGCCTGAAGCCCCAGACTGTCATGAGGGCCCCTTCAAAACCAGCAACGAGGTCTGGGTAGCCTGTGTTATGTTCTACAAGGGGGCTGTTTCACGGCAGATCACCACAAATAAATCATTTTAATAAAGATCTGAATTTCTGTCATAAATGTTAATACTGTTTTAAATTATTTTATATTAAAAATATTTAGACTGGAACATCCTTAATTTGCTTTCATTTACCATTAGCCTAAATGATACTTTCACAACCTTTTCATTTTTATTTTAACTATTATTTTGTATTGAATTATACTACACCATTAATATTATTATTGTAAAAACTTCTCATACAGTAGACACCCCGCAATAAAGACTAAAATCACTTCTGGGGCCCTCCAAGATTAGGGGCCTTGGAGCTTAAGCGTCATCAGTTTCATAATAGAATCAGCTTCTGGGCACAAAGCAGGAACAATCACTGGGCAGGGCGCCAGTCCATCGCACACATTTGGGCCAGTTTAGTATTGCCAATCCACCTAACCTGCACTCTTAAACAAAATTAAAAACAAAGGTGCCAGAGTGGTTCTTCTGAGTGATGCCATTGAGAAACCATTTTTGGTTCCCAAAAGACCCATCCACATGAAGGTTCCAGAAGTAACCTTCATTTATGTAGATCTGTAACAGACTCCATACAGTCAATAGCCATGAATAGATGGGGCGGAGTGGTGGCTCTGAGGCTAAGGATCTGCGCTGGTATCCAGAAGGTTGCTGGTTCGAATCCCCATCACTGCCAAAAGAGATCCTACTCTGCTGGGCCCTTGAGCAAGACCCTTAACCTGTAATTGCTCCAGGGGCACTGTACAATGGCTAACCCTGCGCTCTAACCCCAAGGGGTATGCGAAAACTAACAAATTTCTAATACAAGAAATCGTATAAGACGAAATAAAGAACAAAAACAAAAAAACAGATTTGGGAAATAGCATTGGGTCCTGATTTTAAAAGGTCTCTTTCAGCATACATACAGTAATGAGGCTAAGTTCTGGCTTTCTTAATTTGTTTGTGTCCTTCTAGGTAATATACCATACATTAAAGGTTTCATTTTTTTTCTATATGTTAAGAAGCACAAAGAACCAACTTCAAATGTAAAGAACCCTTCTTAAAATGGAATTGTGCTGTGTCGAGCAGTGGTTCTACAAGGAACCACACAACCCAGTAAAGAACCATAAAATTCCACTAAAGAACTGTTATTTTTAAGAGTGATGCACAGTATGTTCTTGGACTATGGGAACAAATTGGAGCGTCAGGAGCAAACCCACACAGACACGGGGAGAACATGCAGACTCCATGCAGGGAGGACCCAACACATCAACCACAGCCTCCTGGAGTTTAGTTCTGCACCGAACACTTTAATAGCATTTAATGTGTAGTGGATATTTGCCATAAACTGGACAGCGCACAATAGCAGGATTCTCAGTTTGCTGCCTGATAATTGATACAATTTTCACCTGCTGAAAACTTCACTTTTTGAAAATCTTGTCATTTAACAGTCTTAGGCATTTTAAATTAAGAAATAGTGTTTACTTGTGGTCGGCAGGGTGGCGCAGTCGCACTTGGGAGACCTGGGGTTCGCTTCCCGGGTCCTCCCTGCATGGAGTTTGCATGTTCTCCCCGTGTCTGCGTGGGTTTCCTCCCACAGTCCAAATAAATGCAGGTTAGGTGCATTGGTGATACTAAATTGTCCCTAGTGTGTGCTTGATGTGTGTGTGTGTGCACCCTGCGGTGGGCTGGCACCCTGCCCGGGGTTTGTTTCCTGCCTTGTTGGCTGGGATTGGCTCCAGCAGGCCCCATGACATGTAGTTAGGCTATAGCGGGTTGGATAATGGATGGATAATGGATGGATTTACTTGTGGTTAATACACCTTGTACTGATAATATTGAAATAAACTGTTTTAGGAATGAAAACAATTTGGATTTAACTAACTAGTTATGTTTCTGCAAATTGCTATGTAATCCGAATGCTGTGTTGTACAATTCAGTAAACTGGTGTATAACACACCCTTACCTGTTGCTTTGGTTGTTTTACAGATTGTAATCTTTTCTAATGTTAGGTTACGTGTCATAATAACATAAACGTTTAAACGCAGTATGGTTCTCGGGGATTATCAGTTATCATTTAGCGGACAAAGCTGTGGTAAGCGCTGCTGCTTCACGGACGCCGAGCCTCGACTTTATCTCCGCGGATTTCGCACGTTGTGCCCTGCGGCTCAGTGGCGTTTCCTCGGGGTACAACGGATCTCCTCCCAAACCCAACCCCGCCACCAATCCCCACAAAGACGTGTAGTTTAGGTTAATTGGTGTTTCCACATTGCGCTCTGGTGAATCGGTGCGCGCTGCGAGTCATATGGTCCATGGTTGTGTCCTGCCTTTCAACAGGGATGCCAGGATAGACTCCCGCACCCGCGACTTTGCACTACATTAAATGGGGTTCAGACCTTACTCTGTTGTTTAACTGCTGAGTGGTTGGCTCACTTCCACTCGCACATTCATCCGTGTAAATTCGCAGCATTTCCTAGCAAGTGGCGTAGAAACTCTTTGCTAAAATGTTCACGTGACGCACACCTCTGCTGTCAGTATTACAATGTAAGTTATATTAGGTACTTGGGACTTAGGCGTGTTAAGGGGTATTAAGGCGCTACATGCTCATGCCAGAATTTAAAGTCGCGTAGCCAGCTTTCTAAGGTGGGTACCTACCACAATGTTGATGTTTTTGCTGCAGCCAGCCCCTGTCCCTTGTATGACACTGTCCAATACGGTAACATCCATTGAATTCGTGTTTAAACACTTTTGCCGGGCATCACGGATGGACTTCTCAATATCAGCAAACCTAAAAACACAGACGGCCGACTTTTTGTTTCCTTTCTCAAAGACGCCAAACAAGACATCCTGCATTTCGGGCGCTCCGTCCAGATAGATCCTACCGGAGAAAACCGAGACCACCCGGTTGTAGACGTTGCCGCTATAGCCGCACTGGAGGCCCATCTGGATGTAGGATTCGGTTAGCTTTTTACTCTCAGGTGCAGATTTGCGGGGGTTCTCTGTATCCAGGCATATCCTGGCGAGGACACTGTTAGGCTGACTCTCCTTGTCGCTTAAATTGGCATCGTTGTTCATGACGATATATGTGTAAGTCTTTTGAATGAAGGCGCGCACGAAGCTCAGTTTGTTCATTTGCTTCTTCTCCTGCTTTATTTTAAACACGTTCTCCTCTGAAGGGTTGATATCGTAGGTGAAAAGACGGGGCAAGTCGTGAATGTTGAGGGACCTGATAGCGATTTCTGGGGTGTTTTCGAACCTCAGATCCTCCTTGCTGTGGTTTTTGGGAAAGTACGGAGTTCCCACTCCTGTATAGGTGGCACCCACCAGTAGCCTTGTGGTGCCACCTGTCCTGAGGATCAAGCCCACCGTGGAGGCGTTAGGGTGATTGGCAGCAATGTTCAGCATGCTGGGGAACACGGTCACGCTGTTGTTCTCCTTAGGAGGGAATTTCACGGCGATCTGCGAAATGTTGTCCAGGTTCCGTAGCTCACAGAATCCCTGATAAACGGAGCCACAAACCACTGCGACCCCCTGGCCACGGTCCAGGGCAAGCAGCTTGTTGTGATTGTCGGTTGGCACTTTCGGATGGTCGCAAGAGGCTTGGGGTAACTCCGGAGCATGGCACAGTCGGTTATCTTCCACCGGTCCGGTCATTTGCTCTACCTCCAGGGTCAGGTCGCTGTTCAGCTGATAGATGCTGTTCACCGCCGCTACGTATACTTTCCTGGAGACAGTGTCCACTTCAAAGTTGTTGGTCATTTTAGGCAGCGTGTACTTTTGCTGCAGCTGCAGCCCTCCGGCAGATGTGCTCATCAATGCGAGAAGAGACAGAATCCAAGCTAGAAGACCAACTTTCCGACGAGGGGACATCGTGTGATCCTTGCAGTCAGCCGCTGCGCCGCGAGCACTTTGGGGTGCATTTAGCAAAAGGAGAAGTCAAAAAAGATGTTCACATTGCAACAATCCAAGAGGAAAACCTGTTTCCTGCTAATACGCCTAAACTTCAAATGACGTGATTAAGAGTCGTGCTTCCTTTCTTAAAGCGGCAGCCGCTGCCAGCAGCAGCAGGAGTCACGTTGTATTCTGGTAGCGGCGGGGGAGGGAAGTCAAGAAAATCATTCTCACTAAGCGAAGTCAGCGGAAGACAAATGAAACACGTCGTTCAGCTCCCTATAGATCTCCCCGGGAACTAAAAAAAGAAAAACTTAACCAGGGGGTCAGTTGTATTTCAACTCCTCAGCAATCTTACGTACCCCGCTTTGTGATCAAGGGGCAAGCTCTGGAGGGACGCCTGTCTATTGCTAGGCACATATACCTGAAAAACGTGGGGGCGCCGTGCAATCTAACACACAAGTCTTTGGGATGCGAGATGGTACCCAGAAAAAATCCTTACATTGATGTGCAAACGGCACTCACTGAACGGGATAAAGTCGCGGGAGGTTTAAGACGGCAGCACTGCTCACTGTAAAACGAGTTAACTTCCTGCATGAAAATGTGTCCATTTCTATTTACGCCCGTAAATTGTGCCTTTATTTGTGAGTCTGCTCAGCGCCTGGACCAGCTGTTTCCTGCCTTGTACCCGATACCGCCGGAGTAGGCACCACTTCCTGAGACCCTGAATTCGATTAAACAGGTACAGATAATAAATAAGTGAATAATAATAATTGTAATAATAATATTAATAATGCATCAGATAGTGTTCCTGACGTGCCTTCCAAATACCAAAACACGTCATTTGCAATATTCTCGTTGAATATGCCCGCATATGCTGTGTCACGTGAGGCCATAAAAACTGCCCTGCATACACGTGAGTCCTTAAGAATTTATATTTCGGATTAGTCATCTTTATAGATTCATACTTTTTTCATTAGGAAAGAATTTGTTCCTTCGGTTTGTAGATAAATATGTTGGAGATGCAGGTAATGTGCATCATGAGCACTTGGATGGCTGAATAGGTGGAAAGAAATAAGTGAATTGTGTCGGAAACTGACAGTGGCAAATAGAGAATTCCGGCCTCTTTTACATTGAAGGAAACGTCCAATCTTCCTATTTGCAACAGGGGCGTATATAGACTCCAGGAGAGATGGAATAGGGCGTTGTCCATCGAGGTTGACAGATATCTGTATGGTCGAGATACCTGTTTGCAATCCTTTTATTTGAAGACTTTGCTTCAAAGAATGCCGCTAAAGCTCGAGTAATGAATTTCCGCTAGAATGTGGAAATAACTCGGGTGTAAAAACTAAGACTGCACGAGACAAAATAACGGATATGAAACTTACTGCTGCCAACGTTTAAATTTGGAGCCCACTTGTGGTATTCTCAAAATAAAGACAAAAAGACGCTGACTTAATATATAAATGCTGGAGGCTCAAACGGTGTTGGTAGAAACACAAAACAATGGAACACCGAATCAGAAACAGTAGTGCATACAAATCACGATCGTGTGCATCACTGCTCCAAGGAGCTCACTTCGAGCCATAGCCCATCCATCCATTCATCGCCAGAGCCTATTCCAGCACGTATTGGGAGCAAGGCAGGAAGAACACCTGGAGAGGGCATCAGCCTCACCGCAGAGTCAACACACACACAACCACAAATATCAGGGGCCAACTTAGCATCACCAATCCACATAAGCAGCATATTCTTGGACTGAGGGAGGAGAGCAGAGTGGCTGAAACCCAGGCGCACACCTGGAGAGCACGCAGTCCCCATGCAGAGAGCATCTAGGACTTGGACAGTGTGGAGATGCAGCAGCACAACCGTGTCGCTCTTGATCCACACCCTGTACTTTCAAAACGCTGTTTGCACGTCGCAGCTTTTCTCTGTTTAAGGTGGCAGCCTTAAATGTTAGTCTCAACAATGTGTGAGTGTGCATGGGTGTGTAAGAGTGTGCTTACCCTGGCGACCCAGCAAGACATCGCGACCCACCAAGCTAAACCGGATTAAACGAATCCTGTAAACGAGTGGACAGAAAAATTCAGAGTTGGGGTTATACGTTTTGATAACACAGCCTTTCAAGCGGATCAAATAACTTGGCCTCAAACCTCTTGCATACAATAAGTGAGGTGCAGTTGTCTCGGAGAGGCGTTTATTCCAGAACTTCCATTCATTGAAAAACTTCTCCTCTGATCCCAAACACTTTACGGCAATCATGCACACACCGTCGTAAAATGCAAATATAACAAAACCACTGATTCCTTTTGAGCACATTATCATTAACGCCATAATGTCTGCAGGTGCCGTTGGCACGTTTGCCCGGCTGGTCCCGGTGGGTTCAAAGCGGCACTGTGGCTATCGTCTTGGGTTTCCTACGGGTATTCTGATTTAAATCTGTAAAATAGATTAACTGGTGACTCTAAATCGATCATTCAAGCCATGAGGTTCACTCACCCCATATCTGATTCCTTCCTTGTGTCCGATACTACCAGAATTAGCTCCGGGCATCAGTCCTCCGCTGCCTGGTTTAGAAGTAAGCGGGGTCGCAATAAATAATAATTGCGTGATTATACAATAATTGTTAATCCGTAACGGAGCTGGGAGATCTTTCCAGGTTTGTTCCCGCTGACGGTAAAGACTTAACAGAAAAGCTCCAATAGAAAATGAACAGAGGTCAAACTGACGTTCTTAACGTAAGACATTATATAGAATAAAACTTGGATTTTTAGACCTTTGTAACAAAAGGCAGATTCCTGTTTTTAAACTCCGCTTTTGAAAACATGGGAATTCAGAGTAATGTGCAACACCTGAACAATGTGTGCGTAAGCTGCGTGGAGCTCAAGGACACCCAGAGATAAGGCCGAATAACTGAACCAAATATTTAATCTGCTCGCCAGTTCTGCGAGGTTCAACTATTAGTATGTGAATAAAAGCCACCCAGGGTGCGGCAAACCAGCTGATTTTTTAAAAATCCCTTTTCTATATTTATAAGTGGTAACTGACGCTGCTCAGCACCTGGCTGTCCCCTGACTCCTTTTCGATTCTGCATGAGCAGCACATCGAGTTTGCACTTAACTCCGCGGGTTGCCATTTTCCGGACTTGGACGATTCCTGCAACTTCAGCCAGTTGACTGCATTGTTTCTTACCTTCGTCACTTTATATTTCACCTATTTTGACAGCACAATAATTATTGAAAAAAATAAATACATTTCAGAACGCCTTTCTTCCTGTAATGAAACCCTTTCCGCGATCGTCAGCGCGATTTTCAAACTTGTCTTTGTGTTTCCCTGCCTGCTCTGTGCGGAGGTGTATGCTGTAGATCTTCTGTGCGTCTCATGCGTAACATTTTTCAAGATGCTAAAAATTTTATTATACGATTAACCAAATTGAGACAGTATGAACTTTGTATTGCGTGTAAATTAAATAAAATCATGCGTAGATTCACATGATTTTTTAAAATAAACAGTACCGCATACCTTAAAATGCGGCGACGATATTGCGGGCTGGGCATACTAAAGTGTTTAACTGTGGGGAGAACTGCATTCGGTACAGTTTGTGAAATCGAAAACTCAGGTTCGTATAGATTCATTTTAAGGGACCCCTTCACTAAACTGTCACTGTAACATTCTAAGCGCATTTCTTCACTTCATGTAAGTTCAGTATTACTCTTTCAAGGTGGGGCGAGGGGTGGAGGCGTGTTGTTAAACCAAATGAGAAGCCAGCTGTAAGTTTCATTTTCAGGAAGAAAGTTCTTATTACAATGGGGGACTCACCACGTTCTAAACGACCTCCTACTTTAGTTTTGAAAAGGGTTTCACAATTCCTTTAGCTAATAGCAAAGCTGTCCTAGTCTCACCTCCAGATTCTTCGTAAATTTTGTCAAGACTTCTGCTTCAACTCCATGTGTCGGTGGTTTGTTCCAACTTCCTACAACTATTTGCATAAGGAAGTGCTTTCTGGCCTCAGTCCTAAATGCTCTCCCTTCCTTAATTTCTACCGATGTCCTCGAGTGCAGTACGTGATTCACTGTTAAGCTGAAAGAATTCTGCTGGATCTTCTTCATCAACGCCTTTGAGAATTCTGAACACCAGGATTAAATCCCCACGCAGTCTCCTCTGCTCGCGGCTAAGCAGGTTTAATGAGTACGACCTGTCCTGAAGTCCTGGGATGCACCTCACTGCTCTCCTCTGCACAGCTTCAAGTGCTGCTGTGTCTTTCTTGCAGCATGGTGACCAGAACTGCACACAATATTACAGATGCATGCGTTATATAGTCTGATCATAACATCCCTCGATTTATATTCAACAGTTTTTACGATATGACCTAACATTTGCCATTTTAATTACTAATGCACGTTGCTTTGATGATGAAAACACTGTGCCAACATAAACCCTTAACACCTTTTCAGAGGTTCCTTCCCGTAGCACAGTGTCTCCCATTTTGTATTTATAACTGACGTGTAGCACTTTGCGCTTTTCTAGTCATACATTAAACTGCATTTTCCAAATGTTTTCCCACTTCTAAGGCTTGTCCAGGTCTGCTTGAATTGGTTTTGCTGCACCCTCAGTGTCTGCTGTTTCTCCAATTTTAGTATCATCTGCGAATTTTACAAGTTTGCTATACCCAAACCTATGTCATTAATACAAATAAATAAATAAACAAAAGTCTCGGCACAAACCCTGAGGGACTCCACTGATTACCTCACTCTGTGTGGAGGTTTTTATTTCGAAACTGTCGTTTAGATAAGCGAAACCTGTCATAAATGGAACTTGTAAACTAATAACCACATAAAAATAATGATAATATTTTTTAAAAAAATGGATGGGGTGTGGTCTCAGTACAGCAAAACGAACTCATTAGTATTTTATGTTTGGTTCTATAGCTCTTACTTAATAAGGTTGTGCTTCATTATATTTCACTAAACATCAGACTGATTGATGTGACCATGAAGTCATTTTGAATCAGCATAGCAGAAACTTCCAAAGTGAATCTTGCTAGGATATGCAAGGCGCTGTCTCCAGAGGGCTTCCACTTACTCGTTTTATAAACTCACCTCTTCCAGAATCGCATCACAGCCATTAGCAGGCGCAAGACAGAAGCCAACAAATGGTATCCGTCAATAAGGGAGCGCACAAAAAGGCGACCTCAATTGGGCGCGGCGAAAAAAAGCGCACATAAATAAAAGCGATCTTCAAAAGGGCGACCTCAATTGGGCGCAGCGAATAAAGGCAAACGCAACAAAATTATTACAGAAAATGTATTAGATAAAGGCAATGATTGAACGTATAAAAAGATGAAAGCAAGAATATTAAAACATCCAATTAATTAATGCATGAACTTCTAACGAACTACTTCTAACGAACTATTTCTAAAGCTCTCTATATTTCGTTGTTTTCAAAATTACAGAAAATTAGAGAAAAGCCAAGCAAAATGACACCTTTTATTGGCTAACTAAAAAGATTACAAAATGCAAGCTTTCGAGGCAACTCAGGCCCCTTCTTCAGGCAAGATGTTGTTTTCAAAATTACATAAAATTAGATTAAGGCAATGACTGAATGTATAAAAAGATGAAAGCAAGTTACACTTGAAGCTGTAGATTATGTGCAATGCCACGTAGATATTCGAGATGCGGTCTATTAGCATAATCAAGGACAATTAATTTAATTCGCTCCGAAGTGTCTCTTCAGGTCTATATTCAGTGCATTTCCAGATGTGTTTCCCGTTGATAGATTTCTTCTTTCTGAATGTATAGCCTTCGACTACGAGTAGATCTGCACCTTTGTTGCTCTTCACATATTCCTGAGCCATTTCAACTAAATTATCTACGAACGCCTTTATTTGCTGTGCTCAATTGAGGTCACCTTTTTGAAGGTGGCCTTTTTGTGCGCGCCCTTATTGAACAGAACCCCAACAAATGACATGGCGCCAGCCCGCTGCGTGACACGCTCGCGACGCGCACACCCGCAGTCACTGACACCGGGTCACTTTAGGGCTGTCGAACGAACCGTCAAGCGGATTTAAAAAACAAAAATCAGAATACAAAAAAAAAAAAAGAAAAAAAAATCCATGCAAACACAAAAACAATGTACAAATTTAATCTATGGGCAGTGGCCAGGCAGGAAACTAAATTCACATTCCTGGAATTACAGTGGGTGGTCGCAGCACCAACTCCTAGACACCACAGCGGCACCTTGTTGATGGCAGTTGTTCAGAAGTTTAAAATGAAATGCTGTAAATCTGCAAATCCTAGCATAATTTTTGGCATTAATTCAAATGGTGATCTATATAGATAGATAGATAGATAGATAGATAGATAGATAGATAGATAGATAGATAGATAGATAGATAGATAGATAGATAGATAGATAGATAGATAGATAGATAGATAGATAGATAGATAGATAGATAGATAGATAGATAGATAGATGTGTACTCATGTGATAAGCTGTTCTTGCACACATTCAGGACCATCTTATCTGCATCAAAGGCCCCTGCGCAAAGTTATATGCTGGAGACCCTGTTTTGATAGCAACATAGAAACATACATACTGTAAGCATCAGAAGCATCATGGGCCCCATCGGCACCTTGTCCAGATTAGGTTCTCACCATGTGTGTTGAGAAAGATTTTGACCCTTCCTCTGCAGTCTTAAAAATAAAGGTGCTTTAAAGTGATGACATAGGGTTACCATTTTTGGTTCTCCAAAGAACCATCCACACGGAGATTCCAGAAAGAACATTAATTTATTGAGATCTGTAGTAGGTTTCCATAAATAGATGGCAACAGATTTGTGATATATTAGTGGGTTTCTGATTTTAAAAGGTCTTTTGCTGCATACAATTACAGAGGCTACATTCAGGTTTTCTTAATCTTTTTGTGTCCTTCTATGTAGCCTCGTATGCATTAAAAATGTCTGCCTTTATCGATGTACTGTATTAGGGACTTTTACAAAGCCAAAAGAACCAACTTGATATACTGTACAAAGAACTCAGAATGAAAGGGGTCTTTAACAAGCAACTCAAGGAGCCTCACAACCAGTAAAGTGCCATTATTTTTAAGAGTAGTTCAGAGTGTCATGTATATGCATTTGAAAGAAAGCAAAGTATGAAATTATGCTTAACATATAGCTGAGAAGTTTATCACCTGTAACAAAGTGTTTTTAAAGACACTGATCAAATAACTCCAAAGTGTAAGTAACAATCTGGAGACCTTGAGATGCCCTATTTTTAACGACTGATAAGATATGCTTAACTCTTGACAATTTCTCAGATTCTTCACATGTAGGAAACTGTAAAGAAAGCTTTAGCGAGAAAATGAAAACCATAAACCATTCAAAGCAGGAGAGTAGCAGACTAGTAAAACAATTTTTAAAAATTGGCGCAGATTGGAATGCACTGATGATGCTGTTTTATTTATTGTCAAAGCAGAACGTCTCTCTTGAAGTCAGTCAATCAGTCAGTCAGTCAGTCAGTCAGTCATTTTCCAACCTGCTATATCCTAACACAGGGTCAGTGGGGTCCACTGGAGCCGGTAGGGCTCCAGCCCACCGTAGGGCACACACACACACCCACACACCAAGCACACACTAAGGACAATTTAGGATCGCCAATGCACCTAACCTGCATGTCTTTGGACTGTGGGAGGAAACCGGAGCACCAGGAGGAAACCCACGCAGACACGGGGAGAACATACGAACCCAGGTCACCTTACTGCGAGGCAGCAGCACTACCACTGCACCACCGTGCTGCCCTCTCACTTGAAGTTTGTTTCATAAATGCAGATAACAGAAAAAAAAGGTTTGTCTTTGAGGAGACTTTTCTATTCATTTAAACAGACATTTTTCAAGACAGTCATTGTTAAAGAAGCTCTGCTGTTTCTCAACTTCACTGCCTTTGTGGTGTCTGCATGTTTTCCCCTGTGTCTGTGTAGGCTTTTCTCCAAGTACTTAGGTTGTTTGGGCTTTGAAAAGGTTTCTAACAAGCAGACAGAACAGAAATCTTTAGTGTATAATGGACCACCTATAGCAGGATACTCACAGATCTAGAAAACCTGAGCTAAGCCAGCATTACTGCGTGTAACAAGAGTCCTTTTAAAATCAGGAACCCACTGGGCATTTCACACATTTGCTATTATCTATGGAACCTTTTATGGATTTACCTGTAAATAATAGGTTCTTTCTGGATCCTTGATGTGGAGGTTTCTTTTGGGAACCATAATCACTCTAAAGAACCGCTTTGGCACCTTTATTTATACAAGTGTAGTATGGACCCCAACTCCCTGAAATCCTAGAATAGATGAAGCAAGTTCAAAATGAATGCTAACATAATTCAAGATAACTAAGTTGTAATGTGGAAGTAATGTCATGGTTTGCTTGTGTGGTATAAGATGGGAGGACAGAGAGAACCATTATATTAACAGTGAGGAATTCTGGATGCCTTGAAGCATGTTCTGCTTTCTCTCATGAGAAGATTTGAAGGTCAACTAAAGAAGGCTCAAAAATGCCCCATAAGGTCTCCAGAAAGATGAACTTCCAGCCCTGAGGATCTGGAGCCAGATAAAAAAAAACTAACCATGGGAAACAGTTTACTTCCCGACAGAAAAACTGTCCATAAACTTTCAGACTTACATGGCAGTTTGCTTCCAGAAAGAGAAACTGAGGTAAGTTTGCTTTTGGTGTAACCAGGGATGACCCAAGGGACAAAGGGTCCATATTTCTACTACATTAGGACAGCTCCACCTAAGAGACCAGAAGGTGTTCATGTGAGAGTGGGTATGAAACAGATAGATAGATAGATAGATAGATAGATAGATAGATAGATAGATAGATAGATAGATAGATAGATAGATAGATAGATAGATAGATAGATAGATAGATAGATAGATAGATAGAACAAACTTTATTTGTCCTCTTGTGGAAATTTGGCTTTTTACAGAAGCTGTTTAAATAAATAAATACGTAAATAAATCCATCCATCCATTTTCCAACCCGCTGAATCCAAACACAGGGTCACGGGGGTCTGCTGGAGCCAATCTCAGCCAACACAGGGCACAAGGCAGGAACCAATCCTGGGCAGGGTGCCAACCCACCGCAGGACACACACAAACACACCCACACACCAAGCACACACTAGGGCCAATTTTAGAATCACCAATCCACCTAACCAGCATGTCTTTGGGTTGTGGGAGGAAACCGGAGCGCCCGGAGGAAACCCACGCAGACACGGGGAGAACATGCAAACTCCACGCAGGGAGGGCCCGGGAAGCGAACCCAGGTCCCCAGGTCTCCCATCTGCGAGGCAGCAGCACTACCCACTGCGCCACCATGCCGCCCATGTAGATAAATAAAAGATGTATATACACACATACACACCAATGGCCTGAACGCACACATGAATGACTAGAAAGAAAAAAGCTTTAAAAAGAATGAAAATTTCTGACTTGGCTGTCACATTCCCAGTGAGGCACTATGCAGACATATTACTGTTGGTATAAAGGAGCTCCTGCAGCGTTTCTTGACACACTTCTGCTGAATAATTTGTTGACTGAAAGTCCTCAGTGTTAGTTTGCCAGAGAGAGGATGTGCAGCATCGCTCATAATGGCACTCAGTTTTAATTCTCTCCAAATCAGTTATTTGAAAGAGTCTGTCGCCAATAGCTGGACTGAAAGTTGTCTAATTTGGTATTTCCCTTTGATAGAGGACTCCATGCAATGGTTCTAAACTTTGGAGGCACATTTAAAAATAGCATTCTCAGCTGGTAATGTAAATTTGTTGGCCTTCTGAGCACAGTAGTTATTTTACAGTTATTTTTTAGGTGTCACTTTGATTCAAAGTGATTTACAGTCACCACAATATGCTTGTTCCTATTTCATGAGACATTATTGGGTTAAGTGACACACTCAGTGGGAACAGAACCAGAAAACTGTTACTTTTCCTAACAGCTCCTTAGCCATTAAACCACACTGCCTGCCTAAAATCAAATTTGATGCAGAGCTAATTTATTTGACAAATACAGATAATAATTTTGTAAAAAAATTACAACACAAAGGTAAATCACTTTATCAATGAAATTATACCATTTATTTCTGCCAGTGGGTATGTTTAGCATCCACCTCATGCTTCCTGCTGTTTTGGGATAAGAGCCAAGCAGATGAAAATACTGATTGGTGAGGCTTTGATATTTGATATACAAGACTGTCTGTATGTGGACGCGTCTGTGAGCAATCACACTGCCCACTTGACCACACTGGCAAATGGGCCTTGATCATTGGTTCAACAAGACGCTGCTGGTGAGATAGATAGATAGATAGATAGATAGATAGATAGATAGATAGATAGATAGATAGATAGATAGATAGATAGATAGATAGATAGATAGATAGATAGATAGATAGATAGATAGATAGATAGATAGATAGATAGATAGATAGATAGATAGATAGAACTTTATTTGTCTAAAGAGGGAAATTTTGCTTTTTTGCAGAAGCTCAAAAAATATTATTACAAGTGACAATGACACCCTTCAAATACACATAAAAAAATACAAAGAAGGGAACTTCAGACTTGGCCAAAGATAAAAGAGTAGTCACAGATACTGCCTGAATCCTAATTTAAACTCCTTCACCCCCTCATTTCAATACATATGTGAAGCAGAACATGAAAGCAAACATCAAATCCATATCTCTGTATTAGGACATGATCAAAATGTCCAATGCCAACTACAACGTAACTGTTCAGATAAAGACAGGTTCTTCATTTTTGACTCAAAATAAAACTTTGCTTATCTTGATTCACCCACCTAATCGTGTTCTTTAACCCAACCAATCATCTTTGGAGTTATGAGGAACAGCAGTGACACAATTAACAGTCAATAAGGGATATTATTTGTGTCAAAGTACATGTGAGCTATTGACACGGATGCCCGTATATAATAAACTAATTTACCACATTTTGTATCACCCTCCATAATTGTGCCCCCCTTTGTTTAATACTCCATATACTGATACATAGAAAACATACAACATTAACAGGCCACAGACCACATTTAACTGCCTGACAACTTCTTATTTTGACTCTGTGACTTTTGACAAGTGGAAGTTGTCCATACTACACACGGCCTTTAGAAAGAGAAACACACCATTGAGCAGGAAGCTAACTTGGCAGAAGTCACTCTTTACCATTTTTCTGGTAAGGTATGGATAATCAAGCAAATGGCAGAGGTTTTCTGGGTTCACGTAGATGGGTAGCAGTATTTCAGATTGACCAGGCGACCAGTGGAACTTTTCTTCATGCTATATGTTGTTCCTTTCTTTTGTGTTCTTTCCATGCCTTCAGAAAGTCTTCACTATTTTCACCCTTTGTTATGTTGTAGCCTTAATGATAAAATCATTAAAATTAATTTTTTCCTTCATAAAACAGTAATCAATACCCCTGAATGACAAAGCAAAAGAAGGATTTTAGAAATTTTGGCAAAGACGGCACAGATCTGAGGAAAGCTACTCCAAATTCATGCAGCATTGAAGGTTCCCAAGAGCATGGTGGCCTCTATAATTCTTAAATGGAATAAGTGTGGAACAACCACAACTCTTTCTAGAGCTAGATGCCTGGCCAAACTGAGTAATCCAACGAGAAAGGGCCTTGGTAAAAGAGGTCACCAAGAATCTCCTGGCCAGTCTGGCTGAGCTCTAGAGAACCTATGTGGAGATGGGAGAATCTTCTAGATGGACAAACACCACTGCAATACTCAACTAATCTGGGCTTTATGGCAGAATAGCCAGACGACACAGGAAAGCCTGCTCGGAGTTTACAAAAAGGCACCTAAAGGACTCTCACACTAAGGGAAAAAAGATTCTCTGGTTGGGTGAAACCAAGACTGAACAGTTTGGCCACAATTCTAAGTGTCATATCAGGAGGAAACCAGGCACCGCTAATCACCTGTGCAATACTATTCCAATGGTGAACCATGGTGGTGGCATCATCATGTTGTGGGGTTGTTTTTCAGTGGCAGGGACTAGGAGGCAAGTCAGTGTGAGCAGAGAGCTGAACTGGGCAAAGCACAGAGATATCCACAGAGAACTCTGGACTATAGCCTGAGTTAAAGGTGCACCTCCCAACTGGATAATAACCCTATTGTATTACACAGTAAAAACGGAACCTCTCTTCACTTACAGAACACTATATATACCCTAGTTTGATTGTTGATGTGGCATTCTTACATTGTTTTTGCAAGTCATAATTCCTAGATAAAAATGTCATGTGTAATATCTGTGTCTCTTTTTTTAATATATCAATTAAATTTTAGCATTTTTTTATTCCATAACAATAAATAAATAATTAGCCAGACCATAAACAGCAAAAACAGCATAGAAGTGACTCAGGGACAAGTTTATGAATGTCCTCGAGTGGTTTAGCCAGAGCAAAAAATTAAGCTTAATCAAACATCTCTGGAGAGACCTGAAAATAGCTGTCCACCAACGCTCTCCGTCCAAAGTGACAAAGCTTGAGAGGATTTGCAGAGAAGAATGGCAGAAAATCTTCAAATCCATATATGTGAATTTTATCGTGCCAGACCCAAGAAGACTCCAAGATGGAATCAACGCCAAGTTGGCTTCAACTAAATTCTGAGTAAAAAGGTCTGAATACTTGTGTCGATGTCATAGTTCAGTTTTTTATTTTGAATAAATTTGTAGAAATTTCTTAAATCCTGTTTTGGCTTTGCCATTGACTGGTACTGAGTATTACTTAATGTAGAAAAAAATGAATTTAAATGATTTTAGCCCAAGACACAACATAATAAAAATATGTAAAACACGAAGGGGTTGGATTACTTTCTAAAGGCACCGTGTAAAATCAATAACCTAAAATAATGTAAAACGAAGGCATATTTGATCTTGGCCTTTAAAGTACTTTGAGTGGTCCATGCAGTCATTATGTTATACATGGCAATGGACTTTACCCCTCCACTTGACGGAATGTACACAAGAGTAAGAGCCTTCCTTCAACAGATGACGACAGCAGGTACACAAAGAGATGACAGAAGGCAGATGGAGTATCTACATGACTCACGGTGATGTACTTTGCACTTTAGCATCAGACATTAGGGGGGCTTTATAAAGAAGAATTTCCAGCATGAACATGTAAGTGGCTCAGGGTGACAAAGCTGCGCATTTTACTGGAGCCGCCTTTGGGGCATAGTGAATATGACATATGGATGAATACAGTAAGTCTGAAACCGGCTCAAGGTGAACCACCTACATGCAACTATTAGTAATGCACAATAAGGCGCTACTCAGGCCTTTCACATTCACTCAGAATGTATGTTCTGACCACTGAGAGGGTGGTTGTGATTTACGCTGTTCCACTGTCTTCATTTCTCTTCACTTCAGTTACTACTACTTGTTTATAAAGCCTTAAATAATTTTGCTCTGTCCTAATATTGTGCAATGCCTGTTCTCCTACACTCCCAAGTTGTAACCTTAGATCTTCAAATGGAGGTCTACTTATAATGCCAAGAGCCAAGCTTAAAAGAAGTAGCGATGTGGCCTTTTGCTATTATGTACCTAAAATCTCGAATATTTTACCAATTGAAATTCGCCAGGGTATATACTGTGGAACATTTTTAAGAAACTGCTAAAAACCCTTCATTTTAATTTGTCTCTTTCATAGCTACATTTTAGTTGTATTCCTAATAGACTATATGGACATGGAATTATCATATTCTTCATTGATCTGCAATCTTAACGAATCTCTGCTATTCTTTGCCTTTGGCCTTGGAACCCCTGCAGATTTGTTTTTTTCTGTCCTCCTGGCCATCTGACATTACCTTTTCTTTTGTTATTTATTTTATAATATTGTTGCCTAATTGTAATTGTTTTTTTTTTCATGCAACTTTCTCCTTGATATCTTGTAAAGCACTTTGAGCTACATGGTTTGTATGAAAATGTGGTATGGAAAAAAATGTTGCTGAAGTTCTTCCATTGCAAGGCTATGTGATGCCAAAGACTGCCAAGGTAAATCTGGGCACAAGGCAGGGACAAATTCCGGTCTGGTTGCCAGTCCTTTGCCATGCCATGTTGTCACAACATACTCACAATTAGGTCAATTTCAGAGTTACCGGTTAAACTACCGGCACGTTTCTGGGAAGTAAGAAGGCCCAAGAGCTACTGGCAAAATCCAAATGAGCACAGAGAGACCATACAACATCCTTACAGCTTGTGTTTCAATTTGAACCCAAGTCCTTGGCGGCATGAGACAGTAAAATGATGAGCTGAGCAGCCGATACACCAGTAAGGCCTAGTGGCTCAGACAATAGGCTGTAAAATAAATGGCTGCCACTTCATTAATCACCACTGACTAACTGTGCCAGCAAGGAAGTCACCTAATATTACAGTTACTCTTATTATAACACAAAAATAAATGAATTTTGAAATTTTTAAGATTCTTCAGATGAAAGCATTAGTTTCTTGTTGATTTTTTAATTCAAAATTGTTTTGATTTAACAAAAAAAAAAAAGCATACAGGCTGTAGCCTCCAATCCAGTTTCTATATGCACCAGTCATGAGTAATGCGACCTTAACATCTAAATTAGGAAATGGCATGGCAGCTTCCTGTACCATTTACCTCATTGGTTCTGATTTATAGCCTTTTTTTGGAAAGGAAGGAAAAGAAAGAAAAAACACAAGCCGCAAGGCTAGCAAAGAACTGAATTTAACAAAACCTGTTTTAACTTCCTAGACCAGTTCAAGGTAACATACCCGAAAAACTCCAAACTCCAAACTGGGATATAGGCGCAACAACTAGCGGCCTTCTATACCGGGTGTACATGGCTTTGCACCCTGCGGGTGTGCATCACATTGCCATCAAGTTCAATTCCCCTTATCAGGTACTGTGCATGGCTCCGTCAGGGTGGTGTACTCAACAGATAATGATCAACAACAATAAAAAAAAAAAACTTTACAGACCTTGTAAGGGCTTCATTATTGACAGAGAGCATGTGGTTCAGCTTGTTCGACTGTGGTTAATCAGAACATGTCTCACTTGTGCTGAACTGTAAAGAATGCCAGAGCCAGTAGTGATACATTTCATATGTTGCATTCATTATGAGTTTCTGAAATTCCTTTGGTTCAAAGGGGAATAGCTGGACCCTGTCATAGTCTACATTTCATAACTGTACATTTATGGAGAAAAAACTGTCTTCACACATGGTAGGAAAACGAGAACTCCCCAGTTAGCACACTATAAATGTTCCTAAGGAATCTGTACGTGTTTCACAAAGCACCAAGTATATGAAACTGATAAAACAGAGGAAGCACCTATGATGACTTGGCAAATCATTAGGAATCCCTGAACACCTGCTTATTAATGAGCCAATCATGTGACAGCAGCACAATGCATACATCATGCAGATACAAGTCAGGAGCTTCATAAATGTTCACATCAAACACTACAATGGGGAAAAATGTTTTCTCAGTGATTTTGACCATGGCATTGATTTTTGGTGGGTACCTGATAGGGTGGTTTGAGTATTTCTATAATTTCTGACCTCCTGGGCTGTTTTGTCTTGGTAGAGTAACATTTTACCTCTACTTCCCCTTTTGAATTATTAATATGTAGCCTTTGTCAGCATGATTCAAATTTCACAGACTTACCACTGTTCATAAGGTATTGTACCATATAACTTCTCCCCACCTTCCCTTCTACATTTATAACCTCCGGCAATTAGGTGTAGTAAAAGACAAGCAGGTGTTAAGTTACACTTTAAATAATGTATTATTGATAATATTCATAAATAATAACAATATGCAAAGTACATTTGAATATTGGCAACCATACATCCTGATAAGTGGTATTGTGTAGTTTCAGGCAGCACACAGACTTGTTAGTTTCTTAAAATGTCTCTAGTTAAGGCATCATTTGTGGTCAGCTTTCTTCAGAACAGGCCGCATGCCTGTCTCAATATGGCTGCCGAGCTCTGCTCTTCATTGTGTTGTCCTTTTCAGGTCATGGTGTGAGATGGTCTTTCATCAGTTTGGTAAGGGGGGGTGGGGGGTTGGGTAAAACAAGCAAATTTAAAGGTTTTCTGTCCAACCCCTACAGTCATGGTACTTAAAGGCTTCTGATACAAGCCAGTTCCAAATAGCCATACTTCAGACCAATGGGGGGACAGAATACCTTCACACCTGCCCTCCAAACCATTTGTTAAGGTAAAACTTGGCAGTTAGGCAGCCTGGCCTTCCTGTGGGGGTTGACTGAGAGACTTCAGCAGAGAAATATTAGCCAAACTTGTTTGAGGCACTTCCCCCAACCCTGTCGTAAAATTACAAAGAGTCTCATTCCTAAAAGGATGGAAATTCTTCTTAAACCATTGCTGTTATTATCAATAATGTAACACTAATATTACATTGCTTTATCTGAGTTACAAATAAAGACATACAAAATATTTATCAACTTGTATGCAAAATTTCACATCACAACACTGGGTTTGTCACACACAGCAGTCTCTGGAGTTTACACAGAATGATGTGAAAAACAAAAACAGTGAGCGGCAGTTCTGCAGATGGAAATGCCTTGTTGATGAGAGAGATCAGAAGAGAATGGCCAGGCTGGTTTGAGCTGACAGAAAGGCTACGGTAACTCAGATAACCACTGTGTAGGACTGGGGTGAGCAGAACATCATCCTGGAGTGCACAACACATCGAACCTTCAGGTGGATGCACCACAACAGCAGAAGACCACATTGGGTTCCACTCTTGCCAGCCAAGAACTGAAAGCTGAGGCAGCATTGGGCACAGGCTCACCAAAAATGGACAGGTGAAGACTAGAAAAATGCAGCCTGGTCTGATGTACTGTATCTTGATTTCTGCTGATGCACACAGATGGCAGAGCAGCATGAATCTATGCACTTCAGGCTGGTGGTGGTGGTGTGATGGAGTGAGGAATGTTTTCTTGGCACACTCTGGGCCAGTTAACACCAATCAATCATCGCTTGAGTGCCATGGCTTATATGAGTACTGCTGCTGACCATGTGGACCCCTTCATGACTTAAATTTACCCAACTACTGATGACCATTTACAGCATGATAATATATCATGTCACAAAGCCAAAATCTTCTCAAACTGGTTTCATGAACATGACAAAGAGTTCAGTGTTCTTCAGAAGCCTTCCCAGACAACAGACGTGAATCCAATAGAACGTCTTTGGGATATGGCAGGTAAGGAAGTTTGCAGCATGAATTTGCTGCTGACAAATCTGCAGAAACTGCATGATGAAATCATGTCAACATGGCTCAGAATCTCAATTTCCAACATCTTGTGGGATCAATTGTACTAACAATTGAGGCTTTTTTGAGAACAAAAGTTGGGCCTGCCCAACATAAGTATAATTTCCTAATAATATGTTCAGTAATTGTGTGTAAATTGCCTGAATAGAGCATTGGGCCCCCACAGCCATCACTACAGCTTTAACTACAAGTAATACCTTGGCATTTACTAAACTAGGGTCTGGAATTGTTCTGAAGTTTGCATAAGAAAGTCCATCCAATGGAGTTTTAATGTTGGAGCATAGGGACACTTCTGGTTTCTAATTGACATCATTGTCAAGCATGTTTTTTGACCACTAATGCCTTGTGGACTGGCATTATCGCCCATATACATTTCACTGCCATTATAATATACATGTGTCTCATAGAATCAACACGATCTCTTGGAAGTGCTTTGTACTTATTGACATTTTACCTTTGCCACTAAGAGAATTAGTGGATGCAACAGTCATCTCCTCTGACCAGATCTGATTACTTCACTGTTGAGAAAGATCGTTGAAGTTAAAGGAAAAGAAAGTCAAAAGGCAAATTCACACAAGGACTCAACTGACATGTTTCTAAGTGGTGTGGCTAAATTTTGGAGAGAGAAAATGAAAAAGAGAGTTGGATTTCACAGCATGAATGTTCAGCTGTTGGGGCTGAGTATTTTGGATGGTGAGAAGATTAGAGAACAACCCCACCTGATAGCTGGGAACCAAACCAGGTATTGCCATAGTTGGGGATGCAGCTAGAATTGTTTTCACTTCATTCTGATGTGATATTTTGCAGTCTCCCCATACTCATCGACCCCTTTGGTATTTTATCTACTATATAATAAAACACTAAGGTCTGCAAATGTGTCTGGTTCCTCCTAGCAATCTGATTGGTCAGTTTGGCTTTGGTGTGATTGCTCAGTTTGGCCTTGGTGATGCGATTGACAGAGGAAGTGTGAGTGTTAGACACACAAGGAGGAGTAAAGGCTTAGGAGGCACGCTGAGAGTTGTCTTCAAGGACATGAGGTGTTAAAGTGGAAAGAAGGTGAGCAAGGCGCCTCGAAACGGCAGAGTCTGAGAAGCAGTCTTTATGGGAATGATCTCAAGAGATGGAGCGTCGGTCAAGAAATGTTCAGGATACTGAAGAAAGGCACTGAAGGTACATGTGGGGCAAGACATACTAAATATCTTGAACTTATTCTGTTACTTGTCTTCAACAGGTAATGTGGCTAGTTTTAAATAAACCACTTTGTTCAGTTTTAGGGCACTTTTGTTTTATGTTAAGGAAGCATACCCTGCAAAATCTCCTATCCCAGTAGCACTGGGTGCAATGCAGGAAATAGCCCTGGACAGGGCAGCGGGCCCTCGCAGGGCCTACTCACATATGCATTCACAATCATATTTGCACAGATCTTTGGGGAAATGGCAGGAAAAATGGAGTACCCGGGTAAAGAAAAAAAAAACAACAATAAAAACATGCAGACATGGACAGAATATGTAAAGTGCAAATAGAGAGCAATCGGGTGCAGAACTCAGACCCAGGAGTTTGGATTCATGAGGCAGCAGTGCCAATCCTCTATACATACAGTTTATTCTTTATATGATGGCTGTGGTACATTCTGTGTAAATTCAGCAATGTCCCCTGTGTTTGTGTGGCAACTGTAAAATGTCCCAATATAAGTGAGTATGGGTGAACGCAAGAGTGGGTCTTTCCATGGACTTTTGTCCGTTGTGAGTTTCTTCCTGTTTTTTGCATGTTGCTGATTAACAAGACTCAGACCCAGACTAGTTCCTTGCTCAATCATTTTCTGGGTAGGAATATGAACATTTTCATTAGGTCCATGTGTTTTTTCCTTTGGAGGATCAATTTTGCTCCTTCCTTCCTTTCATATCACCTACTTCAGGCTGCTTATTGTCCTTAAAGGATAACGTTGCCTCTCATTCTGTCTTTAATTCTCCTTCAAAGGTTAACCTTTTAACCCCTCTTCCAGGGATACTGTAAGAAAATCACTTCCTTAAACCAGCGGCCATCCAAGAACAATACATCCTTGATCCATAGCTCAAGATGCAGAAGAACAATCCTTCCTGTAATAAGCAGCTTGGTTCGGTGTGGTGTAGGGACCTTCTGAGAGCTAATTCCTGTTGGTTCTGCATCTGCACAAGTGCCACCATTCAGGGACCCCTGAGTGCAGAGCCAACTGTTTTGTTCCTGACCCAACTTGAAGAGTATGAATTATCAGCATCCGTTGTCAAGTACTCATGGACCACCATCTGTAATTAAACCCCATTCAGTCTAGATGCTGGGAGCCACGAGCCTCTGTCTTTAAACATTAGGGTGCCCATTTCCAAAGCCATTGCCCCTTCTCAAATATATCTTACCTCTGTTATATGGGTTTCTCTCTTCTTGCAGTCTGAATTGTGGCTACATGCTAAGTTTATAAGTTACCAGTATAGCATCAAAAAAGGTCATGTCATGTCATTTTCTAACCTTCTTAATCCAGACCAGTGTCGGAGTGGGGCCTGGAGCCTAGGCAAAAAGAAATTCTGTACAGGACACTAGTCCATCACAGGGCAAATACACACAAAAGATCCAATTTAGCAGGCAAATTCACCTAAACTGCATGTATTTGGCCCTTGGAAGGAACCCGGAGCAGCTCCCAGCAGACATGGTGAGAACCTGCAAACTCCATCAAGGAGGTCCCTAGACGTGAACCCTAGTCTCCTTACTGGGAGGCAGCAGCACTAGCACTGCACCACCATGCCATCCATCAGAAGAGGTAAACAAAAATATTGTTCAGGCATGCCAAAGGGAGAGTAGGTAGTAAGTAAGGGGTACCTAATGCATTTGCTTTAGTTGTACACTATGGTCTAAAACTTAATTATTCTCTCCCTTCATTTTATAACCTGCTTATCTACTTCAGAGTAGCGGGGAACCCTTTCCTATTTCCGCCGCACTGAGCATAAAGCAATAACCCACCAGGAATAAGGCATCAGTCCGTCATTGGACCCAATCACAATGAGCCAATGTAGTGTTACAATGTAGTGTTAATGTTGGTGTTAACTTTGGCACACACACCTCTCATTTGGAATTGCTTAGTTGAATTGTGCTCAACTGTTTAGAGTGGCACTGTCACCATGGTTGGTGATGTTGCCTCACAGCCCCAGTACAAGGCTGACCATTCTGTGGAGCTTACATTTTGGCACTGGACACAAAGCAGGAACCCAACCATCCATCCATCATGCTGCTCAATCAAACTGAGCCAATGAAGTGACAACAGTCAACACTGCATGCACAGTTTTGTCTTTAGAATTGGTTAGCTTAATTGTGCTTACCGTGTATAGGATAGGGTGGCACTTTGACCATAATTGGCATTGCTGTATCACAGCTGCAGGTCCAATAGTTGTCATTCTATGGAGTTTCCATGCAGGCACTGGACACCTACATATCAGTTCAACATGGGGCACATTCAAACTGAGCCAACACGGTATCACTAGTCACCTTTATACGCATTTTCTCTTTGGAGCTTGTGAGCTTAATTATGCTTATCATTATCATGGCTGACATTGCTGCCTCAAAGCTCTGGGGCCGAGGCTGGCCATTCTGCAGAGTTTCCATGGTCATCTCAGTTTCCAGTTTCCTCCCATTGTCCAAAGATGTGTTTTCAGGTTTTAATGAGCCGAGTCCAAGTCACCACAGTTGTGTGGGTGAGCGTGTCCTGTTCAGAGTTGGCTCCTGCTTCATACCAGCTCCCCACACTTCCATACACACAGAAAACAAGTTCTTCAAAAGATGGAAAATATAAGCAGTATTGTACCAATTTTGGGATTTTAGTTCACAACAGCATTTAATGACAGTTTTAATACTAGTTTATTTTTGTGTTTTAAATTAATGTATTCTGAGTGGCACGGTGGCACAGTGGTAGTGCTGCTACCTTGTAGTAAGGAGCCCAGGGTTTGCGCCCTGGGCCTTTCCTGCATGAAGTTTGCATGTTCTCTCCATATCTGTGTGGGTTTTCTTACTTCCCACAGTCCACAGACATGCAGGTTAGGTGAGCTAGTGATTCTAAATTGGCCCTAGCATTTGGTTGGGGTGTGCGTGTTCACCTTGTGATGGACTGGCGCCCTGTCCGGGATTTGTTCCTGCCTTGTGCCCTGTGCTAGCTGGGGTAGGTTCCAGCAGACCCCCCTGACCCTGTTCAGGACTAAGTGGGTTAGAAAATGACTGACTGACTGTATTCTGTCGCCATTTCATTAGGTTGCAGAGATACTGTAGATCCCTATGTATTCAGATCATTGCATATGAATTATGAATTTAATTTAGAGGACTCTGTATATTCATAATGGCCACCAAAACAGCGAGAAATCCTTGGCTGAATTCTGTTTTACATAAGTACAAGATTAGCCTCGCATAATTACGCAAAATCAACTGTTACTTACAGGAATTGTTATTCTTTTGTGTACCATTCCTAAAAATAGGTTACTATAAATACTAATCTTAAATAACTTTGACATTTATAAAATTACAATCAGAAGATCTTCCAGAAGACATACTCCACTAGTCCACTGTAGGTTTTTTTGAAGCACTTTACGTTGACTGTTATCTCCGTCTCTTTCAGCAAGCTGCTTTAAACAAAAGAAATCTTAAAAACTGCATTCATTTGTCCTGTACATGAGGAGTGTTTTATCGGGAGTTTTCCATTTATTCTATTTCTTTCCTATTTCACACCACCAGAGTGGCAGCCCTCAGTTCAATTTCAAAATGAAATATTCTCTGCCTTTTTGGTCCCCCTGTGGCATTTTCTGAAATGAGACCTGTTCCTTTTAATACTCACAGGAAGGTTACTCTAATTTACTTGCTGCTGCGTTTATCCTAATGAGTTTTTAATAAATCTGAAAGGATAAGGAGGCGTTTCTGAATTGCAGTGCTTCCTGATCAGGCTCCAGCCCAATATGGATTGGGATGGCATTCCCCTCTGAGTAGCCTCGCCAGTCATATCAGCAACGGCTCCCTGTAAAATGAAAGGCTGCCATTTACTCAGGACCCATGAGCTATCGCTGACCTGGGATCTGTTTCATGGCCAGGTCTTTAGGCGGGGGACTATCAGCAGGGACGCATTAGTTAAACTCAAAGAGATTGTGAGGGATAGAGGAGGATCTGCTTCTTAATCCATGTCAGGAGCTGTCGGTGTTGCTGGAGCTATTAAACGGCAATGATGATCAAAACCCTTCATTAAAATTCTTTACATCGCACTCCTCTGTAAGAACCCTAGACGCATATGAAAGGCTGTGTCAAAGTCACACAGCTACATTTTAAGGGGAAAAAATAACATTTTTAATAAATGTCAGCCTGTTTATTTTCTTTTTTTCTTACAGATTTAGACTACACAAATAATGGTACCAATGACATCCTGACAGGAACATCCTCTGTGCTCTTTGCTGCATATTAGCCAGGGCAGATAAGCAGGAATGAGGATTTCTGTGTTTTTGTTGGCTGCTACACTTCTGCTTCTAATCAGGCAATGTAGCAGAGCAGGAAGGTGGTGGTCTCACAACAAGAAGTCCTGGCGTTCTATAATAAAACATGACAAGTGTAAATAAAACGGAGTCAATCATCAATGTTTAACTAAGGGCTGGTATAAAATGAGCTACTGAAAGGTTTCTTGCTTGAATGAGAGCACAGAGGCAAATGAAGAACAGAGTTCAGGTTAAGAGTCAATATTTGACATAGCAAATGGAAATTCAGCATAAAGTAACAATGAAAACAATGAAGAAAAAATAGCAAACAAATTTACGAGTCAACATTTCAAAGAGTAGCACATTGGTGAGAAGGCATCTGCACCCAGCAAATCCAGGTGCCAGGTGTGGAAAGTAGCCCGGACACAGACAGGCGGACACTGATGGTTTACCCAACATACGATTATTATACATACTTCTATATACAAAGGTGACACACACAACACCAGTACTCCCCCAAAGTCCAGGCCTTCCTTCCTTCCTTATGCCTTCCTCAGGTCCGCCTCCACTCCTCTCCTCTCCTCCAAGACTCTGTCTCTCTTCCTCCCGACTCCAGCCATCGAATGGAGGGAGGCGGCCCCATTTATACACACCCGGATGTGCTCCAGGTGCTTCCCGATTAGCTTCTGCCGGCACTCCCAAGTATGGTGGAAGTACCGGCTGCGCGCCCAGAAGCACTTCTGGGTGTGGCGGAAGTGCTGAGGGCATCAGGGCGCCCCCTGGCGGTGACCATGGGCCCCTATAGGATTGAGCTTCTAAGCTCTGTTCCCGTGGTCCCCAAAGCCACCAGGGCAGTCACCCCCTCATGGTCTGGAGGAGGCATAAGCCTTCATCCGGTCCTTCCGGGCATCCCAGCTGGGTGCCACCCCCAGTCGCTTGCCACACAGGATATACCCAACCAACAACGTGAATGTAATTACCCCGATCTACATGCTGTCAAATAAACGAACCACACGCCGTGGCGCAACGTTAGGGGCATCGCCTCTGGCGCTGACGTCCGAGGTTCGATTCCCGAGAGGGAGTGCAGTGGAGTGTGTACGCCTGATGAGCCCAGAATGAGGGCGAAACACGTGTCGCATACTCTTTGCATTTATTTGACAGTAAACTATTTCAACCATTCTATGATCTGCTCCTCACAAACTGAGGGCACCGTGGCGGATGTTAGCAGATTGCTGGCCAACCACAAGCGTTACCTGGTAGGTAACCACCCATACAATCAGATTGTGACACAGACTACGAATGCCGTGAATATACATATATATATATATATATATATATATATATATATATATATATATATATATATAAACTGCTCAAAAAAATTAAAGGAACCCTTTGAAAACACATCAGATCTCAATGGGAAAAAATCCTGCTGGATATCTCTACTGATATGGACTGATATGATAATGTGTTAGGAACGAAAGCATTCCACATTGTTTGATGGAAATGAAAATGATCAACCTACAGATGGCTAAATTCAAAGAAAAAATGATGTGACAGGCTAGTCCATTTTGCCGAAATTTCATTGCAGCAACTCCAAATCGTACTCAGTAGTTTGTATGGCCCCCACGTGCTTGTATGCATGCTTGACATTGTAGGGGGGGGCATGCTCCTAATGAGACGATGGATGGTGTCCTGGGGGATGTCCTCCCAGATCTGGACCAGGGCATCACTGAGCTCCTGGACAGTCTCAGGTGCAACATGGCGGCATCAGATGGGCCGAAACATAATGTCCCAGAGGTGTTCTATTGGATTTAGGTCAGGCGAGTGAGCGTGGGGGCCAATCAATGGTATCAGTTCCTTCATCCTCCAGGAACTGCCTGCATACTCTCACCACATGAGGCCGAGCATTGTCGTGCACCAGGAGGAACCCAGGACCCTCAGCACCAGCATAGGGTCTGACAATGGGTACAAGGATTTCATCATGATACCTAATGTATGAAATTTAGTATGCAGCTAAAGTTATTGGGGCTGATGTAGATGATTTGACAAGTGTGTGTGTGTCAGAGGGCAATGCTAAAGAAACTGGAAATCATCTCAACTGATGACAGACATCCATTACATGTAGAACTAAACTTCAGTAAATCAGGAAGGTTTGAAAACCCACACAAATCGCTCCAGAAACTCCTTTCTTCCTAGTGCCATACGACTTTTCAATAAGAAATATCGGAGATAACGTTTAAGGTTTTGATATATATCCTGTAACCTTTTTTTTTTGGTGTAAATATGTAAATTATCTAACTGCCTTACCTTAACCTTTCTTATTTCTATTTGTCTGTTTTATTTCATTCTGTCTGTTATTAGATGCAACTGAGAAGGCAAATTTCATGTTTTCTTGTGTAAACATGACTAACTAAAGAAACCTAAACCTAAACCTAAACCTAATGGCAGTCAAGGTGCTGTTGTCTAGCCTGTAGAGGTCTGTGTGTCCCTCCATGGATATGCCTCCCTAGACCATCACTGACTCAGCACCAAACCGGTCATGTTGAACGATGTTACAGGCAGCACAACGTTCTCCACGGCTTCTCCAGACCCTTTCATGTCTGTCACATTGCTCAGGGTGAACCTGCTCTCATCTGTGAAAAACACAGGGTTCCCGTGGTGGACCTGCCAATTCTGGTATTCTATGGCAAATGTCAATCGAGCTCCACGGTGCCACGGTGAGCACAGGACCCACTAGAGGACGTCGGGCTCTCAGAACACCCTCATGAAGTCTGTTTCTGATTGTTTGGTCAGAGACATTCACACCAGTGGCCTGCTGGAGGTCATCTTGTAGGCTCTGGCAGTGCTCATCCTGTTCCTCCTTGCCCAGTGGAGCAGATACCGGTGGGTCCTGTTGATGGGTTAATGACCTTCTAAGGCCCTGTCCAGCTCTCCTAGAGTATAGTAAGTATATATACAGTATATAAAAAAGTCACACACATGACATGGAAGACAGATGAAGGGCTTCAGTAATGGTAATAACATGCTGCTCCAGGGGTTTGCACTGTACTAATGTCTCTCCTCTCTGCAGACCGGAACATTGACGGCTTTACCACCACTGATGTCCCTTCCAGTTGCTGGCTGCCTTGACCGCCTCTTCCTGCTAGAAGTCCTCAAATCTGGAAGATCCGCAATCTTACAACAGTCAAGATATTGACTCTCATCTTAAATGACATTTTTGCTCAGCACAATTTGTTTAATACATTTATTTTCATTTCAATTATGCAGTAATCCCTCCTCCATCGTGGGGGTTGCGTTCCAGAGCCACCCACGAAATAAGAAAATCCGCGAAGTAGAAACCATATGTTTATATGGTTATTTTTATATTGTCATGCTTGGGTCACAGATTTGTGCAGAAACACAGGAGGTTGTAGAGAGACAGGAACGTTATTCAAACACTGCAAACAAACATTTGTCTCTTTTTCAAAAGTTTAAACTGTGCTCCATGACAAGACAGAGATGACAGTTCTGTCTCACAATTAAAAGAATGCAAACATATCTTCCTCTTCAAAGGAGTGTGTGTCAGGAGCACAGAATGTCACATAGATAGAGAAAACAATCTCTAGCAAACAAATCAATAGGGCTGTTTGGCTTTTAAGTATGCGAAGCACCGCGGCACAAAGCTGTTGAAGGCGGCAGCTCACACCCCCTCCGTCAGGAGCAGGGAGAGAGAGAGAGAGAGAGACAGAGAGAGAGAGAGAGAGAGAGAGAGAGAGAAAAACAAACAGTCAAAAATCAATACGTGCCCTTCGAGCTTTTAAGTATGCGAAGCACCGTGCAGCATGTCGCTTCAGGAAGCAGCTGCACAGAAGGTAGCAACGTGAAGATAATCTTTCAGCATTTTTAGACGAGCGTCCGTATCGTCTAGGTGTGCGAACAGCCCCCCTGCTCACACCCCCTACGTCAGGATCACAGATAGTCAGCGCAAGAGAGAGAGAAAGAAAAGTAAGTTGGGTAGCTTCTCAGCCATCTGCCAATAGCGTCCCTTGTATGAAATCAACTGGGCAAACCAACTGAGGAAGCATGTACCAGAAATTAAAAGACCCATTGTCCGCATAAATCCACGAACCAGCAAAAAATCCGCGATATATATTTAAATATGCTTACATATAAAATCCGCGATAGAGTGAAGCTGCGAAAGGCGAAGCGCGATACAGCGAGGGATCACTGTATAGGGTTTGCCTTTGGGAGCCCCAGATCTTTATGACATCTGTCTATTCTCTTAAAATAATATATATTATAATATTATTATAATAAACACACACACCATAATGACTAAAAAGAAAGAAAACTCCTTACTTTGCAGTCCCAGTCCCAGTGAGGCATTATGCAGGCATATTGCTGTTGGTATAAAGGAGCCCCAGAGTCGTGTTTCTTAACACACTTCTGCTGAATAATTCATTGGCTGAAAGTCCTCAGTGTTGTTGTGTCAGAGAGGGGATGTGCAGCATTGTTCATTCTGGCACTCGGTTTTGTATTAAACCTCCACTTAGCTACAAACTCCAGAGGGTCCAGAGTGTATTCCATAATTAAGCCTGCCTTTTTAATTAGTTTGTTGATTCCGTGAGTCTCTCTTGAAGTGATGTTACCAGCCCAGCACACCACAGTGTAGAAAATCACATTGGCTATCGCAGAGTTACAGAAGATGTGAAGGACGTCACTTCCCACATTATAAGGAGCACAGTCTCCTAAGGAAGAAGAGTCTGCTCTGCACTTTCCTATGTAGTTCCTCTGTGTTCTGAAGCCAGTCCAAGTTGTCACTGATGTGAACCCCCAAGCACTTGTATTAGTGGACCATCTCTACATCCACTCCTTGAACAGTGACCAGACATTGAGACTCTCTGGTGCAGTGGAAGTCAATAACCAGTTCTTTGGTTTTGCTGATGTTAAGTTTCAGACAATTCATTTTGCACCAAAACACAAAATTCTCCACTTGACTCCTCTTCCTCTGTCTCATCTCCCTTATAGATTCACCCCATAAATGCAGAATCATTTGAGAAGTTTTGCAAATGAAATGACCTGCTGTTATATTTATACACTATAAAAATTATTCCAGTTCTCCACAAGGCTAGTTATATTCTTTATTACAGCGGTTCTTAAACTGTAACAAAAAAGGGGGTGCGAATGTTGCCATATGTGGTGTAATTTCACTATTCGTAGGGAAATTTTAAACTTGTAGCTAGGGGTGGGCGGTATGACCAAAATTCTATATCACGGTATTTTTCTAAATTATCCCGGTTTCACAGTATTCAACTGTATTTTTTTCCCATGCATGAGTGGATGTTAACCACATTTTCCATTGGAATTACTGGCTAAGAATAACCTATTCCACTGTCAAGAGTATTGTACATTGTACAAAAAAAAACATTTTAATGTGCACACAAGTATTAATACAGGTTTGCATTGCCCCATAAAGTGATAGTTTTCAAGGGGATGGCACTAATGGAGAAGGTATCACATTGCATGACAGATGCAGTCAAAATATAGAACCTTTTTATTGAACAAATTTTGCAAAAACAAACTATAATTTTGACAACATATTTTCAACCATACAAAGAGGCATTTAGACTTAGTAAAATATCCAGAAGTGCTTGTCAAAAGTTGTATTGCACTGAATATGTCTTAGAAAAAGAATAAATACTGTAGTAAATATGTAGTAATACCAACTACACAGTTTCTGTTAATGTTAACAATCTCTGTCCACTGACACGTTAAAGTGACTTTTTAAACAACTTTATCATCATTAAACTGCATAATATTTAAACTAATAAATAATAACAATAAAATAAATAATAGTATTATTACTGATAGTTGCACTATTATGTTCAGTGTAGAGAACTTTATGGCAGGTGTGACGAGGCTCCAAAAAACTGGATGTATGAATGGGTATCGCACAGGTTTAACTTAAATATTGTGTAAATGTTGGGTTTGTGATCTGGTGGTCGGAGACACGAACACAGAATTCAATGCATGTTCTTCTGAGCGGGCTTTCTTTATTGCACGCGTGCTGTCTATCTAACGTACCAAAACCCCAGTTCCTATCCGTCCTTTTTCTTTCTCCACATAACCAATCACCACACGATAAACGTCTTTGTGAAATTAAAACTAGTTATAAACTTAGCCCACGTAGTGTTCAGAACTTTAAAAATATCTTCGTAATACATGTTTAATTATGCCATCCATTCAGAGTTGCGCCCATCTCTGAACGAGTCGCCAGCACATCGAAGGATGAATACAAGCAATACATACATTAGCAGGGTCAATATAGCACAACAAAACCCCACATCCTACATGACTTTGAAAAGAAACTGAAGCAACGAGTAAACCCACCAGAAAAACATGCAAATGCAAGGCAGGCACGCCGCCGTGCCCCCATATGATTAATGCATGCTTTAATGCATTTCACCATGAAAATTATATTAAGTATTTATTTTAGCATTCTAAATGTTCAGAGAGAAGGAAGATCATGAAGTGAATGTATTCTGTGCGGCGATCGCTGCCGGCGCCTCCTCTTAGTGCAAGAAGAAGTCAGTTTAAAGAATCACTTAACACAAAGCATTTAATGTGCTATATAACTTTTGACGGGGTTTGAAAACATGTCATCACACTATTACACAGTACCCAGGTACATTACACTGTATTTAAAACAAGTACAACTTGGCTTGCAGTATTATCCAGTAGTATAGAAACAGTATTTACACATCTGACCTTTTTAAAACTAAAGTATCTCCAGGCTCTCTGTCCATTTTCACCACGCAGCATTCCTATGCTACCGCCCACTATTTGGTGGTGTAGCAGTGAAAAAGAGCCCTAGTGCAACAAATCTGTGTTTAGCGGTGTAGCAGTGAAAAAGGTCCCCACTTGAACAGTTTCCCGCTGCGCCACGTTCCGAATGTCGTTTAGGCAATTTAAACCGGTGTTGCGGTATAAGAAAAATCCATATCATAAAAAAAATAAAAAACGGTTTTCGGTATGAACCGGTATACCGCCCAGCACTACTTGTAGCGGTGTATCGGCAGCAAAAAATATAGGAATAAATTTTATTAGGGTTTCAAAAAAACGTTGGGGGGGGGGGGGGGGGCGCGATTAAAACTGTTATGAAAACTCGGGTCGCAAATACTTAAAGGTTGAGAAATGCTGCTTTATTATATTTTTAACAAATACAGACAATTGTAATGAAAATAAGCAAGTTTTAGAGGTCATTCCATTTAGTACCTTTTTTATTTTATCTGAACTGAACAGCACACAACTGTTCCAACCTTGTAGGTCTGCATCATTAGCACAGTCTTTGATGAGGTTGAAAATTCTTGGGATGGCTTATGACCATTTGAAGAATAAATTGTGTTCCTCGTCCTTTGTTAGTAGGTCATTGTACTTTCCAATAAGACTTTTTCCTCTTTCAGTGGTGTTGTTCGTTACCATTATGTGTGCAGACAGTTCACAAAATGTATTGAAGACTGGATCATCTAAAATATGACTGAGACCTTTCTTTGCCTTTTTCCATAAGGATGTTGTTCTTCTTGTTGCCAGATCCTCCAGCTTCTGCTGTTCAATGAATGAGATTATGAAGCCTCCATACACCAATGTCACTTAGCTTGCCTGCTGGTGCTATTTAAGCAAAGATTTAAAACACAAATACAGTTATATTGGTAAATCATGATTACAAAGCCAGGAGGTAGACATTTAAAATAAAAAAAAAAAATGTAAAATCCATCTTAGGTCACCACAGATGAGAGGCTAATGGAGCGAATCAGATTTACCACCAGTTCATGGAGACTGCCTACATGTGGCAAGAGTGCATTCACGTGCATCCAGCCTGGCATCATCCTTAGCTCTTTGACGATGGTGTTGTGGCTTATAATGGTAAACCCACCTGAAAATTCATGAAGTGGGTGAGCCAGTATTAGCATCTGTGGGGGGTTTGTTCACAATAAGAGTTCCTTTAATGGTATGGGGTAGTCAGAGTTCAGAGAGATCTTTATAACAATTCCGGTTTCCAGAAGGTTGGAATTCAATGAAGCAGTGAATCATAAGTTCTGGTTTTTCACTTTACATTTGCCGAATCCTCTCACGGTATTGTACCTGGTGGCTCTACTTCAAAACAAAGGTGGTTTATCTCAGTTTTGATTATTTGCCAACAAAAATACAGAATTGAGGAAAGCATGGGTGAGGTTGAAGAGGAGGGAAGGTCCTCCATGTCATATAATTCAGGATATCACCATTTTGGGCAGCTTGCATTTTAGGAGCTCTAAGATTTAGATGCAGAAAAAGTGGCTGAAAACAATGAAAATGGTAGCTGTTCCATGTTGTTTTGTCTGTAACCACTGAGGAAAGATCCACACGCCTTGAAATCAGGTTTTGACCGGTGCAGTGTTTACCTCTGAATCAGTGTTCATAAATTCAGAAAAAGGACTAAGTTTGAAAAGTGAAACATAAAAAAAGAGGAGAGAGGTTAGCTTGTTGATATCGTGATATAAGGCGTCCTCACACACACACGCACACACACACACAGAGAGAGAAAGAGGAAGTTGTATGGCTAAGTATTTTATCCCTTCCACACATACGTAAGTTTCAGGACATTCCCTTGGTAATTGTTCCAGCAGTGCAGGCTGATTTCCTCTTTCACATTTGCAGCCCTCTTCAACAACAGATCAGCAGGGTTGACATGTTGACTTGTGTTCATTCAACCTCTTCCTGGTAAATAATCGATATGAATAAACAAAGTAATGTTTGTTTGTACATTTGTTTGTCCACAAATCACACCCATCGGTTAAACTGATCTTCAGGAAATTCTGCATGTGCATTGCCATTGGCCCAACTTAAAAAATAGAATATGTGCCTTATCAGGGAGAGGGGTTGTAATGGAGGGGGACAAGCCAAAAGCGGTCATATACAGGGACTACAATTCCCATCAGGCAACAGGTGAGCACTAGTGCTGAAGAGAAGTCACCATGATCACTGTGCAGAAAGTTTTGTACTGGCCAAAAGTGTGACCTCATCTAAGTGACCTCATCTAAGAACAGAGGTGCAGAGTTTTCTTCTAAGGTAATCTGGATAACAATTTTATTTTATCGCTGTGTTACAGCTTTTATAGGACGTTATTTTATTGTGAGTTGTATTTTAATTTCCTAAAGACAGTTTTTCCCCATCAATTTTCTTCTGGACTCTTTTCTGAGAAATACAAGTGTCCAAAAAGAGTGTACGAGTGTGGCCAAGTCATTAAGGTGCAATGGTCCTTTCTTTCCACAGCTCAAAAACTTTTAAAACTCCAGAACACTCTTTTTAGTGAGTTTCATGGTTGCAAAATCGCATGCAAAAATAAGTTTAGCATCAATTTCACAAAACTGTATACAAAAAGAAACTCGGCTATTTTGTACTACTACATATTATTTAGTGATGTTAGATAATACATAAATCTATAGAGCGAGAGTCAGGCCACCAGACAAGGACTATGGTGCGCTGCTCTGTGTTGGTCAAACATGCAGACAGAAATTTCCTTGCACTGTGTACACGTGACATTAACTCTAATATGAACTAATGGCACTACACTTCTTGTCAAAGTCAAACCTTACATTTTTCAGAAATCCAATGCTATTACACACCTGTGACAGAGATACAGTAAGCCATGTTGAAACACAATGTAAAACGATTCTTTAGTGCATACTGAGTTTCTGTTCCAAATATGTTAGAAAAGGAATGACTGAGGATGGCATTAGATAATTTTTACTGTTTCTTGACACCTGTTCAATTTCAGTTTATGATGAGACATTTATAATTTTAGGCTTTAATGCCACTACAGTATCATTATTTGTACTTGTTTTAAATTAATGTTGAACGAATCAAGTTCAAATAATCTTTATATAACATTATTGAATGCTGCCACTGGTGCTGTCTCCTGTAATAATGTCCGTGATCCTCACTACGGCCCAGGCCTACTCCTGTAGGTGTTTTCTGTGGTCCGTGGATTCAATTATTCAACGAACCATCAAGTTTGTCGATGTGTGGTTAAACATTTCTTTGGGAACCCACACTAAACCAGGAAATCCACAAAGAAGTGTCCATGGTTCCACCTCATCCAGGAGTTACCACAATTTTGGAATTCAATCACAGATAAAAAGAATAAATTCTCAATTCATGTCAGCAGGGGAATTGGTAGTGAAGTAGTGTAGATGATAGATGGGACAGTAACATTTCAGCTAGCAATGACAAAAGGGACGACATTTAAAAAACATAACTATTTGCTTTTTTACCTTAGACCATTAAACAAACATTCCTGGACAACACCAAGTACTTGAGCTAGTATTTGAATAAAAGTACATTAGTGAACATGTTACAGACACAAATGTCAACTACTTCACAAATTTAACTAAACGTCACTAATCACTAGCATTTTACAGTATGTCCAAGTAAAAATAAGCTTGCTAACATTGCATTTATGCCTGTTGGCTGTATTACACAAATGACCTACAGTTACTGCAATTAAGTATGTGCTTCCCTAAATCTCTATTGTTATAAATAACTCATTCAAAGAGAAGCTTGTCTGACATGGACCCTTAACTTTAGAATGCTGCTCTACTGTTCATCAAGGACAGCGTGTTAAATTATGCCGCCTGGGGTAAGGCACATTTGTGCTATCCGCCCCCATATATATACTGATTATCCTTGTAAAGCTTGCACTTAATCCACATACAATACATATCGTGATGCAAGAGACAGAGGCTGGGAGCATGCGCTGATATGCCACCACACCACAAACCACCTGGATTGGGACCCAAGTGCAGGGGGTGACACCTCAGCACCACACTGGCACAGTGTGAGGATTTTTACAGTGAATGGAGTGCCAATCCTGCCACCAACGCCCAAGTTTTCCCTGTAAGTTTAAGGACCTGCTTGGATGCAGATTAAGACATAGCCTGGACAAAGCAATTGCAGGTTAAGGGCTTTGCTCAAGGGCCAAACGAAGTAGAGTCACTCCTAGCGTTTACAGAGTTGGAATCTGCAACCTTCCGAGCCACCACTCTGATGCAAGGTTCATAATAAAATACAGTACATATTCAGAATAACAGGAAAATTAACAAATAAATAATATTATTTTTGGTAACATTGGCTAAAAATGAAAATTCAGTAAAACACATAAAATAGGCATTAAAAACAAAGCAAATGTATTCTTCATCACTTTGTTTGACCCAGTCATATATTTTTATTGAGTTCTGTAAAAGTGCAAAATGTATACAAAAACTTGACTGTTACGCTCATCCCACACTGTTCCCTAAATATCTTTGCGAATTTACATTCTGTCCTGCAAGCTAAACGGTGTCTGCACTTTCTAAAAAAACACGTATTTTAAAAACCTAGGAGACATTTATCAGACATTGTACAGACACCTTCCAAACATTCCACCAATTACTACAACTATACCGTATATATACATACAATATGATACGTGAAAATCAGGGAAATGAATGTCAATATCAGTTACTGACCTGTGGCGTCTGTTAGGACAGATATCCATCCATCCATCCGTCCATTTTCCAACCCGCTGAATCCGAACACAGGGTCACGGGGGTCTGCTGGAGCCAATCCCAGCCAACACAGGGCACAAGGCAGGAACCAATCCCAGGCAGGGTGCCAACCCACCGCAGGACACACACAAACACACCCACACACCAAGCACACACTAGGGCCAATTTAGAATCGCCAATCCACCTAACCAGCATGTCTTTGGACTGTGGGAGGAAACCGGAGCGCCCGGAGGAAACCCACGCAGACACGGGGAGAACATGCAAACTCCACGCAGGGAGGACCCAGGAAGCGAACCCAGGTCCCCAGATCTCCCAACTGCGAGGCACCAGCGCTACCCACTGTGCCACCGTGCCGCCCAAGGACAAATATTCGGTAAATAAAAAATAGTTGTTAAAATCAGTGTTAAAAAGTGAATTCAATGATGGGCATTCTAAGTTACACCAGGCTGGTGAACAGCTGAGTTTTCTATGGCAAGACGGTCTAATCTAATAGAACAGCTTCTTTTATCAGTTAGGCCTTTCAATTGACATCAATCAGCATGCAGATAAATGGTGTATTCTACTAACATCCCTATGTCTCGGTCTATAAGAGGATATGATGTCCATTCATCTGGCATCCATGTCTGTGCTTGGGTGTAATGTCACCCGGCGTCCATAACAGGGTGGGAATGTCTGATGAACAAATGCAAGTGGCTGACATAAGTAAACTGTGCAGCATGTGGACACACCATGTTCAAATGCACACTCTATTTACTTTACAGTTCTTTCTTGCACACAACACAGTGCCCAAAACAGTCACAACAATAACTTAGTCCTTTAACTTTCCTTTACTTTGTTTGTTTCTTCTGCTTTTCTTCTACCACCTCCACTCCTCTCAAGCTCCGTCCTCTGCCTCCCGACTCTGGCTCCCTGAATGGAGTGAGATGGCCCTTTTATGTTGCATCCAGATGTGCTCCAGGTGCTCCATGATGACCTTCCTGGAGCACTTCCTGGTGTAGCGGAAGAGCTGCATACCATAGCTTCTGAACCATCCAGGCCGCCCCTGGCGGTGGCCACGGGTCCCAACAAGGTTGGCTTCCCAGCTCCATGGTTCCGTTTGGGTAGGAATTTCCCCTCTCCCGGTCTCCTGCATCTCCAGGCCTCCTGGTAGGGCCCGGTCCCCGGCTGTCTATCACAATGTAACGAATCATCATTTGTTCTTGAATGAATTTTTGATGACAGTAGTGGTGTGCAGACCAGAAACATTAATCTCATTTTTTGTTTTAAATATGTAGATGCACTTTTAATTATTGTACTGTATTTATAAGTAGCTATTGGAGCACATGTCAACACAGGAGAGTAATGCTTCCAAATTTGATTTCAGCTCCAGTTCTGCCATTCTAGTTTATTAAAGTGGAAACTATAAAATCAGCCCTTTTCACATTATGCACAGGACAGATAGTTACAATCATGTATATTACAAGACAAGAATAATCAAGATAAATTAACGTTAACATTAATATAGCTTTCTATATTCATTCCCCTATCTTCTAAAGCTGCAGAGGTGCAGCAGGCCTTGAACTGAATGCCCAATATAGGTTACCATGCTCAGTCATGCCGCGCTAATTAAGATTCAAGAAGCATACTTTTGAGAAGTGTCTATCAGGTGGTTTACCAAATTCTATCACATTCACGTGGACACGCTCAAACCTCATTTAGAACGCTGCCTGCTAAAGCAGTAATGGCCAACGGGAATTATGTCATTGACAAATTTAGCTATTCAGTCATCTTGCATGAAAAGACCATTTGTTATGTTTGTCACATCTAGCATAAAGCAATCCTCATTTTTCCTAACAACTTCTAACTACTCTCCATGCATCATCTTGTTAGACAAGGGGCTATTCTAAGCCAGGCAGATGATCCATCCGCATTAAAGTGTGAGTATTACATTATAGGTGTGGCAAACACAAGTGGTCTCTTGTCAGTTGTAGTCTGTATGTGAGATGAACTGAACAACATAATATGTCAAAGAAGTGACACCAGCAAACATGTCACCTCTTCCAGAGGCAGGACCTTTAATATACTGTGTGTGCATTGGGGGCTAGTGAGGATATGGGGGTGCTGGTGAGGAGGAGGTGGGGAGCATGCACTAATGCAGCACCCACCACACAACAAACCACGTCAAGATCCCAAATTAGGAGCCAAGTGCAGTCATGCAACAGGTGACACCTCAGCACCACTCTAGTCTGAATGGAATGGAACATTGTGAGGTTTTTATTACAGTGGCTGGAGTGCCAATCCTTCCACCAACCCCTGAGTTCTCCCTGCAAGTTGGAGGACCTGCTTGCAGGGTTGGATGCAGGTTAATGTCATAGCCAGGATGGATCAGCTGCAGGTTAAGGGTCTTTGCTCAAGGGGCTGGCGTCTGGCTTTTATAGGATTTGAACTGGCAGCCTTCTGATTGCCAGGGCAGATGCCTAGCCTCAGAGCCACCTAATTCCGCCTGTTGCTGGTGGCATGTCATAATTTGGTGCATAACACCCCATTGCGTTGAACATCCTTAATGACTCCATATTAGCCAGTTGTAAGACAGCATGGTAACACACAGTACTGTGGTGTCCAGTCCAGGACTGGTTTCTCCCTTCCTTCAGTTCCTTCCTATTATCAGCAAATCAACGAATGGATAACACATGTCACACACGTGTGCATGGGAGGCAGCTAAAGGGCTTGAGAAGGGACAGTTCCGAGACATACCGGGATGTGGCAGAGTGCACTGACTCTTTTTCTCCCTTGCATGCAGACCATTCACGAGAGATTCCATCTGGTCCTCTTGATGTCACTTCCGGGACCGAGCCAATGGAAGAAGACCTTGCCGGCTCCGGCCCCTGTGATGTCATATCTGGGCTCGCACCAATGGCAGAAGACCTACAAGAGCCCGACCCCTTTGACTTTACTTCCTGTCTTCCCCTTTAAAGTCTCCACCTCTTCCCTATTCCTTTAGTTCTGTTTGGACTCGGTTTTGTGCACATCAGTGCTGTTTTATTCAGAAAGCAACTTTGCAGCCAGGAAACCAAATTGTACGGGTGGCTGCCCCAAATCTTTATATGACTCTGTCTCGAGTTTGTGACACACGTTGCAGTGTGATGTTGCTATCCACAAACTTGTCAATTTTTCTTGGTTGTTAAGAGGTGGAACTGGAATCAGAATATACACAGCTGCAACAGGACTGGGTCTGTCCAAGTGTACATGTGCACAATGAAAAAGCCAAAGGAAAGTGATTTTATAGTTCTTCTTTTATTAAACTAGAATGGTATCATCAGAGCTGAAAACAAATTTAGAAGTGGAGCTGCTCTGTGTTGCTGTATGCTCCAGTAACATACAGTATATGTAACAGGATTATTATTATTATTATTATTATTATTATTATTATTATTATTATTATTATGCATGTATTTAAAATAAAAAGAGATGGATCTTTTCAGCAATCTGCAAGGTGCTAGTGTAATCAAGCAATTGAGGAGTGATTGTCAGTTTATTCCACCAGCCATCATTCTCCTTTTGTTTCAAATTCATATTGATTATTTGCACACTTCACCTGTGAATGCTGCCATCCTTTGAATTTGGGGTGCCCACATCTTAATCCTGCCACCCCTCATACTTTGTGTACATGATTGCTGATGTTGTACACGCCACTTGTTTTAATTTTGTACATGTCCCACTCTTATTGTGTGCGCTTCATTTGTTTTCGTTTTTTGGGCACATCACCCTTTGGTTTTGTGTGCGTCACTTGCTTTACTTTTCTGCTCCTTGCACTTTGAGGACACCGTAGATAAAGATCAATTGACACAAGTCAGAGGGTGTTGATTGTCAGGTGCCATTTTCACACAGGATGGGGTTTTTATTCACATGGTTTTACACCATCTGAATGACTAAAAATGTTATTTTAATTCTAAATGTGCACTAGGGAAGGCCCGACAGCCTCATATTTCTAAGCTGGTCATTTGCTATCCACAGGACCCTAATTGGGTAGATAAAGGTACAATAACACAAGGGGCTTGTGAGCTGTAGCCTGAAGCAAAAATGGCAAGCAAATCATGAAAAAGGAAATGAGAGGAAAAAAAATGATAGTTTGTGGTGGGCATGTGAGAGAGCATTCTGTGCCATAACTGTGTGAACACCCAAGATAAAGTGTAAGTGTGCAGTACTGTGGCATAACAACCACCAAGAAACAACCTTATTAAAAAGTTTAAATGTATGACAATTAAAGACATGACAGCCTGCTTATAAAACTGAAGGCAGCTTGCATCTAAACTTGATGGCAAACACTTTACAATCTCACAGTTAAAAATGTGGAACAGTGAGAGTTCTGGGAAATGCAGTTGGGCAAGTCATGGCAAACACATGACGTAATGAACCTTGATCTGCAGACTAATTGAATAACAGCAGTTCTCACTCGCTTTCTTTGTAACAGCAGACATGAGATGTTGTGAGAGATACATACAATAATTACACTGAGACACACTGATGAACTATCTAAGATAAAGGGGTAGTGGGCTGGGGGGGGGGGGTTCTTTCTGCATCTATGTGGATGGTGTCAAATGATCATCTCCTAGAACAAATACACCAAAAGGAGATTTAAATTACAAAGCAAAATTTTTGTTTAAAGGATAGGGAATATAAACAAAGGCAGAAGAGAAATGTATCCAAAAAATGAACAACAAAATAATCCAGTCTATCTGCGCTTCTGTGTCTGTCTACATAGAGTGTCAGTGTGCTTCTCTGCCTGCCCAACCACCAAATCAACGTAAGTCAGGTATCCCTTTCATCTCCTGTTGTCTGTTTCCCATTCCAGGCCTCTCTAATTCCTCATCTTCAAGTTTTTATCCTGGCTTACTTTTTGAGTCCAGACTGGCATGGGCACTGGCAGGGTAAAGGCTGTCGAAGCGTCTGTTATCAATAACTCCCAAGCTATATCTGGAATTGTGATTTGAGCTCTGAGACTTTTCAGACCACAGTGGCCACTAGTGGCCCTGATGGGAACTCCAGTCCTGAGATGTATATACAGAGTTTGGTTCTTACTCTGAGACAGGGCCGGATTTTCCTATAGGCTAACTAGGCTTCAGCCTAGGGTCTCACGATCAAGAGGGGCCTACATTCAAATTGTTAGCAAAATTTTATTATCTCTCATGTAATTTACAAACTTAAAAATGGAAGGTGAAAGGGCCTCATAAGTGGAATAGCCTAGGGCAGGGGTAGGCAATGTCGGTCCTGGTGAGCCGCAGTGGCTACAGGTTTTCATTCAACCCAATTGCTTAATTAGAAACCAATCATTGCCAATCTCAGACCTTATTTAATTTTATGGCTTGTTAGTCTGTGCAATGTAAGGCTTTTATATCGTAGATTTTTTTCCTTTCCAAGGATATCATCCAAATGATTTGAAGCCTAAAACAGATCATTTTCAGTCTCACATTTTTCTATTAAGTGTTTTATTAAATCAAACAGTGCATGATGAACACACACAGATGTAATTGGAAAAAAGCTAGCTGGAGAACTGCTGGCTGCTTTGTCTTTTACATCTTATTGCTAATAAGGAGCAATTAAAACACTGAATGCAGCAGTTTAAGATTGAAATAAGCAATTAAGGTTGGAGAACCTTAACAAGCGAGACCACTAAAATGAAGCATCAAAATGTCACTTAAGCAATATGTGCTTCATCAGCAATAATTGAGTTCTCGTTAAGGAACTGGGTTGGAACAAAAACCTGCACATACTGTGGCACTCCAGGACCGACGTTGCCTACCCCTGGCCTAGGGCCTCTTTTCATATAAATCCGGCCCTGCTCTGTGACCATTTATTTACAGTAAGTACAGCACAGTCACTTTATGTGTAGATTTTTCCACTTTCTCTTCATGTCTAATCGTGTTTGTTTTCCAAAGATGTGTGCTGGGCTCAGTGGCGTAGCTCGAGTTTGTGCCACTTGGGGCGGGGCAGTGCTTTAATTTGCCGCCCTCCAACTTATCTGAATATGTTAACCTATTTAAATAGAAAATTAAAATGATGTATAGAGAAAAATTAAGATAAATTTTGCACAGATTTATTCATATATAGAGAAACAGCAATAATTTTTCACATATAATTATTTATAAGCATCAACTAGACAAGAATATAGTATAGACGCACTGATGAGCCGTGTTCTAATTATTAGTTTAAAATAATTACTCTGCAAAAACCAGAACCAGTTGTGTGTACAAGTGATAGGTGGGGATGTTTTCTGCGCAGAGCAAGAATGCATTCAGATTAATAACAAAACAAAATTATAAATTGTAAATTAGTTGTTTTATCTTCCTAGAAATTATTATCGGTGTAATGTTTATGTTTATTTTGTTATTGCCTCATAAATTTCAACTGTTGTGTCTGATGCCATCACAGAAGGACAGTCTGAAAATTATTTTTGAAGCATTTATGGATAAAAATCAGAGAATTTTACTTTTTTCATTCATATGTGATATTTTTCCAAACCCTGCTGCGTACATACGAATTGTACTGAGCCTTTTGGCCAAGAATGCTGCCCCCAAAAATGTGCCGCCCATGGCAGACCGCCCACCCCTAGCTATGCCACTGGCTGAGTTTACTGATGACTTTAAAGTTGGTTTTGAAAGAATAAAAAGTGGGAAGTTAAATGAAAAGAAGTGTGGTCTGTAAGTTGGCCAAGGGTCATGGTGACAACAACTGTTTCAGAGTTAGGAGATATTAAAAGTGGTGTATGTTGGGGACCAGTGCTGGGGCTGCTGCTCTTTTTAATATACACACGTGAACATGAGAAGAATATAATCAGTGAGCTGGTTAAGTATGCAGATGATACCAAACTATTTGGAAGGCCACCTAATGTTGTTAGAGGGGCATGTGGACAGCATAGAGGTTTGAGCAGATCTGTGGCAGATGAAACTGAATGTAAGTAAATGTTGAGTATTACATATAGAAATGTTAGATTTGAATACATATTGGGAGGTCTCAAACTTGAAGGTACACCTTATGAGAAGGACCTGGGAGTCATAGTGGACTCATCACTATCTACATCAAGACAGTGTGCAGAAGTGATCAAGAAAGCTAATAGCATGTTAGGTTACAAATCATGGTGTGGGGGGTACAAGTCAAAGGAGACCGTGCTTAAATTATTTAACACACTAGTTAGGCCTCATCTGGAGTACTGTGTTCAGTTTCGGTCTCCATATTACTAAAATGACATAGCAATTCTAGAGAGAGTACAAAGGAAGACAACAAGGCTAATTCCAGGTCTGAGAAGTACAGTATGAGCTACGAGGAAAGACTTCAGTTTAAGTAAACGAAGATTAAGAGGGGGCAATATTGAATTCTTTAAAGTTATGAAGGGAATTAGCACAGAATATCCTAGATGCTACTTTAAAATAAATTCTGGAAGAAGAACACAGGGACACAGTTGGAAACTTGTTAAAGGAAGACTTTGTACTAATGTTAGACAGTTTTTTTAATGTAAATGACAACAGACACATGGAATAAACTGCCAACCAGTGTGGTGGAGAGCGGGACATTAGGGAACTTGGTGCAATGTTGGACTAACTAGGTGAATAGGATTGACAAGCTTGTTGGGCTGAATAGTCTGTTCCCTTCATTTTTTTAAAAATTTGTGTAAGTGTACCCTGCAATGGGATGGCACCCAGTCCAGGGCTGGATCTTGTCTGCTACTCTGGTCTAGTGTGATTCTGAATTGGATTGAGGAGGTTTTGTGAGGAACGCTGGCTGCCCTCTACAGTCCAGTGAGAATCTTAATGGCTCTTTTTCCAGTCTGTCACAATTCCTTTCTTATTCTGAAGAATTCCCTTAGGAAAGCATCTCTGCAACAATAAGCGGGATTTACAGTACTCTGGTGACCCCTATCTGCACATTTGCTCTCTCTCCATAAGACCTATTGGGCCTTCATACTCAAGCCTACTTGTTATCAGCAAACATTTGCCATACATTTAGGCAGAAATCAAATTAACTGTAAGAACATGTATGAAAATTGAAATCCTGTCACACCATGACAGAGATCTTCATTTTGTTTGTTTTTCTTTCATAGTTTGACTCATAGTCATTTGTTTACCACAAATGATCTTAAAAATAACTGCTGAGTGTGGTAACATAAGAAATGGACAAGGTGAGAGCTTTTGGTTCAAAAAGACTCAGTTTATGTATCCTCTGATTATATGCAGGCTTGTCAGGTTTGTTCATACTATATGCACATTTAAAAGGCACTATATGATAGATAGATAGATAGATAGATAGATAGATAGATAGATAGATAGATAGATAGATAGATAGATAGATAGATAGATAGATAGATAGATAGATAGATAGATAGATAGATAGATAGATAGATAGATAGATAGAGTCATATAAAAAAAGTTTGGGAACCACTCTTAATTCTTTGGATTTTTGTTTCTCATTGGCTGAGCTTTCAAAGTAGCAACTTCCTTTTAAAATATGATATGCCTTATGGAAACAGTAGTATTTCAGCAGTGACATTAAATTTATTGGATTAACAGAAAATATGCAATATGCATCATAATAAAATTAGACAGGTGCATAAATTTGGACACCCCAACAGAGATATGACATCAATACTTAGTTGAGCCTCCTTTTATAAATCTAACAGCCCCTAGACGCTGTCCTCCTATAGCCTTTGATGAGTGTCTGGATTCTGGATGGAGGTATTTCTGACCATTCTTCCATACAAAATCTCTCCAGTTCAGTTAAATTTGATGGCTGCTGAGCATGGACAGCCTGCTTCAAATCACCCCATAGATTTTCGATGATATTCAAGTCGGGACTGTGATGGCCATTCCAGAACATTGTACTTCTCCCTCTGCATGAATGCCTTTGTAGATTTCCAACTGTGTTTTCGGTCATTGTCTTGCTGGAATATCCAACCCTTGTGTAATTTCAACTTTGTGACTGATGCCTGAACATTTTCCTGAAGAATTTGTTGATATTGGGTTGAATTCATCCGACCCTCGACTTTAACAAGGGCCCCAGTCACTGAACTAGCCACACAGCCCCACAGCATGATGGAACCTCCACCAAATTTGACAATAGGTAGCAGGTGTTTTTCTTGGAATGTGGTGTTCTTCTTCCGCCATGCAAAGCGCTTTTTGTTTTGACCAAATAACTCAATTTGTGTCTCATCAGTCCAAAGCACTTTGTTCCAAAATGAATCTGGCTTGTCTAAATGAGCATTTGCAACCAACAAGCGACTCTGTTTGTGGCGTGAGTGCAGAAAGGGCTTCTTTCTCATCACCCTGCCATACAGATGTTCTTTGTGCAAATTGCATTGAATAGTAGAACGATGTACAGATACACCATCTGAAGCAAGATGTTCTTGCAGGTCTTTGGAGGTGATTTGTGGGTTGTCTGTAACCATTCTCACAATCCTGCGCATATGCCGCTCCTGTATTTTTCTTGGCCTGCCAGACCGGCTGGGTTTAACAGCAACTGTGCCTGTGGCCTTCCATTTCCTGATTCCATTCCTTACAGTTGTAACTGACAGTTTAAACCTCTGAGAGAGCTTTTTGTAGCCTTCCCCTAAACCAGGAGACACAACAATCTTTGTTTTCAGATCTTTGGAGAATTGCTTTGAGGATCCCATGCTGTCACTCTTCAGAGGAGAGTCAAAGGGAAGCACAACTTGCAATTGACCACCTTAAATACTTTATATCTCATGATTGGACACACCTGTCTATGAACTTCAAGGCTTAATGAGCTAATCCAACCAATTTGGTGTTGCAAGTAATCAGTATTGAGCAGTGACAGGCATTCAAATCAGCAAAATTACAAGGGGGACCAAATTTTTTCACAGCCAGGTTTTCACATTTGATTTAATTTCATACAACTAAATACTGCTTCACTAAAAATCTTTGTTTGGAAAACACCCCAGCACTCAGATGTTCCTAGGAAATGAAAGACATACCACTGTTATCTTTTTTGTTGAAAGGAGAGTCAATTATTATGCAGGCTGAGAGGAGCCAAACTTTTTCATATGACTATAGATAGATAGATAGATAGATAGATAGATAGATAGATAGATAGATAGATAGATAGATAGATAGATAGATAGATAGATAGATAGATAGATAGATAGATAGATAGATAGATAGATAGATAGATAGATATCACTTTCTCATGTTGTCCCTTGCAGGTTTTTCACCAATCTCAGAATACACATCCTGTTTTATTGCCAAAGCCCCCAATGTGTGATTTAACCCACTAATGTCATTGTGTTGAAATAGTTAAGAAAGTAAGCAGAGTTAAAGAGAGAGGCTGCAGCACCAGAGTCCAGGTTCAAATCGTGGCCCTGACTCGGTCAATATGGATCGTCTCTCCCTCTCTCTATTTCATTTTTCCAGCACACGCTTCACTGACAGCACTAAGTTGTGTGCTGCGGGTGCTAAGATGGACCGGTCTCTCATCAGCTATTTTTTCTTGTCAGTAATAGTCTCTACCACTGCCATGATTCTTAGCTGAAAAAGGTAGGTTCAAGAAATGAATGAACAAGCAAGAGGAGTGACAAGAGAATATTTAAATACAAATCAATTAAAAAACATTACAACGTTGACAGAGCATGCAACAGTCTACTGCTGAAGATGTCATTTGTCGATTTAATGACAGGTAGCAGATGCGATTGCTCATGGCTACAGCTGGCGATCTGTGGAGATGTCCCACACACGACTCTTATCTGTTATGTGCTGGTTGCCTTGGTGCTCTATTTGTGATCTTGTTAGCTCAGGTAATGAGATAATTGACTCTTTCTGCTCTGTTTCTTGCCCAACACTCAGTTCTTACAAATGAATGGACAATGTGATTTATAACATCAGGGTAATTTTAAAAATAAATTGGCATTTTTATTTATCCGGTGTTAGAATTTGTTCTGAATATTTCTCTTCCAATCTCCAAAGCTATCTTTTGACACATGTAAAATTCATATGATATCAATGACTTTTTCAGGTCTCTCTTTCATCTCCTGTTCTCTCGCTCTCTCACTCCTGGCCTTCTACAGGACTAGTTTACAGCATAGTTTATTCAGTAATACAGAGATGAATGAAATGGGAAGAAAAGGAAAGTTTGAAGGGTCTGTATGGTCCTCATTTGTTGTCCTTCCAGTGTTCACCTGGGGCTTCAGAGTTCCACTTCTGCCTGATGTGATGATATGGTGTCATGGGTTTTTTTGTACAAACTATAGCAAATGTACTGTAGGTCCCCAGCTCTCATGACACCAACTAGTTTAAACTGCTAAGAAAAAAAGGTAGCTATTTCTGACGACAGCAGAACAATGTATGCTTTCTTTGTTTAAATACAGGTTGTACGCCATTTCCTCCTGTATGAAATCTTTTTGTCTCCTAAAAAAATTCATCTTCTGGCTTCCCCTTTCTTTGCACTGCCATGGACCTCATATTGCACATGATGTCCCTTGTCCTCCTTTGAAGCATTATTTAAGAAGAGGAATAGACAGATCACAAAGCTGGGCAGATGCTGTATGTGACAGATGAAATATAATGTAAATATTGCAAATGTTAACAGTTACCTGTGAGAAGTAAAAACAGATGATTACACAGTGGTTGGTCAAAAACTCTGAAATAGGGCCTTATGAGAAAACCATAAGTGTCACAATGGACTCCTCACTGTCCACAAACAACAACATTCAGTTAAGAAGGTTAATAGGATGATGGGTTACACAGCATGGCGTGTTCAGTACAAATTTAGGCTGCAACAACAGGTGTTCTGTGTTGCAAAAACAGATACAACCACATTACAGAAGGACCAGAGAAGAGTGGGAGAAGCCATTCCAGGACAATGAGGACAATATAAACAAACTTAATGTATTGGATGGCATGTGTGGGCTGCTATCCCAGGAACAGGGACCCTTACCTGGCTAGAAGGCCAGTACAATGGAAGAACCGGGGGGAGAAAACAGTTTGTGGGTACTTTCTCCCCCAATACATTAGATGGGAGCATCCCTGTGCTTCAGTAATCATTTGAATACCCACAGGGCATGCTGGGAACTGGAGTCTCAGGGTGTAGGCATGTTGGGTTCCATGGATGTCACCAGGAAGTACTATCTGGTCTTATATAAAAGGAACTGCTCTGCCTCAACCAGACGAGTTGGAGTCAAGTGGAAAACAATCAAAGCTCTTCTGGGAGGAATGGAGAAGAAAGAAAGAAAGAAAGAAAGAAAGAAAGAAAGAAAGAAAGAAAGAAAGAAAGAAAGAAAGAAAGAAAGAAAGAAAGAAAGGTGTTGGTTTGTGTAATTGTGGAGAAAAAAAGCTGTATAAAGTATTGTTATTGTAATAAATCTTGCCTTTGACCCCGGAACATATGTCCATGCAGTTGTGTCTGGGGTTTGGAGGACTGCAGCACCCCCTAGTGGTCACAATAGAAACATTAGGAAGTTTTTTCTTTGAACAGAGAACCATGGACTAACGGTGAGTAAGATACCAAGTAGTGTGGCAGTCAGTAAGGCTTTTGGGACTTTGAAAACTTGACTTTATTTGGTAGAATTAAGTGGATAGGACTGGCGAGCTTTATTGGGCTGAATGGCCTGTTCTCACCTAGATTTTTAATGTTCTAATGATAGAAGTGTTTAAAATTTTGAAGGGAACAAGTAATGTTGCCATTCAGAATCAAAAAATTGAAAAACAAGGCAAAGAGGAATATAAACTTTAACCAGAGATCAGACCCTGGATGAAATAAATCAGTAAGGTGTGCACCACCTGGTATTTTAAAATTAGTTATTTAAGAAGAAGATCGGGGCACACATGGTTAAAAGTAAATGAGGCACACCTGTTAGAAGATTAGTCTTGATTCACAGAGCCATAAATATGAGGAATTGCAATGTAGGATGGTAGATGATAGCACTTTAGCAACCTTCAAATCTTGACTTGATTATGTTTTGTGAGGGTAAAGATAATAGGGATTGACAGGCTTATATTGGCATGTTCTCATCAGAATTGTTCTTATGTTGAGCCTGTCCCACAATTCATGGGGGCCCCATATGAGCGAGCATGGGAGTGGGCAAGAGTGTGCCAGCGATGGAATGGAGCTCTCTCTAGGGTTGGTTTCTGCCTTATGCCCTGTGCTGCTGGGATTTCTGAAATTGATTCTGAAGGATGAAGTTCCATTTGAACAATGTCATGCAGAAGACAATTACTGTCAGAAAAAGCCAAAGATGCCCAAGTCAGCCCATACTAACCAGAGAAACAATGGCATGGGGGTTTATGTTTAAGTTCTGTAATAACTGTAGCAAGAAGAAATCTCTGGAAGTCCATGTGCTTTGTGGATGGATGATAGGCAAGGGCTGCTGTCCCTTCCAACATGAGTTGTGGTCCCTTATATGGCCAGAAGGCCAAAGTAGTGAGTGGATAGAAGGAAAGGCAGGGCATTCACTGTCATAGCCAGGAGGTTGGTGGGAGATGCCAACATAGAAATGGAAGTGCTGGCATCCCACTGCAGCTGGACCAAAGATCCTTACCTGGCTGGGTGGCCAGTATAATTGAAGGACAGGGGGAGACAACCTGTCACAACTTTATTCCCCCCCCTGCCCCCAAAAACTAGATGGCAGCATCTGTGGCTGTTGTACCTGTATGCATATCCACAGGTCACTCTGGGAATTGTAGTCCAGTGAAGCAGCCCTGCTGGGTACCTTGGGTGCCCCCAGGTTGTGTTTCAGGGATTAGCATTCCCTACTTTGTTGGACTCCCACCTGACACTGGTAGTAAAAGGAGCCACTTTGCTTTATTCAGGCGGCTGGAGTTGGGTGGAAGAGGGTAAAGCTCACCTGGGAGGAGTGGAAGAAACAAGAGAAGAGAATCTTTAATTGTGTTGTACAAGAAGTCCATTTGAAGGTGTTTGTTATAATAAACCTTAAATTTGAACCAGGACTTATGTCTGTGAAGGTTGTGTCTGGGGTTTGGTGCTCTGTGGCGCCCCTTACAGGTCACACCATATAAAGCCAACATCCTTTTGAAGCTGTCCAATCAGTCTGATCAGACCAGCACTTGTATGGAGTGAAATGCAGGTGTCCTCAGGGTCATCTTCTTGGGCACCACCCAATATTGTAGAAAAAAGGGCTATTATAGCTCCAGAAGCTTCTAGAATGTTGGTAATATTGCATGATTTGGACCCCTCCATGTTATTAGTTACACTGGTCTAACGCTTGCATGCCTTGGGATAGTCCTTATTTGTCCTTGCTATCTGTGTTAATACGTCATCTTGCCTGCTTTTCCTCTTTATTTTTCCTTTGTTCACTGCGCGGTTCTTTCAAGATTAATTCCTATAGAGCTGTGATGTTAGAATTTTTGATTTAAATTAATTCAAGCCAGAAGTAACTTTAAAAGGCAACACATGTAGGAAAGATTAGGTCATGTTACTTTTTTATGAGACACATCCTCTGATCTGTGAATATCATTCATTGTGTGAAGTGATAAATAACTGAGTCCACTTTTCAGTAACGTTGAAGTGTCCTGGGAGGCTTACTGGAGAAATCTGGGAGCACCTCATTCAGTTTATGACTTCAGCACAAGTAAGGGGCTGCCAGTGAACCCCCTGCCGTTCAGATGGTCTCTGCCCAGGAGCTCCTGAAAGCTTTACCACCTATTAGGGGTCTTATCCTTTTATTGAATGGTAACCACAGTTGTCTGTGGGGACAACATAATCAGTCAGGTAACTTTTTCTGTAAGTACCAGTTGCTCTTTCAGATTCATGTTGACTGAATATTTTTGTACATTACTCCATAGAGAATGGCATAAGGGGCTCTAAGAATGAGAGGCAGAACTGCTGGCTTTGATAAGCACTTAAAGTAACCTAAAGAGCATAAACAGCTTTTTTTAAAATGGCTCTGCTATACAAAGACCAAAAGTTCAGCTAATGTTTTTAATTTAATGCTTGTTTCAAGAGCAGAAAAAAAGTTTTTCCCATGAACAAACTGACACAATCAAATATGAGGTACATACCTGGCCAGATTCCAGCCACACCAGATAGTCCCACCAGCCAAATACCAAACTTTAGATCTTGCTGGATTTCCCACTGAATGATGAAGTTTGTGCCCATTATGTGCTTTGGTTTCTTTTATGTATTTACAGGTGACATTTGGAAACTTGTGAAGCCCACCTTCAAAGTACCATTACCTCCTCCCGATTTCCCTGGGGTCTCTGTTCCTTGCAGCCCCCACTTTCCCACATCACAGTTTAAGTCACTTCATTCCTAGAATGCATTTCATATTTGTAGGCTTATTTTAACTGTCTTATTTATACTATTTAATGTCAGAGCTTTGTGAGTGATTGAAAGGTGCTATATAAAATCAAGAATGATCCACTGGACTTTATGGTGTGCTCTTAAGGATTAACATTGCATTGCTCAATACATCTTCTGCTGTAACATACAGTAGAACGCTTTGTAGAAGTGCTCACTGAGACGGACTCTTCAAACAGGATTAAAGCATGGCAGAGGACAGGGACAGGGTCCACAATAGATAAAGGAGAAAACACCTGCTGGTGGGGACAACCTGCCAGCACTGCAAGAGGAGAATACACCCTGTAAATCTATTGATACAGGGTGAGACATGCAGTGTTCCCCCATGACATTTGAGGACATGGTATGAGGTCTCCTGACTGACAGATGGCAGCACATGACCACTAATGGGAGAAGATAAAGCCAGGTTACTCACTCAAAGGAGGATTGTCAGGTGGACATCCACTGGGGACAACATCAATTCAAGGGAAGGAAATTGTCATGGAAGCTTTGAAGGATAACTGAAGGCTCAGAGATGCAGAAACACCAAACAGCATTGTAGCGCAGAGTGTTCCTTCTAGCATAAAGTTAACAGAATCTGAGACTTGACCCCAAAAGCCACCTTGAACCAGAAGGTGCATTAAGTTTAAAGTCAGGCAGAGAATAAGCAGGGCCAGAAAGAAGAGAGACAGCAATGGGAGGTGAGACTGGGACAGCTTTTGACAGAAAGGCATTTTAAAGAGCCACCCTGTTACGTTACAGCCAGGGTTTGCTCCCTTCTTTGCTATTTTTTTTAATTATAATAATTATTTTTAATTATTATCTCTTATAATGAATGTGAATTTCCCCTGGGGATTAATAAAGTATCTATCTATCTATCTATCTATCTATCTATCTATCTATCTATCTATCTATCTATCTATCTATCTATCTATCTATCTATCTATCTATCTGTGTATATATCTCACTAGCAGTGTCTTGTTGAACCAATGATCAAGGCTCATTTGCCAGTGTGGTCAAGTGGGCAGTGTGATTGCTCACAGACGTGTCCACATACAGACAGTCTTGTATATCAAATATCAAATCTATCTATCTATCTATCTATCTATCTATCTATCTATCTATCTATCTATCTATCTATCTATCTATCTATCTATCTATCTATCTATCTATCTATCTGTGTATCTATCTCACTAGCAGTGTCTTGTTGAACCAATGATCAAGGCTCATTTGCCAGTGTGGTCAAGTGGGCAGTGTGATTGCTCACAGACGTGTCCACATACAGACAGTCTTGTATATCAAATATCAAATCTATCTATCTATCTATCTATCTATCTATCTATCTATCTATCTATCTATCTATCTATCTATCTATCTATCTTATACTTTTTTTGCTATTGATGTCAATTTGTTTAATCCTGTTGTGTTTATTTATTATTTAGTATTTATGCATTTTTCATTTTCTTATGTTCTTTGTGTTATGTGGGTGGTACCCTAAGAGGCAGGGCCACCCGAGGGTCTGCCTGTATATGCCAGGATGTATAGTATGTCCTTCAGAGGTTCATTGATGATCGTGGAGAGCTTTTTGTGAGTGTTATTCTTTTGATTTTTTGTGGGGTCTGTTCTTTGGTTTCTGAGTACTGAACATCAGATTGGACTTGCTAGGTATAGGTGGCCTTTTTAGACAAACACTTTTTGCCTTTTACCCTGTTTGCCCTATTTTTTGTGCTGTCTTTTTAAATGTACCTCTTTTCCTTTCTCTTTGTAGGCAGAGCCCAAGGAGGCAGGGCCACCCTGATGTCACGAATCCCAAGGACTCCCTCTGGCTGTTTAAGTCAGGAGATCATTTAGTTTATTATGTAGTTTCTGTAAGTAATGCTTCCTGTTTGGATTTACTGTTTTTTCTTAAATTAGTGCCTTCTGGTGGCAAGCAGAGTGTCAGGAGCAGAGAGAAATGTTTGGGTACCACCCTGGTAAACCTTGTTGATTTAATGCACAAATGATCTAAAATAAAGCACAACACAAATGTGCAAGGGACAACAGAAAAGACACTGATGCTAAGTCAGCCAAATGCAAGCTCTCCATCTTTCATTCCATCAGCCGTAGAGTATTCAGGTCCTGGTCAGTTCTGAAACCCCACTATCCTGGATCACTGGTTTTTATTGCAACATAAACAGAAGGTGTGCAGCTTCCCCCTCTCGCCCCAAAGTGGTAGTGCTTACCTCAGTCAAGCTTGTCAGGAGACCCCTGAACATGCATACATGACAACTTGTTGGGTTTTGTCTATGGATTTTGTATTGCAAATTGTTTGCAGTGCATTGCCTTTTTAGGAAAAAAATTTTGTCTGTTTTTGTTCTGTTTTTGATAAATAAATCTTTGATTTATAAAGATTCCTTTAGTTTACAAACCAGGGGTTGATGGTTATCTTCTCTCTTGTGAGGCTTTTTTATGGATATTTTTGTGTTAATTTAACACATCCCATGTTTGAGGCCTGCTCTTACAGCAGCCAGCAGGTAGTATTTGGGGCCTGGCTGAGTTTAGGTGAGCCACTCCTGGGCAGATTAGCTTCTTAGCTTATATCTGGAGGCCTCATAACTCTTCAGATTTTTTGAAAACTCCATTTCATGACAATTTTCATTTGCCTCGTCTCTCAAGTAAGGAGCTTTACAGTTTACCCTTCTCCTTGAGGGACATTTTTAAACGTTTGGTACATTTAAAGTACTTTTTAAAATTTTCATCATATTTATGTTGCCTATTCATAACACACCCCACAAAGTAGACAGGGGTTCAACATCTAGGCAAGTAGTATTAAAACAAATTTATATTTGTTTGTTTCTCATTTTCAAAGTTTTTAGTTGTGGAGATTTAATTTCTGACTTGATGCTTTAATTTTTATGAAGGTGTTGAGTTTTCTTACTGTTTTTATTTTTATTTGCTCTAAGCCATTTTGGCTGCACGTTATTATGTTCCCATTCTTGTTGTGGTTGCACTAGAGTCAGTGACATCACCAGTACTTCCAGTGTAAATATGGAGGCATGCAACTTGTTTCAATTTCCTTTGCCGGATATTCCAATCTTTTAAATTTTACTTCTAGTTAGCTTCTAAGCCAGGTACGCTGCAGAGTTTCGACTTTGAATCCAATTCTGTCTTTTGACCTTCATTTTTGATTTTGCGCTTTGGTTGTGTTTGCTTGATCATTTGGCTTTCTGGCTTTGACCTTTGGCTTATTCTGAGCCTTGTTTTCCAGTTCATGTATCAATGTCGTCATGGTGTATGTCTCGATTCAAGGCTGGGTGTGTTCCTGGGGTACTGGTAATTCAGTGTGAATCTTTGCGTCCGCATGACTGGTACAACGTAAAAAGCATGGCCTATATACTGTACCAGCATGTGTCTGTCAGGTTAAGATGTTTGAGCTCTCTAGTGATCCACTTGCAGCTGAATAAATCTTTAGACTAAGGTATCATTTCTTTCAGGTTTAGAAGATTCAGGGGTTCTCAACCTTTCTGAGAGCCATTTATTGTTAGCCAACGTGTGATATTCCAACTAGCAAAGCATTTATGGAGAAAGCTGATGGCAGATTTCCAAAGCAAATGTTGGCTGACTTTTTCTTTTTTTTTCATCATTTAAACTTCAATACACTGAATGCGCTCCCCCATTGGTGAGATTTATTCAGCAGCATTTCCGTTCTGTCATTCAAGTCATGAGATGGAAGGCTGTGACCCTCTTTAGACAGAAGTGTCAGACAGAAGCCAGGGTGGTTGGACAGTCTGGAATGGAGGTCTGGAGCACACACACGTTTCTGAAACACAGAGCTGGGGTGGGGGGGGTTTACCGCATGCTAAATGTAGAAGGTTACCAGGAGCTCTCTAATTACAGTTTTTCATTTTGTCTTCTCCGCAGGAAGCAACCTGACATGCCTGCACTGAGCTTCATATGCTCGGCAATGAAGGGTGAGTGTGGGGGTGGGAGGGGGGGGGGTGATTTTAACTTGAGATGCAGGAGCTCAGCGCTGCTTGGCATACTTGGACGACGAACTTCATTTGAACTCGGTGGGTGAGGCACAAGGGCTTGTCCCCCATTATTCATTGTCAGTGTCCGTGTGTGCCTGAGTGTGGGCCTGGCTTGTTGAGATAAGGGGGAACACACTTGGGTAAAAAGTCTTCACGCAGATAAGAGAAGAAAAAAAAATGAAGTCATTGGGATGTCGTACTGTATGAAACATGTAAAAAAAATGGAAACTGTGCAGTCAACCTTATGTCTTTATGAGTCAATTAGAATAAATCAGCCATGAACATTATGCATAGTGTCATCTACTGTATAAGTAGGGTGGTCTTCTGTCATACTGTAAGCCACAAGCCTGCTTGTTCATTGGATAAACTAAATATGTCACTTGAGACCAGTGCTCATATTTATCAAGTGTCTCAGAGTAGAAAGACAATCCGAACTGGCTCAAAAATCTCAGAGTGACCCAAATTCAATCCTAGTCTTAGATTAAAAGCATTTTATCAGTTTTCCTAAGTTAAACTACTTGTAACCTTGGCAGGATTGAGCTGTCCTAACTCACTAGGAGCTGCCAGAAGACCGTGTTCAGACAAAATGAACATTTTGGTAATGTTATGCTTTTTGAATACAGGGAAACGGCAGATTTGCAATAGCAATGATTTAAGTATGTCACAACCTAGCCTTTCCTGAGTTTTGGACCAAACTTTGACACCCTCACATCACATGAGGAAATTGTGAAATTGTCAAGTGTGAATGAGCACACGTATGTGAATCGCAAGCAATATTACAGTATTGACACACAGTATAATAGCAGCCAGCATATTACCCTGAAGACAAGCATGGCTGAATGGGTGATTGACAGCAAAATGCCTTATAGGTATGCTGAGATCTGCATTCTACAAACCTCTGGAAAAGAATATATTAATTAAATAATGAACAAAGAACATACATTATAACAAAAAACACATATGCATCCGTGACATTGAAAATAAATTACAACACTAACAATAAACTATAAACACTAACAATGAGGTACAAAACACTCCAGTTTAGCAAATGCAGAGGATGATGGACGTGTGAATGAAAAACCCCATGAACAGCTTTCTGAAAGCAATGTAAAGTTTTGTCTTACCAGGTTCCTGATGAGGCGTGAGGATTCGAGGTGATTGGGAGCACTCCCCAGATGAAGACATATCCAACCAGTACCAACTCACATAATGAAGCAGAGGACAGGACAGCACATATATCCAGCCAGAACTGTAATCCAAGATGGTCGAGTCCTAATACATTTGCATACTGAGACGTATTAACAAATAGACAGAGCATCGCAATCCTCATCAACATTTTTTTAGTTTACTTGTTAAAAGGCCCACTTTCTCAATCTTCTTCCCAGCAGCCCCTGCACTCTGCAAAACTGTCCAATAGTGTGATGCTACCAGTACACTCGAAGATGTAGGACATTTTAAGCACTGCTACATCATCATTATGAGTGTTAATAATCGGCAAGGAGTGCTGTCGAAATCATGATGTAATTCATTCTCAGACATGGCCTTCTTTCCTTGGCTGGGACTGGGACTAGGACGCTTTGTAAGTTCTTCTTTTGTCCTACTCTGAGGTAGGACATATTTTTATCCTAGTCAGACTTTAAGTGTAATTCCTTGGAGCAATTCTGAGATGTTCGAGAAATATGGGCCCAGTTCTCAAGTTCAGTCCCGGATGGTCGATGTGGTCAATTCCTTAATTAGAAGCCAGTTATTATTGCTGAGTGGGTATGCTCGAGTGATATGTTTGTGCTTCATTTTAGTTGTTTTGCTTGTTAAGGTTTAGCCTTAGACGCAACATACAAAGTTTTTAACTACATCTTCTTTTCTTAATTATGTGATGCACATGACAAAGAAACTAACAGTTCGCAATTTGAGTTTGTTCCATTTGCACATGTGCGTGTTTATTATGTAGTATCATTCTTAATTAAGAGTTTGGAATGAAACAGAAGAGAAAAAAGTGAAGGGCTGCGAATTACTACTTTGCTCTATGCTACTTATTATTTGGCTGATATCCATTGCAAGAAAAAAATTTTAGTATAGGAATGACGTGACGTAAACACTAACAGGTCGTAAAGTTCAATCAGAAGATCTGTTATTGGGAATGACTCCCTGCACTGGACGTGGCTCTCCAGGGATCAGATTTGTAAAGCTTGTGTATGCACAAAAAGAGACCCAAAATCTGCGTATGCAACTTTCCACGCAACAGTCAGGATCTATAAAAGGGAGGACTTGGGTTTTCACACATGTACATTTGGGAGGCAGGCTAAGAGCTTAACTGAAGGCAAAACATGAAAGCAGGGATTGACAAAGTGCACTAGCCTCTCTTCTCTCTCTTCTACAGATCACCTGAGCAGAAGCCCGCTTAATCCTTGTCCAGTTCATGCATTTCCTTCCTAACCATGCCCTCCAATTGACCTTATTTCTGGTTTGAACCTTCACAGAACCCACCTCTTCCTCCCCTAGAACTATAAAAGCAAAGCACCGTTCCTTATCACCCTGTCCCATTTTGGGCATTGACCCAGAAACTACTCTGAAGCTATTTTGTTTTCTTGTACACAATATCAGAGGTGGATCCCAAACTTTTTCTCTGCTTTTTGCTGCTTGTTTTACAGTGGTGTAGTCGGTAGGGTCCTGCTTCTTGATCTTTGAGAAGCAGGACCTCAACACATTACTAACGAATCTAGCAACGAACTGAAGCAGTTCAAAGTGCAGCTTACAGAATCAGAGGCAAGAATAGAAGTACGCTTGGCTCTCCAACAAGACCAGCCCCGAAACTCCTCCAGGTACTTGTTCTGCTGATGGCAGACAATGACATTGAGACTTAGTTTCTCATTTTTGAGGGAACTGCAAATTTGAATGGATGGCCGTGGTATAATGGGGCAACATCCTGGCACTGTTCCTGAAGGGCAAGGCAAGGCATATTATTACCTCTTGGAGGAAGACACTGCCGACTATGATAAGCTCAGGGCTGAGGTCCTAAAGAGGTTAGTGTGTTTCCCCACAAGTGGCATGAGTGGCGTTTGAGATCTGGGGCAAGACAGGGCTTTGGCTGAAACCAGAAATAAATGACGTCTAGAAAATTTTCAAACAATTCACCTGCAATGCTCTCATCATTGGCTTACCTGAATCCCTCGCCCAGCTGGTCCGACGGCAGATGTATAAGAACATGGAGGCCCTCATTGAGGTCATTGAGTGACATAGGGCAGCATCCCAGAACTTTACATTTTCATTTTAAACAAATGCCGGGCTCCTATAAATGGGAGCAGTGGAATGATGACTCTCTAAAAAATGCTATTAATGCAGTCGTCTCCATAAATGGCCAACACACACAGCATCCCATGCTACAGGGGTCGCACTTTGTGATTAACAATGATCTCCTCTATTGGGTAGCCAAGCATGAGGTGGAGGTTTGGTCCCTGCTGTTTGTCCCACAAATCTTCTGGCAGTAGGTCGGTGAGCTACCGCATACCCACCTCCTATGTACCCACCGGGGAACTGAAAAAACTTTAGAGCACATTAAGCTCTGCTTTTATTGGCTCGGGATCAACAAGTAGGTCCTTCGCTTTTGTAACTCATGTCCTGAGTGTCAACTGCGACAGATTCCTAGGAAGGACCATGCTCCTCTCATTCCCCTTCCCTTAATCGACATTCCCTTTGAATGAATTGGTGTAGACCTCATTGGACCCCTTGAACCCTTAGTTCAAAGACACAAATATATCCTAGTCCTCACTGATTATACCACCCGATTCTCAAAGATTGTTCCTCGGCCCTCAGCTAACTCATAGACCATCACATGGGATCTTGTAGGGGTCTTTGTGCATGTCAGCATCCCTAAATTCCTTAGGGACACCTTTTACTTCAGAAACCTTCAAGGAGTGTCCAAGTTACTGAAAATAAAGCATCTAAAGACCTCAGTGTATCACCCCCAGACCAATAGCTTGGTTGAGAGATTTAATCAAACTCTCAAACAGATGCTGCGCAAGGTGGTGAGTGAGGATGGAAGTTATTTCCCCTCGCATTATTTGCCTATCAAGGAAGTACCACCGGCCTCCATGGGCTCCTCCCCATTTGAACTGTTGTATGGGTGACAACTCTGGGGCATATTGGACATCCTAAAGGAAGATTCAGAGGATGAGGCCCTCCCATCCACAAACATATTGGAATATATTACGCAGTTTCGTGATAGATTAGAAAAAATCTGGCCAATCCTCAAAGAACACATGGAGAAGGATGAAGCAGCAAAGACCCACTGCTACGGCCATAGCATGACCCTCCAGGAGTTCCTTCCGGGAGACCTCATCATGGCACTTGTTCCCACTTCCCACTCCAAATTACTGGCCCATTGGCAGGGTCCCTACAAACTTAAGGAGAGGAAGGGGATCATTGACTAATTGGTAAAACAATCAAACCGTCAGCTGAGAGAATGGATATACCATGTCAACCTGCTGAAACTGTGGAAGGATCAGGCTCCTGAGCCCTCCTCCAGACAGCTCTGTTACCTCTTTGCTCAGAAAATTAACCTTAACTTTGGCCATGATCTGACACCCGCTCAGCGACAGGAGCTCGAAGCAGCTTGCAACGGCCGACCCCTTACCCAGCCGGCAGTTACACCTCCAAGACCTGTGGCCTGGATGAATTACGGAGATGAATCTAAATATCAAGCTGTACCTCTAACAAATGAAATTTTCCCCACAATCGACGGTTTAAACAAGCTTGCAAAAACAGATGATATGTAAAAATAGGTGAATATATTAAAACAGAACACAACAAAACACTATTGCACATACCCCATGTAGAATATACTGTATATGTATATCCCTCCACCAGAGCAATACCGTGACAACACTATATATATACACAACAAACCCTCCCTTGCCCCTGTAACATATAACAAACAACAATGAATAACAACAATGAATGAAATACGGAATGAATGATCGTGATCTTGAGTCCGAGTGTACAACTGTCCTGAATGCGGATGACTGGTCAACAGATATTAGATACGTTTGTATTTCCCGGAATAAATGGAGCAACCTCATCATGAATCCTCAGCTTGTGGTGGATGATGTAATCCAACCCCGGGGTCTCTGGTGATGAGGGAATTGAAGTCAATTGAAACAAACTGGATACAAAGGCACGATGTGGTGAACAGCAGGTAAGTTGATGCGTCACGGTGAAAATGAAAATCTCCGTCTCTTCTCTCTCCCTCCCTGTTCTCTCCCGATTGTTTATATAGTGCAGCCGGATGTAATTGATTGATTGTTAACAGGTGTTTTCCAATTTGGGGCTGCGGTCTCTTTCCATCATCTGTCCCCCTTGTATTCACGGGGACGACATTTACTGACGCACACAAACAGCAAACGGGATGATGGAAACAAAACGCACTCAATACAAACATTGAACAACACTACTATGTAGCCCTGCTACATTCCACCCAAAAACCTTGGACAAGAGAGGGCCGAAGTATGGCTTGAGATTGGCCACATGGATAGTGTCTAGCTTGGAGTTAGTGCTGAGACCCCTTTGAATCTGGAAATTAGCTGGACTGGTTTGAGAAATGATTTTGTCTGGACATAACCATTTAGGCATTAGCTTGGCAAAGAACCTTTTGCTGGTATCCGAGAGATGGTGAGCTCTAATCCAGACCAAATCACCCAGCTGAAAGTGCGCTTCCTTATGCCGGGCATTGTACAACTTGGCATGTCTGGATGTCGAACTCACCAACCTCTGTTGGATTCTCCACCGCAATTCCTCAAGCTTAAATAAATTATTGTAACTGGTGGTTTCTGGACTAGGGGCTCTGAAAAGGAGTCGGTCAAGTGGGCCCTTCAGCTGTCTGCCCAGTGCAACCAAAGCAGGCGTTTCACCTGTGGCTTCATGCAAAGCGGTGTTCAGGGCAAACCGGTGATCGGGGAGCCATTTATCCCAATCCTGATGGCGTTCACCCACATAGGAGCCAATCATGTTCTTCAGGGTGCGGTTCACTCGCTTTGTCATGTTGGCCTGGGGATGGTAAGCTGTTGTCAGGTTTTTCTTCACTCCCCAGGCTGTATAAAGTTCATCCAATACAAAGCTCGTGAACTGCGGACCCCGATCTGAAACGATGTTCTTCGTCACCCCCCAGCGGGTGAAAATTTCATTCTTCATGGTGTAGCATATATTTTTGGTCTTAGCGTCTGTTAATGCAAACAGCTCCGCCCACTTCGAAAAATAATCAATCACCACCATCAGGACGGTTTTCCTCGAGCTGGTAACAGGAAAGGGACCCATTAGGTCGACTCCCAAAGTCTCCCCCGGTCCATCAGCGATTGTTGATTGTAAAAATCCTGCCGATTTACCAGGTGGGTTTTTGAGCTGCTGACAAGTTAGGCACTTCTTCACGTGGTGGCAAACGTCTTTCCGGACAGACTGCCACCACGTCCTTCCAAGGTGATCACCTAAAGGACTGTCGTGATAATAGTTCAGGAAGTCGGGGATGAGTTCTTCCAGGACCACTAGTTGGTGTTGTAGACCCCCAAGGGAGGATGGAGTGGTCCTGTAGAGAACCCCCTGGAGGTCCAAGAAGTGTAAACGGTCAGTACGCTGCTTCTCCAGTACCTCCCTGATGTTCTTTAGTTGCTCGACCGCGTCCTGGCACTCCGTTGTCCACTCCCACGGGACATCTTTTTTTCTTAAGTAGTTCAAGGGAGCCGCTATATCAGCCATCCTGGGGATGAACTTGTGATACCACCCAACTAACCCAAGGAAATGTTGTAAAGATTTCAAATCCGTGGGTGTGGGGTAGTCTCGAATGGCTAAGGTCTTCCCGGGGTCTACAGCGACCCCCTCCAATGAAAGAATGTGCTCGAGGAAGCGGATGTGCGGTTGAATGAAGGTACATTTCTTCGTGTTCAGCGTGAGGGGCGCTTGATGAAATCGTTGGAAGATGGTGTCCAAGTCCTGGAGATGTTGTTTAATAGAAGGGGAGTAAACAATGACGTCGTCGATATAAACAAAGCAGATCTTGCCTATCAACCCCCTCACTACTTGTTCCATGAGCCACTGGAATGTGGCCCCAGCATTTTTAAGCCCAAAAGGCATGACTTTGAATTGGAACAAGCCTTTTGGGGGTGATGACTGCCATCTTCCTCTTACTCCCCTCGTCCATCAGCACCTGCCAATAGCCACTGCGGAGGTCCAGTGTGCTGAAAACTGCAGCTCCATGCAGTGACTCCAGAATCTCATGAACCAGTGGCATGGGATATGCGCCCAGGCTTGTCTTTCCGTTAACCCCCCTGTAGTCCAAACAGAAACGATATGTGTCATCAGTCTTCTTCACAAGGACTACAGGGGACGCCCAGGAGGAGGAAGATGGCTCAATTATTCCCTTGGCAAGCATTCGATCAAGATGTTCTTTAATTATGCCCTTCATTAGTGGAGAAACATGGTAGGCTTGGTGCCTTACTAGAATTTCGTCCAAGATGTGGATCACGTGGATAACCCCACGGGCGACTCCTAATTTTTCAGTCCACACCTTGGCCCACTTCTTCAGCACCGGCCTCACCTCTTCTGGCTGTTCCTCCACAGGGGCTGCCGCCAAGGTTCTTGCGTCGCTCCTCAGTGCCGCGTAGAAACCAATGAATTCTGAGCCCAGATCTTCTTTTGATTTATGAACGAATTCGCATACCCCATCCCCCGGCACCGTATACCCCTTGGGACTGAGATGGATGGTCATCCTTATGGTGGTCAAGGAATCCAGCCCAAGGAGTAACGGGACGGACAGGTGCCAGTCATCCAGGACATATGTATCCATTTCCCAGGTGGTGGAGAGTACACTGTACCTCAAGGGGACTTTGCCCAGGGCCCTGTGTTCACTTCCATCTGCCAATACAAATCGAACAGCTGGAGCAGATGTTAAATTGTCTGACGGTTGGCTAATCCTCTTCCAAATACTAGACCGTATTAAGGTGTGATGGCTCCCTGTATCCACCACCGCATCCACCTGCCACCCCCGCAGCTTCACTGGAACGATCAGGAGGGACGTACTTGCTTGCATGATGGCGAGATCGGCTTCCAACCGACAAGGTTTGGCTCGCTGGGGTTTTAGGGGCTGGGTTTCTCGTGGACTAGCTTGTTCTTTGTTCCAGTACATTTTTGAGTTTCCCCAGTCCCGTTTCACTTGCGAGCCCACCTTCACCAGGTCTTCCACCGACCCCACAACCCCCCTGAGACCCCTAGCTAACCGCGGGTTACAGGCATTAAGGATGCGGCAGACCACCTCTTCTTCAAACACAATGCCCGATATTCATAAGTGAAGTCCCGGATGGATTGCGAAGGCAGTTGCACCATGGATTGCAGCTTCTCCTCCAGTTCGGATTCGTAGTCTTCCGGAAGAAAAGCCGCGAGGAAAGATCAACAAAAGGAACCAGTCTTTAATATTCTTCTTGCCCGTCAGCCACCAGCTCCGCACTGGCCCAAGAGGGAGGCCTCTATCACCCCCATAAGCTCTTCTGGGGTTAAAGGGTTAACAGCCAGATACGCCTCCCCTTCTTCCACAAATTTGAGGACATCATCGATGTTATATTGAGCCCCCAACTTGGGAAAGGAAGGGCACACCCCAGGAACAGAGGGCGATTAATGTATTCACCACCCCCGCACCACGAGACTTGTACGGCGTAGAATGACAGGGTGACTGACGAAAATTCTGGAGACTCCTTCGGACCTCCCCCTGAAGAGTTTCTTGCCAGCGCTGATCTCGCCTCTGGAGGCACAATACAATTTCCCACCCCAGTAGTTTAACTTGATCATTGATATATTCTTTTATTTCCTCCTGGGAGCTGCTGATGCGAGCCCGTAAGGCATTTTCGCACCCGAGTGCACTTTCAGCAACCTCGCAGACTTTCTCATCCGGCCGGGTTAGTTGTTGCGCCAGATCTTCCCACGGAGGTGAGACATCCTCCAGGCATTCCTCCTCAGGTCCATGGTGATCTTCAAGGTACAGCGACTGCAATGAATCCACCACCACCTGCACCACTGAACATGCTCTGACCGTGACGTGCTGCGCCCCGGCTACTCCTTCCTCACACCGCAGCGAAGCAATGATGTCGTCCTGCTCGGCACGCACTACAGACATTTTGTTAATAAGGAAAATTAATTTTTTTAAAGGCAGACAGTGATAGTATTTTTAAAGATTCCTCAGAGAAGGCACCACTTATGTAACAGCCGACCCCTTACCCAGCTGGCAGCTACAACTCCAAGACCTGTGGCCTGGATGAATTACTGAGATGAATCTAAATATCTAGCTGTACCTCTAACAAATAAAATTTTCCCCACAATCAACGGTTTAAACAAGCACGCAAAAACAGATGATATGTAAAAATAGGTGAATATATTAAAACAGAACACAACAAAACACTATTGCACATACCCCATGTAGAATATATATGCACAGTATATCCCTCCACCAGAGCAATACCGTGACAACACTATATATATATACACACAACAACAAACCCTCCCTTGCCCTTTTAACATATAACAAACAACAACGAATAACAATAATGAATGAAATACGAAATGAATGATCGTGAACTTGAGTCCGAGTGTACAACTGTCCTGATTGCGGATGACTGGTCAACAGATACGAGATGCGTTTGTATTTCCCGGAATAAATGGAGCAACCTCATCATGAATCCTCGGCTTGTGGTGGATGATGTAATCCAACCCCGGGGTCTCTGGTGATGTGGGAATTAAAGTCAGTCCAGCAGAATTAAAACAAACTGGATACAAAGGCACGATGTGGTGAACAGCAGGTAAGTTGATGTGTCATGGTGAAAATGAAAATCTCTGTCTCTTCTCTCTCCCTCCCTGTTCTCTCACAATTGTTTATATAGTACTGCCGGATGTAATTGATTGATTGTTAACAGGTGTTTTCCAATTTGGGGCTGCAGTCCCTTTCCATCATCTGTCCCCCTTGTATATACGGGGACGACATTTACTGACGCACACAAACAGCAAACGGGATGATAGAAACAAAACACACTCAATACAAACATTGAACAACACTACTATGTAGCCCCGCTACAAGCTATCCAGTCAATACCAGAAATGGTGAGCAAAATACCAGGTTGGACCTCTCTGGTTGAGCACAACATTCTGACCGAGCCCAGGATGATCGTCAGGGAGTGCCCATACTGCCTTCCCGATGTAAAACAAGCAGAGGAAGAGCTTGAGATCAGGTGTATGCTGGACCTGTGAGTAATCGAAGAAATCCACTGTCCTTGGTCCAGCCCTATCATACTGGTCTCTAAGCCTGACAGAAGTTGAAGGTTCTGCAATGACTTCCGGTGGCTTAATCAGGTCTTCTCAATTTGATGCCTATCTGATTCCGTGAGTGGATAATCTCCTCGAAAGGTTAGGAAAGGCGTAATTTTTGACCACCCTTGACATGATGAAAGGGTACTGGCAAATTCCTTTAATGGAGTTCACCAAAGTAAAGACTGCATTCAGCACCCCAAGTGAACACTGGCAGTATCATGTCATCCCATTTGGCTTTCATGGGGAGCCTGCAACCTTCCAGCGTCTGGTGGACAAAGTGCTCCAACCTCACAATGCCTATAGTGCTACCTACCTAAAGGATGTAGTCATCTATTCCTGCACATGGGAAGAACACATACAGCACATCAAGGCAATGCTCCAAACACTAGCAGAAGCCAGTCTTCGTATCAACCCGAAGAAGTGTTCATTTGGGCTATCTAGTCGGCAGGGGCACCGCCAGGCCACAGTATACCAAGGTCTAGAATTCTCCTTGCCTTTTATTCCCCAGACGGACTCTTTGGACGCCAAAGCGTCGATGGTGCTGAACATCCCATCATGTTCCTGAGCTGGAAACTGCTGGACTGGGAGACCAGGTATGCCGAGGTCGAGAGAGAGGTTCTCACATTTAAATGGGTGGTGACTACTGCGGTATTACCTTATGCAGTGCAAGTTCACACTAATCACCATGTCGCCCTACAATAGATGGCTCTACACAAAGAGCCTAACCCGCGGGTCACAAGGTGGTTTTTGGACCTGCAGCCATATCACTTCACCGTCGTTTATCACGGACCCTCCTCTTCCTCCCCTACAACTATAAAAGCTAAGCACCATTCCTTACCACCCTGTCCTGTTTTGGACATTAAACCAGACACTACTCTGGAGCTATATTGTTTTCTTGTGCTGTTATAATATAATATACAGGGTAGATCCCCAACTATTTCTCTGCTTTTTGCCTCTTGTTTTACAGGGTATATTTAAAACAACTCTGACTCATCCATACACAACATTTCAGAGAAAATGGGAAATGAGGACATCCTTGATTAAATGGGAAAATCCAGCCAAACCAGGTAAATAAAGACTCTTGTGTATAATAATTCTTATCATCAAGCTGTTATTATAATGTGCATTGACTGACAAACATTAAACCTTAAAATGATGAATGTGATGTACAGACTCTTGTGTTTGACTTTTAAAAGAGCCAATTCACTGCACTGTCTGCACTGAGCAATTTGTTTGGGCTTATCGTAGTTTATATGGGCTACCTGTTGTCACCTTTAAGGATCAGACACCAATGCCATCACTTGTTGTCAGTAACTGCATGAAGTAAAAACCCAGGTGTGATTCGCTCCCTGCATACAGAAAGCTCTAAATCTCATGCCCTACAGTTGGTGTCCCAAAAATTCACCCTGTTTGAGTCTGTTCTTAACACACCCAATCTTTCCTTTTCTGCATTTTCCTTGTTTTAAAATATTATTTTCATCCATCCATTTTCCAACCCGCTGAATCCGAACACAGGGTCATGGGGGTCCGCTGGAGCCAATCCCAGCCAACACAGGGCACAAGGCAGGAACCAATCCCGGGCAGGGTGCCAACCCACCGCAGGACACACACAAACACCAAGCACACACTAGGGCCAATTTAGAATCGCCAATCCACCTAACCAGCATGTCTTTGGACTGTGGGAGGAAACCGGAGCGCCCAGAGGAAACCCACGCAGACACGGGGAGAACATGCAAACTCCACGCAGGGAGGACCCGGGAAGCGAACCCAGGTCTCCCAACTGCGAGGCAGCAGCACTACCCACTGCGCCACCGTGCCGCCCTATTATTTTCACTATTTTTAATTTAATTATGTATTTTTGTTTATTTGATTTTTCTCGCTTTTTGTGGGTGGAATCACAAGAGGTGGGGCCACACTGATGTCACTGCTAAAGGACTGCCCTCAGCCTTTCTATCCCAAAACTCATAGAGCTTGGGTGTCGAATTCCAGGCCTAAGGGGCCGCCTTGGCTGCAGGTTTTCATTCTAACCTTTTTCCTAATCAGTGACCAGTTTTCACTGCTAATTCACTTTTTTTCCCTTCATCTTATTAGCTCTGTTTTTAAGGATTCAGTCCTCTGAATTGATTCTTTATTTCATTAAGTGACAGCGAAACAGAAATAAGACGTGAAACGAGCCAACAGATGACTAAATTGGGGCTTCAAACTCCAATCAATTTCACTTCAACCAGTTTCTTAATTAGAAGCCCAGTCTTGTTGCTAATTAAACCTGTTATTTAATCCCACGGCCTATTGCTGCTTATATTCTACCATAGTAGACATTTTCAAAACTGTTGATTTTCTGTTTTTTTTTCTAAGAACACCATCAAAATCTTTTGGGGACCTGAGAGACCAGCCTTACTGAGACCTCTGCCTTTCTTTATTTTCAGATATTGTGTGATGGGCACAGGTGAGCTGGTCATATGGTGGCTTGCTTTGTGTCTCATTATTTGGCTGCTAAGCTAAGCTAACAACTAAGGGGCCTGAGTCAAGTTAAATTAACACTAAGGCAAAAGAAATTAATTAGCAGCAAAAACTGGTCACTAGTCACTAAGAAGATGGTTAGAATGAAAACCTGCAGCCACTACGGCCCTCCAGGATCCAAGCTCGACACCCCTGTCATAGAGGATCCTTCAATAGTGTAGATATTTGCAAGTATTTGGATTTTCTGGTTTATTAGATTTTTTTGCATCTGTTCTTGGGTTTTGATCGCCCTGAGAACAGTGTGGGCCAAACTATCCCGCACCATCAGAGCAGCAAAGTACGCACACACCCAAAGAATCCACGGACTTTTCCTACATGACAAAGACACACGGAGCATGTGGAAAGGCATCCAGGCTATCACTAATTACAGGACAACACCACCCACCAGTGACAGTGACACCTCCTTTCCAGATGTGCTGAATAACTTCTATGCACGGTTTGAAGCACAGAACAACATGGTGATGAGAAAGACCACCTCTCCTCCTAGCGACCAGGCATTAAATCTGACTGTGGCTGATGTGAGAAATACTCTACGAAGATTCAACCCACGGAAAGCTGCAGGACCAGACAATATTTCTGGCAGAGTACTAAGGGAATGTGCAGACCAGCTGGCAGACGTTTTTACTGACATCTTCAACATCTCCCCGAGTATCGCCATCGTCCCAACCTGCTTCAAAACCACCACCATAGTTCCCGTACCAAAAAAGTCACAAGTGTCCAACCTCAATGACTACCATCCTGTTGCACTCACACCCATTACTATGACATGCTTCGAGAAGCTTGTCATGAGGCACATCAAAATCCTGCTGCCCACACTGGACCCTCTGCAGTTTGCTTACCACCGGAACCGTTCAACAGACGATGCAGTAGCCACCACTCTCCATTTGGCTCTCACTCATCTGGATAATAAGGACACATACATTTGTATGCTGTTTATCAACATCAGCTCAGCATTTAACACGATCATTCCTCAGAGCTGAGCCTGCTGGGACTGAAATCCTCCCTCTGTAACTGGATTCTGAACTTCCTGACTGAGAGACCTCAGTCAGTCAGGCTTGGAAACAACATCTCCAGAACCACCACACGTAGCACTGGAGCCCCTCAAGGCTGTGTGCTCAGTCCATTACTGTTCACACTGCTGACTCATGATTGTGCAGCAACGCACAGCTCTAATCACATCATAAAATTCGCCAATGACACGACTGTGGTGGGTCTCATCAGCAACAACAATGAGTCAGCAAACAGAGAGGAGGTGCAGCGGTTAACGGACTGGTGTAAAGCCAATAACCTGTCTCTGAATGTAGACAAAACAAAGGAGGTGATTTTTGACTTTAGGAAGACTAGATAGATAGATAGATAGATAGATAGATAGATAGATAGATAGATAGATAGATAGATAGATAGATAGATAGATAGATAGATAGATAGATAGATAGATAGATAGATAGATAGATAGATAGATAGATAGATACTTTATTAATCCCAGGGGGAAATTCACATATTCCAGCAGCAAAAATATTAAATTAAAGAGTAATAAAAAATACAGGTAAAAAAAAAAACAGACAATAACTTGAATAATGTTCAACGTTTACCCCCTCTGGTGGAATTGAAGAGTCGCATAGTTTGGGGGAGGAATGATCTTCTCAGTCTGTCAGTGGAGCAGGACAGTGACAGCAGTCTGTCGCTGAAACTGCTCCTCTGTCTGGAGATGACACTGTTTAATGGATGTAGTGGATTCTCCATAATTGATAGGAGCCTGCTGAGTGCCCGTTGCTCTGCTACGGATGTCAGACCGTCCAGCTCTATGCCAACAATAGAGCCTGCCTTCCTCACCAGTTTGTCCAGGCGTGACGCATCCTTCTTCTTAATGCTGCCTCCCCAGCACACCACTGCGTAGAAGAGGGCACTCGCGACAACCATCTGATAGAACATCTGCAGCATCTTACTGCAGATGTTGAAGGATGCCAGTCTTCTAAGGAAGTACAGGCGGCTCTGTCCTTTCTTGCGCAAAGAATCAGTATTGGCAGTCCAGTCTAATTTATCGTCCAGCTGCACTCCTAGGTATTTATAGGTCTGCACCCTCTGCACACAGTCACCTCTGATGATCACGGGGTCTTTGAGGGGCCTGGGTCTCCTAAAATCCACCACCAGTTCCTTGGTTTTGCTGGTGTTCAGTTGTAGGTGGTTTAAGTCGCACCATTTAACAAAGATGAGGTTTCTATACTCCTCCTGACTAAGAGTGACCATTGGCCACTGAACAATGACAGCTCAACTGTGGAGGTCGCCAATAGCACCAAATTCCTGGGCGTCCACCTGGCAGAGAACTTCACCTGGTCCCACAACACCAGCTCTTTAGCCAAGAAAGCCCAACAGCAGCTCTACTTCCTGCGTAGACTGAGGAAAACCAATTTTCCACCAGCTATTCTAACAACATTCTAAAGAGGAACCATAAAGAGCATCCTGAGCAACTGCATCACTGTCTGGTTTGGAAATTTCACGGTCAGAGATCGCAAAGCCCTACCACAGATAGTGAAGACAGCTGAGAAGATCATTGGTGTCTCTCTTACCTCCATCATGGACATTTACACCATACACTGCATTCGCAAGGCCACCAGCATTGTGAATGATCCAACACACCCTTCACATTCTCTGTTTACACTCCTGCCATTGGGAAAAAGGTACCGAAGCATTTAGGCCCTCACCACCAGAATGTGTAACAGTTTCTTCCCCCAAGCAGTCAGACTCCTGAACACTCATGGACCAGACTGATATCTGATATATGTGTTCTGTTCTGAAGTGTTGCACATGTTTGCACATTTGACTCACATGCACTTTGTTTTATATTATGTGTTGTGGATTCTTCGTTGTCCTGTGCTTTATGTAGCACTATGGTCCAGGAGGAACGTTGTTTCGTTTCATTGTGTGCTGTACTACTGTATATAGATGAAATGACAATAAATACTGTAATCCCTCGCTATATCGCGCTTCGACTTTCGCTGCTTCACTCTATCGTGGATTTTATATGTAAGCATATTTAAATATATATCGCGGATTTTATATGTAAGCATATTTAAATATATATCGCGGATTTTATATGTAAGCATATTTAAATATATATCGCGGATTTTTTGCTGGTTCGCGGATTTCTGAGGACAATGGGTCTTTTAATTTCTGGTACATGCTTCCTCAGTTGGTTTGCCCAGTTGATTTTATACAAGGGACGCTATTGGCAGATGGCTGAGAAGCTACCCAACCAGAGCGCATATTACCTATTAAATAAAACTCCTCAAATATATTGTGAGCACGGGGGCTGTTCGCACCCCTAGAGGATACGGCCGCTCCTCAATATACGCTGAAAGATTACCTTCACATTGCTCTCTTTCTTGCTGGGCTTACATATGGCTGATTTGTCAAGCGATATGCTTCCAGCACGGTGCTTCGCATACTTAAAAGATCAAACAGCACTTATTGATTTTTGATTGTTTGCTTTCTCGCTCTGACATTCTCTGCTCCTGACGGAGGGGGTGTGAGCAGAGGGGCCGTTCGCACCCCTAGATGATACGGACACTCGTCTAAAAATGCTGAAAGATTACCTTCACATTGCTCCCTTCTGTGCAGCTGCTTTGTCAAGTGACATGCTTCCTGCACGGTGCTTCGCATACTTAAAAGCTCGAAGGGCACGTATTGATTTTTGATTGTTTGTTTGTTTTTCTCTATCTCTCTCTCTGACATTCTCTGCTCCTAACGGAGGGGGTGTGAGCAGAGGGGCTGTTCGCACACTGACCTAGAGGATATGGACGCTCCTCTAAAAAATGCTGAAAGACTACCTTTACATTGTACCGGCGGTGCTTCGCATACTTTAAAGCCAAACAGCCCTATTGATTTTTGTTTGCTTTTTTCTCTCTCGCTCTGACATTCTCTGCTCCTGACACGCACTCCTTTGAAGAGGAAGATATGTTTGCATTCTTTTAATTGTGAGACAGAACTGTCATCTCTGTCTTGTCATGGAGCACAGTTTAAACTTTTGAAAAAGAGACAAATGTTTGTTTGCAGTGTTTGAATAACGTTCCTGTCTCTCTACAACCTCCTGTGTTTCTGTGCAAATCTGTGACCCAAGCATGACAATATAAAAATAACCATATAAACATATGGCTTCTACTATTTTCACCTTTTTCCCCCTTTTTCACCAACCCCCGCGATTGAGGAGGGATTACTGTACTCTTGAATCCTAAATCTTGAATCTTGATCTTCAGACTACATATTAAGACCTGTTTGCTCTAGATTGCCTATTTCAATAAATACATTGTACCTGTTTGCCGTATTTGCAATTTTTGGTTCATTTCTTTTATTTCTGAATACTTTTTTGCATTTATAAAAATACTTCATTGCCCTAGCCAAAGGTTTTGACAGTTCATTTTCCCAAGATGGGCATTTTTATGTGTTTTGTGCTATACTTGTGAATATTAAAGGAGTGTTTAGAACTTTGAAAGCCAAGGCCCCTTTTAGGCCTGGGAGGCCAAAGCCATTCTATGGAGTTTGGAGTCAGGCTGCTTGGGGCAGGCCTTGTTTTTGGATTTTTTTTTGCTTTCCTATAATAGTGTACTAGAATCATAACACTATTCTTATGTTTAAGTTCTTCTAAATATAAAATTACCCACTAACTGTAGCATAATTTCACCCATTAAATATTTCTCTAAATAATATTACCCCAAGGAATGCTTGTAACTTAGAAGTAATTTTCATATATTTTTGATTCATATACAAACAACAAAGCATAACCATAGCATATTTACAAAATCAGCCGAAGAAAGAACATGAAGTTCCACAAACAATATTTTACTATCTTAATGCCAGCTGGATTTAGCATTCTTCAGAGAAGCTTGCACTTATTCAAAAACAACAAGGCCCCTAAGGACATACAGTACATAATACAGCTCGCCATCTTTGTTCTACCCCAAGGTATACCACTCTATCTTAGCCATCCACATTTAGAGTTCAGAGTGCCCCTCCAAATAAAAGTATTCCTTAGCAATAATCCTTAATGGCTTCAATCCATGGTGTTCAACTCACGCAAGACTCCTTCTCACTTCACAATAAAGACTTACTGTACTGTCTGTATTTCCCTTTCATGCTTTCTTTTCCTGTAAATAAGGGGTACGTCTTTCAGACTTTCTTTGAGCAAGCTGTCTTTTCTGTTATCACTCACAGAAGCATGGGGGTGTCTCATAGTGCTGGTCAAGAGAAACGTAGAGTAAGACTGTGGGTATAATATAGATAATACAGCATAGCCATTAACCATGCTTCTGTTTGTTTTGTTTAGAATGGAGGAGAAGCAACAGGAAGATACCTAACTTCACTTCTGCACAAGTCCATCAAGCTCATCTCCTTCTGCTCTGAAAAGTACTTAACCAGATGCCTCACTGGAAGTCCGTGTTCAATTTGGAATCAGCATCCAGGAAAGGACAGAGCTCCTGACCCTCAAAAGAGCTACCACTGAGACGAGCACAATGTGCCTGCTGCATATACCTTTCATTTATTGTTTTTCATCCTTTCTCAACCAGAACATTAAAGAGGGATTCCCTTGAGACCTCAACTCTTCATCTGTCTGTTTTGATTATTTCTACACTCTACAGTTTCACATTCTCCCATATAAATGTAGCATAAAAGAACATAGATATTAACATCAAAACACACTGTCTTGACAATGTTATGATTCTCAAATACATAAATGAAGCTCTGTTGCTGTGCTTGTGAATATAAATTACCTAAAGAAAACAACCAAAAGTAGACAATTATGGCTCGATTAACACATAAACAATAGATTGACATGTGGAGCTATTCACTTCATGTACGAACAAGTCAATGTGACCTGACCACACAATAAGTTGGCTTTTGGCTCACCTCCTCCTCTCTTCCTAGTCTTTCTAGATGTACTATATCTATACTCCAGGGCTGGTGGGCCTAGACACTTCGAGGGTCAGATAATGACAAAACATGCTCTTGAGCTATCTCTGGAGAGTGCCCTGTGGCAATCCTTAGTTCCATTGCACCCCATTCTTGTCTGTACTAAACGTCTTAGGACTCGTTTATACTTCACGCTCAGAATGCATATGCGCCCGCATCATGGTTGCCATGCGTTCCCAGTGTTCATTTGACGCGTCCTCTGAGCAGGCCCTCAGAAATGAAATGTGTAAATTAGATGTGTGTGCGAGTTGCAATACCAGCAAAAAGTCAGGGGGCGCAGTGTGATAAAAGTTGGAATGTGATGTCAGAGTCTCTGGTTACTATCTACATGTGACAGAAAGCTGCTTTGAGGATCCTACGAGATGGATGTGCGTGCTTCAATGTTTGATGAATGACTCAATGTGTGTGGTGAAGCAAAATGCCGACATACAAATGCATTTGTGGTGTTTTTATATTCAAGCGTCGCATATTTCTGATCATAATGATACGATATATTTTAAAATTCTGACATACCATCCTTTGTGCCATCTTTTTTTTTCTGGGGCTTCCTCCAGACCTGGCAGCAGCAATCATCCACACTGAGCACATTAAATGTATGATATTCCAACTCTCTACACATTTAAAATCCTTAGATTTATACTTGGTATCACTTTCACGATGAAATGCATTAAAGTATGTATGTTACATTTTACAGATAAATCGTTAATTTCGTTTAAATAATTAATATTGTTAATAATTACACACATGAGGGTGACACAGTGGCAGAGCGGTAGCGCTGCTCTCTCGCTGGTATTCCCTGCCTGGAGTTTACATGTTTTCCTGGTGGGTTTCCACGGTGTGCTCCGCTTTCCTTAGGTGACACTAAAATGACGCTAGTGTATATATGTGTGCTTGTTTTCACCTTGCGATGAGCTGATGCCCCGTCTAGGGATTGATTCAGCCTCGTGCCCAATGCTTGCTGGAATGGACACATCCCTGGATTGATGGATTTAATCATTAAACATCCTTTTCAGAGATATTGCAGTAAGGTGTCATCAGAATTTAATAGGTGTTTCAGGTAATTCACAACACAGCGAAGCCGAACCTGTTCTCACCATGATAATATCTCGCACTGCCACCTGGTGGATTTCTCCAGATTTAGGTAAAGTATACGCGCCAAGTATAAACAGTACAACGCTTGCGTAACAGGGGCGTCCGCTGCAGCATGCGTCGCGTCACGTGAAATATAAACCCGGCATTAGTCCCACATAATTCCTGCTCTCCATTTTGAGCATTAGAATAACAATAGCCTGTTATTCAGCCCCCTTCTGCCATCACTTGGGAACAAATATCCTTTCTTAATCTTCATCATCATCATCATTCTCTTCATTCCATGTTTCTGGTGGGAATTGTGGTAGCAACACACTTAGCTGGGTGACTAGGCCTCCCCTATCCTTAAAAATGTTCTCCAGATCTTCTTGGGGGATACCCACACACTCGCTGGTCACTTAAGGCACATAAGGTACTCAGTACTTCCTGGGTCTGCCCCTCGTTGTTTAAGCCTACTGCCATTTCCATGCATCTTCTCATCAGAATCCTGGACTGTTTTTTCATAAAGCTTCTGTTAGGCCATCCTGATACCCACCCCTCTTAAGTAAAGTCAGAGCTTTAATTAACTTCGCTTTGTAAACCCTTCTGTGATTAGTAGCCCCATTAAAATATGATGTTATGGTATATTTAGTAAGCTACTGTTACTCTCAGGCAAGGGTTTTTCGTTTACAGTGGAAATAGTGGGATTCAATCATAACACATTTGATGTTTCTTAGAACACAGCCTTGTGTGTATTACGCGGCAATGAGTTCATTTCCTATAAACTGAAGGTGTAAAGGGAGTATCTAAGTATTCAAGTGAGCCAGAAAGAGACAAAAAAGGAACTGCGGTTCAGATAATCAAGGTTGGCCTGATTACAAAATAAAATGTGATTACTGTTACAAACTTTGACACAGAGGATCTGAATCTCTGAGTCGCATATGCAAAATATCAAAATGACATAATTAGGAATAACTTGTAGAGTTTTTAAGACTTAAGAGATTTGTATATTGACACAATGTTGACATTCTTTGAACACTTGCACTTCAAATACAACTTTCATCATTACATTGCTTTTACTACACATTCACTCACTGAGAAATCCATAGGACTACTTTACTAGTACTGAGCAGGGCCTCCTTTTGTTCTCAAAACTGCCTCAGTCCTTTGTGGCACGGATTGAACGGATGTTTGACACACGTCTTTGATATTCTGGTCCACGCTGTCATGATCACATCACACAATTTTTTCAGATTTGTCAGCTGCACATTCTTGCTGTGAATCTCTTCTTCTACCACATACCAAAAATGTTCTACCAGATTCAGATCTGGTGACGGGGAAGACCGCTGAAGAACACAGAACTCATTGTCATGTTCATCAAACCCATTTGAGATGACTTAGCCAGAGCTGCCGGCAGAACTTCGACCAGGGAGGTGGGGGACATTGAGTCCGAATGGGCCATGTTCCGTGCCTCTATTGTTGAGGCAGCTGACCGGAGCTGTGGCCGTAAGGTGGTCGGTGCCTGTCGTGGCGGCAATCCCCGAACCCGTTGGTGGACACCGGCGGTGAAGGATGCCGTCAAGCTGAAGAAGGACCCTTTTGTCCTGTGGGACCCTGGAGGCAGCTGATAGGTACCGGCAGGCCAAGCGGAATGCGGCTTTGGTGGTTGCTGAGGCAAAAACTCGGGCGTGGGAGGAGTTTGGGGAGGCCATGGAGAACGACTTTCGGACGGCTTCAAGGAGATTCTGGTCCACCATCCGGCGTCTCAGGAAGGGGAAGCAGTGCAGTGTCAACACTGTATATGGTGGGGATGGTGCGCTGCTGACCTCGACTCGGGACGTTGTGGGTCGGTGGGGGGAGTACTTCGAAGACCTCCTCAATCCCATTAACATGCTTTCCAATGAGGAAGCAGAGCCTGGGGACTCAGAGGTGGGCTCCCCCATCTCTGGGACTGAGGTCACCGAGGTGGTCAAAAAACTCCTTGGTGGCAGGGCCCCGGGGGTGGATGAGATACGCCCGGAGTTCCTCAAGGCTCTGGATGTTGTAGGACTGTCTTGGTTGACATGCCTCTGCAACATCGCATGGACATCAGGGACAGTGCCTCTGGATTGGCAGACCGGGGTGGTGGTCCCCCTCTTTAAGAAGGGGGATCGGAGGGTGTGTTCCAACTACAGAGGGATCACACTCCTCAGCCTCCCTGGAAAAGTCTATTCAGGGGTCCTGGAGAGGAGGGTCCATCGGATAGTCGAGCCTCGGATTCAGGAGGAACAGTGTGGTTTTCGTCCTGGTCGCGGAACAGTGGACCAGCTCTATACCCTTAGCAGGGTCCTGGAGGGTGCATGGGAGTTTGCCCAACCAGTCTACATGTGTTTTGTGGACTTGGAAAAGGCATTCGACCGTGTCCCTCGGGGAATCCTGTGGGGGGTACTCCGAGAGTATGGGGTACCGGACCCTAAGATAAGAGCTGTTCGGTCCCTGTACGATCATTGCCAGAGCCTGGTCCGCATTGCCGGCAGTAAGTCGAACCCATTTCCAGTGAGTGTTGGACTCCGCCAGGGCTGCCCTTTGTCACCGATTCTGTTCATAACTTTTATGGACAGAATTTCTAGGCGCAGCCAGGGTGTTGAGGGGGTCCAGTTTGGTGGGCTCAGGATTGGGTCACTACTTTTTGCAGATGATGTTGTCCTGTTTGCTTCATCAGGCCGTGATCTTCAGCTCTCTCTGGATCGGTTCGCAGCCGAGTGTGAAGCGGCTGGGATGAGAATCAGCACCTCCAAATCCGAGACCATGGTCCTCAGCCGGAAAAGGGTGGAGTGCCCTCTCAGGGTTGGTAGCGAGATCCTGCCCCAAGTGGTGGAGTTCAAGTATCTTGGGGTCTTGTTCACGATTGAGGGAAGAATGGAGCGTGAGATCGACAGGCGGATCGGTGCGGCATCCTCAGTAATGCGGGCTCTGCATCAGTTTTTCGTGGTGAAAAAGGAGCTGAGCCGCAAGGCGAAGCTCTCAATTTACCAGTCGATCTATGTTCCTACCCTCACCTATGGTCATGAGCTATGGGTAGTGACCGAAAGAACGAGATCGCGAATACAAGCGGCTGAAATGAGTTTCCTCCGCAGCGTGTCTGGGCTTTCCCTTAAAGATAGGGTGAGAAGCTCAGAGTAGAGCCGCTGCTCCTCCGCATCGAGAGGAGTCAGATGAGGTGGCTCGGGCATCTGATCAGGATGCCTCCTGGACGCCTCCCTGGTGAGGTGTTCCGGGCACGTCCAACCGGGAGGAGGCCCCGGGGAAGACCCAGGACACGCTGGAGGGACTATGTCTCTCGACTGGCCTGGGAACGCCTTGGGATTCTCCCAGAAGAGCTAGAAGAAGTGGCCGGGGAGAGGGAAGTCTGAGCATCTCTGCTCAAGCTGCTGCCCCCGCAACCCGACCTCGGATAAGCGGGAGAAAATGGATGGATGGATGGATGGATTAGCCAGAGCTACCTCAACTTCAGAGTGTACATCACACGTACATATCTTGGTGCGGATTATTCAAAAGGTATATGAAGACTTTTTTTGTGAATGTTGACATCAGATACTTGCCTCTTTATGTCTGCAAATGCCCCAGGCCTTACAGGAATAACATTTTTGCTTACCTTTCAGAAAATTTGTGGTGCACAATATCCCCTAACAATTGTGAAATGATTAGACTCGACACACTCAAAAAGGTTCAGGGCAGCCACCTGTTTAATTTCCCAGGCTGCAAATGGCTTTTGGAAATAGCACTGATGTGCATCAGTTGGAATCCGTAACTGAACTGTTGAAAGGTTAAATTCCAAGAGTGGATGTGATGTCATAAACTGGAAGTGATGTGCTTCTGGGCACCGGAACCGGAAGTGACGTCTTCAAGGTCGAATCAGATAGGTTTTCCCATTTTTGGTCTGCAAAGACAACAGAAGAAGATTTAGTGCACCCCACCACCCCCTGGCCTGGTGTGGAACTACCTTCACTTGGTCCGTACAGCTCCCTCCTACTCACACGTGTGTGACACCATCTAATAGAAGTGTTTAGAGTACTACCCAATAAGATTTTACTTCTTAATGAGGAAGCTATTGTGATAACTAAAGTCACTGCCACACTACCTGTTACGACTTTTCTAGTGATTTTCAGTCATAGCCTCTGTTTATGAAATCTTAGCAAATCATGGATAGTTCTTCTCACACCTGTGGCTCTCAGTCATGTATAATGACACTCAGTCATGGCTGTGTAACTAGCTACAACAAAGTCATAATTCATAGAGATGGTCTCCTGAGTGTGAATTGTTGACAACCTCTCAGCTGGAAGTATAATTCATAAAACACTGACGAACAGGAAAGAGCCCAAACAAATCTACCAAAAAAAAGCAATGGCTGCATCAAAAAACAAAAGAAAAAAGATATCCTGGAATGTGCAAATAGAGGAGAGGCTTCTGAAATTTGATACGTCCATTCAACTTCTCATCGTTATTCCTGTGTGCTCCACATTGATCAGGTGACCAAAGTGTGATACGTTTGTGGTGAAGTAGGAGATTTGAAGCTGTGCCGACAAGTTGTAAGGGAGTCATGTAAAGTTAATGTCACACTTCATGACTTTTTCCAGTGATTCCCAGTCTTAACATTCATGTAGATAATCTTAGCAGCTTGTGGCACACGCCTATGGTAAATGTTGTTGAACAATATTTAATGTAAAGTTCATGTTGCAGATAATTGATTTATAATGGGTTACATAACTTCATAAATATATACTTTAAAATATCTAAATTTAAAACATGATGTGTATATTAAATTTACATGTTACAATTCATTTGTTATTGTTAAGTGACTTTAAGATAATACAGTATGTATGTATGTAAAGTAATGTGTCTCAGAAGAACGCACTGAGGAGTTATCGGGAGAACATGAGAAAGACCTGCCCCATGGACCGCAGGTGGTCTTTCGCGAGGCTCGGCCATGTTGCATTTAAGGTTAAAACTGTAAATGTCTGAAGCTAAAACAGACAATCAAAGTGATTTAAGGACCTCTTTTCACGAAAAGTGGCCAACGAGGTATTTTATTTGTAAAACGTCTTTTGTTTCATGTTGACATTAAAGTTTTGTATTTCATCGTGTGTGTATGCAAGTTACTGTGTATTCGCTAATGTGTTTTGTACTGATTACTCACCATGTAGTTCTCACGGCGTAGAGGCGTGACGGTGTGAGTAAGACAAGCCCAAGCAATAAACGCCCGTTTCAAAGAAACGACTTGTGTCTGTGTTGTTGTGAAGAGAGCTACACCTATGACAGGCTCTATCAAAGGACTATGCTGATAAACCTAATTTCCCTATTGGCATAATTTAAGTAAATAAATAAATTAATAAATAAAGCTGGCTCTCTAAAGATTTACCTCTTTCGTTTTAAATTATTTTAGAACTTTACCTGGTTGTCCAGAGTCAGTGCAGTGTAGAGCGCCTGTTAGAGGTGGCACTCCGGTAGGTGGTGCGCTTGTGCAGATATCCTGAAGTTTGGGAGACCATCGGATTTTGTACCTGCAGGAGAGCGGAGTTGTCTCATAGTCACAGGAAGTGAATGTAGCTGCAGGGAAAGGAGCACAAGTTAGTCGTCCACAAAGAAAGGAGTTCTGAGTGAGTTAAGGACCCCAAAGAGTAGGTGTAGGAAAAAAAAGGTTATATGAGCGATATTCTGGAAAGTTGCCTGAATGGAGTATTTGTGTGCATGTCCTCATGGCACATGTGCACCAGTTCTTCCTGTTTGAGGTACACAGCATCACAAGTGTGGACGTGTGCACTCCTATTGGTGGGGATTAGACTGGTGGGAGAAATCCAACAGGCATATACAACAACACAACAGGTGCTAGAGGACGTCAGTTTGATTTTGACTTTTGTCTGCTCAATGAGAGAGATGGCTACTATTGTGGAGGGCCATCATGGGATTGTTAGCTGTATGTGGCAGCCTTCTGATTTACCCGAACAGAGAAGATTGTGCGGTGCTCGGAACAGAAGGGACCTCTGATTAACCTTTGTGGTGGAGGTGGAATTGTATGATGAACTGGTGAGCTGTAAACCAGTGGCTTGTTTGTGTGGAGAATTTTAATTTTAGAGGATCTTTTTCACAAGATACTTTCTAGTAGAAAATTGCCAAAAGAATCTGAAGGCTTAGAGTTTTTTTATTTTCTATTTTTGAAGAGTCATTACACTTGAACTGTGTGCTTCAGATGTTTGCATTGGTTTTAATAAACAGTTTTTGTATTTTTCCCCCTCTTGTCTGTGTTCCACACCACCATTCTGGGTTATCTTTGTTTCATGAACTACAAGATCTTCTGTGAGGCAGTATCTGGAGTATGGAGCATCATACCACCAGTTGTGTGGTGTCAGGTGTGGCTATCAATGGAGTGTGTAGGACCTCCCTGTCCACCGTGGCCAGCTGTATACGTTTCAGTTTGGACACAAAGTCGAGTCAGCAGGAGGTGACGAGAAGCCATGTCATGCGGGTAAAAGGAAGAGTTTATCTATTTAATTGCGACTAGACAGGCATTGTTAACAATGCAGGAGGAAAGACTACTAAGTTTAAAGGGGATAACCAGAAAAGGAAACGTAAAGCAAGCAGAGAGTCAAAACCTAATATCAATCCTATCATTCATCTAACAAAACAAAACCTAAAAATCGTAGTAATGAATTTGAAAGCAAAACTCAACAACAGGAAGGATAAAGAGCAGAGCTAATAGCCATACAAAAGTTGTTTTTCTTTGAAAAGAAATAAACTCAGATAGTGATGCATCTGATATGCCTGTTCTTACAGCAGCACCCTGACAATGTCAACTGTGTAACTTCTGGCGACTGAATTCTTTAGCAGTTGTCAGCACATCATGGCTACTGCAACACAAAATGGCGCTACCCAAGAAAACACAAAATGGTGAAGAAAATGACACAAAATAATTTCTAACAACTAAAACTACATTTCATTATCAAAATAAATGTAAACTTTATATTCAGTGCCTCAGAAAACTCAAAAAAGCTTAAACGGTTTGTGACAATGACACTCTTCTAGTGCTCAACCTGACACAGACAGACGCAGGAGACACACTGATAAAACAAATTAATGTTTTTATTTCTTTTTCTTCACCTGTGGACAATGCCTTCTCCATGCCCCACAGGCACAACACAGTCCCACACAATTCTTCTTCTCTTTACTTTTCTCCACCACTCCTCTCTGGCAAGCTTCATCTCCCTCCTCCCGACTCTGGCTCTCCGAGTGGTGGCTGCCGGCTCCTTTTATAGCCCACCCAGAAGTGCTCCAGGTCTTTGATGACCTATTTCTGGCTGCACTTCTGGTTTTGGTGGAAGTACAGCCCACACGGGCTCAGGAACAACTCCAGAACCCCCTGGCGGCACCCCCGGATCCCAACAGGGTTGCAGAGAACTCCATCTCCCATGGAGCCCTGCAGGAATCCGAGGCGGGGGCTGCCATCTAGCATACTGGGGGGAGGTACTGTTCTATTCATGCTTGCTCCTCTGGTCCCCTCAGTGAAGAGGCGTCCTGGCCAGACAAGGACCCCAGCCGCCTGTGACAGGTTATACAAAAAACTGCCAACATGCATAATCTTAACAGGCATAAGTTGTCAAAAAGTAAACAGTTAAAAAGAGTAAAAAATACAATAAAATAACTCTTTCAGCTTTCACAAAAGACACTGAGTACAATACTAGAGCAGCGAAGAAAGCCCTCCTGTCATGTGACTGCAGCCCAATTTCCATTGCTAAGCAGCAGATGAGAATGGGTGTGGCCAAGGAAAAATTGTATACGAAAGGAGTGGACAAGGGCGGGGCCAGAGGCTGAGCTTTACTAACAGAAATGACAAGGGGCGGAGCATAATCCTCACCTTCAGCAGGCCCACATTATTAAACATTACAACCTAAAATGTGGAACTGATCATTCTTTTTCTTTGACTCAATTTATTATACAGTATTTTAATAATTTGTTGACTTATTATACAGTCATATGAAAAAGTTTGGGAACCCCTCTTAATTCTTTGGATTTTTGTTTATCATTGGTTGAGCTTTCAAAGTATCAACTTCCTTTTAATATCTGACATGCCTTATGGAAACAGTAGTATTTCAGCAGTGACATTAAGTTTATTGGGTTAACAGAAAATATGCAATATGCATCATAACAAAATTAGACAGGTGCATAAATTCGGCACCCCAACAGAGATATGACATCAATACTTAGTTGAGCCTCCTTTTGCAAATATAACAGCCCCTAGACGCTGTCCTCCTATAGCTTTTGATGAGTGTCTGGATTCCAGATGGAGGTATTTCTGACCATTCTTCCATACAAAATCTCTCCAGTTCAGTTAAATTTGATGGCTGCTGAGCATGGACAGCCTGCTTCAAATCATCCCATAGATTTTCGATGATATTCAAGTCAGGGAACTGTGACGGCCATTCCAGAACATTGTACTTCTCCCTCTGCATGAATGCCATTGTAGATTTCGAACTGTGTTTTGGGTCATTGTCTTGTTGGAATATCCAACCCCTGCGTAACTTCAACTTTGTGACTGATGCTTGAACATTATTTTGAAGAACTTGTTGATATTGGGTTGAATTCATCTGACCTTCGACTTTAACAAGGTCCCTGAACTAGCCACACAGCCCCACATCATGATGGAACCTCCACCAAATTTGTCAGTAGGTAGCAGGTATTTTTCTTAGAATGCGATGTTCTTCTTCCGCCATGCAAAGCGCTTTTTGTTATGACCAAATAACTCAATTTTTGTCTCAGCAGTCCAAAGCACTTTGTTCCAAAATGAATCTGGCTTGTCTAAATGAGCATTGGCATACAACAAGCGACTCTGTTTGTGGCGTGAGTGCAGAAAGGGCTTCTTTCTCATCACCCTGCCACACAGATGTTCCTTGTGCAAATTGCGCTGAATTGTAGAACGATGTACAGATACACCATCTGCAGCAAGATGTTCTTGCAGGTCTTTGGAGGTGATTTGTGGGTTGTCTGTAACCATTCTCATAATCCTGCACATATGCTGCTCCTGTATTTTCTTGGCCTGCCAGACCTGCTGGTTTAACAGCAACTGTGCCTGTGGCCTTCCATTTCCTGATTCCATTCCTTACAGTTGAAACTGACAGTTTAAACCTCTGAGAGAGCTTTTTGTAGCCTTCCCCTAAACCATGATACTGAACAATCTTTGTTTTCAGATCTTTGGAGAGTTGCTTTGAGGATCCCATGCTGTCACTCTTTAGAGGAGAGTCAAAGGGAAGCACAACTTGTAATTGACCACCTTAAATACCTTTATATCTCATGATTGGACACACCTGTCTATGAACTTCAAGGCTTAACGAGCTCATCCAACCAATTTGGTGTTGCAGGTAATCAGCATTCAGCAGTTACAGGTATTCAAATCAGCAAAATTACAAGGGGACCCAAATTTTTGCACAGCCAGTTTTTCACATTTGATTTAATTTCATACAACTAAATACTGCTTCACTGAAAATCTTTGTTCGGAAAACACCCCAGGACTCAGATGTTCCTAGGAAATGAAAGACATACCACTGGTATCTTTTTTTGTTGAAAGGAGAGTCAATTATTATGCAGGCTGAGAGGGGTTCCCAAACTTTTTCATCTGACTGTATGTATAACATGAAATTATGAATATGTCAACATTTTATAGCATAACTATTGTATTATAAAATATAGTAAAATCATGCCATCCCCTTTGGTGTAAATGCGTGTTTCTTACCCACAGATACACAGAGAATAAATACTTCATGATGCAGTTGCTATGCTAAAATGTCACCGCCTGCACAAATTTGGAGGAAGTACAGAAAACCACAAAAATGGAATAGAGCCATGTGATGCCACAGCAAAACTACCAGCTGCATGCAAGGCGAGATCGGAATGAACTCAGAGATCAGGCCTGAAGTGCTGATCGTCAAGCAGCCTTTAGTTTCTTTGGTGTGCCCGCCCAGGACAGAAAAGGTTCAACATTCAATGTTACCATTCAGCAAGTATTTCAGTTTACTAGGATTTATGTTTGCAAAAAAGCAAGACACACCATAATATCCCTGGACGTGCTAATGCAGTTGAAGGTTGAGGGTCACTGGTGCTTGTTCTTGCAGTATCATGTGCAAGGCAGGAATAAGTCCTGGGCAAGGTGGCAGTGCATCACAGGGCACACTTATGAACACGACCACAGAGGACAGGTCAGAAATATCAATCAACCTGCCATGCATGCAGAGACAAAAAATACATTTACAAATAAAATCTATTTAACAACATTCTAGTGCCTCCAAAAATAAAACTCCTATCCTGTTTACTGCGTAACCACACCATGTTAGCACAAGACTATCCTGCTAGAAAAATAGGTCAGTACAAGTGGATTGTGATGGAGGGCAAGAAACAGCAAGAAAGAGCTCTCCGGACCTCAAAGCTGCCATGGTGAAGAAGAACAAAGGGAGATGGAGAGGAAGAGAGATGAAGACAGTGACTGTGCAAATAAAACAGAAAAATATGAGAGAAAGAAGGAGAAGAGCTCAGACGATGAAGAAAACACTGAAAAACAGTGCAGCAGATGCAAATGAGACCAACCACTAATAAGAACGAGAGATAGCTAAACATGCAGCCGATTGTAAACATGACAGCGTCGGTGGCCCATCACAGTTTAGTGGTGCTGATGATGATGAATTGGAGCCCTCAGGAAATCGACTCCACCGATCCTCACTACTTTTAAAATCGGGCCCTCAGAAGAGCTCTTATTTATGGGATGCCATTTGTAGAAAGACATTTACCATTTAACTTGGATATTTACCATTTAGCACGGAGATAATATTTACCCATTCAAGCTGTACATTTACTATTTGGTGGGGGCAATCACAAATTTATCATTTAGCTGGGACATTTACCATTTAAGTTAGATAGCTGCTATTTGAACAAGTGATTTCACATTTTACACACCAAAAATACAGAAAAAGCACATTTTTACATTTGCCTTCCTGAAAATGTGCTAGAAATGATGGTATAAATAACAAGTACACCATCTTACATGTGGCATCCCATACTTATTGATCATATGCTAAATCCTTTTGTGTGTTCTACACTGGTTAGTGCCAGGGGCAATGCCAGCTCTAGGATACCCTAGGTGGAGCTCTAAAGGACACTTGCAAGCCCTATACACATCTCAGAGCTTTGAGGTCCATTGTTATATGTACATTACATCAACGAGTGGATAATTTAAATTGAGCTGATAAACTTAAATAAAAGTGAAGATCAGAGTTGGGTATTTATGTCTGAGTATTTCTACATTGGATATGGAAAGATTACAAAAATGCCAATCCCTCACCCACCCCCAAGCTTTTACCGCCCTGTGTAACCGCCTAGTTCACCTAAATGGTGGAGCCACCTCTGGGGGAGTGGGGAGTAAGGGGTACGTGAGGGGCTCCTCCATCAAGCTTACCACCTCCGCCTCCCCATTTCAAAAGCCTTGATCTGCTACTGTGGGTAGGTCTGTGGGAGGATTAATCTGGACTACCATGAGACCCCACAAACACAGAGAGAACTCCCCTAAAAGTGGCAGGGACGGAGCTCTCAGTTAATAGAGCTTACCACTGCGCCACCGTTCTGCCCGATTTCTTTCAAAAAGATCCGGACAACCGCGGAAAGAGGCCTCTACGGCAGACGCTGTATAAAATACATATGTGTTAACATAATGCCCATTATCAGCTAATCAAAACATGAACACTAAACGCAGCCAAAGAAGTAGCTTCGGATTTTGCAGGAATTTTGTATGAATTAATGAAACATCCATACGAACTTTAGGTCACACTGATAAATGGATGACTAAACAGATTGTCTCTCCTGTAAACCTCACGCGTGGTGAGCAGATCCCATACTGGACGTCACACTAGTCGTCAAAACAAGTATGACTACAATTTACAAATATGAATGCCGCCACACGTCTCAGAATGACTGGCCAGCTTCTAGCGTTTCTGACTGTAAGCGTTTAGCAAAGACTTCTGAGCCCGCGCAGTCAACTGAGCGCCGCTTTAGGCTGTGCAAACCCGAACTCGTTTTGAGGAAACGCTGCCATCTAGTGGCCATTTGTAGGTATGTCAGCACAAGCTGTTCGCTCTGAACTTTCTCTTTTCTGAAATCTTAACGAAAGTCCAGCGGGTGACGTCCACTTGTTTGTGTGTCACCTTTTGGCGCTTTTTGACAGACCAGTTTTACTTGGTGTTTGCCTGCATGGTGGTCTTCTAACCTTCAAATATTACTCCTAGCAAAGTGGCCAATGAACATAGTATTTAATAGACAGTGATTTTTTTAGGGATTTTTAATCCTTTAATCGCCATATACAATTTCTTGCATTAGTAATTTGTCAGTTTTCGCATACCCAGCTTACTCTCCAGACAGTTTTTTGGGGGTCAGAGCCGCTGGAGCAATTGCAGGTTAAGGGCCTTCCTTGCTCAAGGGCCCAATGGTGTTGCATTCCTTCTATCACTGCCAGGATTTGAACCAGCAACTTTCAAGTTACCAGTCCAGATCCTTTAGCCACAGAGCCACCAAAGATAGTAAAGTGACAGGTCAACATGAAGAGTCAAACAATGAGGGTTCAGGTTTTATGGTTATACTATATATAGGTCGTCACTCTTTTTGTGCATTGGACATGCATTGGTGTGCTTAAGATGTGATGGGGAGGTTGGTCTACAAAGGAATGAAAAGTGGTAGCGCAGGCCATCCAAAAACACCTGAATAGTTGACCTTTAGTGGTCCAAGTACACAAATTTTAGCTTTAAATAAGTGGAGAGTAAGAAAGGGGGAAGGCGACCTTATGAGATGGTGAGCTGGAGGTCGCTGCTACGGGGGGCAGGAGGTGGTGGGACATCTGAACTTTGTTTTTTTTATGGAAGTCCTCAGAATCTGACTTCATTTGAACAATTTAACAATTGAACTTGGTAGAGCAGACCGAGATATGTCTGCCCGTGGAATGATCACTGAAGTGAACTGAATGCTGGATGTCACACATTTCATGCCACCACTGGCATTGGGATGTGCTGCTGTCTGGTATGAATGGGCAGAGCATGGACCAGGTTGTGTCAGGTGTTCACCACTTGTGGTACTAAAGGCAGTGCCAGGCGCTATTTGACAAAGGGGATTACCTACTGGCATGAGCTGCTTTTGCCAGAAGACTCCTGCATGAAGTGTGGACAATTAATGTATCCCACGTTATCACAGGTTTCTGGTGGGGTGTGTGGTGTCCACTTGTATGGTTATGCTGATCCCTCATTTCGTTTTCAGCTAAGCTATCTTTTTTGTTTTTGTGGAGGTACATCTGACTACTTTTTGGATCCTGCGCACATCACCTTTACTGCTAGTTCACAATAAATATAAACTGCCCCCAGGGCTTAAACAGATGGTCCAGGAGTTAAACCATAATTAAATAATAAATTACATTTATATAGCACTAGTCTCACTACTCAAAGCACTACCACAAAAGGAGGACCTGGGACATGAACCCACAATCTTTTTATTACAAGGCAGGCACACTACCACTACACCATCTGTGTGGTCATTATAACTTTTATGGACGATTAAGTTCAGGGTGAAAGCTGAGAATAAGCAACAGCAAAGCAATCACACACTACACAAAAAGGTAGACAGGAGCCAAAGGGAAGGTGACAAAGATGAGACCACCAAAGGACAAATAGACACAAGGGATCATAAACTAAAAGAACAAACGACACAACAAGAGGCAGAAACTGTATTGGCAAGTTGAAACATTGATATGATGTGACTCAGTGTCACCATCAAAATGGCGGGGCCTGCCTTTACCTCTGGCTAGACATCAAAGGGGCAACCCAAGGGGTACCAAGGGATGGCAGCAAAAGGATTGCTTTTGCCATAGAGCAATGATTTGTAGGATCACTTACTTTATATCTACACACCCCACTCCCTTTACTCCTCCACACCAGTTGAGAAATGATCTGGCTTTGGTCTTTTCTAATTAATTTTAAGGACACACTCAGCAGTAGGTGTCCTAGAAAATGACTCTCAGTATGTTTACCCATCCATTACTGGCAACCACCTTATCCATACTATTGTGATCTGAAGTTTCAAACGTGAGTGAAAACTGGTGGGCAAGGCCTCCAAAAAGACACAGAAAGTAAGCCAGGCCAAGAAAAGGCTTACCCCAAGTCAGTCAGACCCCAACCACTACCTGCAAGCTGTGGTGCACACAGGCCTAAAAATGGGGAGCTAACTTTAGAAGTTCAAAAAATACTTACAAAGTTCAAAATGCACAAAAAAGCCTTTCAAGATCAAGAAAGTATTAAACATCTGGCTTGAGTAGACACGTCCAAAACAAGAATCTTTTTAAATAAGGGAAATACTGTATTACTAAAAGTAATCAATGAAGCACACAATAAGAAAATATGGGAAATAAGGTACATCTGAAGAGGTAACCATATTTAAATCTGCAAAATTCAGGGACCAGAGCAGAAAATCCACAAAACTAGAATATCAGATGAGAAAAATACTTACATTGTTAAACTCCTACAACACTCAATGGCAACCTGAAGGATGCTGTCTCAGCCACCAAAATGTAAAGGTGGAGGGCGGTCCCTCAGGTGTGACATCACAGTGGCTCCACCTCTTGGGGCTCCACCCACAGAACAGACAAAATGGCAGAACATTTAAAGATAGAGTACAGTAATGCTAAATAATAATCAGACCTAACAGAAAGAACACAGTAACATCCATCCCTCCATCCGTACCCAGGCTCAAGGGTAGCGGGCCAGCTGGAGCCTAACCCAGCAAACACAGGGTGCCAGTATATGATAAGGTGAACACACAGACACAAAAACACATAAGAAAAAATATATATAATAATTCAGTCAATAAATACTGTTAAAGTAAAGACTCACAAAGGGTCAGAGGCCATTGCACCCCAGTGTTCACTAAGGGTAGAACCCAATGATGATTACAATTTGAAGACTTCGTCATCTTATTTGATTTGTCCAATTCAGGATTTGGGAGTCTCAGAGCCAATACTGGAAGCACAGAACAGGAGCCAGGTGCCAGGTGCCAGTCCACTGCAGGGCACACTCACACACAGAGAGCCGGTTTAGAGTCTCCAGTAAACTTAACAAGCTCCTCCATGGGTTGTACCAGGCATACCAAGGGACATGGAGGGGCCATTTGAAGCCTGTATGGACAGTGACTGGTCCAGATTTAATCACACTCATCTGGAGCTGTGTGGCAGCAGCACTAACCCTTAGGTCAGTGGTCCCCGACTCCGGTCCTGGAAGGTCATGGTGGATGCAGGTTTTCTTAATTAGTGACCCGTTTTTAATACTAATTAACTTCTTTTGAATTAATTTTAATTGACTTGTTTTTGAGTTTTGTTCTCATGAATTTCTTCATCGTTCCTCCGAATTGCTTCATTTCTTCGCTTAAATGGCACCCAAACAGAAATGAAATGTGAAGTAAGTGAGTGCTGTGGTGCGGAATTTTGCATATAAGTTGATAAATATTTTGTATGTCTTTATTTGTAACTTATAACACTAATGTCTATCATTGATAAGAACAGCAATGGTTTGGTGGTTAAGAACCAGTCATTTTATGACACGGTTGGGGTAAGTACCTCAGACAAGTTTGGCAAGTGATTCTCTGCAGGACCCTCTCAATCAACCCCCACAGAAAAGCCTGCCTGCCTAGCTGGCAAGCTTCAGTTCAACAAATGGTTTTGGGGGCAGGTGTGAAGGTATTCTGTGCCCCATTGGTCTGAAGTATGGCTGTTTGGAATTGGCTTGTATCAGAAGCCTTTAAGTACCATGATGCCCTATTGGCTGTAGGGTTCGGACAGAGAATCTATAAATTTGCTTGCTTTACTCAGCTCGCTCTCTCTTACCAAACTGATGAAAGACCATCTCACACCATGAACTGAAAAGGACAACACAATGAAGAGCACAGCTCGGCAGCCATCTTGAGACAGGCATGCGGCCTGTTCTGAAGAAAGCTGACCACAAATGATGCCTTAACTAGAGACATTTTAAGTAACTAACAAGTCTGTGTGCCGCCTGAAACTACACATCACCATTTACCAGGTTGTATGACTGCCAATATTCAAATGTACTTTGCATATTGTTGTTATTTATTGATATTATCCATCCATCCATCCAGTTTCCAACCCGCTGAATCCGAACACAGGGTCACGGGGGTCTGCTGGAGCCAATCCCAGCCAACACAGGGCACAAGGCAGGAACCAATCCCAGGCAGGGTGCCAACCCACCGCAGGACACACACGAACACACTAGGGCCAATTTAGAATCGCCAATCCACCTAACCTGCATGTCTTTGGACTGTGGGAGGAAACCGGAGCGCCCGGAGGAAACCCACGCAGACACGGGGAGAACATGCAAACTCCACGCAGGGAGGACCCGGGAAGTGAACCCAGGTCTCCTAACTGCGAGGCAGCAGCGCTACCACTGCGCCACCATGCCGCCTATTAATATTAACAATAATACATTATTTAAAGTGTAACTTAACTCCTGCTTGTCTTTTACTACACCTGATTGCCTGAGGTTATAAATGTAGAAGGGAAGGTGGGGAGAAGTTATATGGTACAATACCTTATAAACAAATTTGAGGTATTGTGACAAAGGCTACAGGGGAAAGGGGAGTAAAATATATCACTCTACTAAGACAAAACAATGAGCCAACAGAAGACCAACTAAGTCAGGGCCTCAAACTCTAACCAGTTTCACTCCAACCAGTTGCTTAATTAGGTGCAGTCTTGTCATTAATTAAACCCGTTCTTTAATTCCATGGCTTGTTGCTGCTCTCATGTAATGACAGGCATTTCTGAAATTGTCGATTTTCTCTTTTCTAAGAGCACTGATAAAATGTTTTGGGGAACTGAGCAGATCAGCATTCCTGAGACCTTCATCTTACTTTATTTTCAGGTTTTGTATGGTGGACACAATTTGCTGGTCATGTTTTGGCTCATCTTGTATCTCATAGATAGATAGATAGATAGATAGATAGATAGATAGATAGATAGATAGATAGATAGATAGATAGATAGATAGATAGATAGATAGATAGATAGATAGATAGATAGATAGATAGATAGATAGATAGATAGATAGATAGATAGATAGATAGATAGATAGATAGATAGATAGATAGATAGATAGATAGATAGATAGATAGTTTATTAATCCCAATGGGAAATTCACAACATTTTTCACCAGAGCAGCCAGTTCGTCGATCTTATTTGAGATTGAGTTCACATTCCCCAGAATCACAGAAGGCACCGAAGGCTTAAAACGCCACTTTCTCGCAAGCCGCTTTATTTTTAGCTTAGTGCCCGCTCTGCTGCCACGATACCGCCTTCTTACCTCGTCGGGTAAATAGGGAACCACACCGATACTGGCATTTGTTGTCAGCGCTCGAAGTTGAGTACTTGAATAGGCGAGTCTCGGCGTGTAAAAATCCATGCCCATGTTGTAAAAGTAAGTGTGTCCAGTGAACAAATCCACATAAAATAAAGTGATAGGAGTGATCAATAAATAAAAATAGAAAAATAAAAGTAGAAAAGTACACATACACATACAGTCATACACGGAGCTGCTGAAAAGGCTGCCACTCTCGGCGGCGCCGGATGTATATGTATGAAGTATGTGAAGTATAACCGACTCATTATTGTTTGGCTGCTAATTAAGGAAAAGAAACAATTAAGGGGTCTGAGTCTTCAAGTGCAAATCAATTAAAATTAATTCAAAATAAGATAATTAGCAGCAAATACAGGCCACTAACTAAGAAAAGGGTTAGCATGAAAACCTGCAGTCACTGGGGCCCTCTAGGACTGCAGTTGGGGAGCCCTGTCTAGGTCACCATGATGCCCGCCTTGTCTTTAAGAAGTGATGGACACCTCACAAACAATGAATTACCAAGGATGGCTGGACTGGCACACATCTACTTGTGTTGCTCCCTTTTGACACCCAGACCACCCTCCCCCGTCCCCCAATTAAACATATCGTTGGCCATTTAGCTCAACTTGTGAGAAGCTGCCAAGTTTCTATCTGAGATTAAATTCTCTGCAGCAAGGTCGGCCTTCCCCTTCACTTAGCAGGTCAATGGGGAGCGGTACTGGGGTGTGTTGTAGACTCTGGGATCCATCAAGTGAAAAGCAGAAATAGCCCAGGGCTGTCAGACATGAGGAAATTAAGTGCCCCCCAGGCATTTCAGAATGGCCACTTATCATTCGTTTTAAATGTTATCAGGAGAACAACTTACACTGGGAATTTACTAGCTTTATGTCAGCTTCAGCTTCTTGAATTACAACAGCTGGTTCAGCTGAAGGTGTTGCTTTAAGCCATGAAGACGCTGACAAGGCAGGCAGAAACACAGGCACTATATTTAGAGAGAGTGAAAGTGAAACAATGGAGCAAAGGAGTTGACTTGTGTGCTGATGTTTTAGCTGCAGAGTATTTGATGGTAACAGCCATCTAGCCATTTGCAGATCCACTTATAGGGGCCGGAATCCAACCCAACGGCATTGAGTGCATCATGTCGGTCAATGTAGACTGGCCTGAAGTGGTAGGAAGGCAGATTTTGTGCCCTGTTTACCTTTGTACTTGTGTGACAAACATTTGTGTGTTTAAGTGAAAACATGCACCACTTCTGATACTTTGGTCTCCTTCCAGGTTGTTGAGAGGTGGCGCAAAGACACCCCATCCTGTTGCTGTATAACATGTCATTTAGCCCACTGAAACAGTGGAGGGTGTAGTAGGAATTCCCTTTAAATACTCTTAAATAACAGCTGATATTATATTTGGTTATAAAGTTAAACTGGAAATTCTTTATCGTACCCTTGAACCAAACAGAGATAACCAGTGAGTTTCCTATGCAAACTGGCAAATATGAAAGTGCATTGATCTTAAGTAAGCTAGGATCATTTACATAACATAAGAAACACATCACTCTGCACCAATGGACTGCCAATACTGATGCGCTGTGCAAGAGAGGACAGAGCCGGTTATACTTCCTTAGAAGGCTGGCGTTCTTCAACATCTGCAATAAGATGCTTCAGATGTTCTATCAGACGGTTGTGGCGAGCGCCCTCTTCTACGTGGTGGTGTGCTGGGGAGGCAGCATAAAGAAGAGGGACGCCTCACACCTGGACAAACTGGTGAGGAAGGCAGGCTCTATTGTAGGCACGAAGCTGGACAGTTTGACATCTGTGGCAGAGCGACGGGCGCTGAGCAGGCTCCTGTCAATCATGGAGAATCCACTGCATCTACTGAACAGTATCATCTCCAGACAGAGGAGCAGCTTCAGCGACAGACTGAGAAGATCGTTCATCCCCCACACTATGTGACTCTTCAATTCCACCCAGGGGGGTAAACGTTATCATTATACAAAGTTATTGTCTGTTATACCTCCATTTTTATCACTCTTTGATTTAATATTGTTTTTTAATATTGTTTTGAATTTTCCCTTGGGATTAATAAAGTATCTCTATCTATCTATCAATCAGCATACAGATAAATGGTATAATCTATAGCAGTGTTTCTCAGCCTTTTTGGTGTTGTGACCCACAGCTCCAGATGAAAGGGTTTGAGTCCTGATCCAGTCAATGTCTGAATAGGGTTCAAATGTCCCCTCAGTGCCCACAGAGGTTTTGCTCTCAGTGTACCCAGTACCCATGGAGGAGCTGGTTAGGTTTACTGGTGACTTTAAACCAGCTCTGTGTATGTGAGAGTGCCCTGCAGTGGACTGGCACCTGCAGAGGGAGGGGGTTCTCATTTACTGAATCGAGTACAATTGTCAGAGTTTCAACCTTAGTACCATGACCCACTGAGTGACCCACTCACGACACACCACAACCCACTACCATTATAAACGATTGCAACTCGAGACCCACTGAGGTCCCTGTGGTTGAGAAACCATGATATATCTTCTTCTTTATGCTGCTCTCGTTAGGGGTTGCCAAAGCAGATCATCTTCTCCCATATCTTCTTGTCCTCTGTCTCTTGCTCTGTCACACCCATCACCTGCATGTCCTCTCTCACCACATCCATTAACCTTCTCTTAGGCCTTCCTCTTTTCCTCTTCCCTGGCAGCTCTATCCTTAGCATTCTTCTCCCAATATACTCAGCATCTCTCCTCTGCACATGTCCAAACCAATGCAACCTCGCCTCTCTGACTTTGTCTCCCAATCGTCCAACTTGAGCTGACCCTCTAATGTCCTTATTTCTAACCCTATCCATCCTTGTCACACCCAATGCAAATTTTAACATCTTTAACTCTGCCACCTCCAGCTCTGTCTCCTGCTTTTTGGTCAGTGCCACCGTCTCCAACCCATATAACATAGCTGGTCTCACTACCATCCTGTAGATCTTCCCTTTCATTCTTGCTGATACTTGTCTGTCACAAATCACTCCTGACACTCTTCTGCACCCATTCCACCCTGCCTGCACTCTCTTTTTCACCTCTCTTCCACAATCCCTATTACTCTGTACTGTTGATCCCAAGTATTTAAACTCATCCACCTTCACCAACTCTACTCGCTGCATCCTCACCATTCCACTGACCTCCCTCTCATTTACACACATGTATTCTGTCTTGTTCCTACTGACCTTCAGCTCATCTCCATAGTAAATATGCTGGACACAAACGGTGCAGAATGTCTACACAGGCAAGCGCAGGTAGAAGCACTATGCCAATTCACACAGATCATCTTCCCTAACAAAAGCCATAATGTGGAAGTCTAAATCCACGGCCATGAGAGGCTGGAGTCTATCCCAGGAGCACTAGGGTCAATGCAAGAATGAGCCCTGGACAGAACACCATTCACCTGTGGACCTACCGATGCACACATCCACACTGGGGCAAGGTGGAATGTTGGAGGAAAACCAGTAGTGGGGGTGGAGCGGCTCAGTCCCTCTGAATGAGACACAAGGCCCCCTCAAAGGACTGTTTAAGTTAATTTAACCAGGAACTGAAATAGACACTGGGGCTTGGCAAAAGAATGTGAAAAAAGTTAAAAGATGTCTGCCTGGCAAGATGTCTGCCTGGCATAACATTCAGGTGTGTTCAGAGACTCGGTTGGCTGATTTAAAAGATGCAGCATTTTTAAATTGTCTAATTAATTGAACTAGTTTGTTATCAGTTTCATTTATGATATATTTTTGTAACATTGAGTCATATTCAGAAATAACAGTGATGACAGAATATGTACTGATAATGTACAGTATATAAAACAAAACAAAACCGAAGCAGCTACTGTACCTACGTGAACTACGTTCAGTGAACTAGAGGGAGTTTAAAATAAAATGTACTCATTGAGATGTCTGTTTATATTTATGTTTATTTTTTTTTCAGGTAATAGGATAAGCCAAATAAATTAATGATCGGTCTGAGACATGGGCCTGGACAAACAGTGTTATACGCCGTATTTTGGAAATGTGTTTATTGCATTATATTAAATGAAATGTTTCCTTATATTTCAGATCTTAAAAATGTTTATTTGAGCAACATATAGTTTATTGAAAGATATATCTACTTATGTTTGTCGTATATTGTAATATTTTATTTTTACAGAGGATTTTACAGGATCATGTGGCTGAAGTTGCTTTCATAGTCGGCAGGTTTCACCTCTAATGATGAACAGATTCCTGTGCTGTTGTTCATTTTTGGATGTGGAGGGTCTTTAACGTTTTGTAGTTTAAATTTCTTAAACATAACATTTTTCAAAGAAATACCCAATTGAGATGTAAAATTTGTGCTGAAGAGTTAAGATAAAACTGTTGGCTGAATATGAACACGACAGATAGCGGGGTCATTGTTGTGCTTTCCTTATAAATTACGCTGTCAGAGAAATACTGAATCATTGTAATCTTTAGAAAATGCAGCCATGAGGTTGTTTTAAGCGTAACGGAAATACAGAGTATAAGTTTAGTGTCTTTAACTTGAAGTGTCATCGAGCTGCTTCTCCTTTATATCTTCATAACAGTGTCATCTCCAGACAGAGGAGCAGCTTCAGCTCCTGCTCCACTGACAGACTGAGGAGATCGTTCCTCCCCCACACTATGCGACTCTTCAATTCCACCAGGGGGGTAAACGTTAACATTATTCAAAGTTATTGTCTGTCTGTATACCTGCATTGTTATCACTCTTTAATTTAATATTGTTCTTTATAAGTATGCTGCTGCTGGAGTATGTGAATTTCCCCTTGGGATTAATAAAGTATCTATCTATCTATCTATCTATCTATCTATCTATCTATCTATCTATCTATCTATCTATCTATCTATCTATCTATCTATGATTTTATTTCTTACTTTTATGGACATTAACACCATGTCACTTAGCCACTTTGATTTCATGGAACAGGAGAAATGAGCTGCCATGACTGAAGTTCATGCAAGATGCTGTTGGAATATAACAAGACCTACTGTTGCGTTCTGGAACAGTAAGGGGGGGAGGTACTTAGCTTGTAATGAATAAATAATAGCATTATGAATATGTGAAATAAATAAAGAATATCATTACTAGCGAATTGAATAAATGAATACACATCTAATATTATAGTCCTATCTTCCTTATTGTCACAATTGGGGCTGAAATTTGAGGTCTTATAACCTTTTCCTGTTATGGAAGCCATTTTTGCGTACCGTTGTCAAGGTCGCGTCCCCCATTTCTAGGGGCGTGGTCCTATGGGGTCGTGACCTTGAATTAATCAGCAAATGGCATTAAAGGTCAGCCTTTTGAGTTCAGCCTTTTCCGATCTGCAGATAAAACCTTCTTTACTTTTTCGAGTTCTCTTGTGATTATTTTTTCCTGTCTTGTCAGGTTTTCGATGTATTGCCTGATTATTGACTGTGATTTTTGCAACTTGTCTGGGTTTCGGTCGCTTCATTTAATTTTAATTTTTGTCTGGTTTGTCTTTTGCACTCATCTTTTGGTTTAAAACAAGAAACTAGTTATCCATTTTCCTGCTAAAATGAGTGACCCCGAGATGCAACGGATTTTCAGAGAGATGCGAGATATTCAGGGTGGAAATGAATAATAATAATAATAATAATAAATTTTATTTATATAGCACTTTATATTTTAGCAATCCCAAAGTGCTACAGAGTAAAAATAAAAAAATAAAAACAGAAGAATCTATAAAATACTTTAACAAAATGTCTTTCTAAAAAGATGAGTTTTTAGGTTTCGCTTAAAGGCCTCAGTCGACTGTGGGGCTCTCAGGTAATCAGGGAGGGCATTCCACAGCCTCGGCGCCACAGATGAAAACGCCCTGTCACCCATGCTGCTGAGCTTAGTTCTGGGGACTTGAAGAGTGTTAGTGAGTACAGAGCGGAGGGAGCGTAAGGAGATATGAGGGGTAAGGAGTTCCTGTAGATAAAGAGGGGCATGTCCATAAATGCACTGATGGGTAAGAAGGGAGACCTTATACTCTATTCTGAATGAAACAGGGAGCCAGTGAAGGGTTTTCAGGATTGGGGTGATGTGATCATACTTTCGCACCCTCATCAGGATCCTGGCAGCGCTGTTCTGAATATACTGGAGTCTCTGGATACTCTTGCCAGGAATCCCAATGAGGAGCGCATTACAGTAATCCAGCCTGGAAGAGACAAAGGCATGGACGAGCTTCTCTGCATCTGCCAGGGTGAGTATTTGGTGGAGTTTGGCGATGTTCTTGAGATGGTAAAAAGATGACTTACAGAGATATTTGATGTGGGTGTCAAAAGTAAGTTGGGAGTCCATTCTAACACCCAAATTAGTAACAGATGTGGAAAGAGGAATATTTTGGCCAGAGAAAGTAATACTGGTGATGGTAGAAGAGCGAAGATGATGTGATGTACCAACTAAGATGGCTTCTGTTTTGGATCTATTCAACTGAAGAAAATTGAGCCTCATCCATGCCTCTATCTCCTCCAGGCAGGTAGTCAATGTAGATGTTGGCAGAGGAGCAGTAGAGGAGGTGGGAGTAGTCCTGATGTAAAGCTGAGTGTCATCGGCATAGCAATGGAATGATAAACCATGTCTGCCAATGACAATTCCAAGGGGGAGCATGTAGATGGTAATAAGGATAGGGCCCAGCACAACAGCCCTGTGGAACACCACTTGTGATGTTGTGGGTGTGGGACTTTGCGCTGCCAAGGGCGACATGCTCAGTTCTGCCAGTCAGGTATGATGTAAACCAATTTAGAACATTTCCTGAGAGTTCAATAGTGTATTGCAGGCGGTGAAGAAGGATGTTATGGTCTATTGTGTCAAAAGCAGCTGTCAGGTCAAGGAGGATAAGTAGTGAAGGAGAACCAGTATCTGCCGTCATCAGAAGATCATTGGTGACCCTGACCAGGGCTGTTTCGGTGCTATGGCCAGGGCGAAAACCAGACTGAAACTTTTCAAACAGGTTATTCAGTTTGAGATGACCATGAAGTTGTGCTGCAACTATTTTTTCCAGAACTTTAGAGAGAAATGAAAGATTAGAGATGGGCCTATAATTGGAGAGAACTTCAGGATCCAAGGTGGATTTTTTCAGTAGAGGTCTGATGACAGCAGTTTTTAGTGCAGAAGGAATATGGACAGCCAGGAGGGACTGATTTATGATCCTGGTGATAAGTGGAGAGACGGCAGAAATGTTGGCCCTCAACAAGGGTGAGGGGAAAGGGTCCAGGGAACTAGTAGACAGTTTCATTTTCCTGATGACATCCTCCACCTCTTCCCGTGTGGCAACAGAGAAAGAGCAAAGAGCCTGGACAGTCTCAGACAATGAGTCAACAGTTGGGAAGGGCAAGATATCCTTGGTAGAGAGGTGTAAACGGATATTATCAACTTTTTCTTTAAAAAAGTTGATATACATGTTGCACCTCTCATCGGTGGTCTCAGAATGGGCAGGTAAAGGAGGTTTGAGAAGATGATTTTTAGTAGAAAAAAGTTTTTTAGGGTTCCTGGAGCCATTTCTGATGATGGTGGAATAAAACTTGGACCATGCAACCTTCAGGGCTTCTGCATACGCCCTCATGTGTTCCCTGTAAGCCTGTTTATGGACAGTCAGCCCAGAGGCCTTGAGCCGCCGCTCAAGGACACGCCCAGCCGCCTTCATTTTTCGCAGCTCGCAGGTATACCAAGGAGCTGAGCACAAGAATGAGACGGACCTAGATGTTAAAGAGGCGTGGAAGTCCAGGAGACTGCTCAGGGACTGGTTGTAAAAATCCATGAGGTCAGCAACAGAGAGGGAGCTGATAATGAAATGAAAAACCTAAATAATGATAATTAAATAAAAACCCTAAAGAAACAAGAAGGTGAGTTGCAGGCATCTGTGGAACAACTGGCGGGGACGGAGAATCAGTTAAAGTCTGTGGTTAATGCCTCGCCAAATTCGGCTCCTGCTCCAAGTTATACAAGAGACCCTAATGAGTGCCGGGTTTCCTAAATCAGTTACAAAGTTTCTGAAGCCCTCGCTAATGCATGTACGGGTGATCTGATACGTATATTGCTTATAGCATATCTGCTGGATATTAAAAAGACTCTTCAATGGGTAATGCATGACACTAACAAGCAGTGCTTTGTTAATTCAAAGATTTCCAAAAATGTTTGATATATCCATTCATTAGTAACGTTTAAAACATTACCTTGTGATCAGGGTTCTAAACCCATAAATGAATATATTGTGGAGTTCAGGATGTTCACTACTGGGGCTCGCTGGAAAGATGTGACGCTAATTCCAGTATTTAAATGAGTATTAAGCATTAAAATAAAGGATGAATCAGCCCACCACAATCTTGGTAATGCGCTCAATACAGTCATAGAGGAAGCCAAAATGGTGGATCAGAAAGAGCGTTGGGAAAGTGGATCCTAGCTTTAGGCCAAATGAATACATGAATGCTCTGGAGGTTATGGAATTGGGCAAAACACCAACAGTGTGACGTCTTGTAATTAATGTTTTCTATTTACTGTGTTTAGGGGAGGCTCTGGGGTGTCTATGACTACCTAGAAAGACAGAAGGTGCTTATGCAGGAGTGGGGGAGACAGGAATGAAGGAGGTGTGTGCACATGTGTATATGGATGGGGAGATGGAAAATGGAAGCCTCGAAAGTGAACAAAGAAAGTGATTAAAAAGAGCAGTGTACGAAAAGGTGTGCCTAGCGACCCTAAACAGCAGACTGGGGGTATTGTTTTTTTGGCTGTTCTGTTCAGTTCTTGTTTTCAATAAGCTCAGCATCTTTGGAGCATCACGTTTCAAGCACCTGTCTTTTGAGTCTCCTCCTTCTTAGTCACTACAATATGAATCCTTTCCTGCCTGACTCCGGATGGTTGAGATGGTGCAGGGGAGCTTTTCTCTTCTTCAGCGTGTCCAGTGGTGTGAAGCTCCAGCTCCAGAGCGTCATTCTCCGGAGCAAAGTCCTGTTCTTGTACTCCCTTTGTCCTTAGAGTTTACAGCAGGGAGCGGCACACAAGGCTTTAATGCTCCAAAAGTTTAACTTTTTATTGTCAACTGACAAATCAACTAATGACTGACTAATATATACATATTGAACTCTCCACCCCTCAGATCCTGATAACTCCATCCACATCCCACATTCAGAGTGATTGGGACATCCGGCTGCTCTTTTACACTCTCATCCCAACACTTAGGTATTAGTGAGCGGCAGCGCCGAGTAAAGGAAACACTCTGCTTTTACTGTGGACAAGCAGGACGCCTGCGGTCTAACTGCCCGGCGCTGCCTTGTTTTGCCTTTTGCACGCAACTCAAGAAACTAGTTATGTGTTTTACTGCCGAGTCAGGACACTTATGTGGCAATACTTGGTCATCTGAGGCCGCCCCATCCCATGTCCTGCAGTGAGGGGTGTTAAACTGTTCTGCCATCGGGAGTGGCAGTTAAAGGAGTGAAAGAAAAATAATTTTTTAAAAATGTCTGCGTAAGCTGTCCTAATTGGGGTTTGAATGTTTAAAGTCAAATATTCTCAATTTAATAAAAATTGATCATTTTCAGCCTCTGGTAGAGATCTATAGAGGGTTATTAGATTCCTAGAAGAGGATCAAAAATAGCATCATATTCATAATCAACAACTTTGAAATAGTCTAAAATAATACCTCACTATGGGATTGGTTCTTATAGGACTAGGACCACCAGTAAGGAATCAAAAATGTTATCATACTAGATGCATGTGGACTTTGGGACAAAAAACAACCTGAAGACTCCCTAGTAGTTTTACGATTTTGATGAACTTGCAGAGGCGCCAGCTAAGCAGGCCTGGACGGGGCACATCTTGTTCGAGACGGACATGTAGTCGAGTGCAGCTGTGGCACAAATTGAGCGGGACAGGCTGTCTCGTGTAAATGTATGGAAGCTCGTTGTGTGAACGTACAACGTTCATATACCACAAAGATGAGTTCGACTGCTTGGGTTGAATGAGAAGTGAAGTGCATGCAAGTGCCGAAAAAATGTAAAAGTGCATGCATGCGCCATCTCATCAAGTGTACTTCACACTTGTATAAGCTTAAACATCTTCTCTAGAATTCACACCAATTCTCGTAGCTGTGGTTGAGCATGAGAAGAGCGGACCACTCCACACACACACACGTCTTTTGTACTGAGACCTGAGGTGCATGCAAGCGCTGAAAAAATGTAAACATTCAGGCATGTGCCATCTAGTGGCTGTGATTGAGCATGAGCAGAGTGGACACACACACACACACACTCACAGGTCTTTCATTTATGTATGTTGTAAGAGACAGCCAGCAGCTCAACCCGGCCAGGACGCTCTGAGAAGGAAAGGATGGGGGAAGGCAACTATGTTTAGACACTGCCTCTCCCAAGATGATAGATGGAGACTTCCCTGTAGCCTAGTGGTGCCCCGGATTCCCACAGGTCACTATGGGATTTGGAGTTCAGCTTCATAGCCCTGCTGGGTAGCGTGGGTGCTGCTGGGAGATGCTACAGGAGGACCTGGGGAGTCCTGCTTCCCTCATAGCCCGGCAGTACTAGTGAGTCACGAGGACAGAGATGCAGAAGTACTTCCAGGCTGAAGAAAACGCAAGTTCTCCATCTGACCCGGAAGTGTTGGCAAGTCACATGGACAGAAGAACAGAAGCACTTCCGGGTCAGACTGTGAACCTTCCAAGCGAGCCAGAGTCGGGTGGAGGTGGACAAAGCTTGCTGGGAGGTGTGAAGGAGTAAAGACAGACAGAGAATTGTGTTGATTGTTGCATTTACTTGTATTAGTTGTGGCTGTGGTGTTTAAGGGCGCTATTTATAAAAGAAAAAGTATTTAAATACTTCTTAGTGCTTTTACCCTGTGTCCTGAGCGTCTGTCTGTTGGGTTTAAAGAGGCAACAGCGACCCTTATCGTTCACAATGTTTAATTTGTGGTCAGCAACCTCAAAATAGCATAAAACTACACTCCACGTGCCTATATTACCGATGCCCATTTTTTCAAAGTTTTGTGAAAAGGAGTAAGTTTGACTTTTTTTTCCTATTAGGGGTTGAATCCGGGGGGTCGGTTGATGTGACCTGAACAACTTCAAGTTCTTGTAATCATTATTGCTAAAGACATCTCGATCATAAGAGTGTAATTTCCTGCACAAAATGTGGCCCAAAAATGGACAAAAAGCTTGACATCCTGCATAACTAGACAGCAGGATGAGTTGAGTGGTATATGAAATATGGGGGCTTTCTCATAATGGTGGGTCAGCAGGTGCTGGACAAAAAAAAAACAACTAAATTCTTATGAACACAGAAATATATATATATATATTGAAGTAAATTCAAAATAAAATGGAAACACTAAACAAATTTGTACTTGAAGGTGCACAGAATGAGTTTCTGTTTTCAGGCAAACAAGTTCATAATTTCACTGATGTTTCTCAAAGGGAGATTTTCAGATTTCAACAAAGTGTACAGTGCACTGCATTTGAGATATCATAATGAAAATGTCACTGTCTGGACAAATGTCCTTGAGGAATAAGCAAGGCAAATATCAACAAAACTGGTCCACTGGGTGCCGAGTTGTTTCAGACGGACAGATGGACAGACAGACATGGCTATCACAGTTGATGTTTTTCACATTACACGTGTGATGGACGGCCGGCAGCTCAACTCGCCCAGGACATCCCTGAAATGGAAGGATGGAGGAAGGCAGCTACTTGCCAACACTGCCTCCCCCAAAACGCCAGATGGCAGCTTACCTGGAGTGTAGCGGTGCTAGCAGAGCATCCTGGGACTTGGAGTTTGCTTTCTCAGCCCTGTTGGGTGCCATGGGTGCCACCAGGGGGAGCTGTCAAAGGACCTGGGGACTCATGCTTTCCCTATAGCCCGGAAGTACGAGGTAGTCACGAGGACGGAAGTCCGGCTTCATTAGACCCGGAAGTGCTAGCCAGTCACGTGGTCGGAAGGACAGAAGCACTTCCGGGTCAAGGACTATTTAAAAGACTGATGGGAAACCAGCAAGAGAGCCAGAGTCGGGTGGAGGTGGACAAAGCTTGCTAGGAGGTGTGGAGGAGATACAGTATATAGAGAAAGAATTGTGTTGTATTGTGTTGGTTATTGTGTTTATTTGCCTGTTTATGGTGGTTGTGGTGCTTTGGGCAGAGTTTTCAAGAAGACAAAATATTAAAATACTTCTTGGTGCTTTTAACCTGTGTCCTGTACACCTGTCTGTTGGGTTAAAAGGGGCAGCAGCAACCCCTAACGTCCACACATGCGAATGCACATAAAAGGCTCGTGGGGATCTGTAACCATCATAACAAAAATTCAAAGCTGAGTTCAAAAAACAAATTAGGAAAAAATGGCCCCTATCAAAGAAACTGCAAAAAAGATGGCAAGGATTCACCCTCCATCCAGCTGGGGCAGTGAGCGCACTGCCATCTTAAATAAGAAACGGCCAATGATGTCAAAGAGTGACAACATGATGGCACTGAGCATCACACTCATAAACAATGGGGACAAAATGGTGGAACCCATGGCAAATGGTGACAAAACAATTTAAATGAAACATTGTAAAATAAAATAATAATTCTTGCCGTAAACAAATCTATGATGTTTTAAAGAAAGAAAACAACAGTGGTTCAATGTTACAACGTCCTGGATTTGAGATCCACGTCTGGTTGTTGTCTCTGCACGTTCTCCATTGTCTGCACGCTTCTCCTCTGGCACTTCTGTTTTCTTTCAAAATTCCCAAAATGCAGCAGCAGCAGTCTTGTCGTGTGTGCAGAGTACAGAGAAGTTCTTACTTGCACGCCTGAGTGATAGGCGACATGTCACCATGACAGACAGACAGATGGACAGTACTTTACTTGCACACGGAGGGAAATTTGTTTTTTTACAGAAGCTCTTGAAATAAATCAGAAAGAAAGAAACAGCAATCCATATTACTAACCGAGAATGCTAAACCGGATGGACGCAGGGACATCCGGCCATGGGCCGTAGCCGCAAAAAGACGTACTGCGCAGGCGCCCCAAGAAATGAGGCTCCGCGAGAGGCGGCCGTGACCACAGAAAAAAGGAGTCAAACGCAGGCGACGCACAGCGCCGCACGAAACCCATTGCACACGAAACTAGCACACAAAAAAAAAAGAAGCCCCCCCCCCCGCTACAGGCACCGGACGGGACACACACAAAGAGGACGATTCAACAAGCCCCTGGCACACAAAAAAAAAGAACCCAAAACCACCCCACCCACCCTACAAGCCACGGACGGGACACACACAAAGAGGAGGATTCAACAAGCCCCTGGCACACAAAAAGAAAGAAGACGCTCGCGCCCCACCAATCCCACCCCCCCAGGTCAGACGCCGAAAAAGCACACAGCGCCGCACGAATCCCATTGCACACGAAACGGGACCCACACAAAGAGGAGGATTTAACAAGCTCCTAACGCACCAAAAAAAAGAAGCCGTGACCGCCACGCCAGGCCCATTAGAGACGAGACATGGCACACGAAACGTTCACAACAACAACGAATCAGACCCACAAACACACTAACATCAATAAGAAGTGACACCCAAAGCCCCATTTCTAAAGGAACCGTCCATATTAAACATACGTCATCTCAACACCTTCACACTAGGCAGCATAGGTGGATCTCCTTACAATAAAGCACTATTAACCGTTCAACTGCAGAAAAGGCTCCATATTAACAGTGAGTGCGATCCTCCTTATTACTTATCCATATTTCGCATGCTGAGGAACAAACAAGTCATGAATACACGCTCACGGGTACAAAACGATTCGGCTCGGATAATGGGACCAAACACACGAACCCGCATGAAACAACAAAATACACGGCGGCGCATCTGCATTACATCCTACAATAGTTCATTTGATTTTGCATCTACCGGAGTAAATATCAGGTCACCAAAAGGCAATGACCCATACTGCTTTCGTGTATGTGGACAAATATTACATCGCATTAGAACAGTGCACCCTGAAACAAATCAAGAACACAAATATGCACAAATCACGTCGGCACCTACAAAGCGCTTCTGAAACCGCGGAAGAAAAAATGTCTCGGCTCCAAAAACACATGTCACTCCTTATTCCAAATACCGGTCCCAATCACAGAAACATCGGTATCCACTATGACAATGCACAGTAACAATGCACGTGACATCCGTCTTGCCACACTATTAATTATAGATGAATGTACAATGGCATCCAGTCACTTACTCAACACCATTGATAAACTTCTACAAACGTTGATGAATAATAATATTCCCTTTGGAGTGAAGGTACTTTTATTAGGAGGAGATTTTAGACAGTGCTTAGCTATTGCTCCACATTGCATTCGCTCAGCTATTATTCAGTCCACCTTAAAATACGCGACGACGTCATATAAACAACACGAGACCGAACTACAATACATATACGGGCGCGAGACCTGATTGGTGATAATACGAAGAAACGAACAGTCCGCATATTAACAGTGAGTTCGATCCTACTTATTACTTATCCATATTCCTAACGATAAAGATCAAACAAGTCATCAATTCACGATCACGGATATAAAACTAGACGGCTCGAGTAACGGGACCACAAACACGAACCCGCATCAAACAAAAAAATTCACCTCGGCGCGCTTCTAAAACCGCGGAACAAAAAATGTTACGCGAACAATTGGCTTTGCTTTCTAAAGATACACTTGGTACAAAACATGCGATTTCCAGATCCCGAATATAACAATTGGTTATTACAACTAGAACATTGTTCACTCACCAATACAGATGGACTTCACCCAGATATTATTACAATTCCTCAAACCTTCATCTGCGACGACTTACTTACGGAGATATTTGGAACAGCGGTCTCATTAGACCAAATGCCCCTTTTAACACAACGCACTATATTATGTCTAAAAAATATTACTGTTGATCACATTAATAACCAGGTCATTTCATTACTTCCTGGAGAGGCGCGGCTCTTTCTAAGCTCTGACAAAGTTGACTCTGATGACGACAATGAACATCTGAATTTCCCCTTAGAATATTTGAACACTATTAACCCAGCCGGATTACCACAACACAATCTTAGCCTTAAAAACGGAACAATAATCATGCTATTAAGAAACCTTAACACTAAACAGGGTTTATGCAATGGCACACGGTTAGTCGTCAACACCATGACACACAATGTTATTCAAGCGACAGTTCTTACAGGATCACATGCTAACAATACTGTTCTCATTCCTAGAATTGACCTTACGAGTTCTGACCTAGAATTACCCTTTACATTGAAACGGCGACAGTTCCCCATTAAACCTGCATTTACCATGACCATCAACAAATCACAAGGACAAACCATGGACAAGGTTGGCATCTACCTCTCTGAGCCCATTTTTGGACATGGACAACTTTATGTTGCCTTCTCACGTGTTCGACGTTCATCTGACGTTAAAGTTAAAGTTATAAATGCTCCATGCCAAGGAAGACTCATTCAAGGACAGGACACCATCTTTACTACTAATGTTGTGTACAAAGAAATATTCCAATAAACCATTACTCTGTGCCAAACACTGTATTTTTTGCTTTCTATATGCATCATCCACACCTGCACACTATTCTATATATAATTCATACATCTCACTCTTTGTCATGCCCCAGATGTGGTGTGCTGGGCTGGTTACATTATGTCAAGAGAGGCTCCCCAAACCAACAAGCTAATTAGAAAGGCAGGCTAAAGTTATGGCGAGATGCTCTCAGCCCCCTGTAAGTAGTAGTGGAGGATAAAATGAAGACAAAACTGATTATGACATATGCCGTATGTCCTCTGTCTGACACACTAACATTTATTCATTTTAGCCAACAAATTATTCATCAGTAGTGTGTCAAGAAATGCTATTGGGGCTCCATTATACCAACAGCTATACGCCTTTATAATGCCTCATTGACAGACATACTATGCGACTCTTCAATTCCACCCGGAGGAGTAAACGTTAACATTATAGAAAGTTACTGTCTGTTATACCTGCATTTTTATCACTCTTTAATTTAATTTGGTTTTTTATCAGTATGCTGCTGCTGGAGTATGTGAATTCCCCCTTGGGGATTAATAAAGTATCTATCTATCTATCTATCTATCTATTATCTATCTATCTATCTATCTATCTATCTATCTATCTATCTATCTATCTATCATTGGGACTGCTTACTTATCATTACCCAAGTCAGAGGTTTTCGTCCTTTTTGTAATTCTTGTGTGTGTTTGAAGGGGTTGTTGATGTTGTTTGTTATAATATTTCTTGAGCTTCTGTAAAAGCTTGAATCCCCACTTGGAACAAACAAAGTACTATCTACCTATTTATCTGTCTCTTTTATTGTGTAAACATGCTCATGAAAGTTATTTTAACACCTAAGATTCTTTAATATTGGTGGACAAGTTAACACTGGAAATGCCAAATTTATTAGTCTTGATGTACATGTACATCCTTATTTAACATTCACTTAATTCTCATCACAGACAACAAGAACTGAGGTTGGCTACCTCAGCTTCAAAATCTGAGCAATGGTCTAGGCTAACTACCTCAGTTTCAATACATTAGCAATAGCAAGAAGTCACTCCGCACATGAACTGCACATCTGTCGGGATGCCAATCTCCTTCAACACCTCAATCGCTACCCCTGAAAGTGCTACATTTTCAAACTACCATAGCAAACACAGAAGCCGCCTTAAGGGCTAGGCTTCTGCCAGGGATTCACAGATAATTTACTTTTGGAAGGACTGCACAGATCAATAAACAAGGAGAAGGAAGAGAAGGAGGAAGAGGAAGAGGAGGTTGGGTGCTGCACCCACCACACGACAAACCACCTGGATTGGCCCCCGAGTGTGAATGTAGGAAAAGACAGAACTTCATTTGATTTAACAGACACACGACTCGGCTAACCTGATGTCCTCCTCACTTCTGCTTCCACACCACTTGTTCAGTGCGGATCGGGCTGCCTGGTGTAGGAGTGTGGCTTTGTGTATGAGGGGGTCTTTGGTGGGTTCCTGTCTTAAGCCAAGTGCTGCTGGCGGGGTCATCTGAAGGGGCGAGACAGGTGTTAGAGTGGGGGTCAGTGGTGGTGGGTGTTTTTATGGAATTCATGCCATTAGGGATTCCATGTCATCGTGACAGGCAGTACAGGTGGTAGAGCTTGATTTTGGGGGCCATCTTAATGCATGGGCACTCGGGGGCCCCAACGCTAATCTATGTACTGTATGTCGTGACTTGCTGTCAATAAATAAATACTATACTATACTAAACTGGGGCGGCATGGTGGCACAGTGGTACTGGTGTGAAGAGAGATTTCATATAGTAGTGTGGGGGAGATATGGCCAGTGTGAGGCCCCCAAAACTGCAGGGCTTGTAAAGACAGCTCAGGCTGCTGGGAAAGACCTCATGACCCTGATCATAGTAGCTAGTGGGCTCGTTTGAGAATCAGTCAGCCCTTTGCAGATTCTCCCCAAAGGTTTCCATGACAGGGCAGTGATGTTGTTCACCAAAATCTACACTGTGTGCTGCCTGGGGTGCCTTGTGGGGGGTGCAAGTGTTGTATTACCCATCCATTTATCAATTCTCATGACTGTAGCAAAAGAAACTACTAGCCTCCATTTTATGTAGCACCTTTCTCTGACAAGGTGCTTCACAAGTGAATACATGTCTTCATACAGTACAGTTTCTTCACAATCAGAGACAACTATAATTCAAAGAGTTTTAGAAAATAATGGCGTCTGGTTTGATCCCACATTCAGAGCAGGCCATGAGAGATGAAGAGAGCGAACAGCAGAGGGCGTCGCACTCAAACCTGCTTCACGTTTATGCGAAAAGCATATTAGATATGGCCTGCAGGGTCCAGCTGTTTCTTTCTTCTGCCATTGATTTATGATCATATAGGAAATTTGCATAAGAAATCTGTAAGTACAAAATTGCTCCAATTTTTATATTAAAAAATCATCAATTTGGTGCAAAATTTGTTACAACAGAAATGAGCTCAAAGTTATCACCTGTAAGCACCACTGAATACTGGCAGCTTCATAAGGAAAACTGAGAGGGGCAATAAGTGGTGCGTCCACACAGCTGAAGTCTGAGACCCACTTATGTAAACAAATACCCAATATAAAGGTGGGCATGCAGTTGGTTCATAAGTGAAGCCCTGTGTCTTTTCTTATGTTGTGTTTAGTTACAATTGTAATAAAATGTCAACGTCAAATGACCCTTGGCTGTGCACTTGTCACTTAGTTTTTTAAGTCCCCTTGATTTTCATATGGCGATCACCCCACAGTTCTGCACCTTTACAAAGTCACTTAAACACAAAATAAGCTTCAACAAAGGGCAGCATTTCCCCAGGACAAGTTTTTAATTTGCTCCCAATGCAGAAAGAATCATCTGTACTAAAATAGTGGGTTTAAGTAATTATTAATTAATTAATTAATCTCCCACCTAATCTTAATGTGTGGTTCTTTAACATTATACAGGTATTCAGAAACAAGTTGTGCATTTCGCATGTGTTACCACGAGGTGGCACTAAAGCTTAAGGTGCGCGCGAAGAAACCTTTCCATTAAAGAATACAATAAATAAATGAAAAGTTCCATCCGATCGTCTTCGAACTCTGGTGGTCCAGATATAATTCCCCGTGGTGTAATAATTTTATATAATTATAGCATTTACTGAAAAGTTTAATTTTTTATTATAGTCTTTTGCGATTTTTGGGTTATTGGATTAGATGCCCACGGACATCCCAGATAAACAAATGCCCAATTACACTTTTACAGGCGAGCCATACGTCGTCAAGGTTACTCATTTTAGTGTTTGCATATATATGTTTTGATAATTGTATTCTAAACGACTTATAGATTCATTTGTTTCAATTTAAATTACAACGACTTTCTCAAAACCTTTTTCTTCATAACTGTTTTAGTCGATGTGCTGGGTTCAAAAGGTCGTGTGGAGGAACCGCTAGCTGCTGCGCCCCTGTGCTACCTGCACAGAAGACACGGGTTAACAAGAGAACCGGAAAAGACTCGGCTAGTGAATGCATACCAGGGATTAGAAGCAATACAACACTTTTAAAACATTACCAACCATAATGTCAGAGCCCAACTGTTTCATAATTTCTTCAACTGTATGACTCGTTAAGGGCCTTTAAGAGCACCACGTGATCAGCTAGCGAGAACGGAAACGGCGACTTCCGCTTTATAGCCGGTTGTGGGCACAGAAATAGCTCAGGGGTCAACTAAACTAACGATCAGCTGACGTGTGAATTGCAAAGCGGAAGTTACAGTCATATCGTGGTCATATTTATAATACTGTATATGGGTAGAATAACTTCAAGTAGGTTGGGTCGCTGAGCCATGAAGGCATCGAGCGCAACCAGGCACCAGCCCTGGACGTGTCCAGGACCAGTCCATCGAAGGGCTGATCTTTAGAGGTACAGGTTAATTAAGTTCTGATCAGTTTATTGCTGTGTGCATATTGACGTGTTTATAATAAAGTAACACAGATCTGCACACTCGTGGCTGCTTAAATGAACCGCAGTAGCGACACGTCAATCGCTGGCTAAATTTTAAAGTATACAAGACAAGGAAAGCTTAACAGCAATTACACCGTGAAATTAGCACATAATAAACGACATGTGCGCGGCGTTTGGGTTTTCCTCACATCTCAGATGATTGACCCAAAAATTAACGACAGGGTGTCGGTCCAATTGGAGGCGGCACTGTGGCGCAGCCTTTATGCCCTTCAGCGCGCGCGTGACGTCATCCTCCTCGCCTTGTGTGCACGTGGGTTTCCACTGGCGACTTCAGAACCCACCACCAGTCGAGAGGCTTACTTGTATGTGCATTGTCACATTTAACTGGGTTTGCTCAAGTCCCGAGACTGGAAAATTAATCAAGAATACATGGGGTGCGTGGATTTAGTCAGGAACATATGTTATGGGAAAGACTGCATCATACCACTTAGATTTTTAAATGGAAAGATGATATATTGTTGGCCAACAGTCATACCACATACTTCAGAACAGGTCATCCACCTGAAGCTATGCAAGTTCTGGCCCTACCAGTACTTGAATAAGAGGCCATCTAGGAAGAGCTTGGTTTGCTGCCAGAAGAGGTGTTGGTCATGGCAGGGGGGAGCAGCTACTCTGTCACCTAAGTGTGGATTCCAAGCCCGAGCACCACGGAGAGGACACTGCGCTACAAAAATCGCCCCAACTCTCTGTGATGATAAAGTTTGTGTATGTGCGGGTGTTTGTGAGTTCCCAGAATCAGTGTAATGGAAGAAGTTTGGAACTGCCAAACTGAACAATCACACAAAAAAGGCCTTGGTCAGAGAACTGTGACTGTAACAGAGCTTCAGAAAGTTCTCTGCTAAGATGGGAGAACCTATCGGGAAAATGGCAGCCAGAGCAGAACTTCACCAATCAGGTGTGTTTGGAGGACTGACTGACTTCCACTTGGAGTTTGTCACTTGGCATTTATAGGACTCCAACCTGCCCCAGAGTGCACTCAGCCTCAGACTGTGTGAATGTTCACCTTTCAGCACAACAAAGACATGAAGCATCCAGTCAAGACAACACTGGAGTAACTTCAGGACAAGTCTCTGATTGTCTCCGAGTGGCCCAGTCAAAGCCCAGACTTAAACCCCATACTATCTGTGGAGAGACCTGAAGATGGCAGTTTAAAGACGCTTCCCATCCAATCTAATGGCGCTTGAGAGGATCTCAAGAAGAATGGGAACAGCTGCCCAAACTGAGGTGTGCAAAGCTTGGAGAGACTGACCCAGGAAGATCCGAAGCTGTAATTGCTGCCAAAGGAGTTTCTACAAAGCACAGAAGGGTCTGAATACGTACATGAATGAGAGATTTCAGGAGTTTGATTTTTAATAAACATACAAACCTTCCTGTAAACATGTTCCACTTTGTCTTTATAGGTTTATGAGTTAGATTGATTGGCAAAAAGAGCAAATTTGTCCAATTAAAATTAATTGTACAGCACTGTAAAAAGTGTAAAACGTTTTGGGTCTGAATACTTTCTGAATCTACTATAAATAAAGGGATATACAGTATTAAAAAATGCAGATATTACAAAATACAAATTTTTTAAATAATTTTGACAAGGAAGGGGTGTAGTTCAAGTTTATATCACTAAAAGATTGGTAGACTTATTTATAGGGATGTATATAAGATAGAAATAGACGAAGAACAAACGAAAGTTGAATCCAAATTAAAATCGAACCACTGTGGTGCCTTCAGCGGCCCATCTTGCTGGTGAGATGACACCACTGGAAGAGTCTGGGAACTCCACATAAGAAACTAAAGAGTTTGATAACAGGGTGTTCTGGACTGTCTGACTCAGACATTTGTCACCAGGACCCTGGGCAGGATAAGCAGAGTGAAAGTGAAGTGACAGGCCATTCCGACAATTAAAACACAAGCAGGGCTTTTAAATGTAGATGAAGTAAAGGCAAATTACAAAAATAGAAAGCAGGAAACACTTTAATGCTGCTGTAAAAAGAACGCAGTGCTAGTACTAACCCTGGCCAAATGTTAGAACTGCAAATCGATATCTACATGTTAATTCACAAAGATCAATGGAATCCCTCAGTACACCCACTTCACATGGTGACAGTTAAACCTAAGGGCAAGCACCTTTTCAGCTTATCTTCAGTGGGTGAAGAAACCATAACCAACTATGCCATAAAAGTGGTAATTTAGCAGAACAGAAAAATGGTGAAGGAGCCTTTAGACTGAACAGCTGCAATGCAGATATCACTAAAGGTGGCACCACTCTGGTGGATGGTTTGCTGCCAGGCTGCAGCCTGTTCATAATTAAACAACTTGTCATTCATTCATTCATTGTTTCCATTTCCTCTACCCACTTATAATTCTTGGATTCCAGAGAGCAATATGGAAATGACATCCAGCATAAGGCAGGACTCGGGCCTGGGGGCACAATCACTGACAACACCAATTAAAATCGAGGACCAGGCACAACAACACAGGGAGAACATGCCGACTCCACACACACACACACAGTGGTGGCACTTGTCATAAGGAATACCTGGATGTTATTTAACAAAGAGTTTGTCAAAAACAGTAATATGAAAAGGAAAACATTATGAAATGAAATAAATGCTTGTGAGTAATTCAAACGTTGTAGTGTTTTATCTTTTTTTTAGTCTCTAGACAAGTCAGGAAAGTCTTTCTGGGTTCAGGTATCGCCCGCCTGATTGATGGGCTTCTAGGCACTGTGGTCAGCACTGCTGCCTCACAGCTCAGGGTTTGAATCCTGGCCGAGTCATTGTCAGCCGGGGTCGTCTTCTTGGTTGCCCACTTTCCCTTGCCCCACCTGAGTGGGTGTGAGTGTGGTTAGGGCCCAAGATGGACTTGTTTGGACTCCCACCCAGGGCTGGTTCCTGTCTTGAACCTGAGCTTTGACAGGACAGTCTCTGGAATAGTCTTGGGCCAGAAGTGAATAAAGTGGCTTTAATCAAGCAGGACAACAGAGATTTTGCTTTTATCTAATGGATTTGACCTGATGATCACAAAAATCACCTTTACATTTTCCTGTCACACATCGTAATTGTGATTTCCTCTCATATTGTAAGTACTGGTATACATATACAGTACAACAACTAAAACTGTGGCTTCTGTGGAGTCGAAAAGTAGCAGCAGTGCTGCTAGGAATGCAGCTCAGATATGTCAAGTACTGTGAATGGGGCAGCCATGCCAAAGACTCTCAATACATTAAAAAGAACGGCCTGCTCCATAAGCATTTGGTTCCAGAGCAGGTAAGTGTGGTACATAAACCTCTCATCGACCCAACAAAGATATTTTTGCTTCATCTATATACATAAAAGCCAAATACCACTGACTCACTCATCACGAAATCTCCCAAACCATGAGGACGTGGGACTTGAAATTTGGAATGTACGTTACCCTTGGCCCATAGGTGCTCGCTAAGAAACGGTTTTAAAAATTTCATGGTCCATGCGCGAAATTTCTTATAGTTTCTTACACCCGTTTGTACGTCTGTCCGCTTTTCACGAGAACACTACTCAACGGATTTAGAACGGGTTTTTTTCTATAATTTGCTTGAACATTCCGTTGATTTTGCAACTTTCTCATCGCGCTAAGTATCATAGTTCGCTTACGGTACCGATTTATTACTGCGAATCCGAGAGAGACTCATCAGGCTGCAGGGCCCTCCTCACTCACACGTCTTCCTCGGGACGTAACTTTAACTCCGCTTAGTTAGCGAATGACAGAACTACTTAATGAATTTAGATCTTTTTTTTCTATTTGCTTGAACATTCCAGTTGATTTTGCGTCTTCTTCCATTGTGCTAAGTATCATAGTTCTCTTGCAGGAGTGATATATTCACGCTAATTCGAGTCACCAAAAATGTTTCCAGAAGCAAACCTTTCAAAAAGTGTAATAGATGGACAGATATGGTATAAAGGACACGTTGTCAGGGGATGTCCAGCTGACGAGGGGTTTCATGTTATTCCAAGGCAGGAACAATCCCTGAACGAGGCGCCAGATCATCGCTAGCACTGCAACACCATGTCCTCCATGTTTAATTATTTTATCTGTAAAATATAATAAACATATTTTGCTACATTTCATCTTAAAAATGATATCGTCATCATATGTAAATACGCGCTTTAGAAACTGGCTCAGGTTGTGCTATATTATAACTGTTTACAGTGAAGTAATTGTACTTATAAGTACAAACAGTTCTACAAGGAGCACTTGATGGACTGATTGAGTGTGTTTAGAGTTCTTGGGATGAAACTGTTTTTGAACCGCGATGTCCCTACAGGAAAGGCTCTGAAGCATTTTTCGTATGAGAGCAGTTCAATAGACTGTGCGCATGGCTGAGGCAGCATGTGCTAGATGCTGTATACCGATAATTATCTTTCCGATCAGCTGCTGTAGAGCTGTGATTCCACACTCAGATACAGCGGGATAAATACTTGAGAATAACAATGCTAAAGCAGCTATGGTATTTGGAATAGTTTGGACATTCCGTGGACCATTATATTGTTACAGGTTAATTACAATCAGATGCCTTAAACGAATAAACAATATGCGGTTAATTTCAGTGTATTTGATATAGCCGCGTCAAGGATGTGAATCTAAAAAAGAAAGGGATACCACCCAGGAACAGTAGGACTGCTTTGACGCTGAGTGCCGCCAGTTTGCAAAACCGAGCGGAGAACTTGAGTACGCCAGAGATTGATTGAGCTAGCGTGAAAATATGCATGGCTTTACGTCAAGTTAGTTTTTAAACATCACTATGTGAGCATGGAAACAGGCATACGCAACATTTTTGTACATACGCACCGTTTATCCATAAGGAATCAGATGTTTACTGTAGTAGGTCCTACTAGAGTGCATAGGTACGGCAAATTGATGCCATTTGAAAGGTGCTTCGTTTATATTTTAAAATATTATGCCAACATAGAACCCTTAAAAATAATAAGGTAAATAATAATTTGACCATTTTTTTCGGTTTACCCTTATAAATGACTCATCGTTATGTCTGAATATATGAGAAAGTCAAGGGGAAGTCACTACCGATCTTTTTCCAGGTATTTTGGTTTGGCCTGCTGTACATGCGGGCGTGAGAATGTAACAGGACAGACTCGGTCCCCCAGCTAGGCTATAAAGAAAAAAGCTAATCTTGAAAATGAATGAATGACAAATTTGGTGCAGCCATGGTGGCAAGCTGACAAAGATTAAGAAGTCTCTTTCATTGAATCTACTCACGGCCACATTTAAAACATTTGGATAACTCATTAGATCAAACGTATGTGATGTAACTCACGCTTGACTGTCCTGTGAATGTACCAAAGGGTCCACAAATGACGCAGTCCAAGAGTCCAGTGCTACTTGACACGTGGTGGTTTGAGTAACATGCCAGGAACTGGAAAAAAAAAAATCTTAAAAAATGTAATCAGAAACCATACAATGTGTCATATTGTTAGCTGTTGAGATACTGAGGGATTAAAGTGATTATTCAAGGAAAGGGACATTCCTTTTTAAGTAGTAATACAGTAGTACTGACTGAATCACAGAAAATAAATTAATTAAACATCTGGAAGGTGGGCAACAGAATGGCACAGTGCTTAGTACCACTGCCGGACAGCTCTAGAGAGCTGACTTTGGACCCCTGCACAGTTTCTTCCCAGATCTCAAAGACATGCAGGCTTTCTTGACTACTGACCTCATGGTGAGTGTGCAGAACTCTGGTGGTCTGGTGTCCCACCCTGGGTTGGCTCCTGACTTGCTTTGGTAGGTGGCAGCTCCCCTTGCCTCTGGCTTGGAATAAGTTGGGTAGAAATTGGGTGGATGTTTTTGGCCTCACTGCAGGGCATTTCACACCAATGGACAACTGACATGTTGCATGGATGTATTGAACTGCTATCCCTTTTTTGCTCTCATTCTCTTTCTTCCTACCTGTTTCTGTTCTCTGTTGTAAAGATTTCATGGATGATAGTCCTGCCAAATTTCTTTCAAGATAAATTTTTAGTAAAATTGAAGAGAAAGTATTAAAACGAGCAGATAGGAGAAGGGCCTTCTATTGGCGTTGACTCCTTGACGTTAACAACTATTTAATGATGTCCATCCATACATCCAATGTTTAGGAAGCAGACAGTTTGAGTTAGGTACAAACAAACCCTAATCTAATTTTTATAATTGTGGATATCAGGATGTGGGTTAGCCGGTTAAAGCATCACTATTATGGGCTATTTCAATGAAAACCACAAATAAATGTGAGTTATGTTTATTTTATACAAACAGGAAAAGGCACTTCTGATGTCAGACCATAAAGGTCTGGAGCCATTAAGGCAGACAATCCAGCCCATTCAAAGACAAACACCCTAATCTCGTGATCTTGTGACATGTGAACCCTTATTTCACAATTCCTCGACACCAGAGGATGTTGAGTAAACAGGTCTCTTATTGGGAACAGCATATTTTACCTCTTCATTTAGTAATTATGTTATAACACTCTTTATAAGACTTTACTACATCCGTAATCAGTTAAATGAGATATGAATAAATGTTTTATTTGGTCTACAGTATGTTTCTATCCATCCATCCATTATCCAACCCGCTATATTCTAACTACAGGGTCACGGGGGTCTGCTGGAGCCAATCCCAGCCAACACAGGGCACAAGGCAGGAAATAAATCCCAGGCAGGGCGCCAGCCCACTGCAGGGCACACACACACCAAGCTACACACTAGGGACAGTTTAGGATCGCCAATGCACCTAACCTGCATGTCTTTGGACTCTGGGAGGAAATCAGAGTACCCGGAGGAAACCCACGCAGAAACGGGGAGAACATGCAAACTCCACGCTGGGAGGACCCGGGAAGCGAACCCAGGTCTCCTTACTGCAAGGCAGCAGTGCTACCCACTGCACCACCGTGCCGCCCAGTATGTTTCTATTTTATATAAATGTATATGAATTTCTCTAAGGGATGGACTGGGACGCATTAGTTGGCCCACAATGGATGAACACTATATGGAGGTGTAACCCAGCTGGGATTTTGATTGATTATTATCCCAGACGGGGTGGAAGATTAATGGATGGTCTGGGGGAGGCTGTCTGACAAGAGTAGTTCTTTCCTCAGTACAATAGATGGCAGTACTCCTCTGGCATTTCCCCAGTATGGACACCCGCAGGAATCCATGGGATTTGTAGTCCTGAAGGATAATTTTGTCAGGCATCCATATATTATGGCTTTCCAATCGGGCCAGGAATTGCCCTTCAATTCATTCAGAGTGGCAGAGGGGCAGAGTGGTGACTCTGAGGCTAGGGATCGGAAATTGGACAGTTGCCGGTTCGAATTCCATAAATGCCAAAAGTGACTCTACTTTGTTGGGCCCTTGAGCAAGGCCCTTAACCTACAATTGCTCCGTCGTGGGTATGATGTTAATCTGCATCCAGCCTTGCATGTAGGCCCTCCAGCCCACAGGGAAAAACTTGGTGGTTGGTGGCAGAATTGGCACTCAAGCCACCATAAAAAATTTCACACTGGTTCCACTCCATCTGAACTAGTGTGGTGCTGAGGTGTCACCCATTGCATGGCTGCACTCGGGTCCTGAGTTGGTTTGTCATGTAGTGGGTGCGGCAATGTGCTGTTTCAGCGTGTGCTCCTACCCTCTCTCCTCTCATTCAGAGTGCTAGTTCATCCATTAGGGCACTTATTATAGTAAAAAATAGGCAGCAGAGAGAAAAACGTTTGGGGATGGCCACCCCATATTCTGAAAAATCAGAAAATAAAGAAAACACTTCTTTACAAAACTGAACTAAATAACAGGATGATTCTGGTATATGGTGGATTAGACAAAGAGGTGGAGATGTGGCAAGTAGATGGGTTCTGGGTAATGGAAGTGACGTCATTAAAAGGTGCCAAAGTGACAGCAACAGTGAGTGGACCAGTAGTGATGTCACTGAGAGGCACGGTCTTTGGCTGGTCTTCCAGAGGGACAAGATAAGAAAGGATCAGATGACAGTGTCAGTCCCTGATCAGTCCTGAGAAACAACTATTTGAGCCTGTAAACTGTCTTCCATGCACACATGTGTGACAATATATATATATTTGTGATACAGTACCTGCCAAATGATACAAAGAGTACACTACACATGTTTCGCCCTAACTGGGGCTCATCAGGTGTATACACCTTTGCTTCCCCTTACAGGGATTGAACCTTGGACATCATTGCCTGAAGCAAAGCCTCTGATGTTATGCCACAGCAGCTGGTTCACTTACTTGATTTTGAGAGTCCACTGAACTCATTGTCATGTTCATTAAGACAGTTTGAGATGACTTTTTGTTTTGTGTCTTGGTGCATTGCGAGCAAAGTAGACATTAGACGATATGTAAATTGTGGCCATGAAGGGTTGCAACAAACTCAAATAGGCCATGGCATTCAAGCGATTACTGATTAGTATTAATGGGCCCAAAGTGTGCCACAAAAACATTCCCCACAGCATCACACCACCACCACCACCAGCCTGGACTGTTGACACATAGATCCATGCTGTTGGTGCCAAATTCTGACCCTATCATCTGTGTGCCTTATCAGATTCTAAAATTCATCAGAGCAGCCTACATGTTTTTCAGTCTTCATCTGTTCTGTTTTGGTGAGCCAGTGTCCACAGCAGCCTCAGCTTTCTGTTCTTGGCTGACAGAATTGGGACCTGACGTGGTCTGTTTGCTTTTATAGCCTATCCACCTCAAGGTCTGACATGTTGTGCATTCTGAGAAGCTTTTTGTCCACCACTGTTGTACAGAGTGTGTTTTGTTGTTGGTGGTGGTGGTATTTGGTACACTGTGCTTTTTGCATGACCTTTGGATGTCAGAGCGCTTATCCGAGTTACCGCAGCCTTTCTCTCAGCTCAAACCAGTCTTGCCGTTCCCTTCTGACTTCTCTCATCAACAAGGCATTTCTGTCCACAGAACTGACGCTCACAGGATATTTTTTGTTTTTTGCATCATTCTGTGTGAACTCTATAAGCCAGGGGCGTCGAACTCCAGGCCTGGAGGGCCACAGTGGCTGCAGGTTTTCATTCTAACCCTTTTCCTAATCACTGACCAGTTTTCATTGCTAATTAACTCATTTTCCCTTCATTTTAATAGCCCTGTTTTTAAGGAGTCAGTGCTCTGAATTTATTCCTTTCTTCATTAAATGAGAGCCAAACAGAAATGAGATGTGAAACAAGCCGACAGATGACCAGCTAAATTGGGATTTGAAACTCCAACCAATCTCTTAATGAAAAGCTGATTCTTGCTGTTAATTAAATTCGTTATTTAATTCCACAGCTTGCTGCTGCTCTCATTCTCCCATGGCAGACATTTCTAAAACTGTTGATTTTCTGTTTTTTCTAAGAACATCGTCAAAATGTTTTGGTGACCTGAGAGATCAGCCTTACTGAGAACTTCACCTTTTGTTATTTTCAGATATTATATGCTGAGCACAGGTGAGCTGGTCATGTGGCGGCTTGTATTTTGTCTCATTATTGTTTGGCTGCTAATTAAGGAAAAAGATACAACTAAGGTGTCTGAGTCAAGTTAATTAAAACTAAGGCAAAAGAAGTTAATTAGCAGCAAAAACATGTCACAAATGAAGAAGAAGGATAGAATGAAAACCTGCAGCCACTGTGGCTCTCCAGGACTGGAGTTCGACACCTGCGCTATAAACTGTTGTGCGTGAAAACCTCTGGAATTCAGAAGTTTCAGGAAAACTCAAACCAGCCCATTTGGCACAAATAATCATGCCACCATCAAAATTATTGATATCACATTCTGGAGTTTGATGTGAACATTAACTAAAGAACTTGATCGGTATCTGCATGTTTTTATGTATTGCACTGTTGCCACCTGATTAGATTATTAGGTAATTGTATTGATAGGCAGTTGTGCAAGTGTTCCTATTAATTTGCAAACCCTCAGTGCCAGGATGCAGTCGATGGTAGACTTCTTAGAGGTAAAACCAGACTGCTCCGGTCACTGGTAGGTTAGCAAGTGATCATGAAACCTATTGAGGATGACCCTACCAAGGACCTTACCCGGCAGTGTTATCCCCCTGTAGTTTCCGCAATCTTCGCCCTTCCCTTTCCAGATAGGGACAACAACTCCTATTTTCCAGTCAGTTGGGACTGCCAGGAGGCCAGTCTTATCACCAGCATGGAGAAGTTCACCCCCGGATACCACAGATCCCTACAGCCTTCCCTCTCCTCAGCTGGTTCGCCACCTTTGCAATCTCAGTGAGATTGGGTGATTCACAGCTAACTGGACAAACAGCATCAAGAATGGTGGACCCAGAAATATACAACTTCCAAGCCGGTGGATCAGCTTTAAACAGCTACTCAAAGTAGCCAGCCTGGTGGGTCACAATATCAGTGTCATCCACAAGGACCGTTCCATCAGCTGCCCTGACTGCCAATCTGCAAGGAACAGAGTTGGATGTGCGTAATGCTTCAATTCTTCTGTAAGTAGGATATGGGTCACTAGACCATAGGACCATAGATGGTGTGTCACCTGTTCACAGATTCCTCTAACAAACAACTCCTTATCTGCCCTTGGAGTCCTCGCAGCCATCCTTCTATTTCCCAGTACAGACCAGATTTGCCATCAAGCCATTCACTGTGACTCCTTTCAATGATATCCAGGGTGTCCTGCAAGATGAAACACCTCCTTCTGGGCACACTGGTAACACCAACACAGCCCTCAGCATCCTTCAGGGTTTTCTCACAGAAAGTCTTCCACATCACATTAGGATCAGCAGTCGCACCTAAGTCTATAAGTTCCTCACACAAACTGCATGCAGACTCATTAGAAACAGCCTGATCTTGGAGTCTGGCCAAGCTGGACCTAAGCTGGATTTTCAGAGTAGAAACAAAAAGCCTGTGGTCAGAATTCACAAACTGGGCACTTCTGTAGACCCTGCAGTTCTGTAGGAGCCTCCAGTATCTGCCCATCTTCTCCACACCACCTGTATTGCAGTACCAAATCTAATGTTGCGGCTCCAGGTGCTGGAACCAGGATCCAGCGATCTGCTGCCCCTGACCCTTTGCAAAGTCAAGGAACATGGGGCCACTTTCACCACGGTCACCAGACCCATGGGGAGCGAGACAATCCTCATAGCCAGCCCTGTCAGTGCCAGTGGTTGCATTGAAACCACCCATGGCCAGAGGAGTGTGAACTCACTGGCACCCATCAATCACCAAGCAAAGCTGCAAATGAAATGATTCCCTCACTGAGACATCACTCACCGAGGTCTGAGTAGACATTGAGACAACAGACAAGGCACCCATAATACACTCGTTGAAAGGAGTGCCATCAGACATCATCAGAAGGAGCTGATCTGCCACAGCAACAGCTACTCCCAGAGTATGACAACCATCAAAGCGACCAGACTAATAAAAGGTGTACCACCTACAGAGATCTGGCCAGTGCCAGGTCTGCGCACCTCAAAGAGGGATGCCACTGAAATGCAGATTTTACGAGGCTCCTCTGACACCAGAGGAAGACGATCATCATGCCGGAGAGAGAAGACGTTCCAAGCACCTACCTGGATGGGCCGCCTCAAATTGAGAAACGAGTGCTGCTGTGCAGCGGGCGACTCCTCAGCAACACACCACTTCTGATCCCCAACAGGTCTGACCTCATTAGCTCTCCCGTGGTTTTGACTCTTCGAGGGTTTTCCCCCATCCCCTTCATAATGCGAGCAGCCTTCAGCAGCGCTACTCCCACGGAGTCCTGTTTGTTGTTTCAGAGCTGCGTGAAATGCGTGGTGCGTGGTGAAGTACCAATCCTGCCACCAACTCCCAAGTTTTCCCTCCAAATTGGCAGTTTAATGTCATACCCAGGACATGGCACATCGACATAACTGAATTATTAGGACCATGAAAAAGTTGAGCAAAAATTATCAAGGCAATCAAATGTTGTTCATTTGCAGAATACTGCATCTCTCATTATGCTGTTATTAGAATGTGTCAACCATATTACACCTCCCAAGTGTTAATTATGATATAAAGTCTGAATTTTAGTTCCCTTTTAAGAGAGCCAATGCTGCGTGTTTTTACTGAAGAATTTTTTTTGGTTTTTTCCTCATTTTATAGGCTACCTGTTGTCACTTCTGAAGGAACTGGCCAACAGCTCAGTACTATCTTAGCCAAGCTTCACTCCATTATGTCTGTTTTGCTGGAAGCCATGAACTGTTTCAGGGCTGATGTGGACTTTTATCAAAATTCAGGAATAGAGGATGGTAATCAGCTGAAAACTGCAACAAAACTCAACCTTACATTTTAGTTCGATTCTCTTTACAAGAAATAAAGTTACATAGCTTTGTTGATTTAACCTCGATTCCCTACCCATGTATGAGAAGCGAAGAGCAAACAACCTCTAAAATGGCACTGACATCTGGTGAGAGACCAAAGTAAATGTGTAAAGCAAAATACTCCATGGAAGTTTTATGTAATTTCGTTGAATAGGACTCTGACATGTCGGACTCCGAGTTTGATGCAAGTTATCTGGATATTAGAAATGAAAGTGAGGTACCAGCATCATCTGATCGGTCCCCAGCTGATCGTGGCTATGCGTTCCTGCTGACCATCGAGGTGACCCCACGCAGCCACTGCCGCCAGAGACGCTGAACATGCGCCAACAGCAGCCACAGCACATAGCAACAGATGTTTTATGTTGACTTATGTGTGACACCATTGCTTTTTGTGCTTTTCAGAGAACTGTTTTTTGGAAAAAATATTCAGCCCTCAAAGAGTTAACCGACAGTCAAGGCACTTCATCCAGTTTTCATATGGTGTGTGTGTACATACATAAAGCATAGCATATTTTTGCCAACATAAAAAGGCAGTTTGTAGGAGCATCCAGTTCTCACAGCGTAATTGAAGCACAGCACTCGTATAGCAAGACGGTCATTGAGTGAGAAAGAAGCTGCTTTTGTTTTGTTTGTGTGAAGGCCCCAGGGGATGGATGGGCATCACAGAGGGTGATGCTTTGCCTGGACGGGACACCACACTATAGGGGATTGGAAGGACAGGCTTTCCGATCAGATTGGAACAGGAATCCTTACCCGACAGGGCGGCTAATACTTTGGAAGGACTGGGGTAGACAACAGCATGTAGGTACTGCATCGCAGTGTCCCAGGGCTTCGGGTCACCTTTGGGGACAAACAGCTTCTTTGTTTGTAGGTTTTGCTGTCCACGTTATGCGAAGCAGTTTTGTCCAACACCATAATTGAAATGCATCAATCTTTCATCTGTCCTCTGTTTTCAAAGTCCAACTTTCACAACAGTACACAGTGATGGGATACATGATGACGCAGACAAGTATGCATTTAGTTGCAAGCCTGACATCAATAGCAGTTGTCAAATCACCTGATGATTATAGGATACTAGTAGTGCTCTTACAAAAACAACGAATATGTGCACAGGTCATTCTGGGCCCCAAGGACCCCTCAACACAGCCTGCAGAATGGGGAGGAGCTGGATGTTAGTGTCTAATAATCTCCCTTTACCAGCCCCATGGTCTGGGACAAATGATCCCATTCTCCCCTCCAGTTGGCATCACTGCCCAGCACTCCTTTTAAAGTTACGGCGAGGAGGTGAGACATCACATCAGTAATGAATGGATGGATGAATTTTAGGTAGTAACTACTGCATAAAGCCATAGAGTAGAAAAACAATACATATATTAATTCTACATTTCATATTTATTTATTTTACCTTAACAATTCATAGTAAATAAAGCTGCTCTGCCATATCTGTAATTGTTGATAATAAATCTACTATGTCAACTGGCTCATGCATACAGGATCAATGAAGACTAAAGGTGCATGCTGTGTTCTAATAGTCAGCCATTCTCAAATTCAATTAATCCAGCTGAGGGTCACAGGGGGGCCAGAGCCTATCCAGGCAGCATAGCCCCAGACAGGGTGCCAGTCAATCGCTAATACAGATTTATGCATTTAGATAAAATTATAGAAAGGAAATGACAGAGTGTAAGTCAAAATAATTAAGCATATTAATAAAGTAATAAAATCTGCTAGACAGTTCTGGAGCCCCAGTAGCATTTCGCATGTAGTTATGCACACTGCATCTTGGGTAGAGTGGCCATGCTGTCTTCAGATGACCAACAGTGAAATACTAGTAAGGTAGATCATTTTGAAAGTATCGTACCTCTGACAGCAAGCACAAAAGGCCATACAGTTTTGCCATTTTAATAAACAGTCATATCATCATTTAACAAGATGAATCCTAAGTTTGTCAGGTATGCATAGGATACAAGCGTCAAACTCAAATCTTAGAGGACCGTAGTGGATGCAGGTTTTCCCTCCAACCATCTCTCTATTATAAAAAAAAATCCTGGAAAGAAACAGTAGGGCATCAAGACGTGATCTTCACATTAAGATCATGGAAGACAGTTAAAAGACCCGCAAGGACTTTAAACATGAGACATTGTGCCAAGAGACTGACCCAGGACTGTTATGCGAAGACGTAGAACATGAGATTCTTATAAGACACGCCCTACTTGCAATCAATATCCAATAAAACAACAGGGCAGCAAAACATTCAGTCTTGTGAAGGATTTGAGCACACACAGATCCAGGGTCTCAGAGCATATAAAGCGTGTAAGGACAATACGTTATAAATGAAATGTCGACAACTAAGCAAAGAAGAAAGCAGCACGGAGAAAAAAGACTGAAAAGCGTTGGAGAGAAAAAGAGCAAAAAAGAAAAAATAATCCATCCATCCATTTTCCAACCCGCTGAATCCGAACACAGGGTCACGGGGGTCTGCTGGAGCCAATCCCAGCACACAAGGCAGGAACCAATCCCGAGCAGGGTGCCAACCCACCGCAGGACACACACAAACACACACCAAGGCCAAGTTAGAATCGCCAATCCACCTAACCTGCATGTCTTTGGACTGTGGGAGGAAACCTGGAGTGCCCGGAGGAAACCCATGCAGACACGGGGAGAACATGCAAACTCCAAGCAGGGAGGACCCGGGAAGCGAACCCGAGTCTCCTAATTGCGAGGCAGCAGCGCTACCACTGCGCCACCGTGCCACCCAGAAAAAATAATCTAGGTGCAAATTCAGAAAATAAGGAAAGTAATTATCAGCCCGTAACAAGTGGAATTGAAACAAAGCACATCCAATCAGGCTCAGAATTAAAAGACAAAGAGTAAAAGACAAAGTAGAACTTCATAAACACGTTCACAAACATTGACGCTATACACACGCAGAGCAGATTATGAAAGCAGTGGAATTCGAAAGGCTCAAAAAAAAATGTATGCGTGATACAAATGTGGAGAAAGTTAAAGAATATGAAAGTAGGAAAATTAGAAAGTATAAAAAAAAGAAAGTAAAGATTGCAGTAGTGCAAACAAACAGAAATTATTACACGAAAAAGGGAAAATAATCACCACGGACCAGGTGTCATTGAAAAAAAGCAGGATAAAGCGAGGTCAGAAATAAAAGACAGAGTAGAAAACAAAGTAAAACGTCATAAAGAGGTTACAAACACATGCAGAGCAGGTTAGAGATAATGAAAACTGCAATTCAAAAGACTCAAAGAAAACGTTGGCGTGAAACACATGCAGAGCAAGATACAGAATATGAAAGCAAGAAAAAAACGACAGTGTCAAAAAAAGAAAGTAAACATCGCATTAGCGCAAACAAAGAGAAATTATTACTCGGAGAAATAACTAAAAGGCGAAGAGAGATCGAATATATGGACATAGGTTATATGCCAGAAGTATGTAAATATTGTAAGGCTTTGAAGTTTAAGTCAGAGAATTTCCAAAACGTGTTTTACCTCACATTCATTTTTTGGTTACTTTGCAAAAAAAATTATTAACTGCTGATGATGTCGATCGCTTTGTCTGTGCTGAAATTCCAAACAGAGAAACCTGTCCTGAATTATGGTACAAAGTCATTAAACACAAGTCTCACTGACCTCATTAAAAAGATTTAGCACACTGGGACTCGAAAGATTCCAAATATTGTTTTTACAGAAGTTCTGAAATAAAAGTGAAACTAATGAAATAGCAATAATTCAAAGAAAAAAAAATCTTAAAAGCGTGTATCCGGAAAACCAAACACGGGGGTTGGCGAGTGAAGCGAGCAGGAGGCGAAGCCCCCTAGTTTTCTTAATTAATAATCAAGTAGCACTGCTTTGTGTTCATTTGAATTGACTTGACATTTAAGATTCAGAAACCAGAATTGTTTCCAGCAGCTGAACAATAATAAGATGTAGAGCAGGTAAGCAAACGGCCAGTTATTTCAGGTCCATTAGCATATGTGTGCCCATCAATAAAACATTTCAAAACGTGTAAAGAAAAAAAAGTGAAGGTCTGAGAGATATTGATGTATCCTGGGCCAAAAGTATGTTGACAGTGCTCTCAGAAAAAAAGGAAAACGTTTGTTTTAAAAATGCAGGGTGTGACAGAATAAGAGCGCTGAGAAAGCCATCAATTTAAATAATGCATTTCATTAACAGAGAAAAATGGATTTTAAATTAGAAGCTGGTTGCCACAGAAAATGGTGGCACATAAGGAATTGAGTTTGAGAACATGGAGTGCACTTTCTGTCTGTTGGCTCATTTTGCATCTCCCTTCTGTTTGGCTGCTAGTTAAATCAAAAAAGACACAAATGCTCTGAATCTTAAAGATCAAGGCCATTAAATTAATGGCAAAGATGTCTGTGGTTTTAGCAGCAGTAACTGGTCACTAATTAACAAAGAGGCTGAAAGAAAACCTGCTGCCTTTGCAGCCCTCTATGTTCAGAGTTTAACATCCCTGACACCGAAGAATAAAACATGCAGGCACAGTATTGATCTGCTAAGCCCAGCAGCTTACTTTATTTTAAAATTTAAACATGGTTGACCCCCTCCTAGTGTAAATCAATATGTTACCGCATTTGCAGCAATGACTTCATCTCCTCATTCTGACTTCTCTGATAAAAAGAAAGGTGAAGTTCAGTTTAAATGCTCTCTAATTTTTAAACCTAACACACACAAACACAAGCAATAGCTTGTACTTTTTTTATCTGCCAGTGAGAGTAAATGTTCAGTAACAGAAAATGAAATGTGAGCGGCGTAGTGTGTGGCTGTAAAAATGAAAATGGCATAGGTCAACAGACAGAGCCCTCAGCTTGATGGGTTAATCTCACTGAAGACGAGTCTCTGGAGAAGTTCTGCAAATTAACTTCCATGATACATGCCGGTTAGGAGCTGTATTCTGCACTCCAAAAACCTGAACTTGTTGACCCGGTTGGATACAAAGAGAAATGAGAAATTCATATAAAATCAAGGAGAGCATGTGTGTTTGTGCTGGAAAGCAAATGACCAGCTTGATCCCATCCAAGTTTGATTTTCAAAATAAATACATATATTCCTGAAAGAAATACAATTAAATCAAAAAACAAGATGTAAATGGATGAATACATACAGATTTTAAGAACAAAAAATGAAAAATGCTGCAATAAAAATGGGTTAAAAAAAGGAGGAAGATAAAAAGAGCACACTCAGAGGAATGCAGGAAACTGTGACAAGGAGTCCAGAAGGCATCGGAAAGCTGAACCAAAAAAAAAAAAAAAAAGAGCTAAACTTGTAAGCCGCAAACAAAGCTTTCCTTCAATACTTCTACAGAAAAGAAGGAAAATACTTTAAAGGTATTGAAAAAATACAGGAAATATCAAATGAACTAAATAAATATTTTACCCAACTTTATGTAAAAGAAGAAGTCAATGGAACACCTTGCATCCAAGTTAAGAAGATGTACCGCATGTAAGTAATGGTTCCAAGACTGAAGGGTCTCATGTACTCTGACACTTACAGTAAGTGTGCTGATGACTATCCCGACTGCTGACCCAGAGGAGATTTATACCTTTAACTAATTGAATAAATTAAGGAAGTCATTTTGAACTTTTAATAAATAAACTACAGTAACCCAGCCACAGGGGATGAAGAAACCAGTGTGTTTCTTCATGTTGGTCCCAAGCCCGGATAAATGGGAAGAGTTATGTCAGGAAGGGCATCCGGTGTAAAATTTTGCCAAATCAATATGCAGATAACAATACAAATTTACATACCGGATCAGTCGAGCCCGGGTTAACAATGGCCGCCACCAGTATTGTTAGCCAACAGGGTGCTGACAGAAATTGGGCTACTATTGACCGAAAAAGAAGAAGAAGAGGGGGCAGAAGTGTCCAGAGGCAGAAGGAGAGGAGGAAGGTAAAGAGAGTGGAACGGAGGGTAGGAACTTTCAGTGTTGGCAGTATGACTGGTAAGGGGAGAGAGTTAGCAGATATGATGGAGAGAAGGAAGGTTGATACATTGTGTGTGCAAGAGACTAAATGGAAGGGGAGTAAGGCCAGGTGGATTGGAGGTGGATTCAAATTGTTCTATCATGGTGTGGATGGGAGGAGAAACGGGGTAGGAGTTATTCTGAAGGAACAGTATGTCAAGAGTGTTTTGGAGGTGAAAAGAGTGTCAGACAGAGTAATGATTAAGAAGCTGGAAATTGGAGGTGTGATGATGAATGTTTGTTAGTCAATATGCACCGCAAGTTGGGTGTGCAATGGAGGAGAAAGAAGATTTTTGGATTGAGTTGGATGCAATGATTTAACAGTGTACCCAAGGGATAGAAAGTGGTGATTGGAGCGGATTTCAATGGACATGTTGGTGAAGGGAAAAGTGGAGACGAGGAGGTGATGGGTAGGTATGGTGTCAAGGAGAGGAATGAAGAAGGTCAGATGATAGTGTATTTTGCCAAAAGTATTGGCGTGGCTCAGGTGAATACATATTTTAAGAAGAGGGAGGAACATAGGGTGACGTACAAGAGTGGAGGAAGATGCACACAGGTAGATTACATCCTATGCGGAAGAGTCAGTCTGAAGGAGATTGAAGACTGCAAAGCAGCGGCAGAGAAAAGTGTAGTTAAGCAGCATAAGATGGTGGTCTGTAGGATGACGTTGGAGATCAAGAAAAGGAAGAGAGTGAGGGCAGAGCCAAGGATCAAATGGTAGAAGTTGAGAAAAGAAGACTGCAAGGTTGAGTTTAGAGAGGAGGTGAGACAGGCACTGGGTGGTAGTGAAGAGTTACCAGACAATTGGGAAACTACAGCTGATGTAGTAAGGGTGACAGCAAGAAGGGTGCTTGGCGTGACATCTGGACAGAGGAAGGAGGAAAAGGAAACTTGGTGGTGGAATAGGGAAGTACAGGAGAGTATACAGAGGAAGAGGATGGCAAAGAAGAAGTGGGATAGTCAGGGAGATGCAGAAAGTAGACAAGAGTACAAGTAGATAAGGCACATGTTGAAGAGAGAGGTGGCGAAGGCTAAAGAAAAGGAGTATGATGAGTTGCATGAGAGGTTGGACACTAAGGAGGGAGAAAAGGACTTGTACCGATTGGCTAGACAGAGGGACCCAGCTGGGAAAGATATGCAGCAGGTTAGGGTAATAAAGGATAAAGATGGAAACATACTCACAAGCGAGGAGAGTGTGTTGAGCAGATGGAAAGAGTACTTTGAGAGGCTGATGAATGAAGAGAACAAGAAAGAGAGAAGGTTGGATGATGTAGAGATGGTGAATCAGGAAGTGCAATGGATTAGCAAGGAGGAAGTAAGAACAGTTATGAAGAGGATGAAGAATGGAAAGGCCATTGGTCCAGATGACATACCTGTGGAAGCATGGAGGTATTTAGGAGAGATGGCAGTGGAGTTTTTAACCAGATTGTTTAATGGAATCTTAGAAAGTGAGAGGATGCCTGAGGAGTGGAGAAGAAGTGTACTGGTGCCGATATTTAAGAATAAGGGGGATGTGCAGGACTGCAGTAACTACAGGGGGATAAAATTGATGAGCCACAGCATGAAGTTATGGGAAAGAGTAGTGGAAGCTAGGTTAAGAAGTGAGGTGATAATTAGTGAGCAGCAGTATGGTTTCATGCCAAGAAAGAGCACCACAGATGCAATGTTTGCTCTGAGGGTGTTGATGGAGAAGTTTAGACAAGGCCAGAAGGAGTTGCATTGTGTCTTTGTGGACCTGGAGAAAGCAGATGACAGAGTGACTCGAGAGGAGTTGTGGTATTGTATGAGGAAGTCGGGAATGGCAGAGAAGTACGTAAGAGTTGTACAGGATATGTACAAGGAAAGTGTGACAGTGGTGAGGTCTGCGGAAGGAATGATGGATGCATTTAACATCAGGAATCGGCTCTGAGCCCTTTCTTATTTGTAATGGTGTTGGACAGGTTGACAGATGAGATTAGACAGGAGTCCCCGTGGACTATGATGTTTGCTGATGACATTGTGATCTGTAGTGATAGCAGTACAACAGTACAGAGTAACGGGGATTGTAAAAGAGAAGTGAAAAAGAGAGTGCAGGCAGGGTGGAATGGGTGGAGAAGAGTGTCAGGAGTGATTTGTGATAGACGGATATCAGCAAGAGTGAAAGGGAAAGTCTACAGGATGGTAGTGAGACCAGCTATGTTATATGGGTTGGAGACGGTGGAACTGACCAGAAAGCAAGAGACAGAGCTGGAGGTGGCAGAGTTAAAGATTTTCATTGGGTGTGGCGAGGATGGACAGGATTAGAAATGAGTACATTAGAGGGTCAACTCAGGTTGGATAGTTTGGAGGCAAAGTCAGAGAGGCGAGATTGCATTGGTTTGGACATTTGCAGAGGAGAGATGCTGGATATATTGGGAAATGGATGTTAAAGATAGAGCTGTCAGGCAAGAGGAAAAGTGGAAGACCTAAGAGAAGGTTTATGGATGTGGTGAGAGAGGACATGCAGGTGATGGGTGTAACAGAACAAGATGCAGAGGCCCTGGCCCTGATGACACCGTTTCTGGTTCTGGTCCCAATGACGTCACTTCCACTTCCGACCCCGATTACGTCACTTCATCTGCCTCTCCTTAAATACCACCATTTTCCACCTATGCATCAGTTCCATTTTGAACTCCATGAAACCAGTTGCTTTACTTTGTCTGCAACCACTTACAATATACAGGGTGGCTACACCAAACTTTTTGTGACTCCTTTGTGTTGTTGTTGTGACACCAGTAAGCCTCTACATTGGCACCTGTAGACCACCAGCTGTACGCAATGTAGTTGCAACCAGGGGCCTCATGCATAGCGGCGTGCGTAGAATTCACACTATAACATGACGTAAGCACAAATGCGGAAATGTGCTTACGCACAAAAAAATTAATTAATCTGTGTGAACGCCAACTTCCACGTTCTTCCGCTCAATAAATCCCGGTCAGAGTGAAAATTAACACACGTGCATGCGCCTGCTGTCCCGTCCCAACTCCTCCCAGAATTACGCCTCTTTGAATATGTAAAACAATATAAATAGCCCTTAAGCTCAGCCTTCTGTGAAAAGACAATAATAATTCATTACATTTATATAGCGCTTTTCTCAGTACTCAAAGCGCTAAAAAGACAATGGCAAACGTACAAGGGAAAATAGAAGAATTTCAGCGAATACCAAGTGGAGGCAAGGGAAAATGTACTATTTGTTGGTTTAAACAGTGGTATAAACAACAAAAGGACGTTGATCGAGTGACATAGCGTGTCGGAGAAACTTGAAAGCTCACGTTCACAAAGTCGCACAGTGCCTGAAATAAAAAAGAAGTTGTCAGAAATCAAAGTCGTCATAAAAAGGCGAGTCGTAGCCCACCATCTGAGTGTCATATGAAAGCTTATTAGGGTACAGAGAAAAAAAAAGGCACACAGTGTGAAAAAACCATGAAATGTCAACTTTAATCTCGTAATTTCTACTTTAATCACGTAGTTTATTTTGTCATTAAAGTAGAACATCATATACTTCATCTTAAAATCATAATTAATTTACTAATTTCTCAAGTCCCATCGTAACTAAAGTAGCACGTTAAATACTTTGTTTTGTATTTGATCTTCTATGTGTTTGAATCACTACGTGCTTCCAGCCTTTCTCTTCCTCCGACAGGACACAGAATTCATTGCATTCATAATATTACAGCTCTCTGAATAATTAAAGTACTTAGAAGTATACGTGATATCATTTTCATGATGATAGGAGTTAAAGCATGTTATTAAACATGGGAACACGGTGGAGCAATGATTGTTCATGTCTCATGCAAGATGCTCATGCGCGAACTTTATTGCAGCAGTACTGTCTCTTTCAAACGTTCTAACCCCAATTCCTGTCCTTACTTTTCTTTCTCCAAGTACCCAATCGCCACACAATCAGCTCAGTAATAGACGTTAAACCATCTGTAAACTTAGAACGCCGATTCTTCAAAACTTTTAAGGTACATTGAAATATCTTCGTAGTACATGTTTAATTATTCTATCCATCTATCCTTCCAGTGTCACGCCAGCCACAGCAAGAATACAGCGTGAGGCAGGAACAATCCGTGAACGAAGCTCCAGCTCCTCGCTAGCGCTGTGGCACAGTGTAGTTAAAGTTAAAGTTTTATCTGTATAATATAATAAACATATTTTGCTGCATTTCATCTTATGTAAATACGCGCTTTATAAAGTGACTCAGCTTGTGCAATATTATAACTGTATCGCAAGTTTACAGTGAGGTGATTATACTTATAAGTACAAACATTTCTATAAGGAGCACTTGATGGACTAATTGAGTGTGTTTATAGTTCTTGGGATGAAACTGTTTGTGAACCGCGAGGTCAGTACAGGAAAGACTCAGAAGCATTTGCCATTTGAGAGCAGTTCAAATAGGCAGCATGGCTGAGGCAGCATGTGCTTGATGCTGTATACCGATAATTCTCTTTCCAATCAGCTGCTGTAGAGCTGTGATTCCACACTCAGATACAGTGATATTAATACTCCAAGTGGTGCAGTGAGAGTAATATGGAAAAAGATGATCCGATGTGGCAACCCCTAATGGGAGCAGCTGAAAGAAGAAGAAGAAGGTGCAGTGAGAGTAACAACGCTAAAACAGCTATGGTATTTGGAATAGTTTGGCCATTCCGTGGACCATTATATTGTTACTGGTTAATTACAATCAGATGCATTAAACTAATAAATGATATGTGGTTAATTTCAGTGTATTTATAAAACCGTGTCAGGGATGTGAATCTAAAAAAAAAAGGATAACCACACAGGAACAGTAGCACTGCTTTGACGCTGGGTGCCGCCAGTCTGCAAAACCGAGTGGAGAATTTACGTACGACAAGGTATGAGCTATCATGGAAATGTGTGTGGCTTTACGCCAAGTTTAGGTTTTATACATCGCGATTTGAACGTGGAAACATTCTTACGCAACATTTTTGTGCGTACGCACCGTTTATACATGAGGCCCCAGATGTCATGACCTGGTGGGCTCTGCCCGTAGACCTTCCTTACCCCAGAGCCTCTTATTCATGTCTGTTACTACAGAGCAATAATTAGACAATAGTTATGCAATGGAAAAGCAATCCAGCATTTCATTTTGTAGAAGATACAGAACTATTTATTTGTATAGCCCCATTTTTCATTTTATTACAAGTTATAAGGCACTCACCTTTGCCATTTGAGGAGTTGAGGACAGGAGAATATTCCTTTCATTCTTTCTGCACTTTCGTTTTGATGTGTGTCATTGCGATTGGAGCAGTGTTGATAAATACTTGGCATAACAGTGGACTTGGATTTCTATTCTTGGCACTTGTCTTCCTCCCCTTCCTGTCTGTGTTTCAGTTCTCTCATCCACTGGTGTGGTCGGTTACCACTGCAGTAGTCCAGGGATTAGGGAGATGCCAGGGTTCAAAGGCATGGGGCATCCCAGACACCTCTGCAGTTTGGCCAGGCTCGTTTCTGAAAGTCAAAACAGAGCAACAGTAAAGAAGGGTGCAGACCTGTGCTGCCTGAATGATTCCACTTTACTGCTCCATTCACTTGGATTGCACTCAATGCCATTATGGTCTGCTAATGAGGACCATTTACTGGTTTGTAATGGAGGTGTGAGTCTGTTTGTCCTTTTTCTTGATGGCTGTGTTCTGATTCAAAGAGTTATTAACTGGATACTTAGATTTTTGCCTCTCTCTTTTTTAATCCCTTAATATGTTTTTGTTATGAACCCCACTCCAGAAGCTTTATCTGAAATCATCTCTGTATGAAAAGTGGATGGCTGAATACCATCATGTTGATAAATACCACCCCAATAAATTCCCCATAGTGAAGTTGATAATCAAACAGAGCATATTAGAAGGTCATTTAGTAAATTGTATGACAGTTTAGACAAGTGGTTTTCAACCAATGTGCTGCAGCACAGGGGTCTGAACCTGAGAGGGTCAAGATCCGCAGGTGGTCGAGACCTGTTTGAGGAGGACAGGACCACTTGTAGAAGCTGGCATAAAAGCAACGCCACTATCGCAATGTCAGAGCACTTTGGAAGTATCGCCTGCCTGTGTGGATGCCAGCGAGTCTCACAGGTTGGTGGACAGTGGGGATACGAGTTGCGTCTGAGGTGGAAAGGAGTGTGCAAAGGGACGAAGCAGCTCAGAGATGCCACCAAAGTGCTCACTAACTGCTGTATCTGTGAACACTGACTTCTAAGCAGCTTTTTTATCGTCTTCGCCGATAGCCCTGCCTGTTCAGATAGTTGGTCACGTATATGAGATATATAAGTGTTTGTGGCTGCTAGAGTAGTGGTGTGCTTTGGGATGGTTTTGGTTACAAAAAGTGTGCCTGCACAGAAAAATGGCTGGGAACCACTGGTTTAGATCTAGTGATACACATGAGGAGATCTGAGTCAAATAAGTAATTAGGAAGACTATAAAAAATGATTTAATGTACTGTATCCCTCACTTGGATGTAAAAAGCTACACGGTATAATAAAATAAATATTAAAACAAGCGAGTCAAGGTTTTTAACAATAAGTGCCCACTAACTGCACAATTCTCTCATCATAGATGGCCACTAGCAGCAATGACAGCCATCAAAAATGAGGGGGCTACATAGACTTGGTGTTTTGACGATTTTATTTGTTAATCAGGTCTAATCCTTGCTGGAACTGGACGCCTACTTAATGACACCTACTGCTGTTTGGTTTATTCTACTTCATTGTGTGTATGCACAAAACCACAATCACAGTCCTCAAAAGAGATTACAAAAGGATTTGAGCTTTATTCACACAACCGGATCTGGTTTCCTGAAATTACTAGGTAACGTTGTATCCTCTAATTTTTTCAAAATGTTGTTTATTAGACTGAGGTTTGATTCTCCACCTTTGCTAAGAACTGATAAATTCTCTCCACATCCACAAGGATTTTTCTGCAGATTTTCGGGTTTACACTCTCATCCCACTGTCGTGCAGGTAAGATGGCGTTAAATTGGGAGAGCGAGGGGGCCTTGCATGGGGATTATTTCTAACTCTCCAGGTGTCTGTAACGGATAAAGTGGAATTAGGAAGTGGAAGGATGGATGCTTTTGAGATAAACGACTTCTGCTTTGGACATACTGACCTGGCGCCTGCTGCTAGTAAATGATTACTTTTAAGAGAAAAAGAACAGAAGGGCTTAAGGGAAAAAAAAAGTATCCAAAGTTAAGTCTTAAAATGAGAAGAACCTAAATAAAGATCATAAAGAGAAGCGTGCAGTATGAGCTGAACAGTCTAGCCACCCCCTGGTCATCCATTTACTTAAACCTGCTTACCCTCGCCAGGATGATGGGACACGTCTTACAAATGCTAATCACACCTGAAAGTGTATAACAGGCTTTACAGAAAATGGCAGGGGGAGAACGTCATGGAAAATGGGGTGCAGCAGTCTGGGCATATTTATATACAATAAAAAGTATTCACCCCTTTGGAAGTTTTCACATTTTATAGTTACTCAAATTCAACCACAGTGGGTTTAATTTGTTTGTTTTTTTTTGACAATGATCAGCCGAATGAGGTCCTTTAATGTCAAAGTGTAAGCAGATTTTGCCAAAGTGGGCTCAATTAAATGCAAAATAATCAATCGTATAAGTATTCGCCCCCTTCATGTCACTATTTAGTAGATGCCCCTTTGGCAGCCATGACGGCCTTGAGTATGTGAGCCTGGGTCTCCATCAGCTCTGCACATGTCAACACTGCCATTTCTCGCCATTCTTCTTTGTAAAGCTGCTTATGTTCTGTCAGCTTGCATGGCGATTGTGTGTGAACAGCCTCTGTCAAGTCCAGTCCCAAATTCACAACTGACCTGAGCTCTGGACTCTGACCTTGCCAGTCCAGAACATTAGCATTGTTGTTTTGAAGTCATTTCCGTGTTGCTTTGGCTTCATGTTTGGGGTCGTTGTCTTCTCCCACGGTGCAGATTTCTTGCAGACTGCTTCAGGTTTTCTTCCAGGATTCCCCTGATTTTGCTGCATTCTTTTACCCTCACAAGCCTTCCAGGACTTGCTGCAGACAAGCATCCCCACAGCCTGATGCTACCTATACCATGCTTCACAGAGGAGATGGTGTCATTTTGATAATGTGTGGTGTTCAAACATGCCGTTCAGTCCGATGGCCAAAAAATTCAATGTGGCTTCATTAGACAATAGAAACTTTGTTCAGCCTGCGTCAGAATCTCTCTTGGTTAGATTTGTGTGTGTTTTAGCAATGGTGTTCTCTTTACTGCCCCCCCACCCAATATAGCCACCCTCTAACAAATCCGGTAACTTAACACTTTAAAACCTACTACATCTATCTTTGAAAATATGTTTCCATCAGGTCAACTTCACCTTCCTTTTTAATCGTATTACTTTGAATGTAACAAACTAACTGATGAGTACAACGTCACATCCACGCAAAATTAACTTTCTTCTGATTGCGCAGTCAGCAAACATCAACTAAACATTTTTAAAAGGCTCACGACACTCTGGCAAAAAAAGGTGACATGTAACTAAGTCAGTGTTCTGATGTCTCACTAATCTTAATCAAAGACCAAATATATGGAATGCTTTGTTTGGGTCTGGTGTTGCTGGGGGCGTCTTATCTCCTGCAGTGGTCTCGCTGTCTTTCACGTTGTTGTTCCCGTCTATGTCAGTGTGTCAGTGTGGCCATTGCTGCTACAGAAGCAGCGATATTAGCCTTTCCTGCCTCTTTGTAAGGTCACTTTCGCTAGCCTCAGCTGCAGTATCTACTGCTTGTTCACATCATTCTTTTAGTTTATTTATTTAAGTACAAGCTGCACATATCGGGTGCAGTTTACGACAAAACACTGTCTTTTGCTTTTTTAATTTTTCCTTTCACCGCACTAATGGGCTCTCTCTTTGAATGGTCATCCATTTTCTCTTGGGGCACAGCAACAGCATCTCATAAAAATGACCTATGAGACATCTGCTCTGATCGTGATCTACTCACTCATTTTTCCTTTAAAAGCTTCTTATTTAGGTTTGATTGGACAGGTTTATTATCGTGAGGATCGAAGCGGGGTAGGGATGAGTGCTGGACAGCACATCGCTGTGAGTGCCTGTCTGTGAAAATTCAGACTTTTTGCTTTGTTTCTCGCATGTACTAAGGTCCACTTGCGAGTAGTGCTCTGTGGAGGTGGGTACCCAAGTCACCCTAATGGTAGATTTGCCAATGCGGGCAACAGTTTGTTGTCTGTACAGTCTCTCTAATCTGTGGCTTGTAACTCCTTCAGAGTTCTTTAGATGGCTTCCCTCAATCATCTTTTCACGGAGATGCTTGGAGTGTTTTTTGTCTTCATTGTGCAGGTCAGGCCACCATTCTGTCTTACCATAAGATGGACCTTCCAGATAAGATGCTACAATTAGGGGAATCCCCCGAAAGGTAATCTATATTGAACTAATGATGGGACTTCTAAAACCAGTTGGCTGAACCTGTGAGGATTTCGATATGACATATTAAAGGGGTGACTACTTATGTGATTAATTATTTGGTGTTTTATATTGTAATTAATTTTGCAGAGATCTCTTTTCTTTTACTGTCAATCAGTGTCAAAAAATTCAAATGAAATCCACTGTGATTCAATGTTGTATAACCAGAAAATGTTAAAAACTTTTAAAAGGGTGACCATACTGTATACATATAACAAATTTGCACTAACAATATTGGACACTGAAGAATCTTGGACAATACTGGATAAAGAAAGATCTAAAATAACAGCAGTTGAAATGAAGTATTTAGGATGAGTGATAAATAAAACTAAAAGACAGGACAAGAAATAAAAGAATACTTGAAGAACTGGAAATGCAAACGCTCGTAGAAACCATTAAAATAAAACAGCTGCAGTGGTATGGACATATAATAAGGATGAGTGACAGATGGTATCTCAAAAAGGTGTTTGAAATGAAGGGTGAAGGAAAAAGACCAAGGGGAAGACCTAGAAGTATATGGAAATAAAAACGTCAAAGAGGGATGACCATGGAGCAAATAACGGTCTTGGGAAAAGAGAGGAAAAAATGTAGATAGATAGATAGATAGATAGATAGATAGATAGATAGATAGATAGATAGATAGATAGATAGATAGATAGATAGATAGATAGATAGATAGATAGATAGATAGATAGATAGATAGATAGATAGATAGATAGATAGATAGATAGATAGATAGATAAAAAACAATATTACATTAAAGAGTGATAACAATGCAGGTATACAAACAGACAATAACTTTGTATAATGTTAACGTTTACCCCCCCGGGTGGAATTGAAGAGTCGCATAGTTTGGGGGAGGAACGATCTCCTCGGTCTGTCAGTGAGCAGGACGGTGACAGCAGTCTGTTGCTGAAGCTTCTCCTCTGTCTGGAGATGATACTGTTTAGTGGATGCAGTGGATTCTCCATGATTGACAGGAGCCTGCTCAGCGCCCGTCGCTCTGCCACAGATGCCAAACTGTCCAGCTCCATGCCAACAATAGAGCCTGCCTTCCTCACCAGTTTGTCCAGGCGTGAGGCATCCCTCTTCTTTATGCTGCCTCCCCAGCACACCACCGCGTAGAAGAGGGCGCTCGCCACAACCGTCTGATAGAACATCTACAGCATCTTATTGCAGATGTTGAAGGACGCCAGCCTTCTAAGGAAGTATAGCCGGCTCTGTCCTTTCTTACACAGAGCATCAGTATTGGCAATCCAGTCCAGTTTATCATCCAGCTGCACTCCCAGATATTTGTAGGTCTGTACCCTCTGCACACAGTCACCTCTGATGATCATGGGGTCCATGAGGGGCCAGGGCCTCCTAAAATCCACCACCAGCTCCTTGGATTTGCTGGTGCTCAGTTGCAGGTGGTTTGAGTCACACCATTTAACAAAGTCCTTGATTAGGTTCCTATACTCCTCCTCTTGCCCACTCCTGATGCAGCCCACGATAGCAGTGTCGTCAGCGAACTTTTGCACGTGGCAGGACTCCGAGCTGTATTGGAAGTCCGATGATAGATAGATAGATAGATAGATAGATAGATAGATAGATAGATAGATAGATAGATAGATAGATAGATAGATAGATAGATACTTTATTAATCCCAATGGGAAATTCACATTCTTCAGCAGCAGCATACTGATACAATAAATAATATTAAATTAAAGAATGATAATAATACAGGTGAAAAAAACAGACAATAACTATGTATAATGTTAAATATTAACGTTTACCCCCCCTGGTGGAATTAAAGAGTCGCATAGTTTGGGGGAGGAACGATCTCCTCAATCTGTCTGTGGAGCAGGACAGTGACAGCAGTCTGTCGCTGAAGCTGCTCTTCTGTCTGGAGATGACATTATTTAATGGATGCAGTGGATTCTCCATAATTGATAGGAGCCTGCTGAGCGCCCTTCGCTCTGCCACAGATGTTAAACTGTCCAGCTCCATGCCAACAATAGAGCCTGCCTTCCTCACCAGTTTGTCCAGGCGTGAGGCGTCTTTCCTCTTAATGCTGCCTCCCCAGCACACCACTGCGTAGAAGAGGGCGCTCGCCACAACTGTTTGATAGAACATCTGCAGCATCTTATTGCAGATGTTGAAGGACGCCAGCCTTCTAAGGAAGTATAACCGGCTTTGTCCTTTCTTGCACAGCGCATCAGTATTGGCAGTCCAGTCTAATTTATCATCCAGCTGCACTCCCAGATATTTATAGGTCTGCACCATCTGCACACAGTCACCTTTGATGATCACTGGGTCTATGAGGGGTCTGGGCCTCCTAAAATCCACCACCAGCTCCTTGGTTTTGCTGGTGTTCAGGTGTAGGTGGTTTGAGTCGGACCATTTAACAAAGTCCTTGATTAGGTTTCTATAATCCTCCTCCAGCCCATTCCTGATACAGCCCACGATAGCAGTGTCATCAGCGAACTTTTGCACATGGCAGGACTCCGAGTTGTATTGGAAGTCCAATGTATATAGGCTGAACAGTACCGGAGAAAGTACAGTCCCCTGTGGCGCTCCTGTGCTGCTGACCACAATGTCAGACCTGCAGTTCCCAAGACGCACATACTGAGGTCTGTCTGTAAGATAGTCCTGATCCATGCCAACAGGTATGAATCTAATCCCATCTCTGTCAGCTTGTCCCTAAGGAGCATAGGTTGGATGGTGTTGAGGGCACTAGAGAAGTCCAGAAACATACAGTAATTCTCACAGCACCACTGCCTCTGTCCAAGTGGGAGAGGGATCGGTGTAGCATGTAGATGATGGCATCCTCTGCTCCCACCTTCTCCTGGTATGTGAACTGCAGAGGGTCGAGGGTGTGGTGGACCTGTGGCCTCAGGTGGTGAAGCAGCAGCCGCTCCATGGTGTTCATCACATGTGACGTCAGGGCACAGGCCGGAAGTCATTCAGCTCACTAGGATGTGATACCTTTGGGACTGGGGTGATGAAAGATGTTTTCCAAAGCCTCAGGACTCTCTCCTGTTCCAGGCTCAGGTTGAAGATGCGCTGTAGAGGACTCCCCAGCTCCAATGCACAGGCCTTCAGCAGTCATAACGATACTCCATCTGGACCTGCTGCTTTGCTGGCACGAAGTCTCCTCAGCTCTCTGCTCACCTGGGCTGCTGTAATTGTGGGTGGGGGGAAACTCTCTCCTATGCTGGTATCAGCAGAAGGGTGGTTGGAGGGTGCAGTACTCTGAGGTGAGAGTGGGTTAGGGTGGTCAAACCTGTTAAAGAAGTTGTTCATCAGGTTTGCTCTCTTCACGTCTCTCTCGATTGTGGCACCCCGCTTCGAGCTGCAGGCAGTGATGATCTTCATCCCATCCCACACTTCCTTCATGCTGTTATTCTGCAACTTCTGCTCCAGCTTTCTCCTGTACAGTTCCTTCGCCGCCCTGAGCTGGACTCGGAGTTCCTTCTGCACGTGCTTGAGCTCATGCTGATCACCGCCTTTAAAAGCCCTTTTCTTCTGATTCAAAAGGCCCTTGATGTCACTTGTAATCCATGGCTTGTTGTTTAGCATAGCAGCGTACTGATCTTACTGGAACTACAATGTCCATACAGAAGTTGATGTAGTCAGTAGTGCAGTCAACAACCTCCTCAATGTTCTCACTATAAGTTCCCTGCAGGATATCCCAGTCTGTAGTTCCAAAGCATTCTCTCAGAGCCTGCTTTGCCTCAGGGGACCACTTCCTGAATGAGTGTGTGGTTGTAGGTAGCTCCCTCACTCTTGGTTTTGTAGTGAGGCTGAAGCAGAACCAGGTTATGATCTGCTTTCCCAAGCGCAGGCAGTGGGGTGGTGCTGCATTCGTCCTTAACGTTTGTATACAGTAAGTCAATAGTCTTATTTCCCCAGGTGTTACAATCCACATACTGGGAGAAGGCAGGTAATGTTATGTCCAGTGTTACATGGTTAAAGTCTCCAGCGATTAGCACAAGCGCCTCAGGGTGCTGCATTTGTAGTTTAGCAACTGCGGAATGGATGATGTCACTCGCTGACTCCTCGTCCGCCCGAGGAGGGATGTAAACAATAACAACAATGACTTGTCCAAACTCTCTGGGCAAGTAATAGGGACGCAGACTTACGACCAACAGTTCGATGTCCCTGCAGCAAGTGGAGATTTTGATGTTTACATGTCCAGAGTTGCACCACCTTGTGTTCACATAGAGAGCGAGTCCTCCTCCTTTGTGCTTCCTGCAGGTATTTGCGTCTCTGTCCGCTCTAACTGTGCTAAACCCGGGTAGCTCCACGTTAGCATCTGGGATGTTAGTTGTTTGCCACGTTTCACAAAAACACAACAAACTGCATTCTCTGTAGGTCCTGACATTTTTCACCTGCGCAGTCAGTTCGTCGATCTTATTTTGTAGTGAGTTCACATTTCCCAAGATCACAGAAGGCACCGAAGGCTTGTATCGCCACTTCCTCGCTAGCTGCTTAGCCTTTAGCTTAGTGCCGGCTCTGCTGCCACGATGCGACCTTCTTACCTCGTCAGGTAAATAGGGAACTACACTGACACTGGCATTTGTTCTCAGCGCTTGAAGTTGACTACCTGAATAGACGAGTCTCGGCGTGTAAAGATCCATGTCCAAGTAGTAAAAAGTAGTAAAAAGTATCCAGGGAACGAGTCCACATAAAAGAAAGTGGTAGGAGTGATCAGACAAATAGAGAAAAAGGTAGAAATATAAAGTCATACACGGAGCTGCTGGAAAGGCTGCCACTTACGGCGGCGCCAAACTGTACAACAGTTATTATTGGCTCAAGACCCCAACATCGTAAGGTATAAAGGGAAAAGATTAGGTAAAAGCTGTAAATGCCATTGAGGACAGTCAGGTATCCCAACTGGGATGGAGACAGGGTTCTTACCTGGACCAGATGCAATTAAGGAAGGACCGCTGGATTGGAAACACAACCCTACTAGAACTTTTTATAATTGGGATGAGTCAGTAGTGAATGGACAGGGAGAACATGGATTCTGGGAACAGTTCATACTTCCTCACAGAAGGTGCAGTGTTCTTCAAGGCTGATCCCAGTCAGGACACCTGCAGGGTTGCATGGAAATTGGAGTGCAGAAGTGCAGGCCTGTCAGTGTCCTTAGGTCCCACCAGAGGGTGCTGTTGGGGGAGGACCACGCGACCTGGAAGTGCTCCCGACATTCAGTATGGTGACACTAGAAGCGGTCCCAGGTCTGGCTTGAAAAGGAGACCACCGTCTCACATCAGAGGCGACACTCTTGGTGGGAGGAAGGAAGAAGAATCGACAGAATTATTGTATTAATTATTGCTCTTTTGATGGGGGATTGTTGGAAAGGTGTGGCGGCTAAATAAATATCTTTTATATAAAAGCAAGAATTGTGTTTGGCATTACTCTGTCTGTGGTTTGGGGTTCAGGAGTGCCCCCTGGTGGTTACAAAGTTTAGTATGGAGGACAATCCAATTGGAAAAGCATAGTGGTGGACAGAAAAAGCCTTTGCCTTCCTCTCGAACTTCAGGAGGAGGGATATGAAGATCCTGGGCCTGAGAGCAGAGGGATACATTATAGCAAAGGGTCTGGACAGGCAGTCCCTATCAGCTGAGGTAAAATAAGATGAATAGGAAGATTAAATCAGAATGGAGATCCACTCTATAAACAGAGGCAAGTAACAGAAGGAGGTGTGTTTAAAAATAAAAACAGTGGAACCCCAGAATTGAGGTTGAGGCCCCTGACTTCACTAAGTATTCACTTTAAATAATGAATTTCATCCAGATCACGTCAAAAATTGCACATTAAATGTAAAATTAAATTCTATTTTTTTCACATGTTAAGGCAGAGTGGTGGCTCTGAGGGTAGGGATCTGTAGCAGCAATCGGAAGGTTGCTGGTTGGAATCCCATAAACGCCAGAGGTGACTCTACTCCGTTGGGCTCTTAGGTCCTTAACCTGTAATTGCTTCATTCTGTGTGTGTTGTTAATTTGCATCCAGCCCTGCAAGCAGGTCCTCCGACTTACAAGGAAATCTTTGGAGTTGGTGGCAGGATGGGCACTCCAGGCACCGGAAAAAAAAATCTCACCCTGTTCCAGTGTGGTGCTGAAGTGTTACCCGCCGCACTCGGGTCCTAATCCAGGTGGTTTGTTGTGTGGCGGGTGTGGCAATGCATTATAAGCACATACTCTCATCCTCTTTCTCTTTCATATGTAAATAGTTCTATCATAACCGGGGTAAATGAATTTGATTTTCACATGCAGTGTAAAAAGTGGGATTTGAAGCCATAGCCCTTATGTCCAACTCCTAAACCTGATCTGTGGCAGATTAACCAATCAACCTTTTACTTTATTTACTTCCCTACCAATGGGAAACACTCAATAAATCAGGAAAGGAAAAATAGAGGAATATAAGAAGAGGAGCATATCGGGGGAACAAAAGTGCAGAAGCGTGGAAACAGCAACAGCAAAGACTCCTTGAAATGAGAATAAGGCAGAAGAAGAGAAAGTGGCGCCGGAGGCTAAGAGATGTCACATATCCAAAGTGTGCTTCTTTGTGTAATGAGTCGGAAATGCAAAAGCTGGGAATAGTTGAGGAGAAGCAATTCCTATTCACAAAACACTATAAGCTAAAATCCACAATACAGGCAGAGGGGCTAAACTAAGAAATTACAAAATGTTGCAGTAAAAATCTTCTCTTTTCTTTGGTAAATGGGAGCCCTCTGTTCCAGAGCTTTTATTCCCTTCACCTTTACAGTTTCTGCTGGATCGGTTCGGTTTACTCTTAATTGTTTAGAAGGGTTCTCCTTCCAGGTGCAGGTCAGAAGCCTTTGCCCATCACAGAGACCAAGGGGCTGCTGCTGCAAGCCCGTGGACACCCCCATCCACCCGCCACCTCCCCACCTTATGCCAGTTCCTGACGCCATATGCTGTCGTATTCTTCACAGATCTCTGAATGGTTAGTTACAGTCGCTCCCCTACTTGCTCAGGAGCGACCTCAATCTGTCTCTCTCAATCTTTATCATCATGCTGAACAGACACAAGTTGCTTTTTTTCTTTCTTAATGTCGCGATGCTCTTGTACATCTCTGACGTCTGACTGTTACACCATCAGGTGCTAGGAGTTGGGTGTTGCATTCATCAGTGATACTTCTCAGATTATGTTTACCTTTAACTAAAATTCTTCATCTAGCACGGGTGAATATGAGGTTTGTGTCCGCTGGCAGATATGCCCTTTGCATTAACATCAGCTCCTCAAATTCTACAATGGTGACAACGGAATCCCACAATGCTTTGCAGCTTCTGTGTCAAATTGATCAAACAGAGTGATATGATTAATTAGAGACTTCAGAAAATGCCAACATAGACAGAAATGTCTGGGCACAAAGTGATCAGCTTTAGAAAATACTGATCTGCAAGCAACAAATACTCAAAAGTGTGAAACAAGCTCAGACGGCACTGCGCTAGAGTGAGTGCTCAGGCATGAGTGCCTTTGTGTGCCTCCACATTGGTGCTTATTTTTAAAAATCTGGTAAAACTTTTTGTCTATGGGGGATGAATGAAAGCTTTAGATTCGTCAGAAATTTCAACCTCAAATGTTTCGATGGATCTCAACATTTTAGGTTCCCCTGATAAACATCGATATCTTGATGATGGCCGTGTGTCACAGTTTCTTGTGGACAGTTTAGAGCTCAAATGGCTAGACGGAAAAATACCAAACTTCAAACTTAAGCCTGTTATGAGATGACGATTAGTTTTTGATCCAAATTGTGCAAGAGAATTAGGCACTCTAGGGAAATCCTCAAATACTGTAATTCTGCAATTAATTATGAATTCTTCTTGTCAATTGCTATTGTAATGACCTATTGTTATGATCAGAAAGATCAGCATCAGAGGGCTAAATAATTACTGAAATGTTATAGAATAGTTTGGGTAACTTGGTTCCATGGGTAACTTGCACTTGGTGCAAAGCTAACTCTCCTGACGCTCATGTCTGTGGCCAGCAGTGTTGTCTCTTCAAGGATTTTTCTGACAATGTTCACATGTGCAGTGTGTTCGAACATCTATGTCGTTTTGGTCATTTTAATGTGGACAGAGATGATACTTTCAGAAACGATGTGAAAATACTAGTGTGGACGCAGATCGCTTTAGTTTACCCAAACCCAGCACTTTGGGATTTTTAGCATAGGAAGTAACCACCAGCTTTCCTCTCAATTTCTCCCCCTTCCCTCAACTTTTGCTTCTGCTGTTGTGGAAACGCATCCATTTTGTAGACTTTATGAAACAAAAATGCAAGCTTTGACACAACCCGAAGTTCATGGAGGGATTGCTTCAACGTGATTGGGACTGCACAAATTCAAGAGGGAAGTGGTGCATATTGTGGTGTGCAGTGCATCATGGAGTCGGGTTTTGGAATCCTCTTTATTTTCTTCAGAACCATTTTGGTACCGTTATTGAGGTCCAAATGCTGGTATCGATAGCAAAGTCAAAACTTTAGTACGGATCCAATACTAGAATAATGTGTGCTGATGGGGCTTCTGACTTTGAGTCTGCTTAGCAAGCTTTTTATACCCACGCATTTCGTTGACCCATACTTATGTTTGAATGAGGGCCTAATTTAGCAAATTCAGTGAGCTGTCTGCAGGTTTAACTGACCACTGCTATGCTATATCATCCCTGATGGAGGATCTCAGGAATCGTGAGAAAGAGGGGTCCTTTCATCGGATTGGCTGGCCCAGCGCTGTTTCAGCCGTGGAATGGCCAAATGGGGGAGGCCGCTTGATGGATAAAGTCTCCAGGACTCTAAATATATCCAAATCTTATTATGTGATATCATCTACTGTTAAATTCTGCTCCGTACTTGTAAATTTTTTATTTTTATACTGTATTGAGGATTTGTTCTGTTCTGTGTATTGTATTGTATTGAACCCCTTCTTTTGACACCCACTGCACGCCCAACCTACCTGGAAAGGGGTCTCTCTTTGAACCGCCTTTCCCAAGGTTTCTTCCATTTTTCCCTACAAGGTTTTTTTGGGAGTTTTTCCTTGTCTTCTTAGAGAATCAAGGCTGGTAGGCTGTCAAGAGGCAGGGCCTGTTAAAGCCCATTGCGGAACTTCTTGTGTGATTTTTTTTTTGTTCTTTATTTCGCCTTATACAATTTCTTGTATTAGGAATTTGTTAGTTTTCGCATACCCCTTGGGGTCAGAGTGCAGGGTCAGCCATTGTACAGCTCCCCTGGAGCAATTGAAGGTTAAGGGCCTTGCTCAAGGGCCCAGCAGAGAAGGCTCTCTTTTGGCAGTGACAGGGATTCGAACCGGCAACCTTTGGGATACCAGCGCAGATCCTTAGCCTCAGAGCCACCACTCCACCCTATACAAAAATAAAATTGTATTGTACTGTATTGTATTGTATGTATAGATTAGGCCAGGGGTGCCCAACTCCAGTCCTGGAGGGCCGCAGTGGCTGCAGGTTTCCATTCTAACCCTTTTCTTAATTAGTGACCTGTTTTTGCTGCTAATTAACTTATTTTGAATTCGTTTTATTTGACTTGCTCTTGAAGACTCAGACCCCTCAGTTGTTTCTTTTTCCTTTATTAGCAGCCAAACAATAATGAGATGCAGAATGAGCCAAAACAGGACCAGCAAACTGTGACCATCATACAATATCGGGAAATAAAGAAAGGTGAAGGTCTCAGGAATGCTGATCTGCTCTTAGAAAAGAGAAAATCCACGATTTCAGAATTGTCTGCTATTTCACAATGAGAGCAGCAACAAGCCATGGAATTAAAAAACGAGTTTACTTAACAACAAGACTCAGCGCCTCATTAAGCAACTGGTTGGAGTGAAATTGGTTTGAGTTTGAGGCCCTCACTTAGTTGGTCTTCTGTTGGCTCACTCACTTTACATTTCACTTCTGTTTGGGTGCCATTTAAGGAAAGAAATGAAGCAATTCAAAGGAAACATTTCTTAAAAACCAAGTCAATTAAAATTAATTCAAAAGAAGTTAATTAGCAGCAAAAACAGATCACTAATTTAAGAAAAAAGGGCTAGAATGAAAACCTACAGCCACTGTGGCCCTCCAGGACTGGACTTGGGCACCCCTGGTCTATCACATTGTAACAGTGTACCTGCTCCAATCATGAACCTTCATTTATAGCTCTTACTGCTGTTTGTTACCATTGCCTGAAAATATGTTTTGAGTTTCTTTAGTTAAAATATTGTATGTATGCTAAACTTTAGGAAGATGAGCCATGCTCACAGATCACAATATCACATGGTTATTTTCAATTCTAGTTACAGTGGTGAACTATATTTCCCAAGAAACAAGGAGTTCTTTGTGAGCTAATGAAACAGGAGATGTGGTTGGGGTGGTCAAAGGAAACAGAGAATGGAGATGAATGCACAATTTCAGCTGAAAACAAATAAAACATATGGTACAACAAAGCTAAATTGTTGAAACATGCCAAGTCAACTAGACAGGACACGGCCTTCACACATTCCTCATAAAATCTGTCCTCAGCAGATGGAAGAGAAACTTTTACTATAGAGAGTTATCTGTTCACCCCTGAGATTTCTTGTTTTTCTGTGTCAAATGTATGCGACTCCTAGTATGGGGATACATGACACTCAAGTCCCTAGCATGGCGGTCTGGACCTGTAATCCCATGTATTATTATTGCAAGGCATATGGCACATCCTGAAGGCAAGGCCCAGTTGAAGTCTGATTCTTGACCGTTGGCGAGACCAGCATGGCTGGTAATTTTAACTGGCCATGCGTACCCTGGCTTGTTCTTATTTAGGTACTAGCAAAATACCCGCGCTTCGCAGCGGAGAAGTAGTGTGTTAAAGAGGTTATGAAAAAGAAAAGGAAACATTTTAAAAATAACATAACATGATTGTCAATGTAATTGTGTTGTCATTGTTATGAGTGTTGCTGTCATATATATATATAATATACACACACACACATATAAACATATATATACATATACATATATATACATATCTACATATATATATACATATACACATCCACATATATATACATATATATATACACATATCAACATATATATATACACACACACACACACACACACACACACACACATATATATATATATATATATATATATATATATATATACACACACACACACACATATATATATACACATACAGATATATATATATAAATATAGGAAAATACCTGCGCTTCGCAGCGGAGAAGTAGTGTGTTAAAGAGGTTATGAAAAAAAAAAAAGGAAACATTTTAAAAATAACGTAACATGATTGTCAATGTAATTGTGTTGTCATTGCTTTGAGTGTTGCTGTCTTTTATATATATAATATACACACACACACACACATAAACATATATATACATATACATATATATATATACATATCTACATATACATACGTATATACACATACACATCCACATAAACATATATATACATATACAAATTTACATATCTACATATATATATATAGACATACATATATACATACATACATTCACATATATATATATATATATATATATATATATATATATATATATATATATATATATATACTGTATATATACATATCTACTTAGTGGCTCCTGTATTTAGGATATAGCAGGTTGGATAATGGACGGATGGACATTTGTATGCATAGCCCCATTTGCCCGTTTTCGTTTTTTTTCTTTCTTCAGTAATATTTCAGCAAACCCGGAGCTTGTCAGTTCAAATCCTGGTACTGACACCACTGTGTGACCCTGAGGAAGTCACTTCACCTGCCTGTGCTGCAAAAAACAAAAGTAATGTAACAAATTGTACCTCAGATGTTGCAAGTTGCTGGAATAAAGGCATAAGTAAAATAGATAAATATGTATTATACACATAGGAACTATTCATTTATTTTCAGTTAAGTCATCTGCAGCAAACTTTTATAAATGAGGGTTTCTGATTTTTAGATAGTGCAAACTGTTTCTTCTTTATTGACGTTTTCTCTTGGAGAGCTTTTTTCATTTCATTGAAAATTAAAGCAGCAGCTGCCAAAATATGTAGCTTTCTTATTAATTTTTCAACATTGTGTAAAATAAAAGTATAAAGTAACATAAAAGGTTTAAATACTGGCTATTCTTTTACACTAAAATATTACTACAGAGATAGAAAAAAAGTAAAATGGATATGTTCTTTTTCTTTAAGGAGATTAAATATTACTGAAGAAAGAAAAAAAAAAATTAAACAGCCAAATGGGGCTATGCATATGAACTTAAAAGGTTTAAATAAAACAGAAATATATATTTTATTTTTACTTGCTTAACTTGTGGAGGGTGTATCCTGTAGCAAAGCCCTAACTTTTTTCGTGAAAGCCCGTTTCAGTCAATAAGTCTTAAAAAAACGTGTAAAGATATTGACAATAAGCTAAGTCATCTGCAGCAAAGTTTTATAAATGAGGGTTTCTCCTTTTTAGACAATAAGCTACGCAAACCCAGGAAGACATGGAATCGTTTAAATCAAGTATCATTACATCTTCCTTTCTTAAAGAGAAGTAAGGCAGAACTTATAAGCTTACATATTTATATATAGACATACATATATATATATATATATATATATATATATCTATATCTGAAGCCGTGCAAGCACACTCTTAAGAATGCAACGTATAGTTGTACAGAAGAAAAGCAATCTTGCCTCAAATGCATGGCAACCTTTTGTAGGTCTATGAAGTTAATTTAAACTTTAGGTTTAAACGGTGCTTTCTTTCCGAAGTACCTGCACTCATGAATATGTCTGTATGTGTCAGTCGGTCCAATCCACGCGCTTCGCACCGGCGAAGTACCGCTTTTAAATTTTTATTAAGAAGAAAATAAAACGTTTTTAAATTGAGGGAAAATATACTAATAACAGTTTGTTAAGGATCAGTTTTTTTGTGAAGCTGCCTTTATTCGAGTGATCACTTCGACCTGACTTGGTGGCCAAGTGTAAGCGTTACCTGGAAGTAACCACCCATACAATCAGATTGTGAATCAGACTACGAATGCCGTGAATGTAATTACACACTCACTGCACTTGCTTACGGTAATCGAACCTCGGACGTCAGCGCTAGAGGGGCTTAGCAGCGGTGAAGTATTGCTTTTAAATTTTAATTAAGAACAAAAGAAAACCTCAGAGGTTCGATTCCCGTAAGGGAGTGAAGTGAGTGGCCGGTTACCTACCAGGTAACGCTTATGGTCGGACAGCAAGTGACGTAACATCAGCCACGGTGCCTTCAGTTGTGAGAAGCAGATCATAGAATGATTGAAAATAGTTTTGCATTTACCTTTTTAGTAAAAGGCGAGCTTTTAAGCCTGAGAAATCACCCCGTAAATGCACACGTTTAATTGCACATGTGTTAATATGTATGGTTACACAGTATTAAAAGACAGTGAAGAACGTGATTTACCTTTGTTCCCGCGTTTGATAAAAGGCGAGCTTTTAAGCCTGAGAAATCACCCCGTAAATGCACACGTTTAATTGCACATGTGTTAATATGTATGCTTACACAGTATTAAAAGACAGTCAAAAATTAACGTCATTTACCTTCGTTCCCGCGTTTGACTCGTGCTGTAAATCTCTTCCTTGTTTTTAGTTCACGTGATTACATAGGAGGCGTGATGACGCGATACGTGACTCCGCCTCCTCCATTACAGTATATGGACAAAAAATATGTTCCAGTTATGACCATTACGCGTAGAATTTCGAAATGAAACCTGCCTAACTTTTGTAAGTAAGCTGTAAGGAATGAGCCTGCCAAATTTCAGCCTTCCACCTACACGGGAAGTTCGAGAATTAGTGATGAGTGAGTCAGTCAGTCAGTCAATCAGTCAGTGAGGGCTTTGCCTTTTATTAATATGTATAGATAAAGTGTGTGGTCCTCCCGTAGTAGTCTGACACACAGTATCCATATGGCCTAGTGTCAAACCGCTAAAACACACATTGAATTTAGCTGAAAAGCTTTGTGAACAGATCACGTAAACTCCTGTTCTGTGTGCTTCTCGTGTTTGCAGACATTATGTTTAAGCCACCAGTTCCAGTTTTTATAGCTACTGAACTAAAGCCACAGTGCTAACGAAAGGCACTTTGGGATGGCATTTATTATATTGTACAGAAGATTGTTTTTTTTTTTTGCCTTAGCCCAAGGTTGTCAGATGTCAGATGCATGAGGGCAAACAAACAAACTTTAAAGCTGATGTCACATTACGTGACTTTTAGTCATTGGATATGTCAGACTTGCTGACTGCAGTTGCTGATCTCATCACTGGACCATGTCAATTTAATGACTGAAAATTGCTGGCTATGTCATATTTACTATGTTCTGACACTGAAGCACAGTCGGGCTCGTCCCTTCTCTGTGATAGCCAATAGCATGCTGCCTGTTTGAAGTGTTAACCTCCATTTCATTAACCCTAAGCGTGACTCAGGCTTGGAATTTCTTGTAATTACGGTAAACCCCGAGTCAGACTCAAGGTGGCGTGTAATGATCTGTTTTACAGTGTAAAGCCTGAGAAACTTTCCTGACAGTATTCTGCTGGCATCTTGTGGATGAAAGAACATTATGCAGCAAAAAATCATTAACATTTCTATGTGTTTTGCCACTCTAAGGTAACACATTGTAGCAAGAAGGTTATTAGTGCCAATGCAATTTGTGAAATTTATTTCAAAGATTTGTAATTCAGCTGACAGAGAGACAGACAGACTACTAGAGAGATGGACAAATGACAGCTGTAAGTCAGGTTAGGGAGAGGGGCAGAAAACATGTGAAAGACACACAACCAGGTTATTTAAAAACAAGTGCTGTTTGTGCAGAGTCTGTGATAAATGATGAGAACAGGTGAAGGTGTTAATAACCAGCCAGTTCTTCAGGTAGTTGCCCATATCTGACATGAATTCTATGAATATGTAATCATGTGAATGTTTAAAATGATGAGGATCCAGCATGATGTCAGAAGTGTCTTCACTATGTCGTCGACATTCCCTGCTGGATGGGACATATGTGTGTTAGCATTCTCCCACTTGGCTGTGATGTTCCTTGGCTTCTTTCCAGCTTGAAAATGTATGTATACAGGATTACGCATTATATTCTGGGAATGAATGTTATCTTTTAAAACAAGTTAAGTACTACAGTATATCTCTTTTTGTACCATAATTCTCTCTTGTAATTATTTTCTGCCATGGGTACAAAAGGGATGGTATTGGTTCTAGTCAGATCTGCATCAAGAAACACATCCCAGGGGAGAAAGAACGCCCACTGCTGCATACACTCTTTAATATTGAAACTGAAACTGAACCATTACTTAGTTAGTTAGTTGACTCAAGCAATAGTGATGACAAGGTGAATTGACACAGATAGAGAAACCGATGCATATGGCACTTTATGAACTGCCGGTGAGTTCAGTCCTGTCAAGGTTCACCATGGTACAAGTAGCTTCCTTGCAAAAGTTGTGTAATGTGATATGGACTTAACTCAGGATCAAAGTGAACCCCGAAACATTAAAAATTAATACAGAAAGGAATGTAAAACATGAAGTGCTTCTGTACACTTCATTACTATATATGATCATGAAAACAACAGTGACAAGCAACATCAGGGAAGGGGGGAACCCTTCTTATAGGTGTTATGATCTCCATTTTTCATAAATCATGAATGCCTTTTCTAATTGCATTCTTTGTATTTTGTATATGGAATACAGGGTTTTGACACACACAGATTTTTAATATTTGGTCAGAAGTGTTGTATCTGGGATATTTAGAAAGTGCATACAGGTCAAATCCTGTTATAGCGAATACAAAATGAAATTTTCGAGTAACAAAATTTTCAGAATAACATAATTTTTGTTAGACAGGTCAAACATTCATGCAACATCAAGTTAAACAGATTTAATTTTAATGAAATGTAAATTTCAGTATAATGAAAGTTTTTTTGACCAAAAATGGCCATCAAAGATAATAATGTGATGCAAAAAATCATGTGTATTAGCGCTGACAATAGCAGCAGATATGTTATGGTTACAAGGAGGGGAAATGTCATATAGGGGGGCTTCACATGACACACTAGGGACCTTGGAGGAATCAAGGCTGACAACCACTTGTTTAAAAGTCTCTATTGCATAAATTCTTGTAAGGATTTCTTAGTATTACAACTTCGCTTTTTTCTTCTCCTCTGCCTCACATCCTCTCCTTAACTCAACTACTGATTTTGTTCATTATGATATACATACAGCATATCTTCAGTGAGGCAGTTCCATACCTTTGGCACTTCAGAGGAGAGGTTAGGAGCACACGTTGATATAGTGCATTGCCGCACATGACACATTGACACATAACAAACCAACTCAGGATCTGAGTGCAGCCTGCGACGGGTGACACCTCGGCACCACACTAGTTCAGATGGAGTTGAGCCAGTGTGAGGTTTTTATGGTGGCTGGAGTGCCAATTCTGCCACCAACCCACAGGTTTTTCGGCCCACATGCTGGATGCAGATTAACGTCATACCCAGTCAGTTTTGGCGTTTATGGGATTTGAACTGGCAACCTAGTTCATATCTAATTTATGTAACAAGCTCAATGGAATTTTAATGGAAGTTAATCTTTTAGTTAAAACACGCAACATTAAATAACTGGGAAGCAGAAATATTGGTTAAGTCAATCATCAAATGTGAACAACTTTAAAAATACAGAACAGCCCCTTTCTAATGTTTTTTTAAATTTTTTTAGTATTACTATACATTTTCCTTTTGTGTCTCACAGACAAAAGCAAGCAACGGGGATAATTAGCATAAGAATTTAAATGTGATATATTATTAATTCCTGTCATATTCAATAAAGAGTGTTGTCGTTAATCTTTTACCGCTTTGCAACACATTTCTGATTCATTTAAACAACAGTGTAAGTAAGAATGCAGCAACATTAAATATGCTACAAAGTCGTGTCACTGACAAACAAGGCGGTAATGATCGATATCATTTAATTGTTATTTATTTTCAATGAATATCTTATGTCATAATGCTTTACTACTTAGTAATGAATATGTAAGATTAATTTAAAGGAAAATTCAGCAACATCAGATGTACAGTGATCCCTCGCTATATCGCGCTTCGTCTTTCGCGGCTTCACTCCATCGCGGATTTTAATATGTAAGCATATTTAAATATATATCGCGGATTTTTTGCTGGTTCGCGGATTTCTGCAGACAATGGGTCTTTTAATTTCTGGTACATGCTTCCTCAGTTGGTTTGCCCAGTTGATTTCATACAAGGGACGCTATTGGCAGATGGCTGAGAAGCTACCTAACTTACTTTTCTCTCTCTCTCTCTCTTGCGCTGACTTTCTCTGATCCTGACGTAGGGGGATTGAGCAGGGGGGCTGTTCGCACACCTAGACTATACGGACGCTCGTCTAAAAATGCTGAAAGATTATCTTCACATTGCTACCTTCTGTGCAGCTGCTTCCTGAAGCGACATGCTGCACGGTGCTTCGCATACTTAAAAGCTCGAAGGGCACGTATTGATTTTTGATTGAAAAACAAACTCTGTCTCTCTCTCTCTCTCTTTCTCTGCTCCTGACGGAGGGGGTGTGAGCTGCCGCCTTCAACAGCTTTGTGCCGCGGTGCTTCACATACTTAAAAGCCAAACAGCCCTATTGATTTGTTTGCTTTCCTCTGTTTCCTTTGAAGAGGAAGATATGTTTGCATTCTTTTAATTGTGAGACGGAACTGTGATCTCTGTCTTGTCATGGAGCACAGTTTAAACTTTTGAAAAAGAGACAAATGTTTGTTTGCAGTGTTTGAATAACGTTCCTGTCTCTCTACAACCTCCTGTGTTTCTGCGCAAATCTGTGACCCAAGCATGACAATATAAAAATAACCATATAAACATATGGTTTCTACTTCGCGGATTTTCTTATTTCACGGGTGGCTCTGGAACGCAACCCCCGCGATGGAGGAGGGATTACTGTATTACCAAAAATCCCCAAAACCATACTTTAAGGTTTTGTTTCTTATTGATGTGTTTATTTCATGAGCTCTCAGTCCACAACATTGCACTAAGCTTCATCGTTAGCCTGGTGCGGAGCAGACATGGCACTTAGCTCCCTTGGTTACCAAGCGTGATTTGCCCTAATCCTCTGTGGTGGAACCGATGCCGGCTCAGATTTAAGCAAGGCTTACTTGCTAAGCTCACTTTATGGAATACCCTCCAGAGGATCATCCACCGCTGGCACTGTACTACGTAGCCTGGTCTTGGTTCCGTGCTACTATAGTACTGTACACTGCCATGGTCCCAAGATGTCACTCTTTTTTACTTTATAATCAAGAAGCAACCACAATAGTTTCAACACTGTTTTCATTTTTTTTAATTTTGTGAATCTATTTTTGCTACTTGCAATATCTCAGCTTCTGTTGGCTATTTATCGTTAACAAATATTTTGCTTTTTTTCCGCTCACAAAAGTCAGTGTAGTAGGTAATATGTAAAATATTTAATGTTCACAATGCTGGAGCCAATCAGAGAAGAAAGGCAATAAAAAAAAAAAGGAACCACCTTAACATGAAAATGTAATTATTGTTATATCAAAGATATAGTCTTAAACTATCTGGGATAGGTGAGGTTAACCATGAACAAAATGGAGATGGTTGATATGAAGGACACAGTTTATAGGCAAAGATGGAGCAAAAATCTAATGAAGACTAGCCCTTGTCTTGGATTTATAAATATAGAAGTGTGAAAGAATTTGATTTGAAAGAAATATGGTGACAAGACTGCTGAAACTGAATGCCAATAGAAGAATACGCTACACAATCACAACCTTATGGATGGAGAAATAGAGGAGACTGGAATGATAAATAGTAAATGACTGGTGGCAATAAAATGCTCAACTGTCTCAAGATCCTGACAGCAATATTTAAAGAAGGTGGCAGGAAGGCTCACCATAACGGCCTAGAACGTGAAAATGATAAAACGGAAATGCCAGCTTGGTGCTGCTTGAAAACTTGTCACAGTTTCAATAAGACACACTTCAGAAAGTTCTAGTGGCAAAAAAGTGACAGCGGTTTCACTGCACTTTGGCTTGACAATGTACAAATTAAATTGAGCACAACTTATGACAGCAGATGTTAAACGGAGTCATGGTGGACCAATGAGGGAAGCTGAATGACAACAGGAGACATCAAGAACAAGAGAATCCAATCAGTGTTTAAATGGATGCATCATTCAAAGAATCAGAAGGTGGGGTGTTGGTGAAGTACAATAAGTGAGAAGGTCACACGCCTTTCAGACATTCACACAGAGGGAATTAAGTTTCAGCATCAGAATAGAAGTTGACAACTCTTGAAAATGGGATACAATGGCTGAAAGTGTTAAAAAAGCAATTTGAGACTTACTGAAAACGTGGCCCTGGTGTGCACTAAAAGAAGAATGTAAAGTGAAAGAAGACCTTGGGGTAGAACAAGGAATAGACCAAAAGGAATATCTGAAAACAATGCCGAGATTTTTAAGCAGAGTGGCGTATGTGTCGCTGCCTCACATCTGTAGGATACTCCGTTCAAGTCCTGACTTTCTTTGTCCACTGTCTGTGTTTGAATACTTTGTCTGCATATTTGGGTCACAAAGGTGTGCAGGTTACATTCACGGGAAACTCTGAATTGGCCCTGTGTGAGTAAGTAGGTCCCTGCATTGTACTGGGTTGAACAAATATTGAAAAAGTGACAAGAGTATAATACCAGGAAAAATAATATTATCAAGTCATAATAGTTTCAAACTCGCCCAATCATGTCCTTTAAAAAATAACATACATGTCATGTCATTTTCAAACCTGCTTTATACAGGGCTGATGAGGGGCCTGGGGCCTATCCCAGCTGGCTGAGAGTGCAAGGCAGGAACACACTCTGGAATCATTAGGCTTCCTGTTTATGTCCACACTGATAATTCTGGAAGAAACTTTAACTTTTTAAAAAATCAGCAGATGGATATATGCTGAACTGCAGGATTGTCTAAAATATAACATTGTCAAACCTGCTTTACCCAATTCAGGATAACAAGGGACCACAGCATATCAACTTGTTGATAAGCTTAATTTTACTTTTACTGCTTTGCAAAGAAATCACTATGAAAGCTGACATGTAAATGCTGACTTATGAACTTCATGCTCCCTGTATTCAATATTTGCATACAAAACACAACTAAAATTTTTACGTTCATTGGATCTGGGTGAACAAATGAAAAGCATCAAAGGAAGCCATATTTATATGCACTGCTGTTAGAAGGAAAGGATAATAATATGAAAATGAACAAAGGCTGTAGGTATTAGATATTGCCAGAAGCAAGCATACCACCATGTTGGCACAAGGCTGAGAACAGGCTGAACAGAGTCTTTGTTGATAGAGATACCCACATGGGATGTTGCAGAATCAGCCTCTCAAAATGCCAGTGAGGGTGAGGAGACATTACTAGGAGTGTTAATGCCCTGTCGCCCTGGGGAGCATCCTGAAAGAAACCTTTGAGAATATGTGGATAATGGCACCCTGGAAGTAAGTGTGTGGGATTCTTATGGGATGGGGCAGTGCAGATGACAGGGTCAGCTGGACTCAGGTGTCTGCATGCTGGCAATGTGAAACTAACCACGATGCCAGTCTTTAGCTATGATGGGTGGGAAGGTATGTCCTATTTAACAGAACAGGGAGATGGAAAATAGCCCTGAAGACACCTTTCTTTTAAAGCTGTTTAGACTAGAGCCCCAACAGCCATACTGATCTGGGGACCATACAACCAACTGTACAGGGCTGTCCCTGACCGTGAAGATAATTTAGAAGATTACATCAGGATGTAATTTACATACTGCTTCTCGATAGCGTCAAAGTGAATTGAAGATAAGAGAGGACACCTGGATGACGGTTCAAATGGTAGCCAGAATCTTGAAAGACACTGGAGGTAAAAGAGAGACAACATTTGTGGATTTATCCCAGTGTGGTAGCAAGTGTTTTTGCTATTTTACATTTACATTTTTCTGCTGTGTTTCTATGCTTTTTAATATTTGAAATTTCTTGGTATTATTCTAGGTGTTCATAAACACCAACAGGTGCTGCCATGTTGAAGATGTGTAGATAGATAGATAGATAGATAGATAGATAGATAGATAGATAGATAGATAGATAGATAGATAGATAGATAGATAGATAGATAGATAGATAGATAGATAGATAGATAGATAGATAGATAGATAGATAGATAGATAGATAGATAGATAGATAGATAGATAGATAGATAGATAGATAGATAGATAGATAGATAGATAGATAGATAGATAGATAGATAGATAGATAGATAGATACTTTATTATCTCCTGGTGGTAACTTTGGTTTTACAAGTCACATTTGCACAACCCTACATATCACCAAAAATAATTTTTCAAGGCTAGTATATTCTGCTGTAAAGGAAGCTGCTTTCTGCTTCTTTACAATATTCATGTATTTAAAGGGTACGTTTGGTATTTTTCGTTCACAACCATGGTATATATCAATTTTCCACACGAAATTGTACTTTAAAAGTGAAGCATTTTTAATATATTTCATAAAATACCTAGTCTGTTCTTGCATTGAAGTCATTGAGCATTGTGAACAAATAACTTCAATTTTAAAAGTACCAAACTTATCCTTCAAGCAAATGCAAAGTCTATGCAGCAAGCAGCACATATCACAGCCAGTTCTTATTTATTAGGAGCAGCATTCTGAGAATGAAGTGCTTAGTTTGAAATAAAAACCCCTGGCTTTACAATGCTCTAGACATCAGTGCATGGAAATCTTTATTCAACAAAAAAAGCTCACTTGTCAAGCTTCCCTTGAACTTCAAAGCGATCCTTTTTACACACTCCATGAACTGCCACCACTGAGAAGAAAAACAAAGTCTTTTTTAAATTAATAGCTGAGGTCTTTATTTCAATTTATTGTACAATAAATTGCCACAGATCAAATGTCTGCAGCGATCAGGACAAGACATAAATGTACATTTCTTAAAAATATTTCTTTATACAGTTAAGTAGCAGCTTAAACTCTAAAAACTACTGTTACATCCACAAGTATCATTACTGAACCTCCACCTCACGCCTGTGAGATTACTTACAAGTGAAAGACTTGTACAGCTGAAGCCGACAGCTACTATGTTGTTCACCTTTCACACAATGCATACACACCAACAAAAACCATTAAAAAATTATAAAACATACAGAACTAGGCTTTGCCATTCTTCATTAAATACTTTGCATTAAACCTTGTAACACAGTAAACTGTCCGTTATTTCTTTAAGCATCTTTCAACCAAATTCCCACTCTCTTAAAGAATCAGTTTATTTTTACAGTATTATTGGAAAAAGTTTTAGAAAAGTAAAAAAATCACAATTTTCTTTTGTATTTGAGCTATGGAGTCAGCCACATTCTGTACCCACACTTCTAATATTGACCCGCAGGTTGAAAAGAGCAGCACCTGGGAAAGCAACAGAATCTGGGATTCCAGAATTTTGCAGCTGAACGCAATGTCTAAATCAAAAAGTATGACAAATAGAAAAGAGTTGTGTAGTTACTGTGTTTATGGTCTGCAGAAAGCAATCATTTTGGTATCTACAGTCACCATAGCTTTTAGTGATTCTGCTGACTAACTGAGGCTAATTTGTAGTGACAAAGGTGCAGAAAAATGGGAATATTAAACCTTTTATTGGAAAGGAACCAAATTTCAGTGAACTAAAGCTGTAAACTCCTGACCTACTCAACTGTTAGTGCCAGCCACATGGGATCTTCAAATTACTTCTGAGGACATCGTCTGAAGTGTTACATGAACATATCCAACCACTCAAGAGAGGTTCACCTGAAATGAAATCAAATGAAGAAAAGTATCCTTATTGCATGTCTAACTAAACTAGATAGTAGAAATTGTAAATTTCAATGGTAATTTCACATGTTCACCACTTCATGTGCATAAGAGTCATCACTGTTGCTGAGGGTAGTGACAAATTTAAGACTCAGCAAATGAGAAAAAAATCATGTACAGATATAAGCATGTTATTTCTAAACTATCTATCCTTTTAAGCCTGCTGGCAGCTGTTCTTTATAAAGCCCCCATAATTCTAATACAAAGCTTTATTTAAACATTTTAAGAAGCAATCAGTTAATTTATTTTTTCAGGTAACCTCTAACTGGAAGTTCACCCATGGTTGAATATGTAAACACTGCAGCACAAATATGTTAAAAAAAAGCAATAACCATACTTATATTTAAATAAATAATTGCTACATTAAATTTTCAATAAATAGGAACTGAAGGCCACTTCTTTGAAAGAGCTATTAGAATGAAAAATCATTATTTCTAAAATCTGGCTCATTACAGTAACACTGATGGAATACACTTAAAAATACAGGTATTTTAATTACACGGTAATTAATTTATACATAAGGTGAAATCATTATATACATCACATATGAATACATTGCTAAAAATCATATTCTTGATGGTGAATCTGTATGATTTCTATTAACAGTAGTTAATGTCTGTGGACATGCACTGAATTTTGACGTGAATCTACCCTGGCACACCAGGAGTTTGTAGTTCACTTCTTGCCTCAAGGTCTCTGACAGTCTGCTAAGAATTACAAAGACATAAGAACCCATGTTTGCAGCAATAGGAGAAATGAGTTCTTAACCAGTTTCAGCATTCCCCCCTTCCATTTATGAAGCCTCAAATTCAGAAAGTTTAAGGATGGCCATTCCTTCAGCTCTGATTTTCCAAGGCACCCTGAGTGCAAATTTAACATTAGTGCAGCCAATCAGATGAAATGTGATCTGGCAGTACTACATTTTATATATATATATATATATATATATATATATATATATATATATATATATATATATATATATATATTATATGCTGCCTTCAGGCAAACAAAAAAAGGCAGTACACAATGTAATGATAGTGACACAGCTGTGTTCTGTGACTAAAAGTTAAGTCAAATACAAAATATGGTTCCACCTCCTGAAAAGAAGTATTGTGAATTCCTCTAGACCCTCAATGTACTTATTTGTTTGGCACATTAAAGCAACACCGAACATTTAATCTATTGTATTTGTTTATGGTTAGGTTAAAAATAGAATTTGTACTTAAATGCAATGTATGCTTAAGAGTGCTTTCCAAACAGTGCAGACGATTTATCATGACGGACCAGAATTAACCTGGAGTTGTGGCTTTAAGACTTCAGTTTGCACAAAAGTTCCTGTCAAAGCTAAGTACATGAAAAAAATTGCAATAAAAAAGCTATCCCTGAGCAATAGCAAGGAAATAAACAACCACTAACTTCTCCCAAGTTTACACTTGCTAACAATCCAAATCACATATATTTTCAACATAGTTTTATTTCACCACAAATTAAGTACAACCTGGAAACAGCACAATAAACATCTAAAACAAACAGTACTTATCAGACCATCATAAAGACTCAAATGTTCTGTATTGCTTTTAATGGCACAATCACAAGTTTTAAAAAAGGAATCTGCTTCTCCAGGTAAACCAGGAATGTTTTTTCTTCATTCACATACACACACATACACAAATATAATCAAAATATCCTGTTTTTTAATTACAGTGTCAACTGAGTCCACACAATTGCAGATGTTCACACTGACCTGTTTATAATGGACACCACATTAACAGATGTTTCAGAGTACTATCAATACTATCTAAATAGCCAGTATTAATATGCGGATCAGTGAAGTATGAGCTGATTTGCAAAACAATGAACATACAGTTAAATTAACATAACATAGCTAACTGATCTGCAGGCAATAACAAATGCTCAAAGGAAATATGGATGCACTAGTACACATTTTCATCTTAACTAGTGCTCAGCTCTCAAAGATAAAAAAGAGGAGAAGATCCAGTCTTTTAATTAGAACTTGATTATAATGTTCCAAGGCATTTCTACTTTCAATCATAATTCTTGGTTGTTAGCTTGGTTGACAAGCCAATTTTAGACTAACATACTACAGTAACATTCTCTAAAGGGAAAAAATGAAGGCTAGTTCAAAAGTTTTTAAACAGATTACACTTTCAAGGCCAGGTCACAAACCTTGATAATCTGACAGCCTTACTGCCATTCACATTACCTTCTCTTCCCAGTGTATGTAGAATCTGTATAAATTGCCCATTTTTCTCTGGTTGGAAAATAGATGGATGGATGGATGGATTTATTGTAAGTATTTCATCATCTGTGCTACATTAGACTCATGTACTGTTTATTGTGCCTCTCATATACATATATACACAAAAAGATATACACAATGCATGCGTTTCTGTGTGAATGTTGTGTTTAGACATTAACACACAAAGCCTTTCAATTAACCATTTAAATGGCTGATTAAAAATAGGGTTACAGAAAAAGATCTTTACAGTTTTAGATTGTTCCAGCTGCTTAAATATTGAATAGTATTCTATAATTTTCTGCAGATGATCTTAACATTTCAACTGAAACTTTAGCTGGCCACAAAGTGCACACTTACTAGGAGCTTCATATTAAATCGTAATGTAGATAAATATCAGACTAGCACTTCATAGAGTTAGTGGGACAATGTGAGAGGAGAACAGGAGTTTAGGGGAGGCACTCACTGTCTTTGTTACCCCAAACCCCCAGTATGGACCATTCTAAGTGGTATTATTAAGAGGTGAAGAAAAAGCATTGCAAGAGTTAGCGAGTTTAATGCTGCTTCTTGTAAAGGTACATATGTGTCCCCTCAAAAGCCTATTCAGGTAAGACAAAGTTTTTCTGCACATTTTGGAATAGTTTTCTGTTTAAGAAGCTGTAATAAATACTTTTAAAATAGACAGCTTTCATGGTTAACAGTGCATTAATACAGGAATTGCAAAAATGAAAGATACTAAACATGTTTAACTGTGGAAAAAAAGTTACTTAAACTAAATATACAAGGAAGCCTGTTCTCCTGAACCCCAAACATCATGGGACCTGGTATATACTACTAATATGAGCTTTTAAGACCAACATACTGTATAAAACAGGTACAAAAGGCTACACTTTTGATACAAAAGAAACTACTTTAAATATATTGTGTTTACCCTAAGGTTTGTGGGACTAAGTACCACCTTTAATGCCTCCATCCATAGTGGGAAACCAAATTCTAAACTGGCAAATAAAGCCCAAGTTTTATTTTCTTCCCTTTTCAATATTACTGTGATGAAATGCACACCAATTACACTAGAATACAGTTTGTGATTTGATAGAACATGCACAAATAGATCTTTGGTAATCTTATAAATAGATGATTCTAAATAGATGACTTGTCATCTCTAATGGTCCCTGAACGTGATTCAGCAAATATTGTTAACTGAATTGACAATGTTTCAGGTTCTGAATTCCATCCAGGTTGACATATGGTTGGCACTGCAACAATCTTTCTATACACAAAATCTAATAATTGATTTGTTACAAATCACAGTTTCAGTATTCAGATAATGTGAATTAGATGAGAAATCAAGCAGCCCTACTGAAGTGCTTGGCAGCCCAGACTAGGGATGTCAAACTATCTTTTTCAAATGAACTCTTCTAAACATGACTTTTCTTAAGTCTTTACATACAATATATATGTTTTAGCAATGCTATTCATCTTTTTTAACTTCCTTTCTCAAAATTTGACTATGGTCTTTCACTAGGAAGGAAAAACAGCTTTCACTATTCTCTAAGAGTAAAAGTGCAAGTTTGGTGTCCATTCCCCACTCTCTTATGGTGCCATTATAAACAGGCATTTAAATTCTTCAGCCAAAAACAACTTTACACTATAAATCATTCATTTAATTCTGAATTTAAAAGATTTCTTATTTTGATATAAAAAAAATTAAAACTATTCTTATAGCTAATAGAAACAGTACGGAAGCACTGAGATTCTTGAGCTGTACACTCTTCAAGTATGTTAATTTGTCATTTTGTTTCTGTTTTGCATGAATAAGTATGAAGCGCAACAGGATTTCTTAACTGAACTAAAATATGTCACAATATTTACCTGCGACAAAATAAAAAATGTACAGAACATTGGTTATGATACACAGTAGTCTTAAATGTTAGGCCCCATTTTAATAACATGTATGCATCAAAGCTACAACAATTATATAAAGTTACTGCAAAGACTGGCCAGGGAAGCAATTTGTTCCATCAACCAAAAACCACATCCATTTTTTTTCTTTAAATACGGAATGTGCTTGTTTTTCACTTAAAGAAGACAACTCTTTACTGTTGGATCGTGCTTGGCTGCTTTAATACTGGAAGGGAGGACTTCAGTTTCACACCACTTCTAGAAGATACCTTTCTTGCTTGGGAATTTTGTTCTCTTGCTTAATGTGCCCCTTCCAATGCAGTGAAAGAAATCAATGCTACATAAAAGTCCACTCTCCCAGCCTAAAATAACTTCTAAAAATTACTATTGCAAGTTTTTTTCCAAGAAACTGTCTTTTTTATTTTTTAAATGTAAACATTCACTCCAGTTCCTTAAGTTGAAAGAAAATAAAGTGTTCTTGTCTTATTAATGTTCACTTCCTTAATGAAACTCTTCGTAGTGGTATTCCACAGGGTATCATCTTCATCTGACCCCCTCCTTCATGCATTTAAACCTTTGAGACAACCACCTCCCACCCCACCCCAATACTAGCATCATCTAGGAGGTTGGAAGAATCTTTCAAAGTATCCAGATATGGCATCCCAGTTTTTCCATAAAAAGGCAATGAAAATTACTAGGAAGAAAGTGCTAAATGTTCGGTTACGTGTTTTCATTAGGGGAACAACACAGTTGGCCACAGTGGAGACAAAAACCAGTAAGACAGCCATCACAGCCAGCAGTACATTGATTAACTTTCCCAACAAGGTTCGTGCTGTAGCATTCTCCAGACCTTCCAGTTGCACCACCTGTTGCTGCTGCTGCTGCAACTCCATCTTCGAGATACGGGTTTGACAAGCCTCTAGCGCCTCCTGTGGGAATAGAATAAGCAAGTTCAGAAAGCACTTTTGTAACAAAGTCCCCAAAAGTTTGGGGCTGAAGCAAGTGACAAATTAAAACAATATTAATACCAAAACAAAAAAAGCACAATATGATTCAATTTCCACTTGTAATCTAGACAGTTTGAAATTACAAAAGCTAAAGGTGGCATCAAATTATTTAGCTCTTCCACCTAGGTTTCAATGCTACATGTTGACCATTTCACTCAGATACAAATCTGGACACGTGTTCAGTTTCACACTAAATTTAACAATAATGCATCCTTAGTTACTGAAGTGAACAGAAACTATGGTGCAGATTCCAAATGATGAGTAAACCAAAATAACATGGATGGATGGGCCATCTGTGTTTAAACACTCTGTGATTATTAATGAGTTTTTAATCGGTTGTTCTGGTATATGCTGCTTATAAATATTGCTTGACTAACTGCAACCACAATGTAATGGCAGAAGTTAAACATTTGCATTATTTGGCAAAGAGTGTGAAATGTATTACAAAGTACATCAATTTTGTATTCTAAGCTGACAATTCAAGGCAGGAGCATAACAGTGACGCAATGTTTACTGTTGTCGCCTCATAGATCTAGAGTCATGGAATGTGTTTATATGCACTTTAATAACCTGGTAATTCATAGACACCTGGTTTCTAAAATGCCATCTAAAACCTTATTCCAGTAAAAGAAATTGGGTTACTGATTTCTGAGAAACCAGGTTAACAGATGTAGATTTCTCCGTAAGTAATCCGGTTATTTGGCTACGTAACCCATTACCAGGTTACACTTAAGGATTTTGTAGTCTGCACATGTCTGTTGCACTGTATTCGCCAGCATACACGCTTTTAGCAGCCACAGGCTGAAGTGTTCACAAGATAAATTTCCTGAGGCAAATGCTCAGATGATCACATTATTTCTTCTCCTGGTTGAAATAATCTGTCTAAATATTTAAAAAATTGCTAAATTATTTTGATAAGCTAAACATACATTGCTTAGCTCAGCTCTGGACCAGTAGTGTAATACATTAAAAGTAACATGCGTTTTTTGAGACAACCTAATGCAATACATATTTTATTGAAGTTAAAGTACCTACTTTGTTATTATTCCAGCAACACTGAGCATAAGGCATGAAGCACATGTACCATTATGCCACTCATCTGCATGGCTGAATTGTACAGCCAAGCAAAAGAATGTGCTGCATGCAATATGGTAGCAGAAACCTATAAATAAAGTGTCAGTTTTGGTTTACATCTAGTTATTTCCTATAGGTATGTTGAAACAGTGTGATTAGGTGATGCAGCAGTCAGTGTTCATACCATGAATCATTAGTGGCTCAGGTCAAGGATGTAAAATGGGGATGAATGTTCTTTACTTCACAGCACATAAAGGACTAAACATATTAAAAAACACAAGAAAACTATCACAGGTTTCATGTTTGTTTTTGGATTCACGGCAGTCAGTGATGGTGTTTAACTCTCTTTTTGAGAAGCTTAATGATGAAATCTAACTGGTATATCTAGACTTGTTCAACAGTATTTTTAAAATAACAAATCCATCATTATTTTATTAGTATATATTTTATTTTATAAAAGATCCTAAGCAGACAATGTAGGATGTGCCCATACCCCGTAATTACTATTTTTGTTATTTCTATAAGTATAGCAAACCTACCAGATTCCAAGGTAAATCTATAGTAGTGTAATTTGTTACAATTGTTTACATGTATTTTTCACAAGACAATGGGCAAGCTGTATGACTTGATCTGGTTTAAACAGAGGGTCAAACAATCTCAATTTACTTCTCCTATGCATAGCACCTATAATCTTTACACCAAATATTTGTCTTAACTTGTCATTCATCTTCCAATCACTTTGAAACACACCACACATCCAGTGCATCATTCTTGTCTCTGTTCTTTCCAGCTTTGCTTCACATTCTGCCTTTGCTGGTTATTTCTCACCCCCATTGGGCATATTACTCCTCACACAGCTTACATAAGGTTTTCCCTTTACTGCTAGAGAGGCTTTAGCTCCTGGAATTTTTATACCTGTGTGGCCTGGAGTTAGAACAAGAATAAAGCAGAATAAAGTCAACTTAAGGAGGCTCACATCAGAAAGAATACGTGGATTTGAAAATGTAAAAAAAATTGCTCCATTGTCCCCTATAAATTAGATAGCATTGAAAATGTGGAAAATACTTATGTGGAAAATACTTGCAGAATCAATCAATCAATCAATCAATCAATCAATCAATCAATCGTTTCACAATATAAACATAAAAACGTATATTTCAAGAAGCCTATAGTTTTGTATATGTATATATACAAACTGCCAAAAACTCTGGCTGATGATGCAATGCTTTTAAAAATAACCGGTATCCATATTACTAACCGAGAATGGTAAACCGGATGGCATGGACGCAGGTACATGGCAATGGGACCATGAGACATACTGCGCAGGCGCGTACAGCTCAACTAACGGAAATAGCAAATAAAACAACCGCCATATTGTGAGTGGCACTACTGTGGAGTGAAGTTAGGAATAATGTGCTGCTTGGGTTTGTACAAACCGCTGAACGCTTTACACCAAAATTCAAACACAATACAGCTCAATGATACACACACGAGCCCACCTGGATAAGATCAATGAACGCAGGCGCCTACAACGCGCGTCTGAAACTGCGGAAGCAAAGCAGGCATGGGTTCAAAATGAACGAGCTCGACTGACAGATATACAAACACGAGCCTGCCTGGATAAACAACGCGCCCATAGCTAACGACTAACGACACAGCCACACAGAAAAGAGGATTCTGCACTGCACCCCAGAGTCAAACGTAAGACACTACGGGGTCCGCAAAGGTCCACAAAGATAGTACGGAATATATAAGAGCACACCGATCAAAAAAAAAATCAATCGTGTAAAAGCACATAGTACACAGAAATCATGTGCTCTCAGCGCATATAAAGCGTATAAGGACAATACGGAGAATAGAGACCCAAAGGCATTGGAGAGAAAAAAAAAGACAGATAAGAGATTATGAAAGCAGTGGAATTCAAAAGGCTCAAACAAACGATGGCGCGATACACATGCAGACAAAGGTACAGAATATGAAAGCGGTAAAATTCGAAAGTATTGTAGCGTCCCAGCCAGGTTGAGGGCTTTTTGGTTTTAAGTGACTGTTAGGTCCGATTGAGGGAAGGCGGAGTACAGCACCGAGGACTGATAGCGGGGTATTGATTTGATGCGGTAAGGGGGGGCGGGGCGTTGGAGAGGGTGCTAGAAAGTTGTGTTTGGGGTTAGGAAGTCAGCGATTGTTCAAGTAAAACTTTTGTGACACTTTATCATGTCAGTCACTACAGTATCAAAGAAAAGATAGAAACGATTGCATTACCGCAAACAAAAGGTGATTAATCATCAGAACCAGGTGTAATTGAAAAAATACCAGGACAAATTGAGGTCTGAAAAAAAGAGTAGACAACAAAGTCTTTTCGCATTCGCATCATTCAATGGACAAAACGTGGATTTACACAATAATGGACCATATGCTATGAGAATCTGTGGTCCCACAACAGTTAAAGGAATGACAAGTTAAATTTCAGAGGGTGCTAGAAAGTTGTGTTTGGGGTTAGGAAGTCGTCCACAGCATATGTGAATCACCACATCACATTAATACAATAATATGAGTACTCACAGACAAACGCAAGAGGCCTCGGCGTCCCGCCCCACAGTCAAATCTCACAATGTACGGAGTCCCGAGACGTCCACAAACCACAGCATAGTCAAACCCACCACGCCTCACAGCTCAAAAGCAAAGGAGCTCAACTGACGTAAATAAGCGCCTAACGTAAATAAGAAATGAGGCAACGCGCCCATAGGTGACGACACAGACACACAAAAAAGAAGATTCAGCCCCCCGCCCCAGAGTGAAACGTGAAAAAAGCAGATAAGAGATTATGAAAGTGGTGGAATTCGAAAGGCTCCGACAAACGATGGCGCGATACACATGCAGACGAAGGTACAGAATATGAAAGCAGTAAACACCAAAAGTATTGTAGCGTCCCAGCCAGGGTGAGGGCTGTTTGGTTTTACGTGACTGTTAGGTCCGATAGAGGGAGGGCGGAGTACAGCACGGAAGACTGATAGCGGGGTATTGATTGATGCGGTAAGGGGGGGGGCTAGAAAGTTGTGTTTGGGGTTAGGAAGTCGGCGATTGTTCAAGTAAAACAATTATGACACTTTATCATGTCATTCGCTACGGTATCAAAGAAAAGATAGAAAAGACTGCATTACCGCAAACAAAAGGTGATTAATCATCAGAGCCAGGTGTAATTGAAAAAATAGCAGGACAAATCAGGGTCACAAATAAAAGGCAAAGAGTAAACAACAAAGTCTTTTCGCATTTGCATATGGACCATACGCTATGAGAATCTGAAAAAGTCAGATTATTTATTAGAGAAACAGAAACAATATTCACTTACCGGCATTGTCACAATGTGTCTCCAAACAAAATTGTTTTTAATGAAGCTTTAAAGTAAAAGTGCAAATAATGAAATTGAAACAATTCCAAAGAAAAAAAAATGTACATTGTATATCAGATTAGCCAAACACGGGGGTTGGCGAGCGAAGCGAGCAGGGGGCAAAGCCCCCTAATGTGAGACAGAAACTGAAAGTAAAATCTTGTTTTTAATACAGGGAAACAACAGCACAAAACTTGGTGAAAGAGGATATGAAACCACCCTCAATATGACAATCGGGCAATTTAGTGTATAAAATAAATTGAGTTTACAATTATGACAAAAATATTAAGTGATCTTAGATAAGGTCATATGGTTACTAAACACTAGAAGGTGCAACCATCGCCACTTAGGTGAATAGTCTGGATGTCTTGTAGCATAAATACTAGGCTGTTTATAGACTTTGGCCACCAGAATGGGGTTTTTTGCTATGGATCCAGCAGCAAAAAATGGAGCTATACTTACATAAACAATCTTCTCCTTTTACAAATTTGTGTCCATGAAATATACTTTTATCTGTCATTAAGGTAACCTCACATATTTAAAATTAACTCAAGCACATTTCACTTTACTTAAATGAGGTACATGCTAACCTGAATGTCCCTGGCGCGTTCGTATGACTGGTATGCAATCTTTTCTTCCATGCTCGCCAGCTCCTGCTTGAGGTTGATAATCTCATTCTGGTGAAGCTCTGTTAAATCATTCAATTGATCCTCCAGCCTTTCACATCTGTAAAAGAGTACATTTGATGAGAAAGACATGTAACATACTAGTGCCTTGATAGCCTGGCATCTCAATAGTGTTTAAATGAATACATTTAATTCAACAATACTGTATATATTGTGAAAAACTTAAAACATTTGCATGGCTAATGCTAAAATAATGTTTGCCAAGTATTATCCATTTATTCACTTTCTATGACAGGATTGCATGCGGGAAGCCAGCATCCACAATGGATGCACCAAGTGTAAGGACTGTGGACAAGGCACCAATCCATCATATAGCAGCTCACTCATGCAACTCACAATACTCACTAATACTTTTGTCAATTTGGAGATGACAATTAACATAAAATTTATTTATTTGGGAGTTAAGAATAAACCACAGTATTTATATTTCAGCTATTAAAAATATTTTCTTAATAAAAGATTATTACAGTTTTTTTTACAAAAATAAATTAACTGAAAGCTATAAAAGGTGAAATGCAAATTCACAGCATACCTACAGTATATTTTTATGTTTAAATCTGCAAAGCAACTTGCAACAGTGATTTCATAAAAAGACTATAAAAATATGACCATTAGTCATGGCCGAAATTATCGGCACCCCTGGAATTTTCCCAGAAAATGCACCATTTCTCCCAGAAAATTGTTGCAATTACAAATGTTTTGGTATACACATGTTTATTTCCTTTATGTGCATTGGAACAACACAAAAAAACAGAGAAAAAAAGCCAAATCTGACATCATTTCACATAAAACTCAAAAACTGGGCTGGACAAAATTATTGGCACCCTCAACTTAATATTTGGTTGCACGCCCTTTGGAAAAAATAACTGAAATCAAGTGCTTCCTATAACCATCAACAAGCTTGTTACACCTCTCAAATGGAATTTCTGACCACTCTTCTTTTCCAAACTGCTCAAGGTCTCTCAGATTTGAAGGGCGCCTTCTCCGAACAGCAATTTTGAGATCTCTCCATAAATGTTCAGTCGGATTTAGATCCGGACACATTGCTGGCCACTTCAGAACTCTCCAGCGCTTTGTCTTCAACCATTTCTGGGTGCTTTTAGAGGTATGTTTGGGGTCATTGTCCTTCTGGAACACCCATGACCTCTGACACAGACCCAGCTTTCTGATATTGGGCCCTAAATTGCGACCCAATATCTTTTGGTAGTCATCAGATTTCATGATGCCTTGCACAAAGTCAAGGCATCCAGTGCCAGAGGCAGCAAAACATCCCCAAAACATCTCAGAACCTCCACCATGTTTGACTGTAGGTACTGTGTTCTTTTCTTCGTAGGCCTAATTCTGTTTTCTGTAAACAGTAGAATGATGAGCTTTACCAAAAAGCTCTACCTTGGTCTCATCTGTCCACAAGACGTTCACCCAGAAGGATTTTGGCTTTCTCAAGTACATTTTGGCAAGCTCCAGTCTGGCTTTTTTATGTTTCTGTGTCAGCAGTGGGGTCCTCCTGGCTCTCCTGCCATAGCGTTTCATTTCGTTCAGATGTCGACGGATAGTTCGAGCTGACACTATTGCACCCTGAGTCTGCAGAACAGCTTGAATATGTTTTGAAGTTGATTGGGGCTGTTTATCCACCATTCGGACTATCCTTCATTGCAGTCTTTTATCAATTTTTCTCTTCCGTCCACGTCCAGGGAGATTAGCTACAGTGCCATGTGTTGTGAACTTCTTGATTATGTTGCGCACAGTGGACAAAGGAACATGAAGATCTCTGGAGATGGACTTGTAGCAAGATTGTTGATATTTTTCCACAATTTTTGTTCTCAAGTCCTCAGACAATTCTCTGCTCTTCTTTCTGTTCTCCATGCTTAGTGTGGCACACTCAGACACTAAACAGAAAGGTTGAGTCAACTTTTCTCCATTTTAACTGGCTTCAGGTGTGATTGCTATATTGCCAGCACCTGTTTCTTGCCACAGGTGAGTTCAAACGAGCATCATATGCTTAAAATAAACGATTTACCCAAAATTTTGAAAAGGTGCCAATAATTTTGTCCGACCCATTTTTGGAGTTCTGAGTGACATGATGTCAGATTTGTCTTTTTTTCTCAAAATTTCACAAAATTTTGGATTTTCGTTAGATATAAGCCATAATCAACAAAATGAAAATAAATAAATGCTTGAAATATATCACTCTGTGTGTAATGAATCTATATAATATATGAGTTTCACTTTTTGAATTGAATTACTGAAATAAATTAACTTTTCGATGATATTCTAATTTATTGAGATGCACCTGTATGTAGTATAGTCAGGAAAGATGTTAGTTCAGTCCCCCAACTGACTCACTGTGTGACCCAAAGAAATTAACTTGACATGCCTGTGCTCTCACTATAGAAAACAAAAAAATATAGAGTGCCAAACCTATTAAAGCCACTTAGGATAATTTTCACTATGGAAAGGTGCTAACAAATTTTACTGTTTTAATAATTCACACCAGAGTTTCCCTAGTCTTCAGTTCACAAATTTTAATTGATTTCTATCTATTTTTATATTAACTTTAGCGGAGTTTCATGTCAAGCATTTGTCATGAAATAGCTTCTCCTAAAGATGTCAAGAAACATAAATGGCAGTACATAACAATTTCTTCTAAATAGGAAGAGCTAATTCAATGTTATTTTTACCAGTGTACTCCTACTCAAGAATGTGTTCTAAAAGTTTACTTTTATTGCACAATAACCAAATTAAATTTAAAGAGGTGGAATAAGAAAGCAAAGCAAATAAAGGCTGGAGTTTGACTCTGTTTAAGAAACTGGTCTATAAATTATCAGGCTTAGCCAACTCAGGCCTGTGTCTGAACATTTCTGCTATAACATGAGACAAATACTGGATGAATATAAAATGTAACAAAAACTTTCTAATGTGATTTTCTGATTTGCTTCAGGAAATTAAAACAGGGCTATGAATCATCAAAGAGGTTAAAGTTGGCAGCAGTAATAACAATAACAATAATAAACAACACTTTACCTTTAATAACAGCATTCTGTATTTAAAAAAAAATCTCAGTTGTGAAATACCCTGTTCATACTTCCTTTTCATAAACATGATACATTATTCCACTATAATCACACCACACTTCTGGCACCAGACTCAAGGTGGAGCTTACAGTTTGGGCCACTGTGGTTGATCCAGCCAAATAAATGCCATAACACACAGCTGTTTAGTAACCTGCTAGTCAACTTGATGCTGCAGACAATGCAAGTACAAGGAAACCACCCCTTTTGATATACATTGAATATGGCTTGAAAGATTGAAAAAAAAAAGTAATTTTTCTCCGTGTATGTAAAATGACAATCAACCTTACGTGGCTATAATGGATCCTTACAACTAGCAATACTTTGGAAAACATCTTGCATCACCCCAGTCCCAAAGGTATCACGTCCTAGTAAGCTGAGAGTAGATTCATACCTGGTGGCATGGATCAGGACTATCTTACAGACAGACCTCAGTATGTGCGTCTCGGGAACTGCAGGTCTGACATTGTAGTCAGCAGCACAGGAGAGCCGCAGGGGACTGTACTTTCTCCGGTCCTGTTCAGCTTATATACATCGGACATCCAATACAACTCGGAGTCCTGCCACGTGCAAAAGTTCGCTGATGACACTGCTATCGTGGGCTGCATCAGGAGTGGGCAGGAGGATTATAGAAACCTAATCAAGGACTTTGTTAAATTGTGCAACTCAAACCACCTACAACTGAGCACCAGCAAAACCAAGGAGCTGGTGGTGGATTTTAGGAGGACCAGGCCCCTCATGGACCCTGTGATCATCAGAGGTGACTGTGTGCAGAGGGTGCATACCTATAAATACCTGGGAGTGCAGCTGAATGATAAATTGGACTGGATTGCCAATACTGATGCTCTGTGCAAGAGAGGACAGAGCCGACTATACTTCCTTAGAAGGTTGGCATCTTTCAACATCTGCAATAAGATGCTGCAGATGTTTTTTCAGACGGTTTTGGCGAGCGCCCTCTTCTACGCTGTGGTGTGCTGGGGAGGCAGCATAAAGAAGAGGAACTCCTCATGCCTGGACAAACTGGTGAGAAAGGCAGGCTCTATTGTAGGCATGGAGCTGGACAGTTTGACATCCGTGGCAGAGCGACAGGCGCTGAGCAGGCTCCTGTCAATCGTGGAGAATCCACTGCATCCACTAAACAGTATCATCTCCAGACAGAGGAGCAGCTTCTGTCACTGTCCTGCTCCACAGACAGACTGAGGAGATCATTCCTCCCCCACACTATGCGACTCGTCAGTTCCACCCGGGGGTGGGGTAAACGTTAACATTATACAAAGTTACTGTCTGTTTTACCTGCATTTTTATCACTCTTTAATATAATAGTTTTTTTTTTATCAGTATGCTGCTGCTGGAGTATGTGAATTTCCCCTTGGGATTAATCAATCAATCAATCAGTCTATCAATCTATCTATTGATCGGCCAAGGCATAATGTAGAATTAACATATGATATCATTCAGTAAAATCACCAGTCTCTTTTAATATGTGGGTAGCAGTAAAGCTTTCAACAGGAGAGATGTCACTCATTAAGCCACCCTCAAAACACTTGGTTAACTAGGCATGCTATCTGGAGCATGGTCACTGACTATAAAATCCTGCTGATTGCCCAATTAATGAGAAAGGCTGCCCGATCAATCTCTTGTTCAACAATTAGTGATGAAACTCTGGTTGCAGTATAAATACAGTGATTTTAACAAGTGAATCATGTTAACTGGAAGAAAATCAGAAAAAATGACATTTATCCTTCCCAGCATTTATTAATTTCTACAGTAAATCTTGTTTATTTTTGCCATGAATTCTTTGTACTTTAGAATAACTTTTATGGCAGTCTGGTATACCAAAACAGACACTGTACCCCAAAACACAAGGCTAGTATTCCAGTTGCCACTAATGATAATTACAGAACTCTAAGGCAATCACATAACCAGGGTCCTGTGCTCCAATTATAAAAATAAAGAATGAATGAGCGAGTAAATAAAAACAATGTAGCAAAAGAAGCCTCTGTAGATAAATTACTCCCAAATTATCTTCTATCCAGAAAAATTATGTTTTCATATTAAAATTGCCAAAGCAACAATAATCACCAGCACATGATGCAGCTGACATGTCTTAGTGACTTAACGTTACGATAAGCAATACAAGTTATTTATTTTTACTAAGCACTTTTTTTTAAAAAAAAAACAGGGAATTTCCACCTGAAGCATTCCATGCATGCACAATCAAAGATGAAATCTTTTTAAAACCTGTAATACTTAAAATTTTTCTGCAATTTGCCTGGTAAGAATTTTAAGTTATTGAAAGATGTTACATCAAAACTGAAAAAAAAAACTACTTTGTTAACTTTTCTTACTAACTTTAACACCTTTTATGATCAATAAAATTGTCCAGGAATGCAGTCATATTCACTATTGACACGCCAAGCCTTACCTTTATGAAAAAGCAAGTTTAAAAAAAAGCACTGTACTAGGCACCTAAGAAAGAAGTAGAAACTTAGCCATCTGTTATTATTTTCAGCCAATTTCCTCTAGGGATAGTATACTCATAACCTTACATTCCTCTTATTTCATTTCTATTATATCTTCCTTTAATATTCTAAAGGGGCCAGCTGCCTGATACAGCAGTAAGGTAGTATCAGTGAACAGTTCAGAAAATCTGATTGGTGTTTGGATAACAATTTAAACAATATGACATTACTATATATGTTATGCTATTAACCTTATCCAATGTATCATTATATACATGGAATACAAATTCTCCAATGTACCAATATATATATAGGCCTATAGAATAAAATACACTACATATAAACTACCAAAAATATTTGAACAGAAAAACCTTGAGTAGACATTCTGCAAAGAATAAGTCAGTTTCTAAGAAAAACAAAAAACTGTTATGGTAGTGTATCACTGAGAAAAATACACAGACCAGGGGAGCTAACAGAAATTAACACACTTTGGTGTCTGGAAACCCTCAAAAGACGTCCTTAGTGTTCACTTATTATGATTCAGTATTGCTTTTGTAATGCACTGGAAGCCACTATGTCTGCCTGGAGCCAGGAAGGGTGTGAGTCTCGACACCTGAACACTCATTAGCAGGAACAATGAAAATTGTGACTCTGGTCTGTGGTGTCCCCCATTATCAGGAGACAATACCAATCATATCATGGGAAGCTTTGTTCACAGTAGAAAAATAAAATGAAAACTCTCATTTCACTAACTGTGGTAGCTTATCATAAAATTAAGTTACATCTTTGACAGTACACCTTTACACCCATATGCATACAAATCAAAACTACGTAAAAGTTTCTATTTTAAAATTGTTCATTTTCAATGAATGAAATCTGAATATACATGTTTTGCTCATATCTCCCATTCATTTTTAAGTTAAGCCGTATAATCCTGATTCACGTCCAAGGATCCACTTATCCATACACCAACTTGCATTTCTTTTACGTTATTTATCTTGTGAGAATCCATTTCTACTTGGAAGCCAATTTTTGGCCAAACCATCATTTTCCCAGTGTAGGTCAATACTGAACTAAAATTTATTACACATTTCATTCTATCATTCTAGCCCAGGACTTCCAAAAGTGAACCAACTAACATCACTCATGAAATTTCTAATCATTACTGTTGTTTGCAAATGAAACTGTTACTTTAGTAATCTCTACCAGGGACTAGTCCCCCAGTAATCAGTAACCTTAACCATTTTATTTAATTAGCTTAGGTTTGCCAACCTCATGTTTTCATCAAATCAAAATTATGAGCTGATGTGGCTTAAATTAAGACTCAAAAAGCACTTTTACATCAGCCAAAAAGCTAACACAAGAGGGAGAAAACCACATCTCTATTTAAATTGAGGCTGCAATGTAACACGATTATTTTTCTAGTAGCAAAAACTGAAAGTCTAAAGGTTATTAGTGTAGATGGGATGACAGTCTGCTGTAAAGTGTTGGAAGTAGTGTTATTATTAAGCTTTTTGGAATCTTATAAAAGAAAACATTATATTTTCTCGAAACCATCTATCTGTGAAAATTAACCTCTAACACGTGTGTGCAAGACTGCCTTACTTATAGCTAAACATAAAACTACAAAAGGGAAGCAAAATAATGAGTGGTAACTATTGTCACATCTGTAGAGTCCTTCCCAACCTAGATGACTCCAAGAAATATTTACTTAGGGTTGAGATTTTACTCTATCCAGATGGAGCCTTAAAAAGATAAGAAAATACCACTGACTTTGCTTGTTTAAATGTAGGTTTTGCTAACATGGCAGTATGGCGTGTTTAGCTTCTATCCCAATACGTGGGAGTCCATATTTCAAAATGACTGCTGTCTGTGTGTAATTTGTATAGTCTGTTGTTGTTTGGGTTTACCTTCATGTGAACCAGTTTGCTCTTGCAGTGTAATGGCTTGCACCTAAGTAGAGTCTCTAAACTAAAGGTTTGAACATAGTTATTGTTTACTTGCACACTGGAAGAACAGGCTTCCTTTCCTTGGTGTTTTCCAGGTGTGAAAATATTTCTCTCAAGCTCCTCCACAACCACCATTAATGAGATACTTTCTCACTGGCTTGGTACTTTTTAAAATTAGCTAATGTGTCAACAATCTGCTGTGTATTTACAATGCATCATGCTGAAACATGAAACACGGTATCTTTTCATTTTTGTGTAATACATAATCTCAGTGTTTGACTTTTCTTTTTTCTGTTAAAATTATTTCCTGCTGAAGTTATCTGATTTGTATGATAAATAAAAAAGTGAATGAGGATGGTGTAGGGTATATATTACATTGAGGGAGTCACTTAAATTAACTGTTTATTTAACAACTGGGGCACAAACACAAACAAACAAACAAACAAACAAATAAATAAATAATGCATGTCTGTGTAAACAAATGCTAAATATCTTGTTCTTCTATGGCATTTGGCATAAAGGCTTTAGAGAAATACATAATAATAATAATAATAATATCACCAATACAGCTTGAAATAAAAATCTTCTGCCAGATTTTAGTGATGTGCATCGTCCAATGGAAAGATGTCAACCACCCGGCAGTTACAGTATCACTTACTCAAGATTTGCTTCAATTCATTACACAGTGGCTCTGTTAGTAGGCAAGTGTGGATGATAGACAGCATTCTTGACTCTGACTAGTGTAATGTAAAATACACTGTATGTACAAAATATTGTTTCATTGGAGCCTCATCATATATGTTAGTTTCTTCCCAGAACTATTTTTGAATATGATGTATCCAGGTCTATTTTAATAACTGTTACAACTATTATTTTACATCAGGTAAGCATTTTTCAATGACCAGACACTCTTTCAATTAGCATGGTAACAATCTAATCAAAACCACCATATTATCAGGATCATAAACTGCTACAATCTCAGGAGTTAATATAAAAAAATTAAATTAGTCATTGCAAACTGGTAGACAAGGTGAAAAACAGGAAATACTGAAATGTTCAGACCCTACCACTGACTTACTGTGAAGCCATAAGGATTGACATTTAACCTGCTGGTGCTCCAATCTCTGAAAAACCTTAATATACATTGTTGATTTGCAAGTTAATTTTGATTAATACATAAGCTAACAAAATGTAAATAAATATACAATTAAACTGGTAACCACCCTTTGTTTCTTCTTGACATTTATGAAGAATATAGTTTCCTTGCTGATAACATGTTGCTTTGAACTTTTTATTTAAAATGAATGACTAACCATAAACATTCTATGAAGTACTACATTTCTCAAACCAATGTTTGCCTATTTCAGTCTGATTCCCATTGCTTATTCTGTTCCACAAAAACATTAAAAACATTTACCTGGTCACAAGCTACATTTCAAGGATTACCCAACAAAATCTTAGCTCTGAATACTTCAATCATAGAAGAAGTCCAAATGAACATTTACCTGTATCTTTCATCTTGTAGTGTTTGCATTATTAAAGAATAGTCTCTCTGGTAGTGTGATTTCAGATTTTCAAAAGATTCTTCCAGTCTTCCCTGTGCCTCACGAATTTCCTGAATCTCATGAAAAATAGTATCAAACCCTGAGCTTTGATTTTCCAGTGTATTTGTTTTGGAGCTGGGCGGGCCCCCAGGGGCCCTACTAGTGCTATTGGCACCCGCTGAACCAGAGGTACCACTGGAACAGTCATCTTCACTTCCATATTTAGGGCTGGATTGCAAATTGCTGCAGAGGCCTGAAGGCTTTATTCCATCTTCACCCTGGGACTCATCTAAAGAATCCTTTAAGCTGGAAATGTTGTCTGCACTACCAAACTTGTTTCTAAAGAGTGAAGCAATTTCCCTTGGTTTGGAGACAACAGCTCCTGCTGCAGAGTGTGTTGCTTGTGAGAAGCTGGACAGACCACCTTTAACGCTGTCCACTACACCTTCACTGAAACCTGTCACTTTGGCACCCACATCTTTTAGACCCTGGTGCATGTCCCTAAAAACATCCTTCGGTTGCCGGGGGATGCCATTGTGCTCAATTTCACGCAGTTTTCGATGGTAGTGATCAAGTTTACGCTGTAACTGATGGATGGTCTGGGCTGACTTTTGATTCTTCTTCTCAAACACCTGCTTGATCCGGGCACTCTGCTGCTTGTCTGCATTATTTGCCAACTTCAAGTACTCTGCCACATTGTCATCACGGGCGGTTTGCTCAATTTTGATCTGTTCTGTCAGTTTAAGTATTTTCTGTTGTAGATGTAGGATAGCAGCTTTTGTTCTTTGGGGGTCAGGGGTGCCGTCTACAGTATCTACATTGATACTGCAATCTGTAGCACAAGCCACTGCATTGGATGTTTGTGCTAGACTGCTCACTTCCAACCTTTCAATCTAGGAAAAAAAAAAGTTATATTAAACTGAGATAAGAACAATCATTAATCTAAAACAAAAATCACAAACACTGCAAATATGGCTATCCTGAAATAAGCAATGTACACTACTATTCAAGTCCAAAAGTAGCCATTTTTATTTTAGTAATGGCTACTTTGTTCGATTAAATCAGTTCCACAATGACAAAATAAATCTTTAATTTGAAGTATTCAGTACAGGCTGGACAAAAAATAAGTTATCAAACACATATTGTACATGGATCTGGACCTAGAAATTAAAAAAAATCTAAAAATCCATATTACTAACCAAGAATGGTAAACTGGATGGCATGGATGCAGGTACACGGCGATGGGACCATGAGACGTACTGCGCAGGCGCATACAGCTCAACTAACGGAAATAGCAAATAAAACAAATGTGCTGCTTGGGATTGTACAAACTGCTGAACGCTTTACACCAAATTCAAACACAATACAGCTCAACTAACACACGGCCCCAGAGAACGGCCACAGAACAAACAAACACAACAGGATTCGGTGCACCGCCCAAAGTCAAACCGGAGAGAGTACGGATGCCGCAAACGTCCACACTACAGAGCATAGTGAAACCTGAGATAATACGGAAGGCGCAGGCGTCACCGCCATATTGTGAGTGGCACTACTGCGGAGTGAAGTTAGGAATAATGTGCTGCTTGGGATTGTACAAACCGCTGAACGCTTTACACCAAATTCAAAAACAATACAGCTCAACGATACACACATGAGCCCACCTGGATAAGATCAATGAACGCAGGCGCCTACAACGCGCGTCTGAAACTGCCGAAGCAAAGCAGGCACTGGTTCAAAATGAACGAGCTCGACTGACAGATATACAAACACGAGCCCGCCTGGATAAACAACGCGCCCATAGCTGAGGACTAACAACACAACCACACAGAAAAGAGGATTCTGCACTGCACCCCAGAGTCAAACGTAAGACACTACGGGGTCCGCAAAGGTCCACAAAGATAATACGGAATATATAAGAGCACACCCATCAAAAAAAAATCAATCGTGTAAAAGCACATAGTACACAGAAATCATGTGCTCTCAGCGCATATAAAGCGTATAAGGACAATACGGAGAATACAGACCCAAAGGCATTGGAGAGAAAAAATAGCAGATAAGAGATTATGAAAGCAGTGGAATTCAAAAGGCTCAAACAAACGATGGCGCGATACACATGCAGACAAAGGTACAGAATATGAAAGCGGTAAAATTTGAAAGTATTGTAGCGTCCCAGCCAGGTTGAGGGCTTTTTGGTTTTAAGTGACTGTCAGGTCCGATTGAGGGAAGGCGGAGTACAGCACGGAGGACTGATAGCGGGGTATTGATTTGATGCGGTAAGGGGGGGCGTTGGAGAGGGTGCTAGAAAGTTGTGTTTGGGGTTAGGAAGTCAGCGATTGTTCAAGTAAAACTTTTGTGACACTTTATCATGTCAGTCACTACAGTATCAAAGAAAAGATAGAAACGATTGCATTACCACAAACAAAAGGTGATTAATCATCAGAACCAGGTGTAATTGAAAAAATACCAGGACAAATTGAGGTCTGAAAAAAAGAGTAGACAACAAAGTCTTTTCGCATTCGCATCATTCAATGGACAAAATGTGGATTTACACAATAATGGACCATATGCTATGAGAATCTGTGGTCCCACAACAGTTAAAGGAACGACAAGTTAAATTTCAAAGAGTACACAATTCGGTCGGGTGTATATTGATGATCTCGGAGAAGCGATGCAAATTTTAACAGGCAAAGAGAAAGGTGATGTATATATTCCGCGAATAACATTACACACCAAAGGAGATTGTGATATGCCATTCGTAGTAAAATGTTTACAGTTTACCGTGAGAATAGCTTTTGCTATGACAATCAATAAATCACAGGGACAAACAGAAAAACTCGAATTATTTATTACAGAAACAGAAACAATAGTCACTCACGGGCAGTTATACGTTGCGTTGTCACAATGTGTCTCCAAAAAATATTGTTTTTAATGAAGCTTTAAAGTACAAGTGAAAATAATGAAATTGAAACAATTCCAAAAAAAAAAAATGTAAAACTGTATATCCAATTAACCAAACACAGGGGTTGGCGAGTGAAGCGAGCAGGGGGCAAAGCCCCCTAGTAATTAATAACCGATCCTACCAGTACTTCAATAAAACAACTGGAAAGGAGTATGTACATTGGAAAGGAGTATGTACATGCATATAAATATATGATGTGTATATTTGGCAAATGCCAAAAAAACAAAAAGCTACTGTAAAATATTAATCATCTAAGTCTGGTGATGTTAGGGCTTCTCGCCTGATTAATTACAATATGTAGCAATGAATTTGCCATTTGTGAGTACATATAAATAAATACATTACAGCTTGACCAGTTTTTAACTTTTGGTTGAAATGAAAATAGAACAATGTCTTTAAACAATGAATAATACTAAAAGCCTATACCGATGTATATATAATTTATGTTAACTCTGTGCCAAAATTCGAACCTGGTACTCCACATCACGAGGCATCAGAACTAATCACTAACCCAACAATGTCAAATCAAAAATATTATGAATCTTAAAACTGTAATTTAAGCTGAAATCAAATGATAATCTAAAAACGAAACCTACTTCAGTTAAGACAGCTTTATTTCAAGCAGGAACAAAAAGTGCTGAGCCAACACATGAGGTAAAAACTGAAGTTGATGCTGTATTTACTAGACAAAAAAATAGCCTTACAAAAGTGGAAAATGTATGAGAAATGCATTCTACAATGAACACAGGGCATGAAAAAGTAACTTTGTTTTTTTAATCACAAAGGTGCATTTTTATGAGTTTGGGATAATTCTTATCTGACATATCAAAGTAATTGTCACTAAACAGTTAACAGCATTGCATTTGAATTGTTTTTAAAGGATCAACTTGGTATTTTTCAAGTCTACGTTACTTTTCCACAACCATGGCATAAATTAATCTGCCATTGCATATTTTATAAAGTAAAAAACAAAACTAAAAACATTTTGCCTTTTCTTGGGGTCTGAAATTTGTTTTTAACTTATATGGTTATATCCTTTTCTGACACCAAAAAATTTGCTCATGCCTTTATCAGTTCCTCTTACTCAGACCCATCACGATGAAAACACTCTCTCCCTTCATGATGAAATAAAATTATGAACAGCAAAATTAAATGAAGTTAAGATTTTTCTAAAACATCCACCTCACAGTATACTTGTCATGTATCTATATATCTAACCCATTTCATGTAATTTAGAGCATATTCTTGGCAAAATGTTAAGTCCAGAACAAAAGCAGACTAGTGTGCCAAACCCCAGTCAAGCACATTTGTATACACAATACACACATATACTTAATATTTATGTAAATATGCTTATATTTCAAACCATATTTGCTGTTTGGCCTCCTGCAATAGACCATGTAAAATATTATTTACAAATGATAGGTGAAGTGTGCAGTTGATTCAATTTACGGGGTCACAGAAAAGAAAGCTCTCACTGTATGAAATCTAAGCTTTAAGTGGAAATGCCCTTAAATAATACAGTTACAAACAAACGAACTGCATAGTGATAATATACAAGTATGGAATTCTCAACTACATGTAAAAAAACAGCTGGTAATTAAACAAAGGCATATAAAGGGGGAAATGCGTTAATATTCAAACTGAGCTGAACTATTAGTTTCATTTTACAGATTACGATATTAAGTATTCTCGTCTCATCCCAGATAATAGTTTGTTGGGGTTTTTTCTCAAAACCGCAAAAAAGACAAGCTATTTCAAATGTTACGTACACTAATCGTCTTATTTTGAACTGGTCTTCCTTTGTCTGATAAAGTACTATATGTATATAGGTAAATACTAATCAATGCTTTGTTTTGCAAATTGTTGCAGTTCTCCGCATTGACCGAATGAGTGCAAAGGAAGCCTGATGTCATTCCCTAAAACAATTTCCATAGTATTGATTAATTAGACATCCTCCACCCCCATCTATTCTCTGGCTGCTGCTGCTGCTCGTGTAGCTGCTTGGCCACCTCATTCCACCAATCAAAACACAAAAACACATCACCGAAACCCCTTCTGCCCTTCACTACTGTGCACCTGTGCTTAGTGTCCGAATAAACGTACACCGCACTTAACGATAATTTAAAAAGCAGTCTTCCATTGTCCATCCATAGTGTAAGAACAATTACATAGTAATCGTGACAGTAGCCCAGCACACCCTTCGGTTAATACTCCATGAGTCCCTCACCTTTCCATTCCTCATCTGAATTAACTTTTCCCAGTGCATTGTTCCTATCGTCTAAAGGGCGGTGTCATCATTCAGCGCATGTTGCCTGCAGAATGAAAACTCCTCTCGCGTAGAGACTAAACTAATGTACTTCTGAAAGTTTCCTCGGACACCTGAAACTATGACTCATTCCCAAACCACGCCCACAAAGAGGGCGGAGAGGTTCCAGACCTGTGGCAGCGCAAAACATGACCTCATCTTTCGAGTTCAGGAGATTGCGCCTTAAAGTTACAATAGCGCGATGTTCTCTTTTGTTTGGTGTGTGGCGGCGATTCGCTTGTTCAGAAACAGGTCTGATGAGTCAGTTCACAAGAACAAACCAAAAATACACGACTGCATTGCTCACTACACAAGTTTCAATTTCAATCCAAAAATGGTTTGTATACATCACTGATTTCAATTTGTGCTCGCGCGATGGCACAGCGTAATTTGAAGTAATCATAAAAATGTGTAAAAGTAAATTTAAGCAATGCATAAATAATTGCTTAAGATATTAATATTGAAACGATTCCTTCAAGACTACGACCTCCAATTGATTATAAACTGAGTTGATGCCATTAATCACACTATTGGCCATTACTGACTTCAACTACTACTAGTTTTAAAGGTGTGACCTGAAATACAACCAGTTCTGTTTTATTTACTATTATTAAATTATGTTGTTCAGTAACAGATTAATACAGAGACACCAATAAGTGAAATGCAGAGTTGGCTAGACCAATGCAATGGCAGGATAAATGAAGCTTAATTCACACATATGAATATACATCTCAGATTTAACTGTGCAACATTACTACAGTTTCTTCTTATCCCTTCTCCAAGGTATTGTGCCTTAACTCAATATTTAATTGTGAAACTGACGTTTTGTATGCATAATCACTTAACATTACACAAACATTTTGGGACATGTACTGTTATCAAACTTAAAATGCACCTAAGTGATAAAAGCAACAGATGTTCTAAATGAGCATACCATCCACAACATGATTCTGAAAAAATAAAAACAAGAAACAAAAATTGAGAATCAAACCACAAGCATAGTTACTGTCAACATCACAGGGATTAACTTGAAAAATCAATGCACTGTCACACTTTAATACTTCACTATTTTTTAATGTCAGAACCTTCCATATATGTAACAATGCAATGGTATGTTGTTACATTTACTGTACAATCAATATTTATTGACAGTATTTAGTTAAATGCATATCATACAGTTCATCTGTCCATACATTGTCCATTCTACATATCTAGTTCAAGGTTGTGATGACCAGTGTCCCTCCCAGCCAGCAGCATAGGGTGCCAGACACAACCTGGTTAGGGTATTAGTACTCCGCAGGGCAGAGTTTTGGAAACATACATACACTTTCATTTGCAAAGGGTCTGTTTAAAGCGGTCAGCTCACTAAAATGCACAGAGCATCTGCTGAGAAATTATTACAGAGATTTGAAGACTCAGGAAACTCCACATTGCCTGGGCTGAAGTTAACTTCACTATTCTGGAGCAGTGTGGCAGTACTACCGCTTTAAACCTAAGTCTTTGGTTAAGCGTAGGCAATATATTAATGAGTATGTAAAAGCAAAGTCATAAGTGTTAGGCTCCATTTTCCTCGTCTGGTTTGAATTCTTCTCGCTGTCTTTCTGATAGTTTGTATTTGTTCATTTTCATACCTGGTGGGTTCAGCAACATGCTTTATCAGCGTATGTTCCCAACCTACTACTTATCTGGGCACAACTGAACCTGATTTACAGTGTTTAACTGGTTTAGTTATTTAACAATATGTGGACCTGATAAATACAAAATTATTATTCGTGCCTATATTCCATCACTGTATTTTGTTGATTTATTGTGTTGGTATGATAATGTTTTCTTCTTGTGTCTTTATGAGCAACACACACACTTGTAGCGCTTTCCTGATTGTGAATGTTATTTTTATGAAGATGTTCAAGTGTTTTAAGGTTTCTGTATTTAAAATGTCACAAATATGACACTGACAGACATCTTTAAAAAAAAAAAAAAAAAGATTTTTTTGTCTCCAGTAAAGAAGAATACATTGTATTACAACCCAATAGAACTCACATAAGACTAAATAACAAAGTTTGGTTTTCTACTCCTGTGACTTAATATCCAACAATTTGTCACTATGGAGATGCTGCTTGAAGTGAATTTTTGGCTGTCATGTCAGTTAGTCATTTTCCATCCCACTATATCCTAACACAGGGTCACGGGGGTCTGCTGGAGCCAATCCCAACCAGCACAGGGCGCAAGGCAGGAACAAATCTCGAGCATGGTGCCAACCCACCGTAGGGCACGCACACACACCCACCAAGCACACACTAGGGACAATTTAGGATCTCCAATGCACCTAACCTGCATCTGCTCTTTTACTATTAACAACAGCCTGGGAGAACTGGGCAATTTTAAACTCACTGAATAATTTCAGTCCTTGTCATCACGAAGACAAGAAGCTTCTGCTTAAAACATTATTGACGTAGGTACTGCTTGTAAATCCTCGGTTAAGTTGTTTGAACTCATTTTTTATAGTGTTTCATAAGTTTGCTGCACTACACAGAAATAAGTGCCATCACTTAATGTTAGTGTTTAACACAACCTAGAAGCCTCTGTCCATAACAAATTCCATAAAATTGGCAATTATCAGACGTTGTCAGAAGTGGGCATCCTGTACAGCACAAAAATTTGAGAAACAGAATGCTGTTGACAGAGGCTTTAATTAAGCCTAAATTAATGGCTTCATCAGGATAAATTGTGCTTTTTAAGTTAATGGCTTCATCACATCAATTTTGATTTTATTAACCCCTTACCATTTTCAAAGGGTAATGGAAATGCAAACATATACAGCATGACAATGCTTTAGAAATACTGTCAGATTAAGAGAAGGTATAATAAAACTGTATTCAAATTATCCTATATAATGTGTATGAAATGACCTTTCTTTACACTGCTCACTTTTAATTGCTATATAATAAATTAATATATGAATTCTTTTAAAAATCTTAATGTTCTGAACTATTTATGATAATGTAATTATGAATATTATCATTTATATAAATCAAACATAATGGAGATGAATTCATAAACTTTTTAAGTGCTTTAAATAAGTTTCTAATTGCAACAAAGTTTAATTTGAACACAATGCTTAAGTAAATGATGTTTAACTTGTTCATGACATCCAATTATTACATCTTAAGTTCTCTCCATTTCAAATGTGAATTTCAAACTTGAATGAAATAATACATTCCTAAAAGCTATTCCTTTCAGCATGAGAGACATTCTGCTGAACTAAAAGGCACGTTGTAGAGTATCTTTAAGAGAATGTCTTTGATATGATAGAATAAGTTACAGTGATTAAAAAAGCACAATGTTTCGTTATCTAAAACTGCTCTGTTCAGCTCTGTAATCAGTATTATTGTGTAGCTGAAAACAAGTAGTGGGTAAAACCAAAGACCTAAAACATCCCGATCCTCTTTCAACAATGTGTTAGCAAACGAAAATATTTTCACATCCTTTATTTTAAATGAAAGAAACTGGATGTTATTGTATTTTTTACGATGAGGTAAATTATTTAAACCTCTGTATTTAAATTTATTACAGAAATAATAATACCTAGCTTGAAGTCCCAGCTAAAGTACTGTATGACCTGTACCAGAATAAAAGGCACACAATAGATCAGATTTTGCAGGTGAGTCCAAGGTGACTTCGATATTCTTTACTTGAAGAAACAATCTTTCCTACTTATACTACAAGGGTCACAGCAGACGCTGCCAAAAATAAGATTGATAGAATTCCTACAGTCTGCCCTCATCCTAGTCTTACTGACTGTCCCTTTGTGCTTATACTGGTCTCTCACTTCACAGATGGATCTCTATTTATATTTGTGCATTCCTTCAAATCCTCTAACTCTAGATTATGCACTGGGTACCCAAGTGCCTGTTTTATCCACTCATTGTGATTATCTGTAGGTCTTGGATTTAAGGGCCTGCACTACTTTCCTGCGCTTGGCTGGTATGTTTCAGTACTTTTTACTTAACTGTGCCAATATTTTGAGCTTAATATAATTTATTTTTGAGCTTAATATACTTTTAAGCCATTTTAAGAACTGAACAACCATTATCAGGAAACAAATACCTATATTTTCAAATAGCACATTTCACAAAGCATGACATGATAACATTCATTATAAACCATTCAGAACAAAATTCAGTACATGAGGATAAATTACTATACAAGACAGTTCAAACAAACAATAAGGCATATCCACATAATACTAGTAAGAGCTCACAAAAGTAAACATGCTGTAAAATATGTAGAACAATAACAATAAACAACACTGATAAACAACAAGGTAGAATCAGCATTAGTGTAAATATTTAAAGATAAATCAGATTTCCAAATATACATACACTATATATACAATCAAAAATGTTAAACAAGAGGTTTGTTTTCAAGAATGGTTTTAGTGTTATCACTGTCAAAGGCTCATGGACAGACATGGGAAGAGAGTGTTCCAGACAATGGTAGATATAAAGCCAAATCAGCTGGAATTGGGAGATGGCAGCAATCAGTGTGATTTAAGTGATTATATAATAAGGAGTCTGGAGTGTTAAAATTATAAATTGTACAATTTTGACAAGTATTGAAAAAAGCACCATTGTAGTCAAGAAAACTATAGATGGTCCAAAGTAGGCTTCTGGCAGGAACATTTTCAGCCTGTTTACATCAATTTGAGCTTCAAGCAGGAAATGTATTCCAAAGAGAACTTAAGTCATTTTACTGAGGAGTAATGAAACTGTGCTAGTGTTTTTGCTCTTTGGATAAGTAGATGTCGTGTCAAAATTTTACAGTGTTTTGTAAGCAAGAGAATGATGCTTTGCCTTTAGCCATGATGAGATATTTCAGTATACTGTCAGTAATAACTCAAAAGTAGACGACAGTGGATGATGGGACAATGTTTTTGCAAAGTAATTGTTCTTATAAAAATGCACAGTGCTTATACCTTGGACATCTGGAATCTAGACTTGTAATTACTGAAAGGTTTAAAAAGAATAAATTGAATTGACTGTTTACTTTTAGTAGATTCAAACTGTGTGCGAATTTCTTCTCTAAGTGAAGGATGTTAAGGAGCAAGACATGAAATGTCATCTTCTGATATAACTTTACCTTAAATATGTAACTAAAAGAAATGGCACAACATTAAAACAAACTGTTCAAGTGTTACTTGAGAAGCTAAAACAAACATGTTTCAACCACCACTGCCCTTTCTTTAAAGTGCAACAAACAAATGTTTTGCATAAATGAGTTTAGCCTAATTTTGTTTTTATCTTTTATGTTGTAAAAAGAAAAAAAAAAGTTTAATTTTAGATATACTCACTCTGCTGTTATTTATGACTAAGGGAAAAAAACAAGCAGCCTATTATTTTTGCTTGCTTTATTATTTGTTCTCTTTTATGAAATTCCTGAAACTACAGACTGATCTGTCCTTACAGCAAGGGTCTGGAGAAGAAACATTCATTTTAATTATACCAGTTTGCAGTAAAGAATATGGACATTTTGAAAATTACATTCAGATTTATGTACACTTAGTTGGTATGGTGTAATCTGAATGATATGCCATGAAAATAAATGGCAATTAATTTTAAAAATCATATTAGCCACATAATACAGTAACCTAGTCTTGTGAAAGACCAAAGGAAGAAATTGCTAGTTTCTTGATTTTCTATCTCATTTGCGCAAAGTAGGAGGTCATCTATCAATTTTATTGAAAAGATTTTAATTCAGAAGCACCTATCCCAACTCTGTCCTCAATAATAAGCAAATATCATAGATTGAGCCATTGACTAAAATAAATTCTAAACTATTTCAGAAAAAGAAGCCCTGCTTCATATATAGCATTTAAATACTAAAAGTTTTTGCGGTTTGTTTTGGGTTAGCAGAAAATATTCTTTCTGTGTAAGTCAGCCCTAGATGGAGACATTCAAGTGTACTACTTTAAATATAATCCACTGAGCATCTACAAGCAAGGCTTTAGCTATGTCAAGGATAACTACAAAAAAGCTTCACCCCTAGAGACATGAATCATACTTGCAGGTTTAGCTTTCTAGGGAATGAAGCGAAATCAATATGGAAAATAGTTATCAACATACAATTTAAACCAAAAGAAAAAGGTAACCATAATGTATAGAACAGCTAGCATCTATGGTTTTAGAATCACTCATTGTCCTTCCTTTTCAGTAATATCCATAGTAAAAGTCTTATTTGGATTTCACATTATAAAAAATTAATAATTCAGCAATAAATATGTAGGATAAAATTAATACCAAATGCTGCATGTATACTGTGTACAATAACATCCATCTGTGTACAATACCAGCTATCTATTATTACGGAAGGCCTAATAGAAGGTTTATGGATGTGATGAGAGAAGACATGCAGGTGATGGGTATAACAGAACAGATGCAGAGGACAGAAAGATATGGAAGAAGATGATCCGCTGTGGCAACCCCTAACGGGAGCAGCCGAAAGAAGAAGAAGATATTAGTCACAAAGTAATAATTTTGAAAGCAATCAGTTAAATAAATATTTTATACATTTCTTTTGCTTGTGCAGACTATATTCTATATCCCCTACAGCCATTAATTGGAAAAAGGAAATGTGAGAATGTTATTTTAATTCTTTATCCAATATACCTTGTATTTGTTAATTGAATTATGAAGAATGTTTGTGGAATACATATTTCAAGTAAAATACAACTATCAGAATATAAGATCAAAATTAATATTAAACCTGCAGTAGATTAATCTCGGACACAGAACAACTGTTGGACATTTTGATTTAACAGCAATTTCAAGTTCATCATAATATAACACAAACAATTTCAGAATAAAATTCAAAATAATTCAGTTAATTTAAATTTTGATGTTCCTGCTTAAGTCCTCAGAGCTTACTCATTTACAGATAAAGTATTGTTAAAATAAAGCACAAAATATGCATTAAAACTGAAGTACATAATACCACACTAACAAATATTCAGTACATATAAAATTTTTAAGTTATTATTAATAAATTAGTTTCTTAAAGCTGTTAAGTAATTATAAATTAGTAAATGGTGATGTATTATTATAGTAAGCTATGATTAGCTGGCAAGAGAGCATCGAAAAATCAAAATTAAAGTCAGTCCAAATTTTTGAGAGAGAAAAAAAAAGCATTTTAATCCAGGTACTCCCAGGGCATTTTGTAAGTGTAACATGGTTCATGTCAATATTAATGATTTTGTGGAATATGAACAAGGGAACAGAGTAAGAGATGATAAAAAATGTGCTTTTAATTAGCAAGGACAGGAGGAATAGTGATTTGCACAAGTGTTTTCTTGTGAAGTTTGTGCGTTCAGATCCAGAGCTTCTCAGGACTGATTCTTACCAAATTCATAAATATCATCTTCTTCAAACATACTATAAGAAGAAGCATTCTCTTCCAGGTTTTAACGGGCTTTCACATAAAGCAGGGTTGTCACATTCATATCCAAGCTATGAATATATCTAACTGTAAATTATACTCAAAAGCAAACTGAATACATGTATTTACAAAGTCTTAAAAGAAATGTTGCATGACTCCAGACACAATGCAACACTGTTGGATTTGTTAGATTCCCACTCCATATTTGTATACTTTTTAAGATAGCTACTGTACTCATAAATTACAGGAAAATCTTTAGTCCATGACAAATTACATAGTTTTCCTTTTAAAGTGCACAAAACCAGTTAGTTGACACATGGGTCTCCAAAATCTAAACCTCTACTGGATATTCTCACCAGAGGGCTGATTTATACTTTATACAGAGAATAACTCAAACAGAGAGCGGATGCATGTACTTTGTGCTATGTGTCTTGTTCTGCCTGACTCACTCAGTGATGGCAGATGTTTAGACCTACAGGAACTCCTGAGGCTGGGTGATTTTGCTTTGACATGCACATAAAAAATGTCCTGAAACTTGAGACAAATGTTGCATTTGTTTTCCCACTGATTGAATGTTAGTACCCTTTATTGCATACAGAATAAAGAACCTACAGGACTTTCCAGTTTCTCACAATCTGGCTATCATGCTTTTACATTGAGACAAAATCTCAGTTTTGTAAGAAACCTGACCAGTCTTTCATAGGTTACTTTAAAGGACAACATTTTCAAAATTGGAGTCTAACATCTGTTGTTAAACAAAGGGAAAAAAGAACATATAACAAATTCTGTTTCAAAATACATGGGACTCCCCACAGCAATTACTAATAAAAGGAAAGACCCAATTCCAGCAATGTAGTTGAAGATAAAGATGAAGATAAAAAAATCAGCTATAAAACAGGAGATGAAGGCCCTATCCACTTGGTAGCTGCCTTTAAACAAAGCTGGACACATATTCAGGACACATTTAAATTGTCAATTTATTGGCAGATTTAAGTGTCTTATTCAGGACCAAACAATGACTGAAATATGGAGACTGAACTAGCAATATTACTTAAACTTCAAAATCCTGTCCCCAGAGCACATTGAATATAGCTTTTAAACATAAATTTACAAAAAGAAGGCACATCTGCAAATGGAAAAATACATCTAAAAAGGAACTTTTACTTTTGTCAGTATGTGTGCAAAGTTGGTGCTAACAACAAAAATTATTTTGAAAACATGTAACATGTCTGGAAAAACAAATTAATTCCCATGCAAACAGCTTGCACATATAGTATTTGCCAAACAGCTCAGGAAAGAAAATACTGGTGGACGTTTCTCAGTTAACACAATAAAACACTGAGACCAAGTTCCTGTATTCCTTGTCTTTCAGTTTAAACAAATCCTCCCTGATCCAAAACAGGGCTGCCCAAGCAAATGGCATGAAAAGTAATAAAATAAACCTTACAGAGTATAAAGCTTTTTTAAATGTTAAACTGCTAATAGTGTTCAACAAAAGACAAAGATAAAGCCAAAGACAAAGCTGACCATGAGGCACTTTAGCTCTGTGTGCTTGCAGAATATGCTGACAGAAACCTGTTTTTCCAACTTATCAGGAAATTCAAGAGCATAGTCCACAGTGACACACTTTTCTTTTTGCTTTCAGTGCTATTCACAAAAGCTATTCACAAAAGCCGCCCTGGCTGCTCTAATCGGGTAACTTTCCAAGTGGTTTACCCACAGAGAGCCTGAACTGGAAAACTGGCTAGTTTTTTTGAAGCCATGCAAATTCAAAAGCAACTGTATAAACAATGATACCATCACACCTGTAAACAGCTCAGATCTTCTAACTTTCTCCTTCCAGGCAGTTTTAAAAAGATTTGCTGAACCTGTCAGAGGAGCCAGGTGATATATTTTTTAACCTACAGAAGCTACTATGTGTTCATCTCTTGTATGAATTTAAGCATATCAGTACACAGGCTTACTTACCTCTGAAGAATCCCAGATCTGCTTCCCACAACAGGCACAAGTGTAACAAGAGAAACACATAAACATCCCGACTGCCTCTGCTGCTTCATGACCACCTCCCTTTCTGTCTTGCTACTTCAGTGCTTGTCTCTGCTTGACTCCTTCTGTCACCAATGGCCTTTCACAGACAGCGGCGTTAACACTGGTGCCTTGCCCTTAAATGCAGAATCTTTATAGCAGAATCCCATAGTAAAGCTGCACACAAAGTAGGTCCTTGCGAAAGCAAACCATGTAGAGCCGACAGCTTGGAAAGAGAAAGTACTGATAATGTAACTGTTTCAGGGTGGCTGATGACTGGCTGATGATGGCATTTTTGTGGCATGGTGCAGACAAGATCCACTGGATACCAGAAAATCTCATTTCACTCATAGAATCATGCTCCTGAAGCTGCACTGCGCCGACTCTGTGAGGAGACTGCTGCTGACTCAGTGGGCAGAAAATGTTGTACCCCTAAGGCAACAATTTAGTCCACTGACACAACTGTGGAGCTGTTTACATCATGTATTCAAGCAATTTCTATCATGTCCTCCATGTTTTGTTGTGAGCAGTTAAGGAACAGTAGCAGTCTAATTCCATTCTTTTAAGCAGATGTAGGGTGAGCTCATGCTAAACTCCCATCACTTTTAACTCAAATAGAAAATATCTTTCCCAAGGATAAGTGCAGAGAAATACTGACATTCTTGCTGCTGTTAGGAGTCATTTCCACAACTTTCATTTACTGCTCAATGGAATGACAAATGACCATGACACAGATAAATATTCACAATGACAAGTGTTTCACAGCACACTATTTTCTTTATTACAGTGTAACATGCTGCACTAATATATTCCTGAACCGTAGTAACCTCGGACCTTACTCAAATCTAACTGCCAAGGATTTCATGTCCAGATGCATACTGTAGGTTTACAGTCAACCTTCTGGGACCTATGCCCATGAAGGAAAACAGACAAGAATATACCAACAGAAAATGGGCATAAATAGGGTATGAGGTACTCCTTAGATTTTAATTCCTATCTGCTGATTGCACATTCACTTTCATTATCCTTATGCATGGGGCAATATATCACCATTATATTGTATAATGGTTTATAGATGAATCACACTCTTCCTGCAGTACTAAAAGACCATAAGATCTTTAACTATATCTTTAACTACTGATCAGTCAGCAAACCTTAATGTGAGGACTGAGGATAGGCTATTCAGTTATGCCATGAATTACTAAGTCTTAGCAAGTCACCAATAAATTAATAATGAATTCATTGTTGTTGGGTGCAAATATTAATCCTGTTTTCATATTGCGGATGTAATCATTTAAGGTTTTCTGCAGATGCAAATTCAAAATTAAATGAAACTCAACTGAAACCAAACACTAACTCCCCTAATACCTGAACATTACTAAAGTGAACTGCATTCCTTCTAGTCATGCAAAACCTTAAACAGAAAATCCATCCATCTCTTCATTTAATGAACCAAATACAAATTATTTATTACTCCTTTAAAAGTTTAGAAGGGAGGTCAAAAGATGTGGGACTCACTTTATAGATGGACAGCTCATTTGCCAAAACACAAACATCCATCCATTATCCAACCCGCTATATTCTAACTACAGGGTCACGGGAGTCTGCTGGAGTCAATCCCAGCCAACACAGGGCGTCAGGTAGGAAACAAACCCTGGGCAGGGCGCCAGCCCACCGCAGGGCACACACACCAAGCACACACTAGGGACAATTTAGGATCGCCAATGCACCTAACCTGCATGTCTTTGGACAGTGGGAGGAAACCGGAGCGCCCGGAGGAAACCCACACTGACACGGGGAGAACATGCAAACTCCATGCAGGGAGGACCCGGGAAGCGAACCCAGGTCTCCTAACTACGAGGCAGCAGCGCTACCCACTGCGCCACAGTGCCGCCAAAACACAAACAAATAGTTTTTTTAAAACTCTATATCTCTTTGTTTCTATTTTATTATTCATATATGTACTGTTCTTCAGGATTATGCAGAGGCAGGATATTCTCAAATTAAAGATACATGGCAAGAGATTTCAGAAAGCAGACAAAACAAAGGGCTTTTGCCCTCCTAAATCTCTTGCCATGTATCTTTAATTAAAGAATTAAACTAAGTTACCTAAAAGAATGTAAATTTTAGGAACTTGAAATAATTTGCTATGAAAGTGCACAAACCCTAATCAGATTTGCAGGAAACATTCTAAACAGTTTAAACCACTGTGTAGCTAACTTAAAAACCTTCCTTTGTATAAGGGATTTATTTCATTTACAGGCACAACTTGAAAGGAAATGTGAACTAGTTAACTTTAACAGTTAGTTAAGATATTACTGGAATTCATGGTAGGAATTTCTCAACATGGTCTAACAATTAAGCTCACCTACAAATTGGGTGCCTTTAGGCTACCAATCACAACGACACAATGTCAGGAACATTGCTGGGGTATAGAATACGGAGAAGAGAAAGCATCTTGGCTTGTCTGTATATAACATGTTATTTGAGAGTCATATAAATGCTCTGTAAATGTTGCAGTAAGCATTAGTGGTCATGGGAAGTATGTTGAAAAAATAAAGTTGTCTTGAAATCTAGGCATAGAACAAATAAACAATGGCAAATAAAAAAATCAAGGTCAAGGAATCATTAAGTATAAAATTTGATTTGATTTTCTGATTCATCATAATAGCCACATTCTGCTGATATAGCATCCAAACTGTGGTAACCATTTTGATTCAGAATGCCAATTATTCTGGGCAAGTCACCAACTCTACCTCCAACAAAAGAACCCTAGACCATCACACTTCCTCCTCCATGTTTGACAGTGGGTGTCACACACTGAGGAACCATCATCTCACCAATTCGACAGCATACAAACACCCTGCGTAAGGAACCAAACACTTCAAATTTTGATTCAATGTTCCGTAAGACTTTCTTCCAGTCTGCAATAATCCACAGCTGGTGTTCCAAGGCCCTATTTTGTCCTTTAAGGAATGGCTTTCTTACTGCCACTCGCCATTTCAGACCTGCAGCACAAAGCCTTGTTGTAGGAGATGTACAAGGCACGGCCCAGTGGAAGAAGACCAATAGGCAGACCAAGGCAATGCTGGAGGAACAGATAACTATTTTGTCTTGGAAACATCTAGGTATTCCCCAGAAAGGTCTGGACAAACTTGATTAGTGTAAGGAGGCCAGGTCAACCCAGCTCAATATGTTGCTGCTCAGCAGGAGAAGTGGAAAGAAAATGATGTTGATATCTGCATGTTATAGTCCAGGTTACTTAAAATATACTATATACTTTTATCTATTGCTTAGAGAACACATGAAAATTAGAATTCCAATGTAATTGTTAGAAAATATAAATAAAAATTTCTCTTGAAGACAGTATTTTGTAATATTGTTCACAATGAGTCTTATATAAATGAGCCCTAAGATCTGAGGGAAAGGCTTAGCTCAAAAAATTACCGAATGTTTTTTCACTTTCTCTCTAATGACAATACCTTTTAAAGTTGCTGATAAATACTCACAAATGAAAGGTAAACTCCAAACAACTTTAAACAATAAAAAGCCTTTGTCTCTTCCCGTGATTCATAAAACTCTGTAAAACCCACTGGCTAACAGAATAAAGAGCTTACTGCTTATGTAAAAAGAAGCCATTCTCACTGAAACAAGAAGCTTCATGCAGGATTACACAAAAGCAAATCGATGCATATAGGCCATAGCTCAGATGATTTTAGTACTAGGTTTTAAATCAGTGCAGTGCTAAGCTGTGTTATTGTAAGAAATCACTGAATATCATTGTTTCTGTAAAACTGTCAGATAAATTAGTGCATCCTTATGAACAGCAAAAACTAAATGTAAGCCTCACTGAGCTTCTTTTGTAAAATGTGACAGATAAATCTACCTAAATATTAGAGTAATGGCTTCTTGCTTGCTTGTGCACTATATTAACTTTGAATGAATTCATTATAAACCCTTAAAACATTCCAAAATAGTGCAAGGAGGTGCTTCTGGGGTGAGCTGACACTGCATTTCAAGTTTAGCTTTAGTTGGCAGATAACATTAATATGTAGGAGAATTCTACTAATATTATATGAGTTAGTCAATATTGAAGTACTCCAATTATCTTTTTGTATTGGCATTCAATTATTCAATAATTTCCAAATTGACTGTATCACCAATACTGAACAGTCGAAACAGATAGTATTACCAAATAGGCACATAAGTCTAAATACTGACAAAAGCTAGCAAGGTATATATTTTACACTGGCATCCATGCAGTCATTTTTTAGTAAATAATTAAAATAAAAATCCTACTGAACCTTTTTTGGCATAGTATTCTTCACCTTTATGCAGCTGTTATAAAGCACCCAACATAGATGGACAAGGTGGCATTACTAAAGCAGATGGGGTGGGGTTTCGTTTTGGGTTTGAGTGTATGAACTGAAGCTATCACACATGCAGGTTAGCTTAACTGGTGCCCCTGAACTGGCCTAATATGAGAGAGTTGCTCTGTGATGAATTGGCACATCATTCATGGTTAGTGATTTCTACTTTAGTTAGCACTAATTAATTCCCTTCAAATCTGAACTAAACAGGTGGGTTTGAAAGTGAATAACTAACTCTATAAATGTCTTGTTTAAGTCACTATATTTAAAGTTGATAGATACATTAAACAAATGACACATGTACCATCTAACACATGTTGTATGATTAAATTAATAAAAGTGAACATAAAAAAGCACCAAAAACTTGAGGACTATGATATTATAGCATGACACACAAAATTATTCAAAATTAAAGTTAGAACATCTTTGCCTTTTCATATCCCACAATACAAGTGAAACCAAAGAATATCCTATATGAACAAAACATGCACAATTTGGTCAGAATTTGTGACTAAAACATATTGGGGGGAAAACTAACATAAGTAGCAAAGCTTTCCAGAATACAGGAAGTTGAAAAAAGGTATAATTTGTAATTTTAAAAATATAATCTATTATGACAGCATTTTAAGAATTTTAAATAGAAAAGAAAAATTATATGCTTGGAAACCATTATGCACAATTAAAGTTAAAAAATGTAATTCCTCCTTAATGTGCCACAATTTAATATACAACAAAATTACAAAATCTTATTAAAAACTTTATCTGGTGGCAGTCCTTGTATGCTTACAAGTATCTCATATTGCTGTCATTCATACCAAAAAGGTCAATCCATTCATTCAATCGCTTTCTAAGTGCTCTTATTTTTATACTGGTTTGTAGCGTGCTGTAGTCTATTCCGGCAACACAATGTACACACCCTTTAAAGGTATATTTTCAGCAGCCTATAATGCTTTAGGTGATCTATATTAAGAGTTTGCTATATAAATTTACATAAAAAGAATGGCTGTTAATAATAAGATAAAATGCATACCAGACTGAAAATGACCTCCATGAACAAAACCTGTAGTGTTAACTCCTCATTCAATAAAGAGGCAGATCTGTCTTCGGTATCAGGTTGTTGGGAAAGCGTTCAACTAGTCACATTAAAAATGTCTTTTAAAATTACTCCGTTCTAACACCAGTTTCACCCAGAGAAATGGCAGCTGCCACAATTTTTTAAAGCAAGAAGAAAAAAAAACATTTGCAATAAAGTGCCATAAAAAAGTGGCAAATTATTAATATAGTGACACAAAATGCTTGACTATGAACGAGTTCAGAAGAAAAAATAAAAATAGAAGAAAAAGCCATTGCTCTGTTTTCTGAGAGTCGAGCATATGTGGATGACACAAATATGCTTCAGCAGACGACTGAAGAGGGTCTGTAAACAGACATGCTTATATCACACTGTTTATAATGTAATGGTTTGGTCTTTAACTTCCTACTAATAGGTGTCCTTTGTTCAGGGACCATAGTTCCTTGCCCCCAGAAATGAGGAAAGCTGCTTTACAGGATTAAACACAAATGCAAGCATACAAAACAAACAGGAAAAAAATTACAGAAGTGTCTGAACTGTTTTTCTTTGCCAATAGCTGCCCCCATCACCCCTGAATCTGCAGATTAGACATTCATATGACTGCTGGAACAAGTCGACTTTATTTTCCTTGTGTTGCAAAGAAGCAATTAGTGCTCAAATAGGACAATGGGCATCAACAGAAAGCTAATGCCCATCCAGTGCCAAATATGTTAGATAATCATGAAAAATAAACAAGTTTTTCAAATTGCGGTGAAAGAATTTAGTTAAAAGAACCCATAAAAACACTGTAAAACTGAGTGATAGTTTAGATTTGTAAAGATGAACCATGGGAAAGAAAGGGCAAAGATTCTGAAAAGTCTAATGTGGCATAAACTAAGCAATTCTTTGAGGGTCAGGTTATGCATTGGTACTTCTGTTTTTGAACAGGCAGCTCAATGAACGTACTTCATTACAAAGGATTATGCATGTTGTTGTATAGAATAGCTTCAAGATTACCACTGATATGTTAACAAATCTCACAGAATGAAAATAGCACTTGTCCTTACATGTGTGAGGTTACAGTGACATATACATTTTCAGTCTAGTGGAAGATGACAGGATAGACACCACTGTAAGACTGAAGAAAGTGACACAGTTCTGTAGACTACTCACAAGAGAACATGCATATCAGTGATTTTCAATCTTGGTCCTGGGGACTCACTATGGCTGCAGGTTTTTATTCCAACCATCTTCTGTTTTTAATTGGAGTGCTAGCCTAATGAAGTGATCTGTTATTACCCAGTTTCCATGTTTTGGAGTTAATGTGAAAATGACAAAAGTGTGGTAAATGTTTATTAAAATGTACCAGGCAGTTATATGGAAAATGGATATTCAACTTTTTAACAATATTTTCATCCTGATTTTTATTGTTCTTTTCCAGGTTTTCTGGTTATTTAATCCATTATTTACTAATTAATGGGTCTAACGCTAAAGTAGTTGCAGACTTTCATCATTCAGTGTTGTTTTCCCAGGTGTCTACTCTGCTTCTTTTTAATTGTAATTATTAGGATACAACAATTGAAGCAACCTACACAGAAAAAGGTCAAAATAACATAAAAAATTAGTTAACCATTTAAAGGTACTGAAAAAATAGAAATACTTCTAAAAATTATATAAAAATAAAAATCATACTATTGTGCTTTTCTGAATGTAGAATAAGCCAAGAGAAAAAAGACCAGCTAATTAATTGAGATCATTTATTACCACTGATTGTGAATCTGGTTGGAACAAAAGCCTGCAGCCACAGAGGGTCCCAGGACTGAATTTAGAACCCCTGGTTTATATAATTGTATGTGAACATAATCTGTGTGGATCCATGTGTTTAAAATATGGCTCATTTATTGTTTTCTCATTATCAGCATGGGGAGGCAGAGGTTTTCACTCAAAATCTGATGATACATGGCCCCATTCATTCTTTCCTTTACACGGATCAGTCGTCCTGGTCCCTTTGCAGAAAAACAGCCCCAAAGCATGATGTTTCCATGCTTTACAGTAAGTATGGTGTTCTTTGGATGCAACTCAGCATTCTTTCTCCTCCAAACACGACGAGTAGAGTTTTTACCAAAAAGTTCTATTTTGGTTTCATCTGACCATATGACATTCTCCCAATCCTCTTCTGGATCATCCAAATGCTCTCTAGCAAACTTCAGATGGGCCTGCACATGTACTGGCTTAAGCAGGGGGACACGTCTGGCACTGCAGGATTTGAGTCCCTGGCGGCGTAGTGTGTTACTGATGGTAGCCTTTGTTACTTTGGTCCCAGCTCTCTGCAGGTCATTCACTAGGTCCCCCCGTGTGGTTCTGGGATTTTTGCTCACCGTTCTTGTGATCATTTTGACCCCACGGGGTGAGATCTTGCGTGGAGCCCCAGATCGAGGGAGATTATCAGTGGTCTTGTATGTCTTCCATTTTCTAATAATTGCTCCCACAGTTGATTTCTTCACACCAAGCTGCTTACCTATTGCAGATTCAGTCTTCCCAGCCTGGTGCAGGTCTACAATTTTGTTTCTGGTGTCCTTTGACAGCTCTTTGGTCTTGGCCATAGTGGAGTTTGGAGTGTGACTGTTTGAGGTTGTGGACAGGTGTCTTTTATATTGATAACGAGTTCAAACAGGTGCCATTAATACAGGTAACGAGTGGAGGACAGAGGAGCCTCTTACAGAAGAAGTTACAGGTCTGTGAGAGCCAGAAATCTTGCTTGTTTGTAGGTGACCAAATACTTATTTTCCACCATAATTTGCAAATAAATTCTTTAAAAATCAGACAATGTGATTTTCTGGATTTTTTTTTTCTCATTTTGTCTCTCATAGTTGAGGTATACTTGTGATGAAAATTACAGGCCTCTCTCATCTTTTTAAGTGAGAGAACTTGCACAATTGGTGGCTGACTAAATACTTTTTTGCCCCACTGTACAGAGGTGCACAGTAGAGTATATCCTGGCGGGCACTTCCACACACCTCCTCAGCTCAGGATCATAAAGCCTGGCAGAGGGTGGGTGAAGTTGCACAGAATATTACCAGCACCCAGCTACCTTTTGTTCATGACATACAACAAATGCTGCCTTAGAAAGGCAAAAGGTATTAATAATAATGACTTTTTCTTCTGGCAAATGGTACAGGACCATTGGCATTTGTGCCAGAAGATTGAGAAACAGTTATATCAACAGATCAAGTTTACAGAGTAGCCAATCATAAAAGCAAATAATGTAACATAAGAAACACTGTATATGTGATACAAATATATGCAGCATATATACTACAAAAATAAATATAGACACTCACACACATACACTTTGCATGTTATATTTACTTGTGTGCGTGAGTCCCTGTGTCTTTGCTGCTACTATATTACTGTCAACTTTTCTAAGAAGGAATGCAAATAAGAATTTCATTGTACTATGTACATAAAAATAAACTTAAAACACGTCCAGAAAACCAGTTTTCACCCTTATCTTCTAATTTCTTAATATAAATTACTTCAGTAATCACATTGTTCAAGTTATTATTATTGATAAGACAAAAATACAGAGTTGGCATAAATGCTTTTGCTTCATGGATCTCATATCTGGTGTCTCAATCCTGCACCCAGTCATTCTCCATGTGGAGTTTCCATGCACTCCCTGTATTTGTGTGGGTTTTCCTTTCACACCTCCAGATATGCCCAATAATCAATTAACCAATGACTCTAAATTGATTTATTTTGTGCATGTAGATGTTTGTGAGCTGACATTACAATGTACTGATGACTTGCCTTTTCTGCCTTGTTGGGGGAAAAGGCTCAAAACTCCCTGAAACCTTGAATTGGATTAAATGGGTTTGAAAATGTTACCCAGATTTTATTAAAGAATGCACAGTCCATCTTAGAATAAAGACTACGAACTAGTCCATGCAAAGAAACAGACCTGTATCACTTGGTCTCATATAAAGGAGAGATAATGTATCTCTGCAACATGTGAATTTCCCATTGGGATTAATAAAGTATCTATCTATCTATCTATCTATCTACTTATTGGTCTGCGAGACTGCTGTCCAAGACATCTATACACAGAGGAAAAGAAAATAGATAGATAGATAGATAGATAGATAGATAGATAGATAGATAGATAGATAGATAGATAGATAGATAGATAGATAGATAGATAGATAGATAGATAGATAGATAGATAGATAGTTTAAAACTGCTTAACAGAATTCTTCCTGGATTTGGGACCAACCATTTCAGAAAATCTCACGTAAGACTGAAAATAAATACTGTATTTGTTGAAAATTAATTTTGTGAATAAAGTTTTTTCTTAACTATGTGCAGTTAGGGCCTGAATCAAAAAGGATATGGAAAAATAAGTGAAAACAATTTAAACTTGAACCAGAGTTACAGGGGATCAGTTTCACTTTCTGAATGATTTAGCCTGTTTTCAAACAGTAAGAATATGTACTATGAATAAATAGTTTATATGGTAATCATTATGAAAGCAATCATCAAAAATAATTTAAAAAGAAATCAGAAGCTGGATTATAGATATGTAAAATTTACAAAAATACATTATGTAAAAAGAGGTATAAATACTGTTTTAGCAGTTTTGACAAACAAGAAATTGAATCCTGTATTCTAGCAAAAAACACCAATATGGTATATTCAAAGTTTATTTGATGTAGCTTGAAAGAATTAGATCATGGAAATGCACAACTACCATCATAAAATGAACACAGCTCTGAAACACAACCATAAAACGACATGAACATATAAAATCTAATAACAGAAAAACGTTTTTCTCAGTAGTCTGAGATAAATAAATATTCAACTATAATGCAAATTCTAAAAGCATGCAAAGTCTAATTAATTTTAAACAAATAATATTTAAGCAAATATTCTAACAAAAATACACAGAACTAGAATGTTTGTCTTTATTTCTTCCAAATATCTCCAATACAAAAATGCAACACATGGTTTAGAATGAATGAATGCTTTGCTGTTCCAATGTAAAATCCATTAAGGTCTTTGACAAACATTTTTCTGACAATTATTTTGTAATGGGGATGTTGTGTGGCAGGCTGATTAAGTGAAACAAAGGTCAACATTTCAGGTTTGTCCCAGCCAGCCATTGAGAGAAAAAAAACTCACTAATAATGTTACATAACTAATAACATTCCGCTCTCATACTTGTGCTTATGCTTCTTGCACAAAGTCTACTGAAATATTCAGTGTGCTATTCAATGGGAGAAAGCTCTGGGAGCTGCTGAGAGAACAGTGAAACAGTTTGAAAACAAAACAATACTGTAAGTTTTGAAACAGCTTTTCTGAAATGTTTTTCAACTATATATACAGTATATATATATATAGAAAATGTTTGGGACAAAGACACATTTATACTTTATTTACTCCTGTGCTCCACAGTTTAAAATTACAAATCAAATAATTTAGACATGATTAAAGTGCACACTGAAGACTTTCATTTAAGGGGATTTGCATACATTTCAGTCATACCATGTAGAAGTTATAACACTTTCTACACATATTCTCTCTATACAGACACACACACACGCACGTGCACACACACACACACACACACACACACACACACGCGCACACACACACACACATACATATGCATAAACCAAATTTCTGCGGTTCTTGGATCTGACTTCTCTGCCTGATCTATAAGCTAACTGCCAGCTCCATGTAATTGTGGCCCAAACCTCTTGCAATGTGCTGGTAGTCTTACTCCCTCATTAATTATGTGCTTAATCCTCAATTTGATGTATGCTTTATTTAACCCATGTCAGTTCTGAATTACAACACGGCATGTCGAGAACAGTTCGCAAAACAGAAAGAATGTTTACTCCAACAAAGATGGCAGTAAACCCATTTGATTCATACAGAGATTGTTATTTGGCTTCAGAATATTGTCTGTAATTGCTCCAAAGCCACCAAAACCAAAGACAAAGTTCAGAATTTAGGCAACATATAGCACCCTGGAAAACCTAATGGGGCTCTAGCTAAGTTGCTTTATCTGAAACATATGGACAAGAAGGCAACTATGTGAATGAAAACGTTCATATCCCGTTAACTCCACAGGCCGACATCACACTACAAGACTCAACTTAACTTCTAGTCGGCAGGTATGTCAAATTTAATGACTGCAGCATGCAAATCTTCCTGCATCTTATGGTTTCAAATTGTATAACTAGAAATTACAGAGGGTGCACGATTTCTTCAAAACTTTTCATTGCTATTCTAAATCTCACATTATGCTGTGAAAGTACTGGAATGTCACCTCATTTCAGAGTTCTATTTATATGACAGAAACTGGAATAAATTAAAACTTTTGGTACACCTTCTATTTCCCACATCATAGTAGCACAACCAACACAAAAGACAATAAGCCCCCATTTGCATAGTCCAAAACTCTCACTCTCCGTCTTTTCTTACAATCACTAATGTTCCTCATTTCTTGCAGGCCCTGTATGCATTTTGCTTAGATGATGAGTACTCATTGTCTGTTAACTCTTTCAGATACAAGAAAGAGTAAAATGCACATATTCTGTCTAGAACTTGCAACAATTTTCTTATGGTTATGTAAATTAAGGCTATGACTGAAAATCAAAGGAAGAGTCATGTACAGTGATGCTGTAAACTGTCTTCTAGCAAGACATTATTATATTCTTAGGTTTGGTTATTCTTATCTTGAGGTTAAAAGGTCTGCTAAGGATTCTGGTGTCTCTTAATGGTCGAAGATATGCTTGTCGTTATACAGGTTCTCCAAATAGTTCTGAAAAGTGAGAGTACTTATATTTAATTGTCTATGTGCATCCTTTACTTGACTGCTGTCTTTTATTGAAACTTTTCCACAAAGTTAGGGAGAAACTAAAATAAATGGATAAATGAATAGATTCACTAATAAATGAACCAAACAGCAAATGGTAATGCAAATCTACATGAATAAGAGAATCCCCTCTTAAGTTGTCATCAAGCAGTCTAATGGCTAGCCTAAGGGGTCTGATGGGTTTATGTTACAACAAAATAAACTCTTAAACCCCCTTTAAAATTCACAGGTCATTCTTTTTTTATTTTGACCAGTATCCACTGTGCATATAAAGTTTACAACCTTGAGTATGGTTAATTCAAAAGTATTCTGGAGAAATACACATTCAGTACCAATGGCACAGAACAGTTGTTCAGATACATACCACTTTTTTGAGACTCCTTCTGTGACTAGTACTGTAAATACTGAACATTGAACGTTTTGCAGGCAACAATTCCTTGACAACTGTTCAAAGAAACAAACATTCATCAAGTATAGTTTCAGCTTAGCATGGAGTCGTTAGGATATCTGCATTTGGCTCTTAGATTTCCAAAGTTCTTTTTAATTAACTGACATTCATAAACTTTTTGCTTTAGATCAGTCTCAGTAAATTTATTAATAAATAAAGAATAATAAAAAAATGAGAAACCCAAAACACCAGGCAGCATCTATACTAATAAAAGGCAAAGCCCTCACTCACTCACTCACTCACTCATCACTAATTCTCCAACTTCCCGTGTAGGTGGAAGGCTGAAATTTGGCAGGCTCATTCCTTACAGCTTACTTACAAAAGTTAGGCAGGTTTCATTTCAAAATTCAAAGCGTAACGGTCATAACTGGAACCTCTTTTATGTCCATATACAGTAATGGACGGCAGCTCGCTGGCCGTGGGAGGCGGGGTTGCGGGGGTTGCGTATCGCATCATCACGCCTCACACGTAATCACGTGAACTGACTGTGAAGGAGAAAGGACGGCCTTATATGGCGTTCGTTTATAAAACAGTGGACAGGCTGTGTAAAGGCAGCTTCACAAAAAAACATCCTTAACAAATTGTTATTGGTATATTTTCCCTCAGTTTAAAAAGGTTTTCTTTTCTTCTTAATAAAAATTTAAAAGCAGAACTTCGCCGCTGCAAAGCGCGCCTGACTTTATTGAAAAGAAACTAAACTTGCAGCGCCGCCGCTATTCAATGACACTTGCCTAACGCCTGACTTTATTTAAAAGAAACTAAACTTGCAGCGCCGCTCTTCAATGACGTGCCGCTATTCAATGACACTTACCTATTGCCTGACTTTATTGAAAAGAAACTAAACTTGCAGTGCCGCTATTCAATGACACTTGCGTAACGCCTGACTTTATTGAAAAGAAACTAAACTTGCAGTGCCGCTATTCAATGACACTTGCCTAACGCCTGACTTTATTGAAAAGAAACTAAACTTGCACTGCTGCTATTCAATGACACTTGCCTAACGCCTGACTTTATTGAAAAGAAACTAATCTTGCAGTGCCGCTATTCAATGACACTTGCCTAACGCCTGACTTTATTGAAAAGAAACTAAACTTGCAGCGCTGCTCTTCAATGACGCGCCACTATTCAATGACACTTGCCTAACGTCTAACTTTATTGAAAAGAAACTAAACTTGCAGCACCGCCGCTATTCTATGACACTTGCCTAATGCCTGACTTTATTGAAAAGAAACTAAACTTGCAGCGCCGCTCTTCAATGACGCGCCACTATTCTATGACACTTGCCTAACGCCTGACTTTACTGAAAAGAAACTAAACTTGCAGCGCCGCTCTTCAATGATGCGCCGCTATTCAATGACACTTGCCTAACGCCTGACTTTATTGAAAAGAAACTAAACTTGCAGTGCCGCTATTCAATGACGTGCCGCTATTCAATTACACTTGCCTTACACCTGATGAGCCAAGAATTAGGGCGAAACACGTGTCGCGTACTCTTTGCATTATTTGACAGTAAACTATTTTCAACCATTCTATGATCTGCTTCTCACAACTGAAGGCACCGTGGCTGATGTTAGCTGACTTGCTGGCCAACGATAAGTGTTACCTGGTAGGTAACCACCCATACAATCAGATTGTGATTCAGACTACGAACGCCGTGAATGTAATTACCCCGATCTACATACTAGAGAAAACCTCAATGAAGAAGAAACAGTGTGTAAGCATACATATTAACACATGTGCAATTAAACGTGTGCATTTACGGGGTGATTTCTCAGGCTTAAAAGCTCGCCTTTTATTAAAAAGGTAAATGCAAACTGTTTTCATTCTGAAGGGCACAAACCACGTTGGATTTTGGCCGTTAAACGCGCAAAAATGTCGGTACACCAGATAAATAAGCGCAACATATTATCAGTTGTATTGTATGCTTACAATCCATATAGAAATGTGTTAATCATTAACTAATAGTATGGGATGGTGTTTTTCGACTCGCACCTTGATTTAAACGATTCCATGTCTTGGTGGGTTTGCGTAGCTTATTGTCAATATCTTTACACCTGTTTTTAAGACTTATTGACTGAAACGGGCTTTCACGAAAAAAGTTAGGGCTTTGCTACAGGATACACCCTCCACAAGTTAAGGAAGTAAAAATAAAGGTATATATTTCTGTTTTATTTAAACCTTTTAAGTTCATATGCATAGCCCCATTTGGCTGTTTTAGTTTTTTTTTTCTTTCTTCAGTAATATTTAATCTCCTTAAAGAAAAACAACATATGCATTTTACTTTTTTTGTATCTCTTTAGTAATATTTTAGTGTAAAAGGATAACCAGTATTTAAACCTTTTATGTTACTTTATAAAGTTATTTTACACAATGTTGAAAATTTAGTAAGAAAGCTACATATTTTGGCAGCTGCTGCTTTAATTTTCAATGAAATGAAAAAAGCTCTCCAAGAGAAAACCTCAATGAAGAAGAAACAGTTTGCACTATCTAAAAAGGAGAAACCCTCATTTATAAAGGTTTGCTGCAGATGACTTAACTGAAAATAAATGAATAGTTCCTATGTGTATAATACATATTTATCTATTTGACTTATGCCTTTATTCCAGCAACTTGCAACATCTGAGGTACAATTTGTTACATTACTTTTGTTTTTTGCAGCACAGGCAGGTGAAGTGACTTCCTCAGGGTCACACAGTGGTGTCAGTACCAGGATTTGAACTGACAAGCTCCGGGTTTGCTGAAATATTACTGAAGAAAGAAAAAAAAACAAAAACAGGCAAATGGGGCTATGCATACAAATGTCCATCCATCCATTATCCAACCCGCTATATCCTAAATACAGGAGCCAATCCCTGCCAACACAGGGCACAAGGCAGGAAACAAACCCCGGGCAAGGTGCCAGCCCACCGCAGGGCGCACACACCCACACACCAGGGACAATTTAGAATCGCCAATGCACCTAACCTGCATATCTTTGGACTGTGGGAGGAAACCGGAGTACCCGGAGGAAACCCAGACAGACACGGGGAGAACATTCAAACTCCACGCAGGGAAGCGAACCCGGGTCTCCTAACTGGCACCTTTCACTGCGCCACCATGCCGCCCGCATACAAACTTAAAAGGTTTAAATAAAACAGAAATATATACCTTTATTTTTACTTCCTTAACTTGTGGAGGGTGTATCCTGTAGCAAAGCCCTAACTTTTTTCATGAAAGCCCCTTTCAGTCAATAAGCCTTAAAAACAGGTGTAAAGTTAAACTTGAAGCACCGCTATTCAATTACACTTGCCTAACGCCTCTCCTAAGGGGAGATACTGTGGGATCTGGGCATCCGTCAAAGCACCAATCACAGGCCCGATTAGAAAGCGGGAAGCTGTGATTTGTCGTCTCCCTCCCATGTAACAATCACAGCCCGTGTTACAATGCACTATGTATGTATGTATATATGTATATATATGTATATGTAGATATGTGTATATGTAGATATGTATATATATGTATATATGTATATATATGTTTACATAACCTCTTTAACACACTACTTCTCCGCTGCGAAGCATGGGCATTTTGCTAGTAATATATATAAATAAAGGTATACTTGTCCTACTGTTTCATGCACCAATCTCATAACTAATTTCAACTTTAGTAATTATGGGAGATGCTCTCTTTGGAAGTATTTTGCTTATACCTATGCAAGTAAAAACACTGCAAGGTGACTTCTGTGTGGTAGCCTAGATACTCTGTGCTACTGTCTCATAGCTCCAGCCATGGTTTTGATTCTTATTCCATCAAAGTCTGAGTGGAGTTTGTATGGTCTCTTGATATATTTGTAGGATTTTTTCTGTGTACAACAATTCCTCCCAGATGCAAACATGTGCATGTTAGGTTATCTAACAACTTTATCTGGCCCAATTCCTGGTGTATGTGTGTGAATTTCCTCTGTGATAGAAACGGTAACCACCATGGGGATCATTCCTATCTTGTATCCTGTACTGAGGGAACAGATTCCCTGCAATACTGTACTAGATTAAACCTGGTTCAGAAAAAGGTTGGATTATTATATTTATTAAGATAAGACAGCATTTTTCTTTTGTAGAAATGCCAGTTAATCCTAAAGGACACTGAAGCAATAAACGCCACATACACATCTCTGTGTAGGTTAGGTTATAGATCTCCATCTGCCTGGTTTGGATTAACAATTTTACTCTATTAATTTACTCTATTATAGGTAATAAATATGTTCTAAGACAGATAAGGTTAATACTTAATTAGTTATCATCCTATCATAATGACAGTGCATTATAATGATTAGCATATATTTGAAAAGTATTTTTCTAGGCTCAACAAAATCTGAAGGAAGAGGACTACTTGGTGGCAATTTTTATATTTGCAAATTTCTAAAAAAAAAAAAAAATATCAGGTAAGAAATTTGTTGTAACCCTGCGACATCCTGAGAATTTAAGTTTGAAATCTTAACTGCTCTTGGTGTAGTTTATTAATTGTTGTTAAACTAAAACACCAGTAGGTGGTACTCTGAACTAAAAAGTGAAGGAGAGTTGACTTGTTCTGGTTTTTTCATGTCTACCTATCTCATTAGATCCTTTTATGATTACAGGGTCCACTATTGATATTGAGGCTGACCAAATTAATACTTCACTTACTTTTAACATACTCTTTTACCAATATGTACTGTATTTGTACAACTGATAACGAAAACTACTGAACCAAACCTAAATCAGTAATTGTGAAAATTCTTCTGCGGTTCTACTTGAAAAACTGAAACAGTAGTGCAGCAATATCATTTACAGACAATTCCAAAGTTATTGGAATCCTTGATAAAATTAAGCAAAAGGTAATAAAATAATAGTGTGTTTTGGCATACTTGTATACTGAATAAACATATTGTACCTCATCAATGGTTTAACAGGTTAACCTAAATCACACCTTATATACGAGAAATATCTCCAAAAAAATGTAATGCCGCAATTTTTGGCTTTCTTACTTCTAAAACTCTTGAAAGTGCACATCATTTTCCTATATTTTGCATGACACTGGGGAATAAAATGGGATGTATCTTGGATTATTTCTTGTAACTGGTGTGGGTTGTGACATTATAATATCTGAGAATGGCAGAACAGATTTTCCTTTTCTGAGCAGTTTCCAGCTTCTCTTAAGTTATTCTCAAGAATTTCCAGGATATCTGGGAAATGTGTGTCTTCCAGTAAGTGAAAAGTCTATCTCTGATTCGTTTACCAGTGGGCATGTCCAGAATGCACACTAGAATCCCACAACTGGCTATCTAGCTCCTCCATGATGATCAAGCTCCTTAAACTCTCAGTTGAGTGTAAGCCCATCAGCCCTTTAGAAAAAAAACAATTTAGTCACTTGTATGCACAGTCTTTTCCTTTGGTCACTATTGAAAGGTTGTTATTATCAATGACATTGAGAACTGAAACTGGAAGACTGAGAAGTTCTTCCCAGGATCTGGCTTCTGCATTAGCACCATCACTTATTCAATTACCCAAAATACTGCCATCACTGTACTAAGTACATTGATTAAATTCACAATCTTATCTACTCTTGTTTGTGAGAAAAATGTAAACTTAAGCTCCTGGAATAGATGTTATCCATCAAATACTAAGGACAACTGCCCGCTTTCTAGAGAAATGATGAGTTTAGATTTTGAATAGTTGATTCTTTATTGTAACCACCTTGCTGTCAACTATGAACTTCCCCAGTGGGTGCCAGAGATGGAGGTCAGATGATATTGATGATGAATGACAAATTGATTATCAATAGATGCAGTCTTAATAATACTGTTAAAGGGAAGCTACGGAACAGCAGAATATACCATAGCTCCTTAAAACCAAGATGAACTTAAAAAAGCAGAAATTTTAGGAATTTAAAAAGTTTTGATACTTGTTTCAGGAACATTTTTATTACTTTAAATAAATATTTAGCCACTACATTACAACAAATATTGTTTTTAACATAAATATTTTATATATTTAATATTAAACTCTTTAGATATGTCAATATATATCTTTATTTCCTTTTGCACACTGCAAGGTGTTATTGTTTAATTTAACTTGCATATTAAAGTACCTGCATTGTATTTATAATACTCCATAGCGTTAGGCTTATAAGTTATAAATAATAAACTGAATAAAATACAGATCAAATTCTACACAAATGTGAAAAGTTTTTTTTCTTAATAGTAATATCACTGCTATCCATAAATTTAAAATAATACACAATCACCAGCAATACTCTTTTTACTTTTATCTTAAAAATCACAATACAATAACAATATACAAAATATACTAGTATTTTCTTCACATTTCACCTCATGTAATTATGCTCAATTCTAGGTTTGACCTGTGTTCAAGTTGCTTTCTGAAAGCAGTGCAAAGACATGAAGTACATTTGAGTAGCAAATGTGACCTGCTATTTACAAATTTAAAAAAGGTCTTTAGCAAGCTCCATAGAGGTACTGAAATCTGCATGAACTATATTACTACCATTATACCAATGTTCAAAGAATACTCCTTTCATGTCTAAAATGCAATTACTTTTAATGTAATAATGTAAACAAATATACATCTTTTTACTGCATTTTCTAAATGTCTAACAGACCACTCATTACATCTCTTTCTTCACTTAATAGTAAGGGATTTAAAAAAGCAGAAGGTATTCATTCTGCATAGGACACCACTCTGTAGACCACAGAGTATCATTTCATATTCACATGAAGAAAATATAGCAGTTCCAATCATCTTAATAGCATATCGTTTGACAGAGTAAGAAAATCTGCATTGAAGTATTGAACATGCATATTGCATATTGCATAAAAAGAAAAAAAAAACAAAAACTAATCAGGTTCTGACACAACCTGCTGACTGCACCATTATACATCTATTAATAATTAAAACTGCCACAAAGAAGTGCTTAATAGTTAGTAATAAGAATATCTAATGCAGAGTTGTGACAGTTATACAAAGTAATTTTTATGCTGTAAAAAAAGTGTCTTCACAAATAATACATTTATTAAATATAACACATTTCAAACATGGAATATAAAATTATTAAAACACTACCTAATGTCACATACGTGATGAAGTGATAGACTATAGAGTTATTACTTTATTATTTTACAATAGCTATGGCCACATGGCAGAGGAGGGGAGGAGAGGAAAACAAAAATCATCAGGAAGACGAATCCAGGAAAAAATTAATGTCTTTATATTCCACAAATATAACGTTTTGCTGACCTAGGCCAAATGGCAGCACAGCCCATATTCAATATTCTAGATTTACATTATCTTAATCACTATCTGCCATAAAATCCTCTACAGTATAAAGTTTGCCTTAGAATTTAAATGTAAGGTGCTTTGAATAATAAAACAGGATAAATTCACTCATCATCTTCTTGTTTTTACTATCAACCATTAACACGTTACAGTTAAAATTGGAATGCTTCATATGCTATCAAAAAAAAAAAACTGAATGGATAAGGTGATGCCATGCTGCATTCAATGATAAAGAAGAAAAAAGAGCAACTCCTGCTGAGGATAAAATGTGCTGCACATTGGACAATCAGTTTATTTTAACTCCTGTCTGTGAGCAGGTTTTTAGAGCACAGGATTAGTCATCACCAATAAAATCAAATTAGAGACAGGGAGTCTGCTGAACGTGACATAGGAATATCAAATTTCAGGCTACATGGCACTATATAATGAACTTTAGAATAATATATTCTAAAATATATGTAGCCTTTAAAAAATAGAATTTATTTAGCAAATCTGACATTTTTTGAATTGATAAGGGTATTCTATTCATTTATTTAAAACATAAATGAACTTTAAGAAAGCTAGAATATTTAAAGTTGTAGCTGTGTTACAGTCTTTTATGACTCAAAGATGAACTTTCTGCTTTCTATTTTAATTAGAGATTATTTCCCAAAAATCACAGGGGCTGATTCTATTACTATACAACATTTTCATAATGAAAAGTTTAACATTCACTCTTGGTTCAGCATTTATCTTCCACTGTCATACAATTTACTTTGAAACTGAAACCATAAAACATTCTGTTACTGTTAACATTGCATATGCTCACTCTATGTTACTGAGTAACACACTTAACCTTAATGCACTCCAAATAGTACATACAAGTAAAGAGTCGTACCATGTTTCTGCAATTGTAAAGTGCCTTGGAATGGAGTGCTATGAAACAGCACTACAGTATACAGTATAAGGTTTTTTTTTGTTTTGTTTTTTTATGAGGGCACATAGATGAAATAATGTTCTTGATGGCTTTTACAATAAGCATTGCTGAAAGTACACTTAATTCTTCCACTTTTAAACTTGCTTAACCCTAGTCAGGTTGGGACCTATCCTGACATCTTTGAGTATAATGCAGCATGCAAAGTTATACAGTATATAAAATAACAAATTCACTGACAAATGTTCTCAGCGTCAATTTTGGATGATTCAAAAAGAATGAATCTAGGCATTTTACTATTGTGAAGAAAAGATTAGTGTTTATCACAAACATTATAATTTCTTTTGCAAATCTCATACTGAATGGCATATCATGGAAACATAGCAACCAGACAGGTACACAGTTACACGGACACACAGGCACTGTCCTTTTATTAAGGAAGGTGACTTTAAACTCACACTCAATGTTTATTTGAGCTTTAGCTGCTACTTCTAAAAGTGACTAATGCAAACTAAGGAGCAAAATTATTTTCTTCCTTTGTGAATGCTTTAGCAAGCAACACATAGATTGTAAGAGTCGATTGTAAGAGTCAGATAATTCAGTATTAAATAAAATATATAACTAAACATCCAAATAAATGTTTCTGACTAAAATGTTTTTTGTCAATATAAAAAAGAATAAGACATTTAATAAAATAAGTATACAATTCAATATACTTGCTAATTGTACTTCAAAAAGAAGCAGTGTTGCACAGATAAACAATGAAGTTTAGCTATATATATATATATATATATATATATATATGCAGAAGAAGCAAAATCACAAATAAGTTACTTTACTTTATGTTAAAAAAATTAGTTTTTAACATATCTTTGGCTACCTAGAAATGGGAGACAATGAATCATGCCTAGAATCATGCATAGAATTAGAGATTTATTTGAACAGTTATGTTAGTTGATCTTTCTTTGGGTAGTGCATCCTTGATGCAATTTCTGAAGGAATGTAGATACAGCTACTGTTTTATTACCAAAGGGGCAGAGTTGGGAAGAAAAATAGAAACTTCCATCATCTCAAAGACAATTTATTAGAGTTATATGTTACTCTTAAATCTCAAAAAGAATTGGTGAACTATCACCCATTTAACAGAATGCTATAATGGAAATCATCCCTGGCACCACATGATGGATACTGAAAATAAACAAACACACCTCTGGCCTGCGACTTTTATGGTAAAAGAATTTATATAATATAAATATTACTGTCATTTATTGTGTATAACGTCTAGGGTAGGATATGCAAGTTCATTAAAATCTGCACTATGGTGAACTGTGGATTGCACTCTTCTGATAATGTAGGTCAATAGGACAGACTCCAGATCAGTTTCCAGCATGGCTCTTAAATTATTCATTAAAATCTCCACTTAGTTTTTCATTCTTCTAAAAAAATGTTTTTTTTCTATCTGAAAAAAAAGAAAATTCCGTTTCAGGAGTTTAGGAATTAAAACTTGAATCCATCGTAACTGGGAAAAACTGTTCATTTTTAATATCCTCTGCATCTGCACTCAGTGAAGAGCTTTATGCAAAAATAAACTGAATAAATGTAATTGAATTTGTAACTACTGGTCAGTTGTTATTTAGATAATATTATTAAAATTCATGTATACATAAATTTTTATTTTTATTGAGACCAACATATCCAGTGATATCTGGTGGAACATTCTGGGAAACAAAAATAATTCAGGGAAAAAAATCACATTATATCTTTTGCTCCAGTGGAGCGTTCAATTTAATTTGACCTTGGTTTACACTAGACCACTAAACTAATTAAATGAGATCAGTGTTATCAGGTGTTGTCACTGATTAAAAATCTGGTTGGAACAAAAACCTGCTGCCACAGTGGGTCCCCATGACCGACTTTGGGAAGCACTGAACTAGACTAATGGCAGAGCATTGTGCTGTGTGTGTCTGAACTACCTATAAGCCATTCCAAATGTGTCGTATTGTGTCAGATTCTACCCTTGTGGTTACCATGTAACTTTGAGATTGCCTTTACTTTTTTATTTACCTTTATATAAGCATGAAAAAAGGCTATTATGGTTTAAACTCAACAGGAACACAAAAAGTTCACAGTATAACTTGAAATTAACAATGCTGTTGGAACTAAAGTTAGAGAACGCAAGGTATAAAACTGATAAAGCAATACGAATAAATGTGGGTCATGTCACAGTCAATGATGATAAAAGCCATGTAGAACAAACTATAGTTGAGGACTTTTGAAATCCAAGACGATATAAATTTCCTACAAGGGAAAGCTACAGGTTAGCTACTCAGTTGAATTTAATAAGAAGTTGTCAGTTACCATAGCTTCCTTAATGGCAGCTTTGTTTAAAGATGCCACACAAGATAACATTTTCTGAAAATACTACTGACAACTGTGTATTTTTACTTGATCTTTTTGACTGTGCACCCTATAGACCAATAATGTTAAGACCCTTCTGACTCATTTAGCTAAAAGGAAAGACAAAGTGATCCCTTCAAATTTGATTTATTAAAGGCAGATATCTATCATCAAACCATTGACATTTTTGTTTACTGTAACAGACACTCCTACATTAGGGCCTGTCCCTCAGGTAGATCAACTGGGCTTTGGGCTAAATGGGGTGCTACAGCTTACTCTTCTTTTATGAACATCAGTAAAAATCAATTTCAGAATTTCCATTTTTAGTAATGCCCTGAGGAATACATGAAAGCTTTTTCTTCCCATGACCTTGGATAAAGGAACATTTCAAGGCATTCATCACCAGCATGACATCAAGTATGTTTGCTTGTTGGCAGGACCCTCCCCATATAAGTTTGGCCTCTGTACTTATAAACTCAATAAAACTCCAAATATATTCTTGTAATAAGTGAACTGGCCACTGAACTTGCCTTATTTTTACAATATATATACAGTAATCCCTCGCTATATTGTGCTTTGCCTTTCAAGGCTTCACTCTATCGCGGATTTTATATGTAAGCATATTTAAATATATATCGTGGATTTTTTGCTGGTTCGCGGATTTCTGCGGACAATGGGTCTTTTAATTTCCGGTACATGCTTCCTCAGTTGGTTTGCCCAGTTGATTTCATACAAGGGACGCTATTGGCAGATGGCTGAGAAGCTACCCAACTTACTTTTCTCTCTCTCGCGCTGACATTCTCTGATCCTGACGTAGGGGGATTGAGCAGGGGGGCTGTTCACACACCTAGACGATACGGACGCTCGTCTAAAAATGCTGAAAGATTATCTTCACATTGCTACCTTCTGTGCAGCTGCTTCCTGAAGCGACATGCTGCACGGTGCTTCGCATACTTAAAAGCTCGAAGGGCACGTATTGATTTTTGATTGTTTTTCTCTGTCTCTCTCCCTGCTCCTGACGGAGGGGGTGTGAGCTGCCGCCTTCAACAGCTTTGTGCCGCGGTGCTTCGCATACTTAAAAGCCAAACAGCCCTACTGATTTGTTTGCTTTCCTCTCTCTTTCTGACAGCCTGTGCTCCTGACGCGCACTCCTTTGAAGAGGAAGATATGTTTGCATTCTTTTAATTGTGAGACAGAACTGTCATCTCTGTCTTGTCATGGAGCACAGTTTAAACTTTTGAAAAAGAGACAAATGTTTGTTTGCAGTGTTTGAATAACGTTCCTGTCTCTCTACAACCTCCTGTGTTTCTGCGCAAATCTGTGACCCAAGCATGACAATAGAAAAATAACCATATAAACATATGGTTTGTACTTCGCGGATTTTCACCTTTCACGGGTGGTTCTGGAACGCAACCCCCGCGATGGAGGAGGGATTACTGTATATATATTATATATATATATATATATATATATATATATATATATATATATATATATATATACATACACAGTAATCCCTCCTCCATCGCGGGGGTTGCGTTCCAGAGCCACCCGCGAAATAAGAAAATCCGCGAAGTAGAAAGCATATGTTTATATGGTTATTTTTATATTGTCATACTTGGGTCACAGATTTGCGCAGAAACACAGGAGGTTGTAGAGAGACAGGAACATTATTCAAACACTGCAAACAAACATTTGTCTCTTTTTCAAAAGTTTAAACTGTGCTCCATGACAAGACAGAGATGACAGTTCTGTCTCACAATTAAAAGAATGCAAACATATCTTCCTCTTCAAAGGAGTGCATGTCAGGAGCACAGGCTGTCAGAAACAGAGAGCAAAGCAAACAAATCAATAGGGCTGTTTGGCTTAAGTATGCGAAGCACCGAGGCACAAAGCTGTTGAAGGCGGCAGCTCACACCCCCTCCGTCAGGAGCAGGGGGAGAGAGAGAAAGAGACAGATAAAAACAAAGAGTGAAAAATCAATACGTGCCCTTTGAGCTTTTAAGTATGTGAAGCAGTGCAGCATGTCGCTTCACTAAGCAGCTGCACACAGAAGGTAGCAACGTGAAGATAATCTTTCAGCATTTTTAGACAAGCGTCCGTATCGTCTAGGTGTGCGAACAGCCCCCCTGCTCACACCCCCTACATCAGGATCAGAGAAAGTCAGCGCAAGAGACACAGAGAAAAGTAAGTTGGGTAGCTTCTCAGCCATCTGCCAATAGCGTCCCTTGTATGAAATCAACTGGGCAAACCAACTGAGGAAGCATGTACCAGAAATTAAAAGACCCATTGTCCTCAGAAATCCGCGAACCAGCAAAAAATCCGCGATATATATTTAAATATGCTTACATATAAAATCCGCGATAGAGTGAAGCCGCGAAAGGTGAAGCGCGATATAGCGAGGGATCACTGTATATACACATATATATATATATATATTGTGGAGCATGGTCTGGACAGAGACAGACAGACATCGTTGGTTCACCCACAATACGTTTATTTTACAAATATATGCAATAAAGTGCACACATAACCCCCTAAACTCCCCCAAAGTCCAGGCCTATCCAAATGCCTCACTCTTCAGGTCGCCTCCTTTCCTCCACCAAGACCTTGTCTCCCTTCGCTCCCGACTCCAGCCATCAAACGGAGGGAGGCGGCCCCTTTTATATCCACCCGGATGTGCTCCAGGTGCCTCCCAATGAGTGACTGCCAGCACTCCCAAGAGTGGCGAAGTACCGGCTGCGCAACAGACAACACTCTGGGTGTCCCTGGTCTTCTTTCCCCCAGCATTTCCGGGTGTGGCGGGAGTGCTGAGGGCCAGGGCTCCAAAGACATTGGGGCAGCCCCTGGCGGTGACCACGGGCCCCTATAGGGTTGAGCTTCCAAGCTCAGTCCCCGTGGTCCCCAAAGCCACCAGAGCGGTTGCCCCCACGTGGTCTGGGGGAGGCGTAAGCCCTCCTCTGGGGCGTCCCAGCTGTTTACCACCCCCAGCCACCTGTGACTATATATATATATATATATATATATATATATATATATATATTTTTTTTTTAAAACAGATTATTTAAGTGTAAACTACTGAGCATTGTGATTGGTGGATCAGAGGGAATATAAACTAGCACAGTGCTGGAACAGGGCCCATTAGGGATGGAATTAAGCAGACAGGTGCTATGGAAAAAGAAAGAGCACTTCTAAATTAAAGACCACAAAAAAGGCAATTTCAATTCAGTTTGTCATTTAATTTAACATACTGGAACAATAATTTGATTTGTAAAATAAACAAAAAAGAAATAGTAATGCGTGCTTTTTTGTAAACTAACATTTCTTACCACTTTGCTAAGTAAACAAATAAGCCTGTTAATAGTGCAAATGCTTTTCTATGGCTTTTGCAAATCTGCACAGTCAGCTTCTTACTCAGAAAGATAATGTGTATCTAACAGACTGGCATATGCTCAAACCATCATTCATTAAGCATGATAAGCGAAAATGTACAAAAAGTGACAAACATCAAAGTATCACATATTTACAGAATGAACACCATCTAAAAATATTTGTTTAAGTAATTTGGAACCATGCTCCCTTTAGTATGCCTAAGCTAATGTACTAATGCACTCAAAGGATCTGGTTACAGACAAGTGAAAAAGCATGTGATAACCTGTTCAAATTTTGGTCTAGGAGACACTCTTACAAATTGTGAAAACAATTTTAAGTAAAGGATCATAATTCATACTGAATTACATTAACCTCAAATAAAAGTTATTACTGCTACCTTTGATGTATATAAATATAATCACGAGGAAAATCAAAACATATGTAACCAACTAAAGTACTTAACTCAAAATAATATGTCAATTGTCTAAAACACAATTAAACTGGTACACGGTTTCTGATAGCAATATCTCCTGACAGATAGTTCTACCTGTATTATTAGTTGATAGTAGAGTTGGGGGGAAGTTTAGAAGTAGAGACATTTTCTTTAAGCTATGTGACTGATATTATGAGGATCTGTTGAAATGTAGAAGTAATTAATTTTATTGGTACTGTGGGCTATGGCCGGCCTTTCATCCCAGCCAATATTCCCAGGCTGCCAGATGGAGCCCGCCCTGCAGCATGGAGGTGCCTCGAAGGCCAGCAGGGAATCCTGGACAATGGAGTTTTTATCCACAGCCCTGCTGGATACCATGGGGGCTGCTAGAGGACGCTGCAGGGAGGCCCAGAGACTCTTACGTGCCCTATAACCCGGAAGTACGTCTTAGTCACAGTGACAGGAGGAATGACGTGCTTCCGGGATGAAGAAGAAGAGTTTTTATATGACCCAGAAGTGTTCCTAGTCACATGGACAGAGAGCGCAAAACACTTCCAGGCCAAGGACTATAAAAGGGCTGTGGGAGATCCCAGACGTTGAGCTGAGCTGGTTGGAAGAGTGGCAACGTGTCTGGGAGAGTGGAGGATTATTGTTTAGAGTACTGATTATTGATAATTGTTTATTGGAGTATTGTGGAGTGTAGGTGCTTTGTGCATATAGTTATTATAAATAAACCATTATTTGGACTTTTACCTGGTGTCTGGCGTACAGTCTGAGGGTTCAAGGGTGCGATAGCGCCCCCTATCAGTCACAGTACTTACGCTACATAACAAAACACACTCCTGCTGCATTATAACTGTTCTGCCATTGACAGGAAAAAAAATATTTTGAATTGATCAGAAAATGGGATCTCCAAAAATGTGGTCAAAATATCAAAGTAAGAATCAGAAAAGCCAATAAGTCAAAGTGCATTAAAACAATCCAGAAACATAATCCAAAATAAAAGACAAAAGTACATAAAGAAAGTCTAATAGCCCTAAGAAATCTTCAAGAAAACTAACTCTTAACACTGCAAAATAGTGCTTTTTTTTTTTAGAAAATCCAAAATCTTGGACAAACTATACACCATGGTCCTGACCTTTGTATGACCGCACTGGCAATGTCATATGATGTGACTTCTGGTGCCACATGCACTACATAGGAATGAGTCACAGAAACAGTGGCATCCACAGCAGAACAAAATTGCATTAAGGTAAATATACAACACTAAAAAAAGACAATGAACTACAGAAATAAACTTCAAATCACGAAGTAGACAATAATAAAGTATCATTACAGTCCCAAAACAAATATTCCTGGGCAAAATTAATACAGCATCAGGTGTAAATAAATAAACAAGTGTTATTTATTTTAAATAAATATATATTAGTGCTACTGCAGAAATTCCTATACTAAATGCTCTGTCCAAAATTAATGTTGATAATTTGAGCTCATTTTGGTTTTCACAATATTACTGCAAAGAAAGAAATTCATATGAAACAAGCGGTTTGCAAATATTTCTAAATTATAATCAAGTATTCAGAATAAAGTTTCAACTAATCAATGCCATTGATAATAATTAATAACTGAAAATAGTTGCCAAAGAATTATTGATAAGTTGCCTTATTACAGATTAGGCACATCACTTCAGTGACCAAGAGTAATGTTAATCAGATTTTGAGATATGGTGGAGACACAAGATGTAAATAGGGTAAAGGGTTTAAGAGGGAAGAAATTAAAAGAGTGGCAAAATTTCAAAATTACATCTGATTAGAAATGTGTGTTTGGAAAGAACTGCAAAAATGAGCTTACTCAGTATAGGAGCACAACCATGAGCATCTTAAAAGAGAACACATCGGAATAATGATGATCCCTTTTTCATTCACACTTTTGCATAATATGGAAGCACTATCAGTGTCATTTTCTTCTGTTTTTCAAAATTTTATGTGATAGTGTTGAATCTAAGTCATAAATAATATGCAAAGTTTCCCCTGCAGAGAATTCCTTTTTAGGATAACAACTGTGACTCTGTTCAACTTCTGTTCCTTCCTGCCATCTAGTGGATTAAATCAAACAATTCATTATACACACCTTTTGTTGAAGTTTAATATTGGTTTAGCCTTCTACTCTTTGATGTTCAGAACAGCCTTGAAAATGTTAAACTAGACTTTACAATCAGTAACAAGACTTGTAGCCATGGACTTTATTGGCAAATGTAATTTTAGATCATACTTGTACAACTGCTATGTAGGAGAGAACTGTGGAAGGAATAAAGCTTCACATTTGAATCAAATGCTTGCACTTTTGCACCAATGCTGCATTTTTTAAAAACTTGCTAGTTAATCAAGATGGTAATCGGACAACTAATTATTAAGCAAAGTAGATGTTAGAAAGGTTGTGGCTGTCTCTCCAAATCTGGCTGACAAAAGCACTTTAAAGCTGATGTATAGTGTATTTTAAATTTATAAATAAAATAAACAATTGATAAAAAAAGAAACCCAAAACTCAAAGAGAATGCAAAGAAGCAATAAATGTTTAGCTAAAATCACTTGTCACATTCAAGTCATGTTCACAGGTTTGTGCAGATGCTTTATTTGCTCTTGTTCTGATTGGCCAGATTTAATTTCTACAGTATGTCAGCTTGCAAATAAGTTCAGAGAAAAAAAAATGCTAATGAGTAGGGCTGATGATAATGACAATTATCAAATATTTGAAACTCCTCGAAACCAATAATTGCGTGGAGTGTTATTTTTTGATAAGGTGTTTTTCAGTTTAAGGTCTACATGGAACTGATTTTTTTCTTAATCCACTTTTGTTTGTGTTGTAAAATTTTTATCCTGCCCAGTAAAATACTCAAGTTCCATCTTTAACACGGATTTGTGTAGGACCTGCATGATTTCAGCTGGAATATGTACATCTAAATGTCAATTAAACATTTAGTCCACAAAATATTTTGTCAGAAATAGTTACAATATAGTTAAACAGCCTGAGAAATACAACCAGGCATTTACATTTTCTATTATTTGTTTATTCACTTGTCATTTTTTGTACTTACTGTAAATGTTAGGAAGTTCTACGCTACTGGGGCTCCTTTATACCAACAGTAATATGTATGCACAATGCCTCACTGCAACTGTAACTAACAAGTCAGAGGTTTTCTCCTATTTCTTTTTAATTTTTAACCTTTTAATCATTCTAGTGTGTGTTCAGACCGAAGTGTCTATCTATCTATCTATCTATCTATCTATCTATCTATCTATCTATCTATCTAGTATCTGTAAAAAGCCATATATCCCCCTGAGGACAAATAAAGTTCTGTCTATCTGTGCAGTCTATGGACTGAGCTTAGGACAGCCAAAATAAAAATAGTGGAAGTCAAAGGCCCCTGGATAAGTATCTGTCTTTTTTGCCTTTCTTCTTTTCTGTCACTACCAACACTGAAGCAAATTTCTTTCAGAACAAGATTAGAAATTCTACTGATACAGCTTGTTCTCTGTTTTTGCATACTGTATATTGTAAATACTTCAAAACCTCCTTCTCCAAACTCCTTGATGGGTGATGATTTTCCTGCTTTTGAGTTCACAATATAGTGGCTGCCACCAGTAGCCAATTCTCATCAGACCTGCACAGTATAACATTTTCCATTTTCTCACCACTCTTCATTAGTGATGTAGCAAAGAAAAGAATAACTAGTCTTGTGTTGGTCTGTTTGGTGCACAGCTCTTCACTTGTGGTGGTAAATTTTGTAAACTTTCTCTTTAAAACGTGTTTCAAAACAGCCCAAGACTCATGTCTACTTGATTATGTTGACTTCTTGTGAAAGTCACTTTGGATAAAAGTGCCCATTAAGTGAGTAAATTTGAATCTAAGTTTTAATTGAAAAGTCATCTTTCTATTGTAGAGTATATTCAATTGTACTGTAGTACTATCGTCCAAAATATTTTTTTTTCAGATTACCTATTTTTTGGCTATATCACCCTTGACTCCAGGTGACAGGAGCTTGGTAAAAGAGAAGAAATTAAGTTTTTTTCTGTCATTAGCCTCTTTTGTTCTATGATGACTAGATCACCTTTCAACGTTATGAAGAATGGTATGCATTTCATCATACTCAGGGGAGAAAAGGGAACAGTAGTGAAAAACTGAAGTAGTGAAGGGAAAAGAAGGCAGTGGCAGAAGACAGGACATTAGGATGAGGAGAAGAGGATGAAGAGTAGGAGGTGAGATGGAAGAGAGAGAGAACCACAGCTAGACAGGAAATCTGAACATATATTCAAACAGACTCAACTGTCTTAACACACAAGGACTTGGTACAGTTGATCAGAATACCAAATGACCCTCGGCAGGGAGCAAGATCTCTAGACAAGAAAAAGTCCAAATCAGTGAGACCAGACATAGCACAACTTATATCCATTGCAACGTTACAGATTAATAAAGCTAAGTAGATATAATTAGAACAGTCTGCAATACAGGTATAGCACCATAATCTGACAACTGCACACGTCTCCTTATAAACACAACAGAATGTCTAAGGTACCCTATTTTGCAGTGAGACCATATGGACAGCAACCATTTTGAATGACATAAGTTCAATGACAGAGGCAGTAGAATTTTCAAAAACCTTCACAGCACAGTTCATTAATATTTTGGCCCACTGGGATAATAGCAGTCTGTGGAGAAGAAACCATCTTGGAATAGGTTAAAATTTTCAAGGCGCTGTGCCAGCCATTTTGCTTCTGTAACAGGATGGATGTGGAAGCTTGGAATGAACAGTGTCACACATGTGCGCATGGGAGGCAGCTGAAGGGCAGTGACGGCAGTTCTGAGATATGCCAGGAGGTGGCAGAGTGCACTGACTCTTTTTCTCTCTTGCCTGCAGACCATTCCCGGGAGATTCCACCTGGCTCTCGTAACATCATTTCCGGGACCGAGCCAATGGAAGGAGACCTTACTGGCTCCTTCCCCTCTGACGTCACGTCCGGGCCCGAACCAATGGAGAACAAACACGTCCCTGATCCTTATGACCTCACTTCCTGTCTTCCCCTTTAAAACCCTGCCCTTTGTCCTAATTCCTCAGTCTTGTCTTGGACTCAATTGTATGCACATCAGTGCTGTGTATTGTGATAAAAACGACTTTTGCAGCCAGGATACCAGATTATACGGGTGGCTGCCCCAACCCTTTATCTTAGTATGTCTCGTTCTTGTGACAACAGTCACATCAGAGAGCACATAAGCCAAATAATAAACATTAAATTGTCCTTTAGAAGCAACAGGCAAGAGGAGAGTAACAAGTGGAAATTTTAGGTAAAGTTCAGGAACAATCAGTAAGATTTAGTAAGGCATCCTAGATGAGCTCAAATGTGATTATTCATAGGAATGACTAAATGTCCGTGCACAACAGGAGCCAGTGTACAGCATGTGCTGTTTCCTATTAAAATCACTAGAAGAACAAGACCAGAAACTGTAAAAGTCTTCCATGTGGCTTGGTGACAGGCAGAAATGTAGAACTGTATGTCCACGAATGGGTTGGAGAGAGGCTGAGTGTCAGTACTTCAGCAACACCAGCTTTATTCAACTTGAAATAGGAACAGCACGGTTATTTATTGTAGCGGGATCTACCACTCTCCTATATACAGAAACAGCAAACAGGCAAGGTCAGGGCCAGGTCAGTGGCTAAGTTATACAGTTCCCTGCATTTATAATGTTCCTTGCATCACTCATCGGGGACAGGCACTTACAGCGTGACCACAATCAGCTCATAGTTGCTTCCATGGCACTATGAACCTGTGGTTGTCTCAGTGACAGACAAGCAGCATTCCACAGACACGGAAATCACGCATCTCAGCATGTCGTTCTGTGGGTGGTGTGGTCCCAAAACAGTTCAGAAACCTCACTGTATATATATAAATATATACAGGTGCTGGTCATAAAATTAGAATATCATGACAAAGTTGATTTATTTCAGTAATTCCATTCAAAAAGTGAAACTTGTATATTAGATTCATTCATTACACAGAGACTGATGTATTTCAAATGTTTATTTCTTTTAATGTTGATGATTATAACTGACAACTAATGAAAGTGCCAAATTCAGTATCTTGGAAAATTAGAATATCAATTAAGACCAATGCAAAAAAAGGATTTTTAGAAATGTTGGCCAACTGAAAGGTATGAACATGAAAAGTATGTGCATGTACAGCACTCAATATTTAGTTGGGGCTCCTTTGGCCTGGATTACTGCAGCAATGCGGCGTGGCATGGAGTCGATCAGTCTGTGGCACTGCTCAGGTATGGATAGATAGATAGATAGATAGATAGATAGATAGATAGATAGATAGATAGATAGATAGATAGATAGATAGATAGATAGATAGATAGATAGATAGATAGATAGATAGATACTTTATTAATCCCAAGGGGAAATTCACATACTCCAGCAGCACCTTACTGATACAAAAAAAAATATTAAAGATTGATAATAATGCAGGTAAAAAACAGACAATATCTTTGTATAATGTTAATGTTTACCCAAACCCCCCCCCCCCCCCCCCCCCGGGTGGAATTGAAGAGTCACATAGTTTGGGGGAGGAACGATCTTCTCAGTCTATCAGTGGAGCAGGACAGTGACAGCAGTCTGTCGCTGAAGCTGCTCTTCTGTCTGGAGATGACACTGTTTAGTGGATGCAGTGGATTTTCCATAACTGATAGGAGCCTGCTGAGCGCTCGTCTCTCTGCCACAGATGTCAAACTGTCCAGCTCCATGCCAACAATAGAGCCTGCCTTCCTCACCAGTTTGTCCAGGCGTGAGGCGTCTTTCTTCTTAATGCTGCCTCCCCAGCACACCACCGCGTAGAACAGGGCGCTCGCCACAACAGTCTAACAGAACATCTGCAGCATCTTATTGCAGATGTTGAAGGACGCCAGCCTTCTAAGGAAGTATAACCGGCTCTGTCCTTTCTTACACAGAGCATCAGTATTGGCAGTCCAGTCTAATTTATCATCCAGCTGCACTTCCGGGTATTTATAGGTCTGCACCCTCTGCACACAGTCACCTCTGATGATCACGGGGTCCATGAGGGGTCTGGGCCTCCTAAAATCCACCACCAGCTCCTTGGTTTTGCTGGTGTTCAGGTGTAGGTGGTTTGAGTCGCACCATTTAACAAACTCATTGATTAGGTCCCTATACTCCTCCTCCTGCCCACTCCTGATGCAGCCCACGATAGCAGTGTCATCAGCGAACTTTTGCACGTGGCAGGACTCCGAGTTGTATTGGAAGTCCGATGTATATAGGCTGAACAGGACCGGAGAAAGTACAGTCCCCTGTGGCGCTCTTATGTTGCTGACCACAATGTCAGACATGCAGAGCCCATGTTGCTCTGATAGTGGCCTTCAGCTCTTCTGAATTGTTGGGTCTGGCATATTGCATCTTCCTCTTCACAATACCCCATAGATTTTCTATGGGGTTAAGGTCAGGCGAGTTTGCTGGCCAATCAAGAACAGGGATACCATGGTCCTTAAACCAGGTACTGGTAGCTTTGGCACTGTGTGCAGGTGCCAGGTCCTGTTGGAAAATGAAATCTGCATCTCCATAAAGTTCGTCAGCAGCAGGAAGCATGAAGTGTTCTAAAACTTCCTGGTAGACGGCTGCATTGACCTTGGACCTCAGAAAACACAATGGACCAACACCAGCAGATGACATGGCACCCCCAACCATCACTGACTGTGGAAACTTTACTCTGGACCTCACGCAACGTGGATTCTGTGCCTCTCCTCTCTTCCTCCAGACTCTGGGACCTTGATTTCCACAGGAAATGCAAAATTTACTTTCATCAGAGAACATAACTTTGGACCACTCAGCAGCAGTCCAGTCCTTTTTGTCTTTAGCCCAGGCGAGACGCTTCTGACGCTGTCTCTTGTTCAAGAGTGGCTTGACACAAGGAATGCGACAGCTGAAACCCATGTCTTGCATACGTCTGTGTGTGGTGGTTCTTGAAGCACTGACTCCAGCTGCAGTCCACTCTTTGTGAATCTCCCCCACATTTTTGAATGGGTTTTGTTTCACAATCCTCTCCAGGGTGCGATTATCCCTATTGCTTATACACTTTTTTCTACCACATCTTGTCCTTCCCTTCGCCTCTCTATTAATGTGCTTGGACACAGAGCTCTGTGAACAGCCAGCCTCTTTAGCAATGACCTTTTGTGTCTTGCCCTCCTTGTGCAAGGTGTCAATGGTCGTCTTTTGGACAACTGTCAAGTCAGCAGTCTTCCCCATGATTGTGTAGCCTACAGAACTGGACTGAGAGACCATTTAAAGGCTTTTGCAGGTGTTTTGAGTTAATTAGCTGATTAGAGTGTGGCACCAGGTGTCTTCAATATTGAACCTTTTCACAATATTCTAATTTTCCGAGATACTGAATTTGGGACTTTCATTAGTAGTCAGTTATAATCATCAACATTAAAAGAAATAAACATTTGAAATACATCAGTCTGTGTGTAATGAATGAATCTAATAGACAAGTTTCACTTTCTGAATGGAATTACTGAAATAAATGAACTTTGTCATGATATTCTAATTTTATGACCAGCACCTGTATATATTATATATATATATATATATATATATATATATATATATATATATATATATATATATACAAAGTATATATATATATGCACATAGATAAATGAAAAAAGGATGTCTTATTTTACCTAAAATTTGAAAAGAACAAAAATGGTCACAAAACAACAGTGTAAAGCATTTCAGTACTACTTCATATTGTGCTCCTATCATATAAAACTTCAAATTTGCTAGGGATGAGATGCTAAGATTGATTTCATACTCATTGTACTGCAATTAAAATACTGTAAATAAATAAAATGATAAAAATAAATAAAATTTGTTGTTTTGTGGATGATAAGGAATGATGATTACTGTTGTTCTCAAAATTGTATGTTTATAATGATGTCTATTTGTATGAACCTCATTGACATTGGAAATTAGGTAACGCCATGCCTCTGTCTGCTTTAAGGCTCAGAAGAGTTCATTTTTTATTTTAGACTTTTTGTATTACAAATAAAAGGTTGCAATGTGCATCCAGGTTTTAAAGAATGATCGATTAATATTTAATGGAATGGACTCTAATAAAAATATAAAATGGTGTAAGAATATTAATTTTAGCCATTTTAAAAACAAATAAAATTCTATGCATCAGTATTCCATTAAAACTTGAAGCTATATGACAAATCTATCACCTGGCATTTAATTAATTAACCTCTAAAATGCAGCCAGGCTGCTGGAGAAAAAATGTATTGTAATAACTGAAGAAGATACTGTATCCAAAAATAAGGCAACAGAATGAACAGAGAAAGAGGCCTTAGTATGTTATTATAAAACATATTTCCAAATTAAATTTAAAGAGGTTGAAAAAACTTTATATAATTACATTCACATTTATGGCCATTTGTAGTCATATCAGTAAGAAATATAAAAATCACATTTTAGTGTAAAGATCCCAGCCATCTCTAAGAATCCATTTATATAAATTAAGCAATAATCCAATCATTAATAGATATATTCCATGGACACGGATAGCATAAGCAAAAGCAAAACACATTACACATTCCTGCTGCATGTGATGCACATTAGGGTGAAAAAAAAGCTGAAGGAATAGTTTTTTTTTGTTGGTTTAATCTATCAACTGGTCCCAAGCAATATTATGTGTTCTACTTGAGATAGGTAGTATGTACTATGGGAGGCCCTGACATCTATACTAAGATTTTCAGGCTGATTTGAGATTTAAAAGGATAAGAAAGAGACAACTTTGCCTTGTTTATTGCAAAGTGAACTATGAAAGACTGTTCAATTCTTAAAATAAAGTAATACCATATATCATACACACAACTGGTTCTTATGATGCTACTGGTTGCTTGCATTCATCACCTTGATAAATATTTAAAACGTATTAAAAAAGTTATTTATATTATACAACAATGCTCACTTTAATTCTGCCTTTTTACAAGTACAATATACCTTGTGCTATTGCAATTCTATGCCACAGTCTTAAAAGAAAGTTCAAAGACAGCAACACTATGTACTACAGATTGAAAGAAGTACATGCTTTTGCAATTAACACTTCCTTCCGATGTCTGGGACATAAGGTATTTAGCCTTATCTTTTCTTTTCTTTAAAAATGAGTAATTTGCTTTTTTGATGAAGAAGCTGTATGTATGTTTGTTTTTACTCACATTTAAAGCAATTACAGTATATGTAGATTACAAAAAAATACAATCTAAAAATGAGCATCCTTTGGTCTATGAGAAAGCTGCAAAAACGAAACAACCAGAAACCACAAGCAGGGTTTAAACTTCTTACTAAGCTTTATGATGAATGTGTGAAAGTTCACTCTAAAGGCAATGAATTATGTTATCACACTTATTGTTTTAATCTATCAAACCAGAATTGCCTCATTGGCTTCAGTGCCAAACTAGATTAAAAATTCTACATCCAAGGAATAAAGCAAATGAAGCACTGCAATAAATACTATACATTTGAATTTACTTATTTTTATTTTTTTAATATATTGTTTTCATAGCCACCCTTCAGGATCACAGCTTAAATAACAATTCCTTAATTATGGAGTTTTTACCTAGTAAATACAGAAGTAACTCTTTACCCTGTACATACAGAAGTAACTAAAGATTAGTGGAAACTACTTGCATGGCAATTGTGTACTTGTTAAGTAATTTGTTTTTTACCTATAAAAACTTGGAACCTCCATAAAATAGGAATAGAATAATACTTCCGTAAACAGCATATTTCTTTTTTCTGTGATTTTCTCCAATATAAAACAAACATTAAAAGAGTTTCAAGACTTTGAAATAAAAACACCACAAAGAATAAAATTTGAAGTGTAAGAGTTGTTATTCAGTAAAATTAAAGAATTGTTCAAGGAATTAAATACCTGTATGTATAACATAATATTATATCACATATTATTTAAACCATAAATATACAGTAGGACATTGGAGATTAAAGCAAGGGAGGCTCTGCACTTGTACAATACATCTCATAACATAGCCAAAATACTTTCACAAAGCACAAAGTTTATTTCCTAAGTACCTCCAGGCCTCTGTACCTTCCTGCCAGTTATCTCCTTTAACAACACCTTATAAAACAGACATGAACGTAATCTGTCACTGCTTCACAACAATCTCATCTGCATGTATTTATACTTGTACAGGGAGGATTCTAAGACATAGAACACTGATAGAGGCAACATGTCAGGATGGACTAAATTTAACTTCTCCAGTAGCTTTAATCTACTCATTCATCAGTAATATCTTTAGTTTCTGCTATCCCTCAAGATTATTTACAACACTCTGTGAATAATTTGTCATTTTTTATATTAGGCTCTTGGCTTTAAAAAGATTTAATTTAATGTTTACTGTAAAGTGTTTTGATATATGTTAATATTAGTTTTTAATGGAGAAAAAAAAAACATTTCACGGCAATACAAATTAAACCAAGGCTTTGGTTTTACATTTGTGTAAATAGATCCTTTACGTAAAAAATACTAATAAATATCACATTATCACAAGATTGATGAGGAATTCATAAAGACAATCCTTAGGTTTCTGACATGACCTCAACAGCTCTCCAGTAATTCCTAGTGTAATTTTATACCGTTCCTCTTATATTACTTGAAAATATGACACCTCACACTTTCCAACACTTTGTTTGCAGCCATGTTACACTTCTAACGCATAAGGGAAAAACAATGAGAAAAAAAAAACAGACTTTAACTGTCAAAGTGCACAAGAATAGTTTTAACTAATACTTTAATAATGTCCCTTTGTCAAATGTACATTTACAATTAATAGCACTAGTAACGATAGGGGAAACAAGCTGAAGTTTCAGTATTTACTCTGAATGCAAGGGCAAGTTTTTGATATATTTGGTTCAAGGTTCAAGGACCAAGTTTTTTTATTTTGTCATGTTTACACAAGAAATTTGATTTCTCAGGTGCATCCAGTAACGAACAGAAAAAAATAAAACAAACAAATAGAGAAAAAAGATAGGTTAAAAACTTATGAAAAAATTCTAAAATGTTTTCATCATTTGGGAAAAATATATTTTATTTAAAACTACTTTTAGCAGTTTGATAATACACTTTACCTAAAACTGGTACAGGATACAAAGAAAAACTCTAAACTTCTGGAGATGTAAAAAAATATTATCTCTGATATTCCTTATTAGGGCACTGGGAAGAAAGGAATTTCTGGAGCGAATGGTGTGGGGTTTCAAGGGAACTATGTTCTCTGATTCAGGGAATGTAAGTTCTATGTTTACAGTAATGGGTGTCTATTGTCAATTGAGATAATTTCCAGTTTTTTTTTTTTTCAGCATTGCTCTCTGACACAAACTTACCAAATTATCTACATCAGCCCAATAACATTACCTGCATGATGTGCTGGAGCTTTTTTAAGTTTTGGTTTGTCAGAATACTGAACAAGACTATGAAGACGAAACCTTCAACAGACCGGATCACACTGCAATAAAAGGACAACATGAGGTCCTTGACCACTTTAATTAGTCTGAGTTTACAAAGAAGAAATAAGTGCTGATTTCATTTACAGAATATTTGTTTGTGTTTGTACTCAAATTAAGTTTGTTATCTACAGTCATGGCCGAAATTATCGGCACCCCTGGAATTTTCCCAGAAAATTGTTGCAATTACAAATGTTTTGGTATACACATGTTTATTTCCTTTATGTGCATTGGAACAACACAAAAAAACAGAAAAAAAAGCCAAATCTGACATCATGTCACACAGAACTCAAAAAATGTACCAGGTTACTAAACAATCCACATGATTTAAATAATCATTTTCATTCTGCATACATATATGTGTTCTCAGCATGGTGTCATCAGCATACCTGATAATGGAACAGAGGTCACTGTTAGGTCTCAGGTCACTTGTGTACAGAGTAAAAAGTAATGGTGATAACTAAAACACATCCTTGAGGACTTTCTGCATTACGATGAATGACTTTTGAAAAGTGTCCTGTAATTTGACTGGCTGTCAATAATTTAAAAGAAAGCCCTGAATCCATAATGTAACACAATGGGTTAACAATCATACTGTTCAATTTCTCAGTGAGTACATGAGGCTGGATGGTTTTGAACGATGAAGAAAACTCCAGAAATAATGCTCTGACATATGAACCTGGCTTATCCAGAAAAGTGTACATCTGATATACCGTAATTTAGCAATGAGTGTATCTGCTACACTTCTGTTTGCACAGTAAGCAAACTGGTTGTTATCTTGAAATGACTTTGTCTGTCATTAAAATGGTATAAATTGTTACTAAAATTGAAGTTCCTTCAGCTCAATAAAACATGAAAATAATTGAAAAATCTAGGATTTATGTAACCAAAAAACATTTTAGTTTATTACTTTTCTTGTGGGGGAAGTATATAACATATTGTAAATGTAGTAAACCTACACATATTTGACCAGTGGCGGACAGATAAGTATTATGACAAGAATTCAGAAGGATAGTGAAGCTACAGACTCCCTGTATGAATTGCATGTCAGTGTGTAATATGGTTCCAGCCACGTTCAAATAGTTCAGTGTTACATTACAGGGCATTGTACAGTCTTGGGAGAGTTTGTAGGTTTCAGACTTCTCCGTAGAGATTTTTGAATAGCAATATCTTAATGTAACTACTTCAGTGTTAAAAGTGCAATATTGCTTTTTTTAATGTACCAACAATTAAGAATAAACACCACATTTACAGTACCATAGTGCACTTTTCCTTTTGCTAGTATATGTCAATAAAACAGCAATGTGTGCCACATAATAAACAATTCTAAGTAGTTTTTTCCACAAATCAGTACTGTGAACTATACTATATATGGTGTACCAATACTATACTTTTTATTTGTTACATATTAGTAAAAATTTGCCAAATATCTCTTTATGAAAGCCAGTACAAATCACTCTTAAACGAATGGATGATATGTACTATATTAACATTGCTACACTACTCAATAAAGGGGCATAGGATTAGTTGTTAAAAGACAATCTTCCATATATATGGTTTTAAATTTTCTGAAAACCTTGGAAATTTGTTTTATTGCATTAAGAATGAGAAACAAACTATTAAACTGGGCACTAATGCAACAAAAAAAGCAGTCATCAAACCATGGACAGAGACAATGAATGCACCAATCAATAAATAAACAACACGATTTTCTTCAAGACACTGGCTTAAAAACATGCACAAAAACATTATATAATTTGACAATCATCCTGGTCTTAAAGCAACAAATAAAAGAAGTGAAAATATCTTCAATATTTAAATATTTTTGCAATAAAGCTGCTAGTACATGGCAATTATGGTCAAACAGCTCTCACTCAAGCCTGTACACAAGAGGAAGACTTTTCATTTTTGTGCCTTAACATGCATACACTACTTTTAAGATTTTCTTCCCTTTACTATTTTGAAATGTTTGCATTTTAAATACAACTTATAAAAGAAGGGATACCTAGACAATATGTTTGAACTCAGTAATATTTTAATAGTTCTGAGAGTCAGAATCAAGAGGAACAATTAATCCACAATAACACTCTATTCATGTATAACCATCTTAGCCTTCTTGCTGACAATAATACCATCATAGTTTGCTCCCACTGGAAACACAGGAGGTGATCTTGGGCCCTGCTATGCATGAAGAATTAAGGACTGCCACCTTAACCAGTTCAGTCAAGGATGAGCTCTGTACCTCTTAAACTATCTGCACACATCGAGTACACCACCTCTTGCTCATGTGAAAGAATTCATTATGCTTCTAAACAATGAAAGTGGTATACCTACTATTTAAATCTGGTTGTCTGTGGATTCTTAAGATGAAAAGTTCAAAAATAAAAGTGCTTACTTGGGGCTATGATTATTATTTGCTCAGATGCAATTGAACAAAGCTAAATATAATTTAATTTCGCAAAAAGGTAAACAGAGAAGCACACACCTTCGATTAAACACAAAGCATTGCTTGAAAGAATGTGAGTACCTGAACAATTATTATATTGGTCTAGAGGACTGTTAGAATTTGAACTTTCGCCATCTGAAAAAAAGGACTCTGTAATTATTTATATTCAAATTGTAGTCCTCTAATATCTTTAAGTGTGTAACACTGTAGTCCTTTGCTAAAAATACACAACTACTGGAAGGTAGAAATTCACAAATATGAACATATCCTACAATGATGGAACAGTGCTTACTCTTCTCCAGACAAGCTCCTGTCTAGGTCAGACAGACTGAGATACAGTGAGCAATGTATTTTTATACATTTATAGGATCATAATTATTTTTTGCTTGTTAAATTAATATGAAACCTAAACAGGACCTTTAAGAATGTGAAAAACAAGCTAAAATTAACTTCAAGGAATGTAAAAAAAAAAAAAAAAAAAAAAACACACACAAACTTTCCACACATATTTTTTTGATAATTCAACCCAGTTCAGACTATTCCAATATAGCACTCTTCATCGAGGACACACTCAGAGTACATACTTAAATTTACAAATATAAAACACATCATAAATGTATTTAACCAGGCAAAATGTACATATTGTAAATAATCACATATGCCAAGAAAAATAAATATACTGTAAATACAAAACATACAAACTGTTAAATAAAGCATCTGCACCCTAAAAATAAACAGATAATGGAGGATACTTTTACAAATGACTAACTCCAGGGATTGAAAATTTCACTCAAAGGTACATATGGTGTGTGTCCTGAACCACATGTTCCATAAAATATATATTATGAACTTGTTAAGGAACAATTGGTTATACTGCAAAGGAACTTGATTTAATTCATTAAAAACATGAAGCAAGTTTTCATCAGCATCTTTAATAGGACTTTGATGAGAGATTGTGCATGTTAGTTTGTTTGCCCTGACAGGTTTTGTCGATTTCCTTTTCTAAATTGCTCACAGTGTGGATGCGTGCAATGGCTGTTTGCCCAAAGATGTACTGGTAAACATTTAAGATGAATTATTGCTTTGCAGCCAATTGTGCCTCCTGTACACTTCAAGTATTTCCAGGAACTGTGTGAATAAAAAACAAATGGCTTAATATTAAGTACTTGAGGAGAGGTTAACATTTTATGCTTGCTGAAAAGCAAAACTAGGCTAAGTGAAATAAAAAAACAAAAAAAAACAAAGTGTGACAGCTGTTATTGATGGACATCCATTTTTGAGTGTCACCCTTTACCTGTTGTGATTTTAGTCCCAATTTACAGAAACAAAAGACAATGCATAATATATTTGAAAACTAAGACAAAAGAAAGTCAATTTTTCCTTTGCCGCAAGCTCTACTGCAGATAGCATTAAAGATAAAAGAGCAATTTTCACTCTGAAGATACATCTAGCTAGACCAGTTTACTCAATTTACTGTATGTACTGTATTATCACTATTTTAAGGAAAACAAAGAAGTGAAAGCCACATACAAGTAGTAAAAAGGAGACCATAAATGCAATTTTAAAATGTAACTATACCGCAAGAGCCAATTGCTGGTTTTGTAATTAGAACTTTTCAGAGTAGAGTAGAATAAAAACATTTCAAACAGATCCAGTGTCTTATATGCCCATTTAATGCTATTATATTTTAAAGACGTACAGTAAAACAATAGTTGTTTAATCTGATATTTTTGAGACTAGTGCTAAATATTGACATCTGCCATATATTAGAATATTTAACCATCCATTACTTTACTGGCACTGAATGACTCAGTTTAATGACTATACAAACTAAGGTAAACACAAATATTAACAATAATCACAAAAAAGAAGGAAGGGTGTATTGAGGACAAACTACGGCTTATAACCAAATAAAGACAGAGGCCGGCAGCAAACAAAGTGAAAAAAGAAAATCAAAAACAAGACAACAAAAGTGGAATTTATGACCAAGCCATAAATTAAATGCAGCACTCACTTACATTCTCTGGCATAATCAGAGGGAAACTGGCTCACATGGGAGCACAACTGAAGCTGCTGCCAAGCAGCTGGGGGTACCACCAGTAAAGACTAGATTGACTAGAAAGAAAGTCACAGATAAGCGAGGTGGAGCTATGAATATTTTCTAGTATGCCATCTTTAAGAATGCCAGTTAAGTGAGTTTGGCAGTTTATGAACTGAGAGATATCACAGACTTTACTGTATCAGTGTGAAAGCTGTAAATAACCGCTTTTGGACACACTTTATACACATGTAGCATGACAGGCAGCAATTGCTGACACTTGTGCAAATGCTTTACTTTAGAAAGGCCTTTTGCCTCTGACGGACCAGACATAGAAAACCTGTCCCAATTCAAAAATGAGTGATTCAAATTAAGGTAAATATATAATAATCCACTCACCAGACACATCTGTAAATGAAATAATCTTATTACATTTTGTCTAAACAATTCCATAATTTTAAATTTAGATGATTACTTATTCTGCAGTGACAACATTGAAACTGTACAGGAAACCAGAACTTCCCTTGTTTAAACTAAAGTCAACTTTCCTGATAACACACCTACAGTAAATGGGTAAACTGCTCATTGCCAGTGTCAGTACTATTTTCATTTGAATGCAATAAGATCAGAGAAGATCTATGGTATATATTGTGCCCAACACCAAGATCTGGGCCTTCTTTTATGAAACTTTGTGTGGATTTTACCGTGAAAATATTCACACACCCAAAATACAGAAATATGCATATGACAAGGAAAAAAATAAGATTAATAAAACCTGGCATATGCACGTTTCTATCCAATTTACCTTTTATAAATCTCATTCATCTTGTAAAATGTGCACGTGAACGTGCCTCGAACGCTGCCCCTGAACCATCCAAATATGGAGTCTGCTAATGTAGAACATCATCTCCCTCCTGACACGTAAAATTCTCCGCTGCCTGCATTCGAGTATCTGGCTATGATCTGCAACTGAAAGTGAAAGATCATGCGCTGTATAATAGCATCTCTCCTATAAACTCTGAGGGCCCTGTTTAAGTATAAGGCATCATTGTCCTAGCGGGTAGCCACTATCATCCAGTACATGTAATGAAGTGATTGTTGTTACAATGAATAGTATAGCCCATGTGAAACACTGATGGTTCAGCCAGTTACCATACTAACAAGCCAGCCACCATGTACAGGACCATCACGACCATGAAAGTTACTTTACTTCAAAATAAATGAATCATGGGTTGATCCAGGCCACTGACACACGACATTTACCAGCCATATCTTGGAAGACTTGTGCATTAATGGAGTGTAACTGTATACAGTTAACAAAATCATTTTTATTCTTGCTAGGTGCCCTTATTGCAATATGAATGCAGTAAAGTGCTCTGATTAAGAAAGCCGGACACTGCTGCAAATTGACTTTTTATCTTTTGTTTTGTTTTTCTTTTGTATGTACATCCACGCCATACGAGAACTGGATGTTGTGACTCACTGGTCAGTTAATTGCTTCCAGCACAGCAAATATAAAGGAGAGAAGCTTGGCTGAGATATTCATAACCTGTTCGCCAGTTCCCTGAGAAGTGACAACAGATGGCCAATAAAAACTGACAAAAAATGACAAATGTGTGTCATTGGCTCTCTTAAAAAGGAAACTAAAATACAGATTTGGCATAATATTCAGGGTTTTTGATATGTAATATGTTTGTCATATCAATACACATTATAATAATGGCTCAGTAATATGAATTATTATATGTGAGAGTCATCATTTAGCTGAATTCACTGCATTTCCCTGCTCGATTGAGAGTGTCGTCCTTTTCCAGTTTCTCCAAAATGTTGCATACCCATGGGTCAGAGATGCAGTAAATATACATGTTACCCAGTCAAGTTTTCTTTTATAAGTCTGGACATTTGCATGGGAAGTTGCTTGTATACATTTCAAACTTTTTTTGTGAATACACAAGCTTTATAAATGATGCCCATGAAGAAATGCAACAGTGTGAGAGACCTTTTATGTAAGTTAGAGCCTCACAAGTGGTTTCACAAAGGGCTCTGAGGAAAGTGTGAATAAATTGAAATGGTTTTGACAAAATGTGGGTGGAGTGCTCTATTTTTCCACTCCAGGAATATGATGGTATACATACACTTAGGGAAAACTGTTTGAAACCTTCCTGTGGAGAAACTTTTTAAATTTATTGCAATATTGGATGCACTCAAGATACATACTGCAAATTACAGAAATGCATTGAAAAGAAGATCTTTATTTGTTAGACACCTGATGTGGCATAGAAGATGCATAGAAGAATTTCATTTTTACCTGATAAAAACTAAACTATTCAAAATAAAATAAAGATGTTAAATACTATTTTGCTTATATATTTTCTTTTTTGTGTTCCTTTAAAACAACATCTTCAGTTTTTGTGACTGTGATGCTACCCTGACAGATGGAAAATACCTCAAGGGACCACAATCCTTTGTGCTCTCACATAACCAGAAGGAACATTTTGGCCTCCCATTTGAACCCCAAATCATATTACCTTCTTTCAAAAACAGAACAGAGTAAAGATAAACATTTTTTAATTGATTTCTACAATTTAATATACAGCATTTTTAGAGATTAACAGTCCATTCAGCAATTTACAGTGGTCTGCGGGAGGGTCTCTTAAGAAAGTTTAAAAGTAATATTAGCAATAAATATATTGTTCTGCACCATATAAGTCAATTTTTTCCATAAGTAAGAGTTGTGCTTTAACTCTTTTCAGTAGACTAATATACTATAATTAAAATTGACAGCCTGTATGCAACTTCTTGAAGGACATACAGTACATAATAATATATTCACTCACGCTGTGATTTTTTTTTTATTTCTCCCATTATTAGGTTGCAGGGAGCTTGAGCAAACCTGGCAGTACTGGGTGTTTGTGAGGAAATCAGATTAACTAAACCCTTGGAGAACACGCTTTTTATAATTTGGGCATAAACAATACTGGTATAGTCCTATAACAGGTTTATTCATATGGTAGCTGCAAATTTGTTCAGTGTTGCTGTGAAAATAAGACAAAGCAATTTGTGTGAAGCAGATGCAATTTACTGTTAAACCTTTAAAACAAAACTTCTTGTGCCACTATTTCAATAATTTAATACATGCAATCAATAATGTAATAAGGCGAAACCATTTCTAAACATTAAAGTTGAATAAAAAAAAGTTGAGAAGTTTAAAAAAATTGCTTGAGAAATAATGGCTTATGGATCAACTGACAAAGCAAATGTACAGCAAAAGAAGTTCAAGCAGTTAACAATTAGTGTGGCTAAGTTCTGCCAACACTTTGTTACTAGGCTATAGACTAAGTGATAAATGTCACATGCAAATACTATACATTAAACTAATTGAAAATGTCATTTGAATACAGAAGTGTGAGCTCTGAGTGTTCTGGTGAATGGTTTTGATCATAACCTAGTTTCAAACACTAACTTCCGTTTAGGTTTTGAAATGAGTTAATAAAATGTATATTTAAAAAATCCTGATATGTTTAACACAAGAAAATACAACAAAATACTGTATAACCATGTATAATACAAACTCCATTGATCTAGTTTTGTCAATGCACAGATGTGCACAGGTATATTTTCAACACCATTGTGATCAAAGCCATCATATCAAAGACTTTCTAAACAAGCCAATTAAATACTTGAATATGTTGTGTGTCAGTATTTTTAATAAAACATCACTCTTAGCCATCATTATCATCATGATCATAAAGTATTTTAAAATTATAAACTAATTCAACAAAAAAGCAAGATAACAAATGGGAGTACAAAACTATCTAAACCAAAGAGAAATCACACAGAAGCAGAATTTAGACAAAGTCTGTAAATATTGTGGTATCAGAATAAAAATACATTTACTGTACAGTACACAATAAAAGTTAAATATCAGTTAAACATCAACTAAATCTATACTAACATGTTAGATACAACAATCAAATAAATACTGAAGCAGCAGATGTAAAATGCAAGAAATATGTGAACATTTTGATTTATGAATAATTGTAGACCGAGTGAGTTGTAAATGTAAATGAGTTGAGAGTTGCACCATGGGGCTCATGACATCTCAGATGACTTACAGCTTAAACAGATAAGTTCTTAAGTACAGGCAATATTTCATATTTAAATTTATATACTTATAAAAATAACACTGACAGCATTTCAACTTCTCCATAAAAATAAGCAAAATGATAGGTAAGGCTGCCCTTTCAACTGAATTTCTGTCACAACACTAAAGGGTACAGGGATTTGATTATCATCCTAGATACAACTTTAACAACAGAGAGTGCAGACAGTTAGCTTGCAGGACTCTGTCACACTAAATAAAAAATTGTAATAATAAGAAAATTAGTAAGATTACTTCAAGTTAATAAAACGTATAAATAGTATGAAGTAAACTTTCATTGTATAATACCATTACATGTGCTCTACTTCATTTCAAAGAAAATGTATCAAAGCTAGAAATAAGCAGTAGACAAGAACAGAAAAAAAATTAATGGAAGACATCAACTGCTATTTCACAGTATTTTCCAAATATAGCATATTAGAAAATAATATCAATGTATATCACACACAGATACAGAGATAAACATTAAAAGTTACTGTCAACGTATTTGTTCGAGGTTAAGTTTATTAAAATGTACCAGCAATAAAATTATAACATTTCAGGTACTGTATTATAATTTTAAAAAGAAAGAATGATCCCAGTTGTATTAATTTTGTGAGAAAGTTTTAAGCAAATGGGCTCATAAATGAATAACTCAATAACATAGATCTAGAAAGTGTAGATTTTAAACAAGTTTTAAAGCTCAAGTTTCAAGGGGCTGTATTTTTCATGAAAATGTTTTAAATCTTACTGTAGCTGAAGATCAAAATAAAAGTACTGAATTTAAAAAACAAAAAAATTTATAAAGAGTTACAGACTAATAATAAACAGCACTTTTGAGTGTGCAATGCAGTCCTTACTCAGTATGCAGCAGACCATTACTAAGTACCACTTTATATTAAAATAAACACACCCTGGCAGAGACTTACGATCAACTCATGAGGCAGCCAGTAGTTACAATATCTTAATTCATTAACAAAATAAAAACTTTGCCCCTGGGAGGTTTTAAAAGAAGAGAAAATGCTCCTTTCCACTAATTGCATAAGCACCTGCCTAAAGATGCCAGTAAAAAGTGAGTCTTTTGTGTCTAAAAATCAAACAAAGACCTGCAGACGGGACTGAAAGGAGACATCTGTCCCTGGTGAACAGCTTTTATTAGTACACACTTAACATACACAAGACATTATTAGGATGAAAGGAAAAACCCACCTTGGAATGTTGCCTTCGCAAGCTGAATCGCTGTACCATTGTACAGCAGTTCTGCTATCCTCTAGATAAGACAGCAGCAATTCTAACTCATATAGCCGAGAGTAACAAAACTGGTGCCAGATAATTTTAAAAAAATGATAATCCCAACAAAGAAATCAAGCAGCTGTCTGTGTCCTTTCATGTTTTGCTTTTGCCTCTTCACAGCAAGACACTGAAATATTTGCACCACAACGTGCTAATAGTGAGACAGGCTTGGTCTTCTTCCTTTTCTATTCGTTTCTTTTTTTTTTTTTCTTTTTTCTAACACTTCCTGTGACTCAGCTGTGATGTCTCGTTGTAGAGAGTAAGTAGTGGGGGGGGTGGTGGTGTTGGATGTAGAGCTGGGAGGGGTGGAGGAAATGCCGGCCACCCCTCTGTCCTAGTGCCACTGGCAGCTAGAGGCAGATTTCAGCAGTTGTAGCCACCTGAGCCTTTCTCTATGTTTGATAACAGAAAGCAAGAGCAACATGAGCACTTAAGATCACCAGGGTGGGGCAGTCAAGCTGGCTGAAGATAACAACTCACAATGAACTCTACTCTGAAAGCTCTCCGAATTTCATATTATACACTGCATAATGAACAGTCTCTTGTACTGGTATACACAGACAAAACTATTATTAAATAAGAATAATTTTGAGAGCTCACAATTTGTTTTATCTTCCTACATGTTTTATACAGGTGTACCAAGCAGATATATAGCTAAGTAAATCTCAAATTAAAAACACCATAATATGTCAAGTTTCCCGTATGTGTGTGTATATATACAGTATATATATATATATATATATATATATATACAGTGCATCCGGAAAGTATTCACAGCACATCACTTTTTCCACATTTTGTTATGTTACAGCCTTATTCCAAAATGGATTCAATTCATTTTTTTCCTCAGAATTCTACACACAACACCCCATAATGACAACGTGAAAAAAGTTTACTTGAGGTTTTTGCAAATTTATTAAAAATAAAAAAACTGAGAAATCCCATGTATAAGTATTCACAGCCTTTGCTCAATACTTTGTCGATGCACCTTTGGCAGCAATTACAGCCTCAAGTCTTGTTGAATATGATGCCACAAGCTTGGCACACCTATCCTTGGCCAGTTTCGCCCATTCCTCTTTGCAGCACCTCTCAAGCTCCATCAGGTTGGATGGGAAGCATCGGTGCACAGCTATTTTAAGATCTCTCCAGAAATGTTCAATCGGATTCAAGTCTGGGCTCTGGCTGGGCCACTCAAGGACATTCACAGAGTTGTCCTGAAGCCACTCCTTTGATATCTTGGCTGTGTGCTTAGGGTCGTTGTCCTGCTGAAAGATGAACCGTCGCCCCAGTCTGAGGTCAAGAGTGCTCTGGAGCAGGTTTTCATCCAGGATGTCTCTGTACATTGCTGCAGTCATCTTTCCCTTTATCCTGACTAGTCTCCCAGTTCCTGCCGCTGAAAAACATCCCCACAGCATGATGTTGCCACCACCATGCTTCACTGTAGGGATGGTATTGGCCTGGTGATGAGCGGTGCCTGGTTTCCTCCAAATGTGACGCCTGGCATTCACACCAAAGAGTTCGATCTTTGTCTCATCAGACCAGAGAATTTTCTTTCTCATGGTCTGAGAATCCTTCAGGTACCTTTTGGCAAACTCCAGGCGGGCTGCCATGTACCTTTTACTAAGGAGTGGCTTCCATCTGGCCACTCTACCATACAGGCCTGATTTGTGGATTGCTGCAGAGATGGTTGTCCTTCTGGAAGGTTGTCCTCTCTCCACAGAGGACCTCTGGAGCTCTGACAGAGTGACCATCGGGTTCTTGGTCACCTCCCTGACTAAGGCCCTTCTCCCCCAATCGCTCAGTTTAGATGGCCAGCCAGCTCTAGGAAGAGTCCTGGTGGTTTCAAACTTCTTCCACTTAAGGATGATGGAGGCCACTGTGCTCATTGGGACCTTCAAAGCAGCAGATATTTTTCTGTAACCTTCCCCAGATTTGTGCCTCGAGACAATTCTGTCTCGGAGGTCTACAGACAATTCCTTTGACTTCATGCTTCGTTTGTGCTCTGACATGAACTGTCAACTGTGGGACCTTATATAGACAGGTGTGTGCCTTTCCAAGTCATGTCCAATCAACTGAATTTACCACAGGTGGACTCCAATTAAGCTGCAGAAATATCTCAAGGATGATCAGGGGAAACAGGATGCACCTGAGCTCAATTTTGAGCTTCACGGCAAAGGCTATGAATACTTATGTACATATGATTTCTCAGTTTTTTTATTTTTAATAAATTTGCAAAAACCTCAAGTAAACTTTTTTCACGTGGTCATTATGGGGTGTTGTGTGTAGAATTCTGAGGAAAAAAATGAATTTAATCCATTTTGGAATAAGGCTGTAACATAACAAAATGTGGAAAAAGTGATGCACTGTGAATACTTTCTGGATACACTGTATATATATATATATATATATATATATATATATATATATATACACACACACACACACACACACACACACGGTATACATATACAAATTGTCATACATGAGTGAGCAGGGGGCATCTTCAGGGTTTTTATGTTACTTGTAATTCTGCTCCACATCAAGGGCTGGTGCTCTCATTTACACCCTGTCCCTCTTTTACCCTCAGGTCTGGAGACTGGTGACCTAATTTCTACTTTTTTACAAGCTCTAAACCTCCAGTTGCAGAGAATAAAACTGCAACCTTGATGGAAGACATCAGTGACACCAAGACTCACACCTGAATTAGACACCATAGTACTCACCACTCTAACCAAATTTTTTGGCTTTTCATCACTGCAAATAAGCAGGGTTCAAAAGGTGCACTTTATCTGTCCTTGCTTCATTTACACTGGCGTAGTCAGCAGGATTTGAACTGGAATATGAGTGATCCAGTGGACCTTGCAAAGGTGCTGGTATTCCAGACTGAACAGCTTCAGACCCTCCAGGTTCACCACACAGGGGACTGACTGTGCAGAGGTGGAAGCCCAACGCACAGTATGAGAAGATTAACAGAAAAAGAGCCTTTAGATCTTATCAGGTATCTGTGCCACTCAGACCTAAAGATAACATTGAGGCTTTTCTGTTTTTATAAAAGGAGTGCCATTAGGCATCATTGGGATAAGAAGAAATGGGGACATACGATCTTGCCCTTCCTTACCCACAAAGTACAGCACATTTTCTATTACTTGGATGAGTGGGCAGTTGAGGATTATGATGTGCTGAAGTCAGACATCCTTGCCGGTAATGGAAGATCAGTAGGCACACATATGAAAACAGCCGAAGACCCTGACCTTGGCACCTTCCTCAATCATAGCCTCTGTAATGAGAGTTTGAGACAGGATTCCAACCAAAGGAAAGATCGCCTCCACTTCTGCACTGCTACAAGTACAGGGAATAAGGGCAAATCCAACTATCTGTGTCTTGATGAGACCATGGACTGTTAATGGGCACAGGGGGAAAGCTACTGTAGAGTAGCTGTTGTTAGCCTATGCGCTTGTTCACAGGTGCAGTAGTAGTAAATAGGCACAAGGCAACAATGTCATGCACAAAGAGGGAAGTCCAGCTGGACTCCTTGTCCATTACAGTTTGAACAGACAGGATGGCTGCTTTGAGCTTCTGTCTTTAAGTAAAGGTCAGATCACTATAAAAATGGAGTTTAATATTCCTGACAAATAAGAACCGACACAAGTCAGAATTGGGATCGGGGTACTTCTTCCACTGCTTGACTAAATTAGCGTGATAGACCCAACCGAGTCAATTTACCCTTGTAATGGATCATGTGCCTCTCCAGTAAATGACCATTCATAAGGAGTCAAACCCTTCTGTTACTAAGGGGTTCTAGAACTTGCAGTCATATAAGTTTAAGGTCCAGCATCACCAGGGGTCTCATGTATAAACGGTGCGTACACACAAAAATGTTGTGTACGCCCGTTTCCACGCTCACATCGTGATGTATAAAAACTAAACTTGGCGTAAAGCCACGTACATTCTCACGCCAGCTCAAACCATAGCATACGCAAGTTTTTGGCTCGGTTTTACAAACTGGCGGCGCCCAGCATCAAAGCAGTGCTACTGTTCCTGGGTGGTTTCTCTTTATTTTTTAGATTCACATCCCTGATGTGGCTTTATCAAATACACTGACATTAACTGCATATCATTTTTGAGTTTAAGGCATCTGATTGTAATCAATCTGTAACCATGTAATGGTGCACGGAATGCCCAAACTGTTCCAAATACTATAGCTGCTTTAGCGTTGTTACTCTCAGTGCACCACTGAGTATTTTAACCCACTGTATTTCAGTGTGGAATCACAGCTCTACAGCAGCTAATCAGAAAGCTCTACCGCAGATTGTGTCAAGAGCGGAGAGAATTATCGGGGAACATCTTCTAACACATGCTGCCTCAGCCATGCGCACAGTCTATTTGACCTTCTCCCATTCTGCAAACACTTCAGAGCCTTTCCTGCACAAACCTCGCAGTTCAGAAACAGTTTCATCCCAAGAGCTATAAACGCACTCAATCTGTCCATCAAGTGCTCCAGGTAGAACTGTTTGTACTTATAAGTACAATTACCTCACTGTAAACTTGCATTACAGTTGTAATATTGCACAACCAGAGCCACTTACGCTTTTATACTGTATCTTTTTCATTGTTTTTATATTGTATTATCATTATTATTATTATTATTGGTTTTGTTGTTATTTTACCATTTTATAGGAAAGTAAGTTTATGGAGGATTTACATATTGAATCTCAATTCAGTTCAGTTCAATAGAAGAGAGCACATATTTACAGATGATGATGATTGGCTTCTAAGTCAATTTAGATTTCCAGGTTGCTATCTTCTTGGAGCTCTAGATATCATTTTTCAGATGAAATGCTGTAAAGTATATATATTACATTATACAAGTAAAGTTTTAACTTCATTTACATAATGTATACTGTTATTAAATGTGTGGACATGGTGGACAGCGGTAGCAATGAACTGGTGCCCTGTTCAGGGATTGTTCCTGCCTCACGCTGTATGCTTCCTGGGACTGGTGAGACCCTGGATGGATAGATGGATGGAATAATTAAACATGTACTATGAAGATATTTCAATGTCCCTTAAACGTTTTGAAGAATCAGCGTTCTAAGCTTACAGATGACTTGACATTTATTAAAGAACTGATTGTGTGGCAATTGGTTACTTGGAGAAAGAAAAGGAAGGACAGGAATTAGGGGTTAATACGTCTGAAAGAGACAGAACTGCTACAATAAATTATTTCATCGAGGGTCTCACACGGCGCAGAGAGCATCTTACAGGAGGCAGGACCAATCTGTGGACGAGGAGCCAGCTCATCACTACCCCTGTGCCATTGTGGTCCCATGTTTAATATATTTAAATTATGATTTTCATTTCATTATGAAAATGATATCAAGTATACATCTTTGTATTTAAATTGTTCAAAGAGCTGTAATATCATGAATGTAATGTATTCTGTGTCTTGTAGGCATAAGAGAAAGCCCTTTAAAGAAGCAAGTAGTGATTCACAAACGTAGAGTACGAAGAAGAACACACAGAATACGAAGCATTTAGCATGCTACTTTAGTTACGATGGGATTTGAGAAACTAGCAAATTAAAAGATTTTAAGATTAAGTTTATGATGTTCTACTTTAATGACAAAATAAACTACGTGATAAAAGTGGAAATTTCGAGATTAAAGTTGACATTTGAAGCTTTTTTTCCCCACTGTGTCCCTATTTTTTTTTTCTTTTTCTTTGTACCCTAATAAGCTTCTATATGACAATCAAATGGTGGCTACGACTTGCCTTTTCACGGCGACTTTGATATCTGACCATGTAGTTTTTTTATTTCAGGCAGTGTCCGGCTTTCTGGATTTGAATTTTCAATTAACTTCCTTTTGTTGTTTATACAATTGCTTAAACCAACAAATAGTACGTGTTCCATGCCTCCCTTCGCTGATATTCTTCTTTTTTTCCCCATGCTTTTGCCATTGTCTTTTCACAGAACACTGAATTTAAGGGAATAGCTATATTGATCTGCATATTCAAAAAGGTGTAATTTGCAAAGGAGTCTGAGAGGGGCGGCCGGTGCGTGCATGAGCATTACATTTCACGCAGACTGGGATTTATGTAGCAGAACTGTGTGGAAGTTGGCTTACGCATGGTTTTCTGCATCTGAATTTTTTTATGCGTACGCACATTTTGACTTGTTCGTACGCCATGTTTTAGTATGAATTCTGCACATGGCGCTATGCATGAGGTCCCAGGGCACCCATCCTGTAAATGCTAACGCTCTTTCTCATGTATACAACCTCTCAGTTTGGGTTACCCAACCCAAAGGGTCTGGGCCGTTTGGGCAGTGTCATATACCGTATGTACACGTGAATAGGAGGCATCTTCAGGGCTTTAATGTTGATAGGAATTTCACCTGAGTTATTGTTTGGCACTGTCATTTATACCTTTCCCACTTTTACCCTCAGAATTAAAGACCAGGGCCCAGTGATCTAATTTCTGTTTCCACTATAATCTCTGACCTTTCAGTCATTGGCTATGTAACTGTAACTTTGTAGGAAGTCATCATTGACACCATGACTAAGTTCTGAGTAAGAGCACTCTAGCTGGAACATTTTTCAAAGCATTTATATTTTTTAGGCTTTTCATTACTGCCTATTAAACAGGTTTCACAGAGTGGCGCCCTAACACTCTATCTTTGTCCTTGCTTCACTTATAATTAGGGGTGGGCGGTATAACCAAAATTCTATATCACGGTATTTTTCAAAATTATCCCAGTTTCATGGTATTCAACAGTATTTTTTTCCCATGCATGAGTGGATGTTAACCACATTTTCCACTGCAATTACTGCAGTAGACTGGCTAAGAATAATCTATTCCACTGTCATGAGCATTGTACATTGTACATAAAAAACATTTTAATGTGCACACAAGTATTAATACAGGTTTGCATGGCCCCATAAAGTGATAGTTTTCAAGGGGATGGCACTAATGAAGAGAAGGAATCACATTGCATGACAGATGCATTCAACACATAGAACCTTTTTATTGAACAAATTTTGCAAAAACTTAAACTATAATTTTGACAACATATTTTCAACCATCCAAAGAGGCATTTAGACTTAGTAAAATATCCAGAGGTGCTTGTCAAAAGTTGTAGTGCACTGAACATGTCTTAGAAAAGGAATAAATAGTAAATATTTTTTGTAAACCAACTACACTTTCTGTTAATGTTAACAATCTCTGTCCACTGACACGTTAAAGTGACTTTTTAAACAACTTTACCATCATTAAACTGCATAATATTTAAACTAATAAATAATAACAATAAAATAAATAATAGTATTATTACTGATAGTTGCACTATTACTTCAAGACTTCAAGCCCAGGTGCATTACACAGCATTCACCAAATTAAAATAAAATAAAACAAGTGCAACTTGACACGTTAAAGTGACTTTTTAAACAACTTTACCATCATTAAACTGCATAATATTTAAACTAATAAATAATAATATTATTACTGATAGTTGCACTATTACTTCAAGACTTCAAGCCTAGGTGCATTACATAGCATTCACCAAATTAAACTAAAATACAACAAGTTCAACTTGGTGATGATATCTTTACCAACTGAACCATCATTTAGGCAAACTGCATTAATATGGACCTTGCTTTAAGCTAAGCTATATACATAAACTAGCAAAATACCCACGCTTCGCAGCGGAGAAGTAGTGTGTTAAAGAGGTTATGTAAACATATATATACATAAACATATATACTTATATACATATCTACATATACACATATCTACATATATACATATATATATATATATATACATATAGACATCCACATATATATACATATATCAACATATATATACACATACATATACACACATACATACATACACACATATATATATATATATATATATATATATATATATATATATATATATATATATATATATAATATATATACTGTATATACACATACAGACACACACATATATATATATATATATATATATATATATATATATATATATATATATATATATATATATAGCAAAATACCCACGGTTTGCAGCGGAGAAGTAGTGTGTTAAAGAGGTTATGAAAAAAAAAAAAGGAAACATTTTAAAAATAACGTAACATGATTGTCAATGTAATTGTGTTGTCATTGTTATGAGTGTTGCTGTCTTTTATATATATAATATACACACACACACACACATAAACATATATATACATATAGATATATATATACATATCTACATATACACATATCTACATATACATACGTATATACACATATACACATCCACATAAACATATATATACATATACAAATTTACATATCTACATATACATATATATATATATATATATATATAGACATACATATATACATACATACATTCACATATATATATATATATATATATATATATATATATATATATATACATATATATATATATATATATATATATATAAACTGTATATATATATATATATATATATATATATATAAACTGTATATATATATATATATATATATATAAACTGTATATATATATATATATATATATATATATATATAAACTGTATATATATATATATATATATATATATATATATATATATATAAACTGTATATATATATATACATATACATATATATATATATATATATATATATATATATATATATATATATATATACTGTATATATACATATCTACTTAGTGGCTCCTGTATTTAGGATATAGCAGGTTGGATAATGGACGGATGGACATTTGTATGCATAGCCCCATTTGCCCGTTTTCATTTTTTTTTTTCTTCAGTAATATTTCAGTAAACCCGGAGCTTGTCAGTTCAAATCCTGGTACTGACACCACTGTGTGACCCTGAGGAAGTCACTTCGCCTGCATGTTGTGCAAAAAACAAAAGTAATGTAACAAATTGTACCTCAGATGTTGCAAGTTGCTGGAATAAAGGCATAAGTAAAATAGATAAATATGTATTATACACATAGGAACTATTCATTTATTTTCAGTTAAGTCATCTGCAGCAAACCTTTATAAATGAGGGTTTCTCCTTTTTAGATAGTGCAAACTGTTTCTTCTTCATTGAGGTTTTCTCTTGGAGAGCTTTTTTCATTTCATTGAAAATTAAAGCAGCAGCTGCCAAAATATGTAGCTTTCTTACTAAATTTTCAACATTGTGTAAAATAACTTTATAAAGTAACATAAAAGGTTTAAATACTGGTTATCCTTTTACACTAAAATATTACTAAAGAGATACAAAAAAAGTAAAATGTATATGTTCTTTTTCTTTAAGGAGATTAAATATTACTGAAGAAAGAAAAAAAAAATTAAACAGCCAAATGGGGCTATGCATACGAACTTAAAATGTTTAAATAAAACAGAAATATATACCTTTATTTTTACTTCCTTGACTTGTGGAGGGTGTATCCTGTAGCAAAGCCCTAACTTTTTTCGTGAAAGCCCGTTTCAGTCAATAAGTGTTAAAAAAACGTGTAAAGATATTGACAATAAGCTAAGTCATCTGCAGCAAAGTTTTATAAATGAGGGTTTCTCCTTTTTAGACAATAAGCTACGCAAACCCAGGAAGACATGGAATCGTTTAAATCAAGTATCATTACATCTTCCTTTCTTAAAGAGAAGTAAGGCAGTACTTATAAGCTTACATATTTATATATAGACATACATATATATATATATATCTATATCCGAAGCCGTGCAAGCACACTCTTTTGAGAATGCAATGTATAGTTGTACAGAAGAAAAGCAATCTTGCCTCAAATGAATGGCAACCTTTTGTAGGTCTATGAAGTTAATTTAAAGTTTACGTTTACGCGGTGCTTTCTTTCCGAAGTACCTGCACTCATGAATATGTCTGTATGTGTCAGTCGGTCAAATCCACGCGCTTCGCACCGGCGAAGTACCGCTTTTAAATTTTTATTAAGAAGAAAATAAAACGTTTTTAAATTGAGGGAAAATATACTAATAACAGTTTGTTAAGGATCAGTTTTTTTGTGAAGCTGCCTTTACTCGAGTGATCACTTCGAGCTGACTTGGTGGCCAAGTGTAAGCGTTACCTGGAAGTAAGCACCCATACAATCAGATTGTGAATCAGACTACGAATGCCGTGAATGTAATTACACACTCACTGCACTTGCTTACGGTAATCGAACCTCAGACGTCAGCGCTAGAGGGGCTTAGCAGCGGTGAAGTATTGGTTTTAAATTTTAATTAAGAACAAAAGAAAACGTCAGAGGTTCGATTCCCGAAAGGGAGTGAAGTGAGTGTCCGGCTACCTACCAGGTAAAGCTTATGGTCGGACAGCAAGTGACGTAACATCAGCCACGGTGCCTTCAGTTGTGAGAAGCAGATCATAGAATGATTGAAAATAGTTTTGCATTTACCTTTTTAGTAAAAGGCGAGCTTTTAAGCCTGAGAAATCACCCCGTAAATGCACACGTTTAATTGCACGTGTTAATATGTATGCTTACACAGTATTAAAAGACACTCAAAAATTAACGTCATTTACCATCAGCCACGGTGCCTTCAGTTGTAAGAAGCAGATCATAGAATGATTGAAAATAGTTTTGCATTTACCTTTTTAGTAAAAGGCGAGCTTTTAAGCCTGAGAAATCACCCCGTAAATGCACACATTTATTTGCACATGTGTTAATATGTATGGTTACACAGTATTAAAAGACAGTGAACAACGTCAGTTACCTTTGTTTCCGCGTTTGATAAAAGGCGAGCTTTTAAGCCTGAAAAATCACCCCGTAAATGCACACGTTTAATTGCACATGTGTTAATATGTATGCTTACACAGTATTAAAAGACAGTCAAAAATTAACGTCATTTACCTTCGTTCCCACGTTTGACTCGTGCTGTAAATCTCTTCCTTGTTTTTAGGTCACGTGATTACGTAGGAGGCGTGATGACGCGATACGTGACTCCGCCTCCTCCATTACAGTATATGGACAAAAAAATATGTTCCAGTTATGACCATTACGCGTAGAATTTCGAAATGAAACCTGCCTAACTTTTGTAAGTAAGCTGTAAGGAATGAGCCTGCCAAATTTCAGCCTTCCACCTACACGGGAAGTTGGAGAATTAGTGATGAGTGAGTCAGTGAGTGAGTGAGTGAGTGAGTGAGTGAGTGAGTGAGTGAGTGAGTGAGTGAGTGAGTGAGTGAGTGAGTGAGTCAGTCAGTCAGTCAGTCAGTCAGTCAGTCAGTCAGTCAGTCAGTGAGGGCTTTGCCTTTTATTATTATAGATAATAAAACTGCAACTTGTATTTATAAAGCTACTTGTGGTATAGCCCTACGGAATTATATTAGGGCCACAGTGAAGAAAAAAAAATACGGACACAGAGAAGAAAAAAACAAACTATATGTTGAGAATCTTGACATAAACGGCGAGAATAAAGTAGAAATGTCGAGAATAAAGTCAACATGTTGACTTTATTCTCATCATAAGCGTCGAGATTAAAGTGGAAATGTCGAGAATAAAGTCAACATGTCGTCACACTATTGCACAGTACCCAGGTACATTACACTGTATTGAAAACAAATAAAACAAGTACAACTTGGCTTGCAGTATTATCCAGTAGTACAGAAACTGTATTTACACATTTGAACATAATGGTCCACATCCGACCTTTTAAAACAAAAGTATCTCCAGGCAACAGACGTGACTCCTTTTTTTCGACAAAAGTTCTTCTGTGTCATCACATTCAACTTCATCGTCAGCTACAGCTTCAATTTCGGAATGTTCTTTGTCCATTTTCACCGCACAATACCTACACTACCACTACCTATTTAGCGGTGTAGCAGTGAAAAAGAGCCCCTGCGCAACACCTCTGTGATTAGCGGTGTAGCAGTGAAAAAGGTCCCCACTTGAACAGTTTCCTGCTGCACCACGTTACGAACGTCGTTTAGGCAATTTAAACCGGTGTTGCGGTATACGAAAAATCCATATCATCACAAAAATAAAAAACGGTTTTCGGTATGAATCGGTATGCCGGCCAGCTCTACTTATGATATATAAGTGTGTATGTATATATATATATACAGTAATCCCTCCTCCATCGCGGGGGTTGCGTTCCAGAGCCACCCGCGAAATAAGAAAATCCGCGAAGTAGAAACCATATGTTTATATGGTTATTTTTATATTGTCATGCTTGGGTCACAGATTTGCACAGAAACACAGGAGGTTGTAGAGAGACAGGAACGTTATTCAAACACTGCAAACAAACATTTGTCTCTTTTTCAAAAGTTTAAACTGTGCTCCATGACAAGACAGAGATGACAGTTCCATCTCACAATTAAAAGAATGCAAACATATCTTCCTCTTCAAAGGAGTGTGTGTCAGGAGCACAGAATGTCACATAGATAGAGAAAACAATCTCTAGCAAACAAATCAATAGGGCTGTTTGGCTTTTAAGTATGCGAAGCACCGCGGCACAAAGCTGTTGAAGGCGGCAGCTCACACCCCCTCCGTCAGGAGCAGGGAGAGAGAGAGAGAGAGAGAGATAGAGAGAGACAGAGTTTGCTTTTCAGTCAAAAATCAATACGTGCCCTTCGAGCTTTTAAGTATGCGAAGCACCGTGCAGCTTGTCGTTTCTGGAAGCAGCTGCACAAAAGATAGCAACGTGAAGATAATCTTTCAGCATTTTTAGACGAGCATCCGTATTGTCTAGGTGTGCGAACAGCCCCCCTGCTCAATCCCCATACGTCAGGATCAGAGAGTCAGCGCAAGAGAGAGAGAAATGTAAGCTGGGTAGCTTCTCAGCCATCTGCCAATAGCGTCCCTTGTATGAAATCAACTGGGCAAACCAACTGAGGAAGCATGTACCAGAAATTAAAAGACCCATTGTCCGCAGAAATCCGCGAACCAGCAAAAAATCCGCGATATATATTTAAATATGCTTACATATAAAATCCGCGATGGAGTGAAGCCGCGAAAGGCGAAGCGCGATATAGCGAGGGATCACTGTATATATATATATATATATATATATGAAAGCGTATTTTCTCTCAAAAACTCAAAAATAAGAGGCTTCTTAGTCAACTAAACTAGTGAAAGTTTCTGGAGGTCTTTCCTGGGACCCAGTAAAGCACAACTGTAGTATTCCATTAATATGATATTAATAGTCTACCTATTAAAAACCACATGTGAAAGGAACATGAAAAACATGTCTTCTTAAAAATCTAATTGAGCTCAGGTAAGCAAACTGACTTTTAAAGAAGGGTACCTGAAATGGCAGACACAGGCAGTCAATACCTAGTGGAAGCCTAAATCAAAAGAAATGAAATAAAAGGAAACAAAAAAACTGCTTCTGAGAAGCCTTATATATGTAAAGCTGAAAACGAAGGCAAAAATCAACAAGCAATGCTGGTGTACTATCTAAAGTACCAAAGATGAACAAAACATAGCCATGGGACCAGAGGCAACAATTAAAAGTTATAAAGGAAAATCAAGAATTAAAGTTATTTTTACTATTTTGTATATAATATGTTTCTATAAATATAATTAATTTGCAGACAGACAAAGTGGTTATAAATATACAATATATACTGTATATATACTGCAACAGGAAAATCTGTGTGTCACCCTAGTTGTAAACAAAGTCCAAATCTTCATCAAAAATTGTAATTAATGCTCAAGAAGTACAGTTGATCAAAACGCATGCAGAAAAAATGAGAACAAACCCAAGCTGCATCACTGAGCCTAACAATAAATGATCTGGTCCTTGGCTTGGCTAATGGATGTGGTGGCTAGACCAAATGCGAACTGTTAAAATATACAGTCTTAAATTTCAAATACTCTCCACCTAATTTCCAACTCTTCCCATACTCTCAAAACAGTACTACCTTGCTAGGTAAGGCCTTGTCCCAAAGTTCAATGGTTAGGAATACCATATGAAGATCATGAAGCCATTCTAGCTCCAGGTAGTCAGAGATATCATTTCAAGTTAAAGGGAAGTATGACTGCCCCCTTGCTGCCCACCCTTTATAATAGGCAGCAGGGCCACATTTGTTATTTGAGGGAGGTCTCTGCTTCTACCAAATCATTTAAGGTTATTATCCTTGCCTTCTGTCTGTCCTTCATATGTTTTCTTACTATTTTCAGTCCCAAAAAAGGACTTACTTTTGTTTTACGGCCATTTATTCAGAGTGGTATTAGAATGAATTCTACAAGGGAAGCATTCAAAAACAGCCCAGTAAGAAGTCTTTTAAGGACTACCAAATCCACAGGAGTTTAAGCACCACTGAACCCTCACACATATATTACAAATTTAAATGTAACTATTTCTAATAATAATTAATACCTGGGGATTGAATGTCAATGTGGAATTACAGGAATCACACTGAAGACTGAAAAATCCTACACGGTTTAACTTAATAAAGTGGGAAGATTGCACTGCTGCTGTAGAGTGGAAAAATGGCTTTTGTTATTGATACTTGTATCCTATTACGGAAATAGCTCATAAATAAAATGTATGATTTGTGCATGCTTTGAGACTGAAATGATGTGACCATTAATCAGCTATGAGTTGCATTCCTTTCAAAATGAAGGAATTAGAAATTAATCACTTTTTAATACAGCATTATACAGAGCCCCACTGAAGAAAGAACTTGAGGCTTCTGCAGTAATCCATCCAACAATCTATCCTACATCTTTCTAACCATCTTGGATATTTGCTCCCCACAACCCTGAATGCTCTATCCTGGCTGCACTGAGCATGAGAAAGCCAGAATAGGCCAACCTTGGACAGGGCACCACACTCACACATACCATACTTACTCATCTTTGGGATGCAGGAGGAAACCCAGAGTATCAAGAGGAAAGCCAACACTGGCTATGACAGCTACAGTGGTAGCAAGTAAAAACTGAGCCAAGTTCAAACCAAGCAGCTATCCCTGTACCTATGGCTAGTCTAAAACAAAATGTACTCCACTCTTTCATTCCAAAATATAATGTACTGTATTTAGTTAGTGTTTCAAAATGTATACATTGGCTGGTCAGTACATTATTATTTAGGAATTCAATTATATTTGTAATATTCTGAACCAAAGTATTATGACAAACATGTTTTAAAATAAGCTTAACATCTGGCATTTTAAGTTTGAACAATGTTCACTGATATGGTGTTAGTGAGCCTGTTCTGCAACGGACTAGCTCTTCATCAGTGACTTGTTCCCACCTTGCACCTTCTAATGCTGGGATAGACTTTATTCTTCTGCATCACGATTCATTAAAAAAAAAAAAAAAGTTTTGTTCCTCTTTTTTTACATCGTTTATTTGATTTTTTAACAATACTTTAGTTACTTGCTTGAGATATCATTATTTGCTACTTTTTGAAACAGGAAGCTGTAAAGTCTCACACTGTTAGGGGGTGTGGAAAATGTCCATTCATATTATGTCACAGGGATATGGTCACATGGTCAAGGAAGAGATTTTTGCAACAGCAATGCACATGCTCAGAAAGTGCCTACACAATCTTTTCAAATAAACACACTACATAAGAAAGTTACTTTTCACCACAACAGACCGATGCAGAGCCCGCATTACTGAATAATAATAACAATAGTCGAGCCTCGGATTTAGGAGGAACAGTGTGGTTTTCGTCCTGGTCATGGAACATTGTACCAGCTCTACACCCTGGTAGCAGGGTCCTGGAGGGTGCATGGGAGTTTGCCCAACCAGTCTACATGTGTTTTGTGGACTTGGAAAAGGCATTCGACCATGTCCCTCGGGGAATCCTGTGGGGGGTACTTCGAGAGTATGGGGTACCGGACCCCCTGATAAGGGCTGTTCGGTCCCTTTACGATCAGTGCCAGAGCTTGGTCTGCATTGCCGGCAGTAAGCCGAACCCGTTTTCAGTTAGAGTTGGACTCAGCCAGGGCTGCCCTTTGTCACCGATTCTGTTCATAACTTTTATGGACAGAATTTCTAGGTGCAGCCAGGGCGTTGAGGGGGTCCAGTTTGGTGGACTCAGGATTGGGTCACTGCTTTTTGCAGATGATGTTGTCCTGTTTGCTTCATCAGGCCGTGATCTTCAGCTCTCTCTGGATCGGTTCGCAGCTGAGTGTGATGCGGCTGGGATGGGAATCAGCACCTCCAAATCCGAGACCATGGTCCTCAGCCGGAAAAGGGTGGAGTGCCTTCTCAGGGTTGGTAGCGAGATCATGCCCCAAGTGGAGGAGTTCAAGTATCTCAGGGTCTTGTTCACGAGTGTGGGAAGAATGGAGCGTGAGATCGACAGGCGATTCGGTGCAGCAAATCCATCTTGTAAAAAACAACACACAACACCCATCACACTGCATCAGGTAGAAAGACATCATTTAATAATTCAAGGGCATAAAAAAATATCTACTGATGTACATTTTCTTTTAAGCCCTCCCCCTCTAATAGGTTCATCTCCCCTACTCTTTATCCCACTGTCACATTTAAGAACAAATCCAGAACATCTAAAGGTAAGATGAGTATAAGAGAGTTGGATGTGTATAAGATGTACACTGAATTGTCATTGTTTGGCACTTTACTCTGATAGAAAATTCATAGAATTTTTTTTAAATTACTATTAGGCTGTGGGCATTAATAAACTGTCAGCAAGGGTTTTATAATTTGCTCTGTACTTAGTTTGGTGAAATGTTTACAGTCTGCTGCTCTACATATAGTACAATGCCGAGTTTAATAGCAAGTTAAGTTATTAATATTTCCATGTTGCATTTTGTCATTTTCCATACATAACAACTGTGTATTTACAAGTTTAGACTTGCTCTCTAAAGTTATGCAGGAAGACTTCCCACTGCTATTTATTTATTTTTGATTAAGAGAATCATCTGAGACCCTCACTCTAGAAACATGGTTTATTAAAACAATATGGTCCATTTACATAATCTTATAGACAGACAGACAGACAGACAGACAGACAGACAGACAGACAGACAGACAGACAGACAGACAGACAGACAGATAGATAGATAGATAGATAGATAGATAGATAGATAGATAGATAGATAGATAGATAGATAGATAGATAGATAGATAGATATGAAGCTATATACTCTACTGAACTAAAGATAAGTCGGAAATACATATTTTTGCAATACACAAGTTTGTTAATGTAACCGAACAGCAATTCAAGTAGGTAATGTGATAAATTATGCAAAAATGATCCAGCACAAAAGTCATATTTAAGGTAAAACGTTCTGTACAACTTATACAATAGTATGTATTTTAAGTGCCTGTTCCCTTTTTTGCTTTAGTTCTGTTCTTTGAAAGGGTTACCTTAAATTACTATTCTTCTGTCCAGAGAATGAGTTAAGGGAGTTTTGTCTGTCTTGCAGGCAGGAAAACCAAGCCTCATGTCATCGTACACATATCCATGTTCTGGGTAGTAAGGAACATCCTACGGTAATCGCCTTCAAAATTCTTTGCATTATCCCACGGTGGGGCTCTCTTAATATATTGCAGTTTTTTTTAAGCATATATTATCTTGACTATTGTGATATTTGGTTTTGCAAATCATAACAGACTAAGCTGAAATTTTTACTTCTCAACATCATTTCAGACAAACCTTAAGCAATAACAAAAACACACAAGCATAAATACAGTGATAGGAGATGTGGCACACGACTGGGGCCCTTCTGGGACACCTCCACGCTGGAAAAACTGGGGAAGAAGCCTATCCAGAGCATTACCTCCCCCGGACTGCGAAGTGGCAGCCCCCCTGGGTTGCAGCGGCGTCTTGGACTCCTGCAGGGCTCCATGGGAGCTGGAGTTTGATGCAGCCCTGTTGGTAGTTCCATGGGTGCAGCCAGGGGGTGCTGCAGCTGCTTCTCAGCCCTTGGATGCAGCTCTTCCATCATATCTGGAAGTGCTGCCTGAAGTAGGTCAACAAGCACCTGGAGCAGTTCTGGGTGTCTTATAAAAGGATCCAGCAGCTACTACTTAAGAAGCAAGAGTCGGGAGGTGCAGAACAAAGGACAAAGCTTGCCAGGAGGAGTAGAGGTGGACAAGAAGAGAAGAGAAGGAAACAAGGGATGAGCATTGTGTGCCATTTTGGTGCTGTACTGTGCAGTGCTGTGGGGAGAGAAGGAAGCACCCCATGTGTAAATAAACTGTGTGCTGTGTGGCAAATTTGTGTCCAGCCTGTCTGTGTCAGGGTTAGGGGGGCTGTACACACCCCGGGTCTCACAGAGGCTATGAACAAGAAGGAAATACAATATAAATTAGTAGCCATTGGTATGGTTAAAAAGATTACATTTCAGAATAGAAACAAGAAAAGGTAAAAAAAGAAATATGAATTTGAAAACATTTCCCATTTCCTGACATGTACATTATGAAATGTGCTTTTATCAGGCAATTAGCTTTAAACATTAAGGAGCCAAAAGATAATACTTTGCCAATTTGTATGGTGTACTTACAATGTAATTACCAGATTAACTAGAGTGTAACTAAGCATTATTACTGTTTACCTACTGTGCAACACATGTAGCAGCAGAGGTAACTACACATTCCTCTTTCTTATTCCATACCTCATTCTGGTCTTTCATATACTATTTCACAAGTCAAATTCACTGTAATATCATGTAATGGAAACTGGCTGAGTATTAGTTTATAGTCTCACTGTATATCATTCATATACTTAAATTCTAGCAATTTGCTTTATGAAAAATCATGACAAATAAACAAATATGTTGCATAAGGTATGAAAAATGACCATAACACCAATAACAGTGCTATAATAAGGTCATTAAATCCCACTATGGAATGATATATGTACAGATTTATTTCCTGTGCAGGGACTGGATGTGTTAAAGTGAAGTGTTTAGGAACTTTTATGTAACATTATGGCTAACTGGTCAATGAAATTAAGCATCAGAAAACAAACAAAAAAAAAACCACTAAACATCCTGCTCCTTTCTTGTTCTCCATGCCAATCCCATTACTATGCCTTTAGACACAACGCACAATAGGTGCAAAATAGATGTCTGTTTCTGTGATGATTAGTTTTTTATGTCATACTGACAAAAGACAGGGAGTAGCTTCATCCCTAGAAACAAGCAAAAACTAGCTAGAATCAATTACAGTTTGAAACCACAATAATTTTCAATCCAGCACTGAATGTAATATTCTGTGTCTAAAGATTATTACTCACAAAAAGAATATTTAGTGGTATAACATGATGTAGATTGATACTAAACCCTCCTGTAAGTTATTTAGGAAGTGAAGTAATAAATTTGCCACTAATTACAACACTGCTTGTTCCTATTCATTTCTATTACTCATAACCAATCCTTGCCAGACACTTTCTCTTCTACTGTAATTACTGTGTTCAGTATATATAGAATGGCAGTGCATCACAGTAAGGGAACAATTATACATATGATGCTCATGATTGGGGCAGCATGGTGGCGCAGTGGTAGCGCTGCTTCCTCACAGTTAGGAGACCCGGGTTCACTTCCCGGGTCCTCCCTGCGTGGAGTTTGCATGTTCTCCCCGTTTCTGCGTGGGTTTCCTCTGGGCGCTCCGGTTTCCTCCCACAGTCCAAAGACATGCAGGTTAGGTGGATTGGCAATTCTAAATTGGCCCTAGTGTGTGCTTGGTGTGTGGGTGTGTTTGTGTGTGTCCTGCGGTGGGTTGGCACCCTGCCCGGGATTGGTTCCTGCCTTGTGCCCTGTGTTGGCTGGGGTTGGCTCCAGCAGACCCCCGTGACACTGTGTTTGGATTCAGTGGGTTGGAAAATGGATGGATGGATGGATGGATGCTCATGATTGACAAAAATACTATTGAAACGACAATTTACAAAATGTATGCAATCACAAAATAATATAAAAAAATTGCCTCTAATTTTTAAAATCTCATAGTATACTTCAGGCAGTCGTGAAAAAGACAGAGATTATACCAGTGAAGTGACTGAATTTTTGGGACTGTGTATGTACTAGTTTAAATATACATATGCTAATATATTACCAAAAAAATACAGTTCTTGAGAAAATATCATATTGGATATAATGCAAAATAATTTGTCTATGACCAAATATCTCAGGTTCTTCTCTTATGTGGGATATAGATGAGACTGATTCTTGCTACTCTGTGAGGACTAGAATAAGGCAGATGTGATCTGGGAAAGCAGGGATCCTCAATCACAGTTCTGGAGGGCCGCAGGTTTTGGTTCCAACCAGTTTCCTAATTAGAGGACAGTTCTTAATGATAATGAAATGTATTTATCTAAGTGGTTTAGTAGTGCCTTCATTTTTCCAAGACAAACTGTAATTAAATTGTGGAGATTATTTTTCTGAGAACATTATCCATATAATTTGTGGACTGCAGCAAATTTGCACTTCACTGTTCATTCCTTTTCTCTCTCATTTATTTCTAAACATTTTATTAACAAAGATACTTCATGATGCATATTCATTGTTGTAAATGGAACCAAGATACTGTAGCTGGAGAGCTGATGGTTTCTTTGTTATTTACATCTCATTTTTAACTAGTGACTGAGAAAACGGGAAATGATTAAAACCTAAATGCAGCCATTTAAAAGTAAAATAAGTAATTAAGGTTTCTGAATCATAACAAGTAAGCTAAAATTAATCCCAAAAATATTCTGATTTAGTAGCAAATACATAGATTCGGATTAAGAAATTGGTTGAAGTGAAAACACGCAGCCACTATGGCCCCTCCAGAACTGTAATTAAGGCCCATGTTCTAATTTGTCTTGGATGAATAAAAGCACTAACAAACCAATATAGTTAAATACCAAGTTTCATTATCAGCAAGGACAATCTTCTAATTAGGAAACTGGTGGGAACAAAAACACTGCAGTGCTCCTGGGCCATGACTGAGGACCCCTAGCTTAAGAGAAGAGAAGTTCCACTCAAAGACAGAAAAAAAAAACGGCTCTGTATTCCATTGTAAGAGGTGTGCGAATAGACCTGTTCAACATACAGTTCTCAAAAGAAAAAAGACATCAGGGGCAGCTAGAGGGATTCTAACATTATGATGTGAAAAGCTTTCTTCTGGGCTAAGGAAAGTATTCTTATTAATTTAGATTCAGTTTACAGCTCCAGGTACAAGAGATGGTGGTCAAAGATGAGAGTTGTACTACACACTCTCATCTCTGGAAGGCACATGTTCCTCTGTAGGTGCATAGAATATGAGTTACTAATCACTTGAACAATATCTGAAAGAAACCCATCACTTGCTGATTTTGAGAACCACCATTCACTGGAAATGTTTTAGGCATCTTGTGCTAAGCCTAATACAATTGTGCTATTTAGTTTGCAGAAGTTGGAGGTGTTTACGTCTATTTTAATAAATCAGGGCTCCTTACCAATAATTCTACAGAGATAAATAAGCTTTTAATTTTTTTTACTTTGATTTATTTCTTTCAACCTCTAACCCCCCTCACACTAAACTTAATTTCTTTATAGACAACTTTCCCCTCCCTAGATTCACTAAGAAAAAAGCTTCCTTGTTGGACTCACTAACTACACTAAATTAACTTTTTGATTATTTGACATTTAAGGCATCTGGGAGGTCACCAGGATCTGATGGATTTCACTTTGAACTTCTTACTGACTTTAAAAGGAAATTAGGGGATCTCAGTTTCTTTAGATGTTAAATGCTATCATCTCATCCACCAAAAGGAATTCTTCAATTAGTAGGGCAATGGTCAATCTTCTCTTTAAAACCAGGTATAGAAACCTCAGATTATTTCAGTTATCATGCAAATTTTGATGTTCTCTGATACACAGTGGCTGGCAAAGCTTCTCACACAACATCCACAGTGTATCATTTAACATTGTGTTTCTATGTGTCTTTCACCTGTATGTCCTTTCTTCCACTGTTTTTGCTGCTTTAGACTGGCAATTATCTGTCACAGGGGACTGCAAAGTGCCTCAGTGCCTGCAGGGTTTTCTTCCAACCAAATTTCTTAATGAGAACTGAATTTTTGCTATTGACACAGGTATAGGGGTTAAATAATGCTTTATGCATTATATGGTAATACGACTTGGAATATTTAACTAGTTTAATGTGTTAACATAGGAATATAAGTTGATTTAGGTAACATGTAGCTTTTAAGTGAATAGAATACAAATTTTGAGCTCACATGAAAAGGATAAAGAATTTAAGATTGTTGGTATGCGCGTTTCCAGGGGTTTTGGGACACTGAGAACTGATGAGATGTATACAGATACAACAGCATCTTCATGAATGGCCACTTACTGTTTTAAATATATCTACTCCATGCCTCCATTTTACCCCAAATCATATACTGGTCTGATGTCAGGTCATATCCCTTCTTTCACATTATCTTTGGAATAACAAAAGACCTGTTATTAAACATTTTACTTTGAATTTTGAAAAGCTACAGTATAAGAGGGTCATCCATTCTTAACTTTGAAATGTAACAATAAGTGTTTTCTTTTGTCTAATTTTTATCTGGGTGAATTCCTCCTTAGTCACACCATCATAGTGGTTCCCTGCTAATCTTAGTTTTAGCATCTTCAGTTGCTTCCCTAGCCTACATTTTGCTTCTCTGAAATAAGAATCTGTTCACTGAATTTTGGCCCCTTGATGAAGACTGAGAAGCATCCTGACTCCTATACAAAAAACATTTCACATTTCTACTTTTCATAAAGCAGCTCTTCAAATGTGGGTAGTGCTCCTCCTCTTTTTTAACTTGGGCACAAAGTTTAATGACACCTGATAATATTTTAATTACTTGCTCTTACAGCAAAGCTGACCAAAAAGTTCTTAGTGCCATTCTCTGTACCTGAATTTATGACTTCTTACCCAGCAAACCTCAGCATGTGCAAGCTGGCAGCATGACACGTTGATGCTCAAAACTGGCACTCCAGGGTAGTGTGCTGAGCTCCCTTTTGTACTTGTTTACCTATAATTGTGTGGCCAAACTCAATTCCAAATCAGTTATTAAATGTGTTGATAACACCATTGTTACAGGCCTAATCACCAACATTGATATCACAGATGAACTAAAGTGGGCACAACACATTTGAGTTCTTATCTAGAAGGCTAGCCAATGCCTGACTGGTGCTCTCAGACCTCTAAAGAAAGCTTGCAATTCTCCATGTGTTCTCATTAACTTGTACAAGTGTAGATGTCTGTCCTCACTGACTGCATCCTGTTCTGGCACCTGCTCTGCTCAAACTCAAGGAAGAATTTCAACAATCAAAATAAAATGCTTTGGGGTCTGGCTAGAATGTAAAATTCTTACTGAAGTTCTACGTTGTTATTCCCAATCCTAATATGTCAATATATATTAAATTTGAGATACCAGAGGGACAATGGGTTCTACAAATACCAGGTTGCTTTAATGGAATAAGTGATAGTATCTCCTTTTTAGAAGGCCTTTGTCCAGCAAAATGAAGAATGAAGCTTTGTTAAATTCCAGGGTATACAGAAAGAATTTTTCCTGAAGTAACAGTTGAACCCTTCCAACTCAGAGCTGACCACTGGACATGCCAGAAGAATATAACTTCCACAACCTTAATTTTCCAAGGATAACTCCTGACAACACAGATCTGAAACTAGCAGGGCCATGCACAGCCATACATCATGCTATGGTCATGATTTTAGGAGAGTCAGATAACTTTAACCACACTCGATTGTGAAACAGGTGAAGCTAAAACTTTTGCCACCCCTTTTTTCCTTTGGCATTGTGGTCAAAGCTATAAAGCTATGAAATTCCATTTAAGTTTTTTTTCCCTTATTAAGGTGAAAATGTCAATGTTGTATAGGCATTCAGGTTCTCATTGATCTCTATTTGCAGGTGTGAAGAATTGCAGCATTGTTAAGATAACCAATTACAGCTGTGACTTAATGTCCCCAGATCTGTTCAGGTTTGCTCTCGTGAACAGAAAAAATAATAAGCACACTGTGTACAGGTAAAGTTAAAGGTTGAGCTGGAGGATATGGTAACCATGAAAGAAACAACATATACAAAATTATTATTTTCTCACCTGAGCTCCACTTCTTGATCCACTTATGCCGTTGCCACCCCTAGTATATACACATACTGTATGTACACATATACACTTAAAGACACTTTTATACTTATCACTTTTCCTGGTCCCTTTTTTTGTCTTTTACTGAAAGTGACAATTTGAATATGTGAAATTAAAAACTAAAATTTGGACAAATGTAGACGGTCTATGTTTGGTAAAACCACATCAGCACAGTGAATCTAAGATTTGAATAAAATGGCTTGTGCAAAATGAAACAGTTGGAACAGTACAGCATGTTATTGTGTCGTAACAGGTTTTTTTTTGCTTGTTTTTATTTTTTTAACATGTTACTTAACCTATGTACTTTGTAGTAAACCAAGGAAAAGGTTTAATCTCATGCTTTCATGCAGAATGGAGAGAAAAAAAAGTTTATGATATCATATAAGCTATTAGTGATCAATGCAATACAATGGCAACAATGTGAAAAACATCCATCCATCCATCCATTTTCTAACCCGCTGAATCCGAACACAGGGTCACGGGGGTCTGCTGGAGCCAATCCCAGCCAACACAGGGCACAAGGCAGGAAACAATCCTGGGCAGGGTGCCAACCCACCGCAGATGTGAAAAACATCCATTGAAAAAATAAAAATAAAATCTGATGTCACATAGGCTACATGTCAGTTATCCAATAGTGGCAAAATTTGTACAATGGTAAATGATATGAAAAACATCAGTGGAAAATCTTGCATTAGTTGTGTTGCATAATCCATGTCAGTTATTCAGCCTTATGCTCAAAATGTGCAAAACACATTTTTTTAATCTGGAATAAAAAGCGGAAGTAATCAACAGAAACTTAAGCATCATGGGAAGAACTTTTTGACCTGAATACAGGACTCTTAATTAACAAAGGAGAGAGGCCAGTATCAGGAAGGTTCAGTGAAATGATGACTGGATAAACTACAGTTGATAAATATTAAGGAAACGTTTGATATAAGAAACATAGTGTATAAGTATAATAGAAAAGAAAAAAGTCATCTTACAATTTATTTTTTATTTAGAATACTCAAATGTTTTTATCATCATCAAATATGATCTTTTTAATTGAATATACAGGATGTTGAGAATATAGACTTGTCCATTAAATCAGTCTAGATGATTCAGAATTTGTTTTTTTTTTTTATTTTACTCACTTCATAAATAACAGTACAATGAAAACACAGTCAATCAAGGAAAAAAGTTATAAAATTTATATTACTTCACAGCGATTTATGTTTCATATCAAATCAATCCCAAAATGTTTCTGCTAAGCAATTCAACAACTATGTAAGCAGAGAGCACAGTCTGATCTAGTTCCCAATATATGAGACAGCAAAAAGAGTAAGTGTTTTTGAAAAAATCCAATCACAGTGTGAAAAAAGTCTGGACCACACCACAAAAATAAAATTACATATTCCTAATTTTAAATAAAATAAAACATTTTTTTTTACACAACTGAGCTATGTAAGGTGAACCAGGATTCTTTTAAAAAAGTATGAGGAAACAATGAGTAAGCAGTATAGTGTAAGATCTGTCAATAAGTTCATAATGACAGAATGTTCTTCATCTGGCATTACTCAGAATAATGCAATTTGAGGATTTAATAGTAACTGTAAAACAAAACTACCTAGCAAATAAGCAAAATGTTTAAGCAATATGATATGAATGTAAGGAATTATAAAAACATATGTCCCTGTGAGACAGACACTTGATAATACCATGCACAATTTGCATCTTGTTCTGAATATGTATTCTATAATCTTAGAACAGAAACCTACATTATATTTACAGTTTATAAATTAATTTAACCATGCTTTGAACAAACTGATAAAGACTACCTCCTACTGATGGAATTTCATTACTTGTCTAAGGTTCTAATTATGATGTTTACTATTTCCAACACTGTCTCAGATCAACTGCTCTCAAACTCAGTCTCAAGGACTTCATGTAGCTACAGTTCTTTGTATCAAACAGTTTCACAATTGGCAAGTCATTTTACCTCTAACTGTTATCATAATTACCTGGTCTTTTTCATATTGTCTTATTTAGTACTCAGTAAAGCACAGCAGTGTGATTTTTAAATGTGTAAGATAAGTACAGTATGTGTATGTTTGCTGCAGTTTTAAATGCTTAACTTGCAGGTTGCTCCCTCAATTGTATTCTAATAATGACAACCAACGACAAGCAGAGTAGGCAACAGGGCCAATGAAACTGGTTACTGATAGAATGTAACTACTTCAGCGTCAGACCCACTAAACTACTCATTAATATGGATTAAATAATGTGGAAGAGCAAAATGAAAATCATAATGGTAATGAAAATCCTAAAAACCAAGTTAAAAAAACACACAAACTTAAGTTTTATAATTTCCATACTAATCCCAAACTCAGAAACCAGGAAATATAATAGCTTGCTAAATTAGGCTGGACAGAAAGAAATGCAAACTGTTCTACATAATGTAATTTAACCTTAGTGGCAATAAGTTTATGCTTTTCTTTAATAAAAAACTAAAGGACATGATACTGGCAATTAAGGCTTCCATGTCTAGCAGCAGGGAATCATAACATGTTACACCTTGCACTTGTTGCTAAGTTTTAGTCATTTCATTGATTTTTAAAACCACCTAATCTGATTAAGGGTAGAGTGGGCCTGAAACCTATCCTGGCAGCACTGGATGCAAAGGTGGAACTATTCCTGCATGAAGTACCTACCAGATCATGCCTCCTCAACTTTGAAAAGGACTAACTAAATAGTCTTTTTATGGTTTAGCATCTTTTAAGTTCACTTTTATTAGTCTTAAGGAATTTTTACACTCATCTGTTTGCTTTGTTCTGAATCAGAGCATGATTTGTTTCTTTGCTTCAATTTCCAGTTTGTTTGGTTGTGTTTCACACAGCAAACGTTTAAGTGAACTAAACATACATCTTGCCTGAAGAAGGGGCCTGAGCTGCCTCGAAAGCTTGCATATTATAATCTTTTTAGTTAGCCAATAAAAGGTGTCATTTTGCTTGGCTTTTCTCTACATTCATAATGGCTAACACGGTACAACACTCTAGTACTATAAACAAACCAATAAAGATCCTGTGATACTTGTTGCTAATCAAGTAAAACTTTTCCCTGGTAATTAATTCTTGGAATAGTTCCTTTCCTGTATGCTTTATTAGCACGCATATTTTTTACTATGTGGTTTTATCATGCTCCCACCAATGTATCTGTATCTCATGCCCACCAGTTGTATCCTTTCCTGTTGTTTTTATTTTCTGTCAAAAAAAAGTAAAATTGAACTCCTTAAAAAAGCACATACTGGGTGTTAGTTTTTTTTTCTTTTCTTTATTCTGCTTCTTCAGCATATGGGTTGCAAGCATATCCATCCATCCATTATCTAACCCACTATATCCTAACTACAGGGTCACGGGGATCTGCTGGAGCCAATCCCAGCCAACACAGGGCTCAAGGCAGGAAACAAACTCCAGGCAGGGCGCCAGCCCACCGAAGGGTTGCAAACATATCACACTCAAAAACTCACATGTCTATATAGTGAAAAAAGAAACACAAAAAAAAGTATAAAGCAGGTTCAGCTGGCCAAAACCAGGCAGACACTCATTAAGTGAATGTGCACCCAGAAATGTTCATGTCTAGCTATGTCTGCAGTTCAGTTTACAGATGTGAGCTAATCAAACCAAAATGTTGACAAGTGCTAAAAGCAAGGAATTTCTTACCAGAAAGCAGAAAATATAATCTGAAAATGTGCCTCTGTCTTTCTGATGAGAATCTTCTCTTTAAAGTGGCATCAACCTGTGATCTCAAAGTATCTTTTTTAGCTGTTAGCATCCACTGTGACCCATCTGAGACTTGACCCAGACCTTTACATTCACAAATCTGTTGAAGATCAGGACTTTAAGTGACGTAACCAGACACTAAGTCTATGGCCCTGGCAAGAACCATCACTAAAAATCTGTGGGAGCTTTGCCATCAAAGCACCACAGAAAGATGACTCATACAAAGCAAAATTCTATGGATTCTATCATCATCACTGGTTGCCCCCCAAATCATTTTTCTCTACTCTCAGCGTTTATCAGCTTCCTTAGGGGTGAGACTCAATCTTATAATATCATCTGACATTACTTCCAACCACACCTTATTCAGCTTCCTTCTGGGTGGCCTCCCCTCAATATCCATCAGTGCACCACTTCATCCAATCATCATCAGAACCAACACTTACTGCAGGACTTCTTCCATGCACCTCTCACCCTTGTTATCACTACCATACTTGCAGCTCCGTCTACACTCAACATGTCATGTAAGTAGCAGAACTTCTCTACTTTATCTAAAACAATAATATAGTTGATACATTCATTTACACTTGAATACATAAGAATTTACCCCTCTCACAAACAAAGGTCACACCTGCTGCCTGCAGACTACCTTTCAACCCACTACAGACTAATCCATTGGATTGAGTTTCTCACAACACTTTTATCACACATGCCACACAGCCATGCATTAACTTCGTTAACACCTTCTTCTCCTACACCTCCAACAATGACCATAGTCTTTTCTGCAGTTACCTTGAGACCTTTAGCTTACAAAATATCTTTCAGTAGAGTATCTTCAATTTTAATTCTGCATCATGTCTTCAATTTCAATTCTGCTTCACATCTGTTGGAATGACAAATGCAATGCATATGTCTCTGTTATATGCCACTTGCTATAAGATTTGTAAAAGAAGTATTAGAGTTTGTGATGCAGCATCTTTTGGAATGACAAATGCAATGGGTTTTATTGATACAAATGTTTGTGATGTGCACAGCAACCAGATGGGTACACAGATACATAAACATACCCTCTTACTGACGTGCGTGCAAAGGATTGTCTGTCTGTCACACAAAAACCTGTGAACCTCTGGACCTTGAACACTGACCTTGGTCTTGGTCTTAGTTGAGGGCTTATGCCGTAATACACATAACTTGATTCATGAATTTGATGTGCAAGCTATCTCGCCCATGTAATTGGGTTTCAGGTACTTCTCATGGCAAGTGAGTGCTGACAAGAGAAGAAAATCTTAATGAGCAAATGGCACTGCTAACAGGAAATGAAAAGCGGTAACCCTTGTTCACAGTGAAGCACACTGCACAGACCAGCTGATTGTTTTCATCTTAAATGCACAACAGAAAGTCATACATGACCAAACAATTGGAGACGCGGGTTTTCTCTACCACGTCACTTGGCTTTGGGTTATTTGCATGGGAAATTGCAATATGGCTGCAAAGAAAATAACAGATGTACAGGGATGAGAGTGACATTGGCAGGCAGTGAAGAGCATTACAGCAACCTTCGTGGAGTGACCTGGGGTACTGTGTTTCATGAGAAGTACTTTGTCAAAGACCAGAGGTCCAAGTGCTCCTAGTAAACGTAAAGAATACCTTTAAATAAGGTAGAACCTACTATTGAAAAGTGGAAGAAATATGATATCACTAAGACATTGTCAGACTTGTGTCTAAAATGAATGAACAAGTCAAAATAATTTTCTTACCTCACTGCCATTTTAAGCAGTTTGTAGTAGTTGCAAGAAGATATCTAATAGCTAAAAACACACATATTTAGTTTTGTATGGTATGCAGAATAATAGTCTACTGCAATGGTAAAAAAAGTTGGTAGCAGAAAGCAATCAAATCACACTATTTTATATATAATACACTACCGTGGCTATTCGTTTGTCTGTCCAGGATTTTACATCACCTGTAACCGTTTGACCATTTGAGCTGAAATTTGGTACACATATACTATGTGACGTCTACTATCCGCTTTTGGGGTGATGACTGACCTCCAAGGTTATTCCTCTTTTTATTTTTATTTTATTTTATTGTAGAATCAACTCTCGGCAGTGGCCAGCAGGGCGGCAGTGCTGTGCGTGCATACAGGTGCTGTTCTCATCCCTACCACCTTCACCCTCACTTCCCCTACCTCTTTATATCTTAAATCATTCTTTAGGCAGGTTAAAGACTTAAGTGCCAACTTATGTGAAAAATTAAAGAAAACGTACTAAGTAATTGCAACACAAACATAGACTTAATCTTTTTTAACGTGAAAAGATGCCGACAAAAGAAGAGAAGAAGCAGGCCGCTAGGGTGGAGAAAAGAACAGCTGCTCATCAACCTCAGAGCAAACGAATGCTAAATGTACAGAGAAAGAGTATGAAGAGTAACTAGGAATGCTCAAATTAAGTGTATTCACTGCATGTTATTGTGCAGTGCGCCATTACTGGTTGTTCATATATTAACAAAAACAACTTGTGAAAAAAAAGTTAAGCTTACATAAGAAAATATAAAAGGCACACAAATACAAAAACTATCCATAATACCTTGTCAAAACCCTAAATAGAATAAAAAAGTTTTGTGCAGATAAAGAAATACCACTTATTGTTTTAACTAACAGCAGTTCAGTGCTTAACTTAAGACAAAAAAAAATGGTGGTACCTCTGGTCTACTGAATTATGTTTACTGAATTATTTGAAGGCTATGGACTATTAACTCTGCCCTGTCTTCGGACATATTCTTAATCTGACAGAGCTTGAACAGTTCTGTAAGGAGTGATGGCAAACATTGCCCAATTTATGTAATATGATATTGATGGTGTGGCGAGCGGCTGGGGGCAGTACCCAGCCGGGATGCCCGGAAGAACCAAAGGAGGGATTATGCCTCCTCCAGACCACAAGGGGGCGACTGCCCTGGTGGCTTTGAGGACCACGGGAAAGGAGCTTGGAAGCTCAACCCTATAGGGGCCCGTGGTCACCACCAGGGGGTGCCCTGATGCCTGAGGAGCCCTGGCCCTCAGCACTTCCGCCACACCTGGAAGTGCTGCTGGGAAGAAGACCAGGGACACCTGGAGTGCTTCCGGGTGCAGAGCCACCACTTCCACCATACCAGGGAGTGCCGGCAGGCGCTCATTGGGAGGCACCTGGAGCACATCCGGGTGGATTTAAAAGGGGCCGCCTCCCTCCATTCGACAGCTGGAGTCGGGAGAAAGAAGGCAAGAGGTCGAGAGGAGAGGAGTGGAGGCGGACCTAGAGAGAAAAGGCATTGTAGAGAGGCCTGGACTTTGGGGGTGAAAGTGGGTTGTGTGCTGTGTTTCACTGATAATGTATAATAAATGTGTGCTGGTTTTGGAACCAACGGTGTCCACTTGTCTGTGTCCGGGCCAGTCTCCACAATGGCATCCCAGATGAAGGCGGGGACCCGTTGTAAAAAATAATTTTGTGGATGGCCCGGCGCAGCAGGTGAACCCACACATGCACTGCGGGAGTGGTGAGCACACAACCCCACGGGAGCGACTCACCCCACGGACCGCCACCGGTCCGCAGAAGTGCCATTTCCCCCTGGTACGGGATGACAATGGGCGTACCTGGAGTGCAGTGGGCTCCCACGAGCGTGCCGTCACTGAGGACGCCTGGGACAGCATCGCGTCTACGAAGACCATGCCGAGGCAGGTGCCTCGGACAGATGGGACCCGGGAGGTAAATGCCCTGCCCAGCGGCAGTTGGCCCTGGGGGGGCCCGGACATGCATCTTCTATTGCAGGCAGGGACTGCCCGGATCCGCGTCAGTGGCAGATGCGTGCCAATCCGCGGGTCTTCGTCAGCGAGGTGGCTGCAGGAAGAACTGCGGAGGAGGAGTCGCTGCAGCTCGGAAGGCCGCGGCAGCTGTCAGGCCGACGCAACAGGAGAAGAGGAAACAAGATGGCCGTGGACCGGAAGTCCCTCCCCAAGACAGGCCAGGGATTGGACGGTGTGTGTTGCATGCCCACCGGTGATTCGTCGAAGGCGGGACCAATTAATGTCCATCCCGAGCCAAGGAAGGACCTGATTGGGCCGAAGGAGAGGCCCCACAGGACACAGTCGGCGGGTGTGGCTGAGCAAATGGTAGGTCCATCGCCGGCTGACAGACTGTGCTTGCTCGCGGCTCTGCACGAGCTGGAGGAGTGCCTTCAGCCCACAGAGTTGCTTTGCAGGTAATACGCGTTCTCCGTAAAGGATTGAAGGAGCTGGAGGTGAAGGCGGCCACATCCGTGACGACGCTGCGACTGTGGGCAGATCAGCGCAACGCTGGAGTCTTCGGCCAGAGTGGCATGGCGGTGCGGGTAAGTAATACTGGCACTATAAAGAATAACGGAGACCCCAGCGAAAAGAACCGTGATGTAATACGTGATCGGATTCAAGTATTGGGGGCTCCGATAGTGGACGCGGCGGTGAAAGCCAAGCGTGCGTTGAGGGGAGAGAGAGTGAGAGGGCAGGCAGGACGCCGGGTGATGAGTGCTGCGGGTCCTAGTGCCCTATGCCCCAAGCCAGCGTCGGTCTCGCGCCGCTCTATAGGGACGCAGATGGGACAGGGTCTATACCTCTCCCATAGGGAGACCCAAACTGTCATGGCGTCCCAGAGAAAGAGGAGGAACCAAAGGAAGAGAGCCGGTTCCTCCAATAAGGGAGGATGTGAGGCAGGCTGCTCACATCCAGAGAAGGCCCACCCTCTGCGGAGGCAGAGGGAAACCCCAAAGTCGGCTAAGGTGACGGGGGTGCGAGCGATCCCATGTGATACCCCAAATAGGGGGGCACGGAATCCTCAGAGGGGGTGCCGAAGGAGCAGGCCCCGGGGTGCCGGTCAGAGGGAGGAGCACTGCCTGTGTGTAGCAAGTACAGACGCCAGGTGGTGGTGTCCAGGCAGCGTCTCCGCCCCTGTTTCTGCTTTTTGTATTGCAGGACCGGGCCCTGGGCATGCGCAAGTAGGACCCACTTCGTGGGAGACCTGCCCTCATGGGATGGACCGCTGGCCCCTAGGGGCCTCAGCTGGCGATGGGGCACTGTGGCGAGCGGCTGGGGGCGGTACCCAGCTGAGACGCCCGGAAGGACCAGAGGAGGAATTACGCCTCCTCCAGACCACGAGGGGGCGAACACCCTGTTGGCTTTGAGGACCACGGGAAAGGAGCTTGGAAGCTCAACCCTATAGGGGCCCGTGGTCACCGCCAGGGGGCGCCCCGATGCCTGAGGAGCCCTGGCCCTCAGCATTTCCGCCACACCCGGAAGTGCTGGGGGGAAGAAGACCAGGGACACCTGGAGTGCTTCCGGGTGCAGAGCCACCACTTCCACCACACCAGGGAGTGCCGGCAGGCGCTCATTGGGAGGCACCTGGAGCACACCCGGGTGGATTTAAAAGGGGCCGCCTCCCTCCATTCGATGGCTGGAGTCGGGAGGAAGAAGGCAAGAGCTTGGGAGGAGAGGAGTGGTGGCGGACCTAGAGAGAAAAGGCATTGTAGAGAGGCCTGCACTTTGGGGGTGAAAGTGGGTTGTTTGCTGTGTTTCACTGATATATAATAAACGTGTGCTGGTTTTGGAAAACGGTGTCTGCCTGCCTGTGCCCGGGCCAATCTCCACAATGTACATTTGTTCAGCATATATAGTAAGTATTGTTTATATTCAGGGTAAATGTGCTTCTACCAAGTTCTAACTCCAAAATGTGTACACGTAAACAGCCAACGTTTTTGCATTTATTTTATAATTCATTTACAGAAATCTTGTGCATCTATTTATCACTTGCATGCTCTGCTTGTCATTGGATAAATATAAATGCAAATAAGCCTAACATTTACTTAATAAAACAACTTTTTTAGGGGGTGTGAATTCAAACAACATGAATGTTTTGAAAGGGTTTGAAGATTATCTGTGGGCACCATAATAAGTATAAGTAGCAAACATAATATTCATTAAATATATATGGAGGAATGATATTTATTTTGCTTCCTTTTCCCAGATGCCACTTATTGTGATTTACTCGTTTTAGAAAGTTATGCAGTCATTTTAAAGTGTGTACTTTAATACAAAGCCACTAAGTATGTGAAATATTGCCAACTACTAAAACTACTGCAGGACTGGCACAAGTTAAAGTGAAAATATATTCTTTTGTTTAAACAAATAAAAAGGGGAGACTGTGGATGAAGCATCAGTCTCTTATCTTTAAAGCAGGATTGTAACACCAGTCATTAGATATTATGGTACATAAACAATACTGGAATCTTTGCTAAAGATAAACAATAAGTTTAAAATCAGAGTGAACTGCCCTCAGGACAACATCTCTTTTTATTATGTTTACAAAAATGAATATAATAAACCTGCTTATATCAGAACAAGATAAAATTAACTTTGAGTCATATTCCAGTAACTGAAATGTGGATAACATTATGCGAGATCACTTTAACGTACACGGCAGAGGGTTTGGACTAACTTGCCGTAACAGCCTACTCAGTGGTGTGTGTGTGTGTACTGTTTACTTTACTAAGAGCACTTCTATGGATAAAAAGGGAAGCATTTACAACAATGAGTGAGCTAGAAATATTGATAAAATTAATAAACAGCATAATTTTTCCGGTTGTAAGTTAAGAAACTGTACTATTGACATAAAATAAATACCTCTTTCATAAAAAGTTCTCAAGTTTTCAATGTGCTATACCAGAGAAATGTTAGTAGCATGTTTATTAAACAATGGCTATGGTGTTACAAGTACAAGAAATTTTATTTATTTAAATTTTTTATACTAGCATATAGTATACAGTGCATGCTGCATCACACACAAAGTTTCAAGTAGTTCAGTGTTGTTATGCTCCTATGATATTTTGTAATAAGAACAGCATGGAACTGAAAATACTGTTAACATTCACATTCATATACTGTACATAAAAAATTTGCAAAGATCACCACTTAGCATTTAACCAAGACCAAGTAATACTAAATTTTTTTATTTTTAATAAATTTGCAAAAATCTCAAGTAAACTTTTTCACATTGTCATTATGGGGTGTTGTGTGTAGAATTCTGAGGAAAAAAATGAATTGAATCCATTTTGGAATAAGGCTGTAACATAACAAAATGTGGAAAAAGTGATGCGCTGTGAATACTTTCTGGATGCACTGTATCTGAGGCTGTTGTCATAAAATATAATATAAAGTATTTCTATATTTAAATTCAACAACAATGATGCTAAATTACTACAGTTTAAAATACACTACCTTCACCTTTGATTGGTGTAGGGAAGGCTGGTTTTGCAGTAAAATTCAAGATGACCTCACTCCCCTTGCCTTAATATGCAAAAACTTTCCACCATTTAAAAATAATAAAAATCCTGATACTAACAAAGACCAGCAGATGGTTTCTGCAATAAAGCAGGATTGTTAAATCCAATGTAAAGCATATATGATCTACACAATCACTGAGCACCAGGAAGAGATAGATGGTAAGACATAATTTAATATACTATATGGAGTTGAAAATCACAATGATTATATTGGTTAAAAATCATAAACCTATGTACTTTTATTATCTACTGACAGCAGGTGCTAATTTTAAATAGTTCAGAAAGAATCAGTAAAGTCAGACATTATGAAAATACAGTACAAGTGCTCCTCATATTTTACACCTGTACTGTACCTGGTTCTTATTTCTCTAATCCATATGCAAATATTTTTCCAGTTGTACCACAATGATGAAACAAATGGAAATACCTGTTGATGTCTCTTAACCAGTAAAATATAAAGAAACCATTCAATGATTTCATAAGCCAGGAAAGACAGGTATAACAGGTAAAAGGCAGCAAAAATTAGTACAAGCAATGGGACTTTATTGCACCACACCCATTTGCTGTCACAGATAAATAAATTTGTCAGTTGGGAGAACATACTAATAGAAAAGAAAATGATATGGGCTTGCAATCAAAGCTTGAAAGAATAAATCTAACAGCTCTATCCAATAGGCAACACAATGTATGTCAAATTATTATTCAAAGATAGTCTTCTTAATTATTATACTGATGTGTCAGACAGAAGACGTCAATACAAATCACAAATGAAAGAGGTGCCATTATTTCAGCAAGCTGGCTGGCAAATAAGAAATTACAATAACATTAATTTTCATCATTACTAGTGAACACATGGCCCTACAATCCTCAAATAAAAGGGAACTGAAAGGGGTGAAGTCCACCAATATAACAATAAAGTTGAATTTGACTTTTGAACATGTATGTCCTGGAGAGGTATTAATAGAGGCTCAAATGGATGGTGTACGTAACTAGTTGTTGATACAGCATATGTGTTTGTAGAGTCCCCAAATAAAAGGGAATGGAAAATACAGTCTGAGGAGGTGTAATGTGGAAGTACAAAACAAACAAAATAAAAAAATGATAATAATAAAATACAAAGAAGAAGCAATGCAAAAATTACTAATTACTTGTACTTATTCCAAAATGTCCTCAAGTTGTTTTCTATTGACATACGCAGCAAAAGCGACTTAGCATGCCGTATAAAATTTGGTAACTGGTTTGTGGCACTTCAGTCTCTTTTGGTTTACCTCTACCACATGTTATGCCTTTGTCATTTGCCCAGTATTTTTTTATTTTGCATGCATATAACATGCCACAGAAAGTGTGTAATACTGAGTGTTAATTGGCATCGTGAACTTAGTGATAACACTCAGTTAACTGAGACGCTTTCACAAATCTATGGCTTTGTTAATGTGTAGTGTATTCAGTCCCCTTCAGATTTATTGATATGTGTACAAGTACAATGTAACTCTTAGGCAATGTAAAATATAACACCACAATATAATACACAAAATGGAGTCCCTACCACAGGCACTCCGCCCTGCATGTTCAGTTAGGTAATGCCATAAATAAAAAATAAACTCACTGGGAATCAGTTCTGGACAGGATACCAGTCTAACACAGATAATAAAAAAGGAGTCAGCAAAATACATCACATAATTATATATCAAACAAAAATAAAATTTGTCATTTTGCTTTCAGATTAAACCTTGTATGACTCAAAAGCTACCATAATAAATGTGATCAAATCTACATTTATACTAGGCCTTGATTTTTTGAAATGCTGATGCTACAAACAGATATTAGATTGATTATATTACTGTTGTCTCTTTAAAGTAAAATTTGGGTGTGGCTGGTTAATGTGAGTAAATGTGATGGTTCATATCAATACTTTGTGACAAAGGGGAGATAGGGTTATTAAGTGATTACCTTTCAGAACACATTAACTGCAAGACAGAGAGCAGAAAGGTAACATGTTAGAAGGTTTTTAATTTAATATTTAGAATTTTGAGCAGATACCATGAATTGATTTATCATTGGTTTGATCACTTTCTATTTTACAATTTAAACAGTTCACTGTTGTAGATTTACAGCAGCATTTTTATTTAATGATAATGCTGATAAAACATTTGTATAACTATTATTATTGTTAAGGACAGCTTCAAAATTGGGTATTGGTGAAGTCAAAAATATTGAACTTGAATTGGTTTTGTCAACCTGAAATTTTACCCAACCCAGCCAAAGCCTAGCATGACGATTTAATTTAGAAGGATTATTCAATAAGAGTCAGAACACTTAAATCTGTATATACATTAAAAAAAGGTTACTTATTTAAATGGTTTGTTATTGCATGTACTCAGACAAACATGGTTCATTTTGCAAAGCTGACATTCCTATGTCAAAATGTCAATCACACCTAACTCACCCAGCCAACTGCCTGGCAATTGAAAAAAAAATGTCCTGCTCTGTCCTACAGCTCAATAAATAAGAAATCATTCAGAAGAACAAAAATAACATTTTTAAGCTGAAATTTCTATTCAGGCATTTCATTTGGCTCAAAACACTTGTAACACATGGGAAGTATTTAGTGAAAAAACAGGCAGGCAAATATTTAGGCTACATAATAATATGTGATTAAAAAAGTTTATATCTGTGGGAACAATCTGTTTATCAGGATATAGAGATGAGCAAATCAATCGTAAGGCAAATGTCTGAGCTGAAAACAGGTTACAGTATATTCAGGGAGGCTTTGCAAGTAATAACATAAGTAAGTAAAGGTACTGTTTATGAATGGTGCAGGGATGGAAAAAATATGACAACTTAGTAATTAAGCAAAACTTTACAAAGTCATTTGACATAATCAGTAGCATAAATACTGCAGGAAAAAAATCTTTTATGCAATTGTACTATTTAGGCTTATAATTTGCAAAAAATAAATTATTTTTTAGCATAGACAGATAAAAAATGTAAGAAATATTACTATCAGATTACATTTTAGCTTGATCTCAACTGTTGGATATACATGAGTGTAATATACAGTACATGGAAAATGCCAGGCAAACAATGCAGTTTTCATCAAATGTAGCACTCATCACTATATAAAATTCTTACTAAACCATTAATAGTATACCATATATATGTCTTTTAAAACACTGATATTATGAAACATCTGCTAATTAAAAATTAACTAAAAATAATAACAATAATAAAATTAACACTCTCTGAGGAATAAAAGGAAATGATAACAGGAAATTTAAAGCAGTTCACCAACACTAACTGAAAAGTGGTGCACTACTCGTCAACATAACCATTTAAGAGATCAGTCTTCTTTATCAAATGTACCCACAGAAACTTAAGTTTTATGATCTGTTAATCTATTTACATTGAGATGCAAGAGGAAGAAGTGGTATCTTGAAAAATGTAAAACAATTTCTTGGATGTCCGGCACTTTAAAAATTGGATATAGGCTATAGGTGCAGTTAACAATGGAAGCATTGTAAGCTATAAACCAAAACAGTCACAAGAACTCAAATGATTATAAACAAGAGTCCAGAAAACTTTAAATGTGAAGTGACAGACAGGTCACTGTTAAGAACTTCAAGTACTGGCTACGTGCCCTCTTAATATTCTCTCTCTCACTGAAACACACATATGCATTAATAATCCAGTAGAAGCAGACAGTATGTTTGTGAAGTAAAGAAAAAAGCTTTTGTATACTGAAAGAATACATCTGATTTTTTTCAGTTACAGTATTATTGTCTAGTTGTGCACTGAACTATAACAGCAATTCAAATCCGGGCATCAACATTCAATGTCAATAATGACACTTAGTAATGACTTTCCAAAGTGAATCCACACCCCTTAGCCCTGAAAGGTGCCGTGGCAAAAGAAGAATTCTGTGAAGTGAGGTTCATAGCCGGTCACCAATTAAAATTGCCCAGTCTCACAACAATGGTCTGCTTTTTGCTTTTTACTCTTCTTACAATGACTTGGATACACTGTTTTGGAGTGGATCGATACTACCGTGTTTCCCCGAAAATAAGACAGGGTCTTCGTGACAGAGACTTCGTGCCAGCAAAGCAACGGGTCCAGATGGAGTATCGCCACGACTGCTGAAGGTCTGTGCATCGGAGCTGGGGGGTCCTCTACAGAGCATCTTCAACCTGAGCCTGGAACAGGGGAGAGTCCCGAGGCTTTGGAAAACATCTTGCATCACCCCAGACCCAAAGGTATCACATCCTAGTGAGCTGAATGACTTTCAGCCTGTTGCTCTGACATCACATGTGATGAAGACCATGGAGAGGCTGCTGCTTCACCACCTGAGACCACAGGTTCAACACGCCCTCGACCCTCTGCAGTTTGCATATCAGGAGAAGGTGGGAGCAGAGGATGCCATCATCTATATGCTACACCGATCCCTCTCTCACTTGGACAGAGGCAGTGGTGCTGTAAGAATTATGTTTCTAGACTTCTCTAGCGCCTTCAACACAATCCAACCTCTGCTCCTTAGGAACAAGCTGACAGAGATGGGATTAGATTCATACCTAGTGGCATGGATCGTGGACTATCTTAAAGACAGACCTCAGTATGCGCGTCTTGGGAACTGCACGTCTGACATTGTGGTCAGCAACACAGGAGCGCCACAAGGGACTGTACTTTCTCCGGTCCTGTTCAGCCTATATACATCGTACTTCCAATACAACTCTGAGTCCTGCCACATGCAAAAGTTCGCTGATGACACTGCTATCATGGGCTGCATCAGGAGTGGGCAGGAGGAGGAGTATAGGGACCTAATCAATGAGTTTGTTAAATGGTGCGACTCAAACCACCTACACCTGAACACCAGCAAAACCAAGGAGCTGGTGGTGGATTTTAGGAGGCCCAGACCCCTCATGGACCCCGTGATCATCAGAGGTGGCTGTGTGCAGATGGTGCAGACCTATAAATACCTGGGAGTGCAGCTGGATGATAAATTAGACTGGACTGCCAATACTGATGCTCTGTGTAAGAAAGGACAGAGCCGGTTATACTTCTTTAGAAGGCTGGCATCCTTCAACATCTGCAATACGATGCTGCAGATGTTCTATCAGACGATTGTGGCGAGCGCCCTCTTCTACGCAGTGGTGTGCTGGGGAGGCAGCATTAAGAACAAAGACGCCTCACGCCTGGACAAACTGGTGAGGAAGGCAGGCTCTATTGTTGGCATGGAGCTGGACAGTTTGACATCTGTGGCAGAGCGACGAGCGCTCAGCAGGCTCCTATCAATTATGGAAAATCCACTGCATCCACTAAACAGTGTCATCTCCAGACAGAAGAGCAGCTTCAGTGACAGACTGCTGTCACTGTCCTGCTCCACTGATAGACTGAGGAGATCGTTCCTCCCCCAAACTATGCGACTCTTCAATTCCACCCGGGGGGGTAAACATTAACATTATACAAAGATATTGTCTGTTTTTTACCTGCATTATTATCAATCTTTAATTTAATATTGTTTTTTGCATCAGTAAGGTGTTGCTGGAGTATGTGAATTTCCCCTTGGGATTAATAAAGTATCTATCTATCTATCTATCTATCTATCTATCTATCTATCTATCTATCTATCTATCTATCTATCTATCTATCTATATTAATTTTTGCTCCAAAAGATACACTAGGGCTTATTTTCAGGGGATGTCTTATATTTATTCATGTACAACAATATACATTTATCCAAATATAGTCATGTCATCTTCTTCTGGAATATCGTCACAACTCTCCACTTCAAACCCTGAATTCCAGCCTGAATTTCTTGCTATATCAGCCACTTTTAGGATCCTACAGGATTAATGTGCGTACTTCGATGTTTGATGAATGGTTCGATGTGGTGAAGCAAAATGCCGACATACAAATACATTCGTGATGCTTTTATATTCAAGCGTCGCATATTCCCCAAAGTAATGACACAATATATTTTAAAAGTCTCACATACCATCTTCTGTGCCGTCTTTTTTTTTTTTTTTTGCACTTTTACAATACCATCAGAATGTACGGTGGTGTATTTGAGCCACAGAGAAAAAAATAAGGACATAATGAAAATGTCTATTTTGTGATTAAAGTAAAAATTTCGGATTTAACCTCGAAATGTCCACTTTAACCTCGTAGTTTGCTTTATCATTAAAGCAGACTGTCATAAACATCATCTTAAAACCGACCCAGTTGTTAAATCACTACGTGATTCTGGGGCTTCCTCCTGACCTCACTGCAGCGGCAAGCAGCATCGCCACACAGAGAACATTAAATTTATAATATTCCATCTCTCTGCACATTTACAATTCTTAGATTTATACTTGATATTACTTTCATGATGAAATGCAGTAAAATATGTACGTTACATTTTACTGATACATCGGTAACTTTGTTTAAATAATGAATACTGTTAACAGTTACACATATGGGGTGGCACGGTGGCAGAGCGGTAGCGCTGTTATCTCGCAGGGAGTCATGTCCCTTGTGATCCCTGCCTGGAGTTTGCATGTTTTCCTGGTGGGATTCCACAGTGTGCTCAGTTTTTCATCCAAAGATATGAAGGTTTGGGGATTTGGTGAAGCTACAATGATGCCTGTGTATGTGTGTGTGCTTGTGTTCACCTTGCGATGAGCTGATGCTATGTCCAGGGATTTCGTTTCTGTCTTGTGCCGATGCTGCTGGAATGGGCGCAATCCCGAATTGATGGATGTAATCATTAAACATCCTTTTCAGAGATATTGTGGCAAGGTGTCCTCGGAATTTAATGGATGTTTCGGGCACATGCGTCGCATCGCGTGAAATATAAACCTGGCCTCAGGCGCCTTACTTTTCAGCTGACGATCTTGACTAGGACTTATTTTTGGGGTAGGGCTTATATTACTGAGCAACTTGAAAATCATGCTAGCGCTTATTTTTGGAGTAGGTCTTATTTATGGGAAAACACGGTAGGTAACATTTTTGGCTTGAACAATGAATGTATAACCATAGCACCCTTTACCTCCATTATAAAATGCAAAAGTAGGCTAGTTATTTTTAATTTATAAAATATGCTTCACTTTTCATGTGGCAAACTAATATATACCATAATGGCGAAGAAATAACTTTGATTGAAAAATAACAAACTTATCCCTTAAACAGAATTTCAGGTAATCCGCCTCAGATATATCATTCATGCTTAATGCTACCACCGACAACTGGTTTAGATGAAGTACACCTGTTGGGACTCTGGTATTATTATAAGCTAGTACCAAATAAACAATGAAGACCAAGTGTTATGAGATACCTAATAAGCAATAAAGAACATGATTTGCAAGAACCAGGCTGCACAATTCACAAAGAAGAAGACTCCATTAGAATTTTAAGAGTTTTGTAAATCTATTTATGGCAATACACATTATAAATAAAAGCAGGTTCAGTACATACATTTAATTTTGAAACAACTTATACCCCTCTTTTATTTTATCCAATCTGCACTGTCCTCTATTTTGATTGGTTTATAAGACAAACACACACAGGCAAAGACCACTGAAAAAAAAGTAAATTCATAGTCAGCATAATGAGATAAACTGACAATGTGTAGATACATTGTAAAAATGCTAACATGAGCCTTGAATACACAAATATGCTTACCACTGTTATGTTGCTACTCATTAAATAGCAGAGCCCAGTTTTGCATCACCATAAACTGTCTACTTAGAATTAAAATAAAAAGTAAAAATGTGCAGTCACTCTTTTCTTTGTAGCCCCAGCTCCTCTTGCCAACAGTAGTAGAATACAGAAGGTTCATCTGCTATCCTACTAAAAAGCAGTGTTATATTAATCCCAGAAACATAAATTCATTCTTGAGCCATGAATCACAGTAAAATACTTATTGAATTCACACTGATTGTGATCTTGGCACAGTTATTCTTTCTTCCTTAACCATCAATAAGCAATGAGATGCAGTTACCAAAACATACTAGGATTAAGTTGTAATGCGCATGAATAATGTATGCTTAACAGTTGGATCCTTAAAGCAGTTTGGAAACCAAAACTTGATTAACTTTTATATTCAATGTTACAAATACTGCTTCCACATGAACAGATATATAACAAGGCCTAACTATAAATAAATAAACGAAGAAATAGCAAAATTATACTCCTTATTAGAAAATATACATTTAAACACAAATCAAAGTATAAATTAATTTAAAATAAAATGCAACTTTATACCATCAACCAAAATGTGTCTTTAAAAATACAGAATTAACTAAGAATAAGAATCTTCTAAGAAATATGAAATTTAGCTACGTGGACCAGATGGTATTTAAATATGTGTAAGGTTCACAAAGAAGCAGCTGACAATAGACATTTAGTGGTAATACGGACCTTTGCACATTTAAGGTTTAACTTTAAAGCATACCAGTTATCAGTTATATTGACTTTCCAACAACACAAGTACCAGCACAGGACTTAAAACAAAAGTAAAGCAAGACTTACTCGTTCAGACTCATCGCTAATTGGATAGTTGGAGATGACTTCGACCAGTGCAGAAGTATAAGAGGCATCTGTGGTAGATGAGGAACGTGGTCGGCCTGCCTGAGTTACTTCCTGGGAAGATTTTCTGTGAATTTGGGGACTTCCTTTGGGGGGCTCTGTTGAAGCCTTAGTGCGACGACTTTGAAGGCTTGTCCCTCTTTTCATCATGGGGGCACCTCGAATCTGCTGCAGCACTCTGTTCAAAGCTGTGGGATGGGTGGAAGTTTGGGGGACACTGTCAGTGTCAGATATAGAGCCATAGCTCTCCAGTGGATCAGAGATTAGCTCAGGAGACTCAGCTGCCCCTACAGAGGGGAGCAGTGGGAGTGTATCATGGGGTGAGACAGAGGAGCGCCTCCGCTGGTGCTGAAATAGCTGTTTCAAGCCTTGTCCAATTACACCAATATTCTCCAAGGCATTGTGGGTGATTTTGGACAAGGCATGCTCCTGATCAATTTGCCTTTTGTTGTCTTGTTCCTGGTACCTGCCTTCTGAGTCTGGCTCATCATGATTTTGTTCACTATTATTGTTCTCCATCAATGCAGTACCCAATAGGACCAAGTCACAATTTTCATACAGGCAGACTCTTGTGAAGTGTAAACTATTAAGCCATAGGCTGGCACTCAATTTGGCCGTGAGCACACACATGCATCTGTGTGAGTGTTCAAATTCATGCTCATCTACTACAAAAGAAAATATAAAGAAATTATAAACATGCACTGCTTAAAAAATAAACCTAATGCAGCATTTGTTGCAAGTACTAACGATGCATTAAATGAAAACATGTTGGAGAAACAACATTCCAAGTCCAATGAAAAGTGCCACATTCCCAACACCATCCCTTATACTAAAATGCTATTATAAAAAAGTTGTGGGATGTGAGAGATACATTTTAGTAGGAATTTTATTTTGGATATTACAAAGTACTGTTTTCTTTTCTTTCCAATTACAGATGAAAAAAAAGAGTATCTGCAAGTATGCATGATTCTTGACATTAAAAAATGCACTTTCATTTAAAAAGTTTTTCTTTTATTTTTATTCTATAATAAAAAATTACTTCTAATCGTTAAAGACCATTAATTGTTTGTCCCTTACAACAAATAATGCATCTCTGGGAAACAAATGCTGCATGAGAAAAAAATGAGTCAAAATTTCTGATTTTATATTTATAAGAAAAATGCTAGAGCAGTGTCTGCAGTGGACCAAATCTGTTTTAATATGTATCAATTTAAAATAACACTGAGTATACCTAATTCAACACATGGTCTTTAGATGATCAACTAAAACGTAAGAAATACTACATAAATGTCTTCCACTAAGCTTGGACAACCACATAAAAAGTTATCCTCTATATAGTATTTATTAAAAATCTATAATACAGTACTTATGTTTTCTCTCTTATAAACCAAATGTTAAAAATACATGTACAGGTATTATGTGCCAATGTCCAGGTATGACTCCTTTATGTTTATGTTTATGTACTCTTTTTAATCAAAAAAAATGTTTAATACAAAAAGTAATACAGGTTAATCCCAAGTAGAAAAAAATGATAGCTTGAAGTGAAAAAAACATCTTATATATCTAAAACATGAAATCATTTCATAAATTAAAAAAAAATATATCACTATTGGTAAATTAAGCCCTTTGTTCACCCCTTGTTCCTTCCATTACCAGCTGCCTCCCCTATGTCAGCAGTTGTAAAGTAACTCTATTTTATTGCAAGAAATTCATAAGTAGAACATCACAAACATGTTATATTAAAAATTATACTTATATATTTAAAAGATTAATAAAATCTAGGAGTGTAGATAAACCATTTTATTCAGCGTTATATTCCTTGATTTGCTGATGCTAAATGATGTAAGACTCTGCAGAACTAAGAATAAATACTTGTCATTGTATTGCAAGGTATAATGACAATAAACTAGACTGAATGATCCAGTACCAGTGACTTATAAATGCTGCCTCTTAAATAAGTTAACTGTGATGATCAAAAAAGATCCACTTTAGAAAAAAAACAAATAAAATCAGAAATTTTGATTACATAATATACAAATCTAATTCAAGCTTGCCAATAAGGACTCAGGAAGCATAGTGGCAAAATTAACAGACACATTTTGAGATGCACTTGAGTTGAAATATTTATTGCAACAATGAATTTACAAAGTTAGATTTTAATATAGAATATTAACATACAAATAAATCTAGCAAATATAAATTAGCATCACCACTCAGTCCTTGGATCAGTGGCAGTTTGTAATGCAGGGTGCTGGGGCGTCACCCCCCAACCATTTTAAAAACTCTACTTAAATTAATTAGGTAATGCGAAATAATAATGAAATAAATTTGTTTATTTGCACAATGTACCTGGTGTCAGCACATGTCAACATCCATTAAAAATTGGTTCCAACTTGTATTTGTTTAATTCAATATTTTCTGAGTGAAGGGTGCCAGCCAAATGAGAGTGTATCTAAGTCCTTGATCGTTTGGCAAGCAGGTGACCCAAGGCTGCCCTTTAATTGGTTGCTTTCAGATTTTTCCAGGGACACAGACATACAGAGTTGGCTAACTAGATGTGGTGCAAGTAATGCCTTTTTTGATTTCCCTGTTTACTGTTTCAGAGTTTCAGTGCTGAAGCACTGTGGACAATGTCAGGAATATGAGACCTAAAACATTTTTACATTTTTTAGAAAAATGCAAGCGGCATGAAAATAGCTCAGTCATCTAGGCCAGTGCTTTTCAACCAGTGTGCTGCTACACAGTGGTGCATCATGCAAATAATAGTGTAGCACACCAGGGTCTAAACCTGAGGGGAGACAACCTCCTTGGGTGGTTGAACCAGTCTAAAGAGGACAGGACTACCTGGAGAAGCCAGTATAAAAGCAGCTCTGTGATCACTATGTTTGAGACACAGCACTTATTTCAGGTCAGTCTCCAGGTTGCTAGAGCCTATCTGCCTGGGTGGGTGGTCACCAGCGAGTCTCACAGGACCAATGGAGAGTGGGCACAACAGTTGCCTCTGAGACAGAGAGGGGTGAGCAAAGGGACAAAGAAGCTGGGAGATGCCAGAAAAGTGTCAGAAAGTGCCATGTCTTCAAATGCTGTTCTCAGAGCTTCTTTTTTACAGGCTTCTCCGTTAGTCCCACCACTTCGAACAGTTGAGCACATGTATTAGATATATTTGTGGTTAGTAACATAGTGGTGTTCCTTGGGATGTTTTTGTTTACAAAAAGTGCATCACCAAAGAAAAAAGGTTGGGTAAGACTGATCTAAACATTAGCATGAGGCTACATATTTTTGGCAGGCTAAGTGAAATGGCTCTATTTAATCAGAAAGTAACTGAGAAATTTTCAGGCAAGAAGGAAAGGAGGGTAAAATTTATGTTCAAGGAAATCTAGATATCCTGATTGTAGAGGTAGAATAAGATTTAGGTTCTCCTGTGGGTATAGTACAAGACAGGTTGGGGGAAGAGTTACGTACAATGTGAATGTTTACCCAGGTAAGATAAGCCTGGCAAACTTACACAGGACAGGACAGACTGGCAGAAAGAGTAGAATACAATTATGGCAGGAAAAACTCTGTGGGTGTGGTAAAAGATAAACTGGGATGTAAGACTTGAGAATAATCAGAGTACCAGTGATTATATGATGTGGATTTATGGAATACAGTGGGAATGACCAAGGACTAGGCACTCTATCAGCTGAGGCAGAATAATATTTAGACAGGAATTTTGCTATGGATGTGTTATAGGACAGATGAAAGTGCACATTAGATAGATAGATAGATAGATAGATAGATAGATAGATAGATAGATAGATAGATAGATAGATAGATAGATAGATAGATAGATAGATAGATAGATAGATAGATAGATAGATAGATAGATAGATAGATAGATAGATAGATAGATAGATACTTTATTAATCCCAAGGGGAAATTTATTGGAAGGTTTTTGGAAGAAGTTTATTGGAAGATTACAAAGATGGGGCAGTGCACATTATGTTGTGGGTTTGACAAAATGGGGAACTGGGCAAGTTGGAAAAGGACAGGGCAATTTAGAGACAAGTGTAGTATATAATGTGGGGGGTAGGTGCATTTGTTCTTCCCTTATTTATAAAGTAAGTTATGGTAAGTAAAGGGAATTGTGGATGTGATGGACTGAAGTTTTGGAGCCCAGTAGAAATTGGGAAAGCTGGCTTTAAAATGGGCAGCATGGGGGAACGAGTATATTATATTTTAGCCTGCATTTGTCCTATGGGTCTGGTACTGGACAGGCCAAGGTGATACTATGATGAGGACCATAAAAGCATGTGGAATGACCAGACAGATAGATTTGAAAGGCAATATATAACAGATGTGAAAGTCACTATAAGATAGATAGATAGATAGATAGATAGATAGATAGATAGATAGATAGATAGATAGATAGATAGATAGATAGATAGATAGATAGATAGATAGATAGATAGATAGATAGATAGACAGACAGACAGACAGACAGACAGACAGACAGACAGACAGACAGACAGACAGACAGACAGACAGACAGATAGATAGATAGATAGATAGATAGATAGATAGATAGATAGAAATGAAAGGCACTATAAGACATATAAATGCTGCTTGAGTATGTTCCCCCCAAAAAACTATGCCCCGCCCAAATTGTTTTCACCAGCTGCCACTGCACTGGATAACTGGTTTCACTCTGAAAAATCCAATTTTAATAATATGAGACAAGTATTCTGGTAAGGTATGATGCCTATAATGCATTTAATTTTATTACATTGAAATTAATGCTGAAGACTTCCTGGCTCTGTTTGACATTCTAAACTGCTATTTTATATTTTATATTTTCAAACTACTACTTCAGTACTTCACCATCAATTAATATTTTTTGTTTTGATTAGCACCTCTCATAGAAAGTGCCATTACAAGCAAACAAATTTACATTATTCCCTTGCTATCAAAGTTATAGTACTAGATAACTTGAAATGTTTAGGGTGCATTTAACAAATAAGGAACAAGCAGTTTAAGTCAATCAACAGCAACACACAATCCACACTATTAAAGGGAGTATTTTAAAAGTAATAAATAAAAGAAAGACAAAGTGCAAGGGAAGAAAAGGTGGGTCTTTAATTTCAATTTGAACATAAAACCTGGAACAGTACTGCATGAAGTGAAAGCAACAACGCTAAATGATCATTTGCCTTAAGTTAGAAAGACATTAATTGAAGATCTCTTCTACTTCTAACAGGTGTGTACACTGTAAGCAGCAAAAGTACTCTGGAGTTTTAATGGAAAGAACTCTTAATGTTAGAGTGGATAATAATAGCATGTGTAGAAAAGCTACCTGAGAATAAAAATAACAGTGTCTTTAAAAAAAATGCCAAACTAAACAGGCAGGAAAAAGCAAAAAATGAAAGCCAAAAAATGTGAAAGGGTCAAGTCTGAAAAAAACGTTTAGGAGTTCATACTCCCATCGGAAGCAATGATTGTATTTTTCCTCATCTCTCCTGGTAAACCGGTACTATGGGAACAAAACAAAGCATTCTAACCTTTTTATAACACAGAAGTCTCAAATGTAAGGCCTTCTGGGTTTTATTACGCAGATAAGTCAGAAGCAAAAGTTTGGAATGCACTTTGACTTCCTGTGTCCTTTTTAAAAACATTTTGATAATATTGCTTTTTAGGGTATTAAGCAAAAACTACAATGAAAATACCTACCATCAGCTCACTTCAGTCTAGGGTTTGTGATTGTCCAGAGTCAGCTGCAAAAACAGAATGAAAATGTATGAGTTTGAAACAATAAAGCTATGTAAAACTAATATAAATTTTAAAGGTAATGCAAAATTCTAACGGATGCATTTAGATTTAGATTTGTGTTTGAATATTGAATACTACTGACTTCTTCAGAGGATGAACATGCTGAAATTCCATGTTGATAGGCTGATTAAACTGCATAATACTAACTGGACGGCTTAGCGTTATACATTTCCTGACACTGATAACTAACTTTTTAAAGATATGCTGACTTGTTTTACAAGGATAAAGCTGACCTGTGTTTCTAATCATCAGTAAGTGAATTGAATTTTATTATCAGTGAGTTGGACATGTCAAATTTTTGTAAAACAACATGTGAATGGACTAATGCAAAAAGATGATATGCCTAACATTCAAAACAGGGTATTTCTTTCTGTCCTTAAGAACATCCAGTATAGCTGTATTTTCAAAATGTAATAATGAAATGTACCAGCATGGGCTGAAATCCTTGAGACATCAGTAGATAATCACAGCAGCAATGTGTAATTGTTGTGCATTCTGAGCTAGACTGCCCTAAGGAAAAAATGATAGAGACCATTAATCATTGAAGTTAGAATTAGTAAAGTCTGAAATATATAGAACAAACATGTAGTCTCATTCTGTTCAAAATGGAAAATGCTAATCAGTTAATATTTTGCATAAGACACCATAATAACAGAGACCTACAGCATTATTTTAACAAAAAATCTATTTCTACAAAAATGTTCCGGCATCACAAGCACTTGGAACATTATCAGTTAGTACATACCTAAGACTACAAGGGCAGGCTATATGGTACATCTGGCTTGTTAAGTTAGCTTATAGCTGCCTTATTCATAGAGTATCACTAAATCCCTGGTATGTCAGAGCTACAGTATAATCTTTAAAATACCTCTAAGAACAGTTCTACATTACAAGAATATTTTCTGATGTTGAACATAATGATGATCTCACTAATGTTATATTCAGAGGATTTATTACTAAATCTTTCTCTCTCATTGTGCATAGGGAGCTAAGTACTGAAGTAATTATTTCACACTGATTTTCCATTGTGAAATATTCAGATTTTACATTGTTTGTGTCTAGTTCCTAGAAAGAAAGAAAGAAAGAAAGAAAGAAAGAAAGAAAGAAAGAAAGAAAGAAAGAAAGAAAGAAAGAAAGAAAGAAAGAAAGAAAGAAAGCTATGCAATTGTAGATAATCATATTTTCAAAATACTAATTTTCTAACCTTTAAAATTTATTAAAGCAAGCACCTGATTTAAACAAAAAGAAAAAAAAAACAGCTGGACACTGAAGCATACCTTAGTGGTTTAGGTTTCTATAAAAGGTAATACATATAATACATAAATGTAACAATAGCAATTAAGTTTATACAATTACTATACATCACAGAATAATAAATCATACTGATTAAAGTCAACTACATAAAATAATTTATGGAGTTAAAATCATGAATAAAAATGTAAATGTATATCCGACATCTATCATCAAGAAATGCTTCACACAAATCATTACTAATTATGGTCTGAAATATTTTACCACTTTTCATCCTAGAAAACAGATTTTACCTTATAGCATGATCAGCAAGTACAATCTCAAGTACAACTGCACTAGATATTTATTAAAAGAAGCAGTCTTTTTGGCAAGTCTTTTAAGATGTTCTTCCTCACGTCTTAAAGAAATACCTTTTCTTTCTAATCTAAACTTCAATAACTTATCACACAAAACTTAGCACACTCACTTAACTACAGTAAGATGCAGTACTGTTGTTAATTAAGTTTTTCCAAACCAACTGAGTTTGGGATACTTTAACTTTTAATATACCAAAAATATTAACTCTTCATTAATTCTGGGCAGGGAAAATCTGCTTTATTTGATTTAAAACTGCTGTATAGCACATACAGGAAGCACATTATATACCGAAAATAGCATTCACTAAGTTGTATTCTAAGTAATGCATGCATACCACTAAACCATAATTTAGCTCATGAGACTAAATAGTTTTCATCTTGCCTCAGCAATTTATTGGAATATTGTTGACAGCTTTATCAGTGATATAGTATTTACATTTTCATATCAAAAACTACCATGCTTATGCTTTTAGCTTCTTCTACCCTAAAGGAAAAAAGAAGTAACACATTCCCACTTTTCCATCCATCCATCCATCCATTTTCCAACCCGCTGAATCCGAAAACAGGGTCACGAGGGTCTGCTGGGGCCAATCCCAGCCAACACAGGGCACAAGGCAGGAACCAATCCCGGGCAGGGTGCCAACCCACCGCAGTCCCACTTTTCCATCACAAAAAAATATGGGTATGGAATTTAGGTAGGTGTTGTTAGATTTATTTTTATTGTATACTATATCTTAGTGTCACATTAATATCAGGGCAGTAATCTGAACCAATAACTAAGAATCAGAAATGTAAAATTTGAAGTATGTACTTGAACTTATTCATATGTTTTTCTTGATGTTGCCAAAATAATGTTTACAACATCTTTCTTACATATTTACTTGATGAAACTAAAGTTCCCATTCCACAACTTCTACTAAACATTTTCAAGACTATAATTAAATCTTTCCAACATTTTTTTCAAGAAACTCCTAGTAAGAGATGCATTAAATAAAATTTTAAGAGTGTAAAAAACTGATTTTTGTTTTTTTTGAATGTCAAATGTGTCCAGTTATTTTTTCTGAGATACAGGTGTGCATTACTAGCTCATTAGGTTCTTCTGTCATTAGCTGAAGTAAGCCTGACTTTATTAAATGAGCAGTTGACTTTGCCATTACACTAAGAGTGCTATCAGGATCAACTTTTTGTATGCACAAAAGTTTTCCAACAAGTGGTGTATCCAAAGCACTAAAAATGCTTTGCTTTTGTGTATCATGAAAACTAATAGGATGACTGTAATTAAAAGAGAATCAAGACAAATAAATGTCAAAAACATTTCATCAAAGTTAGCTGTGAGTTTATACAACACTGTAATTTAACATGTTTAAATGTTAACATTAAAACATGGCCACATGAAAACATCATAAACTTACAACTTTTTCTTTTCATTCAGATTTTTCCAGGGAAACATAATACATAAACAAATCAGCAATAACAACACAAAATGCATCTATAATTGGTCATCTTTGCTGTTTACATATCAGTATTTTTATCCATCTGAAAAGCCCATATCGGTATTTTTACATAATTGTCTTGTTTTGCATTTGTATACAAAGACTGGTTTGTCACATATGTGCTAATTTAATACTGATCTATAATTTTTAACAAAGCTACTCTAAAAATCAGATAATAAGCTATGTAGAGGGTAACGTTTACAACTATGAATGAAAATAAACATAGTGGTAAATTTTTTGAAGGACAAAAACTTTGCCTATTTTGTGTTAAAAATCCACTTATTAGAATTCACTGAATTTTAATGACAGTTCTCAAAACCACCAAACATGCCTTGATTTATTTAGCCATTCAAAGGAATGCAAAACATATAATGAAATGTAATTTTAAATCTAACCAATCTATGAAAAAGTGTTAATCCAAGTTCAATAAAATAGACAAAACAACTTATGAATATGACTGATTACAATGATAAATATGCAGCCAATAAAAACTTCCAGACCTGAATGTGCAACTCTTGTTTGAAGACTCACACCACAACCACATCACAGGCTACATTAAACATGTCAACTTTCAGAACTGAGTTAAAAAAACTGTACAATCATCATCAGGTACAATCATTGAATCTTCACACATTTTCAACAGCACTACATTTTAACAGTTAACTTATTTCATAGGTTTACTTCGCAAGTCTACAACACATTTGCTATTTTATTTGCTAACTAAAAAGATTACAATATGCAAGCTTTCAAGGCAACTCAAGCCCCTTCTTCAGGCAAGATGTAATCAATTGATTAGGTCTATTTCTGCTTTATTTGTTTTGCAGAACGAAGCTACTATTTTTTAATAAAGAAGAAATACTTGCAAAAATGTATGTGACTGGTCAAATACAATACAGCCATTAATCAATTTTTGCTGTTATGTTTCTCCAAATGCTACAAGAAGATGAAACACATAAAATCATGTGTGAACATGAAAGTACTGCAGCCTTAACCTCAAGCAAATTGTATCAAGAACCTGTGATAAAATCTATTACTTCCAGTGTACCTTTTTGTCACAAACATGCCTTAGAAACACAGAATGCACTTTTCTTAAATCAAAACATCTGATGCTTCAAAGTAGTAAAGGTGAGATATTTTTTAAAACTGATAAAAAAGACTTCACTTTAGAGCACACTTTCAGGTGGCAAATTATAATATGACAGTGAAGAAATAACATCAACTTGAAAAATACCAATTACTAGTTTTATCCACTTCCCATTAAATACCATTTATTCCCACAGTGTTAAAATCACTATTCTTAAAGAGCAGGTTTTCATTTTAAATTGAAGGTTATTTTAACTTTGAATTTTTGATTAACCTGTTAATATAAGGAGGGTCCCTCTACTATATTGCAGCAGTTGTGTTACTCTGTAACTTCTGATTTGCTTTACCTTTAAACATTTTAGGCTCATTACTAGGTGGTACAGTGGTAAATAAAGCTGCCTAAAGATCAAGACTACTGGGTTCAAATCCCATGCCTGGCTCTATAGCCATGACTGGGATTAAAAGGTTCTGAGAATGCTATATACTGTATGTATGCTGTGTCATTTCAGTATTGCTGTAAAATGCTTTAGGTATTATGTGTAAGAACTAATATTTTAAAATATTGCTGTCTCTATGACAATGTTTTTTTAACTTTGAACTTTGAAGAGCCTTTGAAGTTATTAATGTGAGTCAAATAACAAAAACCTATTTTCTAAGTCTCAAGTGAAATAAATATAAAGAAAAAAAGACAAGTTTGTCTTTAAAAGTGTGTAACTATTTGGAGCTAACATTGAAAGCAGGCAACACTTTGAAAGAAAACATATGTGTATGTATGTTGTCACACATGTGCGAATAGGGGGACGTTGTGTGGACCAAGTAAAGGTAATTCCATGCCAGGCCAGGGTAGGGCAGGGTGCACTAAACCTTCTCCTGCTATCTCTACAGACTATCTGATTCAAGAATGTCATTTCCAGTTCTGGCACCCAGAAGAATGTTACTTTCGGTTCCGGCGCCCAGAAGAATGTCACTTCCGGTCCCAGTGCCCAGAAGAATGTCACTTCCAGTTCCGGAGCCCAGGCTGATGCCAGACAAACATCAGTTCTGGTCACCCTACATCACTTCCTGTCCATCCATCCATCCATCCATTTTCCAACCCGCTGAATCCGAACACAGGGTCACGGGGGTCTGCTGGAGCCAATCCCAGCCAACACAGGGCACAAGGCAGGAACCAATCCTGGGCAGGGTGCCAACCCACCGCAGGACACACACAAACACACCCACACACCAAGCACACACTAGGGCCAATTTAGAATCGCCAATCCACCTAACCTGCATGTCTTTGGACTGTGGGAGGAAACCGGAGCCCCCGGAGGAAACCCACGCAGACACGGGGAGAACATGCAAACTCCATGCAGGGAGGACCCGGGAATCGAACCCAGGTCCCCAGGTCTCCCAACTGCGAGGCAGCAGCGCTACCCACTGCGCCACCGTGCCGCCCTCACTTCCTGTCTGACCACTTAAAACCGCCATCTTTTCCAACCTTCATCAGTTCTGCCTTGGACTCTGTACGATCAACAACTCTGTTGAATGAAAAAGAAAACCATTGAAGCTAGGAATATTATACGGGTGGCTGCCCCCAAACCTTTTTACGTGTGTAGAGTCTGTTCCTTTTAACAATGTATATATATTTTTATCAAAGCTTTTATTTAACTTACTGATTTTATTAAAAGCAAGTAACATTCCACACTATCACATAAAGCTTAACAGAAATAAATTCAACTCCCACTGGAGAGAAAGAGAGGAAGGCCAACAGCTAGAGTAAAACTTTTAAGATCAGAAAAGTGGGAAGAGAATCTTTATCCCCAATATAAATACCTTTTCTACAATGTTATTGATTACATCCTGCCAGGTTTTAAAAAAGTTTTGAACAAAGCCTCTAAGTAAGAATTTGACTTTTTTTCTAATTTCAAACAGTATATAATATCAGTTACCCACTGACTTAAAAGAGGTGGACTAGGATTCTTCCAGTTGAGCAAGATAAGTCTTTGTGCTAGTAGTGAGGTAAAGGCAATTACAGTTTGTTTGGCCTTCTCCAGTTTAAGCCCACCTGGGAGTCCACCAAACACAGCTGTGAATGGATTTGGAGTGATTGTGATACCAAGCCTGTCTGAGGGGAATTTAAAAATTTTGGTCCAGAATGATTTTAATTTGGTGCAATTTTAATTTGGTGCATGCCCAAAACATATGGCCCAGTGAGGCTGGAGTGCAATTGCAACACTCACAGGTAGGATCTTGCCCTGGAAACATTTTGGACAAATTTAAACAAGATAGATGTGCTCAATAAAAGATTGAGTAATTGTATGCTTTGCACATATGGAGCTAGAGTGAATTCAGTGCATGGCTGCCTTCCACTCCTTTTCTGAAATGTTGAGTAAGAAATCCTTTTCCCACTGTACTCTTGGATCTTTGAAAGGCAGGTACTTTAAAATGTTTTATATATTACAAAAATGCTGCCTGAGTCTTCAAGACTGATCAGTATTTCTTTGGAACAGAAATTGGTAGGAGGCGAGGAAAACAGGGCAGATTCCGTTTAGCCAAGTTTCTAATTTGAAAGTAGTGGAAAAATTCTGTTTATGGGAAGTTAAATTTTAAATGTAATTGTTCATAGGATGCAAAGACATTATCTATATACAAATCTCTAAATGACTTAATCCCGTACTTTTACCAAACATTAAAAACTGAGTAACTCTGAAAGGGTGCAAAAAGGTGGTTATTGTGTACAGGTGCAACAGATAAAAACTTCTCTATCTTGAAGTGCTTCCTACATTGGTTTCATATTCTGAGTGAATGAAGGACAATTGGGTTGTTAGTATATTTACGATAACTTGCATTTATTGGGGTACAAAGTAAGGAATATAAAGTAGTGCTGCAGGATTTTATTTCTATTGCAGACCAAGCCTGTGTGTGCTCATCTATTTGTGTCAATGTCCAGGTTTTTATAGCTTGTATATTTGCCGACTATTAATAAAATTGAAAGTTAGGTAGTGCCATGCCACCTTCTGCTTTAGGTTGTTGCAGGGTTGCCATTTGGATGTGTGGATGTTTCGAATATCAAATAAATGGGGTTTTGACTGAAACTAAATTCTTAAAAAATGATTTGTGAATGTATATGGGAATGCTTTGAAATAGAAAAAGAAGCTTGGGAAGGATATTCATCTCGACAGTGTTGATTCTGGAGAAAAAGTTTTAAGAGCTAGAAAAATCTAAATTCAAAAGATAAGTCATGTACTTGCAAAAGAAAAAGCAACAGCAAGAAATATAGTTGGAAATATCTACAGAGGATGTATGGATCACACAATTCCAACAATCAGTAACTGTTTTAGTAAGAAATAGGATGAAGAATACAAGGCACACTCATCCTCTGAAAGCACAAAGAGAAAATGCTTAGTAACAGTGGGGTATTACATGGCTTCGTATGAACAAAGGTGCAGTTGCATAAGTTTAGAGGACACTTCTTGATGCCATGTTAACTTTGAAATTACTGCTTGTCTAGAAGTTAAGAGCTAACATGTTGCACTATCCGTGTATACAACATTCAACTGGGTCTTCTACTTCCAGTTAGAGAGAACCCAGACATTCCATTTCGGAAACACCATCTCCAGAATCATAACACCAAGCACTGGTTCTCCCAGATCTATGTACTCAGGCAACCTCTGTTCACTCTGCTGTCTCACAATTGTACAGCTGTGTGCAGCTCTAACACCATCATCAAGCTTGCTGATGATACAACGTTTCATCAAGAACAAGGGATACAGTTGAAAATTGTTATGGATTAATTTCACACAAATTTTAGGAAGCTTTTCTTTACACAGAGAACTATAGACACTTGGAATAGCTACCAATTAACATGGTAGACAGTAAGACTTTATGGACTTTCAAAATCAGACTTGAAGTTTTTTTAGAAGAATTAAGTGGAAAGGACAGGCGAGCTTTGTTGGACAGAATGGCCTGTTCTCGTCTAGATTGTTCTGATGTACAGTAGATCCCCACAAAGTCACGGTTCAGAGTTCGCAGCCACAGTCATTCGCAGATTTTTCCTTAGAGCCTATCTAATAATTTTTAGTGGAAACCACAAATATCCTCCACAATTTTCATGGCTTGTTTCGTGGCAATACTGTAATGTAGAGAGAACAGGAAGCAACTGTAGAGTAAAACGCAGCTTGGGATGGTGAAAGTAGCCAATAGAATTTGAAACTGCAACTCCCAGCAGTTCCTGCAGTGGCTCCAAGTGGGCCGGTGTCCGAAAGCAAAAAAAAAGTTTTTGTAATTTGTGTTTCAAGTTTCTGTCTGTCTGCCTTCTGTTGGGTTACCTGTACTTATTCATTTTGTCCTGGATCGTTTCATGTTTGGCGTCTGAATTGTCTGCTGTCTGCCTGTGTACATGAGGACTGTAAGTGGATTCATGGCCATCCTGAACCCGTCCACCCGTCTTCACTATTTCAGGAACTAGCGGTAGGACTATCTTTAGATTCCCATTCAACGTGCGGATCTCTGGAATATCTATTTTCATCATTACATTTCATCCGTTGCCATTTTTCATGAATGTTTTTCATGATTTACTGTTTGTGTTTTCTTTGTACTTTGTTGTATTTAATGTGTAATCGCCATAAGGGGAACTAGGGTGGTATCGTTGTTTTCATTTATTTTCATTACATTCTTTATTTGCTGTTTGATTACCTGTTTGCTTTGTTTTTGTCTCTGTTTGTGAGTGTGTGCAGGAGCTGATCAGTCAGTGCCGTACATTCGTTGAGCAGCCAGCTCATGACCATTGCCAGCCCCTTGTGAGCAGGGGGGCTGAGTGCACCCCTAGAAGACACGGACACTCCTCAAAAACCCCCTCTTAAAAAACGCTGATAGACTACCATCACATTGCTCCCTTACTTGCTGGGCTTACTTGCGGCTGCTCTGTCACGTGATATGCTTCTTGCGCAACGCTACGCTTAATTAAAAGCCTGAACAGCACCTGTCATTTTTGGCTGATTGCTTTGTTTTTCTCTCCTCCCCCAGACATCCTTTGCTCCTGTTGGAGGTCCCGCTCCCGTTGTGCTCCCTTATGATGTTTGCCTATTCTTTTAAACGAGAACTAACTGCATACTGAGCTCGTTTTACTTCTGAAAGAGACATGTTTGGTTGAAGTGTTCAATAAAGTTCCTGTCTCTACAATCTCCTGTGTTTCTGTGCAATTCTGTGACCCAAACGTGACATCCTGCAGCACTGCAGCCTCACTGTCCCTGGGATTGAGCCACTGCACTAGACTAGCCTGCACGCATCAGCGCTTACCTCTGTGTGCTTACGTGCAGCCAGTTCAAGCGCAGTTGGCTCGGTGATTTCATCCATGGCGTCAGTTACACCTTGTACATATTGTTCCAGTAGTTTTTTTAAATAGTTTTTACAGTTCATTAGCAGTGTGTAAAATTATCCGTGTTGCAGTAATTGTGATGCTCTTTGCATGAAAAAAAATGTGTTCCATTAAAATTTCACTTTTTCTTTGTGAATTGTGATGTTTACTTAAAGTGCAGCAAAAAAGTATTTGGCGTCCAGGGATGCATTAACCCCCAAGTATGTGGCCGTTTTAAAGCCCCCAAGATGCCGTAGAAACGCCCTGCACCTTCTAAGGCTTCTGGCAATGAATTACAGTACATATAGCGGTAACATCGGTATTTTACATTCTAGCACTGTGGGAGACATAGCAGTACAGTACTGTGTAGTGGGTTTACCTTTACATTCTTTTTTTTAGGTAATGTATTAAGATGAGTTTGAAATTAAATTGAAGTGTTTTGGGGGCATATTTAGGGTTTAAACTATAAAAATAGGCATTTTTTAACCACATCCAAAATTTCACAGTTTTTCACAATTTGCGGGCGCTCTAGGAATGTAACCCCTGCGAAATTTCGGAGTGTACTGTATTGATGTTCTATTTTGTGCAAAAGCTTTATGTGTGCTTTGTAGAGTTTAAACAGGCTTACAATTTGGTACGGAGAGAGGTACTGTGGATGCTAATGAGAAGATATGGTACAACAAAGAAGATTGTTAAAGATGGTAATCAAACTATATGAGGAAGTGTATATGAGAACTGAAAAAGAGAGATCTCAACTGGTTTGGATTCAGGACAGGAGTAAAACAAGGATGCCTTCTGTCACCATGTTTGCTCAACGTGGCACTGGACCATGTACTGAGGGAGGTTGATGAAATAGGTAATAGTGGCAGACTAGATATCAGTGGACCACTGGTAAGAGATCTTGAATACACGGACAATACAGCAGTCTCGGTAGTGAGTACAACGGTATTAGTAGAGCTGTTGAGAGCAGAATTTATTAAGTTAGAAAGAGGACCTTGGAGGAGCAGAGGCATCAAACTGTGGACAAAATAAAGAGTATAATGCACCAGTAGTGCTGGTAGCCTTTTATGGAGCTGAAAGTTGGACATTTAGCCATGCAATTAAGAGAAGACTGGATGTGTTTTTTAATGAAGGTGCTTCAGACAGAGTATGGGATTAAGATGGCCAAGATACGATTAGTAGCGAATATTTGCAAGAAAAGAGTGGTCAGATGGAGCTGAGTGAAACATGCATATTGAGAATGATAAGATGAGCAGTACATATATGGCACATGGATGACTCAAGGACAGCAAGAACAGCAGAAAGATGGCTTCTGGTAGGAAGCAGAAGAGCAGGAAGGTCATGAAACAGTTATAAAGTTAAGAGCATAGAGGAAGCACAAGACAGAGGAGCAAGACAAGACATTTTCACCAATTAATTTTCCAAAAAAAAAAAACCTTTAGCCAAAAAACACTTTCCAATAAAAGAATTAAGTACAAGACCATTTCAGTATTTGTATTGATATCAGTAAAACATTAATTTCTAAAGAAATAAAAAAAATGCAGGTTTCAACCTTACCATGTATGTTGACCAGAGGGAACTTGGTTGCATAGGTAATAAGGAGAGATGCAAGAAACCTAAAGGCAGACTTCAGATGCTTAACCAAAACAAAAATGCTCAAAGTAACAAGCCTTTAGAAGTGAGTTCCATCACAGATTCTGTCCTTTACAGGATGAGAGGAAGCAGGGCTTGGAAATAGGAAAGAAAATCCAGTATAGACTTCTTTAATACCTTCTTTTTTTTGCTATTGCTTCTGCAAAGAGAAAAAAAAACAGTAAATAAAACAAACAAAAAATTAAACAAACTAATTTGACTTCATTTAACCAAAAAAATATTAATGTGATCTGCTAACAATAAAAAAGAAGGGATAACTTATTGTAGTACATTTTAAGGTACATTAGAGCGCAGGTATAACTTGAAAAATTAAGTAATGCACTACAAGTTGAATCTATGTTAATATACAAAAATAATAATTCAATATCCTAACAAATTAATTTTTCCATAGTCATAAAATACACACGATTTTTCTGTGTTTATGCTAATTTTTCATACATTTGCACACTACATACTGAAACTTTGTCCCTTGTTATCGATCTATCTAATATTTTGATTGATGGCTTCAAATAATACAGCTTGCAACACAATTGCAACAGACTCTCATGTTGTAACAAAGCATGGACATACTCATAATTTCCCAGCCATGTTCCCACCCGACACTGCTAAACTGGAGCCCCCAAAGGTCATAAAACATCCATGCTAGTATTTAGCCTGCGACATCTTTCATTTTTTAAAACATATTTTTTTACACTATTACATTATACTTGAGCCAATACTTAACACATCCCTCAACAACCTAAACAACAGTTCTTCTATTCTTATGACCAAGCAATTTAGAAGAAAGATTTCTTCTATTATTTACTTATATTCAGGGTTAGCTAAGCACAGGGTGATCAATAAATCTGGTACATGCCATTGTATTATAGGGATTTTTTTTCTTTTCACTTTTTAAATACAGTATTGCCATATTTCATAATGCTACAGTAGCAGGCATTATTTCCTCCTCTCATTTCTACAGTTAACAATCAAGCATAAGGGTAACAAGGCAAAGAATACTAGGAACAGTGTAACCAAGGACCGCACATAGCAAACAAAAAAGATATTTTCCTCTGCCCCATCAGGACAACAGTAACAACCTGTAGCTAGTACTGGTAGTGAAACACAACTATAAAGTGCCATTGTTAAAATATATACTGTACTACTTTATATAATTGTTTGAATTGCTGCACTGTTTTTTCACCACTTTTATTTGCTGGCTGGCTCATTATGCCATAATGTGAATGTTCTTGAGAATGACTCATTACACGGACTATAGGACCTTTTCCTCTGATCTGTTAGTAACGAGTTAACCAACACAATCACATACAACAGTCATGTATGTGTGTCCATCTGCACAATGCTAAATGAGTAGTTCTGGATGCCTGCAAATGAGAATGTATTGACTTGGCTTCTCAAGGAACCCAACATAATTCCTTACAATTTGGGTGCCAAAGAGTTTGAGGACTAAGATGCTGTAGCAAAATAACTTTTTTTTTTCTTTTTGACACATGAATCCTAAACATTGTTTTTAAACTGCAAGTCACTGTTTTGGGTTTTCTCTGCAAATACTGCAGCTAATGAGAATGAAGAGGGCAGGACATGCTGGACGCAGAATACCTGGACGCTGTACCTAGAATAGTGAAAAGTTGCACTTTGGCAAAGGCAGTTAAAAAATGAGTTGGTGATGTTAAGAATGATCTCAAAATTGTTATTGTAATTTCACTAAAAGTATACAAAGTAAATCAGACATATTGTTGTAATTTCCAGTGGCCATTGATAAAAGCCATAAGTAAACTACTGTACTTCTCTTTTTTTGTGATCAAAATTTTTTCATTTTACATCCAATAAAGCACTGTGGTGTGCTGGCACCCTGCCAGGGGTTTCTTTCCTGCCGTGCGCCCTATGTTGGCTGGGATTGGCTCCAGCAGACCCCCGTGACCCTGTAGTTAGGATATAGCAGGTTGGATAATGGATGGATGGATCCAATGAAGCATCACTCGATTTCCACATAGCTTTCTAGACTGAAAAGACTTTATATACCACACAATTATTACTGAGGAGTTTAAACTATTTGATAATTATCTATACTGTGTTATTGTTCAGTTTTGCTTTAGATGCAAGTTCTATAATAAGCAGAAAATAATTCTAAACCACAACAGGCTCATAACAAAATGACTGCATTAATTAGCATACGTTGTGAAAAAAAAATCAGTAGGTAGCTATGATGCACTAAAGACAGAAAAAGAAATCTAAAAATGATCAAATTCCCCATCTAGCAGAGGTCTGTGAGCAGAATTATTATGAAGATACTAATATAAACAATTTGTTGTCCCAGGTGGAATCATGTAAACTATCAGAAATCAGCTAAAACTAATGGACTGTGCCAAATTCAACCATCTAGAAACATCCTGAGCCAGAAATCACTTGGGATCAAAATTAAGTGACTTTGTATTTTTATATCCATATTTCTTAAGTTTTGAAATGGAAGACAGCTTGGAACATATGTCACACCAATTCTATTATTCCTCGCATGAAATAATATAATAGGTAACTGACATGATACATCTAATAATTACTGGCAGGTATTGGACAGGTGTAAGTACGAAAGATTAATTAATGAATAAGTCAATCAATGGTGTTTTTTGTAGCAGTAAAACTGTGTAGCAGTGCTACTTAAGAACTGCATCTCCCAGCAGTCCCTGCTGGGGTCAAAGGTTGCCACAGGCAGATAAAAGGAGGGCAGAGGGCAAAGGGGAAAAAGGAAAGTTTTGTTTTTGGTTTGTATTGTTTGTTGCGGTTAATTGTCGTCTCTCCTGCTGTTATTTGAACTGTGATCATTTTTGTCTTGGACTGTATTCGTTTGTTGGGGTCTGGATTGTCTGTCTACTTGTTCACTGAGAGCTGTATTGGATTATTGGATTTTTCGGAACAGTGGAGCGCTCCCGAATCAACCATCAACCATCAACCTCATCAGTAAATACCGGTAGGACTGTATTTTCCCTTCTCCATTGCAACTTACAGAATCGCTGGACTTAACTTGGTCACTATTCGTCTTTCAACCTGTTTCTTATATATGGACTTTGCTGTGTGGTGTTTGTGTTTATTTTGTGTATGTGTAATATCGCCGAAGGGGTCAGGGGTGGTATTACTGTTTTTATTACTCAATTCATGTCATTATATTTATAATTGTTTGTCATTCCCAATGTGCTTATTTGTCTCTGTGGTGAGAGTGTGTGGGTCGATCCACGGCTGGGGACGTTCCTGGGATCTCTGCTTTTAAAATAAATAAATCACCATCTTCCTTGGTGGTGTGAATCTTAGCGGCTTCTGACCGCTACAACTGGCTACATGTTGTGTCTTATGATCAAACAACTTTTATGTTGCATAATGCCTTTATATAGTGAAGAGCACTTTATAAGTACAAATATTTAGTGCAACTTTTTATATAGATCTAATACACTTAGTTAAGTGGCAGATTAACTGATGCACGTAAAGTCAGACAGTGTGTCAGACTAGAAACTAAACTGGCAAGTGGGAAACAAGTGGTTTTGAGACTGGTTCCCTATCCACTTCACCACAATGCCTGTACTTGCCACAAGTTGGGTTTCCTGTTTGCTGTCAAGGAATTAATATCTTCTGAAAGTCACTAGCTATGCATATAAACACCCACTGCATTCTCTTATGCTGCAAAATGATGAACTCATGTTGCCAGCACTAATCAAATATCACCTGTACAATCTGTGCTAGAGAAACATACTGCCTTCATTTTTAAGACTAGTTATTTAGTGCATTTTGATAGCCATTGGCTATATATTAATACCTGTTATGTCTCTTTTCACCATATAATACAAACATAGATTTAAATCACCCTAAACTAAGACTCTTAAATCAGCCAATATACATTTCATAATGAGGAAATTATATTCATCATATTAATGTTCTACATCTGGATAGCATCAACAAATAGATTACTAAAAACTGGTACCTAGAAATGCTACCACTTTCCTAGGGTTGTGACCTAGACACTAAAATAACTTTAAGAAATCTCCCAATACCCAATACTGCTGGTTTAGTGTGAAATTCAAACCAAGTCAACTGTTTAGCGCATGCATAAAACTAGAAAGAAGAAATTAATCGGTTAAGATTGAATATGGCCCTTTGTGATAAGGTCAACTTTACAAACTGAACTATAGATAAGCTTGTTAGACTGACTTTCAATTACCAAAACTTAATAACAGTAAAATTAGCTAATTTAAACTTATTAATTACATTCCATCAACAACAGCAAAATACTAGCTTTATTATGGCAGCTTCGTGCTATATGTGCTGAATTAATATAATCATAACATGTGAAAATAATTGTATTCATGTGCAGTGTTTTAAATGTATAGTTCAAATTAGGGAAGCATGATACATCAGACAACATATTGGAATCGGGAGTCCCCGTAGACTGTAATGTTTGCTGATGACATTTTGATCTGTAGCGATAGAAGGGAGCAGGTTGAGGGGACCCTGGAGAGGTGAAGATATGCTCTAGAGAGGAGAGGAATGAAGGTCAGTAGGAACAAGACAGAATACATGTGTGTAAATGAGAGGGAGGTCAGTGGAATGGTGAGGATGCAAGGAAGTAGAGTTGGTAAAGGTGGATGAGTTTAAATACTTGGGATCAACAGTACAGAGTAATAGGGATTGTGGAAGAGAGGTGAAAAAGAGAGTGCAGGCAGGGTGGAATGGGTGGAGAAGAGTGTCAGGAGTGATTTGTGACAGACAGATATCAGCAAGAGTGAAAGGGAAGGTCTACAGGACGGTAGTGAGACCAGCTATGTTATACAGGTTGGAGACGGTGGCACTGACCAGAAAGCAGAAGACAGAGCTGGAGGTAGCAGAGTCTAAGATTTGCATTGGGTGTGACGAGTGTGGATAGCATTTGAAATTAGTACATTAGAGGGTCAGCTCAAGATGGACGGTTGGGAGACAAAGTCAGAGAGGCGAGATTTCGTTGGTTTGGACATGTGCAGAGGAGAGATGCTGAGTATATTGGGAGAAGCATGCTAAGGATAGAGCTGCCAGGCAAGAGAAAAAGAGGAAGGCCTAAGAAAAGGTTTATGGATGTGGTGAGAGAGGACATGCAGGTGATGGGTGTAACAGAGCAAGATGTAGAGGACAGAAAGATATGGAAGAAGATGATCCGCTGTGGCAACCCCTAATGGGAGCAGCCAAAAGAAGAAGAAGAAGATTCATTTTTAATATGCTGTGTTGAAGATGTGAGGATACATTAGTTACAGTATATGCTACAGAAGGGAGACATGTGAGCATCACAAACTTCCCTGGGTTATACTTTGGTCTGACCATTGTTACCATGAATGCAAGTGACAACAAATTAGCACAATGCAACACTTATTAAAATAAATGTCTTCAGCTGAAACAAAATGTAACAATTGAACTATCTTACTTACAACTGATAAAATGTTAGAAATTAGATAAAAGGAGAGGGCATATTAATAATACCTAAAACATTTCAAAGGTTGTAGAGGACTCACAAAACTACTGACTTAATGCATTGTTAAATACAACAGAAACTGAAAACATTTTCAGTCATGTCAAGCACTGAGCTGAGCATGTGATACAGCAGCAAATGGGGACATTTTCAGTCATGTGAAATACTCAGGTTGCCATTTACATTCACTATAATCACAGTTACGAATGCTGCACAAGATCCTCCAAAACAGGATATGCCTAGAAAGTGGAAAGGCACCTGTATATGATGTGAAAATGAATCAGACACTTGGTGCATACTGAAAAGATTTGTCCCCATTAGTACCACCACAACTCAAAAGTCACCAAGTGAAAATAAGATGAAAAATGACTCAGGAACTAAATTTATTCTGTTGCTGCTGCTTACTGCTGTGACAGAGCAGTTTAGAGCAATTGGCAGCATGCGTTAAGACCACAAGGTTAAAACAACAAAAACACAAGCTTAGAGACCAGAAATAAGCAAAATTCAGTATAAACCTCTATACTTCATCCCAATGATAACAGACCTAAAAAAAAAAAAAACTCATGAAAAAACTCGGAATTTCAAATATCACAAAAGCAACCGAATATTATAAGAAGCAGCAATGACAGTATGATGTTAAAAATTCAGTCACTGGGGTGAGCCACAGCAGAAAGTATATTGGAATATGTTTGAAGAGCTGCCGGGCAGCACAGAAATTCAGTCAGTATAACAGCTTACTCTAACAGAAGAAAAGTTTAAAACGCAACACAGTAAAAATAAATATTAATTTACATAAAAATATATTTGATCCTTTTTTTGTACAAGATCTGTTCAGAACTTTTTTTTTAAATATGGCAAGATTTTATTAATACAATTTTAGAATAAACATTCATATCAGGGAAAACGGGACATTTTCCCATTTTTTTCCTAACTAAAAGAGCATTTTCGCCAATGCTCTAGGCTCTTTTCTCTTTTTCTCTGGTGGGGGTTGACTTCTGTTATATTAGATTTTGTCTTTTTTTCCTGCTTTCTTTGTAAATTTTAACTTCTATTTTCTTTTAATTCTTTAAACAGTACAATCTAAATGTCAGTGTCATCTACAACAATGAAAACAAAAAATTTAAAACAGGCAAAAAAATACAGGCATTGGGCAATTTTGTTTGATTCTGTCTTAAGTTGCAGGAGCAGCCTCAGTGTGCATGAGAGCCAACAGCAAGTAAGTGCTCACTTGGAAGTTCAAAGCATACAATGCAAGCACAAGGAATAAGGAATGTGGGTGTTGGACTGCAGAAACAGAAGACAGGCTCATCTGTCTGATGTCTCAAGTTTGTTGTATTACAACAAAATGGAAAAAAGATAAAAGGGCCAAGACTGCAACTAAACTTACTATGCAGTACCTGGAAAGTCTTTGTACAGCCTGTCAGACTGTGTGCTACTAGCATTCAGAATATGAAAATTTGAAACTGTGCTGGAAAGCAATCACATAGTCATGTATGCTTAGGTGCCACCTTAGATATTAACATATGGTGGTTATCTTGAGAGAATAAACTGCTAGAATGGGGCTGCCCAAACTGTGGCCCAAAAGCCAAAACTGGCCACCTGAAACCATTTTTGGCCTACTAGACAACTTTTAAAAATTATCCATGTTGTATTTTTTATGCTATAAATATAATGTATTTAACCTGCAATATTCTTAATGTTCCCTGATGATTAACATTCATGACATACTTATTAACACTAGAATCCCTGAAGCCTACGAAAAAACTCGTAATACTGGCCCACCTTAAATCCCTTTGCACCTCTCCATTCAGCGTCTTTTGTTTTGTAAATGTGTCGATTAGTACAAGCAGCAAGCAGCCTGCTATTCCATCCCCCCACCGCCACAGAAAGGGCAAAAAGCTCTCCCAGCTCGAGTCTTGTTTATCTAGGAGTGAGGTACCCGGAGCTGTAGAGGGTAAATATATCGTTATTTGGAACACATGCATTTCATGTGTATTCCATGTCTACAAAGATCTATTTAAGTGTAGGATGACAAGTAATGCAAGAAATGTTGAACACATACTTAAAAGACAAACTTTTTTCATGTTTTAGTAGTAATGACAAAATTTTGACATGAAATATATAATGTGTGAAGACTGAAGTCCAAATATCTTTTATAGCTTTGGTAGTACAGCGGTAAGAACTGCTGAATTATAATTAACAGGTCGCGGGTTCGATCCTGGCCACTTCCCGTAATTAACATTTTGAGTAGTGAGCTACTCATATGGTTACTATTACACAATAAAAACATACATTTGATTTCAGTCTGTAACAGCCAGTGTAAATTTATGGTACTTGTAAAGGTTAGCATTTTTTTTTTATTCAGTTTTATTTTCTTGGTTGTTTTCACTCTCCCCCCGATCTGACACTGCTGTTTTCAATTAAAGATGTGCTATAACAGAGGTGAACTCAGATGAGGATGAGGGTTCTACATTGGAGAAAGAGAACAGAAGCCCTCCCCGCAAAAAATATCCACTCACACATAAGAACAACTCAGCTGCACCAGGTATAAAGGCGAAAGATGGCACCGATTGGATGCAGCAACAGATCGGGCATCATCTTGGCAGTCAGTCTACCCCACACCTGTCCTTCAATGAAACAGCACTCCTTACAGAGCTCGCCAAGGTATCGTGCAAAGTCCTGTTTTTGATTATGTTTTGTGATGGTCTTTATATAAAAACATTTATATGGTACTTATATAAAAGCCAGATCAAATGTTATTTACATTGATTTATTTGCATTTTTTCCTACAGTGTAAAGTCACAAGTAGACTGCAGAGCTTCCTCTGTTTGATCGACACGGGCATGCTCACAAAACACATGTGTACTGAAGTGACTTCAGCTGCAGGTGGAAGCTCCACGCAACTGTTGTTACGGTTCTGCCTTTGTTCAGAAACGGTTTCATAAGCTTTATGACCATAGTCTCAGAAAGTCTTTCTCCTGTGGGGCGACTGGGATCTTTTCCTGAATAAATTCAAACACAGTTGCATAGAGTGTGACAGGAGCTTCCACCTACAGCTAAAGTCACTTCAGTAGACATGTACTTTGTGAGCATGCCCGTGTCGATCACCCAGAGGAAGCTTGGGGAATGGGATAGCAATCTCTTTGCTGCTTGTGCTAATCAACACATTTACAAAACAAAAGACACTGAACGGAGAGGTGTGAAGGGATTTAAGGTGGGCCGGGATTACGAGTTTCTTCGTAGGCTTCAGGGATTCTAGAGTTAAAGTACTTGTAAAGCAGCTTCACCATAAAGACAAATGATCAAATAGGATACTTTTAAATAGATAATAATTTCCTCATCAAGACAAATAAAGCACAACTTTACTGAAGCTCAACCGTACAAATCTTTGCAATCAGTGCAACTGCAGCCCAGAGCTCCACCCATCTCATCTCATCTTACCACAACTTATTACATCACTTTCTGGATACTAAGGAATCATGCCACCCTAATTAAAAGCTAGCCTAGTAAAGCAGCAAAATAGGCAGATGTGCAGGACTGATTTTTTAATCCTTCTCTTGCCCAATTTTAAAATGTTTCATCCTACTTCTATAAACAAGTTTGTTCAGAACTAAAAAATACATCCTTGGTCAAAAGTATTAACTTATATGCCACAATAAGTTTGGCAGTAAATGCCCCTAGGTGTCAACTAGCTGCAGTGTAAAATTTTAAAAAATTCCACAACACACCAAGCCATATGGTCACATACTATGACAAATACAATTAACACATTTTTGTTTTTTTGATTTCAGGCCACTTGTCACTTGTGTGTTTGTTGTGAATGTCTGCTTAGTTTGACCTCTGCCAAAAATGTTTGAGAAGTACAACTCAGTTTCTATTCTGTGTTGAAATTTTTAAACAACTACTCCAAAAATCATTCAGTATTTGGCTTCATTTCTAATTAGCAATACTTGAAAATTTGTTATGTTTTAACTTTTTAGCGGCTATCACAAATAGCTGTTTCACACTGATTTAGGACAGAGGTCTGTCCTACTGTTTGAATGCTTAAAACAGCAACGTGTAGAAAAAAACTATAAAGATTTTTGCAGCAACTTCAAAAAAAGAAAGCTTTTGAAAATTCTAATTATTTTATCCTTGACCACTTTCTCTCTTCCTCAGCACCAAAGTTATATTCCATGCCAGATAAAATTAAGTCAAGTTGCACAGTATTACCCTACTGCAACAAAGAACTTAAAGTGAAGGTTTCTATCTACAGAAAGGTACTACAAGAGTTAGACACACTATAACATAAAAAAGTTACGTTTTTTTCCATGACAAAATTCATTTAAAAAGTTCAAACAAATGTGACTATCATATAATAAGTGTAACTTTTCACACTTAATGTACTGTATGTCACAAGACATGGCAAAAAAGATAACACCTTTATGACAGTGTAGACTGGCGACTGGAAGTGAAAGCTGCTAGTGTCATCTTACTTTTCAACTGGTTGGTTGTTCAGCATGCTTTACTAAATAAAATGGGTATAAGGTACTAGTGAGATTTACTGTCTTACAGTCTGATATAATTTTAATAATGTATGGAATAGAACATTGATTCCCTACCTGGGGGTCCCAACCCCCGCCAGGGGTCGCCAAAGCCTCACAGTGGGTCGTGAGGACCTCTCCATTTGAAGGGGTGCAAATTTATTTATTTAAATATTTGTTTATTTAACGTGTCTAGGCATTTAATTAATGTTTATGTAACATGAACAACTAAATCTGTAGAAGTTTCGGCAATGACAAGGACGCTATTTGCATAATACTATTAGCATTCACAGAGAGGAGCTAGCGTGCAAGCTAATCTAACCACAGAATTATGAGGTAAAACAGTTAAAGGACTTTTTGAAAAATGGCCAAGCGTCAGGGAGAAGAGAGTATTGATTGTCTCAGAAAGAAAAAAAGACTTATCAGGACAGTTATTTGGAGTTTGGTTTCATTGAGTCAATGGACAAAGTCAAAATTGAGTGTGTCATTTGCGGTGAGAAACTGGCAAATGAAAGTATGAAACCCTGCAAACTGAAGCGACACCAGACTACCAAACACCCGGACACAGTGGGTAAACCCAGGGAGTTTTTTCTCCAGAAAAAAGAAACTGTGATAACTAACAGGCTCCAGAATATTAGGGAAAGTTTTGCCAGGGCTGGAAGTGACCAAAAGCAAGCAACTATTGCAACGTTTGAGTGCTCTCTCCTTATTGCATAAGCCAAAAAGCCACATAACATAGCAGAGACACTTATGAAACCGACTTACATTAAAATGGCAGAAATAATGTGTGGACCTCAGGTCACTAGCAAATTCGAGACTGTACCACTGTGTAACAACACGGTGAAAGACAGAATTGATAGAATGGCTGGAAACGTTGAGAACACAATGATAGAAAATCTCAAAACGGGCCCATTTTCCATCCAGCTCGATGAAACTACCACTGTGGGAGTGGAGGCAATACTGATTGTATATGTACAGTACATCGACAAAACCGAACTGAAACAAGACAGTCTTATGTCTGTCAATCTAACAACCACCACACGAGGAGAAGATATTTTCTGTGTTGTTGACACATACTTCACAAAACACAATCTTCCCTAGAATAATTTAGTTGCATGCTGCACAGATGGAGCTGCCTCTATGATAGGAAAGAATAAAGGCTACAACAGCCGTTTGAAAGAGAAAGCGCCCCACTGCCTGGTGTTTCACTGCATGATACATAGACAGGCTCTGGCCAGCAAACACTTCTGTGAGGAACTAAATAAAACCTTAAAGACTGTTGTAAAAATTGTGAACTTTACTAAAGGTCGTCCAGTCAAGAAACGAATCTTTGCACAGCTGTGTGAGGACGAGACCCACCAGACACTTCTCCTCCATACTGAGGTACACTGGTTGTCCTGGGGCAAAGTGTTGGAGCATTTCATTGAACTTCAAAATCTGATAACAGATTTCCTGGCCCTCCATAACCAGAAACTACTGGAGGAAATGACAGCCGAGTTTCTAATTAAGACATCATACCTGGTAGAGATATTCGGTCTCTGTAATGAAACAAACAAACGCATGCAGAGCACAGAGACCAGTATAATGGTGTGCAAGGAAACAGAGGATGCATTTTTGCATAAAGTGGAATATAGAAAGAACAATCTGGTGAAGAGGGATCTACAGCCCTTCCCCTCTTTAAATAAACAAGCAGGGAGGAAATTATCCGATGCTTTGATTCGCCAGTTCACCCACCACATGGAGCAGATTTAGGAGGAGATGAAATCCCGGTTTTCAGACATAAATGAACATGTCGCAAAAGACGCATGGGTGATGAACCCATTTCTTGCGAAAGAGAAGGATGTGGAATATCTTCAGGCTGAGGACAAGCTCATGGACATTAAGTCAAATTCTCTCTTGAAGAAATTCTATAATGAATATGGATACATGTGGTTTTGGCTTGTGAAAGGACCTGGCATCGCTCCAATACTTGTGCTTCACGCAACCACCAGATTCATCCTGCCTTTCGCAACAACATACCTATCAGAGACTGCTTTCAGTGCTCTTTGTCACCATCAAATAAAAGGCACGTAACAAGCTTGACGTGCAGAGTGACTTTCATTTGGTTGTCACCAAAATCACACCTGACATCCCATCACTGGCCCAAGAGTTACAAGCCCAAAGCTCACATTAAATGCCATCCTGTGTGTAGCCTTGAAAGGGAACAAGTTCATGTGTCACAAGTTCATTTAAACATAGGAAAGACTAGCTGATATATTGCAGTATGCACAGGAAATAATCTGTTCAGAAAAGTAATACACACTGTTAAACACGTTATTGCACATTATGTTCACTGTTTGGCTTCAATTTACATGTAGCCTATTATTTTTGTTCTGTACTGTTACCTGTTATGCATCTATAATAATAAAAGGCAAAGTCCTCACTGACTGACTGACTCACTCACTCACTGACTGACTCATCACTAATTCTCCAACTTCCCGTGTAGGTGGAAGGCTGAAATTTGGCAGGCTCATTCCTTACAGCTTACTTACAAAAGTTAGGCAGGTTTCATTTCGAAATTCAAAGCGTAATGGTCATAACTGGAACATATTTTTTGTCCATACACTGTAATGGAGGAGGCGGAGTCACGTATCACGTCATCACGCCTCCTACGTAATCACGTGAACTAAAAACAAGGAAGACATTTACAGCACGAGTCACACGCGGGAACGAAGGTAAATGACGTTAATTTTTCACTGTCTTTTAATACTGTGTGAGCATACATATTAACACATGTGCAATTAAACGTGTGCATTTACGGGGTGATTTCTGAGGCTTAAAAGCTCACCTTTTATCAAACGCGGGAAGAAAGGTAACTGACGTTGTTCACTGTCTTTTAATACTGTGTAACCATACATATTAACACATGTCCAATTAAACGTGTGCATTTACGGGCTGATTTCTCAGGCTTAAAAGCTCGCCTTTTACTGAAAAGGTAAATGCAAAACTATTTTCAATCAGTTTATTGAAACGCTCCCGTTAACGATTGCAATAACATATTCGCGAGATAAAAGAACGAAGTAGGGGGAAATGGAGGAACAGTCGCAAACAGCGAAGAGCAAAAAATTAATTAAACAATTGAGAACGGAGCGAGTTAAGCATACAAGCATGTTCATAAGGGAAACAAAGCACGGTGTAAAACGTAAGTTTAAATTAAGTTTATAGAAACGCTCCCGCTGCGGATTGCAATAACATATTCGCGAGATAAAAGTTTAATGAGAACACACGAGGTATAAACGAAGCACACGCCGTGGCGCAACGTTAGGGGCAACAGTTTCAACCATTCTATGATCTGCTTCTCGCAACTGAAACACGGCACATGGCGGATGTTAGCCGACTTGCTCACCACAACGTTAGGGGCTTCAACTATGCCACTGACGCAACATGTCAGTGCCAACACTTTGCAGACTCTACTTAAAAGACACGCCCTCCTCACTGGACAGTTAAAAACACCAATCAAACTAACGATGACATCAAGTATTACCCAATCAAAAGTAGGAAAGGAGGCATCTTCATAAAATGCGTGTGGGATGATTTGCATGAGACGCTGCTTTAAAAAAAAAATGATAAAAAAAATACGGGATAAATCCCGTCCAGTATTGATTCAAAACGGGACGCGCAATTTCATTCTCAAACGCGGCACGATTCCGTATTTTAAAGGACGGGTGGCAACCCTACAGTGCCAGGTAATCACCCATACAATCAGATTGTGATTCAGACTAGGAATGCAATGAATGTCATTACCCCGATCTACATACAAGGCGAAAGTCTTGCAACATTCAAAGATGATGGTTTGGGATAATTACTACTTATTAAGTACAACATTGAACATAAAAGAGCTTATGAAGCCTTGAACCGAAAAAAGCAAGATCTCAGAGATCGTAAAAAAAAAAAAGGAGGTAATGTCGTTTTACTCGCTGTAGATTTTAGTCAAACATTACCAGTTATTCCACGAGGGAGACCAGCAGATGAACTCAACGCGTGTTTAAAATCCATGCTTCTCCCACGGTCGGTTATATGTCGCGTGTTCTCGGGTAGGTACACCAAAAAATGTATTCATTTAAGCATGTAATGGGCAAAGAAAAAATGTCGTATACCCGAAGGCACTGCAGTAGTACTCAATATAACTTTACTTCTTAAATGTTAATGTTTTACTGTTTAATAATTTATACGCTTCTTATATATTGTTCAAATTCTTTTATCAAAATACCAGTGACAGCGCAATGCACGATAACATGGAGTGAATACACCATACGCATCTGCCCACGGCCGCCCTGGTGTGCGCAGATAGGAGTTGATTCTAAAATAAAATAAACATAAAAAGAGTAATACATTCATCACCCATAAAGCGGATAGCAGACGTGACGTATTATATGTGTACCACATTTCAAGTCAATACGTGAAACGGTTTGCAAGCTACATGTGATTTAAAATCCTGGACAGACCAACGAAAAGCCACGGTAGCAAATTATACAAGAAGATTTTACTGTTTAATAATTTATATTTATATGAAATGTGCTTCTTATATCCATCCATCCATCCATTTTCCAACCCGCTGAATCCAAACACAGGGTCACGGGGGTCTGCTGGAGCCAATCCCAGCCAACACAGGGCACAAGGCAGGAAACAATCCTGGGCAGGGTGCCAACCCACCGCAGTGCTTCTTATATATTACTTCATATTCTCATATGATAATGATGTTAATGTTGTTTATATTGATTTCTATGTTATTGTAAGTGCATCTATGTGTGTATATGTATGTATGTATGTGTATATATATATATATATATATATATATATATATATATATATATATATATAAAAAATATATGTGTATATGTATATATAATATATCTGTATATGTGTGTATATGTGTGTGTATATGTGTATATGTATATATATATGACAGCAACACTCATAACAATGACAACACAATTACATTGACAATCATGTTACGTTATTTTTAAAATGTTTCCTTTACTTTTTCATAACCTCTTTAACACACTACTTCTCCGCTGCGAAGCGCGGGTATTTTGCTAGTTGAATATAAAAGATCAAAACAATTCAAAAGTACTAGGGCTATTTTATTTTTTCTTAGTAATAGTGTTTGTCCGGGATGGTAGAAGGTGGGGGTCGTCAAAATATTCACTGGTAAAATAGGAGTAAAAAACTGGTCTAGAACACATAAAAAACAGAAAGAGCCATTACAAAAGCAACACTCCTCATACCCCATACTGTATCAGTATTCATACTCATAGTCCATTTTCTTTGAGCTGAATCAGGACATGGTTAGATACTTTGTTTCAATCTCCTGTTAGATTTACCCTAAATCACATGTCTACTGTTTTGAGGCCTGTAAATATCTGCTAATAATGTTAATTTTGGAATGTGTGATTAAAATTTACTATATACTGTTAAATTTAATGAATCTCTAGTGTTTGCATCTTGCCCAAATTATCCAAAATGCAAATTACTTCCCATAGGTCAATCCTATGTCAGATCACATTCATACTTCACGTGAACCGCTCCATGGTGTGCTTTGATACCAAGCCGAGACCACCATTTCCAAAGGGTCTTAGCCAGATGGATTTGCGACTGACATGTTCATATTTTTTTTACAGTTTATTGATTTTATTAAAAGAAATAACATTCCATACAAGCAAGTCAAATTTTACAGAACAAAGTTCAAGTCAAATCAACCCCCACGCGAGCTAGAGCTAGAGCTAGAGCTAGAGCTAGAGATAGAGATAGAGATAGAGATAGAGATAGATAGATAGATAGATAGATAGAATAAAATAGGGACGAGAATCTGCTTCCTCAATTTAAATACTTAATCTAAAATGTTATTGATTAGATCCTGCCAGGTTTTAAAAAAGTTTTTCACAGATTCTCTAAGTGAGAATTAGATTTTTTCCAATTTCAAATAATATATAACATCAGTTACCCAATAACTTAAAAGAAAATGAGTTATGATTCTTCCATTTGAGCAAGAGACTTCTATGTGCCATAAATGAAGTAAAGGCAATAACAATTTGTTTGTCCTTCTCCACTTTAAGTCCATGTGTAAGCCCACCAAACACAGCTGTCAATAGATTAGGAGTGATTCTGACACCAAGGCTGTCTGAAAGGCGTTTAAAAATGTTGGTCCAAAATGTTAATTTGGTGCATGCCCAAAACATATGGCCCAATGAGGTTGGAACTTGATTTCAACATTCACAGGTTGGATCTTGCCCTGAAAACATGTTGGACAGTTTGAAACGAGACAGATGTGCTTGATAGATGATTTTAAGTTGAATAATTGCATGTGTTGCGCATATGGAGCTAGAATGAACTCTGTGCACTGCTGCCTTCCACTCCTTTTATGAAATGTAGAATGACATGTTCATATTTAACTAAACAAACAGGACTACATGGGAAATCAATCCGGAGTTCAAAACAACTGCTACAAAAAAATTTGGTGTGAAAATATTTCACTTTGTCCCACAGTCCTCCCTATAAACTACATTAGTACACTAGGCCAGGCACCTCAATCCTAGACCAACACCTATTCAGGCAGATATTTAAAATGCTTAATGACTAATCGCAACTGTAAAACATGAGATTTTAAGTAAATAAAAAAATCAAGAGAAAAATAATTCATTAAAACAGACTATTCCATCCATCCATCCATTTTCCAACCCGCTGAATCCGAACACACGGTCACGGGGGTCTGCTGGAGCCAATCCCAGCCAACACATGGCACAAGGCAGGAACCAAACCCGGGCAGGGTGCCAACCCACCGCAGGACACACACAAACACACCCACACACCAAGCACACACTAGGGGCAATTTAGAATCGCCAATCCACCTAACCTGCATGTCTTTGGACTGTGGGAGGAAACCGGAGCGCCCGGAAGAAACCACAGACTATTCCTTCTGAACAAATATATAAATAACTTGTCTTCAGTAACCATGCAACTATTTCCAACAGGTAGAAATTTTACAGGAGTGGCAAAAGGTAACACCAGAGGGCAGGTTAGCAGCAGGCTGCACGAGTTTTTTTAAATAATGCTAAAAATGTGTCCTAATGAAACATTAAGACAAGTTACATTTTTATACTATATATCAAGTACTGATCTATCTATATACATATATATATATAACAATTTAGTTTATGTACTGCACAAATACATTACTCATTTACTTTTATTTAACAAGACCTTAACAAGGCTTGTTTTTGTCTTACTTATGGTTATATGGCATCAGTAAATAGGTCATTCATCTCTGTGCAATACTGCATTTGATATGCTGGTAAAATTACTTATGAATATGAGGTATTCACAGGTCTTATACTTAAGTGTTCAATATCAAGAGGCATATGTTTCACTTAAGCCACCTGTGATTGTTCCAAAATGAACTTATTTTAGAAGGTCACATTGCATTGGTGAATAGTCACTTTAGTGATGCTTTGCAAGTGTCATTAACACCAAAAGTACCTTTTGTTAAGGTTTTGTTACATAAGAGTAAATGAACAATAAATATATAAATATAATACAGTATATAAAAAATAAAACATTTAACTTTTCTTAATGTCTCACTAGGACACATTTTCAGCCTCATTTAAAAAACACATGTAGCCTGCTGTTATCCCCCCTCCACAAAGGTGTATATATACAGTGGAACCTCGGGTCATGACCGTAATTCGTTCCAAAACGCTGGTCGCAACCCAATTTGGTCGTGACCGGAAGTAATTTTCCCCATAGGATTGTATGTAAATACAATTAATCCGTTCCGGACCATATGAGCTGTATGTAAATATATATATACTAGCCAACCCGCGGCGTACCATACGCCGCATAATCAGGCGGTTTTTTAATGATTATTAAGCACAGGGAAAAAATTAACATTGGGCGGGGTGAAGCCTCGCGAAGCATCAACACGTTTGAAGCAATTGTGTCGGAAATCGTATCGAAGCTTCGAAGCATTTGACACTCACCTCTCTCGTGACACCTCCTGGCCATTTTCATTAACGTTACAGAAACTTATGATACACTTCAATGACGTCTGTTAAAAGTCGTATTGCTTTTATTTTTTCGTAGGTACAGACTGACAACGAAGAGAAGGGTTCGTCAGCAGCTTCTAGTGTCTGATGTCTAAATCACCTCATGCATTCCCGGCTCTTTCAATTAGTATTTGTACTGTATCATTATAATCGGTCCTGTTATTAGTATTATAATTAACCCTGATCTTTTCTTGAGATCACATTTAATAGCCTTAAATGTTTTGTTTGGTCTGTCTTAATTAAAACGGAGTAGACAGAAAATAAAGGTTTATCCCTGTACTTTGCCATGATATAGGTAAGCACATCTGAGAAAGAAAATGTGAAATCCTTAAATCACAGATGTCATTATTCGATCAAGTATTAAAATCTGCAGTGCTTCGAAAGCTCGACACAGTGTCGAAACCTTAGTATAGAACGGCCCATCACTACCTGTGAGTCACGTAGAGTTTTCATTGTTGTTTGCGATTCTGGCCGCTTTTCACGTACTGAGTTGTTCGGGAGTCACAGCTGAGAAACAGTTTTTTAATGTCTTTTAAGCACAGGGGAAAAAATGAACATGTGGCCCGGTGCATTCTTTAACTGCCTTGTGGCGCTGTAGTAGTACGGCTGCTTTGCAGTAAGGAGACAGTGGAAGATTGTGGGTTCGCTTCCCGGTTCGTCCCTGTGTGGATAGCAAATTATCCGCGACAAACTGTTTTACACGCTGCAAACCAATCCGCGCCATTTTTTCAATGTTTTTTAATCCTTCGAGTTGCTAATTAACTAACTAACACCCACCCACTCAGCTTGTGTGAAAAAAATGCGCCCGTTCTTTTATCATTTTGTTGCAGCCTATCAAAGACTTGGTGATCATGTTTTGTAGACTCAATATATATTGGCTTTTCACTCAGCGCGAGGGCGCGCATTCATCTTGGATTATTACATCTTGCTAGACTAATCTGCTACACGTCTGCGTTTGAAAAACCGACTTATCCCGGATGAGTTTCACCGGCATTAATGATTAGGAATCTGGTTGGAACAAAACCCTGCAGCCACAGGGGTTCACCAGGACCAAGTTTGGCAAACACTGCTGAACAGAGACGAAACCGACTCAGGTGAGGAGTGGGGGCGGGCAAAGTAGTTGCAGCTATTGATTATTCAGTGTTGTTTGCCTGGGTGTCTGATCTGCTCAACAGGATTATAAATAAAAGGAAAACAATGTGAAGGCAATGTCACAGGTGATCCTGTGGTACAGCGGGTCCACAGCTCCACTTCAAAAGCCCATTTTTAAATAAATAATCATCGCACTCACAGTGTAGCGAGGGGCGTGGAAGTGTGGCTGAAACGGTTTCAGGGTAGACTCGTGCTTCGGGCATTTTTCCCCTGTGCAGTGTGTGAGGGAGTGAGGAGAGAGAGAGAAAGCCGGTACGTTAGAGTGAGCGAGAGCAGGCTCGAAGGCAATGTGTTCCTGTGGTATAGCGGGTCCATAGCTCCCCTTCAAAAGGCCATTTTTAATCAGGCGACTGACAGTAGTGGAGTCAGGCACAGAGAAGGTCAGCTGCAGAGAGAGCGTCTCGACTGTTGCAGGGCCTGAAGCAGGTGAGACGCTAATGAAAAAGAGGCACAGGGCTTATTGATTTTTAAAGACTGCTTCCTTCATTGTGTTTTAACTTCAGTTTTAAAGGATTGCACGGCTCTCTGTTGTGCTGCCTGTGTGTGCGCTTGTCTCTCTCTCTGGCGTTGCCTCTGTGTGTGTGTGTGTGTGTGCGCGTGGCTCTCTCTCTGGCGCTGCCTCTGTGTGAACCAAGATTCCACTGAGGTTGACTAATGAAAAGTCAACGTAGCTCAGAGATGCAAGTGGAACGTGGCACAGACAAACAGAAATGACGGCATGTTTTTCGAGGCGTCGCGTCCGAGTTGGTGGGCGTGACTGATTTTTTCGTCGTATCCAATGGTCTAAGAGTTGGTGGGCATGGCTCCTTCCTGCGTGCGCCATTGGCGTCTTACTTGTCGGCGGTTTAGTGAATCCACGCCCCTTCCAGCGTGCTTTCCATGGTCGGCTACTTGTCTCCTGGCTTAGTGAATTATATATATATAGATTTTTTTTTAAGATTTTTAAGCACAAAAATAGTTAATTACCAGTAAACCCCCGATTCTCTAAAGAATCGCAAATGCAAGAATGGCAATCAGTTTCTATTCCCTCCGATCTGTGGAGGAATGAAAAGTGATGGAGGGTGGGAGCGTCCTGGTAAAGTTTTTATTTAATTAAATAAACATATTTGTACTAAAGCGGTTTCTTTTTGAAGCTGTGACTCATCTGGTTGTGGTGTTTCAGAAGCGCGTTGTAGGCGCCATCGTTTATTGTTTTAATCCATGCAGTCTCGCTTTTGGCAGTGGTGGTAGTGTGTACGACTTGCCTGTTGCCTCTGGCATCTGTGCATATATACTGTACAACCTGGCGTGCACGCTTTACCTCAGGTTTAGTTTACAGGTCGTAGCTATACGGGCTCGTTTTTGTATTACTCATCATTGAGCTCTTTCTTTTTGGAGCCGTGACTCCTTTGCCTCTGCTGTTTCAGAAGCACGTTGTGGGCACCTTCGTTCATTGTGTTTATCCATACGGGCTCGTTTTTGTATTTCCGTTAGTTGAGCTCTTTCATTGTGGAGCCGTGACTTCTTTGATTCTGGTGTTTCTGAAGCGCGTTGTAGGAGCCTCCGTTTATTGTTTTTATCCATGCGGTCTAGTCTTTGTTGTTCTGTGGCTGTGTCGTTAGGTAGAAGTCGTTTACTGTTAGGAATCATAATTCAACTTACTTTTAATACTGAATTACCGTTATGTGATTCAAATATGCCACACTGAATGTTGGCACAGTGGATTAGAGCAAGTTTAGTTTACAGGTTGTGTTGTTTGGGCGCCACCTACTGACTCTGGGAAGCCGCTGGGTTTAACTCTGGGGCGCTGAGGCGCTGTGCGCATGCGCCTCGGTACGTCCTGCGTCCGTGCATATAATTATACAACTGTCGTTTAGTAATATAGATACCATAGAATGCACAGTGTAATAGTAAACTAAATGTTTACTTACTTCTTCTGTAATGTTTAATTCTTCTGCTTGGGCTCTCTCGCTCGCTCGCGCTCTTGTGTTCTCTCTCACGCTCTCTCTCTCGCGTTCTCATGCGATCTCGCTCACTAGCTGCACAGGGAATGCACAGGAAGAGACTGAACACGTGCGGAAATCATCGGCACGTACGAACCGGAAGGGAAACTGGCTTGTTCGTCACCCGAGTGTGTGGTTGTGAACAGATGCAAAAGTTTGGCGAACTTTTTTGGTTGTAACCCGATTTGTACGTGGTCCGAGACGCTCATGACCCGAGGTTCCACTGTATATCTCAGCTATACAGGCAGCTAGCAAGCAGCAAAAAGACAGCAAATGATCCAAAGGCATATCCTTAGCGTACATTCATCCGCAACACCCTTCACAACACGAGCAGTATTATACGTCTGGGAAGAAAGAGATGTAACCTCGCGCGGGGCAGGAAATAAAGAAACAAGTATTGTTTTTACAAAAGTTTTTAAAGTAAAAGTGAAAATAATGCATATGTAACAATTCCCAAGAAAATAACAATCTCTTTAAATTGTAGATTGCCTGCCTAAGGTAAAGTCATCCCTGATGAATGGGGACGTGGGAATGAGGGGTCCTATCATTGGATTAGTGCTATTTCAGATGTGGAATGGCATAATGGGGGAGGCAGCTTGATGAATGAGGTCTTCAGGACTTAAAACAAATCCAAATCATATTATGTTGTATCAACTAATGTGAAATTCTACTCCGTACTTCTAAAATTTTTATTTTTATTCTGTATTGAGGATATATTCTGTTCTATGTATTGTACTATACAGCTCAGAATTAAAAGACAATGAGTAAAATGACAAAGTAGAACTTCATAAAGACGTTTACAAACGTTGGCGCTAAACACATGCAGAGCAGGTTAGAGACTATGAAACCAGGGAAATTAGAAAGGCTCAAAAAAAAAAAAAAAAAACAGCGCTATACACATGTGGAGAAAGTTAAAGGATATGAACGTAGGAAAATTAGAAAATATAAAAAAAAAAAGTAAAGATCGCAGTAGTGCAAACAAACGAACTGCTTCATTTAACTATGCACCAGTCTAACTTTGGTTTTGCACAATAATTACTACACTATTGCACCTTAACACTTAATTCTACTTTATTCACATAATTGTACTTATTTATTATGTTCTAATATACTGTTATCTTTCAATCTATGACTTTTTGTTAATCTAATTGATATTCTTCTAACTTTGCACAGTTTTTGATAAGTGGATCAGGATGCATTTCACTGCATGTTGTCCTGTATAACTATGCATGTGACAAATAAAGAATCTTGAGAATTTCAAAAACGGAGTTTACCGCACATGCATTTATTGGTTACTTTGTTCATGTATATATATTTATCTGTCTGCTTATTTAAAAAGCTAAAATTACCCCAGGAGTCAAAAACGTTCTGTCCAGCCCTTGTACAAAAACCTACACAAAAGCTGGGGTATCACCTTGGTAACCCCATGTACCTTTGGAACTGTGAGAGGAAAATAGCACGACTTTACAGACAGGAGTACAATGCAGAACTCTACTTACTTTTTTACTTTGTAAAAAAAAATTATTAACTGCTGATGATGTCGATCATTTTGTCTGTGCTGAAATTCCAAACAGAGAAACCTGTCCTGACCTCACTAAAAAGATTCAGCATATTGGGACTCGCAAGATTACAAATATTGTTTTTACAGAAGTTCTGAAATAAAAGTGAAACTAATGAAATAGCAACAATTCAAAGAAAAAAAAATCTTAAAAGTGTGTATCCGGAAAACCAAACACGGGGGTTGGCGAGCGAAGCGAGCAGGGGACGAAGCCCCCTAGTATATATATATATATATATATATCTCAGGGCTGGGCAAGTTGACGCGTTATACTCCCATTAATTAATTAATGCCGAAAATTATTTTATTGCACATTAACACAGTTTTTGTTATTATTATTATTTTGAAAGCCTCAGTCTCGCTAGCGATCGATTGAGATCAGTGATCTTCTTGTTACATCACTTTTCAATACACTTTTGCTAGGACAGTTAGCTTTGATGATTTGACCTCGATTCCCTGCGTGTTCATGAGTAGCAAAGAGCAAACAGCTTCTAAAATGGCATGTGGAGAGATATCAAAGTGAATGCTCAAAGCAAAATAATCCGTGGATGACTTTTTTCATATTATCGATGAATTGGACTCTAATTTGTCAGACTCCGATTTTGATGCAAGTGATCTGGAGATGTAGATCGAAAATGAAAGTGAGGTACCAGCATCAGCTGATCGTGGTACGTTCGTGTAGCTGATGCACCTATGGCAACGTTCGCCTCGGAGGACAGACACTTACGATGACTGGAGGTACAAAACATATTGCGTCTCACAGCAACTAAGACAAACGTGCATTTCTGTTGGCCGTCGGGCCGCCCCCAGCGAAGCCACTATTGCAGCAAACTGCATACAGGCGCTGACAGCAGGCACAACAGGCAGCAACAGACGTTTTATGTTGATTTATGTGTAAAACCATTGCTTTGTGCGCTTTTCAAAGAGTTTTCTGGAAAAAATATTAGCCCTCAAAGAGTTGCTACTGAACACAGACTGTTTATACTGCTCCCTTATAAAAGAAAAGGTTTCTGCTGGTATCTGTTCAGATAAAAAAGAAAACAGTTTTAGAAATGTTAACTTGCTGTTGCTGAGAAGGTGCCTGTTATAATGTTGTGACCGTGGCTCTGGACTCTGAGGGTAACTCATTTTTCTACAACAAACTAGATAAAACTTTAATGCCCTGGCACTGGCAAATAGCTTTGGCTTTATATTTGACTTGATTACATTAATGTTCATTAAAAAGTTGGTACGATGCTGGGAAAATTTCATTGCAAACAAGGGTGACTATGTAGAAAAGTGATGTACTGTAATTTGTTTTTGAAATTCTTAATACTGTAAATAGACTTAAAAAAAGTGCAGAAACTTTTTGAACGTTCCTTGTAAACACACACACATATACATATATATAATACTGTGGCAGACGGCTGGGGCTCTTACCAAGCAGGGACACCTGGAGAATGGAAGGACCGGGAGAGAAACAATATCTCCCCCAGTACACGAGAGGGCAGCCGCCCTGGTTTCCATCAAGGCCATGGGATCAGAGCTTGGAAGCTCAACCCTGTTGGGGCCCATGGCCACTGCCGGGCGACACCTGAGCATTTGTGGAGCCCAGGATGGCAGTACTTCCAACACACTGGGGAGTGCTGCCAGAAGAAGATCTGGAGACACCTGGAGTATTTCCAGGTGCCCATGCTGCACTTACACCACACTCGGGAGTACTGCCAAAAATTAATGGGACAGCACCTGGAGCACTTCCGGGTACAATATAAGGAGGCTGCCTCACTCCATTCAGAGAGCCAGAATCGGGTGGAAGATGGATAAAGCTTGCTGAGGAGGAGTGGAGGAGAACGGAAAGAGAGAGTGCTATTTGGACTGTGTTGTGCCTGTGGGAAACGGAGATGGTGTTTCCCACAAGGGAAAGAAAAATAAAAAGCATGTGCTTTTACAAGTGTGCCTCTTGTGTCTATCTTTGTCAGGTTGTGTGGCTAGAACGCCCCCTGCTGGTATCACAATACACATACACGTATACATATATATACACTGTATATATACATTTTTGAAAAGTGTAATGCAACTTAGGAACAAAAAAAATGATTTTATGCACATACAGTGCATCCGGAAAGTATTCACAGCACATCACTTTTTCCACATTTTGTTATGTTACAGCCTTATTCCAAATTGGATTAAATTCATTGTTTTTCCTCAGAATTCTACACACAACACCCCATAATGACAACGTGAAAAAAGTAAAATTTGCAAAAATCTCAAGTAATTAAAAATAAAAAAATTGAGAAGTCACATGTACATAAGTATTCACAGCCTTTGCCATGAAGCTCAAAATTGAGCTCAGGTGCCTCCTGTTTCCCCTGATCATCCTTGAGATGTTTCTGCAGCTTAATTGGAGTCCACCTGTGGTAAATTCAGTTGGTTGGACATGATTTGGAAAGGCACACACCTGTCTATATAAGGTCCCACAGTTGACAGTTCATGTCAGAGCACAAACCAAGCATGAAGTCAAAGGAATTGTCTATAGACCTCCGAGACAGGATTGTCTCCAGGCACAAATCTGGGGAAGGTTACAGAAAAATTTCTGCTGCTTTGAAGGTCCCAGTGAGCACAGTGGCCTCCATCATCCGTAAGTGGAAGATGTTCGAAACCACCAGGACTCTTCCTAGAGCTGGCTGGCCATCTAAACTGAGCGATCGGGGGAGAAGGGCCTTAGTCAGGGAGGAGACCAAGAACCCGATGGTCACTCTGTCAGAGCTCCAGAAGTCCTCTGTGGAGAGAGGACAACCTTCCAGAAGGACAACCATCTCTGCAGCAATCCACCAATCAGGCCTATATGGTAGAGTGGCCAGACGGAAGCCACTCCTTAGTAAAATGCATATGGCAGCCTGTCTGTGGAGTTTGCCAAAAGGCACCTGAAGGACTCTCAGACCATGAGAAAGAAAATTCTCTGGTCTGATGAGACAAATATTGAACTCTTTGGTGTGAATGCCAGGTGTCACATTTGGAGGAAACCAGGCACCGCTCATCACCAGGCCAATACCATCCCTACAGTGAAGCATGGTGGTGGCAGCATCATGCTGTGGGGATGTTTTTCAGCGGCAGGAACTGGGAGACTAGTCAGGATAAAGGGAAAGATGACTGCAGCAATGTACAGAGACATCCTGGATGAAAACCTGCTCCAGAGCGCTCTTGACCTCAGACTGGGGCGACAGTTCATCTTTCAGCAGGACAACGACCCTAAGCACACAGCCAAGATATCAAAGGAGTGGCTTCAGGACAACTCTGTGAATGTCCTTGAGTGGCCCAGCCAGAGCCCAGACTTGAATCTGATTGAACATCTCTGGAGAGATCTTAAAATGGCTGTGCACCGACGCTTCCCATCCAGCCTGATGGAGCTTGAGAGGTGCTGCAAAGAGGAATGGGCCAAACTGGCCAAGGATAGGTGTGCCAAGCTTGTGGCATTATAGTCAAAAAGACTTGAGGCTGGAATTGCTGCCAAAGGGGCATCGACAAAGTATTGAGCAAAGGCTGTGAATACTTATGTACATGTGATTTCTCAGTTTTTTTATTTTTAATAAATTTGCAAAAACCTTAAGTAAACTTTTTTCACGTTGTCATTATGGGGTGTTGTGTGTAGAATTCTGAGGAAAAAAATTAATTTAATCCATTTTGGAATAAGGCTGTAACATAATAAAAGGTGGAAAAAGTGATGTGCTGTGAATACTTTCCGGATGCACTGTATAATAACATGGAGAGAGATGGCCCAAGTGGATATTTACATTCATCTAATAAGGCGGAGTGGTAGCTAGAAGGCTGGGGATCTGCGCTGACAATCGGAATCCATAAACACCAGAAGAGACTCTACTCTGCTGGGCCCTTGAGCAAGGCCCTTAACCTGCATATGCTTTGTCCTAGGTATGACATTAATCTTTATCCAAGCAGGTCCTCCAACTTGCAAGGAAAATATGGGGTTTGGCGCCAGGATTGGCACTCCAGCCACCATAAAAACCTCACATTGTTCTAGTGTGGTACTAAGGTGTCACCCGTTACACAGATCCACTCCGGTCCCAATCTGGGTGGTTTGTCCTGTCGTAGATGAAGCAACGCACTGTATCAGCGCATGCTCCTAACCTAATAAGGTGTGATTCACTTTTTAATTCTGTATAATGGTTTGACTATATAGCAATGGACAAGAATTTTAAGTTTGCAATGCATAACAGTTTGAAAACCCAACTGATTAAATAAGCAAATGGATGGTAAAATGACTTTGTTGCTACAAAAGGCAATGGCAGTCAGTCATCAGTCAGTTTGTTAGCAAAAGACTAGACAGAGAATGACATATATTTAGCTACATCAATCTTCAAAAAAAACTACATTCATGTGGGAAAGTTTTATACTGATTTTACAGAATGAACAATAACAACTCTTTGCAAAATACCAAAAAAAACTGTGTCAGTACTACAAATCAAAATTACAGGGCAGTTTAAAAATAAAATTTTTTACATTTAAAAGATTTTTCAATTTAAAAGAAAAAGTTGAGCTATTTTACAAACTCTCTGTGGCAGCAGGGTAGGATTTTTTTTAAGGAGCAACTGACCAAAATCCATGGGCATTTTTTTAAATAGAGGCAATGTACACAATATGCAAAATAACATTTTACCACACAAGAAAAATTAAACTGATATACTTTAGACTATTAATACAAACAATAATTACAAGTTAAGCAGTTTAAAGATTACATTTCCTTTTATTATTAAATATGATCAAAACATAAGCAATATACTATATATTTATTTAAAAATCATTTCATATGTAACCAATTTGTAAAAGTGCTTAAGACTGAGAGCCAATTTACAAAAAGAGGCAGTGGACCACTTAATGTAAACTGTCACTTGTTAGCATACTTCCATATTACAGTAACTATATTTATTTACTAAAGGTATTCATTTGAAATAAAATAAAATTCTAATTCAGAGTTGTTAGGTTTGGTATCAAAACTACATCATTCAACCAATCATCCGCAACAACCCCTTGGCCATGAAGACAGTGTAGCAGCAGGCAGTCTTGCAGAACTGATCAGCCAGAATAGCAAACTTCACCAGCTGCATGAAATTAAAGGATTATAATGGCCAGATTCTGGCTCTCCAAGACTGTGTTAAGGTGAATTTAAGAAAGAAATTGCACAATGAGTTTGAAGATGTGTCAGGCAAGAGAGGGAATAATCACAAAGGGGGAACAGGAGAGTAGTAAAGGGAACAGCACTGAAGTAAAACTTGTTACTATAGTACATGGGTGTCAAATTGAGATCCTTTAGGACTATGTTGTCTGAAGGTTTCCATTCCAGCAACTTTCTTAATTAGGCATCAAATACTGCTGCTAATAAAACATGCTTCTTTTGCTTTACTTTAATTGACTTGCTTTTAAAATTCAGGACACCTTATTGTGTCCTTTCTTCCTTAACCAGCAGCCAAACAATAAAGAGATCCAAAGCAAAACACATATCTAGATTAAGTATCCATGCAATGTAAAACTTACTTTGCTCTAATACAATGACTTACAGTCCACATTACTAACACATATGAACCACAGACAAACCACAGGGAATAAAGTACAGTACCAAATGGATGCCAGGCTGATGCATGAAAAAACACAACATTAGACAGCACTGCAGCTTCACAGCTAAGCACCATATTCTCATCTCTGATATTTGATTAACGGGCACCTGAACTTCAGAAGCAGAAAACTTTTGAAAGTATGATTATATGTTGTAAATACCAGGGATAACACCCAACCAGTTTTAAATTGTTTAATTTTTGATTGTCTAGTTTTTGTACTGTCTTATGTGTTATATGACTCATCTACTACTAGAGTCTGTACACACTTTGATAGAATTGTTTAATCATTATTTACATACTGTTAGATTCCAGCTTGAGCAGCTACCTAGCAACTTAAATAGTTAAAATATTTTACACTGTATCTGTTTTTGAAGATGTTTCTGCTGTTATACACCACTTGAAGCATTCTTTGTTTTGCCTACCAAAATATTCCATGGAGCACTAATTAGTGACTGTCAGATGTTTGAACCCAAAACTCTGAAGCTGTAAGGCAGCAGCGTTAACCACATTTATTTTTTAAACACATATACTTGATGGGTTGATATTTCTCTTTAAGTACTTTAGTTATCAACATGTAGCTACTTTTAAAATAGCCACCTTTAAAATAATTCTACAGTGACATTATGCAGTTTTATCTAGCATTATTTCATTCATTTTTCAACACTTCATACTCCATACTCCAAAGCAGGAATGTACATGAAACAGTCTTTCTTGGCAATAACGCAAACTAAAAAGAAAAGAAATCTGGACAGAGTGTCAGGCCATTGCCAAGCACACTAAGTTATGGTAACATACCTAAACTCATTCACACTGGCACAGTTTTACAGCTCCAGTCAATCTAACTTGCACGTCTTTGGGGTGTAAAAAACAGAATACACACAGATAGTCTTTGTAGAAAAAGGGAGAATGTATAATGTACACATGAATGGTGCCCAAATTTGAAATTAAATAAAGGATTTTGTAGATATGAGGTGGCAGTCCTATACACTCTGTCGCACTTGAGATTGTATGTTTCACCAAACTAGGAAATGGCATTATTGCAGAACTGAAATACAAAGATTCACCTAAGGTCGGTGAACACAAATAGCTTATATCAGCTAAACACATTGTTAAATAAATTATTTAAAACCATACCGAATCTTAAAAATATAAAAACTATTAGATTTATAGAATAAAGGTGCAGGTAACAAATAAAAATTTTCTCCCTGTATACAAGGCCCACCTCAGTGCTGCAAGACAATATTTTTGCAGAAATGCCACTTGTTCAGTAGAAACCAGGAAAAAAAAAATGAATGAAAAGTTTAGTATTGAACTGTTAACATTTTGGAGCATCATTTTCTAAATAATTTTAAAGCTGTTGCTATGGTAAACTCAGTATCTGAAATCTCATTAGGCCACATTATATAATTTGCACCAGTGAGCGAGTATTTATTTCTTCAAAAGAAAATGCTAGTGAAAAAATCTTAATCAAGGTAGTGAACTAAAGTTTGCAAACTCGAGTTTCAAATGTTCTGTTTAGTGATTGAAATGCTCTCTAAATATTTTAGGTAAGAATACTATAAACTACAGTATGCCTAAGGAATCTTTGCATCTAGTCTAGGTAAACAATTTCAGTTCTAAGACTATAGATAGATAGATAGATAGATAGATAGATAGATAGATAGATAGATAGATAGATAGATAGATACTTTATTAATCCCAATGGGAAATTCACTATATCAAAATTATTAGGCCATAGAAGGACTTGCGGGCGGCAGGATGCGAACTCTCTCTGAGGTCGCCACACTTGATCAGCAGCGGAGGATGGCAGTGACAAGCTACACCAGGGACAGCAACAGCCCCTCAGTGTAGAGCAGGACTGCGGACAGCGCGCACTTTCCGTGACCTCCGGTACAGACTGAGGCGCGCAGCCTGTCAGGTGCCTGGCGCACGCCCAAAAGCTGGCAAAACTAACAACGGAAAGCGCTGGAACCTCACCAGCTCTACATACAAACACGACAGTCCATCGACGTTCCCAGAACGAAGCAGGTGCTAAGCGTCGTACTAAAGCGATTTTTGTTCCCGTGAGGCCAATACGAAAATAATACGCGGACCACTCCTGGGTGCCATTAATATAAAAGTATAAAAGTACTGTTCTATGCAGCAGTGTTTTCTTCACAATTTTCACAGCAAACCCCTTAAAATTCCTGGATTAACACACTTTCTGCAGATTGTCACTGAAGAAATAAACCGGCTGACAGGGATTTAAAAAAATACATTCACATATTCATACATACACACATAAACACCACTAGCATCCTTTAAGTGTCACTTTTTAAAATCAAGGTGAAGTCAATCCTTTCAAAACGTCCAGCGGTTTGTTTACTGACACAAATCGTTATCAATCACTGAAAGTGGCGCAGATTGACCAAAGTAAACCTGTGTGCCAGTGAGAGAGCGAAACGAAGGCGCGCTGCTGTCGGGCTCAACGAAAAGAGACAACACAGACAGCCGTCCGCATTTGCACTGGATTAAAGCAATAAAAAATGTCACTCACGCCCAAAAAATACATCTCTTCGCCCTAGCGCCTTTAAATGGCAAAATAGTCCACTGCTTTCATTTCAAATTTGACACTTACAATCGTCTGACAGCGTTTTTTCGCGGATGATGGTTCATTCCTCCAGATGGAGCACTCCCACGGTGACGTCAGCAAAGCGTTCAGCGTCAAGACGTGCCAGCGAAGGGCGGGGCTTAAGGTCGCGAATCCCCTCCAGGAAACAGCGGGGTTGCGGCTGTGTAAGATCGATCGCGTGTTTGAAAATCAAATCTGGTTACTTTGCCTATTAATCATGAAAATGGTTTAAGTAACTTCAACTTAGACATCGAAATATCAACGCATCTATTAACTCAGTTGTATATCGGTTGTCAGCGTATTTCTTAATAGAGAAATTCTCCTGGTGAGAGCCCTGCACAGACTGGAAAATTCAAAAGAGTTGTAAAAAGAAAATCACATTAACGACCGCGTATTGTTTAAATTAAACAGTACTGCAGCTGTTACAGATATCAGCAAAGTCAGCCGAGAAACAACACTTTCCCTCCATGGGATGGTGGTGGCAAGTACATTAAACATGAATCATATGTTGAAAATAAAGAACGAATGACGATCAGAAATTAAATGTATCTAATTTCCCAGAAAGCAATGGCTGAATATTTGCACCGAAATGAAGAACAATTACCATTACTTGTGAATCTAAATGGTTCTAAACTTCCAAAGGATAACATGTAATATCTGTATATTTTTATTTGTGGGTCTTACCTCTTACATTCTTCAAGATGTAAAATTTGGTCATTCGCACAATAATGATTCATAACACTAATAATAATACATTTGATTTATATAGCAAACTCATACTCAGTGTTTGACAGAAATTCAAAATGAACAGGGAATATGCAATATTGAACACAAACTAATATTCATGTAATACAAGAAGCATAAAGCTTTGAATTAGAATATGACACAATAAATAAGAATAAAAGTACAAAAAATATAAAGTACTATAAGAAAATCCTGAAGAAATAACCAATTACAAAACTGAAACTCTAATGTGTTGGAAATTTCCATTGAACAGAAGGTTAAATGAGGAAGAGCTCGCCCCATGGTCTTCCTCACTCAGTGCTTAAGTGTGGCTGCTCCTCCATCCATTTAGATGTCTTCCTCGAAGCAGACACTGCTGATTAGTAAGTCACAGAAGGGCACCAAGCTATAAAGGACCATTTTGTTTAGCTTATGAATTTCTTACTACCATCCATCCATCTTCCTAACTCGCTTATCCAGAGATGGGTTGTTACTTATAATTATGAATCATCCATTTCATCTGTTTTCTAAACTACCTTACACTACAGTGCTTTGTATAGACTGATAATATGATGCCAAAAATATTACCTAAAATCCTTAAAAGTAAAAAAAAAATTGAGTAAATCAGATATTTTAGATTGCAGAAGGTTAGTGTTTAAATCTCATCTTTATTCTCTCTTAAAGCCATTTATTCCACTTCAGTGGCATTGGGGCTTCATTGGATGCAATTCAGAAACAAACCTTGGAAGGAGTTCTAGTCTACTACTGGTTATTCTCAGTCACACTAGGCCTATTTAAAGTTGCTGACGTGCACATCTTCGGGATATGAAAGTGAAACCACACCATGTGATAAAAAAGAAAAAAAAAAAACTCATACATGGAGATAATGCACAAACTCCACACAAACAGTGCCATGGCCCTGATTCATAGCCAAAATTCTGAAGATATGCGGCAGCAGTGCTGATCCCTACACAGCCATTAAAAAGCTGGACACCACAATATTTTCAGGAAAATTTGGAGCAAAAGATAATTAACTTAAACACTACAAAATTCAGTTAGCCTAAGACAGCATTCCATACACATTTAGGCCATCTCTCTACCCCAGCATATTATCCTTGAATCTCCTTTGAGGAGAATTGGTTTTGTTACTGTGTAAAGGTGCCCTTCAAAACTATAGAGTCTAGTGAATTAAAAATTGCTGCTTTTTCTGTATATACATGTACAAGTAATTCAGATTTGAGATTAAACAATGAGTTTAAGGCAAATGTTTAGAAAGTTACCTTTACTTGTATGTATTTTTATGCCTTTGTACTTTAGTGTTTTTAAATAATTTCATTTTCAATGTTACATCATCCTGTTGCTCTTCTCTTTGGTGTTTGCCTAAATGAAAATTAAAAATACAGATCTGTCCACAAAAAAAAGCAATTTGCAACACTGACACCATTCAAAAGAAAGGACAGTTACATGAACACTACAACAACGATTAACCTTCATCACAATACCATGGAGAGAATAATTACTGGAAACTTCATAATCTGATTAAACAATAGGCCAGTCCATGATTACTAGATCATTAAGCACTTGGTCTGTATTACATAGAAAATTGAGTTAGTGGGTTTGTCAAGTATCAAGGACATTTACATCAAGTATCACAATGCCAAAGCTGTCAGCATTCAGTAATCACCTGTTCATACTCTATCAGTCTGGAAGAAGTCGTCCTAGACAAAACAAACTGAGTTATAAACACTGTCTGCTTTCATTCAGTATGTATTTAATGCAAAGATGTCCATAATCAAGAGGTGATTTTTGCTTATCAGAAAGATATTTAGTCTATTGAATAATATATGTTTGGTTGTAAGACATTCTTTCTACTGCTTACGTGTTATTAATGTTTATTAGCAAAAATGTACTCCACTACACCAGTAATACATGTGACATTAAGTATGAACTTAAACTTCTATTACTCTGTCTAAGGTTTTCCTAATATTGTGCAAGCAATAAGGGTAAAAAACCTTATGCAAAAAGATTTCAAATACTGGAGCCACTGAAGACTGCAACTGTAACTTCAGACTCTACTCACTTTTCAGAATCAGAATATCTTTATTGTCATTGTAACAAATACAATGAAATTAGGTGCAGTCCCTGCGGTGTCAAAATATAAATAAAATATAATTAAAAAAAGGATAAGAAAGAATAAGAAGAAATAAGGTAGAACACAAACATTCAACATAAGACCTTAATTGCACATGAGCACTATTGCACAAGATGTCATCTATTGCACTGCTACTAGATGACTGCTCAACATAACTGAGTGACAATCACATCATCATATTTACTGACTGCACTATAGTTATTGTCTCAGCAAGGGTGAGACAACATTCAACAGTGAGGTGAAGGATTTGACAATGCGGTGTCCATTTGCACTAAGATAAAAGAATTCAAGACACGGCGTGAGAATCACACACTGTGTAGCATACTACCATGGAAATGTTTAGATGCTTCAGTGGGTTACAGTTATATGACAATGTGACTTTCTCCTATAACCCCTGTGGTGAACAGTCGGGTCCCATGCCCAGCCGGGACGCCCCTGCTGCTTATGGTCCAGGGGAGCAGCCATGGACAGCTCAGTACCTCCCCCAGGACGCTTGGTGGCAGCCTCCCTGGCCAACGGTGATTCCCCAACCTGCCGCAGGGCTCCATGGGAGATGGAGTCCTCCACAGCCTGGTTGGGGCCTGGGGTGGCCGCTAGGGGGGGCTGTCTGGTTTCAACAGACTGGCTGGACGAATCTTCAGCCCCACCCGGAGGAGGTCACGGGAGGAGGACTACGCTTGTGGAGGAGTGGTGGTAAAAGGAGAAAGGATTGTTGTATTGTGTGGAAGAGTGCTTTTGGACTGTGTATTGCCTGTGGGTCACGGGGAAGACGTGCGCCCACAGGTGAAGAAAATAAAAGTCTTGTGTTGTTTCATACGTGCCTTTGTGTCTGTGTCGGGTCAGGCGCCTATATAGTGCCTTGTTACACCCTATAATAATTATAATAATAATAATAATTCTTTACATTCATACAGTGCTTTCGTCAGCACTCAAACCACTGCATCTCTAAAGCACTTGAAGAAATGTGGATTAGTTAGCAGATACTGTTAAAAGTGTATAACTAATGTGTGGTATAGAAACACAGTCAATTGTACATTCTGCATCCACACAAAGCACCATCTTAATGAATGATTTCAACCTACTTGGGAAAAAAATTGTTGCCTTAACTATCAAATGTTCATCTCCATGCCATACATTTCATGACCAACCAGGGTCCTCTAATTGTCTGAAAGATATTCCTTTTTTTTTAAAGCTGTCAAATGTCATCATTACTGCAATATTACATAATTTTGTATACTGTATATTTCTCTATATTGTATTAGTTTACTTTGTTAAGGTTGATGTGTTGTAGGATTGCTGTTTTCCTTTTGATTCATTAACTATTTTTTTTTTTGCTGAAGAAGAAACAAATTCTATTGTACTGGGTGCATATGAATGACATGGTGACACAGTGGCTTCATTATGTAAGGAATGTCAAAGTGACTTTTAAAGGTTGTACTGAAATGTGGTGTGTTGTATGTCAAATGAAAGTACAATACCTAATCTTTATGTCCATCCAGTCTAAAATGAATAATTTGTCATCAATTTGTAAAAACTTGTGCCTGCTAATTTTCGTGCATTCCATGTAAAGCCACATCCCAAAGGCACTGTATTGCAAAAGGTTCTTCCTATATGTTTTCTGTCTGTATGCCTAATACTTAAATAACATTTTATAGAGCCCCAAACTAAGCTGTCATAGTCACTTGATTGAAACACAGCTGGCCTATAATTGAAAATACATGGCCGATCAGCACTGGTTGTGCCAAGAAACCACATTTTCCATCAGACCAGAGATAATCAATATTGTTTCCTGCCAGTACTCCAGTTAAGCTCCTGGAGTTCCACATTTCATATAATATGCAGAAACCAAGGTCTTTTATAAGTAATTCACAAACAGCTTCACTATAAATGTGGAAGTACAATTCAAAGCTAAGCACTTTAAATCCCTTTTGGGAATGGATGTGCTCTTTTACAAAGAAGATAATATGTATATTATCAAATATAGGGCAATTTATTTAAATAAGGAATTGATCTGTCATTGATCGTGTTTATTTATTGAACATGTGGTCCTGCAGTTGACTTGCGCGTGTTGCATGTTCATTAATCCAAGCAATGACTACAAGAAATTTAAGTCTAGAAATTATTTTTATTAAAGCTGAACTAGGAAGAAAGGGTGGTACTGCCATTATAGGTGACACATGAAGGTAGACCCTGTGGAGAGAGTGAAGGAGAAGCAAGATAAGTGAAAGAATTAGCTTCTAATGCAACACGGCTATCATATCACTATGACACATCATAACATTATAAAGCCTATAATGCACATTTCTCAGAGATTATTCCGCATGTTCACACCCATTACAGATTGCATCTTCTTGTATTACACTCAAAAATATTGACACACAGCTGTCATTAGGGCAGCACAGTATTGCAGTTGTTGGATCTGTTGCTACATAGTTTCAGAAATCCAAGTTCAATTTCTGGCCCAGTCACTACCTGGTAGGAGTTTGTATACGCTCTGCTCTACCCAACATGGGGTTTTCTCTTTCACTCCTGATTGCTCCCACATTTGAAATATATGCATGTTAGGTGTATTTGTTACGTTAGATTAGCTGAGTGTGATGGTGCCCAGTAGTGGAGTGGCATTCAGTACTCTGCACCCAAAGCTGTTAGGACAAGCTCTAGTTCTCCATAATGGGCTAGGATGGATGTAGAATACTTAGGTGTCACAGTGGTTAAATTTTATGTCTTACAGATTCAGAGGCCAAACTATGTGTGTAGACTCTGCACGTCCTGTCTGTGTGTACATGGGGTTTTTCTCAGTGAGCTGTGGTTTTCCTCCCGTAACCCAAAGATATGCAAGTTATGCAATTAGCCTGGTGTTAAATCATTTTGAGTGTTTTTGTGAATGTGTCCTGTCAGAAACTGGCCTCCCTGGGTTAATTCTGGCTTTTTTTGTAGTGATGGATAGGCAGGGACAGTAAATGGACAATACAGTGGAGCCTTGGTTCACGAACGTCTCGGTACATGTATAAATCGGTTTACAACCAAAAAGTTTGCCAAACTTTTGCCTCGGTTCACGACCACACACTTGGTATGCGAACAAGCCAGTTTCCCTTTCGGTTTGTGCGCGCCGATGATTTCCGCACGTGTTACATTGTTCTCAGTCAGACATGCGTGCTTGCATGTGCGTGCGTGCTTTCGCTGTGAACTCTTTGTGCTCTATTTCATTTCCCTTCCGGTTCGTACACGCCGATTACTGTATTTAAGCACGTGTTCAGCCTCTCCCTGTTCATTGTTCTCAGTCAGACGTGCGTACTTTACCTGTGAACTCTTTCTGCTCTACAATATTTCATGTGCTTTTGCAGTTAACCACGGCTTCTAAGCAAGTGAAGAGTGGTGAGAAGAAAGTTTTGCAGAAAACTGAAATCGAAGTAAAGAAAGAAATTATTGAAAAGTATGAGCGTGGCGTTCGTGTTACTGATCTTGCCGCCAAGTACAAGATGTCGACTATTCTAAAGCAGAAAGAATCTATTAAAGCAACTAATGTTGCAAAAGGAGTTACAGCGTTAACCAGGCAGAGGCCTCAAGTGCTGGAAGAGGTGTAAAAACTGTTGCTAGTGTGACTGAACGAGAAGCAACTTGCAGGGGATAGCGTAAGCGAGGCGATGTTATGTGAGAAAGCCAGGAAGATTCATGGCGATTTGCTGCAAAACTATCCTTCTACGAGTGGCAAAAGTGAGGAATTTAAAGCCAGTAGAGGATGGTTTGAAAAGTTTTGCAAGAGAAGTGGCATTCATAGTGTGGTAAGGCATGGAGAGGCTGCTAGTTCCGACGTTGAAGCTACGAAAGAATTCATGAAAAATTTCACACAATTTCGCTACATCCCGCAACAAGTCTTCAGCTACAACGAGACCGGATTGTTCTCCACCCAGTTCCTCCTCATTTCATGCCAGAACTCGACTCATGCAAGGTTAGTTTTCTTGGTGGTTTATTGTTAATTTTTGTATTACGGATTTTTCAAATGTTCATTTTTTGGTTCGTAGCGTGAATTGTTGCAATGTTACTTTTCTTGGTTGCTTATTAAATTTCTGATTTTTCAAATGTTCATTTTTTTCCCTGTGCTTAAAACTCATTAAAAAAAAGTTTACATAGCGATCGGGTTGTAAGGCTATTAGCGTGAACTCCTGCAATGTTACTTTCTTGGTTGCTTATGGTTGGCTTTTAAATAAAGTTCGGATTTGTTCAAATGTTCCTTTTTTTCCCCTGTGCTTAAAACTCATTTAAAAAGAGTGTTTACAGCGATCGGGTCATAAGGTTACAGTATAGCGCGAACTCTTGCAATGTTAGTTTTCTTTGTTGTTCAAGGTTTTCTCAGTGTTGTTCAATGTTTTTACATTTACTTTACTATTACGCTGTCCATTCTATGGTTTAATTAACTATATTTGTGCTTAAAAACTTTAAAAAAATATATATTTACATACAGTTCGTATGGTCTGGAACGGATTAATTGTATTTACATACAATCCTCTGGGGGAAATTGCTTCGGTTCACGACCAAATTGGTTTACGACCAGAGTTTTGGAACGAATTATGGTCGTGAACCGAGGTTCCACTGTACATCCATCCATCCATTATCCAACCCGCTATATCCTAACTACAGGGTCATGGGGATCTGCTGCAGCCAATCCCAGCCAACACAGGACGCAAGGCAGGAAACAAACCCCAGGCAGGGTGCCAGCCCACCACAGGGCACACACACACACCCACACACCAAGCACACACTAGGGACAATTTAGAATCGCCAATGCACCTAACCTGCATGTCTTTGGACTGTGGGAGGAAACCGGAGCACCCGGAGGAAACCCATGCAGACACGGGGAGAAAATGCAAACTCCACGCAGGGAGGATCCGGGAAGTGAACCCAGGTCTCCTAACTGTGAGGAAGCAGCGCTACCACTGCGCCACCGTGTGGACAATACATGTACACAAAAATTATGGATGGATATCCTTATAAATACAGTCATATGAAAAAGTTTGGGAATCCCTCTCTGCATAATAATTGACTCTCCTTTCAACAAAAAGATAACAGTGGTATGTCTTTCATTTCCTAGGGACATCTGAGTACTGGGGTGTTTTCCAAACAAAGATTTTTAGTGAAGCAGTATTTAGTTGTATGAAATTAAATCAAATGTGAAAAACTGGCTGTGCAAAAATTTGGGTACCCTTGTAATTTTGCTGATTTGAATACCTGTAACTGCTGAATGCTGATTACTTGCAACACCAAATTGGTTGGATTAGCTCGTTAAGCCTTGAACTTCATAGACAGGTGTGTCCAATCATGAGATATAAAGGTATTTAAGGTGGTCAATTGCAAGTTGTGCTTCCCTTTGACCCTTCTCTGAAGAGTGACAGCATGGGATCCTCAAAGCAACTCTGAAAAGATCTGAAAACAAAGATTGTTGGGTATCATGGTTTAGGGGAAGGCTACATAAAGCTCTCTCAGAGGTTTAAACTGTCAGTTACAACTGTAAGGAATGGAATCAGGAAATGGAAGGCCACAGGCACAGTTGCTGTTAAACCCAGCCGGTCTGGCAGGCCAAGAAAAATACAGGAGCGGCATATGTGCAGGATTGTGAGAATGGTTATAGACAACCCACAGATCCCCTCCAAAGACCGTGCTGCAGATGGTGTATCTGTACATCGTTCTACAATTCAGCGCAATTTGCACAAAGAACATCTGTATGGCAAGGTGATGAGAAAGAAATCCTTTCCGCACTCACGCCAAAAACAGAGTTGCTTGTTGTATGCCAATGCTCATTTAGACAAGCCAGATTCATTTTGGAACAAAGTGCTTTGGACTAATGAGACAAAAATTGAGTTATTTGGTCATAACAAAAAGCATTTTGCACGGCGGGAGAAGAACACCGCATTGCAAGAAAAACACCTGCTACTTACTGACAAATTTGGTGGAGGTTCCATCATGCTGTGGGGCTGTGTGGTTAGTTCATGGACTGGGGTCCTTGTTAAAGTCGAGGGTCAGATGAATTCAACCCAATATCAACAAATTCTTCAGGATAATGTTCAAGCATCAGTCACAAAGTTGAAATTACACAGGGGTTGGATATTCCAACAAGACAATTACCCAAAACACAGTTCGAAATCTACAAAGGCATTCATGCAGAGGGAGAAGTACAATGTTCTGGAATGGCCGTCACAGTCCCCTGACTTGAATATCATCGAAAATCTATGGGATGATTTGAAGCAGGCTGTCCATGCTCAGCAGCCATCAAATTTAACTGAACTGGAGAGATTTTGTATGGAAGAATGGTCAAAAATACCTCCATCCAGAATCCAGACACTCATCACAGGCTATAGGAGGACAGCGTCTAGAGGCTGTTAGATTTGCAAAAAGAGGTTCAACTAAGTATTGATGTCATATCTCTTTTGGGGTGCCCAAATGTATGCACCTGTCTAATTTTGTTATGATGCATATTGCATATTTTCTGTTAATCCAGTAAACGTAATGTCACTGCTGTTTCCATAAGGCATGTCATATATTAAAAGGAAGTTGCTACTTTGAAACCTCAGCCAATGAGAAACAGAAATCCAAAGAATTAAGTGGGCTTCCCAAACTTTTTCATATGACTGTATATCAGCTAAGATGACCCTAAAAGCTACTTCCATCTCCATCCTTATAATAACACAGGTGAATACATAATAAATGCTTCTCTGAGTGGCATCATGAAACACAAGAGTCATGCCTTTTGTTATGGACATTGTTAATTCATCAAAAGGAAACTACTAAAAGGCTAATTAAGCCCCCAAAGTCGGCCTCCAGAGAGACACAGAGAATTTAGCTCTACTCCCTGTTGTTTCTACCGCTGAGGATTAAGCTCATGCTTTTTCTGCATACATAAGTTTGCAGAGTTCAATCTTGTTTTTGTCTAATGGACTTTGCAGAGCTTCAGTTTCAAAATAATTAAAAAAATAGGACAAGCTGGCATCACAAGCAGCAGCTGCTGCTGCGCATTCCCATCAATGCTTGTGGGGTGTCCAGCAAACTGTCTGACAAGGTCATGCTCAGCTGAAATGGCAGACTTTTAATGTCTATCATTGTGAGCTGCTGTCAGTTGCTATCAAAGGTCAACAGCACACAAGAAAGAGTTAAATAAAGCTCAGACTGGTTTTAAGATAAGTGCCAACTCCTTCTGCTTACACAATTCCTGCAATAAGCTGGAGAGAAGGATTGTTCCACATGCATATGAGCTCAATTTTGACTTTTAACTCTATTTCATTTAATTTTTTGATGTCTTTTTTTATTTTACAAAAAAGCTGAAGAGACATTCAAATAAACCTGATTGAAAATCAACTAGAGTCATTTATTCTCAAGAAATGCTGGCCAATTGAATGGACCTTGGGATTTCAGTTTATACAAGCCATGTTTGCAAAGGGTGTTGATGAACATTTGTCTGGTTAAACATTCAGACCTCCTCGGTAAACAGACGCCTATTGTAAATGTGACATGAGAAGATGTTACTGGACAGAGAACTAGTAGATACTGTATTTGATGTGCAGCTCTCAGTTCTAATTTAGTTTCAATGTTTAACTCATACATCTTGCATGAGTTTGGTTTGTTCTGTTTAACTTTGGGATAGTGTAAATCATGAATGGTGCTACATAAGATAAAGACCTTAATATTTCAGAGTTGATTGGCCATTACCCAAGACAGCTGCAGTTGCTACAGCTTTTAACTGCAGATAGTTCTTGCACCAGGTCTGCCCTTATTGTAATGTTCTACGTAAGTAATACAATACAATACAATTTATTTTTGTATAGCCCAAAATCATACAAGAAGTGCTGCAATGGCCTTTAACATGCCTTGCCTTTTGACAGCCCCCCAACCTTGACTCTATAAGAAGACAAGGAAAAACTCCCAAAAAAACCCTTTTAGGGAAAAAATGAAAGGCAGATCAAAGGGAGAACCCTTTGCAGGTAGCCTGGGCGTGCATTGGGTGTCAAAAAAAGGGGGTAAATAAAATACAATACACAGAACAGAAGAGAAGTAATCCTCAATACAATATAATAGTGCAATAGAAATATTACAAGTACAGAGCAGAATTCAACACTAGATGATATCACATAATAAGATTTGGATCAATGTTATATTTCTTCTTTTCTTTTTCCTAAATAGTCTGTAGATTCATAACCAGCAAAATCACAATATTGAAAACATGTGTGCTGCTTTTGTGATTTCACTCTCTCTGTTTCTTTCCTTTTCTATGTAACAAAGTTGACATGGTTGTTAGTATCAGTCTGTTAGGAACCAATTCAAACTGGCTATAGGCAGAAGGTGGTGGGTGATTAACCTTCTGATAAGGTGAGCCAGTTTTTATGTCATTGTTTGAAGCACAGTATACCTTTAGGCAAATTATAACATGTACATCCTACTTCAAAACATATAAAACTGTACAAGATATCATTTACCTTTTCTCAGATTTTCTGAATTTTGCATATTTTTACAATTGCATATTATGAGATCTAAATCATCATCCTTATAACAGATTAGGAAAACATGAGAGAGCAAGTAACCCTAAATTTTAATATTTTTATTATAAAACAAAAGTCATCCAGCCTGAACTATGTGAAAATGTAATTGGTCTCTTAGACTCATAGCTGGTTTAGCTGCAATAGCTTCAATAAGCACATCCACATACTGTACTTGGACTGCATTGACACTATTAATCAGGAAACAAGTGAAGCCTAGTCCCTGTGATGTTTCATTATATTTGTTAGGAAAATTGCTAAAAGCCCCAGTGAAAATTTCAAGGCACGATTGGTCCTGCTTGGTACTTTATGTAGAACTTGTTCTGCCCTTAAATACCCCTGTAGGACCGTTGCAGTGTTGTCGTTATTAACTGGCTAAAGCTCAGTGTCATCATACAGATACGTTTATAACTGACTCTTGTCCAAAAACTTATTTCTCTATGCACCCTTAATTTTACCTTTTGTAATACACACATTTTATGTAAAATGAGATAATAAGTCTACAGAATTACAGATGAAAAACAGCAATGAGCTGTATCATTAATCACGATTTGGAAACATTGCCTTATAACATGGAGCTGTATAGGTGAATATCAAAGATGTTGGTTGAAATAGGCACAATGCCCAGAGTAATTATAACTCAAGAATGCATATAAAAATGCAACAAATGTAATTAGCACCAGAATAACTCAGTCCTTATCTTATACAGGGGTAAGTACACACCTGTTTGTTGTTTATTGAACTAACTCTAAATAGACAGTAAATAATTTTAATGAAAAATAACAAGAAAAAAAGACACGGTCAGGAAACATGCCAAGTTTATACTGTGAGTCAAATTATTGATCATCAAAGCCCAAATTGCTAGTCAAAAATCAAAGTTCAAAACAAAAGTAGAGCTCAAAGTCATTATAGCAAAAAGAAAGAAAACAAAAGTTTGCTCACTAATCTTGGATAATGTACACATTTGGTCTTATATATGGTCGCTTTGATGATCGTCATACTAACAGGCGATGATTGTGATGGAAAATGGTGGTGCTGTAAATATGAAAATATTTTTCAATTGCACAAAAGCATTTTGTAGAGCAAAATAGATATTTCCATAAGATTCTTCAGTGTCAAAACCCAAGGCTAAAAGCAAACCTTGTCCAAATCCTACACCAGACATTCACAAAAAATTTAAAAACAACACCCGTTATAACACTTATGTTTGATGTAATCAATGAACAATAACACCTTCCTTTAAAGTTCATGCTTTTAATGTCAAGAATGTAAAAATACATAGAAGCAGTCCACTAACTTAATCCTGATTCCTGGTGTTTCTAGGAAATAGTAAAGTAGTGAGATTGTAAGGACTGCTGATTTGACTTTTATAGTGGCTTCTTCCTTCTTGTTCAAAGAACAACTTGCTTCAGATCCTGCCACAACATTTTTGTAGTGCTAAGGGCCTGCATTTTGACGTGGCCATTTCAGAATATTGAGTTTTGCCTTCTTCTTTTCTCTCAGATATCTGTTGCTTTGAAATCATCACCTTGCTGCATTACCCAGACTTAGCCTTGACTGATAGACAGATGGCCTGACACATTCTGACTTAATATATTTTCACCTCTACTTTTGTATTCACAGAATATTTCCCTTGAGAAGTTGAACCAGTCATGACCATGGAGGATTTTCCTGTATGTGGGAGGAATAGCCTGGCTGGAGAGATTATTGAGGAGTTCAGGAGTGTCAATCTAATCACCAGAGGATGGGTAGATATAATGCAGTTCATTAAAGGTCAGTAAACCAATCAGGGTGAAAAGTAATAATGGAGCAGATGAGTATATAGTCAAAAATAAGCAAGCGGTCCTTATCTCAAACTAGCATAAGACAGTAAAGTCACAAAGCAAAAACAGTCTAAAAATAAATGGAGGGTTTAAAAAAAATAACAAAAAAAAAATGCAGTTCATAGGAAAGTGACAAGACTCAAAGAATGTGCTCGGCAGTATTATCTGTAGCCTCTTTAAAAATATATGTAACTGAGCCAAAGTGGTTTTAGGAACTGTAAGATAACTATAATCATCAAGCAATTAAAAAAAAAAAACCAAAAACATATGATTGGAGTGACTAGATGCCCACCATGAAAGTTATGCATGATTTCCAAACACGCCTTAAAAGCTTAGTAAAAACTGATGAATCAAAGGGGTGCACAAAACAGATCACAAAATAAATTCTCATTTATCACCTGATTGGATAAAAGAATTCTAATTATTTTTGCCATATTCACTAGAAGCAATTTCATATCATTTTATACTACATCCAGTAGTATTAGGGTGTTGTACCGTGTTAGCCATTATGAATGTAGTGATAAGTCAAGCAAAATGACACCTTTTATTAGCTAACTAAAAAGATTACAATATGCAAGCTGTCCAGGCAAGTCAGGCCCCTTCTTCAGGCAAGGAGAAGGGGCCTAAGTTGCCTCGAAAACTTGTATATTGTAATCTTTTTAGGTAGCCAATAAAATATGTCATTTTGCTTGACTTCTCAATACTACGTCCAGGAAATGAATGAGTTTTTAGGGCCGTTTAGGAGTTTAGGGCCATTTAGGCAATTTGTGAACACAAGGAATCTGGCCAAACATCTTAGACTATGCTGTTCATGGTCTTGTAAAACTACTAGCTATGCTACCCTTCTAAGATGGGTTGAAATCTATGTAATCAACACAGATCTCAGAGTTAACGTTTGAAGTGCACCATGCAATGCATATGTTTCTGTTATATGCCATTTGGTATGGGATTTGTAAAAGCAGTGTTAATGTTTGTGATGCACCTTCCATTGGAATGACAAATGCAATGCATTTTATAACTGAAAGTGTTTGTGATGCTCCATTTGTTGGAATGACAGAGACATAGCAACCAGATTGACACACAGACAGACACTCAGAGAACACTTATCCTTTTATTAAGGTGAATGAATTCATGAATCTCAATTCAAGGTCAGTGAGCAGTGTAAAATTGTTAATGTGAGTATATTGTCAAAAACATGCAAAAGTTCATGATCTTAAAAGTGAATAATGTTTTTTGCAATTTGAGTGTTTGCAATCAAAACATTGTAAAATCATAAGGTATAGGATTCAGAATTGGAAAGGGAACAAGGAAACAAGAACTTGAGAGACTCAGTAATTGATCCCTGAGATAATTTTGGAAGAGTGCCTAAATATACCAATAGCCCAAATGGTTTAGCATGAGTGTAAGGTGATTGCCCTCGCCAAGCAGCTGCAAATGGAAGACACACAATAAACTTGTAGGCATGGACTGGCAATCAGGACTAATGAATCAAATCCTGATGGGCTGTGGCGTCTGGGCCAAGCTGTCAGGCCACAAACTCTGAGAAAGTGTGACCAAGTGAGACATGATGTGAGTCCTCAATATGCCTGTCCAATCATATGATCCTACTAACCCACAGCCACCCCCCACCACCCTATCCAAACTGTGAGACAAAGCACTAGACGCAAATAAGAGAGGAGATGGAGAGCATTTCTCTAGAAAAACAAAGAAAGAGGTGAACTGAAAAATAAGGGAAAATACTTAAAATTACTTCAACGTGGGATATGAAGGGTCTAGCTGCAGACCTCCAGTGGCAGTACCATTGGGACTGGAGGTGTGAAGTGTAAATTCATGGCACAGGGTTCTTTTTAAAATTAACTGTTCAGTGATTCCTCAAAGCAAAAATATTGGTTTAGAAGAGAAACATACAGTATGTGTGTATGTAAAAACAGATGTGGATGCTGAGTATACATAAATAAGTATAGCTCCATTTTGCTAGTAAAGCCTAATATCATAAATTAAGAGTGTATGAGTTCAATAACAAAAGGTACTTTACTGTTTTAACATTTGTACTTTAGCACTGTAGCTGGAGCAGACACAAAGGGGTCTGCCACTAGAGCTCTACAGCCTGGCTCTACAGAGACAGAACACACAGCAAAATTCAAGAAAATTATTGATTTATGAGTAAGGGACTGCAGCAGGGTCAGAGTCTGAAGGGGGTCAGCTTAGCAGTCTAGTTACTATGACAACTTACAATGGCACACAAGTCACGATATTTCATTATAGCACTCAAAATTAAAACAAATTTTAAATGGCTTATTAAGCAGCAACCACAATGGTGAGGGATACACTGAAAGTTTAGGAGCATAAAATCTTGTATTAACAAAACAATGTCATAGGTAGAAAACTTCCTCCAAAAGAGAGAAAAGCAAAATTTGTAATTGCTTAAATAATTTATTTAAAGGAAAAATGAAATATGGAAAATGGCAAAAATAGTATTTACCTTAAAGTCAAAAACCTTCCATCAGAATTAAATAAACAGTATCTTATAGTGAACACAGTGGTCAAGGCCAGTGAATCATAAGATGAAGCAAAGGGCAAAAAAACTAGAATCGAGAACACAAACAAATTACCAAAGGTCCATTATCACTGGAGTTTCATCTGAAACACTAGCTGTGGCCAGTACCCTGTTGTCTCAAAATTACAAGTTCAGAAACACTTAAAATAGTTGCCCACAAGATGGGTAAAATACCATCAAAACCCTGACTGAATCCCAAAGGGCTGAGAAAAATCTTTATAAAAATAAAAGGTTTATTTATCAAAGGCTGTGTAATACAAGAAGCTCTGAAGAGCTCAAAGGAGTTGCCTGAAAAGGCAAGGCAATCACAATAAACAAAGTCCCAATACAGAATCCAGAGGCATAGTCAAAAAGCAGAGCAGAGATTTAAAAAAATCAAAAAACAGAATCCCACAACAGAATCCAAAGATGAGCACAGGGTTGAAATACCAGAAAATCAAGAAGCAATAGCACAGAGCATTGTGATCACTAGAACTGTCCACTTCCTAGCACGTTCAAAATGAACTGCCTGGAACTTTGGGAAGCCATCCCTTAAATAGGGCGAAGGGCCGTTCCTGGTGGTGATTGGCAGGTGTCTCAACCCCATAGGGAACTACAGTACTTACAAAACACAAAGAGCATAACCTAGGCCTTTCTCACGTAACAAGAAACATAAAGAAAAATATGCATGATAAGTAAAAAAAAAATAAATATAAATAAGGAGCCCTGCCCAGGGTTTGTTGGCTGGGATTGGCTCCAGCAGACCCCCGTGACCCTGTGTTAGGATATAGCGGGTTGGACAATGACTGGCTGACTAAATATAAATGAATTAAACAAAATTAGAAAATGCTGTCTTAACGTAAGGACAAAATGGGCACTGGCCAGGGTCTCCAGGGGCATAGGGGCCCACAATGTTTCTGATGGCTATGTATGTTTCTGTTTTGCTATCAAAACAGGGGCCCCAGCACACTACTGTACTTTGCTTGGGGGCCTTTGGGGGCCTATGATGCTGCTAAGATGGCCCTGCAGCCAGGGGAGAAATGCTAGCTGAAACATGACGCTTGATGAATGATTTTGTGGCCCTGCCTCCTTTGGCTCTACATAAAGGAGAATTAGCAAATAACTGACAAAAGTACCTGCAATAAAATTATAATATGAATACAAAATATCAATTAAGACAATATCAAAGAAAATCATAACATTGCACAAAGATAAAATGAAACTAAAAACACCATATACAGCATTATATTTAAAAGATAACAAAAAGCTTAAATAAACAGAAAATAAGTGCAAGCAGGCACAACAACCTTGTCTGAAACATAACACTGAAGAGTTAATGTTAAGTGTGATGATTTTGTGTACTTTAATATTTTCCAAGCACCTGTTCAGCTCCTATTATTATTGTTTTTAGTTATTAATAAAAATAAATATGCTGTGTGAAAGATAGAGGCACTGTCGTCCCCTTGAACCCTCAGATCAGACGTCAGGCACCAGATAAAAATCCAATTATTATTTATTTTATAATAATAATGTGCACCAAGCACCCTCCACTCCACAATACTCATCAATCACCAATAATCACTACAATACTCAATAATCACAATCCTTCACACTCCCAGACGCGTTGCCACCCTTCCACCCAGCTCAGCTCGACGTCTGGGATTTCCCATAGTCCTTTTATAGTCCTTGACCCGGAAGTGTTTCTCTCTGTCCATGTGATTGTTAACACTTCCGGGTCAGATAAAAACTCCTTTTCTTCAACCCGGAAGTGAGTCATTCGCTCTGTCGCCGTGACTAATACACACTTCCGGGTTGCAGGTGAAACAAAAGTCTCTGGGCCTTCCTGCAGCGTCCCCTGGAGGTTCCCATGGTATCCAGCAGGGCTGTGATGAAAAACTCCATTGTCCATGATGCCCTGCTGGAACTCGGGGTACCTCTATGTTGCAGGCAGGGCTCCACCTGGCAACTTGGGGGTATTGGCCGGGATGAATGGCCGGTCATATTCCACAGCTGTTTTGTTCACATTTTTTTATGCACACCACCATGCTGAATTGCTGTTGTTACGACACGGTGCTGATTGCTATGAAGTGCATCTATAGAACTACCGTAATTAATGCAAATGGTGTAATGATATACAGTAATCCCTCGCTTATCGCGGGAGATAGGTTCCAAGGCCGACCGCGATAACTGAATTTCCGCGAAGTAGGGACACCATATTTATTTAATTATTTAACGTGTATTTGGATGTTTTTAAACCTTCCCTGTATTGTTTACAACCCACCCTTTACTCTATTAATAATAGGGACAACTGCTAAGCAATATGAAATCGGTAGATAAGTTTACACTTATTGTATAGCGAAGTACACGTAGCTATATATGACGTGATGATGGTGATGAATATGCTGCGCAGTAAAAATGATGACGATGAAGGTGATGATGACTTTTACTGCGCAGCCGATGACTGTATTTAACGTCTCTTCAGACGGCGGTGCCATTTCCTGGGGCACCTCCTCCACGGTTTCCGAAGGTGTATCCGTAGTAGTAGTAGTAGTAGTAGGAACTGGCTCTTTTTTGCGAGGCTGCAAAAACATTGTGATCGGCAGTTGCTGCCACTGCTTCTTTTTCGTTCACGCCATATTGGCGGGCCACAGCCGCAAACATTCTCCACTCCTTCAACATATCCAGAAGTTTCACCTTCTCAGTAATCGTCATCATTCTTCTTTGTCATTTAGGCTCAGCACCAGCCTTGGAAGAAGGAGCACGTTTGGGAGCCATTGCAGGGGGTGAAACTTGAAACGAAGTTCAACACAAAGAATCCACAAAAAAATCACACACAGCACAGTGTAAAGTAAACCGCTTGGCGAGAAAGCTTGAAGCGAAATGACAAGGGGAGATACTGTGGGATCTAGGCATCAGTCAAAGCACCAATCACAGGCCCGATTAGAAAGCGGGAAGCTGTGATTTGTCGTCTCCCTCCCATGTAACAATCACAGCCCGTGTTACAACGCACTTAGTCACCGAACTTGTTTTGTTGTTCTTAGATTAGGAAATACTACTGCTACTATATTTAAAAACCCGCAAAGTCGTGAATCTGTGAAAAGTGAACCGCGAAGTAGCGAGGGATTACTGTAAATAGTGTCACGTCAGGCATGCCACTATCCTAGTTTGCAGGTATCATCAAAAAACAACCTTACATACATGTGTCTTTAGCTCTTATGCTCTTTGCTTTGTCTCCATACTACAATTTGTTGTTTATTGTTTTGGTAGCGGTGAACAATAGGACAGATTTTGATTTTAGCTGGTTTTATGCTTCTTCTCCCAGTGATCCCCATTTCTCAGTTCACGTTTCACAGGGCAATACATAACATTAGGTTGAAAGCAGTCAACAGAAGTTCAGCCGGAGCTCAATGCCAGCTTTGCACACATGTTTGTTAGATTCTCACACATTCTTAATCTTTTGTCAAGGTTCAGCCAAGTAGACCATCTGCAGAGTAGCAGAATGTACCTGGTATGAGGAAGGTGCACGAGTATCAGTGCTCTGAGTCAGACACATTGAAGGGTGCCTGTAAGAACCATTTGTTAGATTTTGTTAAATTGATTAAAGTGTTTTCTTATGTAAAATGTTTGCCTATATATTAGCGCATAATCAGTGGGAGGTTCTATTATAACCCCCACAAGCTAAATTGAAAATGTAATATTCTAATTATTTCTTGTCCCTCTGATTACAGACTAGTTCCAGTTTATGATTCGCCTTGCAATTGGTAAGGCATGGAGGGCAAACAGATACAAACCATACGTACAGAACATACTGAATGTACTAAGTGAGCTTGCCACACAGAAATAACACAGCCTTTAAATATAGAAAGTAACTGAATTTTAACAAGAGAAAGATAAGATTTTTGCCTTTTTGCCTTTAATTCTGCATGGATAATAACTTTTTTCCTAATTTTTGTGATTTGTCCTTTTTTAAATTCTCACTAAACCTTTTTAAAACAAACTTTATTGGACTGATAAGATTTTTTTGTTATGCGTTTGACTCATACTAGATCCTGCCTTGCCAACTCAGTAACTGCTCAGTTTTGAGAACCTGGAAAAGACGTAGCTATAGGAACCGTGCAGCATCTACACAGCCTGATTAAATGTCATTAGAACATTAGAAAGATTTAAACGAGAACAGGCCATTCAGCCCAACAAAGCTCGCCAGTCCTTTTCATTTAATTCCTCCAAAATGACATCAAGTTGAGTTTTGAACGTCCCTAAAGTCCTACAGTGTAACACAGTACTTGGTAGCTTATTCCAAGTCTCCATGGTTTTCTGTGTGAAGAAAAACTTCCTAATGTTTGTGCGAAATTTACCCTTAACAAGTTTCAAGAACTATGTTCTTGTTGAACTAATTTTAAAGTAACAGTCTCAATCCACTCTACTAATCCTTTCATAATTTTGAACACTTCAAATATGTTGCCTCTTGATCTGCTTTTGAGTATCATTAGTGTATTGTGCCATGTCCCAAGCAGGATTATCTGGCATCCCAGCCAGCATGAGTATGGGATCCTTAATCAGTTGGGAGGACAAGATAAGCGAGTAGTGGGGGGACCTCCTAAATTTGTATATTTTCATCCGCCTTCCAGTAGATGGTAGCATCCCAGAACCACAGTAACCATGTGAAATTCAGCAGGGCATGATGGGAGTTGTAGTGCCAAAAGTCAGCCCTGCAGTGTCCCTTGGGAGCTGCCATGGGTGCTGTAGGGATTAGCAATCCCTACTTTTTGATACTTCTGCCTGCCCCGGAAGCGCTTCCTTCAGTCTATGCCCTGTCACCAGAAGTACTCCCAGGTCCGACATAAAAGGAAGCCATTCAGCCTCCTCTGACGAGTCAGAGCTGGGAGGAAGAAAAGCAAAACCTGCTGGAGAAAAGTGGATGGACAGAGAAGAGACAGAAAGAGGAAAAGAAAAAGACTATTTTGTATATTTGTGCTTTTGTGATCTATTTTATAATAAACACCTCTGTTTTGAACCCGTGACACTCCATGTGTCAGTTGTTCCCTGGGTTTGGGGCTCAGTGTTGCCCCATATCTGTCACAGTATGTATATTAAAATGCTAAGTGGTCTACTTCCAATGATGAGTTTGCCTACTTACACTCTAGAGTATATTATTTGAAGACCTTATTAACTGAAACATTGCAGAAAAGTATCAGAATTTGATTTTTTTACAAACAAGACTCTTTTGACTCCTTCTCTCCATGGCTGTGAAAATTATGATATGAAAATAACTCAACCACAAGGCAAGGTCAGTACCAGGACAAATTTAACAGGAGGGCATTGGAATTTCACTGTGGGTCGATGCATGATTAAAACACAAAGAAAGGCAACATTATATTTGATTCAAAACAAATATGCCTGATTACAGCAAATTGAACTTCATGCTGCAAAACATAATGCAGAAGGACTGCACTACAACAAGCCAAATGCAGGTTTTATCAATAAAGCACATGTAAGGTAGTTTTTCCTATTCATATGCTTTATCAATATTTGTTTATTCCCTCAATTCAATCAATTGAATATTTTCCTGTATTGCATTCTGAGTTGCTTTCTCTGGTTGTATTTTTGATGTTGTTGACCGAAACTCCATTGCAGGTATTGTGAAACTGAAGAGACTGTTGCAGTGGCAAATCACCAGGTTCTTACTAATATTACACAATTTACTTACAAATCAACAGGAACTGAAGTAGAGGTGTAAGGATGGTTGGTGCCCAGTCAATTGTGATGGGCCAGTTTTTAACCCCAGTTCAACTCTGGGTGGTATATATGACCAAGATGCAGTAATGAGTATATCTAATGGAAGGGTAGGAGAATAAAAATGAATACATGTTTGTTTCATGATTATAAGTGGACCAGGTAAAAAGCAACCCAAGTGATGGCACTGCCACCAACTATCCTGAATGACAGGAATGGAATTCCTGTTGTAGCTCAGAGTGTGGTTCCAGAAAACATAATGGAACACAAATAGTTCTAAAATTGGTTTTGTTTTCTTAGGGTACTATACAATCGTTTGACGAAGGTGCTTTATATTTTACTATTTTTGTGAAAATCTTCTGCACTCTTAAGTCTCTCAACTGAGAAAGGAGTCATAAAAAATAAAAGTAATTTGAATAATACTTTACAGTGAAATTTAAAATTGTACAGGTGCTTTTAGCAAAAGCTGTCAGGATTATAAATGTTCTTCTCAGTCAGCCATGACTTTGCCCTTGCTTCTGCCCAACGAATTACATTTTATAGTGTTTTTTCAGATTGTGAAGATAAGAGACGTGACTTTATCCAAGGTGAGAGACACTAGCAGCTGGTTGAATGCTGTCTGAGGATTTCTTTGTTTTTGTGAATTCCATTATGACTTTGTTTCCTTCAGCTTGATTTTAGTAGCACAACTGCATTTGAGAAGATTTACTTTCCTAATAGTTCATCACAGATTATATTACACACAGACATCTTTTAGTTTTTCCATTTCTCCAAGCCTGTTGGTAAACAGATTGCAGCTCCTTATCATGATCTGGCACTGAGACAATACTTGCAAGATAGTTGTCTCACACATGGATGTGACTCCGTACTAACTACCTCCCTTAGAAAATATTGAAAAGATGCCCTAATCATAGGCTGTCTAATCACTCCAGGAGTGGTACTAGACAATTATGGCTGACATGCCTTAAGTGAGACTACATGACATTAACAAAAAATTACACCTTTTTAATTTAATATTTTTGTGGGGTGGGTTGGCCAAAAATAAGTGTTCATTACTATTTCAAATGCAGAACTTAATATATGAAACTAATATAGAGATATTTCAAAAATTCATAGACATTTAACAGGATATAGTACTTGTGGCACTTTTGGTGTACGATTTGTCTGTATGTTACGGTATGTCACAAAGGCATCTATGATATCCTCCACTCTATGCTAGTGTCTCCTGTACAGAGCCAGCATCTTTTGCATTGAAAAGATTGCTAGGGCCTAATGGTTACTGAAATGTGACTGCAGAATTGTGGAGTCTGAGATTGCTAATTGTGTCTGTAGTCTCAATTTCTGTAACACCTGCATTAACATTAGATTTGTTTTCATTAACATAGTCTTCATTCATAGCAAACTGTCAATGATTGAACACCATGCAATGAATATTTCATGTTTCAATTTCATTATCATAAATTTGACATTTGAACCAAAAATGACTCCATCCATTGGAACATTCTTGTAATCCATGGTTGCACATTCTTGCGATGCAAAGGCAAAAAAGAATGTTGTTTAAAAAATCTAGAAAATGGCTCGCCAAGATCATTGTGTCATCAAAGGCTGTAGAGAAAGAAGCACATCAAGAGTTTAACTTTCTGTGGGTCAAAATAAAAAAATAACAATAAAAAATACTATAATAGGAAGGGACATTGCATGGAGTTTGTGGCTGGAATAGAGGGCATTCTTGTTCCTGGATGGAACTATAAAGGGGATGCATTAAGGGAGACATCCAGGATACTTCAGTCCCCCATACGCTAGGTGGCAGTACTCCGGGGCTGATGCATCTAGCAGGGAGTGTTGGGAACTGTAGTCCTGTGGGACAACCCTACTGGATATCCCATACCAGGGTGGCAGTAGGAGAAAATTATTTCTGTTTTAAGGGACTTCCACCTGACCTGCAAGTCCTACCCTCATCTAGTGCTATGGCACTGGAAGTACTCCCAGGTCCGAGACAAGAAAGGACCACCTCACCTTAGAGGGGAATTGAATTTGAAGGTGTTGGATAACACTCGTTGGGAGGTGTGGACAGAGAGGAAAAGAAATATTCTGTGTTGTATATATTGTGATGTACTGGATGAACTGAGAAGGAGTCTGTTGGAGGTGTCTTTGTGCAAATAAAGTTATTTTATTTGAACCTGTGACTATTTTACAGTATTTGTACCTGTGGTTTGTGGCTCAGTGGCACCCCCTTAGTGTCACAACTACTGTAAAACAAGAATGCCCTCCATCCTAGCTGGAACCAACATCCAATGTTTCTTCCTATTACAGTACTAATTCAACTTAGAAAATTAGGACCCTTGCTATTAACTTGGTGCTGGTCCATGGCCTCAGACAAGTCTGGATAAATAAGTTTCATTTGTAATACGTTATAACCACACAGTGAGTAGAATTAATAATAACAACAAAATTCATCCTTTATTTTAGAGAACCTGCTTAATCCTGTATTAAGTACCTATCCCATCAGCACCATGTGTTCGGAAATAAGTAATCTGGAAGAAATGCCAGGCCATTAAAGGGATTTCTACTCAGCAAAGCCTTTTGTACTGTAAAATTGTAACTAATAAGTTTGTGCAATTCTAATCACTTTACACTTAAATACCTACACTTTGTTAATCTACTTACAGATAATTATTGTTAAATGTGTATTTGTACCTTTTTATGTATGTTGCTGTAACCCTGTAATTTCCTTCAAGATTAATACTGTTTTCTTATCTATCTATCTATCTATCTATCTATCTATCTATCTATCTATCTATCTATCTATCTATCTATCTATCTATCTATCTATCTATCTATCTATCTATCTATTATCCAGTGAGCACAAGCTCAAGCCACACAAACATGGTGAGAATGTGTAAAGTCCACACAAACCGTGAGTTGGCTGTGGAATGACTCCAACTCAGCTATAACATAACAATATATATAAAGGTAAGTTAATAATTATCTGCACATCTGTTATAACGTTGTTAGGTCCGGCTGTACAGTTTTCCCTGTGCATACTTAGTATGTTTGTTGTCACAGTGGTAAAGTTTCTACCCGGATTAATTGTTCTTGTTTTCTAGGAGTAAACATGGCTCCTCCTCTATCTGTTTGCACCAAAGAGCAGCAGCAAACAGTGGTCCACTTTTTTATGGGCTCAAGATGTGCCAGGGGACCTCGACCATAGACACAGCATGTTGACACATGTTTGCAGGGAAAGCTAACCAGTCAACCCAAACAAAATGATCACAGATGTGTGGATCATTATTGACTTACCCTCGATGAAATACTCTAATCTGCAATTGTTTTTCCCCCTTTAGAAGAGACTATTGAGACTATTGTGGAAGTAATTTCTTTTTTTAACAGTGTATATTTCATTCAACATTTCAATAGTGTACACTTGCTGAAATCCATACACCCAGTGTTATAACATCATTTATCATAACCCAGTACTAAGATAGTGACCCATAACCCAGTACTAAGAAAATACATGTGTAAAAAAAGTAATCCATACACTTACTTAGGCTTTTACAGCTAACAGAGGCAACGTGGGTAGCAAATACAAATGGCTTTAGGTAAGTAGGATTCTACCCGCAGCAACCTTCAGATGCTTGAAGGGCTTTTGTGGGGCAAATGAGATACATTGCTCTGGACAAGGATACCTGTTAAGATGGTTGTCACTGACTTACAATGTTCAAGGGTAAACTCTTAAGATGCATATGAGTAGTTTGAGGAATAAGTGGGATACACAATGGGTGGTACACTTTGCTTGTTTGTTTAGAGAATAGTAGGCTCTTGAGCAGGATAAGGATACTGAATACAGTTGCGTAAACTAAAATTGGAAAAAGGTCCTGAAAACTAGAATTGCAAAAAGGAATTACTGTATGTTTAATCTGAATGATGTGTCCACCTCTCCTAGAATAAATCATAAAACCATACATCTTACCCAGACATTTATATGTTATAAACATTATTCAGTCCTTTTTGGATGGTAGGGCTAAATTTCTATTTATTGCACCAGATATCAACTCCTGAACCACTGGGAACAGCATTTTTGCTGATATGTGGTGCTCTGATTAATGCTACATAAAAGCTTTAAATCCCTGGAGGCATTAAGGATTATTTTGAGCAACTCCGCCCATACATTTTCAGATCTTGCTCATCAAGTACAGGGTGGTGTGGCACTGACACCTGCCCCAGTCAAATATGGAACTATCTGTAAAGAAAGCAGTAGATGGTTGTTTTATATCCTGCACTTAAACTGTAAATTAAATCCATGTCAACCATATATAACAGGCGTTGTTTATCTTTATGAGTGGGCCCCTGGGAGTTTTTACTCCTGAACTGTTTCCTGCAGTTTTATACCAAAACAAAAAAAGAAGGGACGATCATCTCAAGAAGAATAGAAAATACAAAATGAAAAAAGTAGACAAGTCCTGTCTGCCCATATGGATTTGCCTCCACGGGTTATTGCTCATGTTTGTAAAACAGGATGACTTCCCCACATTCTCACCTCCCAAGCATATAAAAACCCTTTAGATTTGACCAGCCATTCTTTTCTCAGTCTCTCTGGTTTTCCATCACCTCTTACCTTTTGATGTCAAGTCCACTGAGCCTTTGTAACGTTCACTTTCCAACAGCAAGCTTATTTGGTACACAGGCCATGGCTAGCCTTTAAACTCCATCCCAGGTTACTTTTGGATACAACAAATCCAGGGCTGCATGATTACAGTGGCATCTAACAGCCTTTGGCAGAACAGAGCCCTGAGTGACCCTAACAAGGGCCTGGTCTACAAATTAGTAAGATGTCTCCTCTCTTTTTGGAGAATCAAATGGGATCTCTCTGCTGCTGTCAAACTTGAAGAGTTGTCCTGAAAGGCCAAGCATTCCCAGTTAGATCATCACTAGTACTGCATATTGTCCTGGGATAGTACTGACAGCTTCATTACACAGCAACACAACGTTTCCCTGTCTCTCTGCCCCTCAAATGTGCTTTTGAAAAATTCACTCTGCTATCACCATCCAAAATGAGAAGGCCTGCAGCCACATCCTGTCTTCTGGTGTTAGAAGGCATCTATTCAATTTACAGCCAGATATATAGAACATGGTTGGCATGGTGGCACAGTGGTAGTACTGCTGCCTCATAGTAGGGAGGCTGCGGTTTGCATCCTAGGTCCTTTGTGCATGGAGTGTGCAGGTGCTCCTATTGGCTGCATGGGTTTTCTCCTGGTGCTCTGGTTTTCTCTCATTAACATGCACATTAGGTGAATTGGTGCTGGTAAATTGACCCAAGTGGTGAGCTTGGTGTGTTTGTGTATTTGTTCGCCCTGCGATGGACTGTCTGCCCTGTCTGCCCTGTCTGAGGTTTGTTTCTGCCTATGCCAGTTAGGATAGGCTCCGACTGACACAACCTTGGTTTGGATTAATCGGGTTAGATAACAATATGTCATATACAGTACCTGACACCATTACAAAATTATATGCCGCAATAAAGTGTACAACCCACAATAAATACATAAGTTCATAAAATATTAACCATTACAACATCAAATGCAATAACATTTGTGTGTCACAATCCATGAATCCACATAAAGTGAAGTCTGTGGAGTGAGAGATGGGAGTTCACAGGTGGGGATACCACTTAAGGACTGATGTAAGAGTCTGTAAAGGAAGACAGCAATGGTTTGGCTTCCTAGTTGGGATGCATGATTCCATACCTAGCTGAAAGACTCATGTAGTGGATGGATGGCAACCATGGATGGATGTCCCAACTGGGATGAATGGCTTTACCTTTCCTGTTGGGATTATGAAATGGAAAGACAGGGAGAGACTGCCTATTTAGGCTGTAAACTCCTCCACTGCATTAGGTTTCTTGGCTGTACCACCCATATGACACTCACAGGGTGACCTGGGAATTGTAGTCCTGTTGGGCAGCTGTGCTATGTCCCATGGGTGTCATTAGAAGAAGTTGCTGAGAATGGGTTTCATTATTCTGAGGGGGCTCTATCTGACCCATTAGAGCTTCCTTAGTGCAATGCCATGACACCAGAAGTACTCCTGGGTCTGGAATAAAAGGAGGCACCTCACCTCACTCAGGGAGTTGGAGTTGGTAGAGGAAGCGGAGGACAAAGATCATCTGGGGAGGAGAAAAGGAGAAGGGAAAAGAAAGAAGATGGTTGTTTATTGTTAAAGAAGCAGTCTGTCTGAAGGTATTTTGTTGAATAAAAAGTATTTCTTGAATCTGGAATTATGTCTGTGTATCGTTGTGTCTGGGTTTTAGGGTGTGGAGATACCCCCTACAGGCATTATGGCAAGGACTCTTTGTTTTAGCTGATCTGAAAGTTTTGCCCTATAGTAGTAACTCAAAGAGGGAGGAGTTAGATGTTTGCTTCGTCACTCCAAACATATGTAAGTGCTGAAACACTTTTAGACCCACTGCTCTGTCCAATGTCCATACAACCTGCTGCTAACCAAAGAGGATGTAAGGAATCTGACAGTGGACACCCCAGTGGCGTAGCTAGGGGTGGGCGGCACATTTTTGGGGGCGGCCTTATTGGCCAAAAGGCTCAGTACAATTCGTGTGTAAGCACCAGGGTTCGGAAAATTATCACTCATGAATGAAAAAATCCACAAATGGTTCAAAAATAATTTTCAGAATGTTCTTCTGGGTCGGCATCAGACACAGCTGTTGAAATTTATGAGGCAATAACAAAAATAAACATTACGCCGATAATAATTTCTAGGAAGATAAACAACTAATTTACAATTTATAATTTCGTTTCATTATCAATCCGAATGCATTCTTGCTCTACACAGAAAACATCCCCACCTATCACTTGTACACCACACTGGTTCTGGTTTTCACAGTGTAATTATATTAAACTAATAATTAGAACACGGCTTATCAGTGCGTCTATACTATATTCTTGTCTAGTTGATGTTTATAAATAATTATATGTGAAAACTTATTGCTGTTTCTCTATATATGAATAAATCTATGCAAAATGTATCTTAATTTTTCTCTATACGCCATTTTAATTTTCTATTTAAATAGGTTAACATATTCAGATATGTTAGAGGGTGGAAAATCGAAGCACTGCCCTGCCCTGAGTGGCATGAACTCGAGCTACACCACTGAGTTACCCTAAAAACTAGCACTGAATCTTCAGATCAGATTAAAATTTTTAAGGTGATGAAGTACTAGGGTGTTGTACCGTGTTAGCCATTGATTGCATCTTGCCTGAAGAAGGGGCCAGAGCTGCCTCGAAAGCTTGCATATTGCAATCTTTTTAGTTAGCCAATAAAAGGTGTCATTTTGCTTGGCTTTTCTCTAAGGTGATGAAGGAAATTGTTTACAGCTGAACTTAAGTGTGCAAATGAAATACTGTTTTATCCCAGTGCTAACTGAGAAATAATGGCATCCAAGATTTCCATTATTCCACCCTCCTGAAGACCACAGCCAGTTGGAACCATATTTAAAGTGGTTAGCCCCACATTGTTGAGTGCACACTAAATAACCAGCTGACAGACCACCATTCAATTCATGATCTTGTTTCTCTTCGACTTTATGCTGATCTGTGTTGTGTCTTTATCAAGTTTTACTGGATGTGCTCTAGTTGGTGTAGAGGGAGTAAAGTTGTGGAGCCAGAAGGCACTCCCTATATTTCAGTGCTTTAAGCGAGCTACTGTAATCTTTATTTTTATAACTCTTTCTACTAGAAGCTCTCCGTAGTAAGAAAGGAGGTTCTTAAATTGACCAATTCACCTTGGGAATAATCTCTCACTAATGAAAATAATTGAGGTTTTTGTTTCTATTTTGAATCCAGGAGACCAAATACTAAATCTTTCTTTGTTGTCTTAATGTCTTCATTGGAAAAGGTTGGCATACTGCCTTCATTCAGAGAGGATGATATCAGGTACTTAAATACAATGTGCTTTACAAAGCAAAGAAGTTAAACCAAGCGTTTACTACACTCTGAAAGATTGGTACTGGCAATAGGTTAAATTTACAAAGTGGAAATATAAGAATGAGAATGTTAAAGAGTACACATTCAAGATCATCAATGGCAGGCCTCAGAATGCTGGAGATCCAGAGACGACCTCAAGCTGATGTTCATTGTTACATGCTGTCTGTCACGTGTGTGCGTGTCTAAGGGCTTTGCTGATAGTAATTCTTCACCGATCCAGGAGCTGGCACTGTGCAATAACAGCCTTTCTTTTCTTCCTTCTACAGACAGGAAGATTGGCAGCTGTCCTCCCTTGACCTCACTTCTGGGGTCCGCCCTGACAGCTCTGCTCCCTTGACCTCACTTCTGGGGTTTGCCCACCTGGGTCTGCCTCTTCCTCCCTAATTTCATTATAACTGGAAGAACTACTTACTGTACAATGTTTGCCAATCTTGAAAGAGACATTTGTCTGAGAATACTTATTTTGCATTGTACCCCTTTTTTTTTAAATTTAATATCATTCAATTATACAGGGTTTGCCGAAAGGTGTCCCAAAGTTTTGACCTTGTTTTGTCTTGTCCTTACAATGCTCAAAGTACAGTGAAATTCTTACTTGCATGTCTGACCAACAAACAACATGTCACCCTGTTCAGCACCATGATCACTCAGTATCCATATTACTAAACAAGAATGGTAAACTGGATATGGACGCAGGGACCTGCCCGTGGACGCAAAAGACATAATGCGCAAGTGCCACACAAAGCCTCCCCCCAGAGTGAAACGGGAGAGACTACGCACGTGCGCAGGCGCCACACAAAGCCCCCCCCCAACACCCCCCCCCCCCCGCACCAGAGCAAAACGACTACAAACCGTCAGAGTAGGAAACAAAGTAAAACGTCATAAAGAGGTTAAAGAACAGGGACAAACACATGGAGAGCAGGTTACAGAACAAAGCCCCCCTCCCCAGAGTAAAACGAGAGAGACTACGAACCGTCTGACATGCCGCAAGCAGGATAAAGCGAGGTCAGAAATAAAACACAGAGTAGGAAACAAAGTAAAACTTTATAAAGTGATTAAAGAATGGGGACGAACACATGGAGAGCGGGTTACAGATGATGAAAACTGGAATGCAACAGCTTCAAAAAAACCTAGGCACTAAACACATGCACACCGAGATACAGAATATAAAGGCAGAAACAACGACAGTTAAACGTCCACACCACACATCCTACAACGTGCGTCTCAAACTGCGTAGGCAAAGCAGGCACGGATTCAACACGACACAGCTCGAGTGACCGAGATACAAACACGCGCCTGCCTGGATATAATTAATGAACGCAGGCGCCTACAACGTGCGTCTGAAATGCTGCAGACAAGGCAGGCACTGCTCCAAAAAGAAAGAGCTCGACTAAACGAGATACGAAGTGAAACGGGGAACACTACAGAGTCCGCAGTGCTACACAATGCACCGCATAATAGTTCGGAAAGAGCTTTGTAGTAACAGTGGGGAGACCCAGAGTGACACGGGCGAACGCTCCGTATTAAACATACGTCATCCTCACATGTCCAAACTATACAACATAGGTGAATCACATTACAGTGATGCCTTAATAACAGTACGATAAACATCACAGTATCGCAAACAAATGAAAATTATTACTCGAAAAAGGGAAAATATATTCACCACGGACCAGGTGTCATTGAAACAAAAGCAGAATAAAGCGAGATCAGAAATGAAAGACAGAGTAGAAAGCAAAGTAAAACGTCATAAACAGGTTAAACGAGGGGGCCAAACACATGGACAGCAGGTTACAGATAATGAAGACCGGAATTCAAAAGCTTCAAAAACAAAAGCTCGACTGACCGGGATACAAACTGAAACGGGAAACACTACGGGGTCCGCAGTAGTACACAATGCACCGTATAATAGTACGGACGGAGCTCCGTATTAACAGTGGGGGTCCCCAGAGTGACACGGGCGAACGCTCCGTATTAAACGTGCGTCATCCTCACACATGGCTGCCCAGCGGGCACGGGTTCAAAACACCGGGGGTAGGCGAGCGAAGCGAGCAGGGGGCAGAGCCCCCTTGTTATTAGTGAAATGAGGACCTTAGCCTTGAAAACTTTACATCCTTCATTTCATGCAGGGGTTTGCGCAGAAAATTATCCTAAAATTCCCAGAGATACTCACTTTCCATACATTTATTAGATAAAGATATAATATTACATTTTTCACACAATTCAATATTTTCAGCAACATGAGACAACAACATGCTGTAAATCTTACCTTTAAAAAGAGCTTGTTCTTTGATTCAGTGAAGTAAATACATTTTGCATCCTCTAGCTGGTCTATCTAATAAAATTAACCTTAAGCCTGTTCTGAAAATACAATTACATTTGATTCAAATTAAAGGAAAAAAAAAACAGAAATTTCATAGGAACTCAAAATCTGAGTACAATTAAGCAATGTTCAGGAAAGGCAGAGTTAATGTTTTATCAGTTGCTTTATCAGCTATACAGAAAGACAACATGGTAATATCTTACTTATGCAAACTGTAAAATCTTCATAAGTGTCACTTATAACTCCATGTTACACAAGATTGTAGTTACCTAACTGTGCTCTATTACTGGGCTACAAACATACATACATTGTGACTTTGGAAGGGTACAGATGGCACTAAAGCTGCTCTTGCTTTACTTGCCCTGTGAATTAATTTGTGCTCAAAATCCTCTTTGTTTGCCTTGTATGGTCCAGTTAGTTCTACTTGCAGTCAGTCTACTAGTAATCATGTGATTTACCAGTTGCACATGAGTTTGCACCGCAGTGGAACATACTTTTGGGCAGAGATGTTCTTACCTGCTGCATCCATATATAATAACATTATATTCCAGCCTTCTTTAACGTATTCCGTATTCCACATAGGAAAATCACTAGTTCTTCAATCTCTGAGAAATTTGTATATGTTATTTTGAACTACCATATTCATCTATTTTTTTTATACCTGCTTATCCTGAGAAGGGTCACTGGGATGCTGGAACCTATTCCAGTAACCGTCAATGGAAAGACAGGAGCACTCTCTACACAGAGCACCAGTCCATCACAGGATGAACACACACACATCCCCAATGTGCACAACAGGGCCAATTTAGCATCACCAAGCCACCTATGATGAATGTACAAACCAGCAACACATTATTTTATCTACTGTATATACAAGTCAGAAGTTTTATAAAAAGGAATATGCCTCATTTTTCTTACCTTTCACTATCCTCCAGTCTTAAAACAATCCATTTCCGATGAATTTACATCATGTATTACGAAATTTTATGAATTGATTTCAAGGAATTTACCCATAGAAGATTGCAAGGCACAATTCAAAAAATATTTTTATTAAAAATTCGCAATGGAGCTAGGCTATTAAAAAAGCAAATCATTCAACTTAAAGTTTTACATCAGGTGTATTAAACTCTTTAAAATCATTCCTAGTATCTTAACAACAATACTTGGAGTTGCATCAGATAGGATATCATTAGCTAAGGGAAAAATCTGTTGTGGTGTTCCATACTACATTTCTCACACAAGGACGCATCTTGCCAGACTGGAAGAAACCTAATCCACCATTCATAACTCAGTGGGAAAGTCTTATATGATCATAAATTGCACAAAAAAATAAATGGTTGAAGAATTTTTAACAATTTGGAAAGAAGTAATTAATTTTATCATAAAAATAGTTCGCCAGGTCTTCATTGGATTTTTGCTGGTTTTTGTAACCCTCACAACATCTTCAAGTGCCATCTTAACCGAAAGAAGTGATGAACCTAAGTTTTGGAACAGATGACATTTAAGATGTTTTAATGGGATATAAACAAGCAGTAGCCTAAATGGAGAGTAAAATAAACCAAAGCAGATAGATAGATAGATAGATAGATAGATAGATAGATAGATAGATAGATAGATAGATAGATAGATAGATAGATAGATAGATAGATAGATAGATAGATAGATAGATGTGAAAGGCACTATATGAGATAGATAGATAGATAGATAGATAGATAGATAGATAGATAGATAGATAGATAGATAGATAGATAGATAGATAGATAGATAGATAGATAGATAGATAGATAGATAGATAGATAGATAGATAGATAGATGTGAAAGGCACTATATGAGATAGATAGATAGATAGATAGATAGATAGATAGATAGATAGATAGATAGATAGATAGATAGATAGATAGATAGATAGATAGATAGATAGATAGATAGATAGATAGATAGATTTTTATTTGCCCTAATGGAAAATTACAGATGCTCAAGAAAAAGAGAAATAATGTGGCTCAAATGTATCCCTTAAAGACATGGCAGTGCTCAAAATGTGCAGCAACTGTACATACCACAATTATGGTATTTTGGAACTTTACTTTCTGTGAAGTCAGTGCTATTTAGTAAAGTTAGTTGAAAAGATGATATTTAGGATCTTCTTATGGGCTGTGAAGAAACAAGCTACAGTAAATACTGGTGGAGAATCCATTAAAGTTAATGGTAGGTCAAAATTGACCCAAAAGATATGCCAAGGTAGAACTTTTTAGAAGCTGTACAAATTATGGGATGTTTAACTTTTTTTAATTATTCATTATTTTGAGGAAAGAAACAGAAACAGTCATGAGGTTTCATACAGAACAGCAACATTTAGGGGGCTTTTACTGATTTCAAACACAGAAGCAATTCAAATGTAACCCAAAGACATTGCATAGGTTAAGATAAATGAGGGATCACATTGTGTCTCACATGAAGAAGAATGATTTTTATGGGTTTTTAAAATAAATATTTTCTTGCGTAGTTTTTGATTCTTCTTTTTGGAAACATAATGGTTGTGTCTCTGTATTGCTTACTTGAGTCAGTTTTTGACAGAATTGTATGTCATTTTATGTGTTGTATTCTCTTAAAAAATAAAGTAAAAATAACAATCACATATAAGATGTGCTCAGGTAAATCTGTTTTGAATACAAAGCGAAATTCACAAAAACAAAAAATAGAGCTACAGTACATAGCTGGGATAATTTAGATTGGGCTGCTACAACTAATGTAGACACAGTGTGACAAAGTCGCCAGAAAAGAGAACATCAAATAGGTCAAAAGAAACAGCTTTTGAAGGAGCTATTAAGTCCTGTGACTAAGAAATTCAAACATTTCCTCGTGTCAGTAATGTGCTGGACACTGAACTAGGCTGCAGCATAAAGCACAGTGGGACACAGAATGAAACACAAGTACAAATGGAGAAAAACTATGCAAGCACGGGGAGAGCACATCAGCTCCACGCAGACAGTGGTTAAGCCGGACATTAAGCTTACATCCCTGGAGATCCGAGACACTGTGCAACAATACTGTTCATGATCTGAATCTTTTATATAAAATACATACACAGCAGAAGACATCATGAGACTCAGTTGGAGCTTTAGTAATAGCTGTTTTCTTCATATTTAACTGTAAATAAAAATTATGAAATAGGTATTTTCTTTCCTGGGTTAATTGACAGTTACTTGTAGTATACTGTTAATCCACACAAAAGTACACTGTATGCCAAATTGGTTTTAAACTGTGGTTCCAGCCATTTGTTCTGCTTTATCTAGAATTAAAAAATTCCCTTCATGCCTCACTGAAGCAACGCCCTTGCCAAAGAAAATTCTCCTTAGTGAATATTTCTCAGATTACAGAACACTCATTGTTTTTCAAAAGTGTTGGTGACTGTTAAAAATAAACCCAGGAGGCCGTTTACTTCCATAGTGCCAGAACATTCCGTTTCATTGAGAATAGATGTGGGATTTGACTCCTAATGCATTGGGGGGGGGACTGGTGGAGACCTGCTGCCTAGAAGGCTGTGGTGTGTCTGATTTCCCAGTTGCTTTACAGATTTTAATATTTAGAAAATTGCTGTCTTTCTGAGAACTGATATAAGCATCTGTGTCTCTGCAGAACTGTGAAAGACAGCAGTAAATAATTAGGAAATTTATTTTTGTTAACATTTATCTTACACAATCATTCTTACTGTAAGCTATATATGCTAAAAAAAAAGACATAAAAATCACAGTTTTTAAATTCACCTTGGGTATTTGCTTCTTACAAATTAGATGGAGATTTATGTTTCCTTTTTGTATCCGGGGGACCACGTTCTGAATCTTTGCCCTTTTAATGTCTTTACTGAGTAAGGCTGAGTAAGGCTGACTTCAGGTACTTAATTAAAAAAGATTTAGTATATTTCAACATTAGAACAATCTAGACGAGAACAGGCCATTCAGCCCAACAAAGCTCACCAGTGCTATCCACTTAATTCTTCAAAATTAACATTAATTTGGGTTTTGAAAGTCCATAAAGTCTTACTGTCTACCACACTACTTGGTCATTTATTCCAAGTATCTGTGTGTCTCCGTGTCAAGAAAAACTTCCTAATGTTTGTGTCAAATTTACCCTGAGCAAGTTTCCAACTGTGTCCCCGTGTTCTTGATTAACTAATTTTAGAATTCACTGTACTAATTCCCATCATAATTTTAATCATGTCAGTCACTTCTTCTCTTAATCTTCTTTTGCTTAAACTGTAAAGGCTCAGCTCTTTTAATCTTTCCTCATAATTCATTCCTGGTAGCCCTGGAATCAGCCTAGTCGCTCTTCTCTGGACCTTTTCTAAGCGCTGCTATGTCCTATTTATAGCCTGGAGACCAAAACTGCACCCAGTACTCCAGACGAGGCCTCACCAGTGTGTTATAAAGCTTGAGCAGAAACTCCTTGGACATGTACTCCACACATCAGGGTGCTATATAACCTCACATTCTGTTTGCCTTCTTAATGGCTTCTGAACACAATCTGCACGTTCATAGTGTTGAGTCCACTACGACACTTACAATCCTTCCCATAAGGGGGACTTTTACATTTTCAGACCTCCCATTGTGTATTCAAGCCTAGCATTATCACTTCATATGTGTAAAACTTTACATTTACTTACATTACATTTCATCTGCCACAAGTCTGTATGCTGTCCAAGTCCCTCTGTAATGACTAAATGGATTTGAGATGATGTGCCAATCCACCTTGGTATCAACAACAACAACATTTATTTATATAGCACATTTTCATACAAATAATGTAGCTCAAAGTGCTTCAAACTTAACCAGCTTTTTGTTTACATTCTATATCCATCCATCCATCCATTTTCGAACCCGCTGAATCCGAACACAGGGTCACGGGGGTCTGCTGGAGCCAATCCCAGCCAACACAGGGCACAAGGCAGGAAACAATCCTGGGCAGGGTGCCAACCCACCGCAGTACATTCTATATTCCAGATGGTTTATACACTGACCCCTGCTGGTCACCACTCTTAACATCGGCCTATTCTGATTGAGTTCCTTGCACCATCACCCTCTGCTTACTGTCCCTGAGCCAATTTTGCACCCATCTATAAACATCACCCTGAACGTCCACTTCTTTTAGTTTGATGCCCAACCTTATTAAATGCTTTTTGAAAGTCAAGGTGAAGACTTTACAAACTAATTAAGACAAACCCTGCAGTCCCCTAAATCACCTAAACATGTTTATTAAACAGCATGTTCTTTCCAGACTATGGCGGAGCCATTCAGCACTGGCTCTTCAGAAGACTAAAACTACACATTTGTTCATCGTACAGGGCTTGGTCCGCATTTGCTTCATCGATGTGGAACAAGAGCTAAAAGGGGAAGTGCTGCAACCAGGGCACTGATTTTATTTTTAAATATTAGAGTGAAACCTTGCGTGAGGTTTTATATACCCAAGATTACCTTTGCATGAATGTGATGCTGCCAGATATTACATATTTTGCTGTCTGATTGAATTTGCAGTTGTTATATTCATGGCTCTAAAACCAAGATGAATTCCTTGTAACCTGCAGTGGGTTGGCACCCTGCCCGGGATTGGTTCCTGCCTTGTGCCCTGTGTTGGCTGGGATTGGCTCCAGCAGACCCCTGTGACCCTGTGTTTGGATTCAGCGGGTTGGAAAATGGATGGATGGAATTCCTTGTAACTGTGTTATACTGAAGTAAAGTCTGCCTATAAAACACTGGCAAAGCAGACTCTCTGCTGTTGAGCTGAGTAGATTACCATTAATAATGTAAAGCAGAAGAAGTTTCATCTGGTGCCAACATTTAGCAACAGTATTTGAATTAAATTACCATGCTTATTTGCACAAAGAGAATTTTTTAAATACACATGCAAAAAGTTATTTCCACACCTCTAAAATGGAGCACAGCTAGGGTAAACGAGTGCATTAGTGTTGGCGGCAGGAACTGAAACGTCCGTCTTACAGCTTACAGTTCACTGGTTTAGCCTCTAGGCTACGATTCCTCAAGTGGGAGCACACTTTATTTTTTATGGCACATTGCAGATATCAGAAATTCTAGTAATGGCAGTGCAGGAAGGTTAAGTAACTCAGCCAGGGTCATGGTAGGAACTAAAATGCTTATATATTACATTCAATGCTTTATTCACTACAGAACACTAGCCAAGCGTGAAAACACTTTAGCTTATATAGTACCGTACAGTACAATTATTTCTATCGCTCTACTTTTTCAGCATTGGTGGTGTACCTGTCTTACTTCAGCTCAAACAAATGACCGAACCTGTAATTTTGGGCTTTACAGTCCAGCACCTTTGTGACAGTGAAACCTATATCTTATATTTTTTTCTAATTTGTTCATCTACTCATTTCTCTTCATTTGTCAAAGCAAGCATCCACTAAACACATTGGCGGTTTTTCAATGACTGAATAAGTGCAACTGAGAAGTGCTGGATGAAGTAGACCTCACTTGAACACGGTAGCTCCACCAATTCATTAAAATGAGTGTCACTTCAAGAAAATGACACTGCCTGACAAATGAGGTGAATCTCGACGCTCATCCAAGCAGGGTGCGCTCGCTGATCTGTGAAAGCTTGAAGTGCATTCAGCCTGCAGCTGGGTCCAGAAAATAAGTGCCGACATCCGAGTGTGCTGTGCTAATTGCTGCTGTCGAGTCTAGAGTGCTCACGGCTATAAGAATCATATCGAAACTGCTTCAGCCCAAGTCAAACGATCATTTTCATTTTCAGAAGGGCAAACAGTACAACACAAACCCAAATATACTTCAGGAATGGAAAGAAAAAAATGAAAGAACCACACAGGCACTGGCTTGTCAAAAGGAAAATGTGTAGTGGAGGAAACACAAATGGACAATTTTCAGTTTCTGTGCCCACTGGAAATCATTTCTGCTATGGATTGTTTAAATGCGCCAAATGCCAGGGGGATCAGAAGCAGGAAGATTTAATCAAAGGTTCTCTTTCTCACATACCACCATTATTAAGGACATTCAAAGGTTAAATGGAGCCGTTTTCAGGTGGCTCATCTAAAAAAAAATTCACCTTTCTTTTATTTTTTTTTAACCTTAATGCATTTTTGCCTTGCATTGTACATGTAGTGGTGCTGAAACTCAGAGTCTCAGTTAGCTTAACAGAGAGACGAGAAAACCCGAAACTTATCTAGGTGGAAATGTTGTCACGCTGCTGCCTTGCAACAAGAACACAGGGGTCCCAGATCTCCAAGCGTGGAGTTTTCATGTTCTCCCCTTGTCTGCATGGGTTTCCCCACATTTGGGTTGTGTGGATCAGTGATGCTACACTGACCCTGATGGGTGTGTGTTAACACTGCGATGGGCTGCCACCTTCTCCAGGGATTGTTCCTGACTTGCGCCTGATTGTTGCTAGGATAGGCTCAGCAGTCCCGTGACCCTGCAAAGGAAAAACATACAGCCTGAATGATTCAGATTGGGGTCACACAGTAAGCTTCAAATCGGTGTGGTTACAACTTTAGTTTTAGTAGCCTTTGTCTTCTTAAGCCAGATGTGATGCTTGCAAGAGTAGGGACAGTAGATGACAAATCTGACCAAGGTGTCTTTCTCTCTGGCAGTGGTGATGTTTCTGGAGATGCTTTTTAAAATCCTTTCCAGTACAGAGTGGACAAAAGAATTCTATTTATTTTTGCCATATTCACTAGAAGCAACTTCATATCATTTTATACTACATCCAGTAGTACTAGGGTGTTGTACCGTGTTAGCCATTTTGAATATAGAGAAAAGCCAAGCAAAATGACACCTTTTATTAGCTAACTAGAAAGATTACAATATGCAAGCTTTTGAGGCAACTCAGGCCCCTTCTTCAGGCAAGATGTAATACAGAGACTGGAGTTCCCTATGTTTATATACACACTCTAGGACAAGAAACAACATTGGTAAATCTTTAAATGAGAAATTTTAAATGTAAAAAATTAATAGATTCATTCAGGCTAGGGTTAATTTAACAAGAGAGAAAAGAACAATGTATTGTCAAGATCTCTGGATAAGATGACTGTCCACCAAAGTCTTTTGAAGTTTGTAATGAGTTTTTTCAAAACAATGTGGGTCTGTAGACAGGTTGTCTGTCATTCTGAGAGATGTGAACAATCCTCATATCTGGCCATAAATCTCTTGTCTCTGTTCAATCCATGTTGTAATGTATTAAATGTTAGCATGAGTTTAACTTCCCATTCTTTTCTCTCTTGCTGTGTTTTGAAGTTGCCCATAAGCACTGTGACTTTAAAGTCCCTCTCACATTGTCCATCTGTGTTGCCTCTCGGCCTTTTGGCTAAGATCAAGTGTAGTATCTGTTCTTATCAGAGCGGAGAGCCGCTTGGTTTTGCTATTTGGAAGTGCATGCGATCTTATTATCCTTTTGACGGCGATTGAAGCTCTGCTCTCAAAGTCAGTAAGGTGAAACCCAAGAGTTGTTTTTACAGCTATCTCATTCTTGAATCTAATTCTTGATTCTGAGCTGAAGTAGGTCGGCTGAGTCCACCACTTTTTGCAAAGTTGAAAGAATTTGGAAACAAGAAAGCTGAGAAAGAAACAAAGAAGAAGAAAGAAAGAAGTTGGAGAAGGCTAATCTGCATAGCTCCGCCCACTAAGAAGAGCGCTGATATCTTCCTCATCTTTCACCTCCAGAGGACCTCCAACTAGAAAAGACAAGAAAATGGATGCAACAAGCCTGGCTTCTGTTCCTGCTGATGCTTCTGCATCATCTCTTCCTTCGGCTCCAGCTTCTGCCCTGGATAGAGAGACCTCCGAGAAGCTGGGAGAGGGGAGGGCGGCTACCTCCAGCCGGGAAGATTGCCCTCCTTCTGGCCCCACTACTTCCCAGGCCGCAGCTCACCTTCCTTCAGCCTGGAAGACCCAGGAGGCCCCCCCGGCTCTGGAACCCTGGATGAAGCAGACGGTGGTGCTGAGGCTTAAGGAGGTGGAGGGAAGGATTCCTGCAATGAGCTCTGAGACCTTTGGGCAGAAGATGGTCATGGAGCAGGGATTCTCCAGAGCAGACACTTTGAGCATTCAGTCATTTGCTATGGGCCTCTTCTACGTCACGTTTGCCTACATTGCGATCTGCAAACGTTACTGGGAAATGGTCCAGAATGCTGTGCCGGGCTCCCCCTTTGCTCACTTTGTGGGGAATTGCCCCATACAGAGAGAGGAAAGGAGAGTAACAATTGCGATGAGAAATCCCCATACGCCTGGCAAGGACATCTCCACGTTCCTGAAGCGCTTCTGCACCGTTGTGAGGGAACCCACCAAGATCAAGGACGGGAATGGCTTCTGGACGGGCAAGTGGGCTGTCATTGTCAAACTATGGAAGGACAACACCTCACCAAACGGCCTCCAACACCTACCGCAGAGCTTCTCCTTGGGGAACTCGGCCGCAATCCTGCACTACCCGGACCAGCCAAAATCCTGCAGGAGATGCGGAGCGATGGGTCATGTGCTGAAGGACTGCAAGGAGGCCGCCTGCAAGAACTGCCGTGTGACTGGCCACGAGACTAAAGACTGTCCCAGGAAAAAGACCTGCAACCTCTGCGGACAGACCAGCCACATGTACAAAGACTGCCCTCAGAGACAGAAGTCTTACGCCGCTGTCGCCTCGAACAGTCTGCACACAGGAGGACCGAAGACCAACCTGCCGGCCGAAAGGAAGCAGAAGCTGAAGTCCCCCCCCGCAGCATCGGGTGCGGCACAGGTAAAAGAAAAAAAGGACAAAGGAGGAAAGACAAAGAACTCCACTCCTCCCTCCTCGACCCTTCCTTCTCCCACCACTGAGGCAGCTCTCCCCTCCCCCGCTGCTTCAGAGCCCTCACCTCCACCCCCCCCAAGGGAGGAATTTCCCCCTCTTGCCGCTGCCACAGAGAAGCAGAGAAGGAAGAGGAGAAATCCAAACAGCCCAGAGGAGGCCCAGAGGAGGAAAAAGACGACGGAGCCCCAATTGGGATGCCCCCAAAAAGAAGATGAGGAGACCCAGATGGAAGAGGAGCTGTTCTTCGAAGCAGCTCCAAACTTCCAACCGGCCCACAATGACATGGACAACCTGGCACAGATCAACCGGCTTCTCCAGGCTGAGGATCCCGAAGCCGACAAACCCGAAGACCCGCCTGACCGAGGCGACGACTAGGGGTGCCTGGAACACACGAACCAATGACTCTTACTCCCCATGATGGCTACTCTTTCTTTATTTTCCATCAACGTGAGGAGCATCAAGGACAAGCTCAGAACTGCGATGTGTACATGCTGCAGGAGTGTGCCCTCCCACCCTCCGGGAACTACCGCCACCTGGGCAAACAGTGGTCTCACGGCCCTTCCTACTGGTCGGGAGGTGGCGACAACAAGGCAGCGGGGATCGCCGTCCTTGTCAGGGGGAACCGTTTCACGCTGGACTCCGTCCGGGAGCTCGTCTGCGGCCGACTGCTGGTCGTCGACGGCTCTTGGGCAGGGGAGCCCGTCAGGCTCATCTGCATGTACGCACCCCCTGGGAAGAACGAGCGCTTGGAGCTTTTCCAGACCCTGCGGCCCCAACTCGCCACTTCCAGGGCGGTAGTGATGGCCGGGGACTTCAACTGCCCCCTGGAGGAGGACGGGCGCAGCTCCGGCACATCCGACAGACTGGACACCACATCCAGGTTGCTCAGGGAGATGGTGACGGAAGCATCCCTGTCGGACGCTGTGGGGACTAACGGGACGGGCTCGGCCAACTACACCTGGAGCCGGCCCGATGGCTCGACCCTCTCCCGGATCGACTTCGTCTTCGTCTCCAGAGCAGTGACAGCCGAGAAGTACACATTGGTCCCGTGCTTCTTCTCAGACCACAGGGCGGTTCACTTCCAGGGATCCCTCGGCCAAAACTTTCCGCATGGCCCGGGTTCGTGGAAACTGAACTGTAGCCTCCTGGAAAGGGAAGACGTCATGCAGGAGCTAAGGACCGCTTACCTCGCTTGGAAGGACGAGAAACGCCACTTCCAGAAGGTAAGCGATTGGTGGGAATTTATAAAAATTAAACTGCGCAGTTTCTTTCAGGCCAAAGGAAGACGACAGGCGTGCCAGCGGCAAAGGGAATTCTGCAGACTGCAGAAGGAGCTGGGGTCCCTGCAAGAGCTTCACCAGTGCGGCTGGGATGTGAGACGTGAGTTGGAGGAGACCAGGGAGAGCCTGAGGAGGCACTTCGAGGAGGAATCCAAACGCATCGTCTTTCGATCCAAAGTGGAGAACCTGGAGAAGGGTGAGAAGTGTAACTCCTTTTTCTTTAGGAAACTCCACTCCGGCCACACACCCCTGAGAGAACTACGAGATGAGGGAGGGGTCGTCAAAACGGGGAAGGAGGCAGTGATGGGAGTGGTCCGGGACTACTACAGCGGCCTCTACTCCCCAAAGACGACCGAAGCAGACGCGACTGACCGGTTCCTAGCAGGTATTAACAAAACCTTGGATCCCACAGGTGAGTCTGCCCTGAACGCACCCTTGACGGCGGGGGAGCTACACTCTGCTGCCAAATCCTTCAGGGCCGGCAGGACCCCGGGCGGTGACGGACTACCGGCCGAACTGTACGTCGCACTGTGGGACCTCATCGGCCCGGACCTGCTGGAGCTCTACCGGGAGATGCTGGCAGAGGGCAGGATGCCCCCGTCATTGAGAGAAGGAATGATCACGATCCTGTACAAACAGAAGGGAGAGAGATGCGAGCTGAGGAATTGGCGCCCCATCACCCTCCTGAATGTGGACTACAAGATCCTGGCCACGTTGATAGCCAAACGGCTAAAAAAGGTGATCGGACAGGTCGTCCACCCAGACCAGACCTGCAGCATCCTCAGACGCAGGATCGCCGACAGCTTAGCCATGATCAGGGACTCGGTGCACTACGTGAATGAACGCCGCATCACCGCGGCCTTGGTCAGCCTTGATCAGGAAAAAGCTTTCGACCGGGTGTCTCACGAGTTCATGATCGGGGCTCTGCGAGGTCTCGGAATGGGTGACATGTTCTGTTCGTACATCAGCCTGATGTACCGAGACATCTCCAGCACGGTGCTGGTGAACGGCTGGAAAACTGACCCCTTCCCGGTCCTGTCCGGGGTCAGACAAGGCTGCCCTCTCTCCCCTCTTCTCTTTGTCTGTTGCATAGAGCTCCTGGCGGAACAGATCAGAGGAAGACCTGAGATCAGAGGGATCACCGCACCGGGACCAGACAGGCGAGAGATCAGATGCTCCCTCTACATGGACGACGTCACCGTGATCTGCGCGGACCAGACATCGATGACGGCGCTGGCGGAGATCTGCGAAGACTTCGGACGAGCTTCAGGTGCTAAGGTCAACTGCGGGAAGTCAGAGGCGATGCTCCTTGGGGAATGGCACCTGACGCCCTCCGCCCCCCTCCCCTTCACCATCAGACGGGACTCCATCAAGATCCTGGGCAGCTGGTTCGGCGGAGACGGAGCGGCCCTGAAGACGTGGGACGAGAGACTGGCCAAAGTCAGGCAGAAGATCGGGCTGTGGAGCCTCAGGGACCTCACCTTGGAAGGCAAAGCGCTGGTGCTGCGGAACGAGATCCTCCCTGTCCTGCAGTACCCGGCCCAGGCGTGGCCACCCCTCGCCACTGTCTGCAGAGCCATCACCAGAGCAGTCTTCCACTTCATCTGGGGCTCCAAGATGGATAGAGTCAAGCGGGCAGTCATGTACAAGGAACCCCAAAAGGGTGGGAAAGGTATCCCCGACATCCCCACCCTGCTCAGGGCCTTCTTTGCCTGCAACTGCATCCGCAGGACACTGACGGAGTACAGCAGCGGATCATCCAGAAACTCCATGTCCCGCTTCTTCCTCCTGCCAGTCTGGAAGAGGCTCGGCTGGGACAAGTGGGACAGCTCCTACCCTTACAACTGGGACACTCCATGGTTCTACACGGATGTCATCCGCTTCGTAAGGGAACACGGACTGCAGGAAGTCAAGCCGGACCTGTGGAAACCGAAGACAATCTACAAGCTCATCAGAGCCAAAGACACAACGGAGACTATCGGAACCCTACCATCCGCAACAGCCACGATGGTCTGGGAGAACATAGCCTCCAAGGAACTGACAAACAGGCACAGGGACCTGGCGTGGATGGCCGTGCAGGGGGGACTGCCTCTCCGCTCGTTCATGCACGCCAGGAATCTGTGCAGGTACAGACATTGTCCGTGGTGCATCCTGCGAGAAGAAGACGCACTGCACCTCTTCTGGGAATGCCCAGTGGCACAGTCACTCCTTGACGCCCTAGAAGAAGAATTGGAAGAGCTGGTACCCAGAGACAATCTTTCGCACCATTCGGTGCTCTATGGACTTTTCCTGGGTACCCACTCGCTGGAAGCCACCGAGGAGGCATGGTGTCTCATGTGCTGCGTGAAGGACGCACTATGGGTCACCAGGAACCGCCTCGTCCTCAGGAGGGAAAGGATGACAATCCAGGACTGCTGCAGATACATCCACAGCCTCCTCAGAAACTATTCTATCCTGGACTCTTTGAAGAACTGAGGATATGCACAGGCACCTCTCCCTCCAAGAGGTTATTAATGTGACTTTTGTTTTACTGCAGCCATTGGCAAAGCCCCATCTTTGAGGACAAGCCTTCGAGGATGGGGACCAAGTCGAGACTGCAATAACTTGTAAAAAGTAATATAATGTGGAACAGTATATTGAATGTAATGTTAACTGTGATCCAATTTGTAAACCAAATCTTATCACGGCTTGTAACATTGTAAAAGTTTCTTTTTGGTTTTTTTTTGTTCATATATTTGAGCAATGTATATGTAAATAAGGTGTAGTAGTAATGGAGTAGTGTAAGACTGTATCAGACTATAGCTGAATACAGTCGTTTCTATTTGAATTTGTAAACAGTTATATTTTGTAATTGTACTGGATTGTGTTTTATGTATATCATATATGTAAATAAAGTATATTTTTTCAAAAAAAAAAATCTGTGTTGCCATGTTTAATGTGGAACCTGTATAAACTAGGGGGCTCCGCCCCCTGCTCGCTTCGCTCGCCAACCCCTGGTGTTGGGAATGACAAAGAGCGTGATGTATGAATGAGATATAGAATAGTGTGACGGTGTAGATGATGTAAATAGAAAGCAAACAATAAAGTGTGTGGCACAGTGTAAAGGTTTATTGGAAAATTTCTTTGTACACGCCGTTTAAGTGTAAAAGGTAATTCCAGGTCAGAACTTGAAAGGTCAATGAAGATGGTCATTATCGTGATCAGAGTCAACTTTGTCAGAGCTTAGAAAGAGTTGTTTCTCTCCAGGAAGTAATGGAATGACTTGGGTATTAATGTTTTCCACATTAATATTTTTTGGACATAATATAGTGCGTTGTGTTAAAAGGGGCATTTGGTCTAATGAGATTGCTGTTCCAAATCTCTCTCTAACTAAGTCGTCGCAGATAAAGGCTTGAGGAATTGTAATAATATGTGCCTGAAGTCCAGCTGTATTGGTGAGTGTACCATCTCTCAGTTGTAATAAGCAATTGTTATGATCTGGTTCTGAACATCGCATCTTTTTTACTAACTGTATCTTTTGAAAGCAATGCCAATTGTCTGCGTATTTTAAGGTGCACTGAACAATAGCTGAGTGCATGGCATGTGGAAGAATAGCTAATCACTGTCTAAAATCTCCTCCTCATAAAAGTACCTTTCCTCCAAATGGAATATTATTATTCATAAACGTTTGTAGAAGTTTATGAATGGTGTTGAGTAAGTGACTTCATGCCATTGTACATTCATCAATAAACAACATTTTTTCAAGACGGATGTCACGTGCAGTGCCACCGTTAATGTTCATAGTGGATACCGATTTGTAGGATCTAATGCAGTTGTTAAAGATTTCACTTTCAGGTACATCGTTAGTTAGAAGCTTTTGTAGATATTCAGTATATGAATGTAAAGAAGGCAGTGTAATTTGACCCTTTTGACAACAACGTGTAAATGTATAACTTGTATTGCCAGTTGTTTCTTCAGGGAAGTGAACTGAATGACAATGATTGCAAATGACATTCATTAATCCGAATGAATTTTCCTGGTGTATGTTTTCCTTGTGTAGTTTGAGAGGCGCGTTGTTGCATGTGTAGTATTTGGGACGTGTTGTTTTGGAGCTGTAATCGATTTGCCTGTGCTGTGTGAGAAGCCCGTTGTAGCCTTCGCTGCCATTAACGTATGTCTGAGACGGGAGGTGTTTCGTTTTGAATCCGTGCCTGTTGCGATGCAGCACTTTGATTGATAGTTTGCGTCATGTGGATCTAGGATGTAGATTTGTGCATATTTGCGTTGTTGATTTGTTTCAGGGTGCACTGTTCCAATGCGATGCAGTATTTGTGCACATATGGGAAAGCAGTATGGGCCATTGCCTTTTGGTGGCCTGATATTTACTAAAAGCAAATGAACTATTGTAGGATCTAACGCAGTTCATAAAGTTTTTACTTTTAGGTACATCGTTAGTTAGAAGCTTTAGTTGAGCTTTGCGTTTTTGGAGTCGAGACATTTTTTCTTTTAGAAATATGGATAAGTAATAAGGAGGATCGCAGTCACTGTTAATATGTTTCCTTTTCTGCAGTTGAACGGTTAATAGTGCTTTATTGTAAGGAGATCCACCAATGCTGACACCTATGCTGTCTAGTGTGAAGGTGTTGACGTTCACTTTAGAATATGTGGCTTTGGGTGTCACTTCTTATGGATGTGTGTGTGTGTGTGTGTGGGGGGGGGGGGGGTTGAGGATTGTTGTCGCGCGAGCGTCTTCTTTCTTTTTGTGTTCCTGTGTCTTGTTTGAATCCCCCTCTTTGTGTGTGTCCCGTCCGTTGCTTGTAGGGTCTGTGGGGTGGTTTTGTGTTCTTTTTTTTGTGTTCCATGGGCTTGTTGAATCCCCCTCTTGGTGTGTGTCCCGTCCGGTGCCTGTGGGGGGGGGGGGGGTGCCTTGCTGTTGTGCGCGAGCCTCTTTTTTTTTTTTTTTTTTTGGGTCTAGTTTCGTGTGCAATGTGTTTCGTGCTTTACTTGCGTTTGAATACTTTTTTATGTGCCTTTTCCTTTTTTCGTTGCTCTTTGCGCCTCATTTCTCCATTTTTCGTGTGCTCACTCCTTTTTTCTGTGGTCTTGTCCGCCTCTCTCGCCCTCTTTTGTCCGCCTTTCTCGGCTCCTCAGCCGACTCTCGCGGACTCTTTTTGCGCCTGCGCAGTACGTCTTTTTGCAGCTACGGCCCATTGCCGGATGTGCCTGCGTCCATCATCCGGTTTAGCATTCTCGGTTAGTAATATGGATTCATTCTCTGGCGGAGTGTTTGTCCAGTTTCTCCCACATAGAGTGCAGTGTCAGGACATTTCATGCATGAAATTACATTGTTCTTTTCTCTCTTGTTAAATTAACCATAGCCTGAATAAATCTATTAATTTTTTACATTTAAAATTTCTCATTTAAAGATTTACCAATGTTGTTTCTTGTCCTAGAGTGTGTATATAAACATAGGGAACTTCAGACTCTGTATTACATCTTGCCTGAAGAAGGGGCCTGAGTTGCCTCGAAAGCTTGCATATTGTAATCTTTTTAGTTAGCCAATAAAAGATGTCATTTTGCTTGGCTTTTCTCTACATTCATAATGGCTAACACGGTACAACACCCTAGTATTACTTGTTAATAAAATTACTTTTAACTAACCATGAAACATATTAATCTGAACACCCTCCATGCCTCCATCTCACATCTTCTTATAACACATACTGTATGTCAGAGCTGGTCAATCAATTAGGTAACATAGGCAGCCACCTTGGGCACCGTCTTCTGAGGGGTGTCACTTATGAATGTTGAGGAGCATGCGCTCTGTACACCTTGGGGGTCCACCCACCCTCTGAGTTGTAGAAGCGTGCTGTTAATGTCCATGTTATGTACACAAAGAGGTGGCATTTATGTTTCTAAAGGGGCACATGCTCCAGACACCGAGGGAAACCCTTTAAACTCTGTTGATACTGAGCAGCCACTGTTACTCGCTGGCTGCCATTTATGCAAGTAAAAGTGCACATGTTATGAGCATGCTAAGTCTGTGGTATATGCACAAAAGTGTGCCGTTTGTGTTTATTAAAGGAATGTGCCTTTCAGACACTGAGAGGGACACCCCCTCCGCCGCCACCCCCCACACACACATGCAGGACCTCCAACACAGGTCATTGAAGTCTAATAATACCCACTACCTGCATATGAACAACAAGGGGGCGATGTCTGTCAACCTCACTTAGGGCTCCAAATGGGCTTCTATCTGCACTTATGTATACACACTGGTTTGTTTAGCCAAGCTTAAACATATACAGTATTTTCGTCCATTTTCCATTTTATATTTACAGTACATATCTTCCAGAACCCAATGCTCTTTTTTAAATTCACTCATATGAATCATTAATCATGTGTTCCTTCTGATCTAATGAGCTCATCTGCACCAGCCTGCTCTTCTGGTTACAAAGTATTTTGGTCACATACTGTAACACAGGCAAGGCCAGCTTTCTGCTATAAGCCCTGGGCACATAGTTTATTCATTTAAAACCTACATCTAAATAATCCTGAAATAAAAACACAGTAAATAAAACCCATAAATTAAATATTTAGAGCTTTACTTTAATGTTTCTCTTTGCTACAAGCAACAAATAGAATTGCACTCGTGTATTTGTTTATTAAGGCACTTTCTAAATTAACAGGATTCTGAGAAATTAATTCATGCATTTATTTCTAGTAGGATTGACTACTGCAATGCGGTGTTCACTGGATGTTCAAACTGTTCTTTATTCAGCCTCCAGTTAATCCAAAAAGCTGCTGCAAGAATTATTACAAGAACAAGAAAATACGAACACATAACTCCAGTTCTTAAATCCTTACACTCGCTCCCGGTTAAGTTTAAGGCAGATTTCAAAATCTTCCTTTTAACATATAAAGTATTAAATGGCCGAGGTCCGGCTTACTTGTTTGAACTTATCATGACTTACAAACCTGAGCGCACATTAAGATCTCAAGATGCCGGTCTGCTTATGATTCCAATAATTAATAAAATAACGGTGGGAGGTCGAGCTTTTAGTTACAGGGCCCCTAAACTGTGGAATGATCTGCCTGCTACTATAAGAGATGCCCCTTCGGTCTCAGCTTTTAAATCCCGGCAGAAGACTCACTACTTCAGTTTAGCACACCCTGACTAGAGCTGCTGATTAACTGTACAGACTGCATCTCTGTTGTTAGTCATTAGCACTAAAACATAAGTAACATGATCGTTATAATTTGTTACTAACCCTCACCTATTCTGTTTCTCTTCTCGGAACTCAAATGTGGCACTTGGTGCCACTGCCCACCTGCCAAGTTGTTTTGCCTGCCTAAGGTAAAGTCATCCTTGATGGAGGATCACAGGAATCATCGGGTAGAGGGGTCCTTTCATCGGATTGGCTGGCCCAGCGCTGTTTCAGCTGTGGAATGGCCAAATGGGGGAGGCAGCTTGATGGCTGAGATCTCCAGGACTCTGAACAAATCCAAATCTTATTATGTGATATCATCTACTGTTAAATTCTGTTCCGAACTTGTAAATTTTTTATTTTTATACTGTATTGAGGATTTGTTCTGTTTTGTGTATTGTATTGTATTGACCCCCTTCTTTTTGACACCCACGGCACACCCAACTTACCTGGAAAGGGGTCTCATTTTTGAACTGCCTTTCCCGAGGTTTCTTCCATTTTTTCCCTACAAGGTTTTTTTTGGGAGTTTTTCCTTGTCTTCTTAGAGAGTCAAGGCTGGGGGGCTGTCAAGAGGCAGGGCCTGTTAAAGCCCATTGCAGCACTCCCTGTGTGATTTTGGGCTATACAAAAATAAACAGTATTGTATTGTATTGTATTGTATTGTATTGTAAGAGTGAAATTATGTGTGAAATTTGAGTACGCCTCACAAATGGCCATTTCCAAAACGTTTGTCTTTCTGAGAAATGATGCCTGTTTGTTGTTGACTTAATTTCTGTAAATGGTGTAAACATAAAAAAAGAGAACTGAAATATGTTGGAGTCCTAAGTGGACAACATCCTGTTTAATGTTTGAAATGATGATTTAAAAAGTAAGTAGCAAGGTGTACAGTGTGTCCTTTTGCAGGATGCAGCCCAACATGTTGTTTCTATCCTGCTGCTCAACACAGACAACCAGCATCATTTGCAGAGGTCATTTTAAAGGGTGCAATGGCGTGAGTGGCAGTGGGGGTAAAGGTTGGCAAAGTCAACTGTAGGTCACGGATCTTCCCCAGACTTGTAAAGGGACCAGACTTATCAGTGACATTTCTGAGCTCTTTGAAAACTTTTCAATGTGATTCTTTACATTTAGTCCTGGTGGACTTGTTCAAATAATCACATCCTGGACAGTGGTCACAGTCCCTCTTGTTCCAATCAGGCAAACAGAATAGTTTGGTAAGACAGAGTGTGGGGTATATTAGACCTTGTAATGTCCTTGTGAGTATGTTTCCTCCTTCACAGCCGCAGCACTCAACTTCATTTTTAAAAGGACCAAAAGTACCCCATGTCCATCCATCCATCCATTATCCAACCCGCTGAATCCGAACACAGGGTCACGGGGGTCTGCTGGAGCCAATCCCAGCCAACACAGGGCACAAGGCAGGAACCAATCCCGGGCAGGGTGCCAACCCACCGCAGAGTACCCCATGTTCTACAGCAAAATGTAGATAGATAGATAGATAGATAGATAGATAGATAGATAGATAGATAGATAGATAGATAGATAGATAGATAGATAGATAGATAGATAGAGGGCTTTTTATAGAAACTGTTTAAATAAATAAATAATAAATAGGTGAAAAAATAAGTAAGTAAATGAATAAATGAATGTACACACACACTAGATCTAGAATCAGAACTTCATGCCTCTTATCTGCCTATGTGTCATTTGCTTCAATCTGCTCTCATAGAGGGAGTGAAGCTGACCTCATTCCATGGTCGGCAGATATTCAGCCTTACCAACAATTACGGTGAGCTAAAAGTTCATTGCTATTTGTCAGTAACAGCTGGGAACCAATGCTACCTGTTTATCAGTGTTTCTTTGGCTATCTAAGCACCAACAATTTTACAAGGTGGTTGTAACTAACAGTAGGTGGTGACTGCATTTTGGTGAATAATTACCGTCTATTGCTACAATTCAAAATTCTTATCTATGGGGAACCTAGGTGTATGTTAAGACTATGGCAATGTCTTGAACTGTGATATTGTATCTGTGTTTGTACTTCCCTCTGGGGTTAACAATAAAGTCTTGCTAAACTTCCCCTTGCACCTATCAGATAGCGACAGAATTTGCAACTCCTATTTACATCTGAATGTGAGGTATCATCATTACTAAGAAGATGTTAATTAATTCAAAATGGCTTCACCTGGAAAGTTTATTTCAGCTTACAGAAGTAGGGTCAATTAAACACAAATAATCCCAGTTACATTATAAATGACCGCATTCCCAGCTCTGAATGGGTTTATGGTGCTAAGTAGCTGGACTGTTGCAAGTTCTTCAAGAAGATTTTGGTCTTCAGTTTGAAATGGGGTGGACAGGGACCTCTGAGTCTGCATTAATCTATAGCACACTGCTAGACAATCTTATCTCAAATAAAAACTTGTGTTGTTCTTCAGTTATAACAATGTTTAAAGGTACATTTAAAGGTAAATTTCACATAGTGTTTACAATGGTGGGCAAATAAACTCCATGGGACATAGAAGACAGGTACAGCATAATACAAAGGATTATTTCAAGGCAACGGCAGTTTTAAAATGCTCTCCTCGACAAGAGATTGGTGTTTAGCCTCCACTTGAATGCTGGAGCTCACACGAACTAAATGGACAAATATTGGGATCCTCAGAAAAGAAGGAGCCTTTACCTGGAGTGATGCAGTGAGGTGTTATGTGGATGAGCAGGTTATGGAGAATTATAGAGCTTTATACAATGTTCAGATATTTAGAGGAAGAGAATGGATTCAAATGCCAAACTTTTAAATGGCTAGCAGGACAAAGGAAGTGAAGCTGGCAAAGGAGAAATGCTGCCAAGGCATTTAGTACATGTTGGGACTAACAAGAGAGAAATGTGACAGAATTTATGTCTGTTATTTCATGTGTTTCTTTATCTGTTGTGGGGAGACCATTGAGAAAAACAAATTACATTAATACAATGGACAAGTAATGATGACTCGAGAAGTACTTTTATTGTTTAGGGTGGCTCAGGACATATTATATACTGTAGATGGTGGAATGAAGTTTTAATCTATTGGAGATGTGAGAGTCAAATGTTTAAGAGTAACTGTAAGGCCAGTTATAGAACATTATTATACCCTGAGACGTACTACAGGCTCGTCCATGTTATAATAGGACAAGAAGTACTTAAAAAGCTGGAAAGACCAGGAAAAGGTGATCAGAAAACAGGCAATGTCTTGAACCAGGAGATCAGAAAGAAATGAGCATCTAAGCCAAAAATAGGTGAAGGAGTTGAAGTCACAAATCTCAAATTCCAGAAGTCCTAACAGTAACTAGAAACCTTTTCTTAACTATTGCTACGCAAATCATTTATTTTAAAATCATGGAGTTGTTTGTATTTTATCTAAGCATTTGGCTAATGAGATATGTGCTGACATCTTTTATAGGATCTGAGCAGGATCAGTAAGTGAAAGACTTGTGGCGAACAAAACAAATTGTGGTTTGCAAAGTGTTTCACTTCACAAAAAACATTTTGCTAGAAAAATTGTTTCACTTTCAGCAAAATGTGTGCCATTGACACGAGAAGAAGGATGTCTAGGCCTGTCTGGAACATTAATTCCACCTTCATCTACCTGCCATTTAGTATATAAATGAAGATCTGACTGAAGGCTGTTGGATGTGTTCTAGTTATGGTAGTACAATTCCCGGCTCTGACAATTATGAGGAGAATGTTGACGATTGAAATCCTAAAGATGCATCGGAGACAGAAAAGAAACTTGAAACTCCACAACATTTGGAAACAGCAGGAATCTTGGGCAGGAATCAAGACCCAGCAAAGGTATGGCTTCTCGTGTCCGGGAAGCATAGTAATGTAAACAATGGTGCATTTTAGTGTGTCTTTGTGTAGAAAATAAACAGTTTTTCATATTTAAAAAGAAACACACGGTACTCCTCTGTGATGATGTGAACAAGAGGCAGACATAAAATTGATTTTACTGCTGGGGGACAGATTCTGTGAATTATGTAGCTGCAATAAAGCAAAGCAGGTAAGTACAGAAGTGCAAACGAGGCTTTAGAGAATAACAATTCTCACTTTCCATCCCCAAAAACCTTTTAAACCTTAAAAAGACTTGTTATGTGAATCAAAACTTGCCAGTTTCCTTCATCATTAGTCAAAACATATGACAGGAAATGCAGTTGCCAACAGTAGTAAGGAAATATATTTATTAAATGCACAACTTAAAAATAATAACTGAAATAGCTACACAATATAAGGAAACTGATAATAGCTAGTGAAACATGCAGACTCACTGACCTAAAATAAAGTGCAAATAAAAGCCAAGTTAAAGACAATGATCTGTTGATATTTGTTATGTTTTCTAAATAGCTACTTGGTTCATTTCTTCTCAAAGTGTTATTGTAGTTTATTACTTCTGGTGGCTTGTGGCTTAGCTAGAGTAAGCAGAACATTTCTAATTTAGTAACACATTCTTTCATTTACAACATTAAAAATACAGCTTGAGACTAATTACATCACAGATGGCAACTCTGTTAAGTAGTGGTCTTCAAAAAAAAATCGATGTAAGGATAGAAAAGCAATGCTTTCATATTGTTGGATGATTCATCTAATCAACTGTGTTCTCAATTCTCAACATACACTTCTATCTCGGGGGGGACTTTTTGCAGTCTTTATCCTGGACTCTGTCTTGTGTGCCTATATATAACATAACGTTTGTCTGCAGCTCAATTGTTCTGTGTTCAGGATTACTTCTTGCTTGTCAATGTGATTGAGCATTTGGCTTTCTTATGGCAGGGGGTTGTATGACCCAACAAAAGGCTAGATATTAACAAAGTAATCTCTCCAAGTGATTGTTACCAAGCATTTTGCTCTCTTTGTCGATCTTGTATACTGTATCCTGCACTTGACTCTCAGCAGATGGTGCTACTCTTCTTCTTCTTCCTATAATGGTGTTCTTCATCATATAATTGGCCTCTGCAATTTGCTTGATGCTCAGGAGACGTTGCTATTCTTCTTTTTCTTTCCACCATATCATTTGATTTTCGGATCACTTTGCCATGATAAATCCATGACTGCAAGTCACTTTGTTGAGGATGGTTGTAGCTACCTGAAATTCTTTTAATTTCCAGAATGTATCACTTGTTTAAGTATTTGATTAAAACTAAGATTAAGACGCTAGTCAAAGTAGTGTATTTGTAGCTAGAAATCCACAAAAAGGGAAGATTAATCAAGTTTCTTAAAATAGTTTATTATTCCTAAGCTTTCAAACCCTACCAGAAGTCATCATCAGAGGACGATTATTAGACATACAGGAATCAAAGGCAATATTTAGCAAATAAGTAGGGGAGAATAAGAGGATGGGGTGGGGATGATGAGGTAGGGTTTGGAAGTCTTATTTATTATTTGCATGTTCTTCTTTTCAAGCCTACATATATGTTCATGTCCAAATGTCTGTAACTGGTGTTTACATTGGATAGTCATGCTTTAGCCAATTCCCTGGCACTTTTACTATTTGCCTTGAATTTTACTTGCACTGAATCCCATTTAAATATGTGTCCAGTTGAACATGTATGTGTGTATATCAGAAACCGCGGGTCCTTCCTTCTGACAGCATTGTGATTCTCTTGTATACGTGAAAAATAGTTCCTTGTACTCACCACTCAAACTTCTGGATTCACAAGATGGCTGGCCAATATCACTTCCACCTCCGACTTCAGATGATGACGTCACTTCCAGTCTCCCAGTAGTGACATCACTTTGGGCTCCCGATGATGATGTCACCTCCAGTCTCCCGATGATGACGTCACTTCTGTCACGACCACGATGACATCATTTTTGGTCTCCCGATGATGACGTTACTTCTGTCCACCCATTCTGACATCATCGCCTGCCACATCACTCCTGTCAGCCATATGTTTGTATATAAACACCATGTCACTGTTACAGTTTATCAATTGCCTTGCTTTTTGATTACTTTTTGCAAACATTTTGTTGCTGAGTTCACTGGACATTATATGGGGACATTCCCCAACTCTTTTTGTTTTGTGGAGAGTCTTTATTCATGATAATATATATATTGTGGTACTTGGCCCGGACACAGAGAGGCAGACACCGTAGGTACAAAACCCAACACACGTTTATTGAACATATTTACAGTGAACAGCACATAACCCCAGTACTTCCCCAAAGTCCAGGCCTCTGTACACAATGATGCCTCTCTTCACCGCCTCCACTCCTCGCCACCAAGACTTTGTCTTCCTCCTCCCGACTCCAGCCTTCGAATGGAGGGAGGTGGCCCTTTTTATACACTTATAAATTAAAAAAAAAATAAATATAATTGGGAGGCTCCAGGTGCCTCCCAATTAGCTTCCGCTGGCACTCCCCAGTGTGGCGGAAGTACCGGCTACACACCCGGAAGCACTCCGGGTGTCCCTGGTCTTCTTCCCCCCAGCACTTCCGGGTGTTGCGGAAGTGCTGAGGGCCAGGGCTCCTCAGGCATTGGGGCGCCCCCAGGTGGTGACCACGGGCCCCTATAGGGTTGAGCTTCTAAGCACTGTTCCCGTGGTCCCCAAAGCCACCAGGGCGGTCGCCTCCTCGTGGTCTGGAGGAAACGTAAGCCCTCCTCCAGTCCTCCTGGGCGTCCTGGCTGGGTACCACCCCCAGCCACTTGCCACAATATATACTAGGGGCTCTGCCACCTGCTTGCTTCGCTCGCCTGCCCCTGGGTTTGGTTATCCGGATATACAATTTAAAGAGATTGCTAATTTCATGGGAATTGTTACATACTCTTTCAATCCTATGCTGCATCGCTTCTCTGTGATCATAAATATACACCTGACCGAATTATGGTTTCTTCAAAAATAAACTTGTCATAGCTTTAATTGTTGTGGGACCACAGATTCTCGTAGCGTATGGTCCATTATTAAGTATATCTATGTTTTGCGCTTTGAATGATGCGAACGCAAAACAATTATTGTAGGCTCGGATATTTTGCCTGTAGTGTTTGTGGATTTCACTTTCACCAAACAACAAATCTTTCAATTCTCAAGGATACGCTTCTTCATTGGGAGGCAACACTACTTTTCCCTGATGGCAACACGAATTAGACGATCTACAAGTCTCCGACTTAAACTTTAAAGCCTTACAATATCTACACACTTTTGACATATCACTTATGTCCATATATTCAATCTCTTTTTGCTGTTCCATTATTTCACCGAGTAATAATTTCCGTTTGTTTGTGCTAATGCATTCTTTACTTTCTTTTTTTTGATACTTTTGAATTTTACTACTTTCATATTCTGTAACTTGCTGTGCATGTGTATCGTGCCCACGTTTTTTTTTGAGCCTTTCGAATTCCACTGCTTTCATAATCTCTAACCTGCTCAGCATGTGTATTGCGCCAATGCTTTTTAACATCTTTACGAAGTCTTTTATTTCTGACTTCGATTGGACCTACGAGGTTTTCAATTCCACTTGGTCTGGGATGATTATTACTTTCCTTATTTTCAGAATTTGCACATAGCTGCCCTTTCTTCTTCACTTAGTCGTTGACATGCCATCTAGAACGCATACACTTTTTAAGAGCTGGGAGCACATGAAGTGTGTCTGCCAAAATCATTCCAACAATTGAGAGGTTAGATGTCTGTGATCTTGTTTTAAATTGTTTGTAAGTAGGGCATGGCATGCAAAAGTCACTGTCTCATATGTCTTGCTTCCAAAGGTTGTAAAGTCTAGTCTCGCAAGACGTCAAAGTGTGTTTCTGAGAAGATGCATGTCGCGCTGCGACGATTATTTAAAAACCTGTACAGCAGCTGTCCTTTTGTCTCACTTCTTTGTCTCGCGGGATGTTAAAGTGTCTCAGAGAAAATGTTAGTAAGTAGGGCGTGACGTGCAAGTAGTCTCGCGAGACTTCAAAGTGTCTTCTGAGAAGATCTGAGAAGACCTGCTGTGCATGTGTACCGTACCAACATTTTTTGAATTCTTTACAATGTTCTACTTTGTCATCTACTCTTTGTCCTTTATTTCCGGCCCCGTGTGTGGTTAAATGTCTTTCTCGCTGAACGTATTACGATGCTCGCGTTATGAAGGGGGGGGCTGAACACATGCTAAAGAGTTGCGATCGGATTAGCTGCTGTCTTGCTCCTGCTGCTGGCGAGCTGCGTGTTCTGCTTGTTGCACTGTGCATCAATCATTTAAAAGCCTGTACAGCAGCTGTCCTTTTGCCATTTCATGTCTCTTCCGCCTGCGTTGTGAAGGGGGGGGGCAGAACACATGCTAAGGAGATGTTGTTGGATCATCTGCTAGATTGCTGCTGCTGCTAGCGAGCTGCATGTTCTGCTTGTCGCACTGCGTGTTGATCATTTAAAAGACTGTACAGCAGCTGTCCTTTTGTCTCACTGCCTTGTCTCGTGTGATGTTAAAGTGTCTTCTGAGAAGATCATGTCTCGTCTCCCTTGTCTTCCTCCCAAGATTTTTTTTATAACAGAGATATATATATACTAGACAAAGAGCCCGTTTCGACAACGTAAGATGAAACAGGCATGAGTTTATGTCAGCAGTGTATGAAGAACAAATGATAAGTAACAAAGAAGTTGTTTTGTAATGATTGTAGTCTGCTTTACTCAATACAGTACAGGCTTGTACTGTTAATTGATGAATTGTCCAGGCCTATAGTATAATATTGAAAGATGAATGTTCCAGTACAATATGGAATAGTAATAAGTATAAGCACCACAAACCTGATATAGGTGTATTGAATCAATGCGTAATTGAATCAGAATGCATAATTAGGCCTCGAGCTGTAGTCGAAATCGCATTTCAGGCCTCTAGAGCTTTAATCGAAGTCGCCTTTCTCTTTGAATTTTTGCGGTCGTAAATCCGCTGCCTGCTGCAATGTTGGGGTTGGATGTCGGTCTCATAAGGTTTTTCGGGCAGCTGCGCATTTGGCTTTGGACATGCGCAGAAGGCGACTGTGCATTCAGCTTCGGATGGACGTGAGTGAGTGAGTGAGGAGGCAGGCAAATTATGTATTAAAATAGTAAACTTCATCAGGGATTGTGTGGCATCCTGACCAGGTGAAGAACTGTTCCCTTACCAGGAAGGGAGGCCAGAAAGATGAAGGGATCAGAGGAGCTGGATGTTCCCGGAGCCTATACTCCCCCAATACACTAGACAGCAGCATTCTTGTGTCGCTGCCCCTGCTTTTCAACCCACAGGCATGCTGGGAAGTGTAGTCCCATGCTACAGCCTGGTGGTTTACCATGCCTACCGCCAAGGGGAGCTGCAGGGAGGAACTATTCCTGCCTTCTAGAGACTTCCGCATGACCTGGTAGTACTTTCATTGGATTGTGGGCAGACACCAGAATTACTCCCAGGATCCACTTTAAAGAGAACCACTCTGCCTCAATTCAAGAGAGTTAGAGTTGGGAGGCAGAAGACAAAGTTGCGGGAGGAAAAAGAGTTGGGAGAGGAAGAGGATAAAGTAAGGATTCACCAAGCATTTACATTCTATATTGTTTGGAAGGCATTTAGAAGAATAAAAACGGTTATTTGCACCTCTGACTGTGTGCGTGTCAGTTGTGTCTGGGGTTTGGGGCTCAAAAGCGCCCCCTGTCTTTCACAATATAAAAATAGATAATAGTCTGTATGATATTAAAGTTTAAATAAAACATTGTTTCTGCTGCTACTTAAATCAAAAATTGGTGTAGTCATCAAGATTAAGGGTTCACAAACAAAGCATTTAGTACTTTAGCTTTGCTATTGGGTAGGCCACAGAACATAAGCAGAATACCTTTGAGTGTAGATATTACAGCTGGCGTGATACTTGATGACAGCAACCCCAGAGATGAAAATGTACTCACCAGCTCCAGTCTTTGCAGGGATACTCAATGTCTCTGATATCTCAAAGGGAGCGGAAAGGAATGTGGCGTTCTAGCAGTGTTTAAGTACAACTTTATGTGTTTGGATAAAAGTACAATAGCAGTACATTCTGTGCCAGTGAGCTGGTGATCTTAATAAACAACACATTTTTCTAGCCAGCATTTCTTCACTCTCACCCAAGCTACAGGCTTCTAACTGTGCACATGCTGTTTGCTTGGAAGAAAGTCAGATTGAGGCATCTTTACCATAATGATCAGAATTCTATCTTCTCCTGTCTTTTTCTCTTAAGTGAAAGGTTTCATCATTTGATCACTCCTGTAGAAATGTCATTATTGATTGACCAGAATACTCTTCCGGTGTCAACACATCCTTCAAGGGAGCTTGTTTAATGTTGTTAATGTTATTATTATTTATTTAGCTGACACCTTCATTCAAGGCAAACTACAAAGCAAGTTATAATACATGCAAGAATGATTAGAAGGTGCAAATATCAACAGAGAACAAGGAAATATAAAGGATCAGGAGGGAGTTGTACTAATATTACAACTATATAATTAGACCTGCAACCAGACAAAGACAAAAATCCATTTCCTGCACTGCTTTGTCAGCACAACAGCAGCTATCCTACACAAGACAAACTAAGCAGTTCTAAAATATTGAATGAAAAAGCATGAATGTCACCAACGTCCCTGTGTTACAACATCTTAAACTTCATAAACATTAACCATTACTGCTTTATTGTGCTCCCGTAAACCATTCAGACTTATGGTGGCTTGAGCCTATCTAGGCTGCCCCGGGGACAAAGCAGCAAGCAACAATGGATCAGTTACTGGCCTCTTGGGAGCTGCCATTCAACTGTAGAACACACCTGCAGACCTCAGCTTCACAGGGCCAGTTTGTAATGCCCAGTTTCATGTTTTTGAGATGTGTGAGGAAATCTTTAGTACTTAGAGAAAAACCCATGCAGACATGGAAATGTGTGAACAGCACATGGGCACTGCTCAGGCCCGGGCTTGAAGCCACTGTGCTGGGACGCTAACCATTGTGCTGCTGTGCACTTATGTGGAAATATCTAAACCCAATTTGTCACTAAACAAAGGATGTCATTGAAGTAGCCTTAAAAAGTAAGAACAATCAAATGTAAAATTTGATGTTACTTTTTTTTATAAACCACTAAAATGTTGTTATTTCTGCAGAGTCTCTGATGTTTAGAATGAATGGTACACACAGTAGAAAAGATCATTATACAATACAATACAATACAATACAATACATCCATCCATCCATTTTCCAACCCGCTGAATCCGAACACAGGATCACGGGGGTCTGCTGGAGCCAATCCCAGCCAACACAGGGCACAAGGCAGGAACCAATCCCGGGCAGGGTGCCAACCCACCGCAGGACACACACAAACACACCCACACACCAAGCACACACTAGGGCCAATTTAGAATCGCCAATCCACCTAACCTGCATGTCTTTAGACGGTGGGAGGAAACCGGAGCGCCCGGAGGAAACCCACACAGACACGGGAAGAACATGCAAACTCCACGCAGGGAGGACCCGGGAAGCGAACCCAGGTCCCCAGATCTCCCAACTGCGAGGCAGCAGCGCCACCCACTGCGCCACCAATACAATACAATACAATTTATTTTTGTATAGCCCAAAATCACACAAGAAGTGCCGCAATGGGCTTTGACAGGCCCTGCCTCTTGTCAGCCCCCCAGCCTTGACTCTTTAGAAAGACATGGAAAAACTCCCAAAAAAAAATCTTGTAGGGAATGGAAAAAACCTTGGGAAAGGCCATTCAAAGAGAGACCCCTTTCCAGGTAGGTTGGGCGTGCAGTGGGTGTCAAAAGAAGGGGGTCAATACAATACAATACAATACACAGAACAGAACAAATCCTCAATAGAGTATAAAAATAAAAATAAATAAATAAAATAAATAAATTAAAAAATATGAATGGTACACACAGTAGAAAAGGCCCGCCATTAAAGACCTCTTTATTAAGTGTTGCATCCGCAAAGCCTACAGTATTGTGGAGGATCACTACCACCATTCCCACAGTCACTTTGTCCCACTTTCATCTGACAGAAGATACCATAACATCTGAGCAAGTTTTCTTTTTTTTTAATTTTATTAGTTTGATTTCAAGATGGTACAGTCGAGCAAAAAAATTGCAGAGCTATGCAACAAATAACTTCAAAATAAATCTAGAAAAAATACCAAAAAACAGGAAAAAAAACCCTAACAAAACAAAATGTTGCCAGTTTCTTCACTGCTTCAACTCCTTGTCTGTCTGGACTCTGAACTCTGTGCTGCCCCGGTACCCCCAGATCTGCTCCTAGTAGTTAATTTATGACAGTAAATGAAAACGTAAAAGCAATTTGAAAATTACTCAGTAACCGCAACATATTGAAGCTGAGACCATACAACACATCTGTGATGGCTTATGGGTAGTCTGAACACGCACAGTGCAACACTCTGCCATTAATATAGTTGGGAATGAAGTCAAGTGAGCATGGCCGCTCCACTGCAGGATTGCACCATTGTTGGGCAGGGGGAGTGAAACCTCCTGAAATTCACACCTAAGGATTATGGCTTGTGCAGATCAGTAAGCAGTTTGAGTATCCATCTTGCGTAAACTTTAACGTTCCCCAAGTCATCATGCACTATGGCATGTGCAGATCCATAGCTGATGTCCAAATGTGCAGCAACAGAAGACAACGTAATCCATCAGTCTTCTCTGATAAAAACATTCACCATGTCTATGTGGGCTTGTCTACGTGATGTTGATGGTCGACCAGATTCAGCTTCTTCAGTTACTCTTGTTCTTCCTGCATTAAACCTTTCTACCTATTGTAATTCAAGAAGCAAATACATAAAGTTTTTGGGCAAGTGAAGAGAAATGAAAAGAAAAATGATATTTTTACAAAGATAACAATGATGTTTTTTCAGATGGGAGCCCAATATAGAACTTAAACATGGCCGAACTGCTGTTCATATGGGTTCCTAGCGGGAAGTGGCGGGTCAAGGAGGGCAGACAACAGAAGTGACGTCAGATGTAAAACAGCCGTCAATCTTCCTATCTGCAGAGGGAGGAAGACAGCCAACCCCTGGTTTGTGGGTAACTACTGTCACCAGAGCTCTTAAGCTGCCTCCCAAGTGCAGAAGTGTGACCATTCATAAACGTTTCATTCAGTCATGGTGCTGTCACTTCCGTACTGAGCCAACATCTTTAGGTGAATTTTAGTAGGTTTCACTTATTTTACGCAATGAAGTTTCACAGTGGAGTGTTGTTCAACAATGGTGCAATCCCACAGTGGAACGTCCATATTCATTTGACCTTGGCTTCAACTAGACTAAGAGCGGAGTGCTGCACTGTGCGTGTTCAAACTACCCATAAGCCACTGCAAACGTGTTGCATGGCCTCAGCCTTTATCTGTTGCAGTTACCACATAATTTTCAAATTGCCTTTACTTTTTGATCTACCCTTGTATGTGCTGTGAATTTGTTATTACTTTTGTTTTCATTTGTTTTTTTTATTTAGAACTATCAGTTTCAATTATTTATTTATTTATTTATTTATTTATTTATTTATGGCATAGTATAGAAGAGCTCCTTCTTTGTCTTGCACTTTCCTGTGTTTATGTACATGTTGCTCCGTAGTCCAGGGGAGTGTTTATATTTCATGCTACTGTATGCTGCAATATGATGTGCAGATGGTTTAAAATAAAACCACAAGCCTTGACTTATTATTAATATTATTATAAACATTTGCAGTGGGTTGGCACCCTGCCCGGGATTGGTTCCTGCCTTGTGTCCTGTGTTGGCTGGGATTGGCTCCAGCAGACCCCCGTGACCCTGTGTTCAGATTCAGTGGGTTGGAAAATGGATGGATGGATGGATTATAAACATTAGAAATAATACTTTTGTCTTGATAAGCTGCTATCAGCTTACTAACTCTCGGCAGCTATACATGCAAAAAGAATCCTTTGTGACCACAATGATGTTGTAGCACCCCAAATGACAGACACAAGTGCACGGACACAGTCCCAATTCAAATGAAACATTTTAATTAACTAAATGCCTTCTACAAAGGTTTCAAAAGCCACACACAGCACAACTATTGCGTTTTCCTTCTCCCATTCCACTCCTCCAGGCAAGCTTCGTCTACTTCCTCTCGATTATGGTCTCCCAGAACCTGAGAGCACTTCTGGTGTCAAGAAATTGTCCCTCAGATGCACTTCTGGATATGGCTGAAGCCCCATAAAGCAGGGACTGTGAATCCTAGCAGCGCCCCCAGGTGGCACCCACGGAACCCAACAGGGCCATTAAATGGGACTACAGTTCCCAAGATGCCGTGTGGGTATCTGTCAAAATACTTCAACCCAATGTTCTGTAAAAGAAAATGTTCCAAGTAAATTGTCTTCCCCATTCCTTCCATTACACTGGAGCCCTGCTCAGTCCTGGCCGGGATTCCAGTCCCTTCATGCTGTCCATTGCAACTTCAATATGCTGTAGGCTATCTTAAAAATTCTAGCATTGTCTTAGTTTTGTATGAAAATTGATGTCAATGTAAATTGTGTAGGCCTGAGGCATAAAAATGTATAAATGAAATAAACGAGTCCATTCCATATTGCCAATTTGCTCAGTTTTGTTTAAGCCGATTTTGAAATGTTTGAATCATTTTCGACTCTAAATCCTTCTGTTGTTGGCACTGGATAAGCTGGTAGTGTAGTGTAGGAGTGACTGCTCATGCATATTATAATTAAATAACAAAAAGCAGGGCATTCATTTCTTTTGAGCACAATGTCAATTGCTTTGCCTCTTTTTTTTATCAGATTCCATCCATTGTGTGTGTCAGCAACTTACACAGGAGAGCCATTATAAAGAGTTCTTAGTAGGTCATAAACAACACTACATTTGCAATGTAAGGGAGATGGGCATGCTGCATGCCACACTGCCTGCTTTGTTGGCAGCTTTGAGGGCATTTCTTATGATGTCTCATTTCCACAGTGCAGCTTTGAAATTAAAATTGATCATCCATTTTTATTTTATAATTATACAGTAATCAAGAGTAATCTGATGGCATCAAATTATCATGGGAAAAACTCCAGGATGTCTGTAAATTACAAAATCCCAAGGCATTTTTCTCTGTCAAAATGATTCTCAGCAGCAGAATACACACAAGCCGATGACAATTAGAGCACAAAACGCAGAAGGCAGAGTTAAATGGAAGTAGTGTTGTTACAAATTAGCAATCAGAATAAATGAATGGCTAGCACGCTCTGAGCGGAGTGCAAGAAAGACAGACAGAAGCATCCTTCAGCCAGGTAGCAGACACATGAATGCTTGTGGGGACGACACCAGCGTCAGTGAGGTGACTTGGTGAATGACATAGTGCTGAAGTAAAGGAGACTGTAAGCAAAAAAGTCTGAATTATTATAAGCCAGTCTAATTCTGCGTGTTCATAAGAAACTTAATGGTTTACTTTGTGAGGTAGAAGTACATAATAACTAAGAATAGTAGTGTTAGATACTTGAAATATTAAAATATGCGCTTCAATTTAAATGTTTAAAGTCTACATTTTCTCCACTGAAAAAGAAATTAGTCATTTTTCACCGTCTGATAGAGGTATATAGGGAGCTAAATCCCTATTAAAGAATCAAAAATCAAAAAGGACATCATATTTGTAATCACTGACCTTAAAAAAACTCTAAAACGGTACCTTAAATGTTTGATATTTGTCATTTGTAACCTTCCAGAAGTGGCTTGTAGAGAGCCGGGACCACCGGTAAAGAATAAAATATCAAAAATATTATCAAACGAGTAATGCCGCACTGCACGATAACATGCTGTGAATACACATGATTTGAGAATTCCTCGTTTTCATCCTCTTTCTCTGTACGTTTAGCATTAGTTTGCTCAGAGGTTGATGCGCTTGCTGCTTCCTGAGCAGCTCTTCTCTCCACCCTAGCGGCCTGCTTCTTCTCTTCTTTCGTTGACATCTTTTCACGTTAAAACTGATTAAGTCAGTGTTTGTGTTGCAATTACTTAGTACGTTTTCCTTAATTTTTCACTGAAGCTGGAATTTAAGTCTTCAATCTGCCTCAAGAATGATTTAAGACAGTGTTTCCCAAACTCGGTCCTGGGGTCTCCCTGTGGCTGCAGGTTTTTGTTCCAACCAGCTTCTGTTTTTAATTGAACTCCTGGGCTAATTAAGTGAACTGATATTTCCCAAGTTCTGTGTTTAGGGAACAATATAGAAATTAGAAAACTAAGTTTGGTAAAAAAAAAAAAATAATAATTAAAATGTATATAGGAATAATGTATTTTTTTTCTTTTTAACAGTATTTTCTTCTTGATTTTCATTCTACTTTTCTAGGTCTTCTAATTGTTTAATTAATCCATTATTTACTAATCAGTGGGTCGGTTGCTAAAGTACTTGCAGCCTTTGATTATTTAGTGTTGTTTGCCTGCGTGTCTGCTCTGCTCGTTTTAAATTGTCATATTAAGATACAACAAAGGGGGAAAACTGCACAGAGAAAGGGCAAAGTATAATGAAACGTCACGCTAGCGTATTATATATAAAGATTCATTATCAGCGACCTTAAAATTGTTATGTTTCAGCCACATTTCCTTCACTGGCTGACATTCAGATCTTTGTTTTAGGTCCATTTTGTCCATTTCTTATTCTTTTGTTTACATTAATATTGCTCATATCTATTATGATTTCTTTGTTTTTCATTTTGTCTATGTGTCATTGTCTTGGTTATGTTCCACCCTGCCACGCACCATCAGGAACGTCCCACCGGCCTGTATATTTAAAGGGTCTCCCACAGTTCTTGGTGGTTCATTTTGAATACACTTGGGAGGTTTGGTACGTTTCTGCTGTGCTTTTTGATATATCTTGTTTTGTCTATGTGTTTGTCCTCACTTTGGATTTGTGATTTGTGGGTCTGTGTTAGCTTTGAGTTTTCTTATTGTCCAGGGGCCTCATGTATAACGCCGTGCGTAGAACTCACACTATAACATGGCGTAAGCACAAAAGCGGGATTGTGCGTACGCACAGAAAAATCCAGATGCAGGAATCTGTGCGCACGCATACTTTCACGTTCTTCCACTACATAAATCCCGATTTGCGTGAAAAGTAACGCACGTGCACGCACCTTCTGTCCCGCCCCAACTCCTCCCAGAATTACGCCTCTTTGAATATGCAAATCAATATAAATAACCTTCTGTGAAAAGACAATGGGAAAAGCACGGGGGAAAATATAAGAATTTCAGCGAATACTAAGTGGAGGCAAAGGAAAAACGTACTATTTGTTGGTTTAAACAGTGGTATAATCAACAAAAGGAAGCTGATCGAGTGACAGAGTGTCGGAGAAACTCGAAGGCTCAACTTCACAAAGTCGCACAGTGCCCGAAAGAAAAAAGAAATCAAATAATAAAGTCGCCGTGAAAAAGCGAGTCGTAGCCCACCGTCTGAGTGTCATATGAAAGCTTATTAGGGTACAGACAAAAAAAAGGCATACAGTGGGGAAAAAAGCACGAAATGTCAAGTTTAATCTCGAAATTTCCACTTTAATCACGTAGTTTATTTTGCCATTAAAGTAGAACATCATAAACTTCATCTTAAAATCGTTTAATTTACTAGTTTCTCAAATCCCATTGTAACTAAAGTGGCATGTTAAATGCTTTGTTCTGTATTTGATCTTCTATGTGCTCTGTGTGTGTGAATCACTGCCTGCTTTTTAAACGGGCTTTCTCTTTCTCCGACGGGACACATACTCCATTACATTCGTGATATTACAGCTCTCTGAATAATTAAAATACTGAGATGTATACGTGATATCTTTTTCATGATGATAGGAATGAAAGCATGTTATTAAACATGGGAACACGGTGGCGCAGTGCTTGTTCATGTCTCACACAAGAGGCTTGCTGCGCCATGTGTGACCTTCGATGAAATAATTTATCACAGCACTACTGTCTCTTTCAAACGTACTAACCTCCAATTCCTGTCCTTACTTTCTCCAAAAAGTCAATCGCCACACAATAAGCTATGTAATAGACGTGAAGCCATCTGTAAGCTTAGAACTTCGATTCTTCAAAACTTTTAAGGAACATTGAAATATCTTAGTAGTACGTGTTTAATTATTATATCCGTCTATCCTTCCAGTGTCGCGTCAGCACCAGCAAGAATACAACGCAAGGCAGGAACAATTACTGAACTAGCTAGCGCTGCGGCATCGTGTCCTCACATGTTTAATTATTAACAATACAGATTATTTAAATGAAGTTAAAGTTTTATCTGTATAAAATAATCAACATGTTTTGCTGCATTTCGTCTTAGAAATGAATACCGTCATCACATGTAAATACGCGCTTTATAAAGTGGCGCAGGTTGTGCAATATTATAACTGTAGTGCAAGTTTACAGTGAGGTAATTGTACTTATAAGTCCAAACAGTTCTACAAGGAGCACTTGATGGACTGATTTAGTGCCTTTAGAGTTCTTGGGATGAAACTGTTTCTAAACCGCAAAGTCCGTACAGGGACTAAAGCGTTTGCTGTGGCTCAGGCAGCATCTGCTTCATGCTGTGTACCGATAATTCTCTTTCCAATCAGCTGCTGCTGTGATTCCCCACTCAGATACACTGATATAAATACTCCGAGTGGTGCAGTGAGAGTAATGTGGGAAAAGATGATCTGCTGTGGCAACCCTTAACGGGAGCAGCTGAAAGAAGATGCAGTGAGAGTTACAACGCTAAAGCAGTTATGGTATTTGGAATACTATGGCTATTCCCTGGCCCATTATATTGCTACAGGTTAATTACAATCAGATGCATTACACTAATAAACAATATGCAGTTAATTTCAGTGTATTTATAAAGCCGCGCCAGGAATGTGGATCTAAGAAAGAAAGGGTGATCACACAGGAACAGTAGCACTGCTTTGACACTGGGTGCCGCCAGTCTGCAAAACCGGGCGGATAAATTGCGTACGCCAAGGAATGAGTTACCGTGGAAATGTGCGTGGCTTTACGCCAAGTTTAGGTTTTATACATCGCGATTTGAGCGTGGAAAGGTTCGTACGCAACATTTCTGTGCGTACACACCGTTTATACATGAGGCCCCAGGTCATAGAATTCTTGAATTCTGCATGTTGATGCTTTTGGGTCAAGCAGAGTCCTGACTCAGCGTTGTATTCAATGAGAAATTGTCGTGTATGGTTTGTGAAATGTACATGATGGGTTCCCCGGTGGAGTTTAGGCAATCAATAGTTGCAATCGCTAAAAGGGCTGATGTAGATGATCTGGGAAGTGTGTGTCAGAGGACAATGCTAAAGAAACTGACGAGAGACATCCATTACATCTACAACTTAACTTCAGTAAATCAGGAAGGATAGTCGCTTTCAAAACCCATACAAATCGCTTTAGAATTTCCTTTCTTCCTAGTAACATACAACTTTTTAATAAGGAATATCGCAGAAAATGATTAAGGTTTGTGTTGTATCCTGTAACGATTTTTGTGTAAACATGCATTATCAAACTGCCTTGCCTTAACCTGTCTTGACTCGATTTGTTTTGTTTCATTTCTTTCTGTCTTGTTATTAGATGCAACTGAGAAGGCAAATGTCATGTTTTTTTTGTGTAAACAGGACTAAATAAAGAAACCTTGAACCTCGACTGTCAGGGGTGATTCTCCAAGGGGGAATAATTGAGTTGTAAGAAAAAAAGAATTTAAGAAACACTGGGCTAGGCAACTCTCGTATTCCTTTTGTGCTCTACGGAACTTTACAGAGCATTTTTGAGGAAACCTTGCCCTTTTGATAAAGTTCTGTGTTTGCCCTTGTTACTAGCTGGGTTTGACGTTTTCCCCTCTAGTGGGCATTATTGGAAGAGTTTAGGACAACATCCTTTGGAACTTATTAGGATTTATCTGCTTTGGAACTCCTAGTTCACAATAGAAATAACAAAATCACAGTCCTATATTATAGATCACCGTTTTCTTCAAGGTTTTGTGAAAAGGACTAACTTTGACCCCTTGTATCCCATTGGGGTTGAACCTCTGGGATCAGTTGATGTGACATGCAAAACTTCAAGGCCTTTATTTTTGCAGATTTTTTTAATTATTGGTTTATTCTTGGGCGGCACGGTGGCGCAGTGGGTAGCACTGCTGCCTCGCAGTTGGCAGACCTGGGGACCAGGTCCTCCCTGTGTGGAGTTTACATGTTCTCCCCGTATCTTCGTGGGTTTCCTCCCACAGTCCAAAGACATGCTGGTTAGGTGGACTGGTGATTCTAAATTGGCCCTAGTGTGTGGGTGTGTTTGTGTGTGTCCTGCGGTGGGTTGGCACCCTGCCTGGGATTGGTTCCTGCCTTGTGCCCTGTGTTGGCTGGGATTGGCTCCAGCAGACCCCCGTGACCCTGTGTTCGGATTCAGCGGGTTGGAAAATGGACGGATGGATGGATGGTTTATTCTTTATCATAAGGTGTCATTTCCTGCACAAAATATGGTCCAGATCTGGACTAAAATTGAGGGTGTTTCTGGTCTTGAGAGCCAAACACAGGGGCAAACCCCAAAACGTCTGACATCTTGCTTAACTACAGTAGGTATCAAGATGAGAATCATGGTGTCATTTTTGGTCCCCCCCCTTTCTTACTCCACCCACATAAACCACATTAACCACTCCGTCACATGTCCCGTGTTCACTCCTTCCTCTCCTTCTCTAAAGCTGAGAATCGTGTCCCTGCTTTTATCACATCCTGCATTGATTATTGTAACTCTCTACTGGCAGGTGCCACTTCTAATCTTCTATCAGAGCTCCAGTTGATTCAAAACTCTGCTGTAAGAGTCCTTACTCAAACCAGCAACAGCAAACACATCACACCCATCCTGCTTCGCCTTCACTGGCTCCTTGTGTCTTACAGGATTGAATATAAATTTCTGTTATTAACCTACAAAGCTTTAAATGGCCTCACACCGGACTACATCAGTGTCCTTCTCCAACGCTCTGTTCCTGTTCACCCACTAAGGTCCTCTTATACTGCCAATCTTCTTGTGCCCCCCACTAACCTGCACTCTGGGGGTGACAGGGCCTTCAGCTGTATAGCGCCCAGACCTTGGAATGACCTCCCAAAATTAATGAGATCAGCTAACTCCACTCATTCTTTTAAAAAATACATTTTAAATTCATCTGTTCAGGAAGGTTTTTAATGTAACCTGACATTCCGCCTCCTCTTTCAGTCTTCTTCTCTGTCCAGATGCTCAGCATGATTTCTGAGTGTGTGTTATATCACAAGTTATGTGGTCTGTTCAGGCATTTTTTTGGTATTGAATTTAGTATTATTCTCTGGTTTATTTTTTCTTTTATTCTGTTTCATTCTTTGCATATCCTGTATTTATCTGTTTATTGTTCTGTGCAGAAATTATTTGTATCTTAAGCTCACTGACCATGGGAAAGACGCTATATAAATAAAATGTATTATTATTATTATTATTGTTTTTTTTTCTAAGAGAATGGAATTTGAACCTTGCAATGATCCGTAGTGAAGGCCGATGTCTTGATCATCTGATTGTCTGTTGATGTTCTGTGCAAGCCCTGATTGTGAAACGTCACTGATTTTGATGTCTGATTGACATTTTTTGGGGTTGGCAAGTAGGTCTACTGCCTTCTCTCAGCCCATCTCTCCTGCTGGCAGTCCTGGCAATAGTACAACAGTCTTAACTGTTTAGTTCATCTGGTTTTGAACTGCAGGGCAGGTGTTACAAAGTTCGTCGACTGTATTTCATTGCTTAGTGACATGCTGGTATCTGTTGCTTCCCACAGTTCTCGAATCCCCCAAACCCCTCGATCATTAAACGTTTGACATTTCCTCAAAGTGCTCAATGCTTTGCAGGATACCCAAACCCCCCAAATGGTCAATCAAGTGACTAAACTTCACTGCAGACACATTTACAAGATTACTGGGATTTATAAAGGTCAGTCAGTCAGTCAGTCATTTTTTAACCCACCTAATCCTGAACAGCATTGTGGGGGTCTGCTGGAGCCTATCCCAGTTAGTATAGGGCACAAGGCAGGAATAAACCCTGGACAGGGCACCAGTCCATCGCAGGGCAAATACACACACAAACACACAACCTCTCATAGGGCCAATTTAGGAAACGCTAATCCACGTAACCTGCATATCTTTGAACTGAATGGAGCACCCGGAGGAAACCAACTCATATATGCAAACTCCACAGAGGAAAAACAATGTAAATGTAAATTGTTCAATCTATATTTAAATTTTATGCACTGAGCTAAAAATCGTCTTTTTTTAAATCACTTTGTTCGCCGACAGTGCTGTATGTGGTTCAATTTGTGGCTCAAGAATGAGAGATTTCACTTTTTTTACTTTTGCAGGAGGTGTGAATAAAAATCAGATATTTTCTATGGGTGTCAGGTATAGATAAAGTTGTGAACCACTGACCTAGACACACCTGATCTATATATGTGTGGTTCACTACACGGGCAATATACATTAAGACATGTGCAAATACTCAAAAATAAGTCAATCTTTAAAATGAAAATAAGACCACCTGATCTGAGGAATTCAGCAGATTAAGCTCCACCGTGCAAAGCAGCGCAAATTACAAGTCGTGCAGTCGCCATCTGCCGGTGATTAAGGGTACAAGACAGAACGTGTCGAGGTAGGCGGGTGCGGAGATTTAATTGGCTGCATTGTAGCGCTGTGACCCAAATAAGACAAGGCTAATTCATCAAAAAGCAGCCACTGACGCAAACGAGCCCCTTGACATAGTGAGCGTTTAGCAAGACACCGTTTTCGTTTGCCTGTCCTGCCGTTGTTGGTTCAAACTGAGTTGTTTCTCTTGTTTAGGGAAACTAAATGAAATCAGCGAATCGATCTTTTGAGACTAAGTGAATTACAAGAATTGACTGAGTTAGAAACAATACATATGCCCATTTAAAGTGCATGCAATTTGACCAAATTAAAGAAAGGCGCCCCGTGTAAAGTGAATAGAAATCTGGATCTACGAGTATGGAACCGTTACTATCGTAGCATTTGAGTCGATTCGTTTAATATTTAACGTCTACTAGCAGGAGAGACTGCCTGTTAGCTGGCCCGCCCTTAACAGTGCTGGTTTAATTAAGACCACCGCTAGACCCATCTGTGGCAGCAAGAAGGGAAAGTGCAAAGCTGCATCCATTCATTTTCTGAATGTAATACAAGAGAGACAGTGCCTGAAAAAGACAGTAAGACAAAAGAACTCCCGAATAACGTGTTACCTTATCAGCGCTACGCCCAGACGTGATCACACCAGGCCACTTACAATATGGTTTATGACCTGTGAGGAAACTGGATTCCTGTGTAAGATTCAACCGAGCGTGAGAATTCGCACGGTAAAAGCTGGGTAGAGCGCGCCATCTTGTGGCCAGATGATGTTTTTGCGGTTAATCTGTAGAGGTTGCTTCATCGTTGACAGTCAGCAGTACAGAATCTTATTCGATGTTGTCTCCTGTACGGTTCTCTTCTGTTTTGCTCTTTCTATAGATCGGGTGTATACTTTTATTTTGAGACAGTTTGATGCAGGCTCGCAACTGGAAGGACAGACATTCCCTTAAAACTTCAATGAGAAGAAAGTAACTCTCAGGTGAGAAAACAGAGCGTGTACACTCACTGGAGAAATTATTACAACACTGTATTAATACTGGGTAGGACCTTCTTTTACTCTCAAGACAGCCTCAATTCCAAGTGGCATGCATACCACAAGATGTTGGAAATATTTCTTTGATATTCATGTCTATGCTGACATGACTACACCACAAAATGTCTACACATTTGCCAGCTGCACTTTCAAGCCGTACGTACACACACACACGTAAACACACACGTACACACACACACATATACACACGTACACACACACGTACACGTACACACACACACATGCACGTACGTACGTACACACACACACACACGTATGTACGTACGTACACACACACACGTACATATATACACACATACACACACACACACACGTACGTACGTACGTACACACACACACGTACGTACAAACACACACACGTACGTACGTACGTACACACACACACGTACGTACGTACACACGTACACGTACACACACACATACGTACACACGTACACACACACGTACGTACGTACGTACACACACACGTACGTACATACACACACACACGTACACACACACACGTACGTAACCACACACACGTACACACACACACATATACACACGTACACACACACGTACACATACACACACACGTACGTACGTACGTACACACACACACGTACGTACGTACACACATACACACACACACATGTACGTACATACACACACACATATGTACGTACGTACACACACACGTATGTACGTACGTACACACACACGTATGTACGTACGTACACACACACGTATGTACGTACGTACACACACACGTATGTACGTACATACACACACACGTACGTACGAACACACGTACACGTACACACACACGTACGTACACACACACATACGTACGTACGTACACGCACACGTACGTACGTACACACACGCACACGTACGTACGTACGTACACACGCACACGTACGTACGTACACACACACGTACGTACGTACGTACACACACACGTACGTACGTACACACACACACGTACACACACACGTACACACACACACATATACACACGTACACACACACGTACACGAACACACACACACATGCACGTACGTACGTACACACACACACACACGTATGTACGTACGTACACACACACACGTACATATATACACACATACACACACACACACACGTACGTACGTACGTACACACACACACGTACGTACAAACACACACACGTACGTACGTACGTACACACACACACGTACGTACGCACACACGTACACGTACACACACACATACGTACACACGTACACACACACGTACGTACGTACGTACACACACACGTACGTACATACACACACACACGTACACACACACACGTACGTAACCACACACACGTACACACACACACATATACACACGTACACACACACGTACACATACACACACACGTACGTACGTACGTACACACACACACGTACGTACGTACACACATACACACACACACATGTACGTACATACACACACACATATGTACGTACGTACACACACACGTATGTACGTACGTACACACACACGTATGTACGTACGTACACACACACGTATGTACGTACGTACACACACACGTATGTACGTACATACACACACACGTACGTACGAACACACGTACACGTACACACACACGTACGTACACACACACATACGTACGTACGTACACGCACACGTACGTACGTACACACACGCACACGTACGTACGTACGTACACACGCACACGTACGTACGTACACACACACGTACGTACGTACGTACACACACACGTACGTACGTACACACACACACGTACACACACACATACGTACACACACATATACACACACGTACACACACACGTACACGTACACACACACACACGTACGTACGTACGTACACAAATACACACACACGTACGTACGTACACACACACACGTACGTACGAACGTACGTACACACACACGTACGTACGTACGTACACACACACACACGTACATACGTACACACGTACACGTACACACACACGTACACACACACGTACACACACACGTACGTACACACATACACACACACGTACGTACGTACACACACACACACGTACACACACACGTACGTACACACACACGTACACACACACACATATACACACACACACACACGTACACGTACACACACACGCACGTATGTACGTACACACACACAAACGCACGTACGTACGTACACACACACACACGTACGTATGTACACACATACGTACGCACGTACACACACACGTACGTACACACACACACGTACGTACATACGTACACACACGTACATTAACACACACGTACACACACACGTACATACACACACATATACACACGTACACACACACGTACACGTACACACACACACGTACATACGTACACACACACACACGTACGTACGTACGCACACACACACACGTACGTACACATACACACGTACACACACACACATATACACACGTACACACGTACACGTACACACACACACGCACGTACGTACGTACGTACACACACACAGGTACGTACGTACATACACACACACACGTACGTACGTACACACATACACACACACATACGTACACACGCACACGTACGTACACACGCACACGTACGTACGTACACACACACGTACGTATGTACGTACATACACACACACACGTACACACACACGTACGTAACCACACACACGTACACACACACACATATACACACGTACACACACACACACGTACGTACGTACACACATACACACACACACGTACGTACGTACACACACACACGTACGTACGTTCACACATACACACACACACATGTACGTACGTACGTACACACACACGTACACACACACATACGTACACACACATATACACACGTACACACACACGTACACGTACACACACACACATGTACGTACGTACGTACACACATACACACACACGTACGTACGTACACACACACACGTACGTACGAACGTACGTACACACACACGTACGTACGTACGTACACACACACGTACGTATGTACGTACACACACACACACGTACATACGTACACACGTACACGTACACACACACGTACACACACACGTACGTACACACATACACACACACATACGTACACACATACACACATACATACGTACACACGCACACGTACGTACACACGTACGTACACACACACATATGTACACACGTGCACACACACACGTACGTATGTACGTACTCACACACACACGTATACACACACGTACGTACACACACACACACGTACACACACACGTGCGTACACACACATATACACACGTACACACACACGTACACGTACACACACACACGTACATACGTACACACACACACACGTACGTACACATACACACGTACACACACACACATATACACACGTACACACACACGTACACGTACACACACACACGCACGTACGTACGTACACACACACACACACACACGTACGTACACACACACACACGTACGTACGTACACACATACACACACACATACGTACACACGCACACGTACGTACACACGCACACGTACGTACTACACACACACACACACGTAAGTACGTACGCACTCACACACACGTACGTACTACGTACTATGTACGCACACACATACATACGTACTACGTACGTGCGTACGCACACACATACAACGTACTTGCGTACGCACACACATACAACGTACGTGCGTACGCACACACATACGTACGTACGCATACATACACACATACATACGTACGTACGTACACACATACATACGTACGCACACACATACATGCGTACTACGTACGTGCGTACGCACACACATACATGCGTACTACGTACGTGCGTACGCACACACATACATGCGTACTACGTACGTGCGTACGCACACACATACATGCGTACTACGTACGTGCGTACGTACACACATACGTACACACACACATACGTACACACATATGTACGCACACACATACCGTACGTACACACATACATGCGTACTACATACGTACGTACATACATACGTACACACATACGTACGTACACACATACGTACGTACACACATACGTACACACATACGTACGCACATACGTACGTACACACATACGTACACACATACGTACGCACATACGTACGTACGTACGTACGTACGTACACACATACGTACGCACACACATACGTACATGCGTAGTACGCACACACATACGTACACGCGTAGTACGCACACACATACGTGCACACATACGTACATACACACATACGTACACACATACGTACGTACACACATACGTACGCAGACACATACGTACATGCGTAGTACGCACACACATACGTACACGCGTAGTACGCACACACATACGTACACACATACGTACGTACACACATACGTACGTACATACGTACGTACACACTTACGTACGTATGTACACACATACGTTCGTACACACATACGTACATACACACATACGCACACATACGTACACACATACGTACGCACACATACGTACGTACACACATAGGTACACACATACGTACACACATACGTGCACACATACGTACACACATACGTACGTACACACATACGTACACACATACGTACGTAGACACATACGTACGTACACACATACGTACGTACGTACACACATACGTACTACACACATACGTACGTACACACATACGTACACACATACATACGTACACACATACGTACGCACACACACGTACGTACACACATAGGTACACACATACGTACACACATACGTACACACATACGTACGCACACACACGTACACACATACGTACGCACACACATACGTACACACATACGTACGTACACACATACGTACACACATACATACGTACTACGTACGTACACACATACATACGTACTACGTACGTACACACATACATACGTACTACGTACGTACACACATACATACGTACTACGTACGCACACACATACATACGTACTACGTACGTGCGTACGCACACACATACAACGTACGTGCGTACGCACACACATACAACGTACGTGCGTACGCACACACATACAACGTACGTGCGTACGCACACACATACAACGTACGTGCGTACGCACACACATACAACGTACGTGCGTACGCACACACATACATATGTATTACGTACGTGCGTAAGCACACACATACATACGTACTACGTACGTGCGTACGCACACACATACATGCATGCACACATACATACGTGCGTACGCACACACATACGTACGTACGCATACATACACACATACATACGTACGTACGTACACACATACATACGTACGCACACACATACATGCGTACTACGTACATGCGTACACACACACATACATGCGTACTAACCCTAACCCTAATTTCAACAGTGCACTATTTTTTACTTTTTTCTCTTTTTTTCTTTTTCTGCTCTTTTTTTAAGTATAGTTTATTAAAAGGTTTTTTTTAACTGTTTTTTTAGACACATTTATCACACATGTTATAGGCACACACATTTTAGGTTTTTTTTGTTAAATAACACTTTATGATATATTGACAATTTTAAACTTTATTTCATATTGGATTATTGATTTCAAACACTCTGATAAATACTTACCTTAAGAAAAAAACAAAAAAAAAAAACTTACCTTTAGATCCTGTGTACTTACCTGTAAAACTTCAAAGGGCTCTTAGATTCATCTTTGGTCCCAGTCGGTGAGTCCATATTTTTCATTTTCTTCCTTGTATGGGATATAGGAACGGCAGCTAATTTGTCTTCTTGGGTTTACGCCTTGTGTGGGGGTTGGATTACTCGTCTCTTTTAACTTTTTATATTTTGTAGGACTTTAGTACCTTGACTTGGAGGATGTCTGCACTGCCTACACATAAAATCTACTTTAAATTGCTGCAAGCAATTCACCATTATAACATCTTTAATCAAGCAACACCACCTAAAGGCCTGCAAAAATATGGGGATAAGTCGGTGAGTTACATCAAACCTTCATCCCCTAATGAGGATTTAACAGCACAAATTAAGGTTAGGACTGATTTATGGATAAAAGAGATTGCTGATCTTTTAAAATATCATTATAAGTCAGTAATCGCTGAAATACAAAAAAGTCTACCTAAATTTGATGAGGTGGCAATGTATAGGGCCATCTCTAATGCCAAAAAAAGATATAGAATAAAATTAACAACAGATTCTATTGATCTTTTTAGGAATAAGGTGTTCCAACAGGTGTTGCAGCAAAGTGCAGTGCAGAGTCCTTCCAATCCAAGGGTACGAGAACAACAGGAGGTGCACTCGACTGTGCAGCCGGAGGGTACAGGATTCTCCATCGGCTGGACAGGGGATAGACGTCAGGGACAGGACTCCTGAGATGGGCGAGTGCTCTTCTCTTCCAGACACTGGCATAATACGGGGCACATCTTCACGGGACAACATAGATTGTTCTTCTCCTGTTCTTTCAACAGGAATAACTGTGAGGCCCAGATCAAAACTTTCACTTAAATCAAAATCCAAAAAGAAACAAGTTGTGCAAATGATGAATGATAATAGTTTTGTCATATCTGATGCACATATTCAAACTAGGTCAAAAACTAAAATTACAGATCAGGTAATAATTGATGATCAGAAAGAAGGGGCACTCAAAAGTCCCTATGTTGTCCTGGGGGATGTCACTCTGACTCAAAGGAGTTGGGAGATGAGAAGGGGGTGGCAGTTTATTGGCTCTCGGGAATGGAAAATTGAAAATTTATCAAGTTGTCTTGAAAAAATAGGGGTCCAGAAACGCGTCAGAAAGATTGTCGTTCTGGCGGGTTTGTTGACCCTGTTGCAAAACCCCGTAGATGAGTTTGACAAGTTTGTCACTCAAATGATTAGGGTGGTCAAGACATTTTTCCCGTAGGCACGCTGCTACATCTCTTTGATTCCCCCCCCCCGGCTCCTAAAGATAAGTGTAATCCCTTGATTAGGCATTTTAATGCGATTTTATGTAAGCATGAACAGGATGTCGATGGCATATTGCCAAATGGCTCCTTGGGATTATATTGGGATTTGAGTGAGCCTGGTTGTCTGGAGGAGATTAGCATCACCCGTCTACACGATTCTTGGTGCAGTAAAATTTAGACTGTCCTGCCCCTCACCCCTAATACTAAACTTCAGGTGGGTGGGGGTGGGCAGTAGTTATAGAGTAGAATCCCTGATGTTAATCAGTGATTGGGCACCTAATCTTAAATTGTGTAAGGGGTGCCTAATCTTAAGATTGTCTGTCTTCGAGTTTGTTTTTTGTTATTTGGCATTTGGAAGAGGCTCCGATTTTGGACTGACCTGCCCCTCACCCCTAGGACTAAACTTAAAGTGAGTGGGGGTAGGCAGTTGAGTTAGATTGGGGTCCCTAATGTTAAGTTTGTAACTGGGTGCCTAAGCTTAAGATAGTGTAGGGGCACGCAGTGTTAACAATGGTAAATCTCTTGTTGGGGGCATTTCATTTTGGTGGCGTTCACTAACTTAATATTAAGGTGGAGCCATTTAAGGTGAGGCCTGTAAGTCCATATTTTATTAGGATCTAAAATTTGATAGATAAGGTTTTTTCTATGGGTACTAGTTTTGAGATTTTTTTTGATACAGCTCGATAGACATACTAGAATATTTATTATTATTAAATACCGGGGGCAAAGGCTTGTATTGAGTGTGCCACAGTAAGTCTGTTTAATTCTATTTGTTAGAAGTGAGGGCTCCAATTCTGGACACATAACTGAATTAATCAGATGTGTACAGATTTTTGGGATCTTTTTCAACTTTATATAGTATAGATGAATGTAATAGACTTGAGGCATTAATGAGAGCCATTTCGGACAAGGTATGTTGTAATAGATTTAAGTTTAAAATATGTGCTCTTCTAGTGAATTAAAGTGTGTAGACACGACTGTATGAAGTGTACCAGTGCGCATTTACCCTTCGGGGTAAATATAATCTCTATTAACCCTAACCTAACCCTAACCCTAATTCAGGACACCAAAAATCATGTAAAAAAGAAGGGTTAAGTCAGGAGAGTAAAAATTGGGTTGTAACAAATAGGTAATTCTGAATTATTTGTTTTTTATTTTTTCCTTTTTAATATTTAAACTGCCACAGCTGACTGTCATCATTTAACACAGAGAACTGCCAGTATGCCAGCGTTGTTCCGTCATTCCTGTATATTCCTTGAGTCGCCCCCTCATGACCATTGTTGGCGCCTACAGACCTGTAGCACCAATGTCCCTGGGATTCAGTCGATGCACTAGATGTGGCTCCCCGCTTTAGTGCTTACCTCTATGTAGTTGCATGCAGGAAGTTCAAGCACAGTTGGCTCAGTGATTTAAATGAATTTCATCAGTTGCAGAAATTACATCTTGTACTTATAAAAATTAAATTTTGCTGTATTTTTTTTTTAAATATTTTTTACAGTTCGTTTGCAGTGGGTAAAATGATCAGTGTTGCAGTAATTGTGCAAAAAATGTGTTCCGTTACCATTTCACGTTTTCTTTATGAATTGTGATGTTTACTTAAAAATTGCAGTAAACAATTATTTGTCATTTACCCCCAAGTATGTGGCGGTTTAAGGGTTAAAGTTGACTTTATCCAGTTGGTTACTTGCATTTTTATTAATTTTCTTCAGCTGTCACCATCTTATCTTTCAAAGTTCTAAATGGTTGAGCATTTTCTCTCCTAACCCCCAATAACTCTTCTTTACCTCAAATGGTTAGGCCTCAGTTCGATGATCGACTTTGTGGTCGTGTCGTCGGACTTGCGGCCACATGTCTTGGACACTCGGGTGAAGAGAGGGGCGGAGCTGTCAACTGATCACCACCTGGTGGTGAGTTGGCTTCGATGGTGGGGGAGGATGCCGGTCAGGCGTGGTAGGCCCAAACGTGTTGTGAGGGTCTGCTGGGAACGTCTGGCAGAGCCCCCTGTCAGAAGTAGCTTCAACTCCCACCTCCGGCAGAACTTCGACCACATCCCGAGGGAGGTGGGGGACATTGAGTCCAAATGGGCCATGTTCCGTGCCTCTATTGTTGAGGCAGCTGACCGGAGCTGTGGCCGTAAGGTGGTCGGTGCCTGTCGTGGCGGCAATCCCCGAACCCGCTGGTGGACACCGGCGGTGAAGGATGCCGTCAAGCTGAAGAAGGAGTCCTACAGGACCCTTTTGTCCTGTGGGACCCCGGAGGCAGCTGATAGGTACCGGCAGGCCAAGCGGAATGCGGCTTTGGTGGTTGCTGAGGCAAAAACTCGGGGCGTGGGAGGAGTTTGGGGAGGCCATGGAGAATGACTTTCGGACGGCTTCGAGGAGATTCTGGTCCACCATCCGGCGTCTCAGGAAGGGGAAGCAGTGCAGTGTCAACACTATATATGGTGGGGATGGTGCACTGCTGACCTCGACTCGGGACGTTGTGGGTCGGTGGGGGGAATACTTCGAAGACCTCCTCAATCCCATTAACATGCCTTCCAATGAGGAAGCAGAGCCTGGGGACTCAGAGGTGGGCTCCCCCATCTCTGGGACTGAGGTCACCGAGGTAGTCAAAAAACTCCTTGGTGCCAGGGCCCCGGGGGTGGATGAGATACGCCCGGAGTTCCTCAAGGCTCTGGATGTTGTAGGACTGTCTTGGCTGACACGCCTCTGCAACATCGCATGGACATCAGGGACAGTGCCTCTGGATTGGCAGACCGGGGTGGTGGTCCCCCTCTTTAAGAAGGGGGATCGGAGGGTGTGTTCCAACTACAGAGGGATCACACTCCTCAGCCTCCCTGGAAAAGTCTATTCAGGGGTCCTGGAGAGGAGGGTCCGTCGGATAGTCGAGCCTCGGATTCAGGAGGAACAGTGTGGTTTTCGTCCTGGTCGCGGAACAGTGGACCAGCTCTATACCCTTAGCAGGGTCCTGGAGGGTGCATGGGAGTTTGCCCAACCAGTCTACATGTGTTTTGTGGACTTAGAAAAGGCATTCGACCATGTCCCTCGGGGAATCCTGTGGGGGGTACTCCGAGAGTATGGGGTACCGGCCCCCCTGATAAGGGCTGTTCAGTCCCTGTACGATCGGTGCCAGAGCTTGGTCCGCATTGCCGGCAGTAAGTCGAACCCGTTTCCAGTGAGAGTTGGACTCCGCCAGGGCTGCCCTTTGTCACCGATTCTGTTCATAACTTTTATGGACAGAATTTCTAGGCGCAGCCAGGGTGTTGAGGGGGTCCGGTTTGGTGGGCTCAGGATTGGGTCACTGCTTTTTGCAGATGATGTTGTCCTGTTTGCTTCATCAGGCCGTGATCTTCAGCTCTCTCTGGATCGGTTCGCAGCCGAGTGTGAAGCGGCTGGGATGAGAATCAGCACCTCCAAATCCGAGACCATGGTCCTCAGCCGGAAAAGGGTGGAGTGCCCTCTCAGGGTTGGGAGCGAGATCCTGCCCCAAGTGGAGGAGTTCAAGTATCTCGGGGTCTTGTTCACGAGTGAGGGAAGAATGGAGCGTGAGATCGACAGGCGGATCGGTGCGGCATCCGCAGTAATGCGGGCATTGCATCGGTCTGTCGTGGTGAAAAAGGAGCTGAGCCGCAAGGCGAAGCTCTCAATTTACCAGTTGATCTATGTTCCTACCCTCACCTATGGTCATGAGCTATGGGTAGTGACTGAAAGAACGAGGTCGCGAATACAAACGGCTGAAATGAGTTTCCTCCGCAGGGTGTCTGGGCTTTCCCTTAAAGATAGGGTGAGAAGCTCAGTCATCCGGGAGGGGCTCAGAGTAGAGCCGCTGCTCCTCCGCATCGAGAGGAGTCAGATGAGGTGGCTCGGGCATCTGATCAGGATGCCTCCTGGACGCCTCCCTGGTGAGGTGTTCCGGGCACGTCCAACCGGGAGGAGGCCCCGGGGAAGACCCAGGACACGCTGGAGGGACTATATCTCTCGACTGGCCTGGGAACGCCTTGGGATTCTCCCGGAAGAGCTAGAAGAAGTGGCCGGGGAGAGGGAAGTCTGGGCATCTCTGCTCAAGCTGCTGCCCCCGCGACCCGACCTCGGATAAGCGGGAGACAATGGATGGATGGATGGATGGTTTTTATCATCCTCTTTACCAGGCGTTTCCTTGTGTGCTATTTCACCATTGAGATGGCCTTTCTGTCCTCCTTTTTAAAGGTGTCCACCATAATCAGTGGTGTGCCTTTACTCACTATGGGTTACCAAATGACAATTTCAGAAAATGAAACTTACATGCATAATAAAATATTTTCCAAGTTTAATTTTATTGTACATACAGTTGTGGACATTAAAATTGATTTTTTTTCACAATGTCTCTAGGTGTGTTCATGTTTTTGACAAGAGTGCGGTCAGCAAAATACACAACATAAAACCGATGGAATGAGTCCATTTGCCAATGCTACATAAAACATTAAACGATCCATGAAGCGTCACAGTAATAAATATTGTAGCATGAATATTAATCCAAAACATTATTTCCAATAGCGAAGATCTTGCAAACAAAAAGGCATCCAATATAAAGTTGTGTTCAGAAACCAAGAGCTGTTTTCTTTAGGGTTTGTGCCAAATTCTTTCACTTACTGAAGCTCCACATAGTTAGAAGGAAAAAGTCCATACTGTCCCTTTGGACTACAGCCTTTCCACCAGCCATCATCAGTCATTGTAATATTGGTGATTATATCATCCACGTTAAATGAAATTTCGTCCTTTTCACCTAAATAAATGAAACATACAAATAATATAAAGACTTTTGAACTGAAAATGGAACCGTAGCATTTTAGATATCAAACATTTAATTTGTGAGACGTTCACTTTGTGGCTACCAAAAAGAGACAAAGCTTGGTACCATTAGCAGAAAGCACTCTCTGAACTTGAATACTTGGTAACACTTTGCTTTCATCTGTCACTCATTTTCAGAAAAGATTCTTTCAAAAGTGTAACAACCATTGCCACTTTACAGCTTATCAAAATGAAGTTAGAGGGGTGTCGTGGTAAAGCCGTTTATAATTATGTCGTGCGTTCGTGAACCCCACCTGTTAGTTTGAAATTAACTTTTTCAAAAAGAACCACAGATGGAAAATAGTGAACATTTAAATAAATATTTGGAAATTTGCTTTGCATAGAAAAATACAGACACCTGAAAAAAATGAGCAGGTAGTGTAAAGGACAATCAGACTTTAGGGACCTTCACAACCTGACAATGTTTTTGCAAGAATTACCTGAGTCGAGGTTGACAAGCTTGCTTGAGTTAAATGGCCGTTACTTGTCAGACTTGTTCTAATTTTGAAATGACGGCACACACAATGTAAACTGATGGGGGTGAAAAAAACTGTATACTTTTATCAAAACCTCTCCGCTTTCTTTATCCCTCCAAGCCACAATGTAGCTTTTGAAGCAAAGCATTGCAGTTAACCAAGCAGACAATCTTGTCACATACATGACTGTTTCAAAAGGTCTAAGTGGAGCAACGCCTGACTGGATCACTTTAAACATGACCTTACGTACGAGTCATTCAACCCTGACCCAGTCCACACTTTGTTTTCTGTGCATATCACAGAGCCTCATGTTGGCTGATACACATGGAAACTGGCAAGCTGCAGCCAGAAAATGTTATGCGCCATCAATGTCCGACACTATGGATTAAGCCCCTTCATGGGCATCTTGAACTTTCAGAATAATTGTATGATGAATACAAAAACAAGATTGCTTTTAGGTCAAAGCCAAAATGGCAGTACCAGTTGTACTTACAAGAATCAATCCAAGAGAAATGCATTATAAATTTTTTCAAAAACCTCACAATGACATTACACAATGAACAACTGTTGTGTTGTGAAATTTTGCATTTAAGTTGATAAATATTGTGTATGTCTTTGTTTGGTTAAGTACCTCTACCCCCCTTTAGGACTAAGTCTCTGTAATTTTACGATAGGGTTAGGGGAACTGCCTCAACAGGTTTTGCAATTGATTCTCTGCAGGGCTCTCTCAATCAACACCCGCATGGAAGCCAACTATCTAGCTGGCAAGCTTCACCTTAAATGGTTTTCGGAGCAGGTGTGAAGGTGTTCTGTCCCCTCATTGGTCAGAAGTATGGCTGTTTGGAATTGGCTTGTATCATAAGCCTTCAAGTACCACGATGCCCTATTGGCTGTAGGGTGTGGACAGAAAAATCTATAAATGTGCTTGCTTTACCTCTCTCTCTCTCTCTCTCACACCAAATAATGAAGGAACATCTCACACACCATGGCCTGAAAAAGACAGCACAATGAAGAGCGCAGCTCGGCAGCCATATTGAGACAGGCATGAGGCCTGTTCTGAACAAAGCGGACCACAAATGATGCCTTAACTAGAGACATTAAAAATTAATTAACAAGTCTGTGTGCCCCCTTAAAACTACTCATCAATATTTACCTGGTTGTATGGTTTCCACAATTCAAATGCACTTTGCATATTGTTATTTATGAATATTAGTAATAATACATTATTTAAATGGTAACTTAACTCCTGCTCTTCTGTCGCTCGCTGTTTATCTTCGGACGTTGCTTTCAGACAAGGTATATTTATTATAAAATTTCATGCCAGGAGTTTTAAAACACATGAATTTTGCATACACCGATTAGCTAGCTTACAATATGTTAGATGAATTTCGCTTAAACTCTTTAATCTATCTATTTTCCCCCAATAATTAACTTTTTTGATATTGCCTAGTACCTTCTGACATATCTTCCTTTCCCAGGCTGTAAAACAATTTAGTAATTAGTTTGAACAAATGTTTTAAAAGTGAGGTATATTTCGGGAGAAGGATATGCTTTTGATGTCAAATGCCTATACAAGTGTCCAGTATTTGAATTCATAGATAAAGCTAAGTGTCATCAGCATAGCAGTGAAACTGAAATGCCATGATGACAGAAAATACGGCCAAGAGGCAATAGGTGTATAGTAAACAGTAACGGGCACAAAATTGAACCCTGCGGAACTCCTTGAAAACTACATTCCTCTTAAACTGAAAGCTGTTCATTTGAACAAACTGCCTCCTGTCCGAATCATTATAAATGATTCACTAATTAAGCAGATCAAGCAATGGAAAGTGAACTGGTACTGAACTTAATTAATCTAGTAACATTCTCTTGATGAACCTTATTAATGCTATGACATGACACACTGACATTTTGATTTCTTCAGTGGCAGGTAAGTGTCTAATGGCTCAATTTTATGACCTGAAATGGGTAGCTCAGCAAAAAGTAAAACTGCATGGTGTGATAAAAGAAAAACAGACTAGGCTAAGAATTTGTCACTTGTTATGGAGTTCCAAGGTTGATAATATGTGTAACAAAAATAAATCAAGCTTTGTATTAAAAGTTTTGCTAAAAAAATGGGTAGGAATATTGAAGTGCACATTAAAATCACCCATTAGAATGATATTAGGAGTCATTGCATTCAGTATAGTTTAAACTACTAACTGCTCTGTAATAAAGACAATTGGTCCACGAGATCAGCAGATGGCCCATAAATTGTCCAAAATCAATGAAGTTCATCATGTGAGTACATCAATACAGTTTGGAGTGATGCTAATGAATAGTAAATTGTAGGAAGTAATCCATGATAGTAGTTAAAAATTTGACCACAATTAGAATTCGACAACATACTTGTTTCAATAACTAAGACACACATGAAAGTCAACCATAGCCAAAATAGAAGAGAAGCACGGTAATCGCCAATAGTAGCTACAAACATTTTCAGAAATGTACAAACAATGTAAAAATCTAACCATTTTCAGAGTCACTGTCCAATGAATTAAAAAGTTCAGACAATAAAAACAGGAATACAAAACAAAGTTAATGAGCAGCAGCAACCACAACACACCAGGGTTCACTCACACTTCCAGCCTAAGTTCTTGCTTATTTTCACACAGCTAAAGTAACAAACCAGTTCTTAAACAATGCAAGAAAAACAAAAGATATAAACTCACGTCTATATAATTTTAAAGTCTATTTTCCACACTAACCTGTTTCATAGTCAAAAAGTGCTAACGCGCACACTCCTTTGTCCTCACCGTCCATTTGTTCTGGGTTAACACAAATGTCATCATACAAATTGTCGTTACTTTGGACAGAAACAGCTTGTTTCACCTTCTGTAGAAAGAACAAAGACAACAATTATGCAGACTAACAAAAATATGCAAACACTGGGATGTTTATTGTTTCCAGGAAAATAATGAGAAAACAGTCATAAATAAGATATCTACAGCTCAAGTTTACTTTGCTTCTATATTTTGGAGTATTTGGGACACTTTCAAATGTATTCCTTACTATGTAAATAACAGAAATAAAAAAACTGTAATCCTATCCTTGAATCTGAATTTAGATCCTTATGTGGCTCTCAATTATTTTCTATGTGACCTAGCTGATCACCTTCAATATCTTTTGTGTAAAACAAATAACAAGAGTGTGGCAGACGGCTGGGGGTTATGCCCAGCCAGGATGCCTGGAAGGACCATGAGAGGGACTACACCTCCCCTGGACCATGAGAGGGCAGCCGCCCTGGTCTGTATGGGGGCCACGGGAACCGAGCATGGAAGATAAACCCTACTGGGGCCCGTTGCCACCACAGGGGGGTTGCCCGGAGGATTGTTGAGCCCTGGATGACAGCACTACCACCACACCCATAAGTGCTGTCGGAAGTAATTCCAGGGACACATGGAGTGCTTCAGGATGCTCATGTGGCTCTTCTGCCACATCAGGAAGTGACGCTGAAAGACCATCACAGAGCACCTGGAGCACATCTGGGTGTACATAAAAGAGGCCACCTCCCTCAAGTAAGGAAGCCGGAGTCTGGAGGAAGAAGGCAACACTTGGGAGGAGAGGAGGAAAGGTGGCAGGAGACATCCGGAAGGTAGAGATCCGAATTGAACAAGGTTGTTTGGTGCATGGGCATGGTGTTGTGTGCTGGACTTTGTAAATAAACGTGTGTGATTATGGGACATTCTGTGTCTACTCTTGTGGTAGGTTAGCCTGGACACAAACAGGCAAAGAAATTATTAAAATACTTTGAGTGTCACAAACGTTATGGTTTAATATCATTTTCAGAGAAATTAACCAAACCTTGTAGCCAGGCCAAAGACTACACGTGATCATATCAGTCGAATCGACCAAAACTAAAAGGGCAATTTCACACTCAATGTGACACTTCTTTGCTTTTGTCATATAGTGTGTATAAAAATATTTTGATATGACATTTGTGTATTGTTATAATTATATTTCTAAAAAAATATTTTAAAATGAGTGGCATGTGCAAATGGAACAGTTATGTACAATTTTAAATATAGTATGGAAATTCTATAGTGACAGATGTAATGTAAATCCAAGAGATGCAAAGGCAGGTTCCTCTGCTTTTGTTTAGCTTGCACATTTGAGAAGGTCTTCTACAGTGTCAGTGGCTGTTTATTACTTGGTGAAGAGCATTTAGGACTGACGCCAGTAAGTACATCATTCAATTCAAGCAAAAACCTTGACAAGTGGACAATGGCCAAGGTGAGATGAAGTGCATTTTCAAATTACTCTGGGATCTCGAGAACCAAATTCAGCAACTCCTCACTAGATGGACTGAACTGAGTTAAATTAAAGGCTCGCCTCCTGAAAGAGTCCTCCTCGGCAGCTGAAATCATTGTAGCTCATTGCGATTCAGCAACTTCAACTCCACACCATGCCTCTCACTTTCAGGGTCAAGTGAGCTTTACCTCCATGTAGCTTTGGAACAATAACAATGACAACAAGGGAACTGGCGTGTTTCAGCCATGTGGGCAGGTGTTTAAGGCTAGATCACTTCCATCGGTGGAGGCAGGCATCTCTGTCCAGAACCATTTTGACCCTCTCCACTCACCCACCATGCTGGCAGCTCTTGGTCATGTATGTGTTATTGGATATTCTATTATACACAACTTCAATATTTCTTGCCCAAAACAGTAATCTTTTGTTACTTGTATTATTTTCCCTTTATATTCTTGTTAAAGGCATAGCCATTGTGATTGAGCAACAAAGCATTTCACTGCATATTTTACTGTACAGTATTTATAAATTGTATTTGATAATAAAATTTGACTGTGGTGGGTTGGCACCCTGCCTGGGATTGGTTCCTGCCTTGTGCCCTGTGTTGGTTGGGATTGGCTCCAGCAGACCCCCGTGACCCTGTGCTCGGATTCAGCGGGTTGGAAAATGGATGGAATAAAATTTGATGGATATTAATTTCTCAAAACTTTATAATCCATTTAATACAGTTTAAGCATCATAGGCAGCTAGAGCCCCCTCTGGAAGTACAGAGCACAAGAGTAGAGTGAAATACACCGAGTTAAGAACACAGTCACAATCACAACTACAACATTGGACAATCAACCTAAACTTCATATTAGATGAAAGAGGAAAGTAAATTCAAGTACCCATTGAAATGCCATGTCAGACACACGGACTGTGCAGACTATACGGTCTGCGGGAATGTCACTCCCACTGTGTCACTCAAAAGTTAGGCTGAAAGCTTGCAACTAGTATATTATTACTTCATTGTACATAAGATTAGCTATGAAAGTATCTGCTGTCTGATACACATCCACCATTCCCACCTTTAACAGTTGATAAATCCAATTTCTGGACTAATTTAATTCAACTACAGGGTCACTGAATTGCGGCCCATGCAAGTACCATGAGGTGTGAGGCACAAACTAGTGCCTATATATATATATATATATATATATATATATATATATATATATATATATATATATATATATATATATATATATATATATACACACACAAAAACTATTTTCAGTCATACTGTAACACCAAATGTACTTGGAATTTGGAAGGAAAACCAACAGTACACAGACATAAAAGAAGTTAGAATTTATATACAGCTACTACAAGCCATGTACCAGCAACACAAAAAAAAGACAATTCCAAGCTTTATTAGTTATAAAATGCTCCAGATAAATTGCACATTGTTGAACACACAATCATTTCCTTTAAGACATGCAATAGGAACAGAAAAATTAAACATACCGTTGGAGACTTCTTGTTAGATTTTACTGAAGGTTTCATCATCTTTGAGAATTCAGGAAATGTCAACTTATTAAATGCTTTTTTTATTGCTGGCATTTGCCCTGATGATAAAAAACACAGATAAATTGAATAAAAAAAATTAATGTTCTAATAGTGTCTCCATCACGTTTAATGTTCATTTTTCTAAACGGGCATAATGCCCCTCATTTTTCCTCTGAATAAGGCTGTAAAGATTTACCTGGCAAACTAATCCTTTAATTTGTGAGAAGTTAAGATTCAGTCACTTGCAGCAATTTTATGGACTGTGGAAGCAAACTGGACAGGAACAACATGTAGACAATCACTTCATGTGATGCCTTCCCTAGTAAGAGCATTTAAACCCCACTGTGACTCATCAATACATTCTTTGCTTTGTTCATCCACATAATCTTTTTTTTTGTGAGCTTTCCTGCACACGCAGCTTGAGACTACAGACAAAATTAAACCAGTTCGATTTTATTTTATTTTTTTTTTATATATTTTTATTTTATTAATTTTCATTGTAATCATTACATACAAACAGATCAATTTATAACCCAACAAATTTGAAGACTAATCAAACCCCACCCCTGAGAAGGAGAGCTTAGCTAAAGGAAAATTGCTTAAGGCTTTTTAATAAGGCAACATTAAACACAGCGCATCACTTTTTCCACATTTTGTTATGTTACAGCCTTATTCCAAAATGGATTAAATTCATATTTTTCCTCAGAATTCTACACACAACACCCCATAATGACAACGTGAAAAAAGTTTGAGATTTTTGCAAATTTATTAAAAATTTAAAAACTGAGAAATCCCATGTCCATAAGTATTCACAGCCTTTGCCATGAAGCTCAAAATTGAGCTCAGGTGCACCTGTTTCCCCTGATCATTCTTGAGATGTTTCTGCAGCTTCATTGGAGTCCACCTGTGGTAAATTCAGTTGATTGGACCTGATTTGGAAAGGCACACACCTGTCTATAGAAGGTCCCACAGTTGACAGTTCATGTCAGAGCACAAACCAAGCATGAAGTCAAAGGAATTGTCTGTAGACCTCCGAGACAGGATTGTCTCGAGGCACAAATCTGAGGAAGGTTACAGAAACATTTCTGCTGCTTTGAAGGTCCCAATGAGCACAGTGGCCTCCATCATCTGTAAGTGGAAGAAGTTCGAAACCACCAGGACTCTTCCTAGAGATGGCCGGCCTTCTAAACTGAGCGATCGGGGAGGTGACAAAGAACCTGATGGTCACTCTGTCAGACCTCCAGAGGTCATCTGTGGAGAGAGGAGAACCTTCCAGAAGGACAACCATCTCTGCAGCAATCCACCAATCAGGCCTGTATTGTAGAGTGGCCAGACGGAAGCCACTGCTTAGTAAAAGGCACATGGCAGCCCACCTGGAGTTTGCCAAAAGGCACCTGAGGGACTCTCAGACCATGAGAAAGAAAATTCTCTGGTCTGATGAGACAAAGATTGAACTCTTTGGTGTGAATGCCAGGCATCATGTTTGGAGGAAACCAGGCACTGCTTATCACCAGGCCAATACCATCCCTACAGTGAAGCATGGTGGTGGCAGCATCATGCTGTGGGGATGTTTTTCAGCGGCAGGGACTGGGAGACTAGTCAGGATAAAGGGAAAGATGACTGCAGCAACGTACAGAGACATCCTGGATGAAAACCTGCTCCAGAGCGCTCTTGACCTCAGACTGGGGCAACGGTTCATCTTTCAGCAGGACAACGACCCTACGCACACAGCCAAGATATCAAAGGAGTGGCTTCAGGACAACTCTGTGAATGTCCTTGAGTGGCCCAGCCAGAGCCCAGACTTGAAACCGATTGAACATCTCTGGAGAGATCTTAAAAACCGATTGAACATCTCTGGAGAGATCTTAAAATGGCTGTGCACCGACGCTTCCCATCCAACCTGATGGAGCTTGAGAGGTGCTGCAAAGAGGAATGGGCCAAACTGGCCAAGGATAGGTGTGCCAAGCTTGTGGCATCATATTCAACAAGACTTGAGGCTGGAATTGCTGCCAAAGGTGCATCAACAAAGTATTGAGCAAAGGCTGTGAATACTTATGGACATGGGATTTCTCAGTTTTTGTATTTTTAATAAATTTGCAAAAATATCAAGTAAACTTTTTTCACGTTGTCATTATGGGGTGTTGTGTGTAGAATTCTGAGGAAAAAAATGAATTTAATCCATTTTGGAATAAGGCTGTAACATAACAAAATGTGGAAAAAGTGATGCGCTGTGAATACTTTCCTGATGCACTGTATGTCACATTAGATGTTTAGCTTCATGGCAGTGAGCTGCGGGCTGACTCAGACTCACTAAGATTATATAAATGAGGTCTATGACTGAAAATCTTTGGAAATGTGACAAAGGCTTAAGACGGGACTCACCTCCTATATGAAGACGACTCGTAGGTGCATTCTCTTATGTATTCTAATTGACCACACAAATCCTTTTGATTTTGTTTCTCTTTTCTAAATAGTGTGTCCATTTATTTTACATTTGTTCCTTTCTCTAGGACCGTGGTTTTCAAACTGTGGGGCACGCCCGGTGAGCGAATATTGCCATATGTGGCGAAATTTCGCTATTCGTAGGAAAATTTTAAACGTGCAGCGGTGCATCGGCAGCAAAAAAATATAGGAATAAATTTTATTAGGCTGTGGTGGTTTGGCACCCTGCCCGGGATTGGTTCCTGCCTTGTGCCATGTGTTGGCTGGGTTTGGCTCCAGCAGATCCCCATGACCCTGTGTTCGGAATCAGCAGGTTGGAAAATGGATGGATGGATGGAATTTTATTAGGGTTTCAAAAAAATGTTAGGGGGTGCGAGTAAGACTATCCTGAAAACTCGGGTCGCAAAAACTTAAAGGTTGAGAAATGCTGCTCTAGGATTTAGCCAGGTTTCTATAATTGCTAGAACATATTTTTGTGCGGCTACATAAATCTCCATTTGTTATATATTCAAATGTTAAGTGGTTTTTATTGAATTCCTGATTTTAGATTAGATTACATTAGATAAAGTGTATTATTCCATTGAGCAAGTTCAGATGCATAAAATATCAGAAACATAAAAAATAAGAATATAGATTCACAGGACAGATAATACAGTCAATCAATCAATAAGTACATTTTTTAATAAACATAAAATGTAAACTTATTTTTTACAGGAAGTCAAGTAACTATAAAGTTACTTTTTAAAATATTGTCAATTTTTCTGTTTGTTCTCTTGCATGGATGCAGTTTGAAATTAAACAGAACTGTTCAATGGATAAATAAAGAACTAAAAAAAAAAAGATACAAAGGGAAAAAACAGACAAATAAGAAATACTGTATTAGACAAATGATTCTAGCACTAACCCTCAGATGTATTTAACCATGGGAGCAACCATTAAAAAGCACAGTAGGAAAGCTGCTAAGAAAGAAATATTGTGGATAAGGGGACCTAAAAAATGACCTAAACAGATTCTTAGAGTATTAGTTTAAAATAAACAGTCAAGGTGAAGTGCATTAGAAAATGTAAGGGTGAACACAAACATAAAAACTGTGAAATGGACAATGCTCTAAACTTGCATTTTTTGATCATTTTATGTCTGAAGAATCACTCAAAAGTAGCAGGGACTGCCAAGAAGATTTTTAGACTTCACCCATTTTAATTTGAGCAGCACTTTTCCCCTCTACAATTCCCAAATGACTAACACATTGAAAGGAGCTGATAACGTGTCTACTCGAGTTCTCAATTAGGTTAGTGAGTACACAAAGATCCCCTCAAAACAATTTTTTTGAAGATAATTGCAAACTGGGCAGATTCCTAAATCCTGGACACTTGCAAATACTATTCCATTACAAGAAAAGGGTGATGGGATGTATTCACATAAGTACTGGCCAATAAGTTTAACTTGTGTTTTGGATAAAAGCGATCATTAAGGAAAAGACTGAGCATCAGGTGGTAGGAACAGGAATACTAGTGAGCAGTCACGATTGATTTAGATCATAAGTTTGCAAACTTTTTCGTCCCACAGCCCACTTTGCAAGAGAAATTTTGTAAACCCCCCCCCCCCCCCCATTATAACAGTTTTCCATCTTCAAGCCGTTTGATATTTTCAACATAAATATCAACTAATGATACATTACTGCTTATGCCATTAAATTATTGAAAAAGTAGTGGCCAATGTGTTTCATCTTGAACACAGTTATTGCTATACCGATTTTGATTAAACGTAGCCCATATGTAAAGATTGTAAAGTGTATCCTCGAACAAAATTATGCATAGTTTCATACAATGGTTTAAATATGAAAATTCGGAATACATATTAGTAGATTGTATTAAATTAGTAAGAATCATATTGTAATAATTAAAACATCAAATGTATTAGAAAATTGTTTATTTCGAACTTACAAAGTAAAAATACAAAGAAAAAATAAGAAATTAATGTTAAGGATGAGTCTGATGCATTTTTAAAAGTTTGTTATTATCGGATTTCACTTTCGTTAAAAACAGTTGTAAATCGCCACACTCGGTTATATGTAATCAGTTCCTTTTCTTAGATAGTAAATTCGCTACAGCACTAAACACACGCTCAGTCAAACAAGAAGATGGAAATGCAATTAAAAATGTCTGCAATATTTCCCATAATCCAGGGTACAGTGTCAGTATTGATTTCTGAAGCCAGAATTTTATTTTTTGTTCTTCATTTGTTGCGAGTTCTAGGAGTTCCACTTCTAAATTTGATGATCCTGCTGTGTTTACATGTGAGGAAGGATCCAGAACCCCAATTTGGTATATTCATGTTTAGAATATCCTTGAATCGCTCATTGAAATCAGCATGGAGAACCTCCAAGTGCTGGCAGTATGTAAGTAAATCTTCCTTTTTGAGAGACACTGCTGATAAATTTGAAAAGTGCATTCGGCCTAGATTCTGCTTGAACAGAAGAAGTTTCCCCACAAAAGCTGCAATAACGTTTTTTGTTTTAATTAAATTCATCATCTTGTAATTGTAGATTGACTTCATTAAATATTTTATAGAGGTTCTGTCAAACAAGCGATGTCATTTTTGGATGTAATCAGGTTGGCCCACAATCCGTCGTCTCGTTTTATAGGAACTCTAGTACTGAATCAAACAAATTGTAAAATCGATTCAAACAAACGACTTTTGAAAGCCAACGAACTTCTGTGTGAAGCAGCAAACGATTGAAATCTTCATTGGTTTCACTACAAAGTTGGCTAAACAATCTGTCACTCAATCAATTGCTTCTAATCTTGTTGACTGCCCTAATAACGTAATGGAGCGACGTTTGCAGTGGTTCACTTAAATTCTTCGTAACCAAATGTTGACAATGAAGAACATAATGTATAGCGAGTACATTTGGTACGGCTTGTTTCAAATGCGCTATGAAACCATTGTGGCGCCCTGTCATTGCCAGAGCACCACCAGTAGCAGCAGACAAAATATTAATAGGAATGTCTCTCTCTTGAAAAAACTTCATGGTATTAAATATAGATTCTCCATTTGTATCCGCTTCCAAATTTTTAGCAAATAATTCTTGACAAACTTTTTCTTCTTTTATGAACCGTACGTATAAGAGTAGTGCATCATTATTTGGAAGAGCTGATTCATTGAGTTGAAGGAAAAATTGGCATATCTTCAAATAATCGCACAATGATTTTTCAATGTCTTCAGCCATTTCATTGAGTCTTCTTTGCACTGAATTATTGCTCAAGAGAAGTTTCCTGATGATATCTAATGCTGGCTTATGAAGCACAGTGTTTATTACTTCTTTTACTACCGGCAAGATTAATTGCTCACCAATTGTGTGTGGTTTTCCCGCTTTTGCGATTAATAATGAAATATTATAAGAAGCTTGTAATCCTTCATTATCTTGTTTAGTGGACGATGCAAAAAGTTTTGATATAGTTGGACGTTTAAAATATTTTCTTCTAGTACTTGAAAATAGGACAAATCTTTATCCTTTTTGTCAGCATGCATTTTAGTCAAATGCTCTTGTAGCCTAGAAGGCTTCATTGCTTAATTTGAAAATATTTTGGCAAATCAAACACATAGGTAGTAATTGGTTCGTAGGAGAATGAATAAAGCCATGTTTTAAATACTCAATACTGTACTGTCGACATTTCTTCTTAGATTGAGACATAGTGAATTAATAAAATTTGCAAAAATATTCACAAAATAAAAGATTTAATTTACACTTTGTATGACTCCACTTATCACACTTTCGACTGATTGTTGGCAAAGCACACAAAAAAATAATGAAAATTATTCCTAAACCACTGGTATTTATAGATTTGAAATCCAGCCCGAATCGACTTGCATGCATTGACTTGTTTGCGATACCATCATACTCGTACTGTGAACAAGTCACTGCAAGCACCCATGTTCCTGTCGAAACTTGCTCAATTGCGTGAATTACCTACGTAATAGTTGTCCGACATACTACTAGTTAAGACTCATCTGCTGCACGGGTAGACTAAAGTCTGTATGACACGATCAATTTTTATATAAAAAATTGAACTTAAAATATCATGTACGCAGGGCCGGATTTTCCTATAGGCTAACTAGGCTTCAGCCTAGGGCCTCAAGATCAAGAGGGGCCTACATTCAAATTGTTAGCAAAATTTTATTATCTCTCATGTAATTTACAAACTTAAAAATGGAAGGTGAAAGGGCCTCATAAGTGGAATAGCCTAGGGCCTCTTTTCATATAAATCCGGCCCTGCATGTACGACACGTTCAATTTTTTATTTTGCACGCAAACGCAATTTTGTTCCTCCGACCACGGCATTGTCCGAATAATTATAATAATAAGTAAAATTACACAAGATATAAACACCAAAGCTACAAATTGTGAATTTCCCATCGGGATTAATAAAGTATCTATCTATCTATCTATCTATCTATCTATCTATCTATCTATCTATCTATCTATCTATCTATCTATCTATCTATCTATCTATCTATCTACAAAACATAACCACAGAACACAGTATAATAAGTTTCAAATAATATTTGCTTTGCCTTTCCCTCTAGTTAGCAATAGAAGTTGGTACTAACTAAAATTAGGGTTTCTTTCTTGCCATTATTTTTACTCTTAATATAACATTCAAAATTTTGTTTATTTTTGTACAAATAAATTAGAAAAGCAATTTTTATATATATTTTGAAATGAAATATAACGAATATATTTACTATTGTAAACAAACTATTATACACACATACAGTATATACATGCCCTGTTTTCTCATTAACATAGAAAATTGACATATTTCTGTCAGACAGTCAATTTTCAAATGATTAAATAATTGAAATAGAAAATTAATGAAAAAATTGATCGTATAAGATGGACATAAGATAAATTAAATTGCAGAATTTAAATTTTAAATGATTATTCAATCGCAAAAATCACTAAAATAATTTTTAAATATATATTCATTTTCTTCAATAAGGAGCCACCGACCCCTAGACCGCCTGAATGCCCCCCAAATGCTTCTGAACCCACTATTGCCCCCTTAGAAGGCTTCAGCGCCCACTGGGGGGTGGTACCGCCCACTATGGGAAGCTATGGATTAGATGATCATGGTTTTACTAATATGCAACCAAAGCATGTAATCAGAGAAGTGCATATGATATTTAGCTTAATAATCAAAAAGCTTTTGATTATGTCCCATGTGATTGGCTAATGATCAAACTAAAAGATATAGGAATTCAGAGCATTTTGAGTAGATGAGTGTAAAATTGTCTTAAACATCAGGAGCAAATGTTATTGTGAGAGGAGATAATTTACAATTAAGTGATGTTAAAACTGCTGTCCCTCATTGCTGGGGCAGCTCCTCCTTTTAATACAAAAAATATGAATTTGCACAAGTACCAAGTAGTTCAGTCTGCACAAGATCCTAAACTAGATGAAATAGCAGAGAATAGAGAATCAGAGGACAATAAAACGGGACCTTGACAAAATTCATGCCTGGACAGATTTTTGGAAGATGAAGCTGAATGCAGATAAATATAAACTAGTGAGGATACTGATGAACACATTGACATTTTATCCTGCCAGGTGCCACCACTGCCACTGTTGCCACCACCTCTGCAGGCAACAAAAGCCCTAAGCCCATTCATTCATTTGAACTCCCCTCCACAGCTTAGCATTGCTACAGTAGCAGCAAAAAACCTTCTAAACAAAGTATTTTTTAAAAATCAAAGCAAAGTTCCTTTATTTTAATCTTTGAGCAAGATTTGCAAACTAATACAAATACTAACTTCCCTCATTCACCAAAACACACACAATACACATGCTGTGACAATAAGTGAAGCCAAAGCTGACAATGGTGAGCCAGTAGCCCAATATTTAGTATGGTGTCTAGTCTCAATCCTGGTTGATGGGTGACCTCTTGCAATAGGGGACTTCAGGCAGGAAAAAGTGGCACAGAGCAGGTACATTACTCATCGAGGCCCTAGAAGATGGCAGAAATGGTGTGCTGGCAATAATGTTGCATGTTATCATAGCAGTGCAGGAAGGCAGGAACTTCAGGTATACACTGTCTGTTCTAGGTGCCCAGAACTGAAATATATACAGACATTCATATAAAGAAGAAAAGGCAGAAACACACAGACAGGGACATACAACATTACATTCGGATACCAGGGACAGGAAGGCTTGATCTTGGACTACAAGATGTCCATAAGAAGTTTGAATTCCTCCTGACTGATGAGGGACAACATGTGTTTCTAAGCAATAACAAGTGTGATTATGCAAAGATGGGTTAAATTCATACCTTTAACTGGCCACTCTTTCAGTTTAGGCTTCTTACAGACAACGACGGTTCGATTCACTGTGTGGGTGGAAAAAAAGAAGATCTCTATAAATCTATTAAGTTATATAAAATGAACAGGAATTATCTTACAGACTTTTAGCATTAAATATTGTTCAGCTCACAATAAAGCAGGGGAAAAATGTTGGGTTTCAGAGTTCCATCCTGAACAACTGTGAATTTTTCTTAGGGAATTTAGATAATTAATCTCACCTTAAGTACCAATGAAATATACAGATCAAATAGAATAAAGCAGAAAACAACAATAATTGGGATTTGCTACAGCTATGATGGTTTCAGGCTTCCGTATGATTAATAACTAAGATTTATTAAGAACTGGATTTACAATAGTCTTAGATTCACTATTTCCTCCATAATCTAATCAAACTCACTTCTATATGGATAAATGCTTCGATCACGTTGGTCTTTCTCTACCTTGTAATGATATACTATAGTAGATTACAAAGCATATTGTTTAACAGACATGTAATACTAACTTGACTTGGTTACTGCCGTGGATATCCTTTCCCAGATACTATCAAGCTGTACCTTCATCACATTAGCTCCTTTAGAAATTTCATTAAAGTTCATTTTGGTGTTGATGGCAAGGTAAGGGAGAGGATTATCTGTCGACTTTGTGCAGATGGACTGAAAATACTAAAATAAAAAAAATTGTTAAACACATTTGACACGATTCACATGTTCTTAGAATTAATCGAATCATTGGCTCCCTCTTTCCATTACCTAATTTCAAGGAACACATTTTCTTTATTTCACACAATAGCTGTATTCATCAGCTGATTATTTTATCAGTTATGATATTTCATTTCTTCTTCAGTGCTTTGCTCTTTTTGCTTAGCCACCTGTGCCTGCTTTTGAGACCAAATCATCAAGAATGGTGATGCCCACATGATATTTTAGGAAATTGACTACACACACAGTACTGCTGTTCTCAGCACTGGATTGCCTTTGGTACTGCAATCCTGGTCAAACTGTCTTTCCAAAGTGTAAAGCTCTGACATGGATCTTCTCCTGCTACCCAAGGTGTTCTCTCAGTTTTTATGCTCTCATTCAGTCTTAGTTTCAGCCTGATTTATTTCATACCATACCCCCCCAGCAGTTTTGACCAGGATGTCTCAATGCCACCCCTTTTCTCTCCTTACAAGTAAAAATGCTCTTTGTTCTTGATCTTTGGGCATCTGTAGAAGACTTTAGGAATCATTTAAGCGAGTTTGAATTTGACAATTTTCCATTGATTCTTCCCTGAATTTCCTCTGGTAAATGCAACCCTACAATACATATTTCATACTCAGTCAAACACTATACCATTGTTGTCAAAAGACAACTCACTTTGAATCTAATATTATTATTATTAAATAATAGTAATAAAAAAATCTAATAGTAGAGAAATGTGCACTGAACAAACAGTAAATGTTGCCTTTACATATGGAGAAACAGCCACAGTTATTACAGTAGTGTACTGCAGTAAGGACTAACGGAGCACAGCCCCACCACATGCTGTGCTAAATAAGTAAGAAGTTTCCAACATTTACTACATACTTTACGTTTGACTTCTTAATTTTTCCACTTCTCAATCCAAAACTTAGTGTTTCAATTTCATTTTTAGCAGTTCATTGCCAACACATCTTCCTAATCAGCAGGTAGCTGCAAGGCTGTCAAATTATTAACAATGAAATCTATACTGCTGGATTTTGTCAGATGATGACGATGTCAGAGCTCATTCTAATGACCTGTTGTCATTTACGTCACTTCAGGTGGCAGCATCGCATTGTTTGAACGGCTGTACCGCAATCAAATGAACTTGAATGTTTCAATAGTTGTTACCAGCAGATGGACAGATAATGTTATTATGATACGTGAATTCTTAATTTGGAGAAATCTACACACAGTAAAATTATGGGATGGGCTGTCTATCATTTTCATGTGAAAAACCCAACTAAGTTATTGTGATCAGCGCATGTCGTCATTGAGCTTAAATGTATTCTTTTAATACTGGAGGTCTGTACACTGGAATTACTGGTAAATACTTAATATTCAAAAAGAAAACTACATTTAAAACAAATCTCTCATTGTTGTGCATATTTTAAATGAGACAATTTAACTCATAGATGGTTATGACTTTAGTACAAAGTCAGTTTTTTATTTTTTACAACAAGCTTTGCAGTATTTCATCACTTATGCACCCAGCCATATTATACCTGTTTATTTCAGCTTCAAAATTCCAGCCATGAAATGGATGTCAGTCTGTTGCAGAGCATATTCACAAAAATGTGTAATTTTTGTGGCCTAATTTAGAGCCGAGGACTTTGGGGGAACACCTGACACACAGAAGGAAGACAAAACAACATGCAGACCACACACGTAAAAAATAAAATTAATTTAAATGCATCTTAAGGCTCAAGATTAGTTATAAGATGTGTTCCAAAAACCAACCAATGCAAAAGCTTCTTTTCAAATAAATTCAACATTTGTCGATTTTAAAAAACAGCACCCAAGATACAAGTTTAAGGCAGGTTACCTGAACAATACTGACATGATCATCTGTGCTTGAGAGCTTTAGCAGTCGGTTTTGTTTTTGCTTGAGATCAGCAATTTCTTCGTGTACCTTCTTCATATAAGTAGAGATTTCAGACGTATATAGTGCCTGTCTTGATTCTATCATCTCATTGGCTACTTTCTTCCTTTCTTGGATTGAAGAGATCAATGCATCAAAAACTTTTCTACTGTCCTCTTTCTCCTTCTTTGCACTGACCTATGAAACAAACAATGTGTATATACTGTCAATGAAGAACAAAAAGCTTTTGTAGGGAAAAAAGAGCAATGCTCAAAGGGTAATGAAAACCAGGTGACAGTCAACTGTTCAAAAAAAACAAGAATCACATTGGCTGTAAAGGGTTAATCCACTGGCCTTTTAAAATCCAGAGTACTAGAAATATACATAATAACAAAGTTCTGCTTAATCCAATCCAGGATCCTAATGTGGTCAGAGCCAATCCTGAAAGGATTGAGGGCAAGATGAAGAAACAGCCTGGAGATGATGCCAGTCTATCATACAACCCGCCGATGAACAAACCCGCACTATCACTGGGCCAATTTAGAATGGGCGTTTAATCTAACCTGCACTTCTTGATAGATGCAGGAGAAAACAAAAATATCCAGAGAAAACCCTAGGCAGACATGGAGGGATTTTGTACACTCTGAAGTTAATGATAGTGGGCACTGGATTAGAAGCTAGAATGTTAGATGTGTGAGGCAGCAGCCCTAACTACTGGCCTGACCATTTAAAATATTACTGTTTATCATCCAATACTTTATTTTTAGGAGCTTAATCTTTTAGTAGGATCACTCAAAAATCAAATGACTATTAATAAATACAGAGTTTAAGGAGACTAAACAAAATTTTTCTTGAAAATACAAAACAAAAAAAGTTACTTAATGGCACAATATGACGAGGACCTTATCCTCAAGGCTAGAAGTTGAGAACTTGGTTCCATCCTTGTAATTGAGTAATTAAAGCTACCTCACACACAAGTATCTGAGTCATATTGAGAAGAACAAAATGAAGAAGGTGGCACACCAAAACGGTAAATAAAAAAGCATGGCCACAAGTACACAATGGAAAGGTTACCTATCAAAAGTTCCTTTCTTGTCAAGCATCAAGAGGTTTTGTTTTTCTAAATCTGGATTATTTTCTTTTTATTTCATTTTTTCTTTCTCCATTTGTATTCAATATTTTTTCTTCCATTAATAGTCCTTAATAGTGGAGCATTAAACAAAGTTCTGACAAAAAATAATCATCTCGACATTGTGACTTGAGTACTACCAGAAAAATTCCAAACTTAATGAAAGCAGAGAATAAAACAAAGACGTTATCATGAAAATACACGCCAGGGTCCCTAAATCCTGACAATGTCATATTTGATGCCAATAAGGCCTTTCTGAACTACAACATCATTCCATAATTTAACAGTTAGATACTAAACATCTTTTCTGTTACCTTTTGTCATCAGTCTGTTGTTCTGCTGTGATTGCTGTGATGTGTACTCTACATATGGGGCACAACCTTTTTATGGTTATTGCCTTTCTGAAGAAATGTACATTTATATCTTGCTAAATAATGAAGAGGTCCACATTTTTTCAGAATCCCACTCACAAACCTCTTTAGAAAATCTAAAATTGCAAAATCCCACAGTGATGTGTTTCGAGAGCATCCATTAAAGTAATCAAGATCAAGCAAATTCTCTGTTGGTTCAAGAGAAAAACAAGGAGCTCCTTCCAGCACTTTACCTCAACTGGTTCCTAAGACTTGTGAGACTCCTGGAAAAAGTCCAATTAAAAAGACATCTTTCTGCAATTCATTTTAACAATATGTGAGTGGCATATTGTCATTGAAGCAGCACAAAGACGAGGATAGTTTGAACTAACTGGTATTCTTTGGGGAACGTTCAACTTTTTCTTGCAGATGGGTGTTTGACTTGCGAATTCATTTGCCAGATTTCTGTGACAAACAGGAAGACTAAACCCTTAATAAGAGTGATACATGTTTAGTTATTTGGGATGGATTTAGGATTTCAAAGGTGTATTTACAGTATGCAGACTAGCACAGTACTATCATATGCATGTTTCTACTGTGTCCTTAATAACATCCTGTACGGTGAATGGTCAAACTCTGAAAAGAAGGCTACAAACCTTGACTGACTCCATAGCTAAGTTAAGATCTTCCAGTTCCTTCTTTCTTTTTCCAAGTTGTTTTTCAATGTCCACATGCATCTCATCTATGTCAACCTGTAAGAGTAAAACAATAATGAAGACAACATTTGGAAGTGTTTTCTTGTGTTTTTTTTCCATTCATTGTGTTGTACTTCCCATATGTCATTTGATAAAGGTCAACACAAAAATTACAAAAAGGTAGAAATTTTGGACATTATGTGATTTCCCCACAAGACATTATGGCTGTAGCCATCCTACTCCTGCCCAATATGATACACATCTAAGAAGTTGGTGTCAACAACTGGGGACAGTGTCCTTTAAAACAGAAGGCCAAAGAAGATTACTATCATTAAATAGCAAATGGAAAGGTTAAACAAGAATCAGTACAAAAGGTATGAGGTAGAGAAAACGGGAAACTGGAGCCTCGTTCCCCCATCTGCCCCTGGAGCAGCTGCTCACTTACACTTAGACACACTTGTATGTGTACCCCAAATGTTAAGTTTGGCCATTTTCCCTGTTGGGCTCGCTCTTCATGACTTTCTCCTTTCACCCGTTCAGAGTTTGCTCCTTCCTCCGGCATCCCCCTAGCACTTGAAATGAGGCAGCGTTAAGACCCGTTGTAGGGTCATTTCATACATCAGAAAAAATTGCAAAAGCCTTACCAGGTGTTTATTTTACCTGGCAGTAAATGGTGTCCATGCACCCAGGAGCCTTAGGCAGCCTCATAGCCAACTACACAGCTAAAGGGACAGCATGGTCCCTTGTGTTTCATCCCAGAGTTAAGTACCCTATAGTGGTCATGAACTCTTGTCACTTCTTGTATTTCCTCCTTGGAATTACCATCTTTTGTAGTAAAAGAGTTGGAATATCCTCATAACTGGAGAAACGCTTGCTTTTTAGTGTCTCTGGGGCACATGGCAGGCTTCTACTTTGTGAATACTGGTGTGTACGGACCATATTGCCCCCTTTCCGGAACTCCTTCCAGAAAACTTAGACTTTTTCTTAAACTTGCCCCTGCCCTGCTTCCCACTGTCCAAGTTTCATATCAAAAGTTCATAACAACAGTCATTTTTATCTATTTCTGCCAGCTTAGATAGGACTCAGCTCTGTATCCCCTGTCACATAGCAAAGTGCAGTGTCTACAAAAAATGTATTTTAGTGCATTTAATTTTAGACATCATGCAAAGCAGAATATAAAAAAATGAAATATAAAATGCTGGTATATGCGAGCACATTAGAAAAAATGCTACTTCAGCAAAGGTTCAAAGAAGGAAACGTATTTAAAATTACTTACCTGCTTCTCTGCCCTTGCACTGGCTGCAGAAGACACAACATGACTCCTGTGATCCTTCTCATGACAGAGTCCACAAATAAAGATGTCATCACTTTTGCAAAACAGATTCTTGATTTTCTGATGTGCAGGACAAATTCTGTCCTCCAGATTCCTGATGGGACTGACAAGCTGGTGTCTCCTGAGAGCCGGTACTTCCCGATGTGGCTTGATGTGATACTCACAGTAGGAGGCCACACACACCAAGCAGGAGTTGATGGCTCTCACCTTCCCTTCGGTACAGCAGTCGCATAAAGGCTCATCAGAATCTGCGTCATCTTCTCGAGGTCCGCCAGCCTGTCCATTTACGGGTCTTTGTGTCGTTTCATTTTGCAGCTGACTAATCTGAAACTCAAGCTTATTTGAATATGTGCTTTTGCAGACTGGACATTCATATGTGTCTGTCTCTTTCCAACAATGGTTTATGCATCTTGTACAACAATTGTGTCCGCAAGGGATTGTGACAAGTTGCGTAAACGCATCCAGACAAATGCTACAGGTTACAGTGCCTGGAATTAGCAGTGGTGTGTAGTCTGCCATCCTTCTGCCTGTAAAAAGAAAGTGAAACAAAAGTAATGGAAAGGACAACTGAGGCAAATGGATGGTGAGTAAAAATATACCTGCAGTGAAAGCAACATCAGTAATAATGGAAGGTCCTGTATATTTGGCTTACATCTTTATCCAAGGCAATTTACAGCATCAGTGTAGAGTACAACTGTTTACATTCTTTAATTACAAACCGAGTACACACCGAGTTTAGGGTTGGGAGCACATACAGGGGCACAGTTTTAAAATTGAACATCTTAGCCCTACACTATGCTACTTGCATCAGCAAACACCAGCATTAGACTCTAAAATCAAAATGTGAATGCTGTAAGACAGTTCTGGTGTGGCTTCTAGAAAGATTTCCAGTAGTTACCAGTAAATGATTTGGCTAAACAGGCAGAATTAAAAACAATGATGAACAAGTGAATGATGCTCTATTGGTGGGGTTTTGAGCAGTTCAAAATACATATCTTCAGTCACATCATCCTCCTGAAGTGACTCCATCCTAAATCAAGTCAATAATCAAACCCAGCAGGAGTGGGATGAGCGCTTGGACTCGTACTGGACTCTCATCTAGGTCACCATCACTGAATAGTTCCTGTAAATACTTTTGCCTAATGGGTGAGAGGAGTGAAGACTTTACAACATTTCTCATGTGTCTTCATTTGTGAAGATTTCATCTCCTCCTTGCAGGAAGGACTGCAGCACAGCTAAGGTCACAACAGCTAAAAAAGCGGCGACTGCCATCTACATGCCTCCACTGGCTTTGTGCAGTTATGTTCAAGTTAATACTCTGAGAACCCAAAGTCACCTTCTGGTAATTTGAAATTGAATTTGTGGCAGGGAAGACTGAGCAGCTCTGGGAGATATGAACTGAGAATTGGACCCAAACTGGTATGGCGCTGGTCACCTATACCCTGAAATGTTCACTGCAACCTTTTCATTTTACAGTCTGGGTGGCAGTATTTTGTAGCCAACTTCTACATAGGATCTAATTCTTCACCTTGCAAGTGTTTAGGGGCTTTCTTACAGAAGAGTTCTTTATGCTTTCATTGACACCAGGGAGCATCAGGGTGTCACTTTTAAAAGACAAGCAGGGGAAGTTAGGGTTAAAACAAAAACAAATCCTTCATGCAATGAACTTTGACGAATGACACAACTTCAACCAATCATTCAGTGACGATAGACCTACAAAACTATTTCTAATATGTCATGTCACAATATAATCACTCACAACTTCACCTGCACTTTTCTTTGTCACATTGACTGAATGTGGGCTCTGAAAATCCACAGTATGAGACAAACATCCATTCTCAGAGAATTGTGATGTGATGTTTGTCATCTCCCAGGCTTAGTCCCCAACAAGTCCATACATTAATACATCATTTGCCATAAACCTGCAGAGATGTTCATGTTCAGACAGTTTGACTCATGCAAGTGGAGGACGCATCGTCTCCAGTCTATGGACAGCATGTCATCCTCTGGATTTTTGTTCTGGTGGGCTTTTGATGGTAGATGATGATTTCTCAGACAGAGTATTCATTGTCAGGTTTCTTATCATGAACTACCCTCTAAAGTACAGTAGATATGTTTTTTTTTTTGTATATAATTATTACTGTCCTTTGATTCTTGTAGAAAACTCTAAGCTAGTCACTGGGCCACAAAGGATTTGCTAGCTGTGTTATGTTGCTTGCCACGCTGCACTAAGATCACAAGCTTGGAGCTGCCATAAGTACTGGCTGATCACAATAAGAACAGAGTTCACTTATAAGATTTGATACTGTTTCATTCTTTTTATTTATTCTACAATTGTTTGATTGATCCCATTTTGCATTACAAGTGTGAAACAACAAACTTCAGGGAGAACCTCCACAGTGTCAGGGTTTAAGAAATAATGTTTTATGTTGAGTGATTTTTACTTTTTACATATTTTTTCTCCTCCATTTTTCATGTTTTGCCCATTCATTTTGTTGTTATGATGCTACATGCCTCCAGACTAGACTGACGGATATGAGACATCCTAGTGGCCAGTTATTTCAGATCAGACTGTCAACTGGCGTCCAAATGTTCTAAAGAGAAAGAAAAGACAGAAACAATTCTATTGTTGAGTAACAAGTAAACAAATTGGTCTGAATGGCCCGTTCTCGTCTAGAGTGTTCTAAAGACATATTGGCAGCGACTAGCATTGGTTTGCAATTTGAGGTTTCATTTCACTCTGAATGACCAGCTGAGGTGATCATTTGAGTCTGACACTAGCTACAGTATTTCAGACTTGTCTCTTGGTTGCTATTAAAATCTGAACCCTTTGGACGTTCAGTTACATACTGGTCTCTATTTAAAGATTGAAGCGGTTTCAGTCCACTGATAAGCCATTTGTGCCAGGGGCTAAGATCACAGCTTTCATTTTGAATTCACATGTTTCTACTTCTCCCTGTCTGAGGTTTACTTGCTCAGAACAAAAGCAATATCTGATGTTTAGGAAAGAGCTTTAACATCCATCCATCCATTTTCAAACCTGCTGAATCCGAACACAGGGTCACGGGGGTCTGCTGGAGCCAATCCCAGCCAACACAGGGCACAAGGCAGGAACCAATCCCGGGCAGGGTGCCAACCCACCGCAGAGAGCTTTAACAGAAAAATATTATTATATATATATATACATACATACATACAAATTCACACGTGTATATAATTACATACCAACTGGAATTAGAAAAGTAATGAACTTTGAGTTTGGATGAACAGTTATTTGAAATTTGTTGTGGTACCATTCATGGTGTTTAATACAGGAGGGCATTCAGATGAAAGTGGCTTCCTACTTACCGTCGTTCACTGTGGAGACTGATGATGCATTTGATTCAATCATTCATATAAGAAGCAGAACAGAAGGTTGGAAAAACTTGGTGCTCCCAACTCAAGTTTCAAAGACTTGAACCAAGCCATGGGCTTCTTTTTCATTTTAGTCAGTCAATGATTATCTCATGGAGTTCATTTCACAGAGCCCAGCAACTCAGAGAACTGTAGAGTTCAGACTGGGAAACAGCCAATTCAAATACATTGTACTATTAAATACTATGGAACACTCACTTACGATACACTACAAAAGCAACGAGATTGCACTGATCAACTTGGGTCAAGGCACTGGCTGCACTAACAGCACCCTATGTTAGTCCTCTCTGTTATTCACAAAAAACACAAAATAAAACACTAAAATGTATTTCATTTCCAGTGCCTCACAATAATGAGCAGAAAAAGTCAATCCTCCGCAGCAATAAACAGCATGCCATTCCTAAAAAAAAAAAACTTCCAAATTTCATTAGCCCACCCTGAATAATGTGACGTCACTGTTGTTGAAACGATCTTGGCAACCAACTTTAAAAGATCGAACTGCATGTTTAGATACTGTAGAATTTGTAATGCTTTTCTAATAAAGGAAAGACTTGAGTGAAAGAGAAATGTGCAAGCGTGCACTTAAGCAGAGCGCTGGGTCAGAGCCATCATAACAGCGCATGTTGTACCGTGAAGAACACCACTGCAGTTTCGCAGCCATTTCATCCAGGAATTCGGGGGTCTCCTTGGAATGAGACACCCCAGTGTTTGTAGACAGTAGGCTACAACCCCACTGTGAAACCCACGGAGCAGCTTCCCCAGCAGAGATGGTTATTTTGGGCATTTCATTTTGAAGTCTTTTGGATTTGGACTTTTTCTTCGCCTCACTACAAGCACCATGAAGCCCTTTGATTTAGTTCTTTGTCCTAGACTGGCCATGTCTTCTCCCTGCTTTTGCCCTTCAGATGTTTATTCTGCATTACTCGCGCTTAACCCCAACTGATAAGGCCTTTTTTTTTCTGGAAAGATGTAAGGAGTCACAATGATGTTGGAGTAGTGCACCGCCCTATGATGGCTTCATTTCAACCCAGTCAGCACTCCTATTTGTGCCCAGTGCAGACCTGAGCAGCTTTGAAATGAATTATTAATTTTTAATACAAACGTTTGAAAGACATAATATTTAGGAAACAGCATGAAAATAAGGTCACAATGCCAATTTAAAAATGGGTGTTGCTGTGGTTAGGGTTAATATTGGTGAGTGGTCTGGCACAAGGAATTAAAAAGTCTTTAGCTCAAGTTTATGTTTGTTTCTAGTACCTAATCTAAAAAAAATCATATTGAACAATTAAATCAGAAAATAAAAATGTTACACACCCAATCAAAAAAAAAATGTTTAGAAAGGAGGTACATGAAATGCAGGCTGGTTAAGTCATAAAAACTTTGTGACAACTAACAATGATTAACCTGACTGAATGAGGAACATCATGAAAGTGTGCTGCTGATAAACAAAGTGGCCATTTCAGAGTCGTCCTGGAAAAGTAACGCTAAAAACAAAGAAGTTGTGTTTGCAGGCATATTGGCAGTGCACCGTACCCCCATATAATTCTGTTGGGAAAATGGCAGAGCAAGTTACTTAGAAAAAAGGGTGGCAAAACTCCTAGGTAGACACTGAGTGGCCGATCAGGGCACATCACACCCTGGACACGCTGCAGAAGGACAGCAGCTTTTCATAATTTCACCTTCCAAACCACAGTACAGCATCTGGAGAATAAAAAGAGGAGCGCAGAGAGCATCTCCGCTACTGCTGCATTCCGCTCTGTCGATTTTAAACTTGGGTCTCCTGGCTGGGTCTGCCCGATGATTAGTAGGCTGAAAATGTTTTTACTATCACCTTGGTACAAACGTTTTATTTGCCTTATGAATGCTTTGCACATTTTGTATGTTGATTTGGATCCTGCTGTGGCTCTGAGGTGGCACTTTGACCAGAGTGACCTTTCCACCGTGTGATTCCCTTTAGAGGGATGGGGCCATTCATGGAGGTACTGCTGCCCGCTGGACACACAGACACCCCAATTAGCATGCCTTTCACTAAATTTAAATAAACATTTAGGAGCTGCTTTTCTGATAATATTGATCAGTCCAGTTTATTGCAGACACTGCTCTTATTTTTATAATGATATTATTATTAGTAACTTACCTATCAAGTTAAAAACATAATAATGACTATATGGCTAATATAATGAAGTTATTTTCAGTTTGCTCCGATGCTGCCAAGGGTGCTCCCTCATGCCCATCTGCAGTTAGACAATTAGCCCCTCACAGTTTGGATCTGGGACTCGTTTTGTCTTCCTCTTTATGTTGCCATTGTGTATTTCATAAATCTGAAACTGCTGTACTTGTTACTTTAAAAGTTATCCTCAGACTTCTTACAAATCACTGTTACCCCCAAGATAAACTGCGTCATCTTGCATATCGCAGAAAACTCATAAATGAATTAGTAAAAGATCATCGTGCAACGAAAGAGGTTGTTCGTCGAGGACGTCCTTCTGAAGAAGTCGCTACAGCAGAACGCCTGAACGGTCGCTCACATTTCATCTATCCACTGGATCAGGGGTGTCGAACTTCAGTCCTGGAGGGCCGCAGTGGCTGCAGGTTTTCATTCTAACCCATCTTCTTAATTAGTGACCAGTTTTTGCTGCTAATTACTTCTTTTAATTAACTTGACTCAGGCCCCTTAGTTGTTTCTTTTTCCTTAATTAGCTGCCAAACAATAATGAGACATGAAACAAGCGGCCACATGACCAGCTCACCTGTTCCCATCACACAGAATCTGAAAATAGAGAAAGGTGGAGGTCTCAGTAAGGCTGATCTCTCAGGTCATCAAAACATCTTGACGGTGTTCTTAGAAAAAAACATAAAATCATCAGTTTTGGAAATGTCTGCTGTGGCAGAATGAATAATTAAATAACGGGTTTAATTAACAGTGAGCATTGGCTTCTCATTAAGATACTGGTTGGAGTTTGAAGCCCCAGGTTAAGCTAGTCATCTGTTGGCTTGTTTCACGTCTCATTTCTGTATGGCTGCCATTTAATTAAGAAATGAATCGATTCAGAGGACTGAATCCTTAAAAGCAGGGCTATTAAAATGAAGGGAAAAAAGTGAATTAGCAGTGAAAACTGGTCACTGATTAGGAAAAGGGTTAGATAGAAAACCTGCAGCCACTGCGGCCCTCCAGGCCTGGAGTTCGACACCTGTGCACTGGATGAACAGAAGCTCAAAGATTGTGTTGTATGTACTGATAGAAAGAGGGGACGTCGTAAACGTTCTCGTTTCGCCTGCAGTACATGTACGATGCAACCTGGATTGTGTCCGGGATTGTGTTTTGAACGGTATCATACTATGGAAAAATACAAAAACTAAGTTTATATTTCTCAATTGACATTATAAAGATTATCTGAACACGTGTATAACTGAAAAAGTACATGTGTATTGTGTTGTTGCATAATAAGTGTAATAAAGTGTTGTTTTTAAATAACGCCGTTTTTTCAATAATTAATTACGACTAATGTAGCGTGACGTTGAAAATTAAATACGACTGCAAAGGGTTAATGAGGTGAACTGAACGGACAGATAGGATAATAAAATGTATGTACTATATAGTATAAACACACTACATAAAAATCAAGCTTGTTTGTGGGCTTGGTTTGTTCAACTAAAAATACAATGATGAGCTTTATCTACTTAAACTTTATTACATTAAAAACTAATGAGAGTTCTATGCTAAAAATGTGAAATCTGATCCTGTCCGCCGTCTCCTGCCTAGTCGCCCCGCCATATGTCATTGTCTTTCACAACCATTGAAAAGAAAAAGAAACTGCAACATACAAGGAAACTAAGAAAGGCAAAATCAGCAGAACTCACAACAATAAAATCACCAAATTGTAACCTTGAAAAGACAGAATAACTGCCACAAAAAGTGCCGTAGCCAAACATTTGCTTTATACTTACAAAGGCAGACAATTTCAGCAAAACTGCACAGGTGAGGAGCAGAGCCGTAAAACGCAGAGAGACTTCCCAGGTCAGGTGAGCCGTATTCTCAGGCATGTCACTTCACAAACCTGTCTGACAGGAAGTGACCTGCCACAACGTCACACCGAGAGCTGGGTGACTTTAAGGGGCAGGTGACACTCCTGCTGATTTGAAGGCTTTGACTGGAATAAGGAAGCAGGTGGCTGACTCACAGTCCTTCTCTCACCGGTTACAGGGACCACCTTAGTCTTCTAATTTAAGGGCACACTCTACCTGTAATGTTTAGGCAGTGAGTCTGTTTGTGGTACTGGGCTGCATGTTCTCCAGGTGCCATTGTTAATTGCCTGCTGCCAGCTCTCTAACACACCAATGACTCCAGTTACATTTCTCTCCCACAGTCTGTAGGATGAAAGGGCTGCTGTTTAAAATGCTGAGCAGTCAGGAAGCTGCCTGACAGACTTGGACCTTGGAAGGCAACCAAAGGCTTAAGGGTGTTGATTCTTCTGAGATGGTCAAATGGGCAAGTCACCGCCCTCCCCCACCATGTAAAAGAAGGTGGTAAGACCGATTTAGACCCGAATGGTGTCGCACACCCAGGAATGGTGAGTCTCTTACACAGACTTCTCTTCAGGTAACATGGGGGAGCAACAAGAGCATGCAACATTTATTCTGACAGTTTCCATTTCCAACCCTAGCATGGAAGAACAGCAGCCAGAAGATGACTAATGTCATGTTCTCATCAAGTTCTTCCTCAAAAACAGACAAACACACAGCAGGAGCTGCCATTTGTGACTGAAAGAGCTCAAGCAGCACACTTGCTACTGCAATTCCTCCCTTGTCCAGCAGATGCTTCAAAATCCCCGTTCTTATTACTGAAGGACTTTGTATTGGTGGCTTCATTACGCGTTACCATAATAAATGGGGTTCTCCTTGTTGGAGTCCCAAATCTTTCCTTTGTCTTTCTCGTTTTCTTTTCAAACTGGGACTGGCGTTTTGTTTCGTTCCATCTGTTTTGTACTTTACTTTCAATACACACATGCTGGGTAAGGGACAAGAGGGCAAACCCTCCATTTACTACACACAAGTCATTATACATTTTAACCGCTTTAGCAAACTTTGGACTAGAAGTTCATTTCTTGCCCTCCTTTGAAACTTTTCTTTGGTCATCTGACCTAAAGAAGCGGACCTTTAGTTCCGGTAGCTGACCTCGCTAAAAACCCAATAAGGCTTTATCACCCATATTTAGATCAGACACTCTTGTCCACCTCTTGCCAATAAGACCACAGACTTGACGGGACAGCACCATTTGAGCCTCACACATGGGATCTCCAGGAATGCAGAATACTCTTTGTACATTTTAATCTCTGCATCTCAATAAATTGATGATTGTAAACTAATACAGACCCCTGTATCCAGTAGGGCTCCAGGAATGGACCGGGTTTAATGCTGAGAATCTGACTGCAGAAAAGGCTGTGGCTCTTACAGGGACATCTGAAAAGGCATGAGTGGCAGCAAAACTACAAAAACAATACATGTCAATGGCAACATAAATAGTAATTTTATACTTTGCAGGTAATTAAATATAGAAATCTCGATCAGCCCCTGTCAGGTGTTAAAAGTGGACAGAAATGAACACAGCAGTTACTGGAAGTGTTCTGGCCATTATGTTCTCTAGGTGCTGTCGTAGCATGCAGTCATGGCGTGTAAAGTGTTTTGAATGGAGAAACTGAAGTGACACACTGAATATTAATTGAACTTCTTGGCTGACTACAAACGCACATGCACGACACCCAGCTACCCTATCTATCTATCTATCTATCTGTCTTATAAGGGAATATAGTGCCTTTCATTCCCCGTTTGTCTATCTACCTATCTATCATGTAGTGCCTTTCATTCCTCCTTTCTATCTATATCTATCTATCTATCTACAGTGGTGTGAAAAACTATTTGCCCCCTTCCTGATTTCTTATTCTTTTGCATGTTTGTCACACAAAATGTTTCTGATCATCAAACACATTTAACCATTAGTCAAATATAACACAAGTAAACACAAAATGCAGTTTGTAAATGGTGGTTTTTATTATTTAGGGAGAAAAAAAAATCCAAACCTACATGGCCCTGTGTGAAAAAGTAATTGCCCCCCTGAACCTAACAACTGGTTGGGCCACCCTTAGCAGCAATAACTGCAATCAAGCGTTTGCGATAACTTGCAATGAGTCTTTTACAGCGCTCTGGAGGAATTTTGGCCCACTCATCTTTGCAAAATTGTTGTAATTCAGCTTTATTTGAGGGTTTTCTAGCATGAACCGCCTTTTTAAGGTCATGCCATAGCATCTCAATTGGATTCAGGTCAGGACTTTGACTAGGCCACTCCAAAGTCTTCATTTTGTTTTTCTTCAGCCATTCAGAGGTGGATTTGCTGGTGTGTTTTGGGCCATTGTCCTGTTGCAGCACCCAAGATCGCTTCAGCTTGAGTTGACGAACAGATGGCCGGACATTCTCCTTCAGGATTTTTTGGTAGACAGTAGAATTCATGGTTCCATCTATCACAGCAAGCCTTCCAGGTCCTGAAGCAGCAAAACAACCCCAGACCATCACACTACCACCACCATATTTTACTGTTGGTATGATGTTCTTTATCTGAAATGTTGTGTTCCTTTTACGCCAGATGTAACGGGACATTTGCCTTCCAAAAAGTTCAACTTTTGACTCATCAGTCCACAAGGTATTTTCCCAAAAGTCTTGGCAATCATTGAGATGTTTCTTAGCAAAATTGAGACGAGCCCTAATGTTCTTTTTGCTTAACAGTGGTTTGCGTCTTGGAAATCTGCCATGCAGGCCGTTTTTGCCCAGTCTCTTTCTTATGGTGGAGTCGTGAACACTGAACTTAATTGAGGCAAGTGAGGCCTGCAGTTCTTTAGACGTTGTCCTGGGGTCTTTTGTGACCTCTCGGATGAGTCGTCTCTGCGCTCTTGGGGTAATTTTGGTCGGCCGGCCACTCCTGGGAAGGTTCACCACTGTTCCATGTTTTTGCCATTTGTGGATAATGGCTCTCACTGTGGTTCGCTGGAGTCCCAAAGCTTTAGAAATGGCTTTATAACCTTTACCAGACTGATAGCTCTCAATTACTTCTGTTCTCATTTGTTCCTGAATTTCTTTGGATCTTGGCATGATGTCTAGCTTTTGAGGTGCTTTTGGTCTACTTCTCTGTGTCAGGCAGCTCCTATTTAAGTGATTTCTTGATTGAAACAGTTGTGGCAGTAATCAGGCCTGGGGGTGGCTACGGAAATTGAACTCAGGTGTGATACACCACAGTTAGGTTATTTTTTAACAAGGGGGCAATTACTTTTTCACACAGGGCCATGTAGGTTTGGATTTTTTTTTCTCCCTAAATAATAAAAACCACCATTTACAAACTGCATTTTGTGTTTACTTGTGTTATATTTGACTAATGGTTAAATGTGTTTGATGATCAGAAACATTTTGTGTGACAAACATGCAAAAGAATAAGAAATCAGGAAGGGGGCAAATAGTTTTTCACACCACTGTATGCTTTGTATTAAGGTAATGCCGACTATACTCTGCTGTATTCAGTCCTGCAAAAGCCATGTCCATGTCTTAAGATCCAAATTCTATTGCCAAGGTCTGGAAGAGTGAACTGCCATTGCCCTCAGACCCTTGCCCACCCTTCAGCTTGAAGGTGCTCACCTGACAACATGTGATATGTGGGAAGCGGAGAAGGAAGGTGCTGACCGAGCCAACACCATCCTCAGGCCTGGTTCCAGGAATCGGTCCTAGCATCTCTCTGAGGTCTCTTGGTTTAGGCAACAACCCCAGCAAACTTCAGTCTTGACCTTGGCTCGCTCCTTATGTGGCCCCTTCCCTTTAAGTAAGTTTGCCAAGGTAACCTTAACAGAAGCAAAGTTTTGAAAACCTGCATAATCCATCCATCCATTCATCATGCCATGATGGATAAGGCGCCACACTATGAATGCATTACAGTATAGCCCTAACCATATTCAAGGGGCGCGATGCACTGCTCCTGATGAAGCATACTTGGGGTAATCGGCTACAAATGACTAATTTCTCAGATTGTAACAGGATTACTTTACTCATTACGTACTGGAAAAAGTCATCACATTGCTAATTAGTTTACTTTTACATTAATCTCTAAACTCATGCACATTTGTAGTAACTGGAAGGAACAGGGATGACACCCAAATGTCCCTTCAATATAAACTACATGACGTACATTAGTACTATCGTTTCAAAAAAATAAACCAGTAAGCAGAGGCTATTGTTTCACAAAATAAAAAAAAATTTAAAAAATGAATCCAAGGGATTACTTTAACTGCTTGGTCGGTGCCTTGGCGTCTCTTCTCTCATGGTGTATCAAACAAGCAGGTAGCGATCAAAAGAAAAGAATTTACATTTAAATATTTAAATAGCCACTATAGTTGTGTGTGAATGTAAGACAGGTTTAATTTACCTCACCTGTACACAGACAAGCATCGCAGTTCACGTTGGGATACGTCGCTGTGTTTTATGCCAGATGACGCCTTTAGGGTTTTCATTAGGAAAATGAATGGATAGATGGATGGACATTGAAGACTTTCAAATATCTTAGGCGCTCTTTGATTAAGAAGCTGGACATCACAATCAACAAAAATATCAAATCAGCAAACATTTACATGTCAGTTCTCAGATACACAGCGCGGTTCATTTTGCATTCTCTCTTACAATGTACTTTAAACTGTAAAGTTATCTTTCGAGTCATCAGTCAGTCAGTCATCGTCCAACCCGCTGTATCCTAACACAGGGTCACGGGGTTCTGCTGGAGCCAATCCCAGCCAGCACAGGGCGCAAGGCAGGAACAAAACGCTGTATCTTTCGAGTTAAACTTACAATTTTTATTTCTTAAGAAATGTAAGTTGACCTCCGTACGATCCCAAAATAAAACGAACTGGAATGTAATGTCATAAAATAAGCGCCATCGCTGCTACTGACCTGACAGTTCCGTGCGGGGATGGACTGGCCACTTCTGTCCTCGAGCATCATGTGACACGGACGACATTTACATCTGACAAACACGTAACGCAAGAAAACATTCACAAGAATCTGAACTACGACGCATTATACTCTTTGGTACTGGGAAATATCCTTGAGTTTAGGGGCGCTCTAGGTGCGCACCCGGGGGTCACATGATGGCGAGGAGCCTTTGTTTCCAATCCACCCAAAGACAGAGTATCCGCACAAAGGCGAAATGACCGAGGACGGGCGCTCCATGAGAGAGTCAGAAATTAAACGAGCCGCTGCATTAGTACAAGTATGGCGAACTCTCCGGTTAGTGGGGTCCCGAGTGCAGTACAGTAACATACTCCGATCTGCTGAAAAGCTGGAAGAACGCGACCAATAAACTCCATCAAGCCTTACCGCAAACTGACAAAAACTAATTAACCACAAGAGGGCGCTATTAGCCAATATTTAACGAGGAATGAAGATTTGAAGGCTGCTTCACGGAGGATGTGTGCAAGTAATTCAGAACTTGCACTAAACTGTTCTGGGATCATTCTCACTCCTAAAGAGATGAGGACTACTGACCTACAGTCACTCACTTGGCATAATGAATGGCTGCTTCCACAGATCAGGCACCTGTAAAAAGACACATCAAATACTGGAGACACAGGCCTGACTTGGACTTCAAGAGCTGCCCTAATGTACCATCTGGCCCTGCTGCTCTGTTGATCGTTACCTCCATTTCTGTTATGCTGAGCTCCATCACACAAATATTTCTGACATTTTGTCCAAAGTGTGCCCCTGACTTGTTCAGTTTTGGGCAGTGAAATAAGTGGTTAGAAATCCCAAAAGACAGACCCTCACTTCTCTAGCAATAAGAGTGTGGTCCTCATCCGCTTGACGGCTCCCCTCCCCTGCTTTCTGCACTCAGACCTTTCCAGATTTAATGTGGCTGGTCATCATTTGGGCACTCCTTGATTTATTTTCTCCAGAAGACATGTTCCTTTGTTTAATGGATGTATCTTCCTCTTTAAAACCAGCTTTCCTTCTTCCTCATTGTGCCAGAGATGTCTTTGGTGATCTGTGGCTCACAGTATTATTTAGTTAGCAAAAGTGTCAGGGAATGCAGAAGTAATAAATCAAGAATGTTAATCTCTTTCGTTCATTCTTTTATCTAAGATTGTTAAATTGTTGAAAGCATTTTCTGTAGGACACAAGCAGCATAGAACTGTAACTTTGTCCTTTTGTGTTTTATTTGAACTTCTGACTTCTGTCACAGCAGCTAACTGCATAAAACAGGACCTGTTAGCAGCCATAGATGGCAGGAGAAAACCCTTCCACTGTAAGAAGGAACTTCAGCACACAAGCAGAACTTAGAGATCAGTCAAAGCTTTAAAACATTGGAAAGTTTGACTGCACATTCAAAAGTGCTGATCTGGTCAGTCCGATGACATCATGGACAAAGGGGGTCTGGAGGGTGGACCTTGGACCTGACAAGCTTTAAAAAAGGAGAAGACAGGAAAACACGGTCAACAAGAGGAGGACCCATGACAGCAGACATTTAGGTAACCTTGAGCAGCAACAGTCAGCATTTATCTGTGCCAGCTACTAAAACATCCAGAGAGTGAGGTGATTTGTCACATCCATTTGCTTTTTGATTCCCATTTTGTCGCATTTAAGCACATTAAGAATGTTAAATCCACAATGTCTGAATGAAGTATCTAAACCTGCCCCATGCTTTATCGCTTCTACCTTGAAATCAGAGGTTTACAAAACAGGAGGTGATGTCCTCCCTTTGAGAAGGTGAACCACAGCAGCAGTCAAATGTGGGCAAAGCCAAACGTATTGCTAATGTAACAATGAATCTGAGCATGGAAATTAAAGAATAAGTTTTAGGACAGGGTCACCCCAAAACCCTTTCATGATAAAAACAACAGAGGTAACTTCGTCCTATGGCCATAGTAATGTCAGCGTATCCCACTCGGCACAGGAGAAGCACAGAGTCTCTGCTTGCACCCCATTGCTCTTTCTTCCAGCGTCTCATCATGTTTTGGTGATTATTCTCAGATATGATGAGGGGCCACATTTTCTTTATTGCTCAATGAATGGAAATTTCTTTTTGAAAACTCCTCCTCATCCTTGAAGAACTCTCACCCTTCATAAGTCTTGTGCTCTGGGTTTTTCTAACTGGTTGTGACTGCTGCTCAAATACTGCAGTTGTGGAAAACCTCTGATCCTCAATGCTTAGCTTCTGAAATGTCTAATATTGCTTTACTTGTACTCTCTGTGGGGCAGATTAATGGATCGTTCTTTTCTAGTACAGCAAAATGGCAGTGATCCTTGTTCCTGGTTCGAGGTCAGACATCCGAGCTCCTCACAGATGTCTCTTTTTAGCGTTGGCTTTCTTCTCCTGGGCCTGCCACGTGTGCAAGTGCCACCCTGATCTCGGATGCTCTAAGGGTCTTCCACTTGCTACATCCTAGGCTGCTACAGGATGGAAGGTGTCTGGGATTTGAATTTTCCAACTATTTTACTGGCTAATTTTGACAAAATTTGATATTTACTGTCCTCATTCCTGTTTCTGGCTGGAGCTACAATAAAACTTTGAAATAAATAACTAATCATGTGAAAACAAGCCTGAAATGAGAGATCACAAGGTGTGTTGTTTTTCAAAAAAATGCAGGGTTCCTCAAGGTGGACAATGTCATCTTGAAAGTGAAAGCACATTTTTTCATCTTGTGGTTACAGTCTGCAGCGCTGTAATTGATTTGTTGGCTTTAAAGTGGGCGTCCACAACAGCTTGTTTTCTTCAGTTTTCTCAATAATGCCATTCTTTGTATCTAAAACATCTTAAAAAATAAATAAATAAAAAAACAGCACCGCATTGTGCCACACTGCTCCTCTGCGAGATGATTTTCTCCGTCTTAATTGTGCGGTTATAGTCCGGACACACCCAGAAAATCCTGGGAAAAACTGAACAGCACTAAAGGAGGCCGACATAAACAAACATCAGCACCAAAGGCGGCCCTCAAGTCTGTAAAAAATGCAGACTTTCGTTATGGAGGTCATTTTTTAAGAAGTTACCACAATCTTCAGAAAGTGTGACACTCAAGGGTCTCATGCTGATTCAACTTGAGGGTGAAGGAGCACAAACTCATCGTACCACTCACCTCCTCAGAAACATGGCAGGGGTCTTCCACTGACTGCAATATGGAGACCTTAGGTAAAATATAACTCCAGTGCAAATGTAAGTTCAAGGTTTTGGTTGTGTGTCCTTGCTAACTGCAAGGGTTAATGGCAACATTACAGGCTAAATGACAACAGACCAAAAATAAATAAAATTAAAAAAAAAGTACCACACTGTTGAAAACAATTTAGACGAGTCACACCTGGCAATGCCATCCTTGTGTTAGCTCATCATGGTGAAGGGGTTTGCATGTCCTAGTGATCTCAGCAGCTATGTTGGTGGTGGGGACTCAGGTCCCCAGCAGGTTCAGCCAAGCGCTTGGTGTTCAGCTTTGTTCCTGTCATGATTTAACACTCCTTGCCAGCCTTAGCCTGCCCTCTAATCTACCTCGTGGATTAAAATTAAAATGTAATTAAATGAAGATTTATACTGGTTAAATTTGCTGTTCTCACTCTGTAAATTTAGATTAAGTAGAACAAAAAGCAGCTTCAGGTCCTACCCATTGATCTCTATACCAGATCTGTAACATTTTAAACAAAAACAGCAAGCCCTACGTAACAATCAGAGACAGCAATTTTAAAAAATGCGGAGATCTCATAGGTGGAGTACGTCACCTACTTTAGAAACTGAAAGGATAAGAAAACAAAAGGATGGATCTGTTGGTGTTGCCATGAAAGGACATGCAATGCTGGGATGGACTTGCTGGCTTCAAACTAGCCGCCCACCGCATTGCCAAGTGGGTTGTTTGAAATTTTGAAGAAAGTCTACTAACTACATTGTTACTCAGAGTTCACTCGAATTGTCACAGCCAGGACACACCCCGGTAAATTCCCACTGTAAAATCCCCAGGGAAAACTTAGCAGGGTGAAAAATAATAGACGGAGGTAAAAGGTATATAAATGCCTGCAGCTTGAGCTTCTTAGCTGTAGCAAATTCAGGGTATTGAGGTGTTGTATAATTCTGAGATTTTTCTAAAAAGGTTCTGCATCTTCAGAAACCCTTCAGATAGTCCATCAGTCAAAAGAGTTGACCTTCTGAACTTGAAGGAACACAAAATCATCACTTCAGCCACCTGACAGGTAAGGCACTGTATGCATATTATGTCGCTTCTACGTATCTGGTTATGTGAATGGATGGACTACCAAGTGAAAGTCCTAAAAAATGTTCTGCCTGGCAACAAATAAACGTTCAAGTTAAAAACAGGAGAACGCAGTTACGATTAAAAAATTAGGTGAGTGAAATTAAACAAAACTCACACCTGAAATGCAACCTTTAAGTCCAAAAACGGCGCTCATTTTCCAGCGACACAGGGGTCCCTCTGACACACGTTGGCAGTCCGCGACTTGTCTTAAACGCTAAAAGTTCTACGCCGTAAACCCGTCATAGTGCACAACGCCACCATATTCGCTCTGCTTTACAGCCGCTGTTTTCCGCTATAACTGACGAAGGGAGGGGCATTGACGAGACGCTGAGGTGGCGGCCGGGGTGCGCTGCTTTACATGCCGCCGCTGCCTGGACTGAGATTATACTAAAATAATTAAAGCAGCGCACTGCGCTCGTCGCTTCCACAAGACTCTGCTCTGCACAAAGTGTGTGTGTGTGTGTGTGTGTGTTGTTGTCAAGACAACGGATGGACGTTTATTTTGTATCATTCACGATGGGGCACAGCTTGTAGTGCCAGTTGGCACAGGCGTCACGGCGTGTTGCTCCACGGCAGCGTGTGTTTTCTCCCGGAGTCCCACGACGTCATCAGCAATCGACAAACCCCCAAGCCAGACGACTTTAGCCGACCGAGAATTTTGATGTTGTCCCGTTCATTGTGAAATGTCATTGTAAGGTTTTTGAAAACGGTTATAATGCATTTCTATGGAACACTCATTTCATGGCTTTATCGATTTTTGTAAGCGCAACTGGCACTGCCATTTCACTTTTGGTGTCTTTGACGACGTAAAAGCAATCTTGTTTTTATATCCGTTATCATTATTCTGAGACCTCAAGATAAAACGACGAGTATTTGTCACCTGCTCAAGATGTAGCCGTCTAATAATCCTGACTATATCATACTTCCGAAAAATACTGCAATTCAATGTGTAAATTCAATGTTACGTGCCATTATTGTGGGACTGACTATAGCCCTGCACGTATACTTTAATTTTTTTCTTGTCCAATTTTATAAATTTTTATAGTTCAACGGTACCCGCATTTAAACGTTTGCGTGGTGACTGTTTGTTAACTGTGCGAATATAATTTAAATTTGAACAAATTGTGCGTGTTATAACAATTTGCATATAACAATATATAACAATTTATAACAATATACCTGGTTATTAACAAAATGCATTAATTTCCTCCCAACATAAAATGTGCGAAGTATTCATTAATTTTTGGTTTACAAAATAGATCTATAGAATCAATTACAGAGCGAGCCGATTTGGACTTTACCTTGTATTGCAGTATATTGATATTAATCCTCGTAAATCTATTAATACATAGCACGTGTTTGGCTTTAATTACCTTTTGACGCTCTCTCCAATGCTATTAAATAATTACAATGATAACATGCAATAGACACACAATTGCCTAATTTAAAGTAAGTATTTCACCAATTAATAACAAGAAACATATTTTGGTACCGTCCAAATACAGTATAACTAAACCATCATTTTTTTTCTAAGAACCTATGATATTTTAAAATTTTTTAGTTGTCAGAAGTTCCCAAATATGTTGTTTTCAATAAAAAAGTGTTGGACTCAATTAAAATAGCGAAAGAAAAACTTTATTATTCAAATATAACAATAGCAACAGAATACAGTATTAAAAACAACACTTAAAAATATAAATTCTAATTTATACAAAAAAACAAATACTATATACACAAATACATTTTCAAAGTTCTTAGGTACTTACAGTAAACTCCAATACTATTAAGCATTTCTCAGGGGTGTTTCCTAAAAACAGATGCGCGTTTCCCCCAATGAATGAAGGACATCACCCTCTTCCTCCTCCATTGTCAACCCTAATTCTGCAGAGGACCACAGCAGACTCAAACATATTACGGTGGTCTTGGTCCCACGTGCAGGCTTTTTCCAGGTGTAAGAATTACGTTTGGTTCCTACAGTGGATTACACATGTAGGAACCAAACCTACATGTACATTCACCCTGAGCACATGTGACAGACGTGAAAGGGTCTGGAGAAGCCGTGGAGAACGTTATGCTGCCTGTCACATCGTTCAGCATGACCAGTTTGGTGGGGGGTCAGTGATGGTCAGTCTGGGTAGGAGGCACATCCATGGAGGGACGCATAGACCACTACAGGCTAGACAACGGCACCTTGACTGCCATTAGGTATTGGGATGAAATCCTTGGACCCATTGTCAGACACCATGGTGGTTCCTCCTGGTGGCGAGAGGATGAAGTAATTGATACCATTGACTGCCCCCCATACCACGCTCACTTGCCTGACCTCAATCCAATAGAAGACCTCTGGGTGGGACAATGTTTCGGTCCATCTGACGCCTCAGACTGTCCAGGAGCTCAGTGGTCCAGATCTGGGAGGAGATCCCCAGGACACCATCTGTCACCTCATTAGGATGTTGTTAGGTATATTGGGGGGGGGGGGGCACACAAACTACTGTGCACGATTTGAAGTGACTGCAATGAAATTTGGCCAGAATGGACTCACCTACCTGCCTGCCGCATCATTTTTTTCCCTTTGATTTCCGGGGTGTCTTTGAATTCAGCCTTATCTCTGTCAGTTGATCGTTTTCATTTCCATCACACGATGAGGCTGCCATCCTTTCACTCCTCACACATCACCATATCAGTCCATAGCAGTAGAGGACACCAGTAGGAGTTTAGTTCCCATTGAGATCTGATGTGTTTTGCTCCTTTCATTATTTGAGCAGTTTAAATTTCAAATATGCAGAACTTAATCAACAATCTTTAACAATAACAAAGTGTCCTCTATTATTTACATCAATAGTTAAATCAAATCTACACAACTCTCGTATGCACACTCAATTTAACACTCAGAAATAATAAAAGACCAAAGGCCAATAAAGCCAGTGACGTTTATTAGAGGAGCGGCTGAGGTGCCTCAGTGATGCCGTCGGTCGTTGAACTCCAACAGTTGGCAGCACAAGTGTGTCAAACTCTTCTCTCTCACTTTAAAAAACAAAAAAGATTTACTTTCACCATTACTAAACGTGTATTAAAGCGTATTTTAAATTTCACTTTAAACATATATTTACATTGATATTAAAATTGAGAGCTGGTCTCGGTACGACAGGCTAGTGTAATAGATGCGGGTGAGATAAAGTCCAAACGACCGTAGACACGATCAGATGTCTGGCCACGGGAGGTGCCGCTATTAACTCCACGGTGGTACAACTTTGTTTGTAAACTCTCCTTTCCAATACCGAGGTAAAGATTAATTTCAAGCACAATCTGAACTCTGAAAGTACTTTAATTCCTGTTGCTGTGGTCTGTAAACAAATTAAATACATACACTAAGTTACAACGTTACGTACAAATACACATTTTAACACTCTGAACGTGTAAGTTTAACAAACATTTGAACCTCTTTATATCAAATTATCTATGATAAACTTACTTTTCCGCAAGGACGCACAGCATTAATGGCTCAAGTGATAAGAGAAAAGGACAAACTATTCCCACAACGTGCAGCAAGCAAACAAAGGAACGAAAGACGTGCGAAGCCTGAACTTTCACCCGGAAATATGTAGGAAAGGCGCCACAAGTGATTTTTAATATTCTGCCATTAGAGGTCGCAATTCAACCTGACAAAGGACTTTCTGACAGATATACAGTGATCCCTCACCTATCGCGGGGGTTACGTTCCAGAGCCCCCCGCGACAGGTGAAAATCCGCGAAGTAGCGACCTATATTTATTTTATTATTTATACATACTTTAAGGCTTTATAAACCCTTCCCACACTCTTATAAACCTTTCTCACTCTCTTGTTAACCTTTCCCACGCTCTTATAAACACTTCCTATGCTCTTAAACACTTTCTACATTCTTAAACACCGCAGACCAACACTGCACACTGCATGCAGCGATCAGACGTCGATGTGTCTGCACTCGCTTTGTGAAGGGGGGCAGCTGAACTCAAGCTGAGCAGAAATGGACTTTGTGCTGCTTCTGCCAAAATGCCTGCTTGTCGCTCTGCGCGAGGAGTGTGTGTGTGTGTGTGTGTGTGAGGGCTGAACTCACCTTCGCTCAAACCCCCCCTCCCCGGAAGCGCAGTACGCTCCTGCCACTTCGCATTGTCAAGGGGGTGGGGAGCTGAATGAACGCTAAGGAGAAGTGGACTTTGTGCTGGCTTTGTGCTGCTTGTTGCTCTGCGTGTCAATAATTTAAAAGCCTGTACATCACCAATTTTCCTGTCTCACTGTCTTGTCTTGCGTGAAGTTAAAATGTTTTATAATAGTCAGATGCTACTCATATCCTTAGCCCGACATTCACATATCATATGTGTTAACAAAGTGTGTTTTATAAGTTTACATGTGTTTAAAGCATGTGGGATGGGTATTTTAAGGCTTAAACTATAAAAATGTTTATTTATATGGTCTTTCTATATCGCGGATTTTCTCCTGTTGCTGATGGGTCTGGAACATAACTTCCGCGATAGGCGGGCAATCACTTGTATTTAAAAACCCGCGAAGTCGTGAATCCGCGAAAAGTGAACCGCGAAGTAGCCAGGGATTACTGTACAGTATATTTAGTTTATATTCACTACAAGTAAAATGTTATTCTGTTTAACAGAATAATGGTGCTGAAAAGAAAAAGAAAGGTCTGTGTCCCCCCAACAGCACATGACGTCCCACTCACCGTCTACTGAGCCATCAATGAACAGACCCTCTGCTTTAATGAGAGCCGATCCCAAACACAGAAACAGAGAGGACGTCACTCATGGAGACAAATGAGCCTCCGGCATCAGCACATCCAGAATGGTGACAACTCTGTCACCAGGTAGTTGTAGAGGTCATCTGTCAGCTCCTCATCTTCTACTGTGTGTATGTCATTACCTGGTGACCTTTAGGATCTTCGTCATTTTTAAACCATTTGGATGACAACTTTTCAGATACAACAGCCTGTTGGACCAGCAAAGAAGAGTTTGGTGTGATAAAGTCATGGAAGCTCTTTGCTACTAGACAGATTACAATAACAAAGTTTTACTTGTGATCTGAACTAAGCTACCAGCAAGTGGTCCTTTATGATGACCTCCAACAGATTTCATGTGAAGTCCTCCTGGAGGCCCCGCTGATCTCTGCAGCCTCAAAACCTGAGCCCCTTGTTCTGGAGTCAGCTGTCCCACTGCAGCCACACAGCCAGCCTGCTCTCCTACACAGTGAACACACAAATAAATAAATACATCAGATTGTCACATGTCACAAGTGTTTGTCTTGTGCAAGCTATCTGGCTTTGGTCTGAACACTCCTGTTTCCTCATAAAAGTGGACACATTGCAAGAGAGTCCAAACTGTGAGAATTCCTCTGTGGTTCACTACAAAAACTCTCGTTGGTGGCTATCTCAATAGTTTTTTTAGAATACATCCATTATTGAGGAGATCGTTCCTCCCCCAAACTATGCGACTCTTTAATTCCACCAGGGGGGGTAAACGTTAATATTTAACATTATACATAGTTATTGTCTGTTTTTCACCTGCATTATTATCATTCTTTAATTTAATATTATTTATTGTATCAGTATGCTGCTGCTGAAGAATGTGAATTTCCCATTGGGATTAATAAAGTATCTATCTATCTATCTATCTATCTATCTATCTATTGACAGCTGGTCCTTGATAAAGCCCATGACAATCCTTCATTCCATGTCCAATGTTAAGTCGAACCGATGAATATTACATGAATACCTTGGTGTAGCTGTATCTGTGTATTCCTCAAGGAGTTCACTGCTGCCATGTTCTTCTTGGTCCTGAGTTTTAGACATTAAAATATTGATGTTATTCATTTGACAGAAGTAAAGAGCGCCAGTAAAAGTTTACCTGTACATACTAAAACACACACTGGTGTATTTAAAGCTTACACTATTTGACCTCATTTAAACACTGGAGTATTTCAAATTCCAAGCTTTTTAAATGGACTGTTTTCACTATTTGGATGTGAGGTGTCACCTTAGATTGTCCAAGCATCCCAAAAGGGCCAGCTCCAAAAGCAGGGTATCTGCACCAGCAGTCAGTAATGGTACCCTCAGAACAAGTACCAGCAAAGGCAGCGGTCATCTGGCACCCACTAAACCAGACCAGAGGAGCTGGCCACAGAAAAAAGGAAACACTGAATACTCACCACTCATAGGAGCAGTGTCCTACAAGAAGCAAGCGGCAGCACTTTCTAATGGCTGGCATGTCATCCTAAGACAAAAGGGGTACATGCAGTGCTCTCCACTATTATTGGCACCCCTTGTAAAAATTAGTAAGAATGATTAGAAAATAAATCCCTGTTTGCTGAAGAAACGTCATCTGGCACTGAAAAAATGAGAAACATTTGACTTTTAATTGAAACAAGTTCATCCAAAGAAAAACAAAGCTCTCATCAAGAAATAAATATTTTTAAAATTAACATTTTTATAAGGGGTGCCATTAATAGTGGAGGGCACTGAAAATGAATGCCACAGTTAAAAGTATGCCAAACAGGAAGACAAAAAAATTATATATATATATATTTATATTACCAGCATCTTTAAAAGAGTGACAGCAGTAAAATCAAAGGGTCCCTCCATAGTCCGATAAAGAGCAGACTGAGAGAATAAGAGCTAAAGTACTGAAATCCTAAACAATCGAAACATAAATTGAAGTTATGTAAAGCCTCCAGTTCATATTCACCGTGTCTACTGAACTAGTGGGGAAGTCCTAGGAAAAGAAGGAAAGAAAAATTAAAATACGTGTGAAAGTCCGACACTACAAGTGAATGACAAGTTTGACAGACGGGTGTTTGCAGTTTGCCTGATCTTTCCATTAATATCCAATTTACAGAAGATATTCTTGTAGCAAGTTGGCTGAAAGGAAAAATCTAAATGTCACTTGTAATTAAATTGAAAGGCTCTGTGGACATCGTGACTGTCACTCTGAGTCACATACAGTTTAGTGGCGCACTGACCATTGCAGGAAAGTCTTTAACAGTTTAGAAATGGCATGGATCATCTGCACAAAACTACCATGAAATTGTATTCAAAGTGACGGGACCAAAACATGGCAGATTACTTGGTGTTACAATTTAGACACATTACTCCAAGAACTCCAACAAAGAAAAGAAGGTAACATGGTGCACCACTGCAGTCACTCTGAACTTTGTCAAAAGTCTGCTTCACGACAGAATAACTGATCACGCGTTTCCAAGATGCTTGTAAAAGTTGAATTTTTTGTCTTCTATGCACAGTCAAGGATTTCTCATGAAACTTGCCTTGTGGAATTTGGAGCGTTGCTGGTACCGCTGAGTGCCGGTCCACTTCAAACACTGAATATGCATCAATTACTACAGCGAGAATGATTATTAATACAAACGTAAAGGTTCACGGTACAAACATAACCAAAACAAAGTTATTAAAAAATATGAAGAACACTGTGCCAATGCAAATTTCGAACGTTTTAATTTCGAAGCACACTTACTTCCATTGTCAAAAATAACGAGCAATTAGTTTTGTTACTTCTTCTTCTTCTTCTTCTTTTGTCTAATGGTGTTTCGTCGCTGCTGCTTCTTTTTTGTCTTCTTTTTTGTTTAATGGAGTGTCGTCGCTTGGTACAATTTCACAGGAAACTCTATAAGGCAGAACCTCAGAGAGGTAGGAGATCATGAACTGTGAAACGATTGGTTAAAGTCACACTTGATAGACAACTTCAAACGCTGATAATTGGACAGGTGTGGTTTTGACCTGCGGTGGTTTGGCACCCTGCCCAGGATTGGTTCCCTGCCTTGTGTCCTGTGTTGGCTGGGATTGGCTCCAGCAGACCCCCGTGACCCTGTGTTCGGATTCAGCGGGTTGGAAAATGGAGGGATGGATGGATGGATGGTTTTGACTGTCATACAGTAACAACAATCTCATTCGTTGAAGTTCTGAATTAGCACAATATGATTTGCTGAAGTCAAATTTGATTGACAGTTATCCCGCCTCTAGATCCACCCTTAATGTCTCTGGTCTGAAGCAATAGCCTTCTCCTGCAGGCCGTAACAGAAAATACTTGCTATCAAGCCCTGCCTCCTAGATGCCTCTCTCCATTGGTAGAAGAAATGTCAATCAAATATCGAAATTGGTGACGTTTCACCATAAAAAAAATCCATAAACAGGCCCTTTCCATACGGGTCACTTTATGGGCCAAACAAAATTCAGTGAAATCAATTCGCTTTTACGCCCTTCTACAGCTCAGGTCAAACTTGAGGTAATGTGCCAAAGTATTTTACTGGTTTGCTTTTCTGTATACAATGTAATAAATCCAGCAAACTTTTCTTCATATTAATACATTTAATGAGGAAATTAGTTCACATTAACCGTGGCTGATACTCAAACAATGTCAGGTTGGGCCAGTAAGTATTTGCCAGTGCCCAGCTGCACTGGCACCACAAACTCAAACAATTCTTGTACAAGTTGAATATTTTTGCATGTGGTGGCCACATGCTGATGGTGTCCAGGGATAAAGAGAAGAGCACTGTACACGTTGTGATAGCCAGCCTGACCACAGACAGACAGACACCTTCTTAAGTCCACCACATGTTTATTTACACTATTTACAAATGTCCATTAACTGTCCCGCTCCACACACAGTGCTCCAGCACCAATCACCCTTCTCGCTGAGCCTCACGATGCTCCTCTTCAGGCCGCCTTCTCTCCACTCTCCCAAGCCTTGTCTTCTTCCTCCCAACACTGTTGGAAGGCGGCCCCTTTTGGATATGCTCCAGGTGCCCCTCGATGAACTTCCACCGGCACTTTCTGGTGTGGCAGAAGTGCTGACTTCCAGGGCTTCAGAATCCAGAACCCTAACCCTGGCGGAGGCCGCGGACCCTTATAGGGTTGAGATTCTCAGCTCGGTTCCCGTGACCCCCATAGCAACCAGGGCGGCTGTCCTCTCATGGCAGAGGCGCTATATAGGCAGGCGTCCCGGATGGGTATAACACTCAGCCGCCCGTGACAAAGTCTATGTACTGACTATTTGGTTATTTTTTGCTCTTTTTTGTTTTACTTCACACAGAACTTTGAAGTGATCTGTACAGTTTATGAGCAAACTTAACACATTGTCAAAAATTCATATAAAACAGCTTTCACTCTCTCTGTTTGTGGTTCAGACACAATGTGATAGACTATTTTTAAACAACTAGTAGCACACTTGCTGCAAAAAAAATAAATACAATTAATTTATAACAAAAGGATATTAAAAATGGACATATGCAAGTATATACAATAGGCAAACTGGTGAGGAAGGCAGGCTCTATTGTTGGCATGGAGCTGGACAGTTTGACATCTGTGGCAGAGCGAAGGGCGCTCAGCAGGCTCCTATCAATCATGGAGAATCCACTGCATCCACTTAATAGTATCATCTCCAGACAGAAGAGCAGCTTCAGCGACAGACTGCTGTCACTGTCCTGCTCCACTGACAGATTGAGGAGATCGTTCCTCCCCCAAACTATGCGACTCTTTAATTCCACCCGGGGGGGGTAAACGTTAATATTTAACATTATACATAATTATTGTCTGTTTTTTTCACCTGTATTATTATCATTCTTTAATTTAATATTATTTATTGTATCAGTATGCTGCTGCTGAAGAATGTGAATTTCCCATTGGGATGAATAACGTATCTATCTATCTATCTATCTATCTATCTATCTATCTATCTATCTATCTATCTATCTATCTATCTATCTATCTATCTATCTATCTATCTATCTATCTATCTATCTATCTATCTATCTATCTATATACAGACAAAGGGAAATAAGAAACAGCCAAAAACACAAATCTACATTAGCTTAGGGTGATCTTTTTCTCTTTTACAGAAAAAAGACACATAACTTATGAATTCCACTTCCTCAGTTCTTATGTAAAGAATTACCAGGAATTGTAATTTGATTTAAAATGTTCTAGTGAGAAGTCTGCTCCTTCAGCCAGTGTGATGGATAAAGTTTCTAACAGCTGCACTCTGACTGTGGTGTTGATTTTTTCACAATTAATCTGCACTGCACACACATCCTCTGTCTGAGTGTGTCTCTGTGTGTGTGTGTGTGTGTGTGTCTGCGTGTGTGTGTGTCTCTGTGTATGTGTGTGTGTGTTTGTCTGAGTGTGTGTGTGTCTGCGTGTGTGTGTGTGTGTGTGTCTGCGTGTGTGTGTGTCTCTGTGTGTGTGTGTGTGTGTTTGTCTGAGTGTGTGTGCGTGTCTCTGTGTGTGTCTGAGTGTGTGTATGTGTGTGTCTCTATGTGTGTGTGTCTCTGTGTGTGTGTGTGTGTGTGTGTGTGTGTGTGTGTGTGTGTGTGAGATACTGTGTTGAACTTTCCTACTGAATTTAGGAAGAGAAACTTCTAGAAGTTCAATACCTCTGTTCTCATCAGACTTTTCAGGTACAGTAATACCCATAACCAGGATAAGTCAGCTGGTTTGCTTATGACTTCCAGTCGTTCTTGTGGACTCGGGACTCACTCTGGGAGTAGAGCAGGCGATGCTTTGTCTCGACTTCTTCTTGGTCAGCGCACTTTGGCACATGTGAGGAACGTTCGAGGCACTTTTTGTTTCTTTGTTCAGATTCTCTTCTCCTTCTTTGCTTTGGTCACACCTTGTGGTTGCAGCTGGTGCTGAGTTTCATGGGCAGTGCTCCTCATTTGCCAACATCAAATTATGTCAGGGCAGTCAGTGATAAGTCGGCCCTGCACTGCAGAAAGATGAATGCGTTTCTTTACATGGCTCTGTCTTGTTTATGCGCTTCTTTACTTCAGTAAGGTTTGGACTTTGTGTCCACATCCACTACAGATGGTCTTCCATTCTTCCAGTCCAGCACTGGATTAACCATCAGGGTAAAGGAATCACTGCAGCCCAAAACACCAAAACATATTCAAAAAATGTAAAAAAATACTTAAGTAGCCAAAAAAAATATGCTGAAAGCCATGGGCCCTAGAAATGCAACCCAGCACAGAATACAACAGAATTTCCTTTTGCATACAGTTGCACAAAATTGAACCTAAAATTATTTTTGCATGCAGTTTTGCAATTTCAAAACAGTAAAGTGTGCCTTAAGTTTTTTTTGTACGTTTTTTGGAAAGGAAAGCAGGGAATATTGCTCTGAAAGAGTCACTCTTCACCAATAAAAGCCGGCCTCTTCCTCAGCTGCCTCCAACAGCTCAATGATCTTCTCGGGCACTCCATTCACACGCTCCACAGTCTCGCCTGCACATATGAAGAAAAAGGTTGTAGATGAGATGACAATCCATGTGCTAATGGTGAGAATTTCACTTGTAGCAAACACAGAGTGTGAAGAAGAGCTCAAACATCCACTATGAATGCAATTCTTCACCCATCGCTTCTCTTGACATCACCACTCAAGAGTGGGCCTCTGGTCTGATGAGCCATTCATCCCCTGGCTTGTCTGCTGTACTAATCTGTAGGAGGCCTACACGTAAGAACCTCTTTGTGCAACCACTCAGAATTTGTCTGCACGTTAAGATTCAGTTTTGCTACAGAATAGTTTTGAGACTTACACTTTTTCATTCTTGTTTTTAGTGATATTGGTGGTCATCCTGAAGTAATGCTGTGCGACGTTACTGCAAAGGAAGAAATGAAGAACCAGCGATCAGGCAAGCATTATTTAGAAAGTGGATTTTGGATTAAAGAAGACTTATACACCAAACTGTATGAATATCAAAAGGAAGGAGTATCCTTTCTTTACTCTTTGTATAAACATGGAAAAGGTGGACTCTTGGCTGATGATATGGGACTAGGGAAAACTGTCCAAATCATTGCCTTTCTCTCTGGAGTAATCAACATGAAGCCAAAAGAAAGTGTCCTGCTCGTGGTGCCTTGCAGTCTTATGACCAACTGGGCAGACACCTTTAAGGCTTGGACACCCAACCTCCAGGTGAAGATTTTTCATGGTAGTGAAAAGAATAAACAATTATGGAATTTAGAAGAAGTTAAAAAACAGGGAGGAGTTTTGATTACCAGTTATGGAACAATGGTTAGCAAATTGAATAAGCTTTCATTCTGCAATGGTGAGGACTTTATTTGGGACATTGTCATCTTTGACGAGGCTCACACCATTAAGACACCCAACACCGAAACCTGCCAAAGTGCTTGTTCCCTTCCTTCAAAGATCCGCATCCTTATCACCGGCACCCCAGTCCAGAACAACCTAAGAGAGATGTGGACCCTCTTCAACGTTGCTTGTCAAGGAGCTGTCCTTGGTACCTATAAGACTTTTAAACATTCATATGAAAATCCTATAATGAGTGGAAGAGTGAAGAACGCAAGCCCTAGAAAGAGCACTCTGGCATTAAAATGTTCAGAAAGTTTGATGTCAATGATAAGCCCTTATTACATGAGAAGAACAAAGGAAATCCTGCCTTGTCTCTCAAAAAAAAACGACTTAGTTGTGTGGCTTCGCCCAACACAATTGCAAAGCCACAAATACAAAAGTATAATTGCAACTAAGGTGCAAAAGGATCAGCTAACGTTTCCTGTGCTCTGCAAGCTGAAGAAGGTTTGTGATCATCCAAGGTTGCTGTTTCCCTTTGTAGTCAATGAGTTGGATGAAGAAGGTGCCGGTCTTGCCCAAGAATCAAGCAAATTGTTATTCTTGGTTCCTTTGCTAAGAAAATTGTGTGCAGAGGGAAACCGCACACTTGTGTTCAGCCATTCATCCAAAATGTTGGACATTATACAACTCGTTTTAACTAACAATAAGTTTTGTTATCTGCGTATGGATGGAACAGTTACAATATCAAAACGCCAAAGACTTGTGGAAGCTTTCCAAACCCAAAGTGATTACTCCATCTTCCTTCTAACTACTCAGGTTGGTGGAGTTGGCTTAAATCTAACAGCAGCCAATAGGGTGGTTATCTTTGATCCCTCTTGGACTCCAGCAGATGACGCCCAGGCTATTGACAGAATATACAGAATTGGGCAGGAAAAAGATGTTATAGTCTACAGACTCATAACTTGTGGAACAGTGGAGGAAAAAATCTACTGCCGCCAAGTCTTCAAGGACTCACTGATGCGGCAGGCAACTGGGGATGAAAAGAACCCGTTTAGACATTTTACACGGGAAGAACTTGGGAACATCTTTACATTAGGAAACACCCGATCATCTTCAACACGAATACAACTGCAGTCGAGGTCCACTCAGGTAACTTGTGACACTAAACTGGATGAGCACATTGAATTCCTCCACTCCCTTGATATCGATGGCATTTCACACCATAATCTCTTGTTCACAATATCAGAGGAAGATATGTGCAGTAGTGAGGATAATGAGAGCATTCTTGTAGAAGTGGAGAATGCTCAAGAAGTTATAGAAAGTGAATCCAATGAAACACAGCTTTGTGTTGACAGGAACATCCTTGGAGAACAAAGGAGAAGAAATCAATGTATAGCAAAAGTGTCTGCTCGGAAGAAGTCTTCTTGGTGTGACTATAGTAAACTGCACAAAGATAACGATGTGTCACAAGAAGGCTCAGAAAGTAGCACAAACGAGGACGCTCTCTTGTGTATGTCTGGTGACAGTATAGTTTGTGAGAGCTTCTCATCTAGTGAGACTTCACATTGGGGTGAAAATGAAGTGGCGTTTGAGGAAGTGGATTCTTCAATGTCTAGACTGACCATTGAAAATTCTCTCTTGGACTCTGAGGATATGCGTGATTCTTTTGAACTCAGTGGTCTGGGTTCAAAGCATAAAGCTTCTGTAGCCATTACAGAAATTTGTGATGTTGAAGTTTCTTCAGAAAGTCAGTCTAGCATGGATTTTTCAATAGAATGTAATTCAGGTGGTGCTTGTGGAATATCAGCTTCGCTGGTCAATATTCAAACTTACGGGGATACGCCAAATTCATTAACCAGCATGTCAGTTAATAGTTCTGCTCATGACTCTGCTAATCAACATGTGACTCCTAAGGCCTCACTCATAAACCTGACTGGTGATTCTGAACTCATGGATACTTCAGCGGTGGCATCTACACCTTGGTCTGGCGCACCATTATTCACTTGTGTCATAAACGATGGTGGGGATGTTACTGAATGGAATCTATCCCAAAAATGTTTAACCCAAGATTACAGTGACAATAAAAACAAGCAATGTGTTTCTGGAGGTCTCTGCAGTATAAATGTGAAGCCAAAAGAAGACAAGGAAGAATCTGAAACAGATGAGGAAGATGAACACACACATGAGAATAGTAAAAATGGCTGCCTCAATATGACAAAAGTGCAAGAAACAATGGAAAGTGAATCTGAGCAAACAGAGAAGTGGGCCGATCAGAACATCTCTGGAAAGTTCAACACAAGAACTAGGAATGGAAAACACAGAGAAGAGTCCACACTGAAGAAGTTATCTGGCATTACATGCAACAAGTGTGATATGTCACAAGAAAGCATACAAAGTAGCAATGAAAAGAACTCTTCCAGTCATTCCAGAAAGGATGATTTATCTTCTTACAATTCATATCTCAGTGGTTCATCACATTTTGATAGAAGTGGAACCAATTCTGAAAGTGTACCTTCTCCAATATCCAAAGTGATGCCAAAAAGGTCTCAGATGAACTGTGACAGTAAAGAAAATCAAGTTGGTCAGAGTCCACATGTGACAAAACTTTGTGAGTATTCTCTGTCGTCAGAGAGTCAGTCTGACACAGACACTTCTACAGAGAGATCCACACCTTTTACTCACGTGATGTCTACTCCTGGACCAGAAATACAATTAATCAGTTACCAACAGTGTGGTGACTCAACTTCATCATCTACCAGTCCATCAGATAATCGTTCTGCTTATAAATGTGATCATCAGCACGTGACTCTTGTGTCCTCGTCTATAAACCTAACTAATCAGTCAGATCTCATGGATCTGTCAGGATTACCAAAACTGTGCCCATACTCACAAACCTCAGAAGATTTCTCTTGTTCTCCTGTTGTGCCATCTACATCTTGGCCTATCAAAGAAATCAGTAGCAGTAGAGACATCCCAGAAAGACGTTTTCACCAAGAAAGTTCATTGAGAAGTGATAGTGTTAATGATTCTAATAATCAACAAATGACTCCTACAGATTGTGTGACAGAACTCAGCAGGCCTTTGGAGCTGATGGATCATTCCCAAACTCCTCATTATATGCTGGGGCTGGATGGGCTAAATAATCGTTCTCATGTCATCACATCAACACCTTTGCCTAAAGCCCCCGTATTTAGCATTAAAATACGTGACAGTTTGGCCATTGATAAAACACCTTCACTCAAAACATGTTCAGACGGAAATCATGATGATAATATAACACCTGGTGGTTTTTCTTTGAATGGTCCTTTCTTTTGTAAAGAGAAGTCAGACAGAAAGAAGGTAACGTTTATGCTGCCATATGATGATGATGATGATGAATGCAGCAGTGATGACACAGAAAATAAGAACCTGAATGACATTGAGAAAGCAGCAGGAAGTGCCTCCCAAGAAATACCACAGTATGTGAAGCAAAACTTTGTGGAGCAACAAAGGGGAAGAAATCAGAAGTCAAGTCACAAAAGAGAGTCCCTGCTAAAGAAATCACCTGACGTTAAATGTCGGAATCTACACAAAGTCCTTAATGTGTCAAAAGCAACCCCATTACATAGGAGTCATGAGGCGTCTCTCCTCCATTCCATTGGCAGCTCCTCTCCTATTGGGATGCCACAGTTCACAACCAGTGAGGTCTGCTCTAAGTGGGCACCTTCTTCAGCGTTCAAGATGGCAACGAGAACATCTCAAATAGACAGTGGCTGTACCCGAAAGCAAATTGGTGAGAATCTAAATGTGACAAAAATTTGTGATTACACCTTGTCTTCAGGAAGTCAGCCTGACATGGATTCTTTGTTGGAGAGTAATATGACTTTTACTAATCATTCTTCAGCTCCTGAACCCATGAAAAAAGTAATCAGGCCCCATATCTGTCTGGACGCACGTTCATCATTTCCCAACAACTCTGAAAATCATTCATTTCATGCATCTGGTAATAAGGAGGAGACTCCTATGGATTCCCTTATATGCCAGTGTGTGCCCAAGGATCACTCAGTCTTACCAAAACTGTGCGATTATTCACACTCTCCTCAGGATTTGTCAAGCCTGGATAGTAACAATGGTCTCTCTTATTTGGTGACACCAATATCGTTACCTAAAAAAAGGCTACCACTTCATGAAATCAGTGACAACAGAGACATTTCCCAAAGTCTTTTAATAAGAAATGTCAATGAAAGTCCAACAGTTAGAAATGTTCTTGGTGACTGCTTCATTCTAAATGAGAAGACAAAGGTAAAAAGTGCAAAACCCACGTTATGCAAGTATCCCTTGACCACTGCTTCACAGTCAACTCTGATGGACTCTCCACATTGTAATACAAAATCCATCAAAGAGCAAAAATTGTGGAATGAAACAAATTGTGATAAGGAGCCTCCCTTCGATGATATTCAACGTGACTCAGTCAGAGTCCTTAAAAATGCAACATTACCTTTAGAGGACTCAATGTCAACCAGTTTAGAGGATTACGGTGACCCATCTGAAGCACAGGTAGACAGTGCAATCCACAGCATACTGGAGTGCCTGAAAGAAATAATAGGACTTGAGGTGAGCAGTTCATCAGGTCAAAGAGCAGAAAACATTTTGGACTCTCAAGTTGAGCAAAACTATAAAGATGAAGGCACAGATGATGAAGATTCCTTGATTTTAGCTTTACTCCAACCCCAGCAGGAAAATTCACATGGTGAAAGCTACTTTTACAGCACTGGGAAAAACAAAGAGCATCCGTGTGGAACTTCCATGTGTTCTTGGACGAGCAGAGATTTCATAAGAGACAGAGCAGGAAACCGAGCTGATGTCACATTGAACGTGCCATTTGGGGATGAGAACCCAGTAAGTGGAAGTCCAAAGAGTGAAAGAGAAACCTCACTGCCATCTACAGAGAATGAAATACAAAAAGCAACTGAACCTGAGTTTGGAAGCTTGTTAGTGAGTGGATCCCAATCATTTCAGGTGGACCCTCCTCACTGTTCACTTGGTTTTCCAATCAATGAGAGATTTGTCCAAGAGCAAACTCTAGAAGATAAAAGAGGAGCAAGCCGTGATGTGTGGGATCGGACACCTTTGACTGAGGGTTTTGAGAACACTTTAGCCATCAGTCCATTGACTCTTCACTTTCTATCGACGCTGGACTTAGAAACCACAGCCAGTCTTAACCAGACGTCCATGAGCTCTGCTAATTTACTTGGTGGCAGGAGGTCAGATTTAAATATGGACATTCCAGAGACCACCACCCCTGTCCTGGACGACTTTCGCCTTTTTTTAGAAGAATCACTGGCAGACTTAGAATTTAGTTCAGGGCAGGACAATCCAAATTGTTTTGACCCATTTGACTTAATGAGGAGTACCCCAGAAAGTAATGAGGGCAACTGAACGGACTGCAAGCTCTCTGCCACAGACAACGACCATGGTGGAGATTTGATGTTCCTAAAAGTGGCATGAACTGTGCTGGTACATGCCTGCACCAGTGGGGACTTTTTAAAGCCAAGGCTGTTAAGGTCTAGCCAGGGTTCTTTCCATGACTCTTGTTTAAAGTGTTTCTTCTTGTCTTCTTGGTGCTCTGTGGCAGAGTGACGGGCGCTCAGCAGGCTCCTATCAATTATGGAGAATCCACTACATCCACTAAACAGTGTCATCTCCAGACAGAAGAGCAGCTTCAGCGACAGACTGAGGAGATCGTTTCTCCCCCAAACTATGCGACTGTTCAATTCCACCCGGGGGGGTAAACATTAACATTATATAAATTTATTGTCTGTTTTTACCTGCATTATTATCAATCTTTAATTTAATATTGTTTTTTGTATCAGTAAGCTGCTGGAGTAAGTGAATTTCCCCTTGGCATTAATAAAGTATCTATCTATCTATCTATCTATCTATCTATCTATCTATCTATCTATCTATCTTTGCATTATTGTTCATTGTTTTCTGTTATTTTTACAATTTTGCAAATTTGATTCTATTTAGTTATTAATTAGTATCTTTGTATTTTATGGGTGGACCCCCCTACCTATCCATCAACTATAGGGGCCGCCCCAGGGATGTGAAGGCAGTGCAGTCCATGCCAGATGTGCTCTGGTTTGGTGACCTTTGACCTTTTCTGCTGTGGAATTTGGGTAACATCTTTCTTTTTTTTAAAAATTTTGTTCATATTTTACCATTTTTGAAATAAAACTCCTCTTTCTAAAGAGTATTTGTGGACGTATCTCTTCTGCTGCCAGAGTCTGCACAGCCCCCCCATACTTCAAAGTCTTGTTGAGGCTGCTTGCTATTGCTTTGAATTTAAAAGTCTGCTCTCTTTTCTGAGGCCTAGTCAGGTGTGAAGCCTCCTGTTTTCTCCGGGGGGCCAGGCTTGCTTTGGGGGAAGATTTGTTTTGTGGACTATTTTGGAGACCCCATCCTTTTTTTAATTTTGTGCCGCCAGAGTAATCAGAACAAAGAGCTGCAGACACAGCTGATTATGAATGAGGGGTGTGTGGAGGTCTTTGAAAAGTGCTAAATGGAATACAACCAATGAGTGTTAAATAAAAAAATAACACTGAATAAAAGAAATGGGTGCTGGACAAACAGGTTGATGGTAAGGAGTTTTTATTTTTAAATTCGGTATTTTGTTGAATGTGAGCTGTGAGCAATGAGGACAGACTGAGACTGAGATTAAGAGGTGATCTGAATGAAGACAGGCGGTGGTTCCCAGCTGTTACTTTAGAACGCGACCTTCATCAAGAACATGGGACAGAGTTGGAAACTTCTCAAGGGTTAGGGTTAAAGTTTCACACAGCACATTTTACTTCACCTAGAGAACCACAGACACAGAGAACAAGTGACAAGTGGTGTGGGGACTCAAAACTCGACTCCATGGTATGACCTGATGAGCCTCTTGGGCTGAGTGGCCTGCTCTTGTCCACGTTGTTCTGATGGTATGCCAATTGTGCTTCACGTCACCATAGCCACCCAGACTGCCCTGCATTGAGTTACTCAGACTGTGTTTAATAAAAATGGCAGGTGTCAGGAGGAGAGCTCTCATGTACTGTAGCTCAGTTTGGAGTCATGGTGTCACTCTGGCTTTGTGTGCCTACAGAGATATTCAGCCTTGTTCACGGGGTCGACATTCTCATTGCTTTCACCTCACTCAGTGGTAGAGACACACAGATACTGGCCCTCTTTCACATAACACTGCCCACTCAGCTGGACGCCCGGGCTCAGGACCCTAATCCTAACTGAGGGTACTAAAGTACGGATACTAAAGTCTTTTTCTTTGTCACTGCCTGTGGCTCCAGTCCTGGAAGATGAGGATGACTGGGTCCACACGCCGCAGCTGCCTCTTGGGATAGGAGCCTGCAAATCTACAGCTTCTGACTGCCAAGCTTTAGTGTTGCAAGTGACCACCATACCAGTCGCTCAAATATCTGGGAGTGCTTCAATGGCCCCACGCCAGCCACCTGGACATGGTGGAGACAAAGTAAAGCTGAGGAGGTGCAGTTTGGTGGCCAGACATGATGTAGAGCTTCAAGTGACAGACTGAAAGTGGCAAATGTCCTCAGCCAAAAGTGCTCGCGTCTTTGAGATCGTGGCATGGGCTGGAGGCACTTTGGCAGTGTGTGGAAGTTGTTATTCACGAGGGACCTCATAGAGCTCAAGCCTGTGTAACGTATGGGTGGCTTGGTCACAGCGTCTATTCCAAATAAAAGTCACAGTAAAGACAGATTGGTGAGCTTCATTTTAAGGAGGTTGGAGGTATTGACTCATCAAAGCACCTTCCAGAAAGTATAACTGAACATATTTGTTTATATATAGATTTACATTTAGAGACGCATCATTTAACAGCAGAAAGAAGATGAAGCCGACCTTTGAATTAGCAATGGGCCACCGATTGAGTTATCTGAGCAGGGACATTTCACCACTTCCCAGGACGACTCGTAAGTGGATGAAATACAAATGAAGTACAGAAGCTCAAATGGCCCTAAAGTGCAAGTCACAAGTGACGCAGGGGGCAGCCTACTGGTGAGGGCTCTACCTCCCTGACCCCAGGGTTTGGATCTGCGCGGTGTTCTCACCTTCTCCCTGTGTCCTCCTCCAGTTTTTCTCCCAGAGATGTGCAGGTTTCAGTTGATTGCCGGTCCTACATATGCCCGGTGTGTAAAGGACTGGCATGCCACCCATCACTGAGTCTTGGTTTGTAACTGTGGAATCCCATTTGAAAGATGAGCCCCTGTTTCATTTGCCTGCCTTCACATTTGAAGATTTGAAAAAAAATCAGATTTTGAATTTTTGAGTCCACAACCAAAAAAAAAGCTCAACAATTAAAATGAAGCAAAACAAAGGGTTTAAATGGGACACCTTGAACATGTGTCTGACCTGGTGAATGAGCGAAACGACAGAGATGGCCATCACCAGCTGACACGATGTTGGCCAGTCAGTGCCAGTAATCATGGCCACCTGTCAGGTGCGCAGGGACACACCTCCACGGCAGTGTGACAGCCTCCTGGACCTTTGCCCGTTGAAGGCCCAAGTGCCATCAGACACTCAGCTGGCTGTGGTGAGGCCAAATGCGACATGAGAGCCACCTCAGAGCTCTCCTCCCCGTCCTTGTCTGAAGGACTTTGGGTTGTTGTCTGGCATTTCTTCAAGATGGACACTGTGACAGCCATGTGAGTAGGAGTCAACTAAAGGGTCTGAATAATTGCAATTCTACATCCGACCAGGGGGTGGCGGGGTGCACTAACTGTCTTTCTCGATCCCTTGCAGGCCATTCTCGGGAAGTCCCACCGGGTTCTGGCGCCTCTGATGACGTCACTTTCTACACTGGCCATTTTTAATTAATATTGCAGTTCTGTTTTGGACTCAGCCGCTTGCACAACTCACAACCTTTAAATGACACATTATACGGGTGGCTGCCCCAAACCCTTACGATGTCTAAGTGTCATTCTTGTCACAACACTCAGCCTGCCCTTTCTTCTGTGCTGGCCTCCAGCCAATGACATCCCCAGCACGGACCTTCTCAACGTGAAGGACCTGCTCGGCTGCAGATGGACCTTTGGCACTGGGACACCATTTTAATCAGGCAGGCTCCTGAGTCGGGGGTCCAAAATGCATGTGAGGTGACTCGGTGACTCAAAGTTGGCCCTGTGTCACCATGAGGGGCACCCCATCCAGGACTACTGTGTCCACGTTTAAGCCACTGTGAGCAGCAGGCTCTGGCGCTGAGATATTTTTACTTTTCATTTTTGATTTAGTTTGAGCTTTTAGCAGTTAACTTTCATTTTCTGTCACGTTGTTTTATTTTGTTTTACTCGCCCAGAAGTGTCCACAGCACTTTAGAGTTTGTCAGACCGCAGGCCATTCATCTTACAGCCTGGTCAATGAAACACCCGATGACATGAAACCTCCAATGTGACGGCTCAACAGTCTCCTGATAAAGTGACCATTCAAGACCTCCAGTGTCACCCCAAAAGGCAGGAATGACATGCCTGCTGCACTTCCATGTCACTTTAAGCTGCAATACGTTTAAAGAAATGGCTGCTGTTGTCTAGTGGGTGGCATACACTCTCATATTTATTTGTGATACGCCCTGATGCCGCAGCGTGTCGTCTACTCACTGCCAGACTTTGAAAGTGTATTCTTTTTCTAGGCTTAGGGTTACTTCTATAAATTCTTACTGTGGTTATTTTTCAAATCCTCTGGAAGTCCCCACACAAACAGAGATGCGGTGTATGTTATGCCTTTCTACGCGTGTATTAACATCTTATCCTGTTTGTAGCAACATCTCAGATCTTTCACTCACTAAGAAATTTGATGTGATTCACATTTCTGTGATGTCCCGTCTCTGTGTTGCATGAGCATTACAAGCACTACAGTCGGGCAGAAGAATGCCAGGCGCAGCACCCGAGGGTCCCCCCATTTCAAAAGACGATCAACAGTTCAGTAAATAAGTGCGCCTCTCACAGTCACCTCCTTTTTCTGGTACCAGGGTGCCCATAGCTTAGAAGTGTACAGGAATACATGGCACACTGAGCATGGTGACAGTCCAGGCACTTCTCAGGGACACAAAGAAGTGAATGACAAACCTTCACTGAGATGGCATGCAGTTCTCTCAGCCTTCAGCTTTCCACCCATCCATCTGTTATACGGTCATAAAGATGAACCTAGACACGCCACTAACCCCAGTGAAACCCACTGCCCGGCCTCCCTCTCTATAAGGCCCCCGGGGCAGGCTTTGAGGTGGGGGGGCAGCTTCAGGAGACGTATATGCCAAAAGCACTGAGTTGCTCTGTCCTGCCAGGAAGTTGGGTGTCTGCCCCACCATCTTGACTTTTATATTTGACACCTCCGTGTGCCTACTTCTCTGGCACTGCTAATACTTGTTTCACCACTAGGTGGCACTCTGCCCTTTAACGTGATTGTCGTGTTACCTTTCTTTGTTTATTAGCTCAGTGCTTTGTCTAAAGGGGGCGAGGAGCTGCTTTGGTCATTTTAATACCATGAGCCTGAGGAGCGCTGGCCCCCTACGTTTGCCCAGTGGTTGCCTGTGCCCTCGTCCAGGTACACCCACCTGGCCACTCCACGTGTCTTTTCTCTGCTGCTGCACTCTGCTAGATAGCACATCTGGATGTTTGGGTCAAGTGAGAGGGGGAACAGATGGCATAGGATGGACAAAAGCTGGCAGTATAAACTGAACAGTTAAAAAACCCTAAGAGTGGATGTGACAAACCAGGGCAGGTAAAGTCAGGGGAAATGGCACTGGGTAACTCCTGTGGAAAATGCCAGTCAAAGAGATGAAGAAGAAGAAGAAGAAGAAGAAGTCGAAGGATGCCAGTTAGGTGAGAAATGAGACTTTAATTTGTGCAAGGTAACAAAAAGCCCCACAAATCCTTGGTAAGAATGCCAGCCTATCTGAGGCACACCCACACACATGAATGCTCACTGGCATCAGTTTAGTTGTGCCAACCCACCAGATGTACAGGCTGTGGACTGCGAGAGTTTACCTGGCATTGCCAGAGTGTGAACAGGGAAAATGTGGAAACTTTACACAAAGGCTGCCCAAGTGGGATTGGAACCGGGGGCCAGGCACTATGAAGCAGCGGATCCACTCGGGGGTCTCCCCACATTATGAACAGGTTATCCGGTGTCATGCAGAGATTAGAACGGCTGCCATCTTTGAACCACCCCACTGTGCAGGTATGCAGGAGTAACCATCCATCTTGAGTTTGACAGAACCCCTGACAAAATGTTGTTAAACGGCCAGCGATGGACGTCACCAGGAGTTGCGTGTCATTCGGGTAAAGAACAGCTTAAGACTTTCACCCACACACACCCTGGATGTTTGAGGTTCATTTTTATTTTGTATTTTACACATAAACCCCAAGCAGCTCTCATATGTTGAAAACCACCCCATGGGACACACCTGGAATGCCAGCGGGATGAGGTGGTTTGCCATAGAGATGTAGGCCTGGTGCAGGCATGACCAGGTGAGATGACCAGGCAGTGGTCATTGTCCCCAATCGTGGACTTTCTATGTTTACACATTCACTTCCATTAGCAGCTTTACTGGCCTGAGAACAGTCAGTCAGTCATCGTCCAACCCGCTATACCCTAACACAGGGTCCCGGGGGTCTGCTGGCGCCAATGCCAGCCAGCACAGGGCACCAGGCAGGGGCATCGAGCGTTTAAGACAAAGTCGTGTGGCTGCACTATGAAGCACCTGGACCTGACCTGGAGGTGGTCGTTTCACCTTCTAGTGGTCACCTTAGCGCAGAGCCAACATCAAGTTCCAAGGTGGCCATGTCAGCGTAAAGGAGTTAACTCCGCGTGTGACCCTAAGCGAGTAGCGTCACTTTCTTAGCTGCACAGGAAGTTGATCGGTGATAAGTGATAAGTCAGGCTTCTCGATTAGAGGCCTTCACTTCCTTTACTTACTAAGCCTCAAGGAAATTCCAAAAGCAGCAATGCCAGTGGTGGCCAGAGGTGGCACTTGGGGACTAAATGCTCACAGTGCTAGTTTGCTGTCTCTTTCTTCAACAGGATCATTTGATAAACATGACTGTCCAGCCAAGGCAAGAAGTGCTTAGTGTCATGGCAGCCGTATTGAAGTACATGGGAGACGAAATTCAAGCCCACAGCCGACGTGCAGCAACGCAAGGCAAAGTAAAATGCAACACATTTTAAAACAAACGACAATCAAGTGCAAACACATCAAAGTTGTGAATTCACAAACATTAAAATGTAAACCAAGTTAAGGAGTCAGAGGTGGCATTAAGGGGGCAGAAGCTGTCGGGCTGCCTGGCTGAGCGGGCGCGGATACGGCGGGACATTTCACAGTTTATTGAAGATGTCTTGGAAGGAAGGCAGAGACTCACCAGTGATGTGCTCAGCTGCCCTCATCATCTCGTAGTGCTGCACAGCTCCTTATGGTGAGGACAGAGGAACGGAGGGTTGTGTCCCTCAGCCACCTTACAAGGTTTTAGTGAGAGACAGACAATCAGTTATGGCTCCTCTGTAAGATGCGTTCCAAGGAACTTGATACTCGGGGCAGGGTCAACATTGGAGCCATGTATGTAGAGTGGGCTGCGTGCAGAACGAGACCCTCCTGAAGTCATCAATCACCTGTTTGGCTTCTTGAGACGCAGACTGTGGCCATCTGAGCCGATGAGGCCAACCACAGCACAGTCCTCAGCAGACAAGCGGGCAGTTCAGCCGAGAAGTGGACAGGACAGGACAGCAGAGGAGAGGACAGGAGAGGACCAGTGCTTTGTCTGACTGGACGGACTGGAAGTGAGGGCCTTCAGTAAGGAACATGGAGGTGTGCTCAGGCCTGCTTCACTTCTGAGGGATTATGGTGATGTGCTGCGCAGCATTTAGTGCGCTCCACGGGCGTCTTTACTCTTCACATTTTCACTGAGTTATTTGTCTGTGGCTTCATGGCCACACAGTCGGTGACAGTCACACTTCACGTGTGTCCAGGCCAATAACTCTCTCCCTTTCTTCAACTGCGCCTGGTAATGCGACTCCAGCTCTGGCAAATTCCCTGCTGATTGTGACACATCATGGCACCGCCAGTCAAACTGCCTCATCAGCGAGTGGCTCTGCCGCGCCCACAGCCATGACTTGCATATAGGAAGTTAGGAGACAGATGGCCTTTTATCTGCCGGGGGGATATTGGAGCCATCAAAGGACACACAGCTGCAAAAAGACTCGGATCAGCTTGTCAAAGATGAGGCCTCATTGTGTCTGAGAAAACAAAGCTGCCAGACACACCTCAGGTGTACAAAGGCCCCGTATTGTTGCCCGTCTGGAGGTGTGCCAGTCGTATTCTACACAAACAGTCCCGTTGCGCACATGTTGGTTGTGAGGGGCTTTGACTGTCAGTAGAGTGAGGTGGCTCTGAGAACGTGAGGTTGCCATTTTTAACTTTCCTCTCGGCTTACACAATTTGGAACATGAAAAACAAGAAAAGAGGAAACTCAAGCCAGTTTCATTTCGCAATACAACCCCGTGCCGTGCCCAGCGTCTCTCCTTATCGCTTCACGGGGAGCCGCCAATTCTGTGCAATAAGCATGACGAGGCACTTTAATGCAATTCCAAGTGGCACTCATTCACAGTCACCAAGTCATCTGGACAGATCACTCGATAGGCCTTACACTACAGGAAAGGACCAAACAAAAACTGGAATGTCCTGGTCACGTCGATCACGCGGTCACTTCTGCTCAGTGTCAGATACTCTGTAATGAGTGACCACACAGTCAGGTCGGGACCCATGGCATGCGGATCGCCATCTGAATTGCTGTTTGGCGCCGGACTATACATCTGGCTGGTGCAGACAATATAAAGGTCATGTTTGGGATGCCAGAACTCCCACTTTCATTTAATGTCCAGTTCAGTGTTCTGCTGGTGCCAAAGGATATGACAATGAGGACGAGGTCAACCAAGCTCAGGTCTCCATTTTGGAGCTGCCTGGCAGTAATGGCGAATTTGTTGGAATAATGCAACACTTGCTGTGCCCCATCAAGAAGCAAACTTGTACATCGCTACAGCGAGCGCTCTTCCTTGGAAAAGTGTGGAACCAAACAATAGCAAGAGACATACGAGTGACACAAGGACACACAAGAGTGCCAAGTGTTGTCTTAAGTGCCCCAGAGGCTTGCTGTCTGTGATGGGTCAACCCTGAAGCTGTCAAGAGATGCAGCAGCATCCATTAACCCCAAACGGCCCCTCGGTCATCGTGTGTCAAAGAGGGAGCCGATGTTGGCGCTGAGTGCGGTGAAGCCACGAGTTCACAAACAACAACAAGGTGTCCAACCAAAGGGGCGAGCAGCATCTCAAAGTTCAAAGAAGTTCAAAGAAAACAGGACCACTCCGCCGTGGCAGGACTGGCCAGCTGGACAGAGTTCTGTTGGCGCTCCTGCATTCGGCTCTGCATGGCCACTGCCACCTCAGATTGGTCTTTGCAGTCACCCATCTTCTCTGTCTCATCTGTGTCTTCAGCATGGTCACTGGTGGGCTCGTCCTCTTCATCTGTGCGTTTGGGGCGCCCCGGGAGGAGGTGGATGGCCAGCTCTGAAAGTCTCCTCTTCAGTGCCAGCAGCTGTTGCTTCTGTTCATGGACCATCATAGTCCTCATGTTGGATGCGTAAAGCAGCAGCTCCTCAGACGACCTCCTTCAGGATCCTAAACAGGAATGACTGACCAACAAGATGCCGTCCTCCACTGCATAACCGAAATGGAGCCTGCCCTTCGCTCACTTCCACCCAATTTAGGTGGGCATCAGTTAGCACAAAAAGTGGCCAGCCAGCCACCCTGCCCACCCAGCCAGGTGGCAATATCCCAGTGGCAGCAGCCCAGTGACTTCCTTCTTGTTCAGGAGGTTAATTAGCCCCTGGCATTGCCCGTGTCTTTATTCCAATGCCCATCCTTTATCCTGGCACACCCCCTAATAAGGCTGCATTCATTTGCAGTGACAGGCAATCAGATGAGGAGCTGCCATTGTGAAGTAAAGGACCAAACAAAGAAAGAAAAGGAGAAGAAGAAGAAGAAGAAGAAGAAGAAGAAGAAGAAGAAGAAGAAGAAGAAGAAATGAGATAAAGAAAGGGCCACAGCAAATCAGACGTGCAGTACTTGCACCAGTGCCATTCCTCATGTTCTGATCACCCACCAGATTATAATTTTATTGAACATTCAAACACTCTGGATGAGAACAGGCCATTCAGCCCCACCAGGCTCACCATTCCAGCCCACTTCATTCTTCTAAAATTATATCACGTCTAGTTCTGAAGGCCCCTAAAGTCCTACTGTCTGCCATACTGCTTGGTCGTTTATTCCAAGTGTCTGTGGTTCCTAATGTTTCTGTGAAATTTACCCTCAAGTGTCCCCGTCTCGATCCACTGGACTCATTCCCTCCATCAGTCACTCAGGTCTCCACTTCATCACTGTAAAGGCTCAGCTCTTTTCATCTTTCCTCATCACTCATCCCCTGTATCCCTCCATAATCAGCTGAGTCGCTTTTCTCTTGACCTTCTCTTGTGCTGCTATGTCTTTATGGAGACCAGATGAGGCCTCACCAGTGTGTTATAAAGCCTGAGCAGAACCTCATGGGACTTGTACTCCACACATCAAGGCGCTATATAACCTGGCATTCTGTTAGCCTTCTTAATGGCCTCTCAACAGTGTCTGCCAGTTGATAACAGTAGCCATAGACTCATAAGGTGTACTTTTGATTTTCGAACCTCCCATTTTTACTTCCTATGTGTAATTCTTTACATTTCCTGACATTCCGTGTCATCATCCACAACTCTGCCCAAGCCGGTCTGCTGCCCCAGTCCCTCTGTAGTAAATAAAGCACACGCTAAATGATCTGCCAATCCATCTATCTGGGTATCATCTGCACACATCACCAGCTTGTTCCTTAAATTCCTATCTAAATCATTTCTGCTTATTCAAAATAGCAGCAGCGGCCCCAGCACTGCCCCCTGCTGGTCACCACTCTTGACGTCACCCAATTCTGTGGAGCTTCCTCGCACCATCACCCATCTAAAAACATCACCCTAGCTATTGGCCGTATTACTGTGTTTATTATGGGCTGTTGTGAAGTTACTTAACTCTCCTATCTTGTTTTGTTAAATTCTTTATTTTTAAGGCATTTTGCAAAAGGGAGACAATCAGTGGCCTCTTTAACACCAGAGAGCCACTTCATTTCACATAGGGATTTGTAGGAAGAGCAGCCCAAGTGCCAAAGGTCCACGCCATAACAACAGAGACGAAGCTGGCCTGGAGAAAGCCAGGATACCCGAGTCAGAGGCTGGCACGCTTCTGCTGGACAATATTAAAGCGGGCGCTGAGCCACCCAGCTCTCAGTTGTGTCCGATGAGTTTCGGTCACTCACACTGACATCTGGTCCCCTTTGGCCTCTGTCAGGGCTTTTAGTTGGTTCATTTTAGCACAAGACCTACAAGCCACACTGCAAAACCTGAATAGTCAAATACATTAACCACAAAAAGGCTGTGACAGTCACTAACTGGGCTCTGAAAATGGAAGGCTGTCCGGGGTATCCACAGGGAAGCCCCCTGACCAATGAATCTTTACACCTGACTGGACCTGTGAACGTGCCTGGCTGCAAGAAGCTGAATTGTACAAACATTAAAGGACCTCTGTGGTTTTGTATGGTGTGGCGTGTCATTTAGTAATGGAAGATTTCTTAACTCGGCCAAATATTCTGCTCTTGGGAAGCACATGAGCTCTGTCCTCCACAGATGAGGGGCAAAAAAGAAAGGAAATTCTGCTTCTTCACTTAACACACACACGGTCTGTATAGTCATCAGCCTGACACGCAGTAAAGGCAGCCCCGTCGTGCCCCGTAAAAACCAAACCCTTCCCATCATGCCAACTTGGCCCCCACTTCACAATGACAAATAGCCATTTAGTCCCCACAACTGACTCACTGAGCAGTGCCATCAGGTTGGATCATTGAAATGTATAAATAACCCGTTCATCAGAGTCCTCAATGGCCTTTATTGCTGTGATCACGGCTTCCACTGGGCGACTTCAATGCCACACATGTGAACGGACTTCATGCCCAGGCCCATCCTGGCATCCCTATTGGTCAATAAGACTTGTGTTGCAGTTATGACAGGCATGGGTCTGAGCAGAAGCCCAAATGAGCGACACAAAGACATGACAGCCAGTTATTAAATGAGATAAGAGACGGTGACGTCTAGACTGGATTAGTAAGGCGACACTGGCAGGTGTGCCGGTTTACCTGTAAGTACAACGAGGGGTCTGCTGCTGGCGCCGTCTCAGTGCTTGGCTTCTCAGATAAGTCCACCCGTTGGAGGCCTGATGTATCACTATAGCGCCTTACACACTTGCACTTGAGACTTATGTGAACAAAGGGTCATATGAATCGGGAACAAAAGACACACATCTTTTTTTGTAACTGAGCCGAGAAAGCTTAAAAAAATTGGGCCTGCTGGGTGGACGGAATGACCCCTTCTCGTTTGTAACACTCGCAACTCACAATCAAGAAGTTCACGTTAAAAATCGAGGGCAGTTACCTTCATGGTGCTTGCCTAGAAAGGCGCTATATAATCCATAGACCAGGCGGCACACCACGCCACACAGTGCCACTCGCTGTATGAAAGGCAAACACGTCCGCTGCCACCTGCGCTTTGCGAGCGGCGCCCAGAATGGCAGGTTTAAGCGCTCGGCGGGGGGGCCTGTAATTTAACGCCGCACTCGCCATCTAGCGTTCTGCGGTAACGAAGCTTTTCATATTAAAATGAGGTTGAAAACTGGAGAGCAAGCTGCCGGGTATTTTATTACAAGTAATCCAATTAGAGTAGACGGCGAAGCCACAGCCTCCGTTAACGCTGACTGACTGACGCCTTCAAAATGTTGTCAGGCACCGCCCACCTGCGCGCGTCGCGATCGTTCCAAGAGAGAACGAACCAACAAGGAGGCTCGTGAGCTGCGCCTCGGACCCGCCCCTCTGGTAGGCGGGAGAAGACGCGCAGCCTCAGTCTACATAAACAGAGGCGCGCTGCCTTCACGCATATCAAGCAGGAAAATGGCTGGAAGTGCTAAGAGTATTTACGACTTCGCTACGAAGCAGCTAATCACGGAGGAGCCGCTGCAACTGTCCCAGTTCAAGGGCAAAGTGGTGCTTCTGGAGAATGTTGCTTCTCTCTGAGGCACGACTGTGCGGGATTACACCCAGATGAACGAGCTCCAGAGCCGCTACGGCGACCAGGGCTTGGTGGTCTTGGGCTTCCCCTGCAATCAGTTTGGCCACCAGGTGAGTTCTGCCGGCTCCTTTTCCTTTCAAGAAGTTTAGCTGGCTGGCATCCTATCGAGCTTGGGCAGCGTTCACGTGTTCTGGGCATTTTCTGCTGTCTCATTTCCTTCGTGCGTTATTCTCCCTCGGGAGATGTCGCTTTGCGTCTTCTTGGCTCTCGGCGGGGCGTGACGAGAACTGCGCTCTTTTCTTTCCAAATTACCCCCACAAAGGCGTCGTTTTGTCCCCAGAACTGACCGGACCGCGTAGACGGCTGGCTGCTCTCCGGGCTTTGGGTTCGCGCGCTCGGCTTTTTCTTTTAAGCGGCGTCTTCGTCCCGTTCCGCTCTCCGCGATGGTGCCGCTTGTGTTGTCCGCTTCGTCTTTCCAAGGCTTTGACATTTTAAAGGAGGCAGCAGTTCGGATTCGGGGCCTGTGTGGGTGAAGAGTCCCGTCAGGCGCAGGAGTGCGAGAGACCCGACGTGTGGAGAAATTTTTAAAGTTTAAAAGGCGGCGGAGTCGGACCGACAGTTAGTTAGTGGTGACTTCATTAGCGAAAATAAGAAACTGAAGGCGAACCTTCTTCTTGTAAAACTCCTGCCCGCTGTATTCCAGTGAACGTTTGGAAAACTTGAGCTTTAATTTCTGGGTTGACCCCAAAACGGACGGACGGACAGGAGGCCGCAGAAACTCGGGACTTGACTGGCACGGGACTGTTTCTTAGATTCCTGTCGACTCTTCAACTTGTCCTGGCTAACTTGTTTGTTTGTTAAACAGGAGAATGGCAACAAGGAGGAGATCTTGAACTCGCTCAAGTACGTTCGTCCAGGGGGTGGCTTTGTGCCCACCTTCAGCCTGACTGAGAAGGTGGAGGTCAATGGCAAGGGTGCACACCCGCTGTTCATCTACTTGAAGGAGATGCTGCCCTTCCCAAGCGATGACCCTCAGTCCCTGATGACCGACCCCAAGTTCATTGTGTGGAGTCCCGTGTGCCGGAATGACATCTCGTGGAACTTTGAAAAGTTTCTCATCGGCCCCGATGGCGTCCCATTTAAGCGGTACAGTCGGAAGTTCCTTACCATCGACATTGAGGAAGACATAAAGAAACTGCTGAAGCTGGTAAAATAGGTGGGCAGCGGTGGGTGTAGTTGTCGTTTTTGTGGTCCATTTTATAAAGGTCAGCTGTGCCCTCTGGTGCAGAGTGCCACAGTCTTTAGTCCTATTACTATGTGAAGGTGCCCTTCGAAACTTCTGAGAATGGCGCCTGATGTCTGTAAAGGTCTAAGCCACCGTGGAGCTTTGGTCCTGTAAGGCACGCTTGTCTCTCTGTCTCTTCATGGACCAATAAAATGTTGTGCTGAGTGCCTTGGTGTTTGGTGCCCATTTGTACACACACACTGGGGAGCCAAAAACAATTATTGGGGTACTGGGGTTGCTAATAGTGTCCCACATACTATTCACTTGTGCCAATTCAAAAACGATTCTTCTAGCCTTTTTTTTTTTCCCCTCACCAAAAAGATGGCAGCCTTTGATTTGGAGTTTCAAAGAAAAGGGTGAAACGGTAAAAGCCTCCGAGCACTGGCCAGATGATGACAAAGTGTGGGTACTGAAGAGCACGGCAGCCCTGCAAGTGTTGGTGTCTCTAAATGGGCACTAAGGAGTGCCCATATGCCCTTTTTTGTCTTGCTCAGGTTCAGTTCACCTCTCGAGACCCTCTTGTATTAACAGATGAGTGGCACTAATGCCATCCAAAGGTGTCTGATAGACTAATTAGGGACGGGAAGAGGATGCCGAGTGTGAGTAACGCATTCAAACAGTAATGGCTGCTCTCCACATCCGCAATGCCTCTGCTCATGAAGAAAGGTGGTGGGCTTCAGTTTGGGTCCATCCAAGTAGAATTTTCAGTTTAGTGAGTGCTACACGAGTGGTTTGGCTGGCTGGCATTCACTCTCCCCCCCCTAAGGGTGACACCTTGGTGCCATCTTGTACTCTAAAGGGCAGAGCCATGGTGACTCGTTCTGCCCAGTTAAATAAAACCCCAGAGGAGAGCAGCTGTGTGATGGGCAGGGCGTGTCTTCACCTTGGCACTTGTGAAGGACTTCAGAACATTGCGTTGGTGACTTCAGCGTTATGGTGAGTCTTCTCACTTGGCACGTCATGGTCTCAATATTGCTCTTTGATTTTTCACTTGTTGCAAGCACAATTCTGCCTCCATCGTAACGGATGGCTTTGTCCCACGCTCTGAGCCCTCTTCCCTTATTGTGGGGTACAACTTGGGCACCCACAAGATGCCCAGACCAATCTGACCCTGGGGTCCTCAGAGATCACATGTTCACGTATCAAATCCCACTCCATCCAGCCCTGCCAACTGCCGTCTTGTAACCAATCAGCTGGGCTGCACACCACAAACACACAATAAATGAAGATTTGACGTGACCGGGCATACTAATGAACGTCACCGACTTCACGCGCCTCCTCCACTGAAATGGAACAAAGACGAGCCAAAGGTGAAGGTTCGTCATCAACGGTGTTGTCTTTTGATTAAACCTTCCAATCACAGAGCCCATCATTTGAACAGCAGCAGTCACGAGGCACAAAAACAAAGAGGCACTTGTGTGTTTTAGGATTCAGCTTCATTTTAATTGACTCAGATACTTACAAAGTACTGGCCTGCAAAAAAAACAAACGAAAAACAGCCCCGGGTTCAAAATTCTATAATACATCCACAGCAGCAGCCGTTCCCATAGCCCACCTGCTCGTCTATACAAAGGCCCACTACGCTGTACGGTACAGGTGGGCCCGGGACCATTCAGGGCCTCCTGTGACCTTGGCTCGGGTGGCACATGGGGTCTGGGAGAAGAAGAAGAATGTGCTTATACATTCAAGTTTACATTCATAAGAACTGAGCGCTTGTCAAACACTGGGCAACAACAGTCCACATGGAATAGTCTGAGGCCGTGTCCGGACGGGCAATGCCAATCACAGGACTAACCCAGGGCCCCAGAATTCTCTTGAAATGACAGTAGGCAGTAAGCCTGTAACACCCCTCAAACATCGGCAAGACCCCAAAACCCATGCCAGGCTGGAGTTTATGTAAAGCTTTCCTTTCAGGGCAGGCATCTCACGCAACGAGCCCTTCACCCACAGCCTGGCCACTGCTCCAAATCCAGAGGGTGGCAGAAGAGCCATGGCCAACACAGGACAAGTGGTAAGCCAATATGAGAGCAGCAAGCTGGGCCAGTCACTAGAAGGTGACAACGCACTCCGCAGCCGGGTGGCATAATAAATTGGCTTCGGTTTAAAACGGGCAAATTAAGGTAAGCAGAAGGGAAAAACTGAGAGAGCCTGCTGTCAGTCTCCAACGCTCAAGCACAGTAAGCACCGTGAACGGCGCGGCACCCGTGTGTTACCAGCTGGGCATCGCCCACTAACAGAGCAAACTGTCAATGAAAAGTCAAAGCAAGAACACCACGTCATGGATCATGGAGAGCGGGACTGAGTGAAGTTGAAGAAAAAACCAACTGGCAATACTGGGAGATCAGGCAGCGAACATCAGATGGTGCCATTTTTGGTATTTAAATTCAATCAAAGGCGCTGCCAGCCACTGTGATGTTCTAAAGGTCACTTGGCGGTGCTTCTGAAATCCCCTCCAAGTACAAACACTGAATGGCCACCTCGTTTCTCAGAAATTCTGAACCAGCCAATACACTTCAGTGTTTGTCACGGACATAAAATCCACGTCTGCGCAGGAAGCCACTTGGGCCAAAGCGAAAAGGAGAAGAGGCCGCTGTGATGGCTTCAACGCGCTCCGCTCAGGGGACTCGAAGGTGTAAACTGTGTGCGTTGTCCTCACTCTTTATATATCAGTAGTGGCAATGAACAATCTCACCTTACCACGGTCACACAAAAGTCACCAAAAATAAAATGTGCATCAATAGAAACAACTTGTAAAATGGAACTCTCCAAAGCCGAAAGGGTGACCCAGGACCTAAATAATTTATAAATAGCTAGGATTTCCTTTTTAATCTATTCAGTGTTTCAAGCAGTTATCTGTGAATTCACCTCTGACCCAACCAAAAAAGCATAAACCCAAACCACAACTGAATCCACTCAAGCCTCATTCTGAACTTGAACCTTTTCTTCTTGTTGCTAGAAGGCATCTGGTCTTCTGTGGTAGGAAGAAGTTAAGCAGCAGCCGCCACCTTAGCTGGGCACACCGGCATTTCGCTTTCTGCTCTCCTTCACAGTCCGCCTTTGCCACTTCCAGCCGAGCGACTGCAGACAAACAATCCTGCGTGCACACAAAAGCCTCGGGGCCGCTCGGAGCCAGCTTGTCCCCTGGGTATCCAGCGCCGTGCCCGCAGGAGGCAGACAAGCAGAGATTCACAAGGCTTCCTTGAGTACAGCTGTAGAATATGCGGTGCAGTCTCTGTGGTTAAGCAACTCGATTCCATCGCTTGATATACAAATAGTTATGTACAAGTTTGTGGAAAAAAGCACCAATCTTTGTTTTCGTTTATGGTATTTATTCCTGGGAGGCTCCTTAACAGATGTTATCTTGTCGAGCTGCAGTCCCTATTGGTTTTCCATGTAACTTAAATACGTCGAGTCTACACAGAACATCACACATTCAAGTCTAGGTGTTCTGATATCAGAAGTCCAGCCTGATCACACTAGCTAACAAGGTGCTGTTTTCAGGGAAGACCCCATCTTGAGTGGGCCTTGCACTGGTGCCACTCTGAGCCTATCCAGCTTCAAGCTGAGCACTCCTGGTTGATTCTTGCATACTAAGACAACTGATAACTAGGAGTTGGACTCGTCTTCAATTCTGTTTCCTTTGTCAGTGGCCAAGAACGGCCAGGTTTCACATGCGTCCATCTAAATGGAATACACGATTAAATATACGATTGTCACTTGTGTCATTCAACCGGCATACTCGAGTGCACCTGCATGTCCCCCTATGTCTAATTTAGCACAGAGATCTTTTGATTTGTTATGTACAGAGTGATGAATGGATGCTTGTGTGCCTTTTCGTTTCAATGTCTCCCAGCGCCTCAGTTTGTGTCCATGCTATCGTCACCCATCTCTGAAGCTCCAGCTACTGAAAATGATGAGGGAGAAACCTGAAGACCTTCCTCATCCCGTCTTTGGTAAAACAGGACATATGCTGCTTTTGTCTGGAAGGGAAAAGAAACAAGCAAGACATGAGCGCCACTCTCAGAAATGCGTCTTAGCACCGTCAGAGGGAGCACACTGCTAATAACAACGTCGACATTTCATCCTAAAAGCACCACCAGAGCGCATTACTCCCTTCGACACTCACCACAATCTGATCCTCTGAGGCAGAAGACACACTGTTGTCATCAAAGTAATACCACTTCCCATCGGCTTTGTTTTTGGCATAGGCAGTGTCTGCGGTCAAGAAGTCAAAAATGCTCTTATTAAAAAAAAACACAAGATGTGTGAATGTAGCATATGTAGTATGGAAAATAAATAAATGGAGTAAGAACAAGCTGCCAACAATCTGGCCTCCTATGGTTGTGACTCGGTGATCCTTAGAGATGTGGACTCCTGACTGGCTATCTAAGGAGAGAGGTCAGCAGAAGAGGGGCCCATGGCCGAACTTCACAACAGTTCTGAGTAAATCATGGAGACCCTCGCCCAACAGACGGATATTGGGACCCCCTGGAGCACTAAGAGGCTCGGGGTGGTTCACCAACAAGCACGCAGTGGCAACTGAATGTTCTTCATCAGGGTTAGGGTCCAAGTGTTCCTCTTCTATGAATGATTCTGTTGTAACTGATTTGACTTGAAAGTCAATGGAGCCGTGGTGACAACACTGCACTCTAATTTGGAGAGCTTTTTGGGCAAATGATTTTTATGCTTCATCCACTGAAAACAGGCCGCCATTTCACGAGCGCTGGTCACACTGATTGTGTTTCCCCCCAAACTGGGATTCATTTCATCCACTGAAGTGCAGCAGCAGAAAGGCTTGTAAGATGTCACCTTAAATGCCTTCTTCTTCTATGAATGTATGACAGCACAATACCAAGGAGATGCGGAGCATGGCAAGTACATAAAGGGCACACTAAATCTGTCTGTAGCTATTCACCTATAGACATGAGGAACTCGCCATAAAGACGACCTAAAAGAAGTTCATAATATGCACCCTAACAAGCTGAGGGGGTTTTAGTTTGCTATATCCTGCCAAATGAATACAATTTTTTATCTGTCAGCTACTCATTTTCAAAATGTTTTCTGGCACGGACGGTTAATAGAGCTGCTTCACTGTGTCCCACTGGGGTAGAAAACATCGAGAATAAGAACAGCAGCAAAAACACAACATGAAAGCTCGACACAAATCTCAATCCACCCCAATGTCAGCCGTGCACACTTCCTGTAATGTACTTCAGAGTTAAAGCGACAGAGGAGGCCTCCCTCTAACAATTGTTTCAGCTCCACTCGAAGAGTCTTCAAGTACACACACAGTCCAAGTTACGGCGCACACCAAGGTATCTTCAGCTCCTTAACTCTTTTAGGGCGGATGTTGACTTTTGTCGACAGGAGGGGTTGAAGGCGAATGTCGACAAAAGTCGACATCCAGGGATAAAGGGCGACAATCAGCTGTTAATGGCGACAAATCTCACTGTCACGTCACAGGCATTCCCTCTGTGCTTGGAGGAATGCTAGACTCGTTGACTCGGCAACTAAACCTTGCGTGTGCGTGAGTTGCGAAATGTAAACAAAGGCAAGATGGCACCGACATGTGAAAAGGCAGCGAAGCAAGTGCAGAAAAGAAAACACTTGGCAGACGTTGTTTTGCGCATTACCGCGGAGTCGGATTCTTGATTTTTCAGAATCGGACTTTATTGGCAGTGATCAGGAGATCGAGCAAGAGAGTTAGAAGCAGGCATCAGCTGATCAGACACCAGCCGATGCCGCGCGAGCGGATCTGCTGCCAGTTGAGTGCCTTCGCGCAGCCGATGCATCTACGGCAAGGTTCGCATGGGATAAATACACATACATTGATCCGTTGAGAGCCGATCTGGCTACCGGAGTTTACAAGACGGCATGGCTTGCTTTTGGACACGACAGATCACCAGCTGCTGTACTTCAGGCTGCTCTCTCCTGATGCTGCTTTTCAGCTACTGTCAGACGAGACAAACAGGTAGGCAGAGATTTTTTTTGAATCGCGGGCTGCATTTGCATCGCATTCTCGTTTTTCAAAGTGGAAACCCACAACGAAAGACGAGATGAAGCCCGCTGTGGCATTACAAATAGAGATGAGACAGAACTGGTGATATAACTTCAGGGAGCATTGGTCCAAACGTGTTTTGTCCCCTGGTGGCTTAGGTACGTGCTGCTGCAAAGTTTTATTCACTTCTGTAATAAACAGAAGCAAATCCCATGGGGTGAGCCAGGCTATAATGCCATACATAAAGTTCATAAAGTTTCAGAAGATGAAAAGAGGTGACAATACGGTTTTCATGCAGGCAGAAAACTTGGTGGCAGTGGCATGGCACGATGGCAAATGGGTGACTTGTCTCTCTACAGTACACACTAACAATATATGTTAGAAAGTGCAGCAACAGACAATTGAAAAATAGGCACCAAAGCAACACGTATTGTAAGGAGTGCAATGTGGCAATGACTGAAATTGGCTGCTTTGAGCGAGATCAGACTTTGCTGTGTAAAATGTATGTGATATGTATGTGAAATCATAGAGAATTCAGGCTCATACAACATGCAAGACAGTAACATTTGTCAAAAGTAAATATTTTTTGTTGATTTGATATGTTAAACAATTGCTTTGTGTTCTTTTTTAAAAAATGTTAGTTTTTGGAAAAATATTCAGCCCTGGGAGAAAAGAAACAAAAAAAAAATTAGCCCTAAAAGAGTTAATGTTGTGTCACTGTACAGGATAGCTAAAGGCTACTGCAACGTTTAAGCTTCTGCACAAACTGGTAAAATAATTCAAATGGTATACTCACAATGACCCCCACCCATTCCTCCATAATGGTTGGACACAGCGATGAGGTCATAAATGTATGGCCCTGCTTTTGGATCGCAGACAAACTCTGACATGTTCAGTTCCCTGAAATAAACCAGGAGAATTAGGGTTAGTGACTCAGGAGTGACGAGAACAACACTTACAACATCACAGCTTCTACCTGGAAACAGATGAAACAATGAGAATTTAAGAAATGTTGGAGAGAAAGCAGTGAAGAAAACAGAAAACCTTGACACTTCAGGACTATTAGTTATCAGTGCAAATGTAGCAAGACGTAAACCAAAGGTTCTTAGGCTGGCAAAAAGGCAATGGGGCTGCCTGCCAGCTCAGAGTAGCCACTCGGGAACACACAGACTTCCATCCTGAAAACACAACGACATTTACTTCCATGGAGTAACACTCTATTGGGCAATGATTTCAAAATATGCTTTTTTGTGGACAAAAGTGAAAAACAGCTGTCATAAGAAAACAAACAATTGAGCAACTGGCCTGTCGGGGCACTCGCTCAGACGGTCATCTCCAATTCCAGACTGTTCCAACTCTGTTTTAGCACGTTAAACAAACACTTCAGCACAAGCACATTCCAAAAACTGCCATAAAGTAAGAGCCCATTAAGGTGACAAATATGGAAGCTTCATGTTCACTCCATCGTGGCCCAAAAAGCTTGCTTTATGAGACCAAACACAGTAACCCAGGAGAACAGTCCAGTCAAAGCGACATTCAGATTGCCATAGGTGAAGCCAACTGCGAAACATGGCCACATATTGACAAGCCAGATAAAGCACACACAATGAAGCAAGAGCATCTATATGGCACTGAGCTAGCCACACAAGTGCAGAAATACAATACAAAAGGCACAAGGCCCATTCCTGTGAGTCCAGAGCCTCAGCACGGCTCAAAATGCTGTAAAGCGTCACATGAAGCGTCACATGGTGACAGAAGCAAACACAACATATCTTGGAATCATTCTTCAACAATCTTCTAGCATTTCTAAATGTATTGTGTAGGCAAAATTCTTTTTCTGAATTGAAATGGAGCCGAGTCCAGCTCCTGTTAATAGGATAAAAAAAAAAAAAAAATATTTCGCATTATGGTCACTTCCTAATTTCTTAACATAAAGGTAAGTGCTGACCTTTCTCTGCAACACAACCTGCTACCCAGACAATGGAGGAGTAAAGCCTGTGGCACTGGCAACTCTAGGGTGATATGAAGGGTGACATTTGCAGGCTAACAACAGTATGACTGACATTAATATAGATATAGATAGATATATAAATAAAAAAAAAAGATCCATCACTTCTTTTGGCTTTGCAGCTGCTGTGGTTTAAAGTGAAAGCCAAGGCTCCTGGGGCAAAGAAAACAAAAATGTCCACCAGCAGATAAGTGCTCAGAGCAACCAGTGAATGTCACCTGAAAGGTGGTGAGGAAAGACACGAGGGAGCACGGCAGTACATGGGGGTCCCACAGAGGAGCAGTAAGTGTCAATGGTGGGTGGTACGCAGTGACGGACGCCTACAGCTGCAGAAGCCAATGATCGGATATTCATTTAAGGCAACAGTAAAACCCACAATCATCACTACAAACTGGTCAAGCTAAGAATACTCCAGTGAACTGTTTCATCTGCACATTCAGCAATTAGGCAAAAATATTAAGTGGGAGGACTGTACACAATGCAATCCAAGTTTATTTAAATGGATATATTTAGCAGCCATTTTTATCTAGTAATTTAAAAACTGCAAGTGCACAGTAAAATTGTTTCGCTGCTGGCATCACTAAGTCCAATTCAATACTCTTTGCAAATTGCTTTTATGTTAACAACTGATCCTACAATATAAGCAATGGCCCCTGAAGTGACCCCATCAAAGTTTTGAACCTCTGATATCTTTAGGTTTACGACCTACATATTAATACGTCTTTACTGCCCAAGATGACACTGGGATCCTCAAGATTTTACTTTCCCCTTGGACACATCTCAGCGATGCTTTCATCCTCTCAAATGTCACACCATAAACTATCTGCAGAAATTCCTTAGGTCTCAAAAGGCTAAGAACTCCTTATTACTTTCTCTATATATGCCATTCATGGGCATGTACAGGGGCAAAGTTAACCTTTCAACAGACCCGAACACTTCATGAATCCCAGAATGTGACTAAGTGACCGGACTCTTTTCTGTGTGTCTGGACCGAGTCTGTGGATTAGACAACACAAACTAATCAATCACTTTGGCACATTCAGCAGCACTGTCAAATGCTAGGAGCTTTTTGATTCAAAGCAACATTCCATCAGTAGCAGTATTGTTGACACCCATTTGTGCCCTCTACTCATCACAACTGGCAGTGGCAAACTTAAAACACACCCTGAAGTCATGTGCAGTGGACAATTCACTACTGATGGGCCCAGCGTCAGGTATTCTGCTGGATTCACTGTCACTGAGCAGCACCATGATGCAGTGCTGTGCGTCTCCACTAGGGGTGTTGGGAGCTGGATTGAATTTAACACACACACACACACACACACACACACTCAGGTTATGTGTTGTTTTTTTGCTTCATCATTTTGTTTGATGTTATCTCATTATTATAGTCATAATTAGTTTATAGCATATCTCTGTTTAAAAGAACCAATTTAACTAAACTGAAAAGCATTTGGAGAAAAAGTGTGTTGTGTTTCAGGAGTAGAGAATTTCAGCTCAGATAGAAAGGGGAAATTCACAATACACCACAGTACATACAAAACTGCAGTATAATTGGACAAAAAAAACAAACAAAGGGTTTACTCTTCAACACAAACCATTTTTGTTAGAATAATGTGCAGGTTAACAAGTAAATAGTCCAATAAAAAATAAATAAATAAATCTAGAAAACCAATGGAATACCAGTATAGCGTTCACAGGGATCAGGTTAAGTCGCACTGAAACCCAGAACATGGCTCAGCTACTCCCAAACAAGCAGCAATGTAGGCATCACAAAACTGGGTCTGAGCAAACACGGCATCGTGACTCTCGTGAGACGTTGCTGTCAGGTGGTGCATTTCCATTCATTTCTGGAGCAGATAAGGCAGAAGGTCCTAAGCAGGACCACTGACTGCCTCCACAGAAGATCATAGACATGTCGGTCATGATTCAATACATTTTTTCGTCAGTATTTTTGCCAGACAACATGCATGTCTTACTCGTTTTCTGTTTTAAAGTCAAGCTTGTATTTAATGTACCACAGCTGCATCTGTTTTTTCCTGCCAGTGCCACCAATTTGGGATTTGATGCCATGAAATGGAAAGTTGCTGCGAGAGAAGTGGCATTGATTGTCACAACGTCATTGATGTGATGCTTTATAAGCCGGCACTGCCTGATTAGCCAAGATTGTGGATATAACCTTCTGCCTGTAAATTTGACTAGGGACTTAGTGCTTTGTTCCTTCGAATGAGCTATTTACAAATTGGCTTTGGCCATGCAGTCATTCTTCCATCTATTGGCAGAACATCGCCCTTCACAAGGACACAAAAATGTAAGTACATGTAAATTACCAGATCACTTTCTACAGTCCAATATTAAGTAATGCACTGTACTATTTTGGGCGGCACAGTGGCGCAGTGGTAGCGCTGCTGCCTCGCAGTTAGGAGACCTGGGTTCGCTTCCCGGGTCCACCCTGCGTGGAGTTTGCATGTTCTCCCCGTGTCTGCGTGGGTTTCCTCCCACAGTCCAAAGACATGCAGGTGAGGTGGATTGGTGATTCTAAATTGGCCCTAGTGTGTGCTTGGTGTGTGGGTGTGTTTGTGTGTGTCCTGCGGTGGGTTGGCACCCTGCCCAGGATTGGTTCCCTGCCTTGTGCCCTGTGTTGGCTGGGATTGGCTCCGGCAGACCCCCGTGACCCTGTGTTCGGATTCAGCGGGTTGGAAAATGGATGGACTGTACTATTTTATAAAAGTGCTAAATAAGCAAACTGAGTCTGGTGATAATAAGCTAGTGAGAAAACTTGGCCTACAGTTAAGTCTAAAGAACAGTCGATCAAAAAAGTAACTTTCATAAATATTATTGCCTTGGGCACAAGAAAAATGACCAGGCCACAACACTTAATTATTAACACATCCAACTGGACAGTTAAATAAATGAAATTTGATGCGTTATTTAGAAAAGGGCAAAGTCCATCATATACCAACAGGGCACATTAAGAGGACTTTGGCCACCTTGGATCTATTTACTCCTTTGGCGTAATAAAATTTATTGGCCTGTAGTAGTGATACTACACTACAATAGTAACACTTTTACATTCTTATGTTTTATCATTGTAATACTATTTGTACTCTAAACACATGCGACTGAAATCCAACACTGTTCATTTTTCATTGTATTATTTATTAGACTCTTCGATACACAAACTAAAGAAGTCCTCACCTCAAAAGCCAAGTGAGACCATCAGAGAGCGACAGTGAAGGCACTCTTGTTGTTGAGAATGCTACTGCCTAGTGCTGGATTTAAACACAGAACCTTTAGGTTAGAGTCCTTGTGACTAAACAGATTTAAGAACCATATTAATGAAGTTATAAAGAGAGGAGATACAGCCTAAGACACACAATAAAGGGGCAGTGATATAACAATCCAAAATGTACCAAGACAAATTAAAAGTGGTGAAAATAGAAAACAAACTTTTACAGTTGCTCAAATTGTTCTTCTTCACTGCATGTCAAAGTGCCAACCAACCAAACGAAATGAAGACTACTGCAAATCATGAAGAAACTGCCAGCTTTGTTAAAGCTGAAAACAGAGGTGTTCATTTGCCAGTGTGGACAGATTGTGCGTCACCAAGATAAAGTAATGGTAATACCGCCATGTAGCTGATATGTAGCTGATACAGATGAGTGGTCTGTAACCTGGGTGGGACATTGAAAGACAAAATAAACAAAAAATACAGCAATCCATTTTAATTAAGCAAAACTTTATGGACTACAGATTTCTTCAAGACTCTTATGACTGGCATTAGACTACTTCACATGAGCATTGACAATCACATACTCTTTAATAAAGAGTCAGACAGTAATAAATCCATGGCTTGCAACTGAGTTACCCAAAATTCCTCGTGTGAGGAACATGGTGTGGATCACAGGCACGGCTATGAAATCCTTTACGGACACCGTGGCTTTTCAACACCTTAAGCACAGATGGAGAAAACGCTAAAAATGATCTGAACACAGACAATGAATAAATCTTTAAATATTCCTGGCTGTACTTCCTTTCTGAACAAACTTTGCAGGAAGCTGATGCTGGGAACTTCTGACATGGGTAAGGAAGTCGGGTCCCTGGAGATGTAAGCAGAAGCAGTGAAGTATTACGTCATTGTGCCAGCAGCAGATGTACGAGCCAGCATCCATTGCTATGAGTGGTAGAAGTATCAGTTAGGGGGAACATAAACAAAACCTAGAGCGATTTACTCATGCTTTAGATTTATTTTTATTTCTGCTTTGAATGACAGCAAGCTCAGCAGTTAAAAGATTTAATCAAACTGCAGTCAAACCATTAAAGAATTGTGTAAACAGTTTTCCTGTAGGTGTTTTTCCTACTGGGCGCAAAACAGTAACAAGCCCTGGACAGACTGCCAGTCTATCACACACACACACACACACACACACACACAGTCACTCGTCCCCTGACACTCAGATGGATCCAATTCAGAATCCTTATTAACAAAACATCCATACTTAAAAGATTTAGGAGGAACTTCACTTTAACAAGTGCTAATGGAAAGAAAAACAATTCTAATTAACCAACAGGTTTCCTGATCCAAACTGTACACACAATGGACTACTCAAAGAACCAACGTGTTAAACAGTTTTATAAGTAACCCCTCTGTCAACTGTATGATTTAACATATAAATAAGTACACAAGCAACAATTCTCTAATGACAGGAGTAAACAGGACAAATGCCCAGATTCTGGCCAGATTCCGATGACAATGGCAAAAGGAGTCCCAATGTCCGGCAGGACAGAAATTCTGCCATGTGAGTTTCGTAGCAATTACTTTTAACCTCCACAATTCACTCACAAGCCAGTTACAGTCAAGCTGATTTCAAATAATAAATATATAATGTCCAGTATTTAAGACACCAAATTTTGCATTTTTTTTTTTTTTTAATAAGCAATGCAGCTTGACAGCACACGTTAAAGACAAATAGCCGATAACAGAGAGACAACCCTGGCAGCAAATTAAGCCTCTTTTTTATCTTTTCAACGTTTTCACTACAAAGCACCAGTACCACTAAAGCAAACTACCATAGCAAGATGGGCTTGACGTTGTTTGCTTTGACGTCATTTTTTTTTTTTTTTTGAGAGTCTGTGAGATTGCAGGCTTGGAAAGACCAATCATGAGTCCAAAACTGTTAATGTGCTCAGGTAATTGAAGACAGACTAGATGACAAAACAAACTGATGAAATCAATTTTATACGTTGTGGTGATTTTACCTGATAGGGAAATCAACAACTGTATCCAGCTTGTCTCTCCAGCAGCGGTTGTATGAGAAGCGTTTCAGATGAACTACTAAAATTCGTGGAAGAGACCAAAGATCAAACTTCTTAGTGGCCTGCTGGTGCTTTTTGCAGTTAGGACAATACCTGAAAATGAGAAAGTATTAAGAGCATATGTAATAAATGCAGGTACAATACGCAGGAAGGTTTATTTAGTGGCCAGTTTTGATAAAGCTTGTGTACCAGTTACATTTCCTTGATCTCAGCTGATCCCTTAAATAATATAAAGGAACAAAGTCCGGTGGAGGTACCAAGCTATTGGGGTTTCACACATGCCTAGTGGGGTTTTTGACCACAGCAGATGCGCAAATAAGTGACCTTTGCACAGATTGAATTTCTGGGGTCTGGAAGAACAGCATTCCATATTATAACAGTAGAAACTATAAGAAGCAATTGTGCTGTGGCCACCTTAAGATTTTTCATAACAGGCCAGGTAAGGAGCACAGAGCTAATACAGTATGAGAGGAGGATGCAAGACTAATGTTCCAAATCACTTGTCCACTCTCTTAATGTTCAACTACTGTGAGACGCTGTCTAAACTCTAAAGAAAAAGAAATTAACAGTATTTAAGAATTCGGTTATTGAGGAATTGATTATTTGTGAATCTGAAAAGGTATTTAAAAATCCAATATCCAGCAATCAACAAATTAAACAAATATTAAACAACAGCATGTAGGCTTTTTTTAGGAAGTTAAGTTACATAATGGCTCTACCTCTGGCTGATAAATGTCAGAAATTTGCTTTCAAAAACAGAGTGGCAAGTATCATGTTACTAGCAATTAAAGACAGACATGTTTTAATAGTAACCGCATCCCACTTTATTGAATTAAGAAATAAATTACGTTTACAAGTTAAGGGAGTTGTGTCAAATATTTTTAATACAAAATACAGCAGGCCTGTACATTGCAAGTACTTTCACTGCATGGATAAAAAGTTAGCTTGTGTGATTCTGCAAGTTCAAGGAGTGGTCTTATGTTTAACATGGCAGAGAGATTTTTAATTAGAGCAGTTTATGTTGCTTTTATATTTACAAATAGGTTTACTGCTTGACTTTAAGTTGTACACAAATCCTTTGTAAAAGAAATCTCTCCCAAATTTTCAAGATACATTAGGAGATCTCTTGAATAGATGCAAAGTAAAACGGATCTAATAATCCAAACAGTTTGGTCTTTTCCATAACTGAACTGCATATCAATCAGAGTTATATTACTGCGATTACAAAATGACTGGACATTCCAAATTCTGATTACCTCAGACGAGTATCTACACGACTTCACATGTCAAATCTACAAGCAGTTGTTTTCAGTACACGGCTAATAAATAGAAATTAAACTTGTTTGTGTTATTTTTTCATGACCTCGATTATCTGTCACCCGATTAACCATCAGGGCAAAAAACAAAAACAACAACATTTTGCACACCAGCGTCTCGCTATTCCTACTGCCGTACAACACGCTGGGAGCTCTGCACATTGGAACAGCTCTCCCTTCTGCTAGCGTGTAGTGTTCTTCAGCCCCACGTCATGCTGCATTTTGAAATCACAGATTCAGTTACATACAGTACCTTCAGCTTTAACAATGTTTCGTCGCTTTCTCTTTTGTTATAATTAAACATCTATACATTGGTATGGCTGATAAACATAAGCGTGTGGTGTTGGAATTGTCACAAAAAATTGCGATTATTAAACGTTTATGAAACGGCAAAAGAGCTTCAAGTATTGATTGAATTTATGGAGTAGGAAGAACAGTGATGCCGACAAAATTGAAAATCGTGTCGAAAATGGAAACCACTGACAGTAATGTTATTCTGTATTAACGTTAATGTTCTGCATTGCAGTTTTCTTTTTAAATTCTGTTATATTACGTTTTGTTAATATACTGTGGCATGCAGGCAGCTAGAGATACACAGCGCAGGAGCAGGAAGGGCGGAATGCTGTGTAAGTGATAGGATTGGGTTAAGGGCTCCTGTCCTGGAAGGGGCAGACAGGCCTCAGAGGAGATGAGTGACAGGAAAAGTTAGGAGAAAAAGGAAGGTGCGGTGGTGTTGAGTAGAGACTTGGGAGTGTGTGCGGTACACAAAAACACAGAATGTGAGTGGCAGGAGAGAATTATTAATAGGGAAAGCTTTCTTTTATTGTTTTAGAGGTGTGCTGTGTAACCCAGATGATGGAGTATAAGATATGGCACCGTTTGTTACGGAATGAAGACTCCCAAGTAAAACGTAGAAAACTCCACGAGTTGTATTTGCTTATTACGCTGGTCATTACAATATTATATAAATGAATTTTGTTAAAACTATATCATATTTTGTTAATATTTTTTTTTGTAACTATAAATACGACTATTCGCTAAACTAATCTACTGTATATCATTACTGTATATCATTTGAAAAGCAGCTGTTCTCTCATCTGTCACAGCCTCAGTCCTGACCCGACGGATAGATAGATAGATAATCGAGGTTTTACTTTTTAAATTCCAACTTACCATGGATCATGCTCTCCCAGTGTCTCCATGGTTGTGAACAACTCTATGCAATCTCTTAGAGCTACTGTGGCCTTCTTTTTTTGATTCTGTAACATGCTTTCATGCTTCTCGTATGCCTACATGGAGCACAACATAAAACCAGTAAGCCTAATACAAAGAACACTACAAACAAAGCATACAGCAAACTGAATAGAAACATAACATTTATGGACACTAGATATAGTGGATCTACAGTGCCAAAAAATGATTTACCCCCTTTAAAGATTTTACATTATAATGCAACTTTGAATCACAGCACATTTAATTTGGCTTTTAAACACTGACGACTAGAAAAAGACTCACTGATGTCAAAGTGAAAACAGAAAAGAGATCTAAATAAATTATAAATAGATGTATCTACAAAACAGTAAGACACCACAAAACACAGCAGTCACACAATCTGTAAGGACATATTTGATCAACCACGACCAGGACTATCAGATTTCATTAAAACGCTTACCTGTATTAACTTCACTTCACACTAACAGTCCTGGGAAGTTCTTATCTATTTGGTTGCCAGGTGTTCTCCTCATGTTGCATGCTTGTACTGAAACTTTCTTTGAGTCAATGTCATAAACCCAAAATCAATAAAGTTAATGATCTCCACATTAAAGTATTTACTTACTTCTGCTTCGTGGTCATCATAACACAACCGTTTAGTCTCAGAATCCCAATCAATTGCAACTGTGGAATGTGCTGTTGAGCGACAAAGAAGTCAATTTACAAAAGTATACAAACAAACAACAAAATCCATAAGTATGGCTACACACAGTGTGAAACAGTGGGCACTCCTCCATTATCAATGTGACGTTGCAGTTAATGATAAGTCAAGAAACACAGCAATTAGACAATTCTCAGTTGAGACTTCTGCCAGTAGTCACTTCTTAATTCTGAAGTGCAGGGATTTTCATATGTAAACAATTATTTCCTTCTGAAGAAAACATAGAGCATAACTTGCAACATACTGTGCAAGAGAGAATGTGGACAGCAATTAAATGCTCCCTTCCAGAGCCTGACTGACTGTAGCAGTAAAACAGCAGAAGAAAACAAATGGCATCGCTTTACAGAGAGTCAGCTGAGAATTGTGGTTGAGGCAGAAACCTTGGCAAAAATTTAGGATGGTATCTGGATGAGATATGGAGACAGCTTAGCTATTAGCTAAACAAACAAGCCTGATGGATTGAATAGTCTCCTTTCATTTGTCAAATAGTTTATGTTCTTATGATTCATACTTTACGAAGCAGGTTGTGTATGACAAAAATATTAATTAGTGAAATAATCCAGGGAATACTAATCACAAAGTAAAATTAAATGTTAGAAAGCACACACACACACACTTAAGAGTCCTTTTCTTCTTAAATGTCATTTCAAATCACTTTGGTATTCATGTCTTCCCCACAGACACCTACCGTTCAGTTTGAGGACAGTACCATCATTGGACAGAGGACTAATGTCAGAAGTACCATACGAATTGACCACACTGAACGAGAAGAGTTTTGTTCCACAGTTCCCAGATTTGGCCTGCTGCTTGGATGCATTTTCCGTTAGCCCATTCTCCAGGTCTTCATTTTCATCCTCCCCAACAGACCCTTCTGAATAGCTGTTATCGGGCTCCAAAGAAACCTCCTGGTCTGTCCTAGAGTCTTCCTGATGATCCATTTCTTCATCTTCTCCTGTGAAGCAAATTGTAAAGTTGAATGAAACATAATATGCTGATGTCTAGTTACTGCTGGTCAGTAGTTGATGCTACCTGTACACTTTTTGGAATGAACAAAAGTAGAAACTGGCAACAGTCACCATTTCAGACAAGAAAACAACTGTACAAATGTTATCAGATCACAAAAGGGCAAAAGAATTTGCATTATGAAATTCTTGATTAATGACATTAAAGCTGAACTTGAGAACACTAAGAAAAAGCAAGGGGCATATTCTTGTTCTTTGGTGTCCAACAATACATCTAGCCAGAGTTCAGGCCTCATAGGTCTATAAACTGAGCTCATTTTTAACTAAGATGACAACTTCTAGAAACTTCTGAATTTTAAAAGTCCATTTTATTTACAGGATTACACGAAAATGATTCACAAAAGGCTCTTTACATCAAACTGAGACAACAGAATGCAAACAATTGTAAAATACAATGAGCAGGATGGAGAAATTCTGCGTCACAGCAGTCCACATCAGCAAAAAACAAAACAATAAAATGAAGTGTGACTTAACTTGATGGGGACAACTGAAGCAAAAAACAAGTTAAAAAGGAAATGTACAGTATATATAAAAATCAAGAAATAAGGGCCTGCCAATAACATGCAGTAGCAAGTTGAAAAACGAATTACCAGGATGCAAGCCATATGTGAATGTTCCAGGCGGCACTATGGAATGAGCAGCTTTATATCAAGGCGCTCTAGGAAGTGCAGGTGTACCCAACGATCTAAACATACAACTCCGTCAAGTAAAATCCTTCCCCTTAAAACGAAGACAGCTTCTACTACCTGTGACAGGCGCTAAGGATACCTTTGACATTACATGCATTATCATTAGTGGTCAAAATGTGAAAATACTGCAGAAAATGTCAACGTGTGAAATGTCAGTGTTGATTTTAATCAAATCACTAATTTATATTGTGCTCCTCACAAGTGCTATCAGCCAGGAAAGACTCCTGCTGTTCAGCTCTCATGGCCTTGTAAGCGGCATTTCCTCTGGAAAGTGCACTGTAAACACTGAAAGAAAATGGCTATTAAAATTGGTTATTACTCTGTCTCATGCAGTCCCATTTTATTAAAGTACTCATTAATAAATGAGCAGAGAACCAATACTCCTCAATCACTAACGTACCAATTGCTTTAGCAAAATGCTCCATTTCCGACCTCAAAGCAGTGCTTACTGTGTCACTGAATGTTTAATACCTCTGAATGTTACGATGATGTAAATACAAATTAACAATGAAGATTTTGGAGGAAAACCAAACAGTGGAAGCCAAGAGTCTTTGAGCAGGTGGCAATACTACAGCAGGTGACAACTGCTACAGTTTGCCATACCGCTCTACTCCACCTTGTGGTTGGAAATGGCATTGCAGTGTAAGCTCATTGCAAATGCTATCTATTGTATATACATACATTGGGGGTTGTTGTCAGCGTTACGTTTTTAATTTAATAACATTTTTAAGAAGCAACAAAAATATATTCCTTCACCTCACCTCCAGTAACAAGTGAATATAAGTTTAAGTGCTATTATTGACACATACAAAGAACATGTGCTAATCGACAAGTATAATCGGAATGCCAGGATGTATGGCCACTTGTGCTGGGCCTGAGGTGGCATCCTTTCAACATTGCGCCTGGTTAAAGGGGTACTGGCTTGCAACAAAGTTAACTGCTTACAGTTTTGCACTTAGAATTCAAAGAAGATGCTACAAATAACAACAAGCATTTAGTAACTTGTTTTGCAACCAACCCTGTCAAATAATGAGAAAATTAAGAGTAATAAATTATACTGCTGTTTTACTATGAATTTAAATGGATTAGAGGAAGAAAAAAAAAAAAAAAAAAAAAGAAAAGTGAATTTTGTTTCTACCAAATCACTGTGAACTTGTAATGTGGAGAAGCCAGAAATTACACAAAAAACAATACTGGACTGACCCAAAAGGATTTAGATGTCACAATATACATTAAATCCATCAGCTGAAGCGTAAAGCAACTCTGATCCTAAAGCAACTTGAGATGGCCAAGTGAGGTCCTCACCTTAACATGTATATAAGACTTAATACGCGGTGTGAGGAGTCCCAACATAAAACCATCCACTGAACACATCTTTTTGTTTTTTGTTGGAAACGGCTCTAGTGTTAGGAAAGTACTGCCACACATGTACAATCTGAAAATTCTAATTAATTCATGGGACTGAAAAAGAAAATTACAGTTCAGTTGTTCAGCCACTCATCTGCCTTTCCAATGTTTAAATGAATGGAACTGCTGCTACGTCTGTAGGGTTGTCTCTCTGCATAATGTGGATTACTTACACACTCAGGGAATTTCAAAGGTTACTAAACAAATGCTTTTCCTCACTGTTTAAGTGACTATCAAAAGTGGTCTTACCTTCACATAAACCATTGGGGCCATTACAGGCTGCTATCTGGCTATGCTGACTACTGTTGCAGGTGGCCGTCTCAACAGGGCCCCGTCTGGAGGGCACGGACTCCGCTGGCTGGAATTTCGACGCTGCCAGTTCTGTTGCCTGGCTGGGTCCTGCAGCCGACTCTGCTGTCTGACTTGAGCTGCTCCGACTGCTGCTACTCCCCGGGGTGAAGGCAGAGGCTTTTACATCACAGCCCATAAATGGTGGTCTTTTCACATAGCGCCTGAAAATGACAGAAAAGTTGAGTATTTGGCCCATATTTGGTCTGATCGCCTTTAGGTATAAATAATTTTAAGACAAAAGCACCTAACAGCTGTATGATTTTAAGATAATCAGTACGTTAGGCTGGGCAGTCCAGTTTAAGTAAACATGAATTATTAATTTAGATTATAATTCATTTAAATCACTTGCATTTTTCATTATAAATATAGTGTAACCCTTAATGCTTTTTTTTTTTTTTTACTTTACATTGAGGAAATCATGATTAAAAATCTTGCACATTTATGAGAATTTTATAAATAAAATCAAAACAATTATGCTTCTGTTTGGAAATTTAATTAAGACAAAAAAAGATCACTGACAAAAAGATGGCAAGGCAAGATCTCAAGAGCTGGACACTGCACAGCCTTTTCTGCCCCTTTTATTGTCCGATGTTTTTACTGTTAAATCCTTTCTGTTGTTGTGAACTTTTTATTAATTCTGTTACCTGCAAGTTACTGTGTGTGTTTTAAACTAGGATGATATGTGATCTTGTTAAATTATAGATAAAGAAATAATCCATGGCAGCCTAACCATAAACCTAATAGAAATCTGAAAGACCAACACAGCAGAGTCTCTTTTGAAATGTGCTCCTCTTGGGCGTGCCAGGATGGAGTGTGCAGTCTGCCAAGACACCCAAAAGGGCCACTATTAACAATCTGTGCATATTCACTCAGAGAGGAGGACACAGAACATGTGGCTTACAATCCACCGTGGCCACTCAAAGTTCTCTGAGAATTACTTAGAACAGAATGTGTGTCATCTGTCAAGTGTCTTGAAACATTTCACTTAGATGTAGAATAGTGTTTCCTTATAGTGTGCATAAATAAAGTGTTAATGATAATGCATGTTTCATGTGCAGTGGCTGTTGAAAAAAAACTGCTTGATAGAATTTTGGCATTTCCTTTTAAACATCTATTTTATTTTAAAGAAGTATTTACTCATCTGCAGAGGAATTTCCTCCAACTTGGATGAACTTCACATCATAAAGTAGGGTAGGATGGTGAGAGTACAGGTAATGAAAGAATGAAGAAATAAGCAAAGTGGAAGAGGAATAGGCCGTGGTGGAATGTAGAGAATGTAGAGAATCTGAATAAAGAGTACAAAATGATAACTTCAAGCAAGAAGGGAAACGGACTTGAATTACATGGACTCACTGAAAAGTATTTAGGTCCAACAATCTAACAGAATTAATGTTAAATGGAGAAAGAAACCAAAAATGTAAACTAACAAAACAGTTCTTGTATGGACTTTTAGCTCTAACAAACAAACTCAAGTCACCTCATACACAGCCTTATTGCTGTTTATCAGCAAATGAAAACTCCTTCTAAGTGCTGTAATGCTGAAGAGCTGAAATGGACTGCCAGAAAGTGATCACGATTGCCCATTCAGAGTCAAAAGATGCACGGTCTACCCAATTTCCCACCTTACCTAATCCTTTCTAAAACTCTGTCATAGAGAATATCAACATCCAGGTTCTGCCTGTTGACAGAGATGATAAGTGGCTGTCCATACAAAACTGTTCCAGTTGAAGATCCTGTGTGTTTCATGCGCCTTTCTCTAAAGTATATGGGCAAGATGATTCGTTCTCCTTCAGTCTCCTCAAGTTCATAGCTAGAGAAATTACATGAATATATTAAATATCCACATAACAAAGTGTTTAAAATACATTCCAAAAAACATCTGTGCAGTCGTCTATCTTTAAAAAAAGATGACAGGAGGGCTCCTGAGAGTTCTCATTTGAGTATTCTGTAAGTGTAGACACACATGAGGTGCACAGTCTCGTGTCATTAACATATAGGGACTTCACGTCTACACATACATACATACACCGCGTCATCTTTGATCACTTTAGCTTTTCACATGAGATGCAAATAAGTCACCAAGAACTCCTGCCAGTAGGAGATAACAGAGGGGAATCTGCTGGAATGCTGTTTCTTAACTGAAATGGAGGCTCTGTAGAGTTGAAAAACTTGTGCCATGAAGCAAGCATGCACGTCTGATCATGTTTTACAGCTGCTCTTCCTTCGGCAATTTAATTTTTTAACGTGTTACTCATCCACTGACAAACTGTCAGGTGTGGCACAGCTTCTGCACTTTGGAATAAACTTATGTATAAAGTAAAGCTTTAAAAACCGATCCCATGACTCCTCCACCATCTCCACTCCCGAGTCACTTTTAGACTTTGCTACATCTGCTGAATAAACCCTAATAAAAGTACATTTTCCATATAAACTGGTTGCAGTAATAGCCATACTCAGCTTGCACTGTGTTTGCAGCTGAGTTAATAAACGTTACTAAGAGTGCCAAATAAACCCAACCACTTAGCCAAAAACAAACATCACACACATTCAAGGTGGAGAAAAACAAGTGAATGAATTGTGCACAACTGAATTAGAATAAAATAAATAGTAAAATTAGGGTTAGTGTCATAAACAACACTTTAGAGCCATTGTGGATGATAAGTAGTAAGAAACCAAAAGGAATACTCACACAAAGATGTCATCCCTGTCCATAATGTGATTTAATCCCTCATCACTGCGATAAATCTTATGGCATCTGTGGTTATACACGTCTGCCACAACCATCTGAAATGAACAAACAGATTAGAGTTTAAAAAAATGAAGCCTGCTTTTCCAAAAAGATTAAATATATTCAAAGTCAAAGTGAACTTTATTGTCATCTCAACCATATACAAGTATACCGACAGACGAAATTGCGAATCTCGGGGTCCACAGTGTAACAACATGAAGTGCAAATAATAAATTAAAAAGTGAATTAAAATAAAAATTTTAAATTAAAACGCAAACAAGACAAGACAAAGTAGCAGCAATATTGACATGTAGTTAGCAATATGAATGTTAATGCAATGTATGGTATTTGCAATCTAGATACATAAATATAGTCAATAGATATGTAATAAATAAATAATAAATAATTGATATAGATAATACAGAAATTTTTCAATTGTGTGAAACAGGGAAGATTTAAGACAGACAGCAGAAGTGGGACCTTTCAAGGACAAAAGAATCATTTTTGAGGTTAATTAACTGCATGTTTTACTTTTGCATATCTCAGACATAAAACACAGACTCCAAGTTTAACGGTGCTCTTCACCCACCATTACAATAACACAACACAAACTTCACTAATGAGAGCTCGTAACGCTTTTAGTCAGCATGCAGCTGGTGACCAGTGTTGTCAGTCTGTGCCCCATCATGTAGCTCTGTGTCAAGCATAAGCTTTACTGAGTAGAGATTTTATAACAGTGAAGATGAAAATGCATCATGAGGTTTATCTATAAAGCCTGAAATATGTATGTTTCCATTTGAGCTACACAGAACACCCTAACTAATGTAATAACTCAATTTGGAATGTAAGTGACCAGCCAGCAGTTACAAATGTAACTCCACATAACACAACCACATATGAACGCACTGTGATGGCGTCAAAGTTTCATAATCACAGCTTTACGTAGGGAATTTACTGAACCCAATGGACTTTACTTTTTTTTCCTTTTATCACAGGAAACTGATAACAGCTCAGATCATGTCTACACTTTACAAAGGGGAATGAAGATCAGTTCTTGTACCACTGGTGTGCACGCCCTTCAAGGAAGTCCACTGGTACTTGTTAAAGCGTCCTCCTCTAGAAGACTGTTGGGATGGGTTTGTATGTCGGTCTCCTCCTCCTTTTAAAAGCCAATATTTATATATTTATATATATACAGTTGTGCTTGAAAGTTTGTGAACCCTTTAAAATTTTCTATATTTCTGCATAAATATGACCTAAAACATCATCAGATTTTCACTCAAGTCCTAGAAGTAGATAAAGAGAAACCAGTTAAACAAATGAGACAAAAATATTATACTTTGTCATTTATTTATTGAGGAAAATGATCGAATATGACATATTTGTGAGTGGCAAAAGTATGTGAACCTCTAGGATTATCAGTTAGTTTGAAGGTGAAATTCAAGTCCGGTGTTTACAATCAATGGGATGACAATCAGGTGTGAGCGAGCACCCTGTGTTATTTAAAGAACAGGGATCTATCAAAGTCTGCTCTTCACAACACATGTTTGTGGAAGTGTATCATGGCATGAACAAAGGAGATTTCTGAGGACCTCACAAAAAGAGTTGTTGATGCTCATCAGGCTGGAAAAGGTTATAAAGCCATCTCTAAAGAGTTTGGACTCCACCAATCCACAGTCAGACATACTGTGTACAAATGGAGGAAATTCAAGACCATTGTTACCCTCCCCAGGAGTGGTCGACCAACAAAGATCACTCCAAGAGCAAGGCGTGTAATAGTCAGCGAGGTCACAAAGGACCCCAGGGTAACTTCTAAGCAACTGAAGGCCTCTCTCACATTGGCTAATGTTCATGTTCATGAATCCACCATCAGGAGAACACTGAACAACAATGGTGTGAATGGCAGGGTTGCAAGGAGAAAGCCAATGCTTTCCATAAACATTGCTGCTCGTCTGCAGTTTGCTAAAGATCACGTGGACAAACCAGAAGGCTATTGGAAGAATGTTTTGTGGACGGATGAGACCAAAATAGAACTTTTTGGTTTAAATGAAAAGCATTATGTTTGGAGAAAGGAAAACACTGCATTCCAGCATAAGAACCTTATCCCATCTGTGAAACATGGTGGTGGTAGTATCATGGTTGGGGCCTGTTTTGCTGCATCTGGGCCAGGACGGCTTGCCTTCATTGATGGAACAATGAATTCTGAATTATATCACAGAATTCTAAAGGAAAATGTCAGGACATCTGTCCATGAACTGAGACTCAAGAGAAGGTGGGTCATGCAGCAAGACAACGACCCTAAGCACACAAGTCGTTCTACCAAAGAATGGTTAAAGAAGAATAAAGTTAATATTTTGGAATGGTCAAGTCAAAGTCCTGACCTTAATCCAATCGAAATGTTGTGGAAGGACCTGAAGAGAGTAGTTAATGTGAGGAAACCCACTAACATCCCAGAGTTGAAGCTGTTCTGTACGGAGGAATGGGCTCAAATTCCTCCAAGCCGGTGTACAGGACTGATCAACAGTTAGCGGAAACGTTTAGTTCAGTTATAGCTGCAAAGGTGGGTCACACCAGATACTGAAAGCAAAGTTTCACATACTTTTGACACTCACAAATATGTAATATTCAGTCATTTTCCTTAATAAATAAATGACAAGGTATAATATTTTTGTCTCATTGGTTTAACTGGTTTCTCTTTATCTACTTTTAGGACTTGAGTGAAAATCTGATGTTGTTTTAGGTCATATTTATGTAGAAATAAAGAAAATTCTAAAGGGTTCACAAACTTTCAAGCACAACTGTATATATATGTCAATTTATTCATATAGCACATTTAAAACAACATAGGAATGCTGTGGCCAAAGTGCTTTACAATAATAGAAGAAAAAAAAAGTTTTTATATATATATAAAAAAAACGTAACTAGTGATTATGTAGGTTTAACATATTTGACCAATTGCAAGTGATTTTACTTGGGTACTGCAAAACATTTCCCGATGCCCACAGTGCACCTCTTCACCCTCCCTTTAATCATATTACCATGTGAATGAGGAGAAACCAAAATATTCATCTCCAAGTTTAAATAATCCTTTAAGTTCCACCCTCCTTGATCACTTAAGTTAAAAGATTAGAGTAATGTGCAAAAGATCTCCAATAATTGAAAGGGAAAAAGTAGCAAACCATCACATGACTTCGCAAAACAGTTCACGTTTGACAAAGGAGCAGCTGACCAATCAAAATCCAAATGAGCTGCTCCTGGAAGTGATGTGCAAATACAAGATGGCCAACAGTTTTATTAAACGCGATTATGCCAAGACATGCATAAATAGCCAAGAAAATTGCACATATAGTACACAATTCATTCTAGTACATTTCAAATATGGTGACATTTACAGTTTTAACGAATTCCAAAAAAAATGATCTTACATTCTCAGCTGAAACACCAGATAATTTAGCCAAGGCAGAACACAGGTCGGCCACAGAGCCCAGCTTGGGGACTACAACTCTGTACTGAAACAAAAACAGTGAAACAAGAAACTATTAGAAAAGATGTCTGGAAGACACAGTTCTGATTCAAAGGAACCAAGGACAAATATGAGCTTTACATGATATGCCCATTCCAGAATGGCTCAGGAATGTACCAGTACCCATTCTCTAAGGAAAACAGCTTAAATATGTTTTTCCACCAAGGCCAAGCCATTCTGAGGGCCATGCTGCCTCAGCATTTTGTAAGCATTGTGCAAGTTATGGCTGTAGTTTGCTACATATTAGAACAATGACATCCCAGTCATTAAAACGGACTCTTTCAAGTTCTATTCTTGAGACATGACAATCATCTTCTAGCCAGCTCACCACTTTGGAGGTTCTCAAGTTTTTCTTCTGATGGACTGCTTTGTTAATTAAGATGAAACAGTAAATAGTCCTATGGAAAAAAAAATCTGAACCAATACAATGTTTTCTTCTTAACTTCCGTAGAGACCAGCACAAGTTACACCCAACAATGACAACTACAGTAACCGATGCTAAAGTGATTTGTCCTGCACTGATCTGTTGTTAGGTACCAAACAAGATCACTTGAAGTGCGTTTATATGAGCAAGTGATGCAAATGTTTAAGGTTGACAATATTTAACCCAATCCTAGTTTTTCTAAACATCACATTAGTATAGAAAAATGTAAATTTTACTGGATAAATGGTAAGGTTACAGTAATGTTTGCATAGTAACCCGGGGGAAAAAATGACCACCTATGAAAGATTTTCTTCTATTGAAAATACCGATTTCAATTTGCTGCTGTACTCTCATAAATTCTGTGTCATATTTTGCAGGTTCGATGAAGCAGCATCTCTCTCATGCTGTTCTCAGACGGGTTGAGAAATGCTGACCCACTCTGAGAATGTAGTCTGGCAGTGGAACAAACACTTTGAGGAGCTCCTGAACCCTACGGACATGACATCTGTGGAGGAGGCAGGGCCAGAATCTGATGGGAGAACGACATTCATTTCCCTGAGGTAGTTAAGCAAATCCACAGTGTCAAGGCCCCGTGGATGGACGAGATTCACCTAGAAATGCTCAAGACTCTGGACACTGTTGGGCTGTCATGGCTGACACAACTTTTCAATGCTGCATGATTGCTGAGAGCACTGCCTCTGGGGTGGCAGATCACTGTGGTGGTCCCCTTTTTTAAAATGGGGGAGTGGAGGATGTGATCACAATCCTCAGCCTCCCTGGGAAAGTGGCTCCGCTCTCTCGTAGAATCTCATGTCCAGGAGGAGCAATGTGGATTCCATTCAGGCTGTGGAACAGTGGACCAGCTCTTTACCCTAACGAGAAACCTGGAGGGGGCATCGGAGTACGACCTACTGGTTTACTCTTGAGTCTAGTTCATGAATGAGGGGAAAGGGACAGTGAGATTGAGAGATGTACTGGAGCAGTGAGTGCAGGTTTGCGGTCCCTATACCAATCCATAGTGGTGAAGAAGTAGCTGAGCCAGAAGGCAAAGCTCTTGATTTACCAAGCAATCTACGTTCCTACCCTTGGCTACAGTCTTAAGTTTTGGGTTATGACCAAATGGACGAGATCATAGATACAAGCTGCCAAAATGAGCTTTCTTTGCAGTTTGGCTGGGCTTTCCCTTAGACTTAGGGAGAGAGATGTAGACACTTTGGACAGTCTAGGAATAGAGCCATTGACTCTCCGCATTGAGAGAAGCCAAGAGGTGGTTCGGGTATCTGATGCAGCGGCATCCTAGACGCCTGCCTGGAGAGTTTATACAGTCCTGACCATCTGGGAGGAGACCCAGGGCTCGCTGGGAAGATTATATCCCTTAAGAAATGCCTTGGGATCATACAGTACAAGTTGGCAAGTGTGGCTGGGGAAAGAGACGTATGGGCCTCACTGCTAAGACTGTTACCCCCTTTGACCCACAGACGGATGAGTGGTGGATTATTAATAAGCGTCTCTCTCTCTCTCACTGCAACCCTCAACTGTTGATTTAAATCAATGGAAAACAAGTTATATTACGCAGACATTTAATAACAGTCTTCCATTCTTACCTGCATAGGCCTTGACAGTGGATCTGTACGAACCAAGAACACCTCCATTGTACGATCCTTCTTCATAGGCAGTGGGAGAGTGAGGTAGCAGAATGGATCAAAAGTAACAGATACTTTTGAACACTCGGGGCACACCAGAGTAGACTTGAACAGCCCATGGAAAATGTCAACAATAATGGAGTTGTTGCGAAGACGATGGTTTGTCCAAGCTTCTTTTGCCACAATCTGTCAAGAGTCAAAATATAAATTAAAAATCCCACTTTAATATTCACGTGTTACCAATACACAAAACCAGTGCGTCAAAAGAAAGAAAAACCATTTGTTCATTTTAACATTGAAAACTTCTATACAAAGTAGATCACTGATCTGACAGTATCACGTACATGCTACATCTACAAAACTGAGCACCGGGTAAACATGTATGTCAATAATTTAAAAAAACACGCACATTTTAAACATCACTCTCTCCACAGAAGTTGAAAACATTTCTCAGAAGACCCAAAGTAATGCAAATGCAATAAAAATGTGAAAACATTTAGTCTTCTCTACCCTAGTAATAGTAAATTGTAACAGAATGGCATCTTGAGGCAGCATATTGACCATTATAATAACCTACTACCATACCTCATCTGGCCGACCCTCTGCATCCTTCAAAGCTAGGTAAGGTTTCTTTTTAACCCGGTTAAGATCCTCATGAAGTCCATCTAATAAGAATGCCAGCAGTTCTTGGGAATCCTGCTGTTGGTAACCTGAGAATTGAGGAGCAAAGCGTCCCACTTGGGTCTGATGAAAAGAATGGGGAGGGAAAAAATGACTTTAAATACAAACCTCAAATGTATCTTTAAAAGCTATGAACAATGTATTAAGTACAGTACATAACAGAAGGCATCATGGGAAATTAGGGTTCATGATGGGACACATGGACTTTAAAGTTTAGTGCAGTCTATTTAATTAAAAAATACAAATTAGTTCTATTATATCCATCAACTAGAATTGGCACTCCAGCCACCATAAAAACCTCACACTGTTCCATTCCATATGAACTGGTGTGGTGCTGAGGTGTGACCCATTGCATGGCTGCACTTGGGTCCTAATCTGGGGATCCTGAGTTGATTTGCCCTGTGGTGGGCCGGCAAAGCGCTGTATGCTCCTAACCTCTCTCATCAACTAATCCATTTTCTGAATTCAGGTTTACAAGTCACCAGAATCCTCTCCAGCTCATCATATGTTCTCTTAAACACATTTTATATACACTTTTTACAAAAATGTGCAAGTGAACCCCAAGATAATCAATCAGTGTCACCGTAAAAATATCTGTGCATACAATGCACAACTGCACAATTTCTTCTTGGCCCATTTCAAGATTGGCTCTTAAAAAAATGCCTAAAATAATCCAGTAAGAAAACAAGGATTGATTGCACCGATGTTTGCATTTTCATCTCCTTTGGAGGTAACTGTATTAGTTAATAAAGCCTTTACCTAATTAAGCTGGCATTTTTCATAAACTCTTTCATACCTTGAAGGTCTTGGGTGCCACGTAACTGTGGCGCCCTGACCACATCTGCTTAACAAGGTCTGCATAGGCCTCAGCTATTTCTCCACGCATGCCTAAAGGGTTTTCCCGGTTTATTTCTGCCTCATATTTGTCCTCCAAAAAGTACTCCGTCAGCGGAGGCGCATTACTTAGGCACTACAACAGAATAAATAAATAAATAAATAAAAATCATTCAAAGTGCTCACCTTAGTGTAAAAATGTCTGCAATTAAAGACAGACCAAGAAAGGCAACGAGAAAGTTCATCAGCAAGATACTCTGATAGTTAAACATTCCAGGGTCAAAACAACAAATGAATTTTAGCAAATTTGATTAATCAGCTGAGAGACATATATTAATACATTATATAAATAAACTATTAAAATAACATATTAAATAAAAAAAGTATTGTTTCAACTTAGGAACAGAAATCATAACAAACATCAAGCTATAAAGAAAGACGCCAGACCTGAAGAGCAGAGTTCATGAAGCAAGTATTGCCAAGGTTGCTGAGTCCACAAAGGCCAGGTTGTGTCTGGGGTTCTCTGTAACTGTAGGATGAACTATAGCAGCTATACTCTCCCAACCTGAGAAGATTCATAAATGTGTCATTTGATTAAATACTTGCTACAATTACATTACATACAGAAATACATTACACATAATTTGCACCTTGATAACTCTTTCACCTGCCAGCCATCATTTAGCTCATCACTTATTACAGATCTTCTCATTCTGAATTGTTTTTTCACAGCTGGGTCTCTGCCTACTCCACCAGCCTTCACTGGGGCTGTACTGGTATTACAGCTCAAGTTCAGTAATTCAACTTAGCCCATTCTTTCTTAGCGCACTGCAGAGTGCTGGCCCAGGGATTAAATGGCAACTCTGAATGTTATGAGCAAAAGCCTGTCCAGCCTTCTTTGTGCGAGAGGGAGACTGCATTTGAATTGTTAGAATAAAAAGCATGTGATAGCTGGCTTTAGTTTAGCTGACATTTACTTGTTTGCAACAGCTGTGGTCCACGGGTTAACCTTTTCTCCCAGGCTTCCGTAACATTAGTGCACCCCACCCAGTTGTAAATTACTTGCATATGCTATAAATGTGTGGCTTGTATTTGGCTTAATGTACTGATTGGTGGTCTTATAGCTTTTGGGTGCTTAGTGTGGGTTCTAATCAGGTATGCAGCCAGGCTGAAAATATATCAGAGTGCATGTTACAGTACAATCATAAAAAGAGGAATGTTTCTTAGCAGCACAATATACAGTAACACTTTCAGATAACCATCTCATATTTGCACATCATGTCCAAATGGCTATTAGCATCATCATTGAAATCAACAGCATTCTGTCTAACGTGAAAGTACAGCCTTGTTCTTTTCAAATTCACACTGTTAAGGTTTAACTCAACTTCTGTCAGTCAAAGGAGCCCTGCAGCACAAAGATCAATTACCTCTAAACAGGGCCGGATTTATATGAAAAGAGGCCCTAGGCTATTCCACTTATGAGGCCCTTTCACCTTCCATTTTTAAGTTTGTAAATTACATGAGAGATAATAAAATTTTGCTAACAATTTGAATGTAGGCCCCTCTTGATCTTGAGGCCCTAGGCTGAAGCCTAGTTAGCCTATAGGAAAATCCGGCCCTGCCTCTAAACTCTACAATATGGGGAAGGGGGAGTTTAAAGGCCGATAGATGAATTTTAGATATTCTGTGCACAGTGCTCCTGCTATGTGGACCATAAATGGAAAGTGGGGATTGAGACACTTAAACCTATGGGTCTCTAAATGTTGAAGACATTGGAATTGCAGGAATCACGAACTGAAGAAACCTTACTGAAAACACAAGGCAGGAGGGTCCTTATTTAACCAATTTCACTGCCAGTCTCTCTTTTGCATAAAACATGGCCCTACAAGCTTGTGTGTGTGAGATCACAAATGGAACAAAAATGCACCTTTAAAAGGTCAGTGAGTAGTTCATTATCATGATCATTAATTACTTAGCAGAAAACATACACATATATACAGTTGTGCTTGAAAATTTGTGAACCCTTTAGAATTTTCTATATTTCTGCATAAATATGACCTAAATCATCAGATTTTCACTCAAGTCCTAGAAGTAGATAAAGAGAAACCAGTTAAACAAATGAGACAAAAATATTATACTTTGTCATTTATTTATTGAGGAAAATGATTGAATATTACATATTTGTGAGTGGCAAAAGTATGTGAACCTCTAGGATTATCAGTTAGTTTGAAGGTGAAATTCGAGTCCGGTGTTTTCAATCAATGGGATGACAATCAGGTGTGAGTGGGCACCCTGTGTTATTTAAAGAACAGGGATCTATCAAAGTCGGCTCTTCACAACATATGTTTGTGGAAGTGTATCATGGCATGAACAAAGGAGATTTCTGAGGACCTCACAAAAAGAGTTGTTGATGCTCATCAGGCTGGAAAAGGTTACAAAACCATCTCTAAAGAGTTTGGACTCCACCAATCTACAGTCAGACATACTGTGTACAAATGGAGGAAATTCAAGACCATTGTTACCCTCCTCAGGAGTGGTCAACCAATAAAGATCACTCCAAGAGCAAGGTGTGTCATAGTCGGCGAGGTCACAAAGGACCCCAGGGTAACTTCTAAGCAACTGAAGGCCTCTCTCACATTGGCTAATGTTCATTTTCATGAGTCCACCATCAGGAGAACACTGAACAACAATGGCCTGCATGGCAGGGTTGCAAGGAGAAAGCCACTGCTCTCCAAAAAAACATTGCTGCTCATCTGCAGTTTGCTAAAGATCACATGGACAAACCAGAAGGCTATTGGAAGAATGTTTTGTGGACGGATGAGACCAAAATAGAACTTTTTGGTTTAAATGAAAAGTGTTATGTTTGGATTCCAGCATAAGAACCTTATCCCATCTGTGAAACATGGTGGTGGTAGTATCATGGTTTGGGCCTGTTTTGCTGCATCTGGGCCAGGATGGCTTGCCTTCATTGATGGAACAATGAATTCTGAATTATATCACAGAATTCTAAAGGAAAATGTCAGGACATCTGTCCATGAACTGAATCTCAAGGGAAGGTGGGTCATGCAGCAAGACAACCACCCTAAGCACACAAGTCATTCTACCAAAGAATGGTTAAAGAAGAATAAAGTTAATATTTTGGAATGGTCAAGTCAAAGTCCTGACCTTAATTCAATCGAAATGTTGTGGAAGGACCTGAAGCGAGCAGTTAATGTGAGGAAACCCACCAACATCCCAGAGTTGAAGCTGTTCTGTACGGAGGAATGGGCTCAAATTCCTCCAAGCCGGTGTACAGGACTGATCAACAGTTAGCGGAAACATTTAGTTCAGTTATAGCTGCAAAGGTGGGTCACATCAGATACTGAAAGCAAAGGTTCACATACTTTTGACACTCACAAATATGTAATATTCAATCATTTTCATTAATAAATAAATGACCAAGTATAATATTTTTGTCTCATTTGTTTAACTGGTTTCTCTTTATCTACTTTTAGGATTTGAGTGAAAATCTGATGATGTTTTAGGTCATATTTATGCAGAAATATAGAAAATTCTAAAGGGTTCACAAACTTTCAAGCACAACTGTATATACAGCATGTCCATAAAGTCCGTGTGCAGTATAAAATAGTTGTAACTTTGTAAGTATATGTGATAGAAAGAATTTGTAAAAAGGATTAGAAAGCTTGTTGTGTCTAGTTTTTTTTTTCTTTAGAAGTTTTATTTTTGCCATATTTGGGAACTGAAAATCCACATGAGTCTGTTGAACACGAAAGAGAGAATATCAGCTTGAAAATGTTTTCCCAAGAACTACAGAATCGTATTACCCTTTGTATTAGTAATGATGGTGGACATGTTGAAAATTAACAAGAACAATAAACAATGTAAGCATTTCTTCTTTCTAATCCTTTTTACAGATTCTTTCTATCACATATACTTACAAAGTTACAACTATTTTAAATTGCACACGGACTTTATGGATACCTTGTGTATGTGTGTTTTTATATATTATATATATATAAATATATATATATATATATATATATTGTGACAGACGACCGGCTATGGACTCCGGTCGTCACCCCCAGGCCGCTAGGAGGAGCCCTCCGGACAGCATATTTGCGCCCCGAGTTCCAGCAGGGCCTCATGGACTGTGTAGTGTTTTGACACAGCCCTGCTGGATACCTTGGGGGCCGCCAGGAGTCGCTGTAGGGGGGCTAGTAGGCGCTGGCATGCCCTATAACCCGGGAGTGCATCCCAGTCACGTGACTGGAAGAAGCGATGTGCTCCCGGGATGAAGAAAAGGACTTTGCCCTGACCCGGAAGGAAAACGGACTTGTGGGTTTGGCTTAGAGCCACTTCCGGGTCAGGGGCTTTAAAAGGACTCTGGGTGAGCCCAGACATTTGAGCTGAGCTGGGAGGTAGGGTGGCGACGCGTCTGGGAGAGGAGGAGTATTGGATATAGAGAGAGTTTATTGTTTAATGAGTGTGGAGTGGAGGGTGCTTTGTGCACAGTATAATATTATAATAAAGAATTATTATACTTTCACCTGGTCCGAAGAGTGGTACCTGAGGGTTCGAGAGGTGGACAACACTCTTAACTGCTACAATATATATATATATATATATATATATTATATATATATACACACACACACACACACACACACACACACACACACACACACACAGACAGACAGATAGAAATGGTAGGAAAGCTAAACTCTTCACTTGATAAAAACTCTAAATGTTTTAGTGTGAATTTTAAGTAATTATGTCTTAGTAGTAAATATGGAGTGAATGATACACGAAAATAAAGTAAGAAAGAAGCCTCTGTTTAGAAGACCAAGTAACAAAGCTACATTTTACTACATTTCAATATGCCTTGCCAGATAACATAAGACTCCCCACCTGTTACTGGAACTGATGCTGTTATTCAGTGTGTAGCTCGAATTATTGCTTTCCCCATTTGTTACAGTAGATGAAATAGTGGCTGTGGAGTTGGACGACAGCTTCGGGGAGGTAGTAAAATTTCTGGAGCTGGCTGTGCTGCACCTATGAGCACAGACAAAATAAGCAGAACAGAAAAACACTCGTCTGTCCTTTCAAAAAAAAAAAAAAAAACACACAAAAAACTTTAAGATGGAAAAATAGTGTAAATGAATCAATAGTTTAGTGCAGCCACCAAATGGTTGATTGGTTGGTTGGTTGGTAGGTAGGTAGATAGATACTTTATTAATCCCAAGGGGAAATTCACAATATTATATGTGTGTGTATATATATATATATATATATATATATATATATATATATATATATATATATATATATAAATACTGTATATTGATACTAAAGAAAGAAAAGACAGATGTAGGCTTGTAATATTAATTTTATGTAATAAAAGAAAAGCTGTGAACTTAAAAAAATGTTTAAATGCTTAAATTTAAGCAGGCTCCATAAATGTTACACGTCTGGGAAAAAATCCACACAAAGAAAACAGGTTCTCCCTAAGTGTTATAGTTTTTAAAGCTTTTCCAGAATATGCAGTCAATGAAAATATCAGGATTAACTGCCAAGAAAATAAGCACAACATTTATATAAAAAACTTCAATGACAGCTACTGACTTTGCATGGCTTGCTTGCCGAGGCCATGTCCCATCATCATTCTTTTGCTCGATTACCAACACCTGAAGAGAAAAGGGACAAAGTCAAGAAGACATCATGGATAATAGTGCACAGATATTACATGTGAAGAAAATCCGCTCACCCAGAATGATTGTTACACATCAGAGTAAGCACTACATACTCTCTCTAGACAAATCATATTGTTTTGAACACAGAATAATTACTGTTTCAATAATCCAAATCAACAGAAAGTCAATTATACGTTTGGATTGTCTGTCAATCTGGAGAGGAAGCAGCTCCTGCTACATTCTAGAGATTCTCATGTTATCACAGAACCTCATTTTGCCAAATTCCACTTGTAATCTCATTCTCTGGGCTACCCAGAGCTCAAGACCACTGATGAAGATAGAGAGGTGGACTGACTGTTAAATTGACTTGGCTTCCACTTAATAATAATACCTTTAACATCATGGCCTGATATAAAATTCCTGAAACTGCTGCTGCACTCTGATCCAATAGTCATTCTTGCCACCATTCTCTCTGACGAACAAGGCTTTGATGCTTTAACTGAATAGGATCACCGTACCTTCTCACCAAAAATGAACATCAATGCAGATGTAGTGGAGAGACTTTACACCAATTTTAGTAGTTACATTTTTAACAACAAAAAAGTATGAATAAAACCACCCTGATCAGATTGAACAAGCTGGTCTTTATCAGTTAGAAGAAGAGCATCCTCAATTTTGACGATCAATTTGGCATTGGAGTTAATCAAACAAAGTAAAAATATGTTATTTCTTTGCCAGGTTTAAGGAACAAACAGACAATAGCGTAAATTTTTGTGGCGGACTTGGAGGGTTGAGGACTTCAACACTTACGCAGTATTGTTTGCCACTTTTCTCACTTGCTTGCTCCCATTGTTTTCTACAAAATATTTTTTTATTACAAAATGCTAGTTGTCTACAACTGCCTTCTTGTTCCCTATTAAAGCAACATCAAGAGTTAAACGTTATTCTTTCCTTTAAGATTTCAGAGTGTTGTCTTCTATTGTCCACTGTTGAAGTAGGTGAATTACGTTCAAGTTAAATGAACCTGCTTTTCTTTCAGAGTGGGCATCTGCAAAATTGCCCTCTCTAATTAGGAGGAAAAAAAAACAAACAACAAAACTGGAGGTAAAAATTTGCCATCACCTGTCCCTGAAATAGTCCAGCATCCTGCACTGTGCTGTCAGGCTTGTTTAGTTGTTCATAGGTGGTGCTAATGTATTTGTTCCAGAGTCGGGTCTCCTTTTCATCTGGGATTGAGAAGATGGTCCTCATCTCCTTTTCAATAGTACCTGGACATGAAACAAAAAAGATTTTGACACACTAAAAATATAAATAAATATCAAAAACTTGTAATTTGTAACACCAAAAATGTTGGCCAAAAACAATTCCATAAACGTAGGTGATAGGCACACTGGGGGCAAATAACTAACATCAGCATACTTAGGGTAGAAAACCAAAGAACTCCAAATGACACAAAGTAAAGCTCAATTAACAACGTGGACTACTGCAACTCTTTATCCAGTTAAGGACTGGCCAGGTCGGGTTCCATCCCAACATGAATCAGTCGTCAACAGGGCAATCACTGGGTAAACTCATACACAGTGGGCAGATTCAGAGCCGCCAGCAAATACAGAGGTGGGGGTTTGTAAATGGCACACAACAAGTGCCCAGTATGGGGTTTCGAATCTAGAACTCTTGAGCTGTAGCACCAGTTTAAACTGCTTTGCCACTGCGTAGTCCTGGTACTTAACAAAATTAGAAAGGGGGGGTGTACATGTGCAAGAGGAAGACTTTCCAGAGTCCTCCATACTACGAGATTTTGAAAACGGATTTTTTTTCTGCATCTACAGCAGTATCCAGACAAGCAACTAGGACTACTTTAAAATGATAGTTATAATTTACTCATTATATAGTTTAGTTATAATTTACTGCAGTAAATCACTAAACTAAAGCATAGCTTAAGGTCCCACACTTACAATATTTGGCTTCGTACTTTCAGGTGAGAGCATTTGGTGTAGCAAAGCAAAATTTATTTATATACAGTAGCACATTTCATACCTTTAGGCAATTCAAAGTGGTTTACATGATAAGGATGAAATGCAAAAAAGAAGTAAAATACATCCAAATAATAGTGAGATAGTAAATTGACAAAATCTTAAAACAATATATAAAATGAAGAAAATAAAACGGTGGAACAGAAGCATTCCAGTTCAGTAACAGTTTGTAATGAAAAGCCGTTGACATTTGCCTTTTCTCCAAATCTGTAAATTAACAAAATATCAAAGCAAAGCAATTCTGACACATTTAAAAGCAAATGTATTTTTGTTTCAATGTTTCAGAAGTTCTTTTTCTGTTCAGTTACAAATAGACCATACCTCACAAACGATTTTCATGACGCACGTATCTAAAATTCCTCTACTCACCTATCGTGTCAGCTTTACTGAAGTGTCTTGTAACCACATACTCCACGTTACTGTTCTCACACAGGCTGAGTTCCAGAAGGTACACTTCAACCTTGCAGTGCTTAACAAACATCCCATGTTCTACAACCTGAGAGGGTGCAAACACAGAACAAGATACAAATGATTATCCCCAAGAGCACACAAAGATGCGCATGCACTTCTGATTGCTGTTGCAACACTGAAATTGTTACAATAAGACTCCGCTATATGGTTATCCAACTTTCAAATAAATCACATTTCAGAAGACAAAGTCAAGCAGTACTCCGAAGGTAAATGCATCAGCGAAGATGAAGATCAACCATGTGTGGGAAAACACAAAATTTAATAAGTAAGCACTTGCAACTGCGACCTCCTCTGGCTCTCTATAAAGCCGAAGTGATGAGGATAAAAAGCTTTGCTCAAAATACCAATGATCTGAGGAAAAACGGGACCAAGAAAAACACTTGGGAGTAGAATATGTAGAGAACTTGGGACGTTCACATGTCAAGAACCAAAGGCAACTGTCAGGAAACTGGCATTACTCCATTGTGTACACCAAGACAAAAAATATTCATTACCATCACTGTCTGAATAAACAGGACGGCTCCCTCATCTCTTCTAAAAGACCTCCTCTTTACCACTCTTCAAGGCAGGAACAACACGTCACATTCGTTCCTATTCGGTGTATATTACAAATGTGGCCCAAATGGATTCTCTCCCTGGCCCCCCATTTCCTTTCTTACTACCTCTGCTCTTGAAAATCGTGGCAGACACATCACCAGCTCTCTGCATATTCTGCTTACCCTCCACTTGAGTCTTGCTGTTCTAGTGCTGCTTTGTTCATTTTGCACCATCAATCTGCCCCATTTCCTCCAGCACTTCAGCTTATATTGCTTGTGATTTTGCTGAAGAGCTCAAACTACAACAATCAGTTATCTTCTCCTTATTTTTCCTCATCTTTTAAAATCCTTAGGCTCCTAGTTTGAATCATGGCAAATTAATGAGTGTCTGTTTATCAATTCTTCAAATCTTTCCAGTACAGATTTCAGCTCCACACTCACACCTGGATTAGTGGGGAAGCTGTGGTGATCAGCAGCAGCTTTCAATTTCTTTGACTCACCATCAATGTTTGCAGCTAAACATCAGCAAAATCTAGAAGCTACTTATTGACTTTCACTGCATCAAAGAGCCTCCAGTCCTAGGCACAATTCAGGGAGCGCAAGTGGAGGTGACGCACAGCTACAAGTTCTTGGGGTTCCACATCACCCACGAGCTGGACTTGTCTAAGCAGCACCGAGGAACTACATTATATAAGAAACAGCAAATCAGACTTTTATTAGGAGACTGTGCTCCTTTAATGTAAGAAGTGACATCCTTTATAAATTCTACAACTCTTCAGTGTGCTGGGCCAGTAACATTATTTCAAGAGAGTCCCACCAATTCAACAAGCCAATTAAGATGGCAGGCTGAGTTATGAGATCCATTCAGGACCTGCTGGAGGCAGTAGCAGAGGAGGGACTGAAGACCAAACCGATGGTCATTATGAACAATGCTGCACCTTCTCTCTGTGACACACCACCATTCAATACTTGTAATACTTGTCAGCAGAAGTGTGCCAAGAAACAGAACCGGGGCTTCTTCATTCCTATAACAATATGCTTTTATTGGGCCTAATAATAATAATTATATTGGTGGAATTTGAAAAAAGAAGACTAGAAGGTTGAGTTTAGGGAGAAGATGAGACAGGCACTGGGTGGTAGTGAAGAATCACCAGACAGTTGGGAAACTACAGCACGAGTAGTAAAGATGACAGCAAGAACAGTGCTTGGCATGATGTGTGGACAGAGGAAGGAGGAAAGGGAAACTGGGTGGTGGAATGGGGAAGTACAGGAGAGTATACAGAGGAAGAGGATGGCAAAGAAGAAGTGGGATAGTCAGGGAGATGCGGAAGCCAAAAAGGGAGTCCTTTTGTCTTCTTTTCTGTAATTCTTGTGTTTCTTTGAGGGGAGGTTGTTATTTGTTATATTTCTATAATTCCTGATATTCTACAAAGCTAATTATTATTATTACTATTATTTCCTCTTGGGACAAATAAACAATTGTCTATCATGAGTGACATGAAGCTGGTATAGTAGAGCTCAGCGAGTACCAAGAAAGTTCACCAAAACCTTTACTTTCTCACATTTCTGAGGAAAGCCTAGATATGCTCTTTTTGCTCACTAACGTCTATTGCCACTATTTGATGAACTTCCCGATACAGTACTGGCCCAGCCTTGGAACGCAGGGCGTTACCGAGGGAGGTGAATTCAGCTCAGAATATGGCTTGCTCCCACATCATCAAGGCATATGCAACAAAAGCTTCCTCAGAAAGGCCACCAGCTCTGTGTTACAGATGTCTCCACGTCACCAGACTCCCTCCTCCATTCAGGACGATTAGCTCTCGTCCAACTGGATTCAGGGACAGTTTTACACACTGGTCCTAAGACTACTCAACAGCTATGTAGAATGAAAACCCAATACATAAACCTGACGTGTGTTCTTCTATATAGTGCCCGATGACATACTTCTGGTGATGCATTTATTGTGTTACTTTAGGAGACATGCAAGGAAGAATTTCAATGTACTAGGTGCACAAGCACCAATAATTTGAAAATAAACTGGAGTTCCCCATGAAATGGCTTTTCTGCATAATGAATGACCTCCTCCTAAATGCTGGGAGTTTGTTCTCCTTCTGAGGTTTTTCTTGATGTTTCAGAGTATAACTAGATCAGAATGTAGCACTTTAATACTCATTGCCACCAGAGTAAAAGATTTGTCAATAGCTTCACTCCCAAAAGGAATAGTAGAAACATATCTGTGAATTTTACTTTCTTTATTTTGCAAAGACTACACAATTCAGCTTACCTTTAAAACGTACAACTTGCTGCTCGCCTCACCAGGGCAGAAACATTAAAAATGCACCATCAGTGCAGTACACAGTGCAGCAGATCTGTGCCAGTGAACCCGACAACTCAATATGAAGCAGCATCAGATAAACAAACATAGGGCCTGAATTTCATTTTTTGATTGGGAAAGAAATGTACCCCATGTCTACCAATTGGGAACTGTTTGACTTGATAGAGATTTCAGAATGTTTTTTATAAATTAAAACAAAGATCATCAGGGACTGCCCAGTATATATCTGCCCTATCCAAATTATATTTACAAATGAAAGTCTTTTTAGCAGGTCACATTTTTTGCCTCCTTAGTGCAGTCTGGTGATTGAGGTTGTATGTTTAATTACTATTTTTTTTATCCATACAGTACTTAAGACTTTAAAACACAGAAATCCCACTTTGAAACTTGTAAACATCCCCTAACACAGGGGTGGGCAAAGTCATTCCTGGAGGGCCGCAGTGGCTGCGGGTTTTTGTTCCAACCCAGTTGCTTAATTAGAAAACAATCCTTGCCAATAATTACATTTCATGGCTTGTTAGTGCTTTAACTCTGCTAAGTCATTCTCATATCCTAGATTTTTTTTTCCATTCTAAGGATATCATCCAAATACTTTGATTGAAAATTACCCATCCATTTTACACTTCATTCACTTTTTTCTCTTCTCTTTCCTTCCAAGTATTTAATTAAACCAAATAGTGCACGATAAACACACACAGGTGTAAAGGGTAACAAGCAAAATGGATAACTGCTGGTTTCTTTTGTCATTTGTATCTTATTGCTAATAAGGAGCAATTAAAAAACAAGAATGCAGCTGTTTAAGACTTAAGCAATAAGGGTTCATAATCTTAACGAGGGAGATAACTAAAATGAAGCAGAAGTGTTTCTAGAGCAATAAGTGCTTCTTATTAAGCAATTGGGTTAGAACAAAAACCTGCAGCCACTGCGGCCCTCCAGGAATGAATTTGCCCACCCCTGCCCTAACACATTAATTTTGTAACAAATGAATGATTTGTAATTCTCAAGTATATTGCTTTACTCTGCTGGGAACTTCCTTCTTAGCAGAACTGAGCTTTTTCTGTATGGTATCAATGGAAGGAAATTAAATGACTTTTGCTTGTACCATGCTGATCTGTGTTAGTGATCATGTGCATTAAATGTTTGATTCGCAAACCTCCATGTTCTGCCCCATTATCTCGTTCAGCAGGTTTCACAGACTTACTTCAGCATGCTGTTTATTTTACCTTTCTGATGATGGGTTGTTGGTTCTCCACACATCCATACCAATTCACTAAATTCTGCCAAGCCTCAGTTGGAACAAGGACATAATCCAGCTCGTCTATAAGGTGCTCTTTCAGAGTCTGCGTTTCAGGGTCTGTAAGTAATGTGAAAACAAAATGGAGGTAAGTCACCACCCTAGAAAACATTAGGCTTTTAAGATTGAAGCACTGTGTGTGTGTCTGTGTGTACAAATGATCTGGCCCTAAAGTGCACCTTCACAGCTAAGCTACCTTAAAATTTTGAACTATGTCATTTAAATCATACTAGAAATGCATGAAAACAGAAAAATAAGCAAAAGCACACACATGGAAGGATAAAGAGGGAGAACACACTGTACAAAAGAAGTACCGTAGATTCTCGCGTATAAGTCGAAAAATGTATGCCTTAAAATTCATTCAAAAACAAAGAGTCGACTTATCCACGGGGCAATACTAATTTCATTAAATAATTCTTTAAACTGTGAAATACTGTACAGTAATCCCTCACCTATCGTGGGGGTTACGTTCCAGAGCCCCCCACGATAGGTGAAAATCCGCGAAGTAGCGACCTATATTCATTTTATTATTTATACATACTTTAAGCTTTATAAACCCTTCCCACACTCTTATAAACCTTTCTCACTCTCTTGTTAACCTTTCCCACGCTCTTATAAACACTTCCTATGCTCTTAAACACTTTCTACATTCTTAAACACCTCAGACCAACACTGCACACTGCGATCAGACGTCAATGTGTCTGCACTCGCTTTGTGAAGGGGGGCAGCTGAACTCAAGCTGAGCAGAAATGGACTTTGTGCTGCTTCTGCCAAAATGCCTGCTTGTCGCTCTGCGCGTTCGGAAAGAGGAGTGTGTGTGTGTGTGTGTGTGAGAGCTGAACGCACCTTCGCTCAAACCCCCCCTCCCCGGAAGCGCAGTACGCTCCTGCCACTTCGCATTGTCAAGGGGGTGGGGAGCTGAATGAACGCTAAGGAGAAGTGGACTTTGTGCTGCTTGTCGCTCTGCGTGTCAATAATTTAAAAGCCTGTACATCACCAATTTTCCTGTCTCACTGTCTTGTCTTGTGTGAAGTTTTATAATAGTGAGATGTTACTCATATCCTTAGCCCGACATCCACATATCATATGTGTTAACAAAGTGTGTTTTATAAGTTTACATGTGTTTAAAGCATGTGGGATGGGTATTTTAAGGCTTAAACTATAAAAATGTTTATTTATATGGTCTTTCTATATCGCGGATTTTCTCCTGTTGCTGATGGGTCTGGAACATGACTTCCGCGATAGGTGGGCAATCACTTGTATTTAAAAACCCGCGAAGTCGTGAATCCGCGAAAAGTGAACCGCGAAGTAGCGAGGGATTACTGTACTTAAATTTGAGCATTAGCTTTTGCAGGTTTTGGATAACAAACATACCATTAGCTGCCAGTAGATGGCGGTAACCAGAAACATACACTCAACATTCATTTGGCACAACGTTTTGCAGCTCTTTATTAAATTTGCATTGAATTGTTTCTGGAAGAAGCTTGAAGACCCCACATGCTCTGCATTATTAGCCAACGTATATTTAATTGCAGTTTATTAGTAAAATAGATCAATATATTAAGTTAAACTTCTTAACGGTACGATCATGAATTCTGAAAAGAAGACAAGAGCATCGTATCCCGCATCGTTCAAACTGAAAGTTATGCAGTGTGCGGAGGAAACCAATAATTGTGTGGCTGGCAGAGTTTTGCGTTAGTGAAAAACTTGTAAGAGATTGGATAAAAAGTAAGTTTTCTCTACAAGCAATGCCAAAGTCTAAGAAAGCATTGCGTTTTGGACTTTCGCCTTTCAGTGGACTGGAAAAGGACTTGAATGACTGGATTGTGGAATGCAGACAAAATGGATACGTTGTGACTCGTTCGAGCATTCGGTTACGGGCACTTCAATTGGCAAAAGAAGGAAAGTATTTAACGATCGATGGTAAGCCTTTGTTGAAATTTCAAGCATCGGCTGGCTGGTGTACGCAGTTTATGAACAGATATGGGCTGTGCCTTCGGCAGCGAACACAAATTGCGCAGAAGCTGCCAAAAGATCTAGAAGAAAAGGTCAGTTCCTTTCATAAATTAATTATCAAGCAAAGAAAGGCATGACTTTGATCTCAGTAACAATGGTAACATGGATGAAACGCCAATGACATTTGATATGCAGAGGAATCGAACTGTAGCAGGTATTGGTGAGAAGACCGTACTTATTAAGTCAACGGGCCATGGAAAAAACCCATTTCACCATTGTCCTCTCTTGCTTGGCAGATGGTACAAAGCTACGTCCAACGATAATATTCAAGAGGAAGTCGTACCCAAAGAACGTAAAATTTCCTGCAGGCATTACTGTTCGTGTACACCCCAAAGGCTGGATGGATGAGGCTGGAACGAAATTGTGGCTTCAAGATGTGTGGGCTAGGCGATCTGCAGCAGGGCAAAGTAAACGCCCGTCACTTTTGGTGTGGGACATGTTCCGTGCTCATACATCAGAGGATATGAAGGATGAAGCCAGAAAAATGGCTACTACGTTAGCTGTTATTCCCGGCGGATTGACATCGATGCTCCAGCGATTAGATGTTTATTTGAACAAGCCATTCAAGGACAGAGTATGCAGCATGTGGCAGCAGTGGATGTGTTCTGGAGAAGTAAAATTAACAAAAGGAGAGAATTTGAAGAAACCAGACATTGATTTAGTAGCTAAATGGGTAAAGGAAGCTTGGGACTCAATTCCACCAGAAATAATCAAAAAGTCGTTCTTGAAATGCGACATCAGTAATGCTATGGATGGATCAGAAGATGATGCCATCTATGAAGACAAAGAATCAGCAGCAGATGATTCAACAGATGGCGACAGCGAAGATGATGTTTATGCTGACGACGTCACGGAAGAAGACTTTCACGTTTTATTCGGACATTCTGATGACGAAGAATCAGACTTTAAAGGATTTGAAGAAGACACTTAGGGCCATTTTATTATATGCGAGGGACTTGAATACAAATTTATTTGAAATATTCTAACTGTAAGTAAATAAATAATGCTTTTGGAGTTTTAATAATGGCTTTCTAAAATTCTTCAAAGATTAAAATGTTGAAAGTCTGGGCCCAGGTACATTGGGTATAGTTATGAAAATTCAAAGAATTTGATAGGCTGTCAAGTTTTACCCTCGACTCGACAAATTTCATAATTTTCGGCTTAAACAATACACTCGACTTATCTGTGAGGTTGACTAATAGGCGAGTATCTACGGTAAACCTAAAAGCAAACTCAGCTGCCCCACTGGACCTCTCACTCTGTCCATCAGGCGGGGACAAAATTTCCCACAAGCCCACATCCCAAGTACCAGAAAAAAAGCATTCCTTATCACCCCCCCCAATCAGGTGTTGTCCTTAGCAGTCCCCAATTTACTGGCACCCTGAAAATCAACAGCAGCTGCCCATCCTGATTGGGCAGAAGATTCCCACAAATCCCAGTTATTACGAATCTATAGCCCTACCACAATGCTTGCCTGATTTCATTTCAAAGTAAAATGACCTCATGGGCATAAAAGTAATCAGGAAAGCAATTTTGAAAAACATATTTAATATAAAAAGGAGAAGAATAAATATTTTATAAATTACCATTAATAGCGCAAACCTGGAAAAAAAAAACAGTTCTGAGAACATAAAAAGGAACAGGAAAATCCAGTTAGAGAGTCTGAGAAACAGCTGATTCTCTGCAAACCTACGGCCAAATGAATTAAGCTGGTGAATTGTTTATTGCAGGAGAGTTATGAGGCTAGCAGAACACTCGTGTCTGTACTACTTAAGGCACATGACATCCATGAAGTCACTATAGCAGGTACAAGTGATGCACACTACTGAGAAGAACTGCTCTGGAGACAACGCACAAGCAACATTTAGGTGGGACCAACGCCAGCTCAAGTGTTTTGGTGCAAACCTTAATGTGTCTGTGCTCTGTTCACCTCCTCTAACTTTGTAACCTCGTTGACAATGTTAAAGCACAACTCTTTGAAAGGAAATGTTCACTGCCTCAACTGACCAGCCTCACAGCAACAGGATGATGAAGCACCTCGCATAATTGCCTGTTTTAACAATTTAGTAACAGTGTGTTCATATGCACACTATTACTTACCCCAGACTCGATTAGAAACACTTTCCTAATCATTCAACCTAGCAGTGGCAAACTACATTTCATAGGCGTTCATCATCAAGTCCTCCACTACGCCAGATCAAGATAACAACAAACAGCCAAGACAGGAATGGGTGCTGATGAATGAAAGAGTGCAGAAAAAATGGTCATTGAGCAAAAAGCAACCACTGGCAAAACCAGGCTAGTCTACAGTAAAGGGAAGCAGTACTTGGTACCAAACAACGTTGGCCTTCCCAAAAGTACAATGTAAACTTTGACGCTTTATTACATTTCATACTGTAAACATGGCTCATCAAGAAGTGCTAAAAAAAATAATGATGGCTTCTTCACTCATGTGTATTTGAACCAGGATGAAACAGCTGATCTACACTTAACTACACCAAAAACTAACATCTACTACATCAAGTACCTTAACAGAACACTAGTCCTCTGCTAGGCGAGGAGGCCTGCTCAAGTCAGGTGATCTGCCCAATTCCTTATTGGGCTCTATGCCCTGGCAGCCCCTCTCAGTGTGCCCCTCTCATGCTCACTCACTCCCTTGAGGTTTCCCATGTGACTTTACTCCAAGCCACCTCAGTGGCGACACTGTCCCAGGCCACCATCTGCCTCTTTCACAGGACAGTGCTGCACTTTTCACCACTGCGCAGCTGAGACACCAAGCGGCTGGTTTTCATGACATGCACTTTCTTAATCAGAGACTATTTGGATTTTGGACCAGTTTACACTTCAAAAACTACTCAATACAGGAGGAAATGTTTACCTATTTTGCACATTTTCATGCCAAGTAACATACTAAAATAAATCTGCATGATTTTAGCTTTTTTTTATTTTTTTTTTATTAAAATACTTTTTATAAAGGGGTTTCTTTACACAATTGATCTTTGCCTTCAAGGACAGACTTGCAGTTCTATCTAATAGTAGCACTGGTACATCTCCCAGCAGTCTCTGCAGGGGCTGTTGGGGTCAAAGGTGGTCAGAGGAGTTTAAAAGGAGGGCAGGTGGCCAAAGGGGGAAAAAAAAAAAAAAAAAAAAAGTGTGTTTTGTTGTTGTATTTGGTGTTGCGTTTACCTGTCAGACTGCCTTCTGTTGATTATGCTGTAATTAGTTTTGTGTCCTGGATTGTGTTCGTTGTTGGGGTCTGGATTGTCTTCTGTCTCCCTGTGTCCTGAGGATTGATTATGGATTCAATGGCTTCCCCGCAAGTAAAGGAGCGCTCCTGAACCATCCATCTGTCTTCACCCTTACAGTGGCTAATGGTAGGACTGGTTTTCATTCCCTTTCAGTGTGCAGATCTCTGGACTCACTATCGTCATCTTTCATTTCATCCGGTGTTGTTTCCATGGACTTTGCTGTGTGGAGTTGTTTGTGTTTATATGTTGAATGTAATATCGCCATAGGGGTACAGGGGTGGTATTATTGGTTTCATTTATAGGATTTCATTTCATTCTATTCTTTAATTGTTGTTATTCCCCAGTGTGCTTTTTTTTGTCTCTGTTTGTGAGTGTGTGCGGGTCGAGCCAAGACTGGGAATGTCCCTGGGATCCACTATAAAAATAAATAAATCACCGTCATCTTGACGATGTGAATCTTAGCAGCACCGGACCGCTACACATTCATCTGCACCAGCAACTTTTCATAAGCTTTTGTGAAATTCAGAGTATTCAGCAGGAAAAGTGAAGACTAACAACAAAGTCTTGTAAATAAAAACACCTAGTCTAACATTCTGGTAAGGGCAATATCCCTGTTGCAACGTCAATTTAAACTTACCTGTGCACCGAGTAGGAAACAAGAACTACATTAAAGCAGATTGTCAGGAAGACACAGGAAACACGCTCCAACTAATAAACGGGCATCCCTGGGGCGCCCAAACATTCCTCATACAAACCAGCGCTAAGCCACAGGCATTGTTTTCAGGCTTTCTGAAGAAGGTCAGAACTTAAAAACAGTAAAGGCATTTGCCAATGACTGAGCTCCAAACACCCATTTCCCAAATGCACTCCATCCCTTGCATAGTCTTGCGGAGTTGGAGCCTTCCCCTGCAGCTTCAAAAGGCATTATTGAAACCCTGGGTTTAGGTCCAGATTGCGAGGCACATTTTCAGGCACAACCTGGGCAACTTTATAGTTCTAGGCTGGGCAGAAGGAGGAAGCTTCAATATTTTGAGAAAACAGGAAAAAAGAAAATATTTACCTGAAAACAGTCCAGAGTTATCTATGGGTCCAGGATACAAGCCATGCTCCCCTACGTTGTACATGTCCCAGCTGTCAAACCCCACATACTTCTTCCACTGTTTAAACCAACGGCTGTCAATCAGGAACCTGTCCAAGGGGAAAAAAAAAGGTTTTAAAGGAAAATGTAAAGAAAGGGTCTCCTTGTTTCAATGGCAAATGGAGCCTAAGTACTTTATGAAAGTAGGACGTTAATGGTCTCATTTGAATTCAAACATCAGTCAATGTCAATCACTAAAGGCAATTAGCTTCAAAATGCTGTGTTTTACCAGCACAAAAAACTTTCAACATTCAGGTTTACTGTGGAGCACAGAATTGGCAAATGCAATCTTCGCAAAATTGTCTTCTTTAGAAATGAACACAATGACATAACGGAGCAGTCACCTCCCAAACCTAGTGCAGCGGATCACGTCAAGTCACTTCCTAAATAAATGTAAAGATATACGGATGACAGGAGATTCTGCCTTTGATTTCCAATATTACACCTATTACCTGTATTTTAGGCTAAATTCCAAAATGCCTGCTGATAAGACTTAATTTAAAATTAATGAATCATTAAATGGCACTGCCAGTAATTCCTTCAAAACCAGATTCTCTGGGGCTGAAAGTTGTTTTTTTTGGTTATAATGAAGACCAAAACTGCACACACTTATCCAGATGAGGCCGCCGAAGAAGACTGTTTAATGTAAGAATGGCCTCTCTTGACTTGGACTAAACACAGAGTGTTACACAACCCCACGTCCTACTAAATCCTGTAATTACCTTTAGAACATGTGGACGGCAGTGGGTCCCTTAGACTTTTTTTTTTTAGTTTGACTTGGACGTTCTATTTTCATAGATCCCTCCATTCGGTAATTCTATCCTACATATTTACATTATTTGTGTTACACATTACACTTATTTACATTAGCTTCACATGGCAAACATCTACCCAAGACCAATGTGTGTATGTATGTACAAACATTCTCTGTAATGCAAAGCTGATACTTCTAGCTCGTGTACTTTCACAAAAAGGTGTCCATTTATTTGAGGTCCTCCAATGGACAATGCTCTGGCCATCACATAAACTACACATAAAACTGCGTTACACAAAAATGAACATGTGATTATAATGTGAAGAGGGGAAATTGCATAACCTTGTGTCGAAGTTTAAGTAGACAATTTATGACATCAAACTACAAGTGACTGTTTACGTATTCAAAGTGGGTACAAATATTACTGTACTAAAGTCTGCAAAGCTAAAAACTGCTATTTGCACCCCCAAGTGCTCTGCTTCATACATTTTACAGTTTTGAAATATTCATGAAGTTAACTGGGCACCTTACAATTTCCTTAACTATCTACCTATTTCAGGATTTTCTCTGTCACATTCACAAATGGGAGTTACTGCTCATATTGTATTGGACATAAGCTATATAAATGCAATGAATTATTATTATTATTAAAAATAAAATTCATTTACAAAAACTAATAATTTCTATATTTCATGGTCTTTAAAGTTGATTATTTTTAAACTCACCACCAGTGCTGGGTTAGATACCAAGGAAAGAAAGTAAGTTTGACTTTCATCAGTAAAGAGCACAAAGATATCTGCCCTGCCCTGAATACCAAGAACTTATTCCTAGCAGTTTAAAAGCTGACAGCAATAGAGCACTGCAGTGTAAACCATAGCTGTGTATCCGGAGTACGGAGGTACACAACCTCTTAATTCATTTTAGGGACTAACAAAGGCAGGGATTTGGGCCACAGTCATAAACACAGAATGCTTTCCAAAAGCCTCTACCCTTTCTCTTCAGTACTTGACACAGACAACCATGTCACAGTCTTCACAACTGCAAGCCACAGAACGCAATTTATTAATTACTTTTCAGTGAGAGTAAATACTTCTCTCACAGTCCAGTTTCTAAATTAAAAAGGTTTAAAAGTGAGATTATAAGTAGCACTTGTTTGTGTTATAAATATTTAGGTTTTTGAACAAGTTATAGCAGATAATTTGCCCTGGTGTCCATTTTGTTCACTGCCAATAGTTACTATTACAAAGTAATTAAGGGAAACTCAATAGAAAATGGTGAATTAAGAAGGAAAACGACAAAAAAAGAACTTAAAACTATTCTCTTTAAGAACTGAATAAAGACCAGCTAATTAACAAAGGAGACCAATTAGAAGGAAAACGACTGCAAAACTATCTGGAACAAAACACTGCAGACACTGGCATGAGAACAGAAACCACTGTCTTGAAATTATATATCCAAACACAATACAAAACAAAAAAACCAAGGGTTCGCTTTGCAAACGTTTCCAAAACATTCACTTTGCATCATACGGACACTTTAATCATTAACATCCAAAGAATGAATGTGAACCTCAACCGGATATGATAACAGACTCCATACTTTAACTGTTCAAACTGAAGCATCAGACTTCGACACACTTGGTTTCTTGGTGGTGTCTTGACAATTTGAAAATACTTTATGAAGTACATAAATCTAAAATATGCACATCAAACGTGCAGCTGCTTACAGTGGACTCCATTGGCGTCAACACAGTCTTGGTTCCCCACAATCGTGTGACGAGCTATTAATTGAGTGTTCACAAAACAGTTGAACAGAAAACAATGTCTGAGCCTCTGGTGGAAAATGACTACATTTAAGTTCTTTTTTAAATCCTTTCCCCACATACCACTAATATAAAATGAAACATTTACCTAAAGCCGGTGATTTTTTTCACCTGGTAAAGATTTCAAATGGCAAAAATGATTTTAGCCTGAAGGCTGTGTCAGTGAAGCTCCATCTCCTCTCACAGAAAGACCTCAGATGTTCGAAACTTCTGTCGGCCTTCTCATGCTTACACGTGTTGGTTCAGCTCTGAACTCTCTTTAAAACAGGCAGGAAACCAAGAAGGGTATCAGTTATTTTCTAGATCCCTTCATGAACTTCTCCAATGGACACACAGTACGCTACTTAGTAATATTTATTATTCTGCATCATGCAGTCGTAGTCAGCCAAAAAGGCTCACAGAAATGATGATAAACGCAATCAATACACGTGCATGCCTGAAGTTAAAGGGTCTCAATTTAGTACCGCTGTTAATTTCGGTATTGGATTACAAGGTAGCTATAACGGATCCTATTTATTTCACCCTGGAGGTTCACATCGATTTTGCACTGAAAACGTCGTTGCATTTTAATGAGCCATGTGACGTTCATTGCTGTCCTTGGCGCTATATAAAACAAGAATCAACTAATAAAGCAAAAGCACCAAAGTTAGTAAAACGTGGACGGCGTGTTAAGAAATGCCACCCTGTCTACTTTTTGGCAGGCTGACTAACAGGGCGCACCTTTTCCTGCTCGAACTCTTCACTTTTTTCTCCGTCGTGCAGTCTCACGGCCGGCAACATGCCAAAGCTCTACAGGCCGACAGAATTTACTGGAAGTTCCGCGGTAACTTTTACACTGAAGCCTTACTTAACACAAAACAACAAAAAAAACAACAACTCGACAGACGCGAATGGATAAACAGGGAGTAACAGTCGTTCGGCAGCCAGCCATTTAGGCACACCTGACGGGGGGAACGCAGCGACTGGGATTTCCAACTTCATCAGCATGGGGGGGGGGCTTCCCAAACCGGTGGATACTGCTGGGTGCACCTTAGTGAGTTGCCGTCAAGCGATCCCTCGCACTCTGTCTACAACTTCTGGACGATATCCAACATTCATGACAAAGCATTACAAAGTGATTTTAACAGCCTCCGATCCTCTGCGGTCTCGGCTCCGACACAGCGCCCCTGTGCGCCGGCTGAGGCCTGTCTATCCTCGAACTTTCCTGCTGCCTCATTAGCCGGGAACTGCAGGCCCCCGCCGAATTTTATCTCTACTCCTGGCTTTAACCATAACCGGCCTGGGCTCGCCCCGTCTGGCCCTTTTCTAGGAAAGACGCGGCCGTGTCCGGCTTCGCCCTTTTCCAACAGTTCCAGCAGCCGGGCCGCGCTCCAACCTGCCTTATCACGAGTGGACTCTTTCTCTTTGCCTCCGCGGTCTCTTACCATCTGTCACCCTTTCGGAGAGGAGTCTTCAGCAACGTCGCCAGCGTTTGCTTCTGGCTCTCTGTCGACGGGATAGACACCTCAACGGCAAGCACCGGCTCCGGTTCGGACTCGGCCCCACCGCCCGGTTCGGTACCGCCTCCTTCCGCCATCGTACTGCGATCTGTGGGTCGGGGTCGCGGGCGCGTGGATCAACTGCTCATGGGAGGCCGGCGTGCACGCACACTCTGGAGTGCGCGCACGGCTGTAGGACACGCCCATTCCGAGCGTGTGAAAACGCGCGGCATCACTGGCGCTGAGCGGGTAGTGAGTGGCGCGCGGCTAACGCGTCATCTATGGTGACATTGTCGTGGAGCGGTTTATTGGAGCGTTTTAAAAGGTGACTTCGCATTTTCGCGTTTCGTGTATTTGGTGGAGAATATGCACAGAGGCGCGGGGACCGAAGGCGAGAGAGAAAACAGCCCGGACATTGCAGGGCCAGCTTTGGAGTCGCCGTTAACCCCAAATGACACTATTTGGAGGATGTAGGATTTGTGAGACTGTACGCTTTACACCAATTCCACGGTAAAGTGTGGTACTGGAATTAACGTTACAAGTACAGTACTGCATCATTGTTTTTTAATTGCGCGTGTGTTCGGCATTCAGCATTACATACGCCTTACTACATCTTTATTCAGGTTCATCTGCCGCACACCATTGGTTAACACTGCACCTTGTAAAAAACAAAAATCGAGATTTTATAAATGCATTCAGATGTTAGCGGATTACAAATGACCGGCATCCTTATTGCAAACTCGTATGTCCAGGAAGAAGAAGAAGAACGGTAAAGACAAAATGATCGATTTATCAACAGAGATCTTCATTCAAACAAAACCTGAAATCCTGTGTTTTGTACGTACTCCGATTGCACACTTTATAATTTGATTGCTACACCTTTTGATGCGGTAACCGCTTTCAGTGTCTTCTCAGTTTTGCATGGTGGTCCGGAGTGATTTTTGCTTGTTAATTTTTGCGTGTTTGCTACAATTTCACTTAAAATGTGCCACAGATGGTAACGCTGAATTACTCTCGGGTGACCTTGCGCCATTGAAAGGTTAATCTTCCCCCAGTCATCAGTTTTTTAGCAACCAGAACTAAATGCTCTTGCAGTATTTTGAGTGCCTTATTTTTACTTAATTTTTCTCGCAAATCCGAGAAGTTGCCCAGTCCCGGTAAATGTTGAGCACCCCCCAAGCTCCAAGCAGCCGTCCCCGTACTTGAACAGTCGGTTGTATAGAAGGTGTTGCTTTTGGACCAACACAGTGCTTCAAGTTTTGGCCAGAATGTTTAATTGTACTTATCTGTCCACAGATGCTTTCTGGCAAACACCAAGCAGATCCTAACAGGACTCTTCTGGAATTCCATCACCCTTATGTCACTGAGTGATATGCCACTGATGGCTGGAGGCTCTTCAGGTGACTGGCAGCCTGTTTACTGCCCTCATTTATGAGCCTCCGTCTTCTGTACGTGCAGAGTTTGGACGAATGTCATTTTCTAGGGCATGTCTGAATGGTGTGATGCATCTTTCATATATTTGTGTTCATGGGGAGGTTCTGATGCTTTGATCCAATATAGTACTATTTGAAGTTCAGAAGCAAAGGTAAACTGTTAGATGGTCTGAAGGCCTCTGCAAGGCAACGTAGCCAACACTAGTAGCGTTTAAATGTGCTGCTTTGAGACGTACGTCTTATGTGCTATAGCTGGCATCTGATGTTGCAGTGTCGAGATCAGTATTTTCTCATCAAGATTTTGCACAATTGTAGGTGCATTGAGAGATGTAATACTAGAGTGCATGTCCTGTATCTAACTTTGGGTCTCCTTCCAGAGGGTTTATGCTCAGCAAGTCCTCCGTTTCAGTTGGCTTAGTGACCTTAGTGAGATCTTCCCCATCCAGAAGAGCAGCATCTCTCCCGATTGTCTGATTCTGCACCCTGACATACTGTAAAGAGTTACCTTACTTTAGCGGTTTGTAATTACCATTGTCACCAGCCAGGACACATGATTGTCGCTGAGGATGTGGGCCTTGATGGTCAAGTAAATCTAGAGTCGTCACTTCAATGACATGCCCACTGTATTTATGCCACTTCAGCAGTTTGGTGGACTTCCCCACTATTATTTCTGAGCAAGACACGGAGGTCATTATGCACACAGACCTGGAGGAGCTGGGTGAGGAGCATGGCCTGGCCTCACGTTTGGACATGCCAGTCTTGTCATTTGAAGGGTTTCACAGTCTGTGATAACTGGAGGTTGGAGTCCAGTGAAGTCAGAAGTGCAACATCATCCCTTCACATCAGGAAACCAGACAGGTCAATTCATGTCATTTTCCCCAATGGTGTTAGGACATACACCATGTTGGATTAAGGAAGTTTCTGCATTATTTCAAACTGTCAAAACGTTTTTCCAATATGTTTCATCACCCAAATAACTGCCATAATGCACTGCACTCCATTATCCGGGGCATTTCTAAAGTATTTCCATTTATATTCTTTGTTCTATGCTTATGTAAGCCCCAGTGCTTCAGCATTCTAGAACAACAACTGTGCAAATTCACCATCAGTTACTGAATTTAATATGGAAAAAAAAAAGTGCAATTTCTTAAGAGTTGTGTTACAAAAGGGATTTGGAGATTCACACAGCAGGCAGCCCTCCAGGGAGTCTCCACATGCTTCTGTCTCCTAGCTGATAAACTGTTTGGTGGAGCACCACTTCATGCAGAGTCCCCTTCTGGGCCTGTCTGTTACGCTCACGGAGAGCATGATAAACTGTTTGCAGTAGTTCCTGCATGTTGTTAGCAGCAAAGATGTGCTGCTATGCGTTACTGCAGAGTATGGAAGGACCTTGAGGTTTTCATGAAGATGGTAGAAGTAGGCCATACACGCCGTGGATTGTGTCAAACGTCAAAGCATCGTTTGGCTCTACTTGGAAATCAAAAATACTCTTACATGTAAAGCCATTTTTTTCACTATTCAATTCGAGGAATGTTTTTCTGGATAATCTTTATTTGTATGTTCTTGGCAAGTTTTTCGGGTTGGAGAAACAACCTTCTGCTGCATACTAGATCTCTTCAAAAGACAACTTTAACCAAAACTGGCAAATGACTTACCTATTTGCAATCCCTTTCTTTAGTTTGACTAAATCTTGGCTTTGAAAGTCGGCAAAAACCAAGTGAGGTACTATTTTTTACATTTATAAAATACAGTATTGTATGAAGGGCAGAGCATGACAAACAAAGTGGGGCTTACCAGAGTCGGAGGGGCCTAGTGATAAAATAATGAAGTTTCTCTGCTCATTGCAAGGCACCCATACCAAAGATTAAGTAAGAGTGGCTCTCAAAACTATGGACTTTTTTTTGTTTTACTTAAATGTGACAAATACTTTTAATTCTTTGTAAAGCAAAAAAAATAAAGTGATGGTAAAATAAAATGAGTCTGTAGAACTCCCATTGTTATAAAGAAAGTCATGTATTTGTAAAATGAAAAAGGCGACAAACACACAGGGAATAAATAATTAAAAAACAAACAATACAACGTGGTAAACATTAACAAATTCTACATACGGTAAAAAAATAAAGTGAGCCACTGTGATGCTTTTAAGCTTTAAAAATTAATAAGTAGAAAAATGAGGCTTTCGAACACATGGAAATGGAATCATTATGGGAAAAATGTTTTTGTATCTTTTTGTCCTTTTTTTTTTTTTTTTTAAACAAACAATGTAACCCTAAAATTAGAGCGATCACTTCCACAAGAGTTAAACTGCAGGAAGGCTGAAGATTCAGGTGGTCAGAAGATGCCAGTCGGGAGCTCGCCACTGAACATCCCTTCCAGGTCGAGGTCTTTGCTCATCAGCTCCTCCTCTATGCCGTCCAAGGCCCACTGGTGGTCAGTCAGCTCAAGAGCTTCCCACTCTGCCTGTAAAACACATCAAACAACATCATGGGCTTTAAGAAGGAGACCTTGAGAGAGGGCAGAGGAATCCGCCACAGAGCACTCAACATCTTGATGAAGGTTTCAGGGACTTCAAGTGGGCACGGCGGATATGGGGAGCCGATTCTAACTCCATCAGATGGCACCTCTACAGGGTTAGGGTGTAATTTATGGACCATGTTAAACTGACTGTGCTGGGACTTTAAAACGTTCGAAATTTCTCTTAAAGATATTCTGCCTGCACTACACAGAGGTTGGGGAAAGGCTGATTAGCCAATTAAGGAGCAGAGTCCAGCAATCAACACCCTCTATTTGAAGACACCAAAAATATCATGTTTATGGTTCTAACTACCTACAGTAAATGTAATACAATAGCAAGAAACAAAAGTAAACCATTTACTCTAGCTGAACCTTGTTATTCAAGAAACTGGAAGAGAACATGACACAAAACCATCAAATGATATCTGTAATCAGCACATGATGTGAAACAAAATTACAGGCAACTTTACTGATGTCCACACACCCATAACGTGGTTCTGTACTTGACTTCAGACTGGGCAACCTCACCTCCCACAAAATACAATACAATACCATTAGGTAGGCTGGGCATGCAGTGGGTGTCAAAAAGAAAAAGGGGGTCAATACAACAAAACAGAACAAATCCTCAGTACTGAGCCGAACCTAACAGTAGATGGTATCACATAATATGATTTGGATTTGTTTAGAGTCCTGGAGACCTTATCCATCAAGCTGCCCCCTCCATATTTGGCCATTCCACAGCTAAAACAGCGCTGGGTCAGCCAATCCAACGAAAGGACCCCTCTACCGCACGATTCATGCAATCCTCCATAAACACAAAACAAGACACCGCCACGTCCCACTTAGACTAGATAGCCTCTGCTCACAGCAAGGGGAAGTGCTCTGGTTTACATTACGGCCGATGACAGAGACCAACAACCCTGACTGGGAGGCCATTTCACAGGGCACACACCAGGGCACACAAGGCCAGCTAACCAAATACTGAGGCCTTTAATGTTCTCACTGTGTTAGGTGTATTCTCCGGCTACTCCCCCACTCCCCTCAGATTAGATAGCCAGACAAATATGACATTGTTTTACTCACAACTAAGAGTATTTTTTGAGAATTAAAACTGATACGAGTAGAATGTTCAATTGACTTGAGGTTTTCCAAGGATTTATATTGCATCCAAGTACCATACACCCAGAATATCCATTTAAAATGCTCAGTTTGTTTTTGGTTTTTTTTTTAAACCCATCAAAAAGAAGCTACTACACCTTCCGTGGTCCCCTCATTTTCAGGACAATAGATAACAAAAGATATAGACAGGCTTCTTCCACTTTACAAAGCTAACCTGCTTCAAGAACCCTCGACACTTTCTTCTCCACAAGTCTCACAATCAAATGAATGGGCTAACTGGCTTTTCTTGGGCTTTTTGAACTCTTTCCCAATTTTTTTAGAGCCGTAACACACTCACACGCCATACCTTAAAAGCCTTGTTAGTGTCTGCTGGCATCGCCATAGCGGCCCCACTCATTTGCTCCTGCATAATCCGAGACTGGTCGGCTCCTGTGAAATTGCAGCAGACTTCAGTGAACTTTACTATGCACAGTCTTCAGAGCTTCACAATCTGAGGGTCAGTTAGGTGCATTTATTTTTATTCTAAGCAGGTATAGTATGTAGATTTTAGAATAAAAATGTGTATCTTGGGAAAATAAGGTTTTACAGGATATGCATGTATATGTATATCCACACGAGTGCTAAATTAAGACTGTATCCAGAAATGAAGATTCACAAGTAAATACATCAGAGGATTAATAATCTTCAGCAATGTGCTCTATGTTAGCTCAAGTTATGGCAGTTAATCACATGGGAGTATTGATGATCGTCTTTAAAGATGAACAAAGATTTACATTGGACATTACTGGCTCCTCAAAATTTATAAAGCATGGCATTAAAAAATGCATTCCCTCTGGATCCTGGATCTTGGTGATATCTGATCCTTTCTGGGGAAAAAGTGAGGTTGTAAGGCCTGAATCACTGCTGGTAGACAGCAGGAAAGACATGTTGGACTGGCATGGAGTTACACAATTAATGAGCACAAGTACCACCAGGTGCCCAGTTTGCAGATTTAATATTTAGGAAGGAAGCCTTTAGTTTTATTCAGAGTCCACTGTTGCTATGTGGCATTCCTATGGCACTGGCTATCCTGAAATCCCTTTGTGCCTCCTATGCAGGACAGGTTGTGGGAACTGGTGACATTTGAAGGAAAAAAACAAAACTTTGACAACGTATAAAACACAGAATGACAAAGTCATGACATGTCCTGTCCTAACTGGAGGCCAGTGGGAGTTTGAGCAGACAGGAGAGATTTAGGCAGACTCAGCCCACAAGACTGAGCGCATTGGGGTCTTAGATGGTGCAGTGCTCCAACAACACACACTAGGGAGAGCTTGTTCAACGTGCCAGCTTCACTGTAGTGCAGCACTTCTACTAGCAATTACTGACCTCGGACAAAGGAATGACCGACTCAGAGGTTGAGACCACATTGGATTGTTTTGGCCTCTCATTTTGTTACCTTGCACACTATGCAAGACTCTGAGGTGCATCCATGCCATAAATACCCTTTTAGTAGCACATACGTGAGCAAATGTAAAACACAAGATACATTATTACACCTTAACACATTTACAGACCTCTATATGAAACGCTAAGATCTAAAAATGACAAATTTACCATTATCCTGTCCTAGGATGAGAGAGTACATGCTGCGAAGACCAAACACGTTCAGAAAGTACCAAGATGCTGAACTGACCCTAAAGATAAATAAGGAAATACTTAACATTAAAAACAAAGGATTGCCCCAAAAGGTGATAGTGCCAAAACAGACTTTCAGGACAATCATGGACCGTTTACCTGGATTAAGTTTAACCTTACAGATGACATAAAAATAGATCCAAACATAACAAGTATACAAAGATAAGAACATCACGGCTCCTTCAAAAGTCCCTCGGTATCAAATTGAGAAAATCAGTGCAAAAATGTTACAAGTGGACTGTGTAGCAGAGTGCCGGCATACTGACCATGAGGCATCAAGGGACAGCAGCTCAATCCCCTGTTGGAGCATGGGCTTGAAGCGCAGTGTGAGTGGGAATGGCACCTTGGCTGAGGAAGACAAACATTCAAGGGTCACAAAAGTTACATGCAGGTTTCTTGCGTTATGTTCTGCAGAGCAGTCATTTCATGTACTTCTGTTTGTGTATTTAAATAGGAAAGATACAAATTCACATTTTCAGTGCATGCATATCAGTCAAATCAGCACTCTGTCTACTAAATATGAAGGGTGCAGAGAACTTTAAGATGATCCCCAGAGATATAAGCAGAAGCTGCTGGAGCCCAGCACTCGTAAGATTTGAGGAGGCAATGCCAATAACTGTGCCACTCTAATATTTACTGCACATTACACTAACCAACAGCCTACCCACCTTGCCACCCACTACCACCAAAACAAAAAACCTATACTGGTAAAATAGGTTTACCAATACCACCTCCATTATATACCCCACTGTGGAGTGGGCCACCTTTAGGGGCTCTCGGTCATGAATGAACACACGCAGACTTGCCAAAGCAGCAATATAACTCACTGGTGACAAATCCTGAGAAGGTCCAGTTGATCCAGCCGCCAATGAGAATCATAGGCAAGACATTTGTGACGTTGCCTTTCATCATGTCTGTCAGCATGCTTGGATCTGTTGGGGGAAACAAAAAACTTTCCTTAGAACTTAGCTATGTGCAGGTCACGTGGGCGGACAGAAGCTGGATTGGAAGCTGGGGTTCCTACACAGGTATGGTCACCAAGTTATCTTATGATGCTTAAGGTCATGCAGAACAATGCAGGGCAGAGCCAGTCGCTCATAATGTTGTCTACCACAACTCAGTGATGGCCCATTGTCAGGACACATTCAGCAGGAAGGAAAGGCACCAGGCAGAGGCAACTGTGAAAAAGACCACAAAACTGTTGCACAGACACAAAGAAACGGACAAGAAACTATTGGCCATTTTGACTGCAACAGTCATAAAAGTCATGCCAGCCACTGAGTTTTAAAAAAAGAGCAATCTATCAAAATAGCAGCAAAGCATTAATTAGCCACAATGCTAGACTATTTATCACACCTGAAACTACACCGTCCAAGGTAAACAGGTGAAACGAACACAAGTAGAGGAAAAATCAAGTGGTCACTCATGCCACTGTTCACCTGGCTTTCCTCCAGCGACAAGTACAAATGTACCAAGTAAGCCAGTCTTGTTTGCCAGTGCTCTGCTGGCACTGCCTGCTGTAGTTCATGTTCACCAGTTCTCCTTCAAGGTAAAGTAAAAGCAAATACCTCAAAATGAATTTGAAGTGATAACAGCCATCCTAGCATGGTGGACTTCCTTCCTGATGGTAGTAGAATCTTCTATCACAACAATGACAGACTATGGGAGGTCAACACATGGTGTGCAGACCAGGGACTTGGTAAAGCATCAGCAGTACGCCGCGTTAGTGACCAGATCTCAGTCCCAAGTCAGCTCGCACTGATGGGATTTACCTGGAAACGCGGACTTGCATACTGCCAGTACATTCCCAGATACTTTTACCAAGGTGAACCAAATATGCTGACAGCACCTGGAGACCCAACACCACATTTATTCCATCAGTTACCGTCTAGTTTTTAGCTTTTCCAAATCAATCTGCAATTCCAAACATCTGAAAGCTTCAAGGACAGCACTTCAGCTGCAGAAATGGTTGTGCTCTAAGGCCTCAAAAGCAACACACACCTCTGTGTGTTTACACGTGCGCACAACTCCTGCTTAGCACCTTTACCTGTCATAGGAGATGGAGGGACTACTTTCCTCTTCGTTTTCTTAAAAAAACCATCTTCTTGGTTATTGAAGAAAAACTTTCGCATTAAGAAGGACTGCAAATAAGAGAAAAAAAAGTACATCACAGATTGGCTTCCAAAAAAATGTTTGCACCCAGTTTTTGGGTTACTACACACATACCCTATGAAACGGCCCAAAGCAGAGTATTTGTGCGAGTCACAGCTCATGTCAAGTAAAAGCACATATCAGCCTCCATGCAGAGGCACACGTCAAGCAAAGCCGTACCTGCTTAGGGATGTACTTTCCATTCTCTCGGAGGATACGACTTCTGATGAGTACCTGGCTGAATGTAAAAATAAAAGCACAATCAATCAGATTTGCGGCTCCTGCCCTGCTTGAAACGATGGTTAGTAACATGTGGGGTTATCCTGAATGGATTCCATTTTCTAACCGATTAAGTCACCATAAAGGTTACCGTTTGTCTCTGTGCATTGCCCCCTTTGAATGACGACCACCACCCTAAGGCACTTAACAAGTCCAGGTACCTTCTACAATCATTCATGGGTCTTATTACAGCTGGAGCACACCAATGACATGTGCCTTGCCAAGTGTCACACAGGTGGCCAGTGGCTATTGGCGTTATATACAGCTCTTTACCCATAACAACCCACTGCCCGCCTCAATATAATGTGCAGCAAAGTCTATTAGCGGTACTGCAGTACTAATCTCAGAGTTTACAAGCACATGTCAATCCTGGCCCGGGCTCCAGACCCCAAACACCGCGGCTTTGAGAAGAAATGTGTTAAAAACAGGACTCTGCAGGGGTTAGGGATGGAGCAGTAAGAACACGTTACAAACCCACCTGTCCGAGACCTGCTCAAGGGTCAGCTTCTTGTCAGTCTGAAGCAGAATGGAGACATAGTGGCGGATCACTCCCACGAAAAACGTGATGAAAACAATCGGCAGGACGACCCACAAGCGGATGTTAGAGTCCAAGAGCAGCTCCGGTTCCGCCATGAAGATGCAGTAGAAAAAGAGGGTTGGGGCTCAAGAAATAAATGGACTTAAAACAAAAAAGGCCTGGAGGTAAAATGAAAAAAAAAAGTTCTATATTATGGCAGACAGAAAACACAATACGTACACACACGTCTACTACGGAATATGTATGAAGAAGCTGCACAACACACTCAATTACAGAAGAGCAGCTCTCAGACCACCAACGGCTCCAAATTACACGATATTAACGGGTCAGAAATCGGATGAATTAATTGACGTTTTCAAACGAATCCTACTCAAAGGACGAAATGTACCATGACTCACCACCAAGGTTAAATAAACTTAAAAGCGGGCAATACGGAGTCGAAGTTGGACTTACTTAAAGAAACGGAAACATCAGCAACTTTCCGGACGCACGACGTCATCCCCGTTCATTACCGCCACAACGAACGCTACACACGGCCATAAAGTGCCGTAGCGCCACTAGAGATTTGCTTCATAGGCAACAACCACAACGCTCCAGAAGAGAGCGCCATCTAACGGTGCGCAGCGGTTAGCGACGAATGAATAAACGGCTCAAACAAAACGCTCGCACCGGCGCAAGAAACGACGACGATGGCACAGCGGTGATAATAAATCCTAAAGGACCCAAACGATCAACATTCGTGGCCAAGCATCACGACCTGACAAGTGACATGGCGTAAAAGTGCGAACTATACATTCATTAGCAGAAACGGCGAAAAGGCCAACCGTCCACATTAAGTAAAGAAGTCCTTCCTCGGTGAATACCAAATACATTAAACCAGTCTTGGGCATGGGCCGCTGGACCAAAAAAAAAAAAACAAACAACCATTGGGCTCGCCGCCGCCATCGGATGATGAAAAGGCCACGCAATTTCCCGGCAGTGGGAGGACCTGCCAATGACGGCGCGTAGACCAGGGTGGGGCCCCGCTGCCAGTCGGGCATACGCCGAAATGTAACTCTTCCTGTGCTCATCTACATTCTGGCTTCCCCCTTACCTTTTGCAGTCCGCTGTTTGTCACCCAACTACGTCGCCATGCCGACTCATCGCAAATCAGCCGCGCGTGTGGCGTCGGAGCTCACTGAACAACAGTCGGACGCGCTATGGCTCTACACCCCCTTCCTGTTTCTCCGCCAATCAGCGATCCCAGAAGGGATGTCGTCATTTCCGATCTGTTTCCGCGTCTCTCTCTCTCCCTCTTGTTTTTGCTTTACTTAACAAAGACGAGCTGATCGGGCAGCTTAAAGCTGTTCTGCCAACTCCCAAAAATCAGAACAGAAGAAGGAGACAGGCTGATGGGTGCGGAGCTCTAGCAACTTCCTTGTTGAATTGTACGGCTCTGTTTAGACGTTTAAGACTCGATCGCATTTCTGTCACACTGAGCTGCTAAAGGTTGGGCTTAGGGTTGTGGCGCCGTGCCTGAGGGCTTGTGTCAGTTCGGGTCCGCTCAGTTCCTTGCGGGCTTGTTGGATAATTCGGAAGGTCCCAAAATGTGGGTGTCACAGTAGAGTAGCTGTCATGGACCTATGTCGAGTGCGCGTGTCTAGTGAGATTAAAGGAGGCCATCGTGATGCATCTGCCAGATGTCAGAAGGACGAAAAGTGAGGCATGGACTGGCGGCATGTCGAGAGTTGTTCGGCACCGAACCGCCCATCCTGCACCCGAGAAATGGGTGGGAACGGTCAGGAACGCGCGTTCTGATACTTGTAAATGCTACATTCATCGTTCCATCGCATCTTTTGCCGTTCCTTTACTTTCTGACCCTCGATGGTACGCGGAGAGCTGGTCATACATCTTTCTGTTTAAAATTTGAAACTTCTTATTTATTATTTCTCAGATTCATGGAGGATACGACTGGCAAATTTTGATAAGGTGTGACTTGGAGGAGTTCAGACTTGGTAAATGAGCTTACTCAGTTGTAAATGTCCAGAAGTGATCAGTATAAATAAACAGATTTTTTTTGGCTCAAGGCGGGAGTTTAGCTTTTTATAGAAGCTCAGGAAATATTCAAACAACACAAAACCCCCATAAATACGCAAAAAAATAATAAGAAGAAAACTTCTGACTTGGCTAAAAGATAAGAGAGCAATATCAGGGAGGTGCTATAAGGGCGAATGGCCATAGGTGTGAAGGTGCACCTCTGTTGACTAAAAGCTCTCAATGGTGGTTTGTCAGGGAGAAAGTGTCACGTTATTCATAATGGCTGTCTGTCTGGTCTTCATTCTGTCTTCCACTACTGTGTCCCATAAGTGAACCTGCCTTATTATTAAGCTTGTTAATTTGGTGTGCCTCTCACACTGGTCATGAGTGTGGCAGGGTCAACTGTGAACATCTGCATATGGAGATGAGTTTGTACTGTATGATGAAGAAGCAGAGCCAAACTCCAGTGTCACTACATTCCCCAGAGACCTGAATCAGCACACTCACTTTTTACAGAGGTTTGCTTCTAAACAAGGTGGCACCCATCATGTCACCACCTAATGCATAAACGATTGATGTTGTAATGGAGGTGTCCCCAGGCACAAAACGTAAATAAAGGTGTGAAAGTATTACATCCATCCATCCATTATCCACCACTATTATTATCTGGGTCACGGGGACACCAGCCTAAGCAGGGAAGCCCAAACCTCCCTCTCCCCGGCCACCTCCTCCAGCTCTTCTGGGGGGACCCCGAGGTGTTCCAGGGCCAGCCGGGAGATATAATCCCTCCAGTGTGTCCTGGGTCTGCCCCATGGCCTTCTCCCAGTGGGACATGCCCGGAGCACCCCCCCAGGGAGGCGTCAAGGTGGCATCCTGACCAGATGCTTGAACCACCTCAACTGACTCCTCTCATTGCGGAGGAGTAGCGACTCTATTCCGAGTTTCTCCCGGATAACTGAACTCCTCACCCTATCTCTAAGGGAAAGTCCAGCCACCCTTCGGAGAAAACTCATTTCAGCCGCTTGTATCTGCGATCTTACTCTTTCGGTCACTACCATGGTCATAGGTGAGGGTAGGAACGTAGATCAACTGGTAAATCGACAGCCTTGCCTTTTGGCTCAGCTCTCCCTTCACCAAGACGGACCATTGCAGAGCCTGCATTACTGCGGATGCCGCACCGATCCATCTGTCAACCTCCCTCTCCATTCTTCCCTCACTCGTGAACAAGACCCCGAGATACTTGAACTCCTCCACTTGAGGCAGTACTGTGCTCCCAACCCGGAGAGAGCATTCCACCCTTTTCCGGCTGAGAACCATGGCCTCGGATTTAGAGGTGCTGACTCTCATCCCCGCTGCTTCACATTCGGCTGCGAACCGCTCCAGTGAGAGCTGGAGGTCACTGTCCGATGAAGCCAACAGAACCACGTCATCCGCAAATAGCAGAGGTGGGATTCTGAGGTCACTGAACAAGACCCCCTCCCCTCCTTGGCTGCGCCTAGAAATTCTGTCCATATAACTTATGAACAGAATCGGTGACAAAGGGCAGCCCTGGCAGAGTCCAACCTTAACAGGAAACGAGTCCGACTTATTACCGGCAATGCGGACCAAACTCCTGCTCCTCCTGTACAGGAACTGGATGGCTCGTAACAATGTACCCCGTACTCTTGGAGCACACCCCACAGGATGCTTAGAGGGACACGGTCGAATGCCTTCTCCAAATCCACAAAACACATATGGACTGGTTGGGCAAACTCCCATGCCCCCTCCAGGATCCTGGCCAGGGTGTAGAGTTGGTCCAGTGTTCCACAGCCGGGACGGAATCCGCATTGTTCCTCTTGAATCCGAGATTCGACCATCGACCGAACTCTCTTCTCCAGCACCCCTGAATACTGGAGCACATCCTCCAGTCACCCTTCTTAAAAAGGGGGACCACCACCCCGGTTTGCCAATCCAGAGGCACTGCCCCTGATGTCCATGCAATGTTTCAGAGACGTGTCAACCAGGACAGCCCCACAACATCCAGAGCCTTGAGGAACGCAGGGTGAACCTCATCGACCCCAGGGGCCCTGCCACCTTGGAGCTTTTTAACTACCTCGGCGACCTCTGCCCCTGTTATGGACGGGCCCCCCCGGAGTCCTCCAGCTCTGCTTCCTCTGAGGAAGACATGCTGGTGGGATTGAGAAGATCCTCAAAGTATTCCTTCCACCGGTCAATAACATCTGCAGTTGAAGTCAGCAGGGCCCCATCTCCACTGTACACAGTGTTGGTGGAGCACCGCTTTCCCCTCATGAGACGCCTGATGGTTTGCCAGAACCTTCTTGGTGCCGACCGAAAGTCGTTTTCCATGGTTTCCCCAAACTCCTCCCATGCCCGAGTTTTTGCCTCTGCAACAGCCAATGCCGCCACACGCTTGGCCCGCCCGTACCCCTCAGCTGCCTCTGGAATCCCATGGGTCAACCAGACCCGATAGGACTCTTTCTTCCACTTGATGGCCTCTCGAACCTTAGGTGTCCACCACCGGGTTCGTGGATTGCCGCCACGAGAAGCACCAACAACCTTGCAGCCACAGCTCCGTTCTGCTGCTTCGACAATGGAGGCTCAGAACATGGCCCATTCAGACTCAATGTCCTTTGCCTCCCTCGGAATGAGGTTGAAGTTCTGCTGGAGGTGGCAGTTAAAGATCTTTCTGACCAGTTCCTCCACCAGACGTTCCCAGCAGACCCTCATTATTTGTTTGGGTCTGCCTGGTCTGTCCGGCAGCCTCTCCCGCCATCTGATCCAACTTACCACCAGGTGGTGCCATCAGTTGACAGCTCAGCCCCTCTCTTCACCCGAGTGTCCAAGACATAAGGTCACAGATCTGATGACACGATTACAAAGTCGATCATCGAGCTGCGACCTCGGGCATCCTTGCGCCAAATGAACTTATGGACACTTATGCTCGAACATGGTGTTCGTTATGGACAATCCATGGCCAACACAGAAGTCCAACAACTAAACACCACTCGAGTTTAGATCGGGGAGGCCGTTCCTCCCAATTACACCTCTCCAGGTTTCACTGTCGTTGCCGATGTGAGTGTTTAAGTCTCCCAGCAGGACAATAGAGTCCCCAGTGCTTCGCAGCGCTTTCTCCAGGGACTCTGTGGTATAGCGGGTCCACAGCTCATGTCAAAAGGGCCAGTTTTTAAAATAAATAATCGCCGCGGCTTAGCGAGGGGGCGTGGTGGTGTGTGGCCGAGCGGTTCTCGGGGAATTCGTGATGCAGGCGATTCTCACTTAAGTGCACAGGTGAGGAGTCGTCCGCATCCGTAATTGTTCCCGGGAGCTGCTGATTGCCACAGCTGATCCACATCCCCGTAATAAATAGAAGCGCTAGGCGGCTAGTAGAGAGGAAAGGAACAGGATAGAAATGGATGGAGGTTAAGGGAAGAAGAAGGCTGGAGGCGTTGAAAGCCGGTGCAGGAGCGAGCAAGAGAGCAGGTCTGCTGGTAAATGCAGGCAGCTGGAATGGAGAGCCCCTCACGGGTAGAGTGTGGCCGACACTAGAGGAGGGGCAGTTGGAAGTGGTCCCTCCAGCTGAATGGTTTCTAGGAGCTGGAGTGACTGGCAGTATGGATGACTCCCCGCGGAAGGCAACGGGAGTTGAGGAGACTTAGGAGGGTGAGCCTCAGCGTGAGCGACCTGGCCGTTGGGGAACCCAAGTCTCAGTCCGGTAAGGTAGCTGTACGGAGCCGGGGGACGGAAGGGTTAGGCACTATTTATTTGAACACTGTTTTGTTGGTTTTAATAAAAGAACTTGTCACTTTTACACCATCCCCTTGTTTCATTGTTATGCCTCACTGCCAAGCTCATCGGTGACATTACCAACAGTGTCGGGTTCAAGAGCTCCCTGAAGCTGCATGGGAACCTGGAGCGAACCCGCATCGTCACAGACTCCACGAAGGCTGGATACTCTGAACTGTCATTCGGCGCATAAGCGCAAACAACAGTCAAGAGTCCTTCCCCCAACTCGAAGGCGCAGGGAAGCCACCCTCTCGTACAACGGGGAGAACCCCAACATGCAGGCCTCAAGTCGGGGGGCCAGAAGCAAGCCCACTCCTGCCCGACGCCTTTCATCCACAGCAACTCCAGAGTGGAACAAAGTCCAGCCTCTCTCAAGAGGAATGGTTCCAGAGCCCAGACCGTGCATAGAGTTGAGCCCGAATATTTCTAGCCGGTACCTCTCAAACTCTCGCACCAGTTCAGGCTCCTTCCCCGCCAGAGAGGTAACATTCCATGTCCCAAGAGCCAGTTTCGGTAACCGAGGGTCGGAACGCCAGGGCTCCCACCTTCGGCCACCACCCATATCACATTGCACCCGACCCCTATGGCCTCTCTTGCAGGTGGTGGGCCCACAAGAGAGTGGAACCACGTTGCTCCTTCAGGCTGAGCCTGGCTGGGCCCTGTGGTCAAAGGTCCAGCCACCAGGCACTCGCCAGTGAGCCCCTCCCCTGGGCCTGGCTCCAGGGTGGGGCCCCGGGTACCCTTTCCCGGGCAAGTGAAACGCCGACCCTTCATTTAAATCTATGTGGGGTCTCAGGATCGAGTTAGTCTGGATCTTCACCTCAGACCTTTTTGCCTTGGGAAACCCTACCAGGAGCATGTAGCTCCCGACAACATAGCTCCGAGGATCACTAGACCACGCAAGCCCTTCTGCCACGGCAAGGCCTCGATCCAAGAAGGGCATTACATCAATAAATACAATTCATTTTCAAAGAATGCAAACATGAAAAAAAAATTGGTTGAAAGGACCAAAATATACAGATAAAAACATACCAGTCCTTGTTGGCCATGACCATGGAGAGTTGGACCAGTACTGCTTGAACCCAAGGCACTAATGGGCCACTTGACTCCACCCTTGTCAATGTCACTCATTGCTGATGACATTGCCAGCCATTGCCTGGCACAGGGTGACAGCTCTGGATATTGGGCATCCCAAAGGTGCTGTATTGGGTTCAGGCCAGGGGAGAAGGCAGTTGTGAAATGCAAAGAAGTGCCAACTAATTGGCATCATGCAACATGCTTGTCTTATGCTGATTAAAAATGGAACACAAAACGTTTTAAGGCCTCCAGTCCAGAAAGTAACAGTCTATACTTGATCTTCACAGCGTTCTGTATGTCTGAGAACTGGACAGACATGGCAGGCCCCGAGAATGGTGGTCATTGCTGCAGGGTCCTGGCTTGAAAGGCAGCCTAAGCACTTGCCATGCAGTCTGTACATCCATAAACTGTCATGACCTGTGTGGTGTGCAGTGCATCGTCCACAGCTGCTTCCTGCCTTGTGGCTGATGTCATGGGAAAGATCCGGCCACCCTCCCGTATCTGAGTTAAACAGCTGCAGACAACAGAGGAACAAATCAAATGGCAGCAGCCTCAACTAATGGTGACAGGGTGCCCCCTTTGACACCCCTCTATGTCGCCCTACACGACATTCACTGGGATGTGGCCAGCAGTTGGACCGTCCGCAATGTAGGAGTCCATCAAATCTTACTGAACTCACTCATTTGTAAATGGCACCGTATTTTGAATTTGTTCCTCCTGGACACATATATGACAATATTCCCCTGTCATTATGTTATTCTTTTAAGATTTTGTATTATATACATATATATATATATATATATATATATATATATATATATATATATATATATATACACATTTTGTTACATCTATTGCAATAATATAATGTACATATGGTAATAAAAAAAATCCTTCACTCCTTGCCTGTCAGCCCTAAGCCGCCGTCACCCCTGAGCCTCATGTCCTCTGCTCACAGAGGGCCTGATTTATACGTTAATATCAGACTTCGTCTCCTGGCACAGGCGACCCCGACCCCCAGCACTCCGCATTATTTCATACCCCGATGAGTTTGCGTGTAACGAGGTCACTCGAATTCCTTTCGGCGCAGAAACCTGAAATGCATCGACGCTCCCTAAGCCTGCGTTTTCGCTGACGTCATATCTGGAATTTTTCCGACGATCCCCGAGGATTTTGCGGGAACTTTGTGTTACAAACCAAAGGAAGGCGCGCATCTTGTCGGACTCGTTTTCTTTCCGTGGACGTCCAGACGGAGGAGTCACGTAACAGTGAACGTTTGTCCGAAGGTGAGTCGACCGGCGAGCAGCAGCAGCACCACCACCGTGCGCGGAGCTGCGCTCAAGCTGCCTGACTTGCGGGCCTACTTTTGGCAAGGAGCCGGCCGGTCAGTTTAGTGAGCCGAACGGGTCGGAGTGGAGCCCCACTGGGTGTCTGGGGAACGAGACGTACCCTTTTGGATAACGAGGAGACGCTACCTGCGGTGTTCTGGCAGTTTTACTGACGCTTTTGATTCGTTTATTAGAATGTCGTTCACTTTATCAAGTAATAGAAAAAACGAGCAAGGAAGCTGACGTGAAGCAGACGGCGTGCTGCCTTTAGCGACTCCACAGAATACCGAGACCCGTGTGTCCTAGTAGGCCTGTCAGTCTGTTGTGGAATACGAAAAGCACAGCAGCCCCGTAGTACCGAGTGTAAACGTCTTCAAAAGCCTCCACCCTTCAAGCGGGACAGAACCATTTCATTGTACAATATAATTCAGTTGGGGGGTTTAACTCGCCCAAGCAATGGCAGTCATCATCAGTTCATCTATTTTCGGAGCCCCCTCGGTCCATTGCAGGGTGGCAGATACCCAATGCTAGCCTTGGTACATGATAGGCGGTGACGGTTGGCTTCATTTCTTACTTTTTCTTTTCATGAGCAAACCTGATATGATTGTCACGGCATATAAGTGTTTGAAGTGTTACACATTTATATACATAGAAAAATACTTGAAAGTTAATTACATGTTGAAAAATAAAGAGGATATTAAAAATAGTGTTTCCTTTTTATTTTGCAGGATGGGATTAACTTTAGTTTATTTCTTCATTTACAGCTACTCAGTGAAACGACTCCATTGTCCTTTCTGCATGTTCCTTAATGTGGGTGTCAGCAAATTCCTCTGTTAGAGGTTGAGTCTGCCCTGTCAAGACTGGGCACCTGTGCCAGTGCATCACAGGGCACACTCACCAGTCGACCAGCACAACTGTTTGGGAGGTGCACCTGAAGAGACCGGTGAAGACTCTCCAGTGACAATGTGCCGCCTGAGACTCAAATCCAGTGTCCTGGAGCTGGTATGCCACAGCACTGATGTGGCTCATTTATTTATTTTTAATAACTTTGTCAAACCCCCTTAATCCAATTGATAGTTGCCGGAGCTCATGATTCTTGTATTTATTTATTTTTTTATTTTCGTTATGAGGCTCACTTCACCCACTGCCTTTTAGGCTGGTGTTTCAAGGCTCTAGGCAGGTTGTTTATGCTGGCGCGGCTGAGTCAACTTAATGGTGCATTGTGTCTTCATGCAGATCTTACCTGAGAGAGTGTTGTGCATCATCTGACTTCCCAGCATTGAGACATTCAGCTTCATTAGCATTTGCTAGGGACAAATCTAGACTACTTGATTTAAACACATTTTGGCTTCTAATTGTGAATCTGCTTCTTGTTAGCTTAATTCATTCCGATGTTTGGTTTGACTATCTTGAAGTTTTCACTCTGGCTTGTCTCTTGATTTAGTTACTGGTTTAACCCTGGAAACAAGGCAGGAAGGAGGTCTGGGTAGGACATCAGTCGTTCACAGGGCCCACACATCCACACTCCCAATTTGGAAGGCCTTATAACACACACACGTTTGAGAATGTGGAAGGAAACTGGAGTACAAAATTGTAAAATGAACCTGTATATGCATGGCCAGTATAAATATGCATATCTGTTTTCTCCTGTAATCTATGAATTTTTTCCTGGCATCATAATCTCAAAGTTGAATGAAATGCATTTAATTTTTCTTTTTTGTTTCTATAGGGATTCAGAGGGCACTTTGTTGTGAAGAGGATGAAGAAGAAGAGAAGCTCTTTTACTGAGAATCAGAATGATGGCAGGCTTTCTGAATCTTCTAGTATGACCTTTAACTTTTAAAACTTGACATTTAATTTTCGTAGTATGCAGGTTCATGTTAGAAAATCTAAATGGGCACATCATTTCCATATTATATTTTGAAAATATCTAATTTTTTTTTCTTAATTTTTTTAGCATAAAAAACTAAAAATACCTACACATTGAAAGCTAGCGGATGCTATTCCTTTATGTTAAAAAGATGATTGGGCGTGTCCAAGTAACTCTAGTAAAATGCTCTATAAGTGTAAAGAATTATTATAGACCAACCAGCTTACCTGCGTAACTGGTAAATTAATGGAAGCAAGCAGTTATTAGGTGAAGTTGAACCTTGCATGGCAAGAACGGGCATGTTAGTGAGAAGCCAGCATGGCTTTAGATGGGAAGATCGTGTTTCACTAATAGACTAAAATTCTATGAACAAGCATCAAAGCGGAGAATCAGATTTTCAGAAGGCTTTTGATAAAAGATGGTTGTCGTACTAAAAGACGTGGGAGTTCAAGGTCCAGTGTGTAATTGGGTGCATAAATTGGCCTAAACATCAGTAGCAAAGGGTTATGGAACTTTTTCAGAAATCGGTGATGTTAAAAGTGGTGTTCCTCAGGATTCAATTCCGGGGCTGCTGCTTTTTCTAATGTATATGCAGTAAATGAACTTAATAAAAATGTACAATCTGGTTAAGTATGCAGATGATACTAAACTAAGTGGACTGGCAGGCAACTTAGTATTCCTGAAATCATTATGAATGAACCTAGATAGAACAGAGGCCTGGGCAGATGAAGTTTAATGTAAATAAATGAAAAACAAACATTCATTTCAACAGGGAGTGAAAATCTCAAGTTTGAATACACAATGGAGGCCCTGAGAATTACACCTTATGAGAAGGAGCTACAAAAGGAAGATTGGTGAACTCCTTTCTTTCAACATCTAGACAGTGGACAGAAGCAGCTAAGAAGCCTATCAGGGTGGTGTTACATTGCACAGTGTTTAGTGCACAAGTCAAGAAAGCCGGTGTTTAAGACATAGCAGCACTAGAGAAAGTGCGGAGGATCACAGTTCGGTTGAATAAGGGTCTGTGGGGAGTGAGCTGTGAGGAAAGCTTGAAGGAGCTGAATTTTTCTGAGATAAGGTGAATAAAATGTTTAAGATTGAGAAATACGTTGGTGGATCCAAGCTGTTATTTTGAAATTAGTTTTTCAAAAAGAATTAAGAGCCTGTATGGAAGCCTCTTAAGAGTAAATTTCACATGAAATGTGTTACTCGGTAATGTCTTAACAAGTAGTACTTTGGGGACCTTCAAAACGTGACTTGATCTTATTCTAGAAGAGTTATGTGAAAGAAGATTAATGAGATCTTTTGAGCTGAATGGCTTGTTCTCATTATAACTGTTCTTGTATGTAAATTAACTTTACTTTTTTTGCATCCTTCTCAACTTTTTGATATCTATTCAATAATAACGTTTAGAAAGTTAACCTGTAAGTCTGATTAGTGCTCTCCAGAAGGTATATACTGTATTTGTACTCTTACTTGCCAATAAATCTGAGAATGAATGTTTTTTCAACTCCAGTATCCAATATCTTTACTTCCATTCTTTCACCTGGTGCCTCACACCATCAGACCCATGCTTTTCACAAAGTAATTTAAAACCTGCACAGATTCTGGGAGAAGACAGAAGACTCACAAGTGGTTAGTTGTGTTTGTGCAAGGGTACGGTGTTCTGGGTTTGATTCCTGGTGTTTGGTGTCAAAACTGAACCAGCCTGGCTCGTTACCTTTTGTGGCATGTCTGTCAAATAGGACATGTACATGTTCGCTCAAAGATTTTAGATTAGCATTTTCTAATCTTGTTAGTCTTTGCAAGAAATAACTAAGAGACATCTGACAGAATAATTTGTAAAGTTAGTGAGTACATGTATGGTGTAACAGTAATGTGCCTGATTTATTTACAAAGCTTTAGAAACCTCCTCTGTATTACAAATTGCTTTTAGGACCAAAAAAGAGCCGCATTGGTAGCCGGAAATCAAAGTCTTTTGTGCAAGAGGCGGCAGATGACTCGGTGTTCGGACAGATGCTCCGATCGGCTGGGGTTATCTTACAGCAGGCAGGTGCACCTGTGGAGATTGGTAAGATAAGAAGCACACAACTTGTTTTTAGTGAACTTCATTCCTGATGTGTGAATTTGTTTTTAACTATTTAAGTACAAATATTGGTTATTTGAGGACTACTGTATCACACTGAGCTTTTTTACACTGCTAATGAGAGATTACCAGAGTGTCTTTTCATATGGACTTTCCTCAACGTTATTCCATTACTTCTTGGCTAGTTGCTCTTTTTTATTTGTTAACCTTTTCTTCTATTTTGCATAGTCACTTCTAAAACATCAGACATTTTGTTTGGTTAACAGTGTCTAAAAACAAGATTGCATATACAGGAAAAAAACATTCCTAAAACTTTGTAGACATACCTGCCATGTCCATTCAACACTTTTTATGTATTTTGAAAACGGATGCTTACAAATACGGTATTTGTTACCGTTAACTATGTTTTAAAATGTTTGCATTCTTGGGTCTCAGAGTTTTAATTTACTGAAATGAATGTATATATCACACATCTTTTGTGCAATCTGAAATGAAAAGCTTTAGAACCAGAAGAATAGTGGGAATGTTTTATTTATTATGCGAGGGAGTTAAACCCAGGGGTTGTGGATTGCTTTTGGGTAAAAGAGGTAAGATAGAGTGGCGTTGATTTTGGCAGCTGAATACTGACAAGCCACAAGAAGATGGTTGAAACTACTGAAATGAGGTCTTGGCTGCTTTGTCATATCTTGCATGGTTTTGCATGTAATGCATCATGTCTAAGGCTTCAGCAAGAGCAACTAGAACATTTGTTTTTGTAGAATCACCACATGAATGCTTAAGATTTATGCTCTTGGATATACATTTATCATTTTGTCAAGAATTAGTTAATAATCTTTGCCAGTTTTAAAGCAGCCTCTCCTCTTGTTAGCATCAGACCAAGCCTTGTTCCAGAAGAAAATTTACCAGTGTTTGAGAAAGCATCCACGTTACCCAAGTGTGAGTTTTTAATATATCATATTTGTGTGTTAACTTATGTTTTGGTCCATCCTGTTTTGTAACATCTTGCTATTTGGTCATCTATTTTGGTTTGTTTTGCAGGTTGTACAGGAGTTCATAACAGGGTTAGAATCTCATATGGAGGACAAAGAAAACCTGAGGTCCTGCCTTCTTCCCTGTGTCCTCAGAGTTTTGGATGGAGAGTCCAGGTGATTTACAAACATGCTCTATAACACAGTATGCTTAAAACTGCTTCGTAGTGATTTCCCATATAGCGTAGAGAAAAGCCGAGCAAAACGACACCTTTTATTGGCTAACTAAAAAGATTACAATATGCAAGCTTTCGAGGCAACTCGGGCCCCTTCTTCAGGTGAGATGTCATCAGGGTGTCATTTTGCTTGGCTTTTCTCTACATTCATAATGGCTAAAACGGTACAACACCCTAGTACCCCATATAGCGTGTATTTCTAGCAATGTCATGTTTAGCAAACCTTGATAGGAGTGTTATTGCTATAAAAGGAAATTTTAATTTCTGTCATACTGTAAGCAAAAGTCAACGGTGTCAAAATTGTTTGATTTTCTAAAATAATGTGTACTTTTGTTTCAGCAATGTAAAATAGATTTTCTATTTTTAAAAAGGTTTTTTTATTTATTTATTTTTTTGAATGATTTGGATATTTTGTAACCCACTTTATAAATACAAGAACTTTATTTTGTACTGGAAACATGTCACTCTTAACTGGTGGTTTTCTGTAGTTTTTTGTTTTTACAATACTACAAAACATATTGGTACTAAATGGAGAATGCTTGTTTTATATGGAATAACCACCAACTACAGTGCAATATAAAATATGTCTGAAATGATTCAAAAGATTACTTTGGAATTTTTTCCTACCAACTGTGCAAATTGGTTATGATGCTCTCCATCCATTTATTAATTGGAAACCTGAATATCGTAGGCAAAACTTTACATTTCGCAGTATTTATTTTTGTTTGTGCATGTGTGTGTTTTTATAATCAAAGCCAAGGCTGTATGATCGGATAATGTATATATGGTCCATATATTATAGAATAACCAATCTCTTATTTTTATTTCAATTTGTATAGTGCTAATAATTCATACCATGAGAGCCTCGTAAAGCTGTTGCTTGGAATTGACATCCTACAGGTATGATGAGTACTGAATTGGAAGAGTTGGTCATAAAGTGTGTTCGTGAATTTCCGGGTCATAAACTCTTACCACTTTGAGGAAGTCGGGCATTGAGCATTAATGAAGACTTGCTTAAGTTATCCCCAGTTTAGTCCCTTTAGAACTTTAAATATTTTAGTTTTTATATTATACATGTTTCCCATGTTATAGGTTTTAAAGTTCCTATTTTATGGGTTGGATTTAAGATTAATTGTTCACTGACTTATCACATTTGAATTGTATCTCTAGCAGAACTTTGGTGCACACCTCAGTATTATAATGCACAATGTCTATATTCTAGAAATGACTGCCTTGGGGGAAGAAAACCTCTCATCTCAGTTTTGGGTTTTCTGTTCTTAAACGATCCACAAATGGCTCATGCAGATAGAAATTCTACATAATTCTTTAATGAAAAACCTTCCACTTGGAAGAAATACCATCTAGGAGTTGAATATGGGGTGTAGTGTAGGGCAGACAATAATCAATGACGCTTTTGGATATGCATTTATGATTTACAGCCATTGTAGTATGTTTGGATATCTAGAGTTGAAGTACAGAATTTAATGCCAGAACACCAAGATTTATGTGTTTTTGAAAAGTGGTACAAATAACCTTTAAATGTCCACTTTCTTGTTTACTTAATCAAAATTGGACTTGTACAGTATCAAGTCTAAGAAGTAATGCTTTGCTTTTACACCCCAATTGTGATCTTTGTATTTACTTAAAAGTGCAATCTATGTACTTTCAAATGTGACTCTATAAGAGAAATTGTTTTTGGATAGATGAGGAATGGTGGTGACTGCTTGATTCATTTTTCATTCCATGTCAGCCAAAAGTGATCAATACACTGTTTGAGAAGCTGCCCGAGTTCATGTTTGATGGGTGAGTAGCACATTCTGTAGCTTTAATCTTCTACTGTGTTGTGTATTCTATATATTTAGTTTCTTATTACTTCTTGAGTTATAATTCCTGATTAAAATAATGCATATAATGTGTGGAACACAGGTTTTATTGACAAATATCACACGTTTATTAATTAGTTTGGTCGCCTGCTCTTTTGAGGTGTGTTTTATATAATGTGAAAAGCATTTAGTGTGGTTGCCATATCTCAGTCTGAAAGTCCACATGAAAAAACAGAGGACCAGTTTTGTTGAAATTTGACACACTTATTCTACAAGGAAATTTGCCATTAAGACATCTCAATTTGTGTGCACCGTACAGAGTGTTGAAATTTCAAAATCTCCCATTGAAAAGCATTGGTAAGTCTTAAAACGGAGAAAACGTTTGTGCAACTTCAATCCCAGAATTGTTTACAGTTTCAAGTTTACCCTGAGAGAAGTCACTAGAACATTTATGTTTTGTAGATTCTCCTCTTTTTACCCGTCTGATAGCTCGTGTTGATGGTTAAATAGTTCCCTGATAAAAGTTAGTTAAATGCTGGAAGGGGGTGCACACTCCCAAGCTGCACCTCTGCTACACCAGTTCATTAATTGTTCTTTAGTTTTAACTTTCTTTTTTAATTCTGTTTTGCTCATTATTCATATTGTAATGCACTTTGAGCTACTTTTACTTATAAAGCACATGTTTATACATGAATGTTGTTGCCTCTTGCTACTTGAGGTAAAAAATAAAATAATCACTTATCTAGAAATACAGTTAAAAGCATTATATAGATGTTTCTCTGTAAGCATAAAGTGGACAAATATGTCCTTAGTATTTATAGTACATTGCACTAAACACAGCATCACCACTGCATTATCTGCACATTCTAGTGATTCAGGGTTTCTCTGACACTAAGTTATCACCAAAGCTGCATATCTGCTCTCCATCATGGGCTGAAGCAGCTTCAATGCAGGTATTCATTTTCAATCTGGTTTGTCTTTCAAAAAAGTTTTGTTTGAGAAATTTGCATAGAATTAGTTACAGCCCCCCTAAAAACTAATTGAACATAAAATAATACAGCATCACATCAAATGGACGCTGCTGTGTATGACCATTATTGAGCTGAGCCAGCACAAGCCTGTTTGGACTCTGATTTTAACTCTACGATATTAAAACGTGCTGTTAAAAATGAGTATTTAATGTAGTCTACAAATGCACCTTCTGTTATCACTGTTACTTTTGAATACAATTCATTATGACAAAAATATTTAATAAAAAATGTGATAACTGACTCTTAATCAAAGTCCCTTAAAAAAAAAAAAAAAAAAAAAAAAGTTGAAATCCTCCAACTTTCAAATCAATTAAGTCATAAGTCTCATTTGAACGTTGTACCATTTAGACGATTTCTAACTTCTTTGATAATGTTGTCTAATGTTGTAGATATAAATCCACAAGGTTTACATTTAATTATTTGGCTGGCACCAAGATGACTTACAACATTTATGATACAATTGGTTACATTTCTTTCTTTTGGTTTTTCCAGTTGGAGCACAAATGGGTCAAGTGATGTATGTGCTCATGATCACACAGTATCAGTAGTGGGATTTGAACCCACAACCTCAGGGTTTGAAATGCCAAGCCTTAGCCCCGCTACACCACCCTGCCTTGGTTTGAGTATATTATTTTTGGAAAGTAATAAAGTGTAGGATATCATCCAAAATTAATCTAAAATATGTAAACAGAAAAGGGAAAAAGCAATGGTAATTATTAAATGAAATTAATTACAAATAATAGCCTTGCTGTGTTTTCTCTTGGTTGTATTTTAATAGGAAAAATTACATTAATATGGACTAGTTTGTCAATCGTTAATAGGCCATTTAGTGACCTCTTGAATTTTCTGTGTCTTTCTAACTTTATTCTCATTTTTCTGTAATATTTCATAATTCTTCAGCGTTGGAGAAGATGGCCTGAACATGCCACGACTCATAATCAACCAGTTCAAATGGCTAGATAGGGTTGTGGACTGCAAGGTAACTGTCAAATACTTGTTCTTTCGCAGTTGTTAGTTCTTTTCTTCTAATGAGCGTGTTAATGTTGTTGTCTATTAAATAAGTGTATGTTTATTTCCAGTCTAATGTCCATGTTCACTGATGTGAAAGTCATTGTAAAATTCAGTCAAGTGCCAAGATACTCCCTGAAGCGATTTCACTAATTTGTGACGAGTCGGGAAGTGGCACTTCATTCCTGCCCTGGTACATCAACGGAGCTGAAGCCACAGGTGTTTCCATTGTTTCTACCAGCCCCTCCAGACATGAGTTAAATGTCGATCCCCGTACACCTTAAAAGTGTTTAAAAAATGAAAGACAACAAAAATATGAATGCCCATTTTATACTGCTCCGATGCCATAGAACTAGGATATTGTAGGTATCTATCCTCAGAATAGTAGATGGGTAATATTGCATTTGAAATTCAAAAATGTATATTTATTTCACACCAGGGTCACCACTTACAATAAACCACATTTCATTAAGTTTGCCAGTGTTCTGTGCAATTCATAAAAAATGCTGCTCTTGTTTTCTTTGCTTTCTATACAGTATGTGCATATTTCTCACAGGATATATTCAGCTTAGTATAACAACCACCTTCTTATGTAGTTTCTGTTTTCTGATCTCCTGTCACATTAGGTAAATAGCTTTCATTTTCTTATGCATTGTATTTAATTCTTATTTGCCTTATTTAATTAAAGGATGTGTTTCTTTAAATTGATAAACCAGGCAGTAGGAGAAAAACTAAGTCTTACAGAGTGCAGTAGCACTCTTGGCCTCCATTTAGATATGGTTTTATGTAGAATATATTTAGTATTTCCTGTGTTTCCTTAAACTCTGAACTCACTGCTGCAGTAATTAGAAATATGTATGTGAATAAGCCAGGTTGTTAATTTAAGTGCATAAATTCTTCATTTATATTCATTTATTAAGTCTGTCCACTTCCACCACAGAAATCTGACCAGTGTTTCTATTGCCAGTGTGAAATTTTGGCAAGGAAGTTTTCAGTAAATCATTTCTTCACAGGTCCAACTTCTTAAGAATCAATTTTGAGAGTTGGGCAAAGGCTGTGGCAGCTTACGAGTGCATAATGTAAAAAAGAAGGTTGGAAACGCAATGTTTTGGCAGTTTCTTTGTGGAGTGACGTGTGGTTCTCCAAAGTTTCACAATTAAAAAGTGATCTTTTAATGAAAGTGTGTTCACTGAATACCGTAGGCTGTAAATTGGTTTATGTGTTCATTTTTAGGTCTGTTTGTAAATACTGATCCGTTAGAGCAGGTTTGATGCCATTCATTAGTCTTTGCATCATTAATCAGGGCTTAGTTCTCATTCAGTAGAGACTCTTCTTCTGTGTGAGTATCTAAACATGTTTGGGGGTTGATCTTCTTGCCTTAAACACCCAGTCTGCTGTAAAACCTCATATTTTGTATGCTGTAGTGGAATGTGGAAAATTCTACTTGTTGCCTTCAACCATGACAAGTTTGAGAAGCATTTGTTGTCAATGTACATTCTTTGGGACCTCTTCACACATGCATGTTAAACCAAGAATGTTCTTTAGAAGCAGATAATGATATCAGTCAGTGGTAACCTATGTCTGCTTGTTTGAGTGTTTGTCATGAGATCTTCATTTCAGTCTTACAATGTTTTACAGGATCTGGCTAGTAAACTTATGCAGCTTGTAGCTGTTGCACCAGTAGAGATTCAGAGGGACATTATCACTAGCTTGCCTGAGATCCTGGAGGACACACAGCATGATGACATTTCAAAAGAACTTAAGTGAGTACTGAACCATCTGGAGAGGAATCATGTTGTAACCTATGGGATCAATTCACGAAGAAAGTGATTCTACATTTAAAATACATACAAGTAATTTACACTTGAGATACGGTCATGAGTGGGGGAAAAACAGGTTCAAGTTCATGTCCACTTTAGCTGCATTGTTATGGTCTCTATAGCTTCACTCACTCTCGCTTACTTTTCATATCATTTTCCTGGTGAGGGCTGCTGTAATAACTGGCCAAGTGGGACAGGTCAGACTTTCTTAACCCTAGAAGTAGTCTTCACGCCCTCCAAGGGATTCTTGAAAGCGCTTACAAGAAAAATTCACCTCACCTTTAAGAGGGAATTTCCTGTATTCTCACTAGGTAACTGCTTCAATTGGGTTTTCGTCTGGAAGAACAGTGGCATCTATTTAAGTTCCTCTGGACAGCTGAAGGCTTTACCCCTCCAATGTAGCGTGAATGAAGTAATTTTGCATAAGAAACTTGTTTTAAGTTCTTACACTTGCATCATAATGTTTGGTTTCAGCCAGAGTCGGAGATGGGATGTAGAATTACGTCACCTTGTAAAAATTGTGATACAAGATGAGCTCACATTTGGCTCTCACTCTTGGTTTAAATGGATTTAATTTAACACCAACAAAGAGAGCATGTATTTTTCTCCATGTTTGCAAGGCTTAAAAAAAACCCTGGCACCAGAACCTTGCAATATCTTTTGCAATGTACCACAATGGACACAGTCATAATGCTTCCTTCATGTCCCCTAAATTTGTAGGCAGGAACTCTGGGCAAGAAGAAGAGATTTTTCCTCATGCTCTATTTAAGAGACATTAACCAAGAGACTCCAATAAAAATCTGTAACTCTGAGAATTTTGAGATACTTTTTAGAGTTGCATCTCTTATGTAGCTTGGATCTGAGGTTCTCAGTCATTAATTTGTGCTTAACTGTTAAAATGGTCTCTGTCCCTACATATGAATATGCACACATGGGAATGTGCTTCTGTTATATTAGAAGTTGCCTTCAGATTACAGTAAAACTGTGTACTGGTGCAGAGGCAGCTAAAAAGAGAATTCCCATAGCTGAAAAAGCTCTAAATGTCATTTTAAAATCCATTCAAGTGGGCAAATGGATGCTCAAGCACATAATAGCAGCTGAGAAATTGAACCAACTACCATGCACAGGCATAGCGTGGGTAATGTGTATCCTTCTGACCTAACAAAATGATAGTGCTTATAGAGAGAATGTATGCACGGAAGTTTGGTTCATAACTTGGTACGTAATTGTTAAATGCTGTGTCTAATACTACAATTCTTTGGCAGCTGTCTTCTTCAAACAAATCCCCCGCTTACTGTCCCCATCCTGGATGCTCTTTCAAGTCTCCGCTTAAGCGTCACCCTACTCACTGAGGTATTGGGTTTAGATTGGTTGTATTTCTTTAAAATTAGACACAAGCTTTAATTGTTTTAAAACTCCTGTACATTTTATATGCACATTTTGAGGGGTGTTCTGACCCTTACTAAATTTGATCATAGAAAGTTTTATTTCTAAATAAAATAAATCCTTAAATAACACATATACTGAATGTGTAATGTAATATATATATATAAATAAAATTATATATAAAATATATATTTCTTTATAAATCTCTACAGGTCCGTCGGGCTGTCATGATGAGACTTTCTGCAATGTCATTGGAGGATTTGCCAGTGGTTGTTAAATTTATTTTACACTCCATTACAGGATCAGAAGCTGTTGAGGTATAATACAAAACAAAGGCACAAATTAGTGTTTCAGTTCTTTTAATATAAATGTCCACTAAATTCTATCTTTTTATTTTCTGTGGTTCTGTAAATGTTATAATATATTTGACAATGATCCATTGAATGTAATCATAAATAAAAGGTTTAATTTTCTCTGTGTGTTATTATATGCCTCAGTAAGTCAGCTAATACGAGTTTGAATTTTTACAGTTATAAATTTGCTTGATTTGCCACCACATATTTCATTATAAAAGAAAACTAGTTTGTAAATTTGTCTAGCAAAAATAAAGTAAAATATAGCCTATATGTAATATTTTATATGTCAAGATTTCTGCTTTATTACATTAGGTCACTTGTAAGAGATATGTAGCATCAGTGGACATGGCCCATAATCCTTTGAGCAGCTTTTGTAACCTTTTGGGCTGGACTGTGTCCTATGCCCTTTCCAGTAAATATTTCAAAGGAGGTAATTATTAGTTATGAGGTTATTATTGTAATTATTTTTTTTATAACAAAAAACAGGTTATCTCAGATCTTCGAAAAAAGTTGGATCTTGAATCCTGTATTTTACCGTCACAACTTCAGACATCACAGAGCCGGGAAAACCGTATAGGACCAGTGAGGTTTGTTAGAACCTGTTACTATTTATTAAGTATGTTTTTAAAAATGTAAGAAATGATGTTTGTTTATTTACTTGATTTGCTTTTTTTGGTGAGGAACCCGTTTTGTTTTCTCTTATCTCTGTGGATCTGAATTTTTGGATTTAATGCTTGCTTACAACAATATACATGAGCTGCACACATTCTAAAAAGCAAAATAGTACCATTTATTTAGAAACACAACCTACGTGAAACAGGATAATTGCTTTTGCAAATGTAGATCTAATAAATGCAATATAAGATACATGAGACATGGAGATGATAAATACTGTTTGTAGTTCTTGGAGTTTCCCTGGAGTTCAGTTTAGAGATTTTAGAAGCTTTTATGGTTTGACTTTTCGCCTTTCACTACAGTCACAAGGCTGCTGCTCCAATGTACACCTTTGCTGTCTCTTTAGGTAATTTCAGTTGAAAGGCTTGTAAAAGCTAAAACTTTACCTGAGCGGTTATCTTGATGAACAGGAGTAAGCAATTCTATTTATTTATTTGTTATTTATAATTCTAATTGAACTTTTCTTGACACGTTTACAGTCGCTTAACAGTACACAGACTTCCTGTGAGAGATCCATTGTTTTATGGGCTCTTATTGTACTGTTATGCGTATTAAGGTGGTAAAACAGAAGCAACAATTCATTCCTACTGTTGTTGGTATGTATTTATTTTTTTTAATTAAAATTAAACTGCGCTCTATCATCGGAACTCCTATGTAAACTTTCTAGTTGTTAATTTAATTGGAGAATCTTTAAATACAAATAAGAACGCTCTCTGCAGCTTAGTAAGTGAATAGCTTAAATTGATTGCCCTGTTCCGCTGTTTAGAACATAAGAAATTTCACAAACGAGAGGAGACCATTTTGTCGCTCGTGTATTTAGCTAATAGAAAAGCTGTTCCAATATCTCATCCAGATTCATCTTTAAAGTTGTTCAACTTTCTGTTTCAACTACATGTGTCTGCAGTTTCTCCCAGAGTCCCACAACTCTTTTTGTAAAGAAGTTCTTCCTGGCTTCAGGTTTAAATGCACTTATTTCCACTAATGTCCTTGAGTACGTGATTCACCCTTAAGTGGAAAGAATGTTGCTAGATCAACTTTATCAATAATTTTGAGGATTTTAAATTCCTAGATGAGGTCCCCACTCAGTCTCCTCTGCTTGAGACTGAACAAGTTTATTTCTCTGAGTTTGTCACAGTAGGACATGTCCTTAAGTCCCAGGAGATACCTGGTTGCTCTCCTCTTCATAGCTTCAAGTGCTGCTATGTTTGTCTTGTACTGTGGTGACCAGGGCTGCACACAATACTCTAAATGTGGTTGTATCATAAAAACTCATGAATTTAACATTTTACATGCCTTTTTAATTGCTTCTGCAGATGAAAAATGAAAATTGCTTAGCCGATGAAAATGTTGTCAAAATATATTCCTAATTCCTTCTCAGAGGTTGCTTTCTGTATGACAGTGTCTCCCATCTTTTATTTATAATTTACATTCCTTTTGTACATGTGGATCACTTTTCTACATTGAACTGCGTTTTTCAAGTGTTTTCCCAGTTCTGAAGATTTTCTAAGATCTTCATGAATTCTTTTTGCTGCCTCCTCCGTCTCTGCCATTCCCCCGATTTTAGTGGCATCTTCAAATTTCACAAGTTTACTTGTGTTGCCTGCATTTGTTATTCTCTCTTTCTCTTCTACGCATACCAGCTTCATATCTTTCTCGGTCTCCATTATATCTGCTCCTTGTTCTCTCTGTTCAGCTGTCCCCCAGGTATTCCTGGCAGCTTCTTTTAAATCCCTGCAACATCATCAGTGTTGCCAAATCCCTGGAAAAGACCATTCCAGAAGACTGACATAAATTATTTTGCAAACCTCATTCCAGAAGCTCACTGCAGCAGCAGGTACACAAGTGTCTTCCTGCACAAATGTTCTTATTTTGCTTGCATTCCAATATTTAATCTGTGGTTCACTGAAGAACTTTGAATTGGTTGCAGTGCACTTATTAGAGTGTCTTTCCATGTGGTCCTTTGTCTAGACTGGTATGTCTTCCTCATCTTGCTTTGGTTGGTGGTCTAGTGACTCTTCAGTGACCCTCTAATTTTCATATAGTACCTCCGTCAGTCTCCAGTGCTTTAGTTTAATTGGGCACTTCCGTTGGTGGTTTTAGTTGGTGAATCCAGAAGCTTTACACAGCAGATTGCACTCTTCTTTGTACTCTGTTTCTTTTCAGTTACCACTTTGTGTTTTTCATTTGTTCAGAAATTTCAATTCTGTTTTGAACATTTAGTTGTTACTGAATATGTGTATTTTAAATTTGTGCAACTACACAATTTTGAGAAAAACAATTCAGGGGGCCATTTGTTATTGTTTGTTCTATTGTAGATGATTATACATACTTTGTTATCTAATACTGGTTTATATGTAATTTGTATAATTTTAATTTTGTGTGTGGTTTTGATGCAAAGCACAACTAATCGCAGTGTTAAAGTATGTCCGCCTTGTTCCAAACATTGCAATGAACTTGAATTTAATTTTGCAGTTCATTATGCATGTTGTCATTTATTATTTATTTATTTGTTTTATTTAAGGTCTTCCCTAAAATCGCTCTCAAGTAATAATGGGGACTGTGTGACACTTGTTTTAGATGTCATTAAATCTTCTATTCGTTTCCAGAAAACCATTTCTGATGCCTGGATAAAGGTATGTTAATATCTTTATATAATTTCTGGTACTCTTTTTGTCTTTAGGAAATGTAGAAGAGCATAGTATTAACACCTAGTCCTATAATATATGCAGTATACAATATTAACCTTTTTTCATTTTAAGTATCCCAAAGCCCTTGCACCCCCCTTAGGTAGTAAGACACGAGTAGAATGTTCAGGCTGTGTTTTAGCTCTACAGGTGAATCGTGAGCCCAGAATGCTTAAAAGATCTTTGCTTACCTGTCTGTCTTTTCCTTGATCTTTACGTTTTTTTCTCATAGGCCATTGAGAATGTTGACTCTGCTGCTGAACATAAGGTGTGTGCTTGTTCAACTTTTTTTGACCTGCTTTTTGATGTGTTAATACTTACCACTCTGATTCCTATTTATCTGACACAGATACAATTTTGGCATAAATACCTAAAACCACAATGTGTGTATTTTTCGTTTTTATTTTGAGACTGGATACAAACCAATTTCAATTTTGATTCAGTTCTAATTGGACATGTCAGATCTGAGTTTAAACATTCACACTGACTTTTTGCTAGAATGTAGTTTGATTGCATACATTTTGTGTATAATGTGACATGTTAATACAATCATGGCAGACAAAGCAAATGATTTGTGATGCAATAAGGAAACCACTTTTATACATTATTGTGCTGTGTTGACTCGCCATATTTAGAATATGACGTCTTCTTTTCAAATTAAGAAAACTGACAGCATCAATAGAAAAACTTGTTGGAATCCTTATTGGCTCCTTTCTCTTTGATATATTAGAACATATGCGTGTCACATTTGTCCCACATAAGCTGAATGTGTATGTAAACACGCAGGTCACAAGTTAGGCCGGTGATGATAACACCACACATGTCGGATTGGATTTCTTTACCAATTCTGATGTGGGCATTGAGACCCGGCAGTGTTAATGCAGCTTGTGTTGTGTATGAAGTACATCTGAAGTTGGGCATTAAGTCTTTGGACAATTCTGAATTGTTTTTTAAGTATAAATATTTTGATGATGTATAGATGATTATCCATATCTTTCAAATAAAGTAAGCTGGGCTTTGTTTGCAATGCTAAAACATACTGAACTGAACTGAATTAGTAAGTAGTCTTTATTACATGAACTCCTCCCAAACCATTGTGGCCAGTACAGTGCAGAAGTGTGTGCTCCTCATAATCCTATAGTCCCCTTTGTCAATTCTTAATTGACAGTTATCTGTGCCATGGAGAATTCCTGTACAGTATATTCACATCTTAGCAGTTTTGTGTGACACATTGTACTCTTTTTAAATGTATTTAGTTTTAATCTTGAAACAAACTTTTGTCCTAATTTTCTTTAACAATGCTATAGATAATTTTTAAAATGTTAATTTGCTTAGAAAATTCAACGTTTGTATTAATTTTAAAAGTACTGTAACTTATTGTTTCCATATACTTGGGAGAAAGCAGTGATGAAATGAAAGACTCATACAGATTAATGGTAGCCTGGTATGAGTTTAATTTTTGAAATCTCTGCTCCCAGGTGATTGATCTCTTAGTACTCCTCATCTTACATGTGGTAAATGCCAATAACAGTCGTCGGGGGGCAGAAAAGGTTCTCCGAAACAAAGTGAAAGGAGGACAAATTCGAGAATCTTTACTCCGAGCTGCTGTCAGGGACCATGCTGTGGTGAGTCAAGACGTAGTGCCGGAATACATTTGCTTTGTGTCATTTTTTGGACCCACTTTATGAGCATTAATAGTAATCTGGTAGACAATTTTTTTCCAATATGAAAAATATGAAAGGTACATAATTCAAAAATGGTATTTTTAATTTGGGTGGCACATGGGTGCATTTGTTAAAATTGCTAAGTCTAGAGCTTTAGTCTCTGCTCAGTCACCGTCTGTGTGGAGTTTGCACATTCCACTTATGTTTGAGGGGTTTCTCAAGGTACTCCTCTTTTCTTTCAAATTCCAGATGCCTGCCCTTTAGGTAGATTGGAAAACTTGAATTAGCTGTGTGTGATAGATTAGCTGATGTCCCATCCAGGATTAGATCCTGCTTTGTTTCTCTGTCTGCCAAGCGCTCCAGGCCTTCACTGTCTTATAATGGAAAAGTGAACTTGGCAAACAAACGTGGATGATGTGATCTGAGTAAGAAACAAGTGGAGTCCATAACTGGAAAAAATACTTAAATAAGATCCACATTTTTGCCATAAAATATCCTTTTTACTGAAGAACATGTTTAGTGATTCTTGATTTGTGCATTGTGCTCGTTGTGATTTTACAGGTCGTCCGAGCCTATTTTCCTTCCATTCTTTCTCTTGCTCAATCTCTGCTGTGTTCAGCTGACCCCAGCACAGTCACTTTTGGAAGTTTAATGTACCGGGAAGCATTTAACTACTTTGACTCCTACTGCCAACAGGTCAGTGCTGTCTTTTTAATCACCCAGTAGATGCTTATCCAAAGCTATTTGTGTCACTTTCAGTCTTATATTTCAAACTTTTCCTTCTGAGGTTCATACAACTTTTAATTTGAATTATTTTTTCCTCTCTTTTTCTTGTCATTTAATACCCTGTGAGATATTGCAAAGGTGTATTGGTATTTAGGTTATTGGCACATGTGCCACTGCGCTGTTTTATCAGCATCATTGTAATTGATCAGAGTTGTAGGGAAGATGTTGATGTTCACATTAACAGCAAATACAATATTGTGGTTTCATTATTCTGCTTGAGAGAGCAAGAAATAAAAATGTCCTGTGAACTTAGAGGTTTTTTTAAAATCTTGTCTTTATTCGTATTTCACTGCCACTAACCTGATTCTGTTTTGACCATATTTGTTTAGTTTAACAAGTTTCAGTAACAATATCCAGGCAAATGTATTTATTTTAACTTTGAAATGTTATCTCTCAGTGTATTGGAGTCAACAGATGCTGTGCTTATGTACTGTGTTTTAGTCAGCTTGTCATAAGGGTTGCTCCCTTGTCTTCTTGTATTATCTTCAAAGTTTAAGCACCCAGTATTTCACTGGAAATGTGTTTGCAGGGGATGGTGCAAAAGTGGCAATTGCTTTTATTAAAACAACAACAACAATTAAAACAGTGATGAAATAAATAGTGCAGTGCATCTCAAAAATCTTTAAATAAATAATCCAATAAACAAGTGAAAGGGTGGAGGTTAAAATTCAATACAAAAAAAAATCTTTTAAAAACAAAGAGGTTAAAACAATGGCTGAAAGCAGTCTTTTAAAACACAAAGCACAGTGCCTCCTTTCTACTGGTGACTGGCGACTCCCCTGCTTCTCCCATCAGGGCAGTGCACCATGGGAGTCACCCTAGCTGCAGCTGACCTGCTCTGCCTGCTGGTCTGAAGGCTTCCCGATCCCTGGCTTCGGTTCTGCTCTCCCCGGACCGAGACTTGGGTTCCCCAGCGACCAGGACGCTCATGTTGCAGTATGCACCTCCCAAGCCTCCCAACTCCCGCTGTCTTCTGCGGCGAGCCATCCTTCTTCCGGTCACTCCTGCTCCTCAACTACACGCTCAGCAGGAGCGACCACTACCGACTGACCTAGATGTCAGCCAAACACCGTGAGGGCTCACAGTCCAGCTGCCTTCTTCACTCACTCACACACCGGCCTTCTCCTGCCTACTTCCTGCTGCCTTTTTCTCCTCTCTTAACCTCCGTTCACTTTTTTGTTTTCTTTTTCTCCTTTTTCATCCCCTGCTAGCCGCCTTGCGCTTCTATTAATCACAGGGACGTGGATCAGCTGTGGCAATTAGCAGCTCCCAGGAACATTTACGGATGCGGAGGACTCCTCACCTGTGCACTTAAGTGAGGATCGCCCACATCACGAATTCCCCGGGAAGCGATCAGCCACACTACCACGCCTCCTCTCTAAGCAGCGAAGGCGGCAATTATTTATTTAAAAGGTGGCCTTTTTGACATGAGCTGTGGACCTGCTACACCACAAAGACTATTTGTTTCACAGTCCCACTATATATTATAATCGTTATTAAAAGTAAATTGCCCAAAGAATGTGAAAGTGGTCTCATTTTGTTGTTTGATGTGTTCTGCTAACAGGAGGTGGTGGGTTCTCTTGTCACTCATGTGTGCAGTGGATATGAGAATGAAGTTGATGTCTCTTTGGAGATCCTCTCTGAACTAATAGCCCAGCGGCCAGCTGACATGGCTCTCTATGCTGTCTTTGTCAAGGTGAGTGTCTTTCCTTTTAAAGAAGTGCTTGTCTGTGGTTTTGACAGTAGAGAAAAGCTTGAGCTTTACTTGCACTTTATTATTTGGGGGGATTGTTTCCTTTATTCCTGACTAGTTAACTCTCTGTGTAACTTTGTGTTGTAATGACTACTTAAATCAGGACACACACAAAATTATTGGCTTACTTTATAATCATACATGTTAAGTAGTGTTTTGTTTTTTAATTTTCATTTTCTTAAATCTAATAGACACTCTTTTTATTGAAATATATTAGGGAAAGAAGCTGGTATTTTGTGATTAGATGCAATCTTGAGTGGTCTTTATCTAAGAATGTCTGTCTGTTCCTTGTGCTTGCAGTAAGAATGTGATTAGTTGAAAATCGTGGTTGGGAACGTGAGGTGTTTGGTGTTTGTATGTTGGCACACATCATCAGCTGGCGCTCACTTTTTTTAGAAGTTGTGTTCATGCAGCAGCAACAGCTTTTCACTGTGAATTTCCTGGAACTGTTTAAGAAAATGTTCATAATAAAATAACAAACACAAACCATTTAATGTCAAGATAGATAGACAGATAGATATATACTTTATTAATCCCAAGGGGAAATTAGCAATAACATGCTGTATCTATCTCTTTTTTGCATGTTAAAATTTCAGATCACATATCTTTGTCCTTTCTAATGGACAAATTACTCAGCAATCCCCACAGGGATTGTAAGTGCACTTCAGTACCATCCGCTTATCTTTTTGACCATAAAATTATGTATACAAGTTGAGTAGTGCCAAAGCCCAAATAAAAGAGAACCAGCCAATGTATGTGTGTAAGCCTTTGTGCACTTGTAGTAGCCCAGCTTCCCAGATAACGCTAGTGGGGTCATATTATATAAAAGTAGTTTTGGTGACGAGCACAGGGTAAACACAAAGTGGCTTTTAAAACGTGTCCCTGGGTCACGTCTGATCTTAAAATCGCTTCCAGGGTAGTTTAACTTTGGCTATGTGGCCAGTGAACTGAAACCTCCTCTGGTGCCCCTGGACCAAGACCATCAGTTACCCAACGAAGGTCACATGTCCAGTGCAGTTATCCTGCTGTCCAGCCAGTCAAATGGGAAACCTGCTTTCTGGTGTCCCAGCCTACGACTGCCTTCCTGTTTTAGTCAGAAAGCTGATTATCCTCTCCGGATAACTTGGAGGCCTCATGTTCTCTTTCTGTAAACCGTTGTTTTTGTCTTTTTCTCGTTTGTAATTTGGAACTGTTCGTTCTTAAGGAAAGCTTGTAATGTTTTTGTATTCTAATATACCTGTGAAACAGTATTGATATCTCAGAAAGCAGGAAGTCTTGTTCTTTAGATATCAGTAATAAATCTGTTTTATAAAAATTTCTCCGCGTTTACATTCTCCGGCTTCTAGACACATCCAGTTATTTTGCTTTGTCAGTTATTGTGAAATATCAATATACAGTACTGTTAAACTGGCTTAATTTTGCAATACACAGTTGATTCAACAAAAGAATTTATTGCATGCTTTAAATTAGGATCATTGCTGTTCCATTATGCAGGGCATACTGGATTACATGGAAAACCTCAGCCCTTCACAAATCCGTAAGCTCTTCTGTATCCTGAGCACCTTGGTATTCAGCCGAGGCACTGATAGTTGCCACATTCAGGTTAGTGTTGTCATGAAGTCTTATTTACTTCTCTATTTATTGCACAGTTACAATATGTGCAAATCGTTTTAATACTTCTCTTTTGTGGTGTTGCTGTAGGATGACATGCACATTGTAATTCGAAAGCAGCTCTCCAGTACTGTAGCAAAATATAAAAGAATTGGCATCATTGGTGCTGTGATGGTAGTTGGAAGTATGGCTGCAGTCAGGTGAGAGAAGATCCTAACCCAATTAGAATCTCAGCTGGCTTTTTATTTATTTTATTACTATTATTATTCCTTTTGTTGTTCACATGATGTATTTGGTAAATGCTTTAATTCAAGAGACCTTACGAAATGAGGGTATATTACAAAAAGCCTAGTATAATGGTGCTGAGATTTTGCTTCTGCTTTTTTGACAGATTTATGTATGTTAGGCATCCCTGAGCATGATGCGATTATTTCCAGTGTAATGTCTTACGGTGTATGTATTGTGTTTTAGATAGACAGCTAGAACTTGTCCCCAGGGGGTTAGGGTTAAATACGTGTGTGTGTATAATATTAAAAAATAGACACACCCAGCAGAATAACTGGAAAAGATAATAAACGATATAAAGGAGCCCCAGTAGCGTTTCTTGACACACTTCTGCTGAACAATTCCTTGGCTGAAAGTATTATGGTATGTTTAACTTGTGAAGGAATCAAGCAATTACAGTTAGATATGGCAGTTTTACAATGCTGAAATAGTAGAATCAAAATGAACAAAATTCATTGATGGGAGGGTTCATTTTCCTCAGTACAGTTCACTTTTTTTAATTTTATGTTTGTTCACAACAATTCTAAACTTTCCATTTTGAACAAATGTTTTGAGTAAACCCTAATCACTATTGCAATTTTGTTCATAGCATTTTTTCAGCCTTTCCAACCATTCTTAATTTTACTTTAATTTTACTTTGACACTCCCTTTCTTTTTCAGAAAATTTTTAATTCACAATCCCTTTCATTTCAAATATATTTACAGTGTTTACATGAAACATTTTCTATCCAAGTCCTAACTGATTCTGAGTAGCAGAAGAAAGTCTGAAACAACAGACAAGAACACATGCTCTCGACAAAACCCCATTAGTTTTACTGTTCCTACACATAATGGACTTTCAGATGAGCACTGACATCAGTTTTGTTATTCATAAAGATCAGAACAGGGAGGTAGGTGACAGTTTAAATTGGGGACACCTGTGCTATGAAGTCCAGTCTCCAGCCCACTACATTTGTGAATTTCCCATCGGGATTAATAAAGTATCTATCTATTTGATTTGTTTTATTTGAGGATTTTGAGTTCTTTTAATATGTGGATGGATCCCTCATGTACTGAATCAGTCATTTAAAACTGAATACAACCACTGTTACCATATTGTCTCTTTTTCTGCAGAACAATAACGGAGAATCCGGATTCTGATCAAACGCTCATATCTAAGGAATGCTGTAGACAGGTGAGGGATGTGTTTGACTAATGTGCAGTTGAGTATGTGCATTGATAAAGAAGAGTTTATAACATCAAGTGTTTTGTTGGGGTCCTAGGGTGACCCAGTTCCCCTTTATTCTCCTTACCATATGAACCTTAAAAGAATTCCTCATACTCTTATCACACTGTCAAGGAATGTAGTTTAGGACTTCTCTCTTCCCTTTTATATTTGTAATACCAGGCAGTTACAAAGACTACCAGAATAGGCAATTTGCACATGGATTCATATCTTACATGTAATGTTTCAATCTTCAAATATTATAACTAGTGCCATAAGCAAAAAGCAAATAGAATGTAGCTTTGCAAACGATCCATCCTGACAGTGCCAGATGTGTAGTTTCAGACAGTACATAAACTTTTATATTCACACTTGGTTCTCATTTTAGCCAGCACATTACCTGGATAAGGCCTCCAGGGGAGACTTGGCCTTCTCCTCCATGGATGGAGAAACGGCAGAGAGAAAGCATGGCACTGCAAGGCTCCCTCTTAGTGTCACTTTGTAGCTCCTGACGCAGCACCTGGACACTTCTGTACCATTCACCGTAAAAACAACTGCTTTGTTCAGTTGCTGCCTGTTCATGTCCTGTCCACATGTATTCCCCATGCTAGAAGGCCTAGAGTTTTAGAGATTTTATATAACTAGTTTTAATCTGCAGTAAATACAATTGGTTTCTAAGTATATATTTTTATCAAAATATTACACCATTCTCTTAGTAAATGAGAGTAAATTTAGGCTGTTGAAGGAACTGACATTTATCATCTTGCTTATTTCCTTCAGCAAGATGTATTCTTTTTAGCTCTTGAGCACAGTAGTAATTTGTTAAATAAGTATTTTTGTAAGAACTCAATCTTTAGAGGATACAGAAAAATTGTAAATTGTATTGATATACCAAGAGAAGCAATAACTTGTTTGAAACACGCTACTTTAGTGCATGGTGGTGTCGTTGTGACAGGTAGCATAACAGTTTTACAGCATTTAAATCGCTGATTTGACTTCAAGCTGGGACACCATCTGTATGAAGGTTTTGTGTGCTCTAGTGCTGTCAGATTAAGCATAACTATTTGAATATAATTTGAACTTATTTGAAAAAGGTCTCATTCGAAGGCAAAAGCAGACATATGAGAGAGATGGCACTTTTTGTGAGTGTAGATACAGGAAAGTTGAGTGACGGGGCAGAGTGAACTTGTGCCCAGCAGGCCGAGTGGTTTATGACTTTGTCACCCAGACATCAGTACTAGACTGAACACTAGACAACAGTGCTGATTCTTCACTTTTATTGGCCGCTGCGACTGTTACCATAATAAAGTATTAAAAAAAAAAAACAAACCAAACATAAAGCATGTACATCCACAATGTCCGGAATCATTAATCTACCTAACTTTGAATATAATAATATATTTACTTATTTTTGATTTGATTATTTAAGTCTTAATTTTGGCTTATTTGACAGCCGCAGTGTGCTCCAGGTTTCCTGTCTGGAAGGTATGGTGAAAGATCTGAAGTATAAATAAAAATTCAAAAATAAGCATTCAACACCGTCAAGTCCAGGTGTCTTTTAGAGTAAAGTGTCTTCTAGATATATTGTGTATATGTATATTTTTAACTATATAATTTATATGTATATCATTTTAAATACATATGATGGGACACACACTACGGTGGGATGTGGCTGTCATCTCAATACTTGACTCTGTGGGCAACTCCAATTTTCGCCAGTGCCTCCTCGGTGGCTTTACTCACAAGCCTCCTACATTTTTGGAAGCTGGGTTTTCATTCTTTAACGAGAAGTCCATGAGCAGTGTACTGAAGTTAGAGGTTAGGGTTTCAGATTTTATATATGGTCCATATTTTCTAAAGGAAAGCAAATTTCTAAAGACAAAAGCTTTTAAGAGCTATACAGGTATAGATCTTTTACTACACTTTTACTGATAGGAGAAAAAAAAATTGTAATTTTGCAATGCATATATAATATTCTTCTCTTACATAGGCAATTTCTCTGTTGGAGCTGGTACGTTCATGTAGTGAGTCTTCTCCTGAGGCATCAGCCCTTTATTATGATGAGCTTGCTAACCTGGTGCAAACTGGCAAATTAGACCCCCAAGTGCAGGTGAGTTGTGGTTGTGATTGTTTCTGTATTGTGCAATTTATTGTAAAGCCTGTATCCAAGTAAAAAAAATAAATAAATAAATGATAATCAAAAATGTGTTAACTTGGATTAGGAGGGGAAAGAGTAGCAGTGTCCCCAAGAGAAGAGTTTAAATATCTTGGAGTACTTTTAAAGGGTGTGGATATTTATGAGGGTCTTTGTTTGGTCGAGTGGCTGCAGTACTCCAGTCATACTCCTGAACAGTGGTGCTAAAGTGAGAGCTTTACATTTACCTTCAGTCCACCTCCCCTGTGGCTCGCGGGCTTTGGCTACTGACCATAGGTATGAAGTAAGTGGCACTTGTGAGTGAAATGAGGCTCCTGGGCATGGTTGTCTGTATACCCTCTGTGAGTGGTTAGGCTCAAAGGTGCAGGAGGACCTCTGAGTAGAGCTGCTGAGTAGAGAAGCTGAGGTGGTTTTGTCATCCAGTGTGAATGTCCCCAAAGTGCCTTCCATGGGAGGCAAAGCCCTGTTAAGAGACTCGGGGCAGATGTCTCGGCAAGGGCATGCCTGAAGAGTTGTATCTCTCTCTTGTGGAAGGTGCAAGAATCTGAATATCTGTGTAGATGATCAACTCGGCCTGTAACTGCTGGAATCTTCACTTAGAAATGTGAATTGAAAATGATGATTTTAATGATAACTGATGATGAGTTTCCAGCCACGCTAAGCTGATTTGTTGTGCCTTAATCAAATGAGAAGGAGCTTTGTTTTTGACTATGCCCAGACTTAAACTTACCCTCTTAATTAATTTTAGACTAAGAACTTAAATGCAAATTTATTCTTTTAGTTTGGGACTATGCAGTCTATATTGGTATGCATCACTTAACATCCCCCATATGATCTCTGAAATCTAGGATTTGGATGTTGTGTGAACACCGTATTATACAGTCTTTGCTTTTTCCTTAAGCCTCTTGAATAAACTTCGTGCCCTAGCAGTGATTGCCAGCGTGTTGAGAGGGATTTGCCTTTGTGTTTGGTCCTCATTCTACAGCATTAGAAACTTCTTCATATCTGATAAAGGTCCCGCTTACATTTTCGTTAGCCTTGTAGCGTTAAGTGGAGCTTTTCCTTTAATAGCTTGGAGAATTTTTTGCCTTTGTGCTTTCAGGATTGTCGTGCGACATGCCTAAATCACGAGGAACAGCATTAATTCATTTTTACCAATCATCAGTATTTCTCTCTTGCTTCTTGCTGCTGCTATCACTAACACTGGTTTTGCTGCATTTGGAAGCCATAATGCACTACACTGTAGTATTTTTAGGAAATGAAACGGAGATAATGCTACAGCACTCTCAGGATGTGCTGCTGCCTACAAGGACATGTATGCGGTCAGATGTTGCTCGAGTGAACGTTGTGGCGCATTTCTACATTAAAATCCTTTTTATTCATTTAAATATCAGCTTTTTGGAATCATGATAAATCAAAATAAATTATTTATATATGTGAAGGTCAGTGAGGAATTTGTTTTATTTGTGTGATAGAGCATGTTTATAAATATAAAAAGGAAGAGTTTTTTTTTTTTTTTTTTTGCAGGAATGGATCGGGAAAACTGTGCTTGAAGATTTCCAAGAAGATTTTATTGTAGACCAGGGACCTGAACTGAAAGGGTATGGGCTAAACACTGGATTGCCTTTCTTTAGTACCTGTAAAGGTGTTGCGTCTAATCAAAATATAAAAAAAATTAGGCTCTTCTCCATAATTTTTCACCAGATTCATTAAGTTGGGTCATTTGGGAAATACTGGACCCCTTTACCCAAGCTTTTCAAGTCATGATAAAATGGTTTCAGAGAATCTATTGATGCAGGTGTCTGATGGCTCAGCAGAAAAGCCACATCAACAAATGGGCCGTTTTTAGGCAATATTACCTTGTTTAGTAATATAAATGAGAAATGGCAGATCATAGTCTTTCAATTTGGGGAAAAGTAATAACGGCGGAAAAAGAATTCTGATAACCTGCTTGCATTACAGGACATTTCCTTTCCCTCCATTGTTAATGTATAATTTGGATGAGGATGATAATGAAGAAGGAATTGCAGTCAATCTTCTGCCTTTACTTGCTGAAGACATTCTTCAAAAAAGCCATCAATGGAATCCTCCTGGGCAAAGCACCAAGAAGTGGGTAATGCTAACTGTATAAAAAGCCCTTTGTATTTTCTGTACCCCTTGTCTCAATACCACCAGTGCTTATTTTTTCTAGTTTTGTAATTATGATTCGTTATGCTTCATAATCTACAATGAGCATAAATTACACCTGACTCAGTTACTGATGCATTTCAGAATTTAAAATTGGCCATGATTTATACATAATTTACTTTGACCCTGCTCTTCACTAGGTAGTGTAAAATATCTGGTATTTTTATAGGCACTTGTGTGACTTTTCATTTGAGGTTTTATTGAATTGAGATTGTTGGTACTTTTATTTACAGGAGGGTTTCACCTTTGTGCTTGGCTTCCTTCTTCCGTCTTTTACGCTTTTGTGAAGAGAGGCAGTATGAAGGAGATCTGGAGGAGATTGATGCATTGCTGGGTAGAGGCTACTTCTCATTTTAAGTTGTTACTAAAGAATTCTACTGTTGTTTCAAAAGTGATACTGATGAGACTCATCTATGTGACATCCAAGACCAGAACAGCGATCTACAAAGACATAAACTTCAGTTAATGAGAAAAGTTCATAAATGGGTGAAGGCTTAAAAATATACATTCTCTTTCTCCATTTATGGTTTAAACGTGGTGAGAAACTAGACTAATTATAAAACTAATTCAAACATTCTTAATGTAATAAATAGAATAATAAGGTTTATTAATAACATAAAGGTGATAAAAGATTGATCTATATGAGTACTGATGCAGAACAACAAACAGCAGAAAACATAAATCTAAGTTAGCTTAATTTTCATTCATTCTTTTTCTTATTAAATGAGCACAAACTAATGAATTGTCTCCCCTTTTTAGTTCTTGTCTAAATGATTGCTCAAGGAAGCATAATGTGATTCAGTTACTAAGGTCCTGTTGATCTTCTTCAGGGTGGTCGTCACTCTTTGTTTCAATCTTTTGTTGTTGCCCTCCGTTGTTGTACATTAATGAAGGGTGCACTTGTGGGTTTAGTTGTCTTATTTAAATTTAGGGAGAGAAACTTACAAAAGCTAAAGATTAGGCATCATGTGTTTTATTACTTTCAGTTCAACTAACACAAACTTCCAGAACTACACATGCTAATACTTTCCTTCATTGGCTTTACCTCACTAAAAGGTTAAAAACGGTTTTAATCTCAGGAACAAAAATATTATGCACTGATACTTCTGAATTCTTCAGCCTTCTGTGCCCACAGAGAGTTTTGGAACAAATGGAAGGAAAAAGATTAATACTTCTTGCATTTCTTTGTTACTAAAGTGCATGAAGAAGGTAAGTAGGACGAGTAAAGGAATGTGGGTACCTTGGTGTCTCATTCACAAATGAGGGCAAAGATGGGCAAGTTAGTGACTGCTGATGCTGCAAGTGAATGCGGTGCTAAATCAATTTTTAAACTGAGTGTGCAGCTTGGCTTTGGGAGACTTGCACAAACTGCATAAATTCACAACACAGACCCCTAAGTTCTAATTTTGTATTCAGGTGTGTAGTTTACTGTAGGGAGCAAGTAACTTACCAGCACCCTGAGAAGAGAAACAGAAGTAGCACTGGCACAGTAAAGCCTTTCCTAGCCGAGGCCCTGATCTGAAGTCAGGTGTTTTTTTGCTTCTTCCTCTGCTCATGACTTTCCCTCTTCTGTCCTGCTACAGTAGGCCTCTGTCTAATGGTGGCCTTTTATACTTGTCTATTCTTTCCACATTACTAAAACTCCGTGTTAGGTGCAAGATCTCGTAAACTCCTACAGAGAAACTGAGTAAAACATTTTAACACACTGAAAACTGAAATCTTTTATGTTTCAATAAAGCCATGTAGTTTAAAGCACAAACACTGGTTTAAACTTCACCTTGCTGTATGTCGCCAAGTACATTTTTTTGTTCGGTTCTTACTGATGTTTGCTTGTTATGCAGTAATAGAGTAATATTTTAAGAAGCTTTTTGATGTAATTGGCCTTTTTCTGTTACAGGCTGTCCTTTAATTTTAACTGATCTTGGAGTGGTTGAGAAGATGGAAAGTCTTTCAAAACTGGAGAAGGACTTCCTGTGCACATTACTCTTTTACACTATCAACTGGTTTAGAGAGGTCAGTAGATGATATTTACAAGTTGGCCATTTTTACTGAATGGTGCATTCTTGTGGCATCTTATCTCTTGAAAAGCATAAAGTCCAGAAATCTTTTGTTTTTACAGGTGGTAAATGCATTTTGTAGGCAGAAGGACCCAGAAATGAAGGGCAAGGTGATGATAAGGCTGCAGAACATTACATACCTGCAGACAGTTCTGGAAAGGTGCTTAGCAGGTTAGCATCAGCAACTTGGAGGCCTTGAATCTGACATACAAATTGGTAATATTCTAGAAAGGATTAATTTAACAGTTAATTCATAAATATTCAGTACATCAGAGTTTTATTAAATGCATTAGAATGTGACAGCAACACATACTCCTCCTCATCGCTTGCATAAAGGTAGTAGTGCTCTGTTGTAAAATTCTTTGTTTTAAGGTTAATAAATTGTAAATGCCTTACTGAATTCTGTGTTTATCTCAGCCACTTCATCTTTCATTCCTCCTCTCGCCCATTTTGATTCGGAGACTCAAGAAGCAAGCATTCCTCCTTGTGTTGCACTTCCTACAAAGAAGGGAAGCAAAGGTACTAATCTGCTTTGCTTATTTTGAAAGATTGGGTTTTCATCCCATTATATTTTTGAACCTGAATTTTAAATAGGAGGTTTTGACTGAAGGTTTCTATTTTATCGCAGTAATACAGATTGCCTAGTTGTTACAGCTTTTTGATATGATATCCCAGCTCCTCCACTATTAAGACTAAGCTTGTTTGGATTACTAGAGTCTCTGTTTATGCAACTAAACGATTTGGCGCTCTCTTAAGACAGCACTAGCCAAAAGAAAAAAACAAAGAATCGAAAGAACTCGTCGGGGGACAGCACTCAGTTTGAAGATGGAGGAGAAGCGGAAGAGACACAGCAGGATAAGGTAAAGGTTTAGCCAACATCTTCCTGCTGTAGTTTGCCTTTTTTTGCTGCAGTTCTGTTGTCTACACAATCTTGAAACACGCAAATGTGTTTTAAACACGCCCGGCTATGTGACCTGGTTCATGTTCCTTTTGTACATCTCTCTTGTTCAAAAAAGATCTAACGCATCCTATATGTCAGTAAAATCTCATCTTCCTTAGTACTTGATAGGCTTCTTTGAAAAATGATTAATATGTATGCAGCATACACTTCTCCTGGCTGGAATTAAGCCACACATTTGTTTTGCTCGGGCAGAATCTGCAGAGCTTTTACAAACCGTTGCAGCTACCCTAGTGTTTGCTGTAGGCCGAGTTGTACAAAAGTTTGAATTGGTGAGAAAAAATGAACTGTTTGAAATGATCAGGCATAAGTTTTCGCTTTTAAAATCTGCGTATCTGTAATGCTCCTGATTTACTGTATGGTAAGATTGTAATAACCCTAATTTTTTGCAGGATCTCAAGGAGAAAGAAGATGTAAAGTCAGATTTGGGTCTGGATTCTTACAGGGCTTACTTCCGTGAGCTTGATATTGAGGTTCTGAATGTTCTGAAATGTGGCCTTCTCACAAGATCCCTCCTTGACAGTGAAGAGCACACCAAGGTTGAATTAAAAGAATCTATGAATTGTCTTTACACTCTTTAAAATAAAAATAAGGTTGATTTTGAGTAGCATTTGTTAACTATGTAAAGAAACCTATTCATCTTATTTTGATACTAATTAGTAGAAACTGTCATGCTGGAAAGGTATCCTATTCTTTCTAAGCCTTACCCAAGTTAAAATGAATTTTGTCATGTGTCGATTACAAAAAGCATTGTAACATCCTTAAATAAGTGAGCCGTAACAAGGTCTCCACAGTAAATTTCTATTCCTAAACTGTTACTAAAGCAAGAAAGGAAATTAAGACAGAAATTCTCAAGGAGTATAAATGAACCTGAGACTGATGGGAATCTGTATTAATTAGAATGCAAATTCATCACATACAGCAACACCAAAGTAAGCATTAACTTGTCAATTAACAATAATTAATTATCAGTCCAGTACCTTTGTTTAAAAGACCTCCGAGGACAGTAATGATCTCATACTTGGATATGAAATGAACAGTATCTTTCCAATAGTTGCAGCTACTTAACTCAAGCTCTCCATTAGCTCTTTATTCCAGAACAATTCTAGGAGCTTCTGAATAATTGTTGAGCCTTATTGAGCCACCACAAGTGCTAGCACTATGCCCCAAAGTTGCTGTCTTTTCAAGCAGGAGTTTGCCAGAGAGACTTAGTGCTGCTAAGGCTAACCCTGTGAAGGCCATAAGGGGCACTAAGCTAATTGTTTCAAACTGTAATAAACCGGTGCTAACTGAAATAGCTGGGATTAAAAACAAAAAAGGCTAACCAAGGACACAACACTTGCATTTCCAGTTTTAGTTTCCGGTTAGTTCTTTGTCACCTAAATCTTGTACACCTTCAGCTCTTTGCAGCCCTGGAAAGACACTATAGTCTCTAATAAAGTAGCAGGAACTGCAAAAAAAGAGCAAATCGTCCAAGAAGGAATAAAATGGGGGGGGGGGGGGGGGGGGCTGTGCTTGAGCATTGCCTAGTTGCAAAGTACCTGATTGTCAAAATGCATTCTATAAAACAAAAACACCAAAAAGAAAGGGCCATGGACAGAGTGCAGGCCAAAACCTGACAGACATAAAATGAACTTCACATCAGGCAATAATAGGTCATCAAGGCAAAGTGTGTATCAAACATGTCACTTCCTTGGTTCGTGTTTTTCAATGGCCACGGTGACTGAAGTCATTAAGTACACAAGATGTATCCAGAAAAGTCAATTGTGTGTTTGTTTTGTGTTTTTGTTTTTTTGCGGACTGAAAGTGTTAAGAAGACTTTACTTCAGCAGTGCTTTTATGCAGAGATGCATTTAGTGTTTAGGGCTGTTAACATCAGTGGCATAAAACAAAGTAATGTTTGAAACAGCATTGTCTATGGATACCAGGTCATCTCATTTAGCCTTTTAGAAGCACATTGGAGGTGTGCATGGCAGGAAGAACTTTGCTTGGCCAAGGGTTCTACCACAATGGCACAGTACAGTACATAGTAAAGTCTTTTCGAGGCCTCTGAGGGAGACTGGCAAAAAGGGAACTTCATTGTATGCCACTGTAAAAAGGAGGTCAGCGACCCCGTTGGGCATGTGAACCAATGGCAGTGATAGAAATGGAGTTCAGAAAGGAGTCTGAGTAGACGTAAGGAGACCCAGGAGTGCTTGATGATCTGTCACGAAGGAGAGGCCATGAAGAACTGGCCAGAGGTCACATGAGTTCCTGCTGACAGATCTCACCACAGTGTCCGTTGCTGGGGAAGCTTATGGCAGGGTGGCCATTTAAAGATGTGGTTAGGAGGAAACCGGCAAAAGATGATGGTATGATAATGTCACAAATTTAAAATGTTTTTAAAAAAAAAAACCCATAAGAAATGCATACTAAAAAAGAACTAAAAAAAGAAAGTCCAATCCAGAGCACCTAAAATTAAGCTTAGTGTTTGGAGGAAGAAGTTAGAATTGTGTGTGAAAGAGAGAGAGCTGGGACTGAGCAAAGGGGTACACTATATGACCACATTTCACCAATCCTTCGGTCACTTCATTGGCTCCCTATCCACCTCCGTATTGAATGCAAACTTTGTCTGCTTACTCACCAGTGTATTCATGGAAATGCTCCACAATATCTTAAGGAACTCCTTATATTACAATCCACTACAAGAAACTTCCGTTTTGCAAAAACTTCACACAATGGGTGACTGAGCCTTTGTAGCCGCTGCTCCACGGCTCTGGACTGTTCTACCAGAGAGCCTGAGAACACAGCAGATTGTGGGCTGTTTTAAAAAAACCACTAAAGACTTTTTACTATTTAGGAAAGCATATTAACAAGAATGCTATAATTGTTGTTTTATCTCAGTTTTTAACTTGCTTTGCCTTTGTTTAAACTTTATGTAGCACTTTGAGATTTACTGCTAATGTAAAGTGCCCTATAAATAACATTTATTATTATTATATACTTCATGTTCTTTTCTTTTCCCAGCCTTAAATGCTTAATGTTATAATAAGCACAAATCTTTTGATACATTTCATCTCTGGTGTCATTTCAGGTATGGAGTAATGGCACAAGGGTGCTTTGTCTCATTACAGCTTCTAAATCTTTTTGCAGGTTACAGAGGTTCTGCAGCTGGGACCAGTGGAGCTTGCTTTTTTATTAGAAGACTTGTCCCGAAAACTCGAGTACAGTCTCAGCATCTCGTCTACCAAGAGGGCGCCTTTCCTTAAAGTACGTACAGTATGTTTCACCAGAGTATTATCACTGGATTTTAAAGATCTTACAGGCATTTTATAAACATGTCCATTGGTAACTTCTTTACATATTTATTTCAAACAGGGTGTTTTTGTGCAATAAATGTTTATAAAATACTGAAAGGATTCACATTTTTGAATATTACTAAATATTCTTTTGTTCCTACTTGTATTGTTAACGCATTCAGCTAATTAATTAGTAACTATTTATCTAACATACTTGGTAGAAACATTTTTCATGGCAACTGGAGCTCTGAGTGCTTTTTGTATTTTGTATAATGGATCAAGGCGGGTTTTTGGTCGTTTCACACCGAGACGAGTACCTTCAGCGTCGGTGATGAGTTTCATTTGGTCTGACCCAAGCTTTGCAATATGCATTTAGGCCCAGGAGTTTTATTTTTGTTTAGTCAGCTTAATTTGTCACTGTCTGCAAGCTTTCAAAATGCTGTTGTGTGTCCATTTCCCAGTAGTGGCTCCTGGCTAGGCCCTCTTCCACTGAGGCAATGTCTGGTTAATGAACAATTCTCTGCATCATCTTCTTAATGCTTACTTGCTCGGTTTCTATGGTAGACTTTATTGTGCTTCTAAGTGCTTTCAGGACATTAGTGAAAGTGTTAATACCCTACCTCACATGTCCGTCACCTCACAGTCTGAAAATGGAACTGGACAGACAGCTCCTTGTACTCAGGGCAGTATTTTTTCTATGACATTTATTTGTCCACTGTAATCCTCTTGTCTATCTTCTGAAATAATACCTGCCAAGTGAAGTGACAGCAGTGTCCCTTGTCAGTACTATGTTTCAGTCAGGCTTCATTTTAATAGAACTTCAAAAAGTCAATCGGTCTGGATACTGTCTCACTTGCAACAATCCGACACTGAGCCAGGCGGCTCGCTCATCTCTTTACAGACATCTTTAAGCAGTCTCTCTTCCACAATGTGCAATACCAGATTACTTTAAATCTTCTGTTGTTGTTCCGGTTCCTGAAAGTGATAAAATAGGTGGCCTCAGTGATTTACAGGCCTTCCGTTAGTCCTAACCCATGTGAAGTCTGTTACTGAGCTCGACCCTCTTTAGTTTGCATATCGAGCAAATAGCTCTGTGGACAATGCCATCAACACAGGCCTTCACTTTGGACTATAAAGGAACTTAAGCCAGAATAATGTTTGTAGACTTCAGTTCAGCTTTTAACACCTTTGTCCCTGAACTGCTGCTAACTAAACTTCTACAGACTTGACTGAATCCTTCCATCTGGAAATGGATTTACAGTTTTCTGACCAACTGGAAGCAATATGCTTGTGTGGGCTCCCACCTCTCTGACTGTCTCCATATTAGCACAGGTGCCCCTCAAGGCTGTGTACTTTCCCCTACTTTATTCACTGTATACGAATGACTGCGGGTCTGCTTATCGCTTCAGTAAAATTCATTAAGTTTGCGGATGACACCACCATTGTTGGTCTAATTACTAATGGTAATTAATGGTTCTGCAGTCCGTATGGTGGAATCCTTCAAATGTTTGGGCACAGCTATCACAAACACTTTCAGCTGGGACATTAACACCACATCCATTACTAGAAGGGCTCAGCAGTGGTTGTACTTTTTACGCCAACTAAAGAAATCAAATATTTCCCATCCGATCCTAGTTCAATTTTACAAAGCCATAATTGAAAGTGTAATCACATTCTCCATTGTTGTCTGGTTTGGATCAGCAACGGCACACTCCAAAAATCAATTGCAGCGTGTTGTGAGGTCTGCTGAGAAAATAATCGGCTGTGCTCTTCCATCTGTTGCAGACCTGTAGACATCTTGTGTCGCTAACCGTGTCAAAAGGATCACCACGAACTCGACTCACTCTGCTCATCATTTATTCCAAAAACTCCCCTCTGGTAAACACTTCAGCTCCTAACAAACACCTCAATAGTTCCTTTCTCATACCAGTAACTGTATGAAGGTGTGTGTGAGAGAACAGTGTTTGTACATGTGTGCACATTCATACACACTACACACTCCCTCTTTCACTTGCACATCTCCTTTATAATTGTACTATTCTGCAGCTTTGTATGACGTTTTTCTTTTTATCTTGTGCTATTTGTAATGTTGATGTTGTGTTCTATTATAAGTAGCTCAAAATCTAGCAAGTCAAATTGCCATACATTAAGTACTGACAAATAAGTCATTCTGATTTTATATTGCTTCCTTTCACATAGCACATCATCACACAATACCAAAAAGCAAGGTCTGAAGTCCTTGTACAATGAATGAATGCTAATTACTTTTATTTAAAATTCCACATTTGTCAAATCCCCCTCAGTGTCATAGATTATTTTATGCAAGCAGGTGTCACCAAATCTCCTACATTTGTTACATGTAATCCATGATTTCGGTGTCCGTAGAGGCCTCTGTGCTGTGTGTGCACTCATGCCATGCATGGTGACCAGGGGGTACTAAACATCCCAATTCCTTTGACCTCCACCCGTTTCCCTTTGCTTTTGTTGGAAGTGAAATGACCAGGGATTAGACCATCTTGTTCATTTTTTGTCCCTTTCAATAAGCAGCTTTGTAAGCACTGTTTGTTCACATGTTGGTTGTCTGGCACTTTTCTTGGCTCCAGTCATCCTCCTTTAATAATCTTTGCATTCTGTGCATGGCGTTGGTGGAGACAAAAATGCCTGCCTGTCTGTTATCACTCAACTGGAAAAATGAATGCTACACTTGTTGTGACCTTTTCATCCCGTGAAGTTTCAAATTCAGGAATCTAAAACACCTGCACTATTGTCTGGGGTTTTTGTATTTGGCAAATCAGCCGCCTCTGTTGGTATACTGAATGTGTTTTAATGTGTTTGCTTTTTTTAGGCAAAAGTTGATAAACATGTGGGGTTTTCCCACATAAAGCAGACAAGCCCCTCAGAAATTGTGGCATTTTGCATCCATCTGCTTCCTGCGCTGTGCAGCCATTTGGAGAGTACACATAACTACTTCCAGGTCAGCAATTTCAGTCTTCTGCATACGATACTCTTGGTGCTCTGCCTGAGCAGGTCCTTGTATGGTGAAGGTCAGAAAGGAAGGAAGGCAATGCTGACTTCAGGAAAACCCTGGCTAAGGTTCTCTTCTACACAACATGGATCTCACCTACTGTAGATTTGCACTCAAACTGTAATTATTAAATATATTTTACATTAGGAAATGTGGCTTACACTGAGCATATTTCTGACACTGTTAATGTTGTATTTCTGTCAAATGGCAGTTGACTAACAGTATCGAGTAAAAATAAAAAGCTGTTCCATTCAGGGTTCAAAATGGTTTGCTTTAAATAGTATTTCTATTAAAATTGATAGATGATATACCTGTAAAAATGTATATTTAATGATGCCACCTTTATAACAGATATGTATTCACAGGTAATAAAAATTGTTCTACTTGTTTGGCTTTAATTCAGTTGTGCGCCTCTGGCAAGGGGTTACTTTAAATGGCAGTTCTGATGTGACATTAATGACTTTAAATAATTATTATGATGTAACTATGAATATCGGTATGCTAGTTGCACTTTACTTCAATGGATGTATTCCAAATTATGTTTTGCAGGAACTGGCAACAGAAAATCAGGGCGTTGTTGATGCTCCAGGGCTTGATGTGAAGGAGCAGCAGCTCAAGTCTGTCTGTTACCACTCCTTACTTCAGACCCTGCACACTTTGTTCTCCTGGTGAGTCTGTGGTCAGTGCCTGGAAGGCTCAATAGGCACCAATCACTTGAGTGGCATTAAAATGGCATTCATTAGTTTAAGGACTGGTTTTCAAACTTTTCAAACATTTTTGGAGAATGAAATTCTTGCTTTCATATCTATCTACCCTTTTAGTAAATTAAACAAATTACATTAACCTTTTTATATTCTGTTCATAGTTCATACAAACTTGTGTTTGCAGGACCAGGGATGGTGTGTGTAGTGGGGCATTCCGTCCATTCTGGGGTTTCTAACCTCTGGCAGGAATGGTAATCTGGAAATGAAATTACTAATTCTACTTGAAATGATAATAAAACTGATTGCTTAACTCACTTTAATACTGGAATATTGAGTTACAAGTTTATATTGTAAATACAAAAAGAGTCGGACAAGACGAAATGTTGGAGCACCAATGGTGACTCTTGTATAAATGGCAAGGGTTTAAGAGAGGTTTGGGGGGAAAAAATAACAGCTAGGCTGTTGAGTAACACATTTTCAGACGACTGGTAAGTTAGGGTGCTGACCTCCAGTTTGAGAGGTTCTTGTAAGAAGAGGCCGGTTAAAGGTTGCCTGAACCAGAAGTGATGTTCATGTTCTTCTGGTCTGCTGGTAGAAGGAAAGGAGAGTCAGAAAGTGGCAGTGCCATCCCCTGATTCGGAGTGGGATTTCATTATAAGTCCTGAAGATATCTCTCATTTGTGCATGTGTGCTTAATATTCATTTAATCATTCGTGCTTTGCAGATATAATTGTTGATTAAGTGAACAAATTATAAGGGCACTTCCTAAAAATCTTTGTATGTGTATATTGTGCTTTGCTGAGAGCACAAACTCCCTGAAAATGCTTTTTATTTCACAGTCTGTGCTGATTGCCCAGTCGTGTAACAGAACATCTCATCAAAGGTGCTAGATGGGCAAAATAGTCAAACATTAAAGAAAAATAGGCATTGTTTGTTTGACACAAATTGAGCTTAAGGAACATCAACATAATCGAAGCAAGAGTTTACAGAAAGTAAAATAAATTAAAATTATGAGCAGCCTTTTGATTGCTAGTGGATTTGTGGTAAGAAGCGAGTAGCAGGTTGTGTATCCGCTGTTCTTTTTATAGTCTCTCTTTTTTCCTGATAAATATTTACAAAAAAAGGTCCAACAAAAGAGCCTGTTGATCTTGATGTTCCTTCTAAGTCCTCTTTCTTTTAACCAGCACATTTTTCTAAGTTTCTAGTTCTTCAAACGATCCAGCGCCAGGCCCACAGAGTTATCTGTTAGGATGCCTTATTTTACTACTCGTATAGCACCTAATATTTCTGAAAGCTAAGTACTGTCGTAGTTGTGTATAAGTAAAAGTTAAATCTATGTGAAAATTCAACAAAGATATGATAGGTCATATAATGTCTGCCCAGCTGCCATTAAACATCAAGCAGAGCAACGTACTTGTACAGGTAATGGGTGGGTACTGATAAACAATATTAGATTTTGCAGGTACAAGACACTAGTGCAGGGGTAGGCAACGTCGGTCCTGGTGAGCCGCAGTATGTGCAGGTTTTTGTTCCAACCCAGTTCCTTAACGAGAACTCAATTATTGCTGATGAAGCACATATTGCTTAAGTGACATTTTGATGCTTCATTTTAGTGGTCTCGCTTGTTAAGGTTCTCCAACCTTAATTGCTTATTTCAATCTTAAACTGCTGCATTCAGTGTTTTTAATTGCTCCTTATTAGCAATAAGATGTAAAAGACAAAGCAGCCAGCAGTTCTCCAGCTAGCTTTTTTCCAGTTACATCTGTGTGTGTTCATCATGCACTGTTTGATTTAATAAAACACTTAATAGAAAAATGTGACAGACTGAAAATGATCTGTTTTAGGCTTCATATCATTTGGATGATATCCTTGGAAAGGAAAAAAATCTACGATATAAGAGCCTTACATTGCACAGACTAACAAGCCATAAAATTAAATAAGGTCTGAGATTGGCAATGATTGGTTTCTAATTAAGCAATTAGGTTGGAATGAAAACCTGTAGCCACTGCGGCTCACCAGGACCGACGTTGCCTACCCCTGCACTAGTGAATGGCCTTCTTGTTGTGGTGTTTCCAAAATCACATTTTTCATGGCACATGATTTTATTTATTTATTTAATTTTTAAGTTTGCTCCATTTATAGCAGCATGCTAGCTTAAAACTATAAGTACACTAAAAAAAACAATTCAATTGAAAATATTCCATTTTTTAAGAGGACTCCGTACCTGACATGGGGATGATATACACATCAAGAGAGATAAAACTCTGTGTTCTTGTCATTGTCTCCTTTAAACTATTTTTAATAATAGTCCTAAAATATAATTAAATACATTTACAGGTAATATAGTTAAAAAGTAAACCAAGTCTTTCATCACAGAACAGAGACGTAAAGCTGAGTAGAATAAACCTGTCTCTAAAAAAGATCAATGGAAGTCACGTGGCCTGTAATCTTCATACTTGTTACGCATGCATTGGGCACGCACCTCTTTCTCTTATGTTGACGTGGAACTCGAAGATCGACCTGCACATTTGGCTACAAGCACAGATAACTCATCCCACAGAGTCTGTAGTGCAGATGATCAGCATTGTACTGTATACCCGGGCTGTGGTTACATCAACGTTGGCTGTCACGGCTCCAGAGGACGTCACACTGGCCTTGCAAAGCATTATGGGGTGCTGGTATTTAAAATAAAAATAAATTCTCCTAAACTGGCTGAATTATCAGTAAATTATTCGACGAACAAGGGTGAATGCAGCAAATTCACAGCGAATAACACTTTGGCAAAATTTGTGGATCAACAGTACAATTGAATAATAAAAAATAGGAGGTATTTGGAATATCTGCTGATGTGTCTTATATACAAGATATTTTAATTTTTTTACTTTTCTAATTTTTTATTTGTTTATTGATTGACTGGTAGATCTTGATTTCCGTAACTTTGCAGTGGATGTTTCTTGACTTTGGGTTTAGTCATCTCTTCTCAATGAAGCCGTTTTATATGAATGCAGCTCTGCAGATTCATTGGGCAGCACCCTTATTTTCAGTTTTTGAGATCTCATTTTCTGGAGATTTCCAGAACTTCACTGCTGTTACTATGGAGTTTTACAATGAGGTGTCATGTAGATAAGTGTTTGTGTTACAGATCTTTGTCCTAAATTTAAAGTATTTCATTTGCTTATTGTTTTCATCTTGATGGGTTTCTCTATGATCCTTTTTACATTTTTTTTGTTGTAAATAAAGGTTCTGTAAAATTTCATGTACATGGTATATTGTATTCTAAAATTATTTCATTAGATTTAATCTGTGGACATCACTTCTGTTCTTTTTGTTTTTTTAAAATTTTTTTTAACAGGAGTGAATTTACTCAACATGAGAACCGCAAACTTTTGAAATCGGCCTTGGGAGTTTTGGCTCAGCGTCTGAAAGAGGATGAAATTAAATTGAGTCTGGAAGAGCTTGTCAAGTAAGTTACTTGGGCAGACATCAGAGGTCTAGAGTAACTGTTCCTTGTGCTTCTAACTAATTGATCTGCTGTGAAAGGGCATCAAATGAGACTCTTGAGTCTTGCCAAAGTAATTTTTTTGTAATATGAATAAAATGAAGAAATAACCCATCAAGTATTATTTTGTAGTCCCTTATGCAAGTGTTCAGTGTAAGAGAAATGTCAATTGCATCTTCTAAGACACTTGTTTTCTTAATGGATTTGGATGAACTTGGGCTAAAGTGGAGACGTGGGCTCAATCACACCTGCAACTTGTAGCTCATCCATAGATGGGGGTAATAAAATGTGCAGTGTGCCATCGTAAAGCTTCTGTACAAGTGTGCCCAATGTGTTCTGATTATATCATTAATAACTAGCATTTCTAAAATCAAATAGTATACACTGTTACAAGGAGCATGTTGCAAAAAAACATTCTCAGGTGTGAATATCGTGTTAAATGCTGTAGGCCTCTCTAGAGTAGACCTTGGGGGTTCACTGTGTACCTTGAATTCAGTTTGTGTGAGGTGAGCACCATTAGAAGTGTTCTGACAACCTGGGAATTATAATGAGGGATGTTTGTAATCACACCTGTGGTTTTTATAAACTTTCAAATACCTCTAAACTGAATTAGCTTAACTATAAATCATTTTAGAGAAAAAAATAACTTTTTATTCTTCCTAGGAATAGTTTCCGATATCTGATAAATTTCCGGAGCACCCTGCCCAGCATCAGTCTTGGTCTGACTCTCTCTCATCTCCTGATTGTTGTGTCAGAGTTTGGACCCAGCACGCATTACCAACAGCAGATAGGTACCTACACTGGCATGAAGTCATGAAATGTCATTGTCGGCATTAATGGAAAATTGTGTGCAATTAATAAGCATAATGTGATTCACTTGGTAACACAGAGGAACTGGAAGTAGTTTTTATCTTCAAACATTTCTCATCCATATTATGAATTTCTTTTGCTTTTTCTGCCCTTTTTGTGGGCTGTTATCTGCACTTGGGAATAGTAATGTGAATAGGAACCTTCATAATTAATAAAAGGCCAGGTAAGGACTTAAAACAGAAAACACATTTTTGAGGAGATCTGAGTGATGTGGGAAGACAAATCAATATAAATTAATGGAAGATTGTTGTGGAAAGAAACCATTTAATCATAATTACCTATTTTATTTACATAGCACATTTCCCATACCCAAGGCGCTTATCATAATGGCAAAGTACAAAATGGCATTAGATTCTGGCCATCTGCTAGAATACTTACAAGAGCTGATTGGTCTTTTCATCGTTTTTGTTTATAAGAGACTTGTACAAAGAGTACCTGTAGTGATACAAGGAGCTCACACCAGTTAGTGGCTGAACAGGACATCCTCACAGTGATGTTAAGAATGTGAAAGGTCAGGCCATTCACCCCACTTGTAGAGGCAGCAGGTATGTGGTGCCCAGTATAATTCACTTTCCGGGGCCATTCCCATTGTCTCCAGGTACTACTTGATGACAGCCAAGATAAGCCAAAGTCGCTGTTTAGTCTGCTTAATCAGTTCAGTTAAGACTTGTGTTCTTTTTAGTGTTCTGCTAATAAACCACACTTATATCTACTTGTCTTCCTCTGAAGCTTCTCTGACCAGAGGATTTCTCTGCCAAGAATGGGTTTTGCCAAATGGTGAGAAGGAAAAGGGGAACAAATATAATGAGACGCTACAGAATCTGCTGAGGTAAAGCATAACATTGGTTTATGTTTTTGAGATTTTATTTCCTTCTTTGTTCCTAGTTGACATGAATTTTTTATATATAATATTCAAAACAATACACCTATAGGGGACCATTAATGAAATTTCAGCTCAGGGGTTCTCAAAGTCGGTCCGGGGGGCCACTGTGGCTGCAGGTTTTTGTTCCAACCAGCTGCTTTTTTTAATTGGACTCCTGGGCTAATTGAGTGAACTTTTATTTGTCAGATTCTGTGTTTTGGGAAAAATGTAGAAATTAGAAAACTAAGTTTGGTTTAAAAAAAAAAAATGAAAATATATGAAAGTTATATGGGAATAATGTTTTTTTTTTTTCTTTTTAACAATATTTTCATCTTGATTTTCATTCTGTTTTTTGCCAGGTGTTCTAATTGTTTAATTAATGCATTATTTTCTAATTAGTGGGTCTAACGCTAAAGTAGTTGCGGCCTTTGATTGTTTAGTGTTTGCCTGGCTGTCTGCTCTGCTGGTTGTCATTATTAAGAAACAATGAAGGGAGCAAACTGCGGAGAGAAAGGGCAAAATAGAATGAAATCAACAGAAGAGAGTAAAGTATTTAAATCTCTAGCAAAAATGGAAATATTCCTAAATGTCTTATAAATGTAAAAATCATGCTGTGCTGCTTTCTTAATGAAGAATAAGAGAAAAGAAAAAAAAATACCAGCTTGATTGCGGTCAGTGTTATCAGGTGTTGTCACTGATGGAATCTGGTTGGAACAAAAACCTGCAGCCACAGTGGGCCCCCAGGACCGACTTTGAGATCCCCTGTTTCAGCTTTTCAAGTCAAGCTACAAAGTGGCTTACGTAGAACTCTTATTTGTCACTGCTCTGTGCTGCCTTTCGTAGATTCATGTGATCTTAGCCACACAGGCGTGTTTCGTATCACTGGCTCTCTAACTGTGTGCATTTCAGGTCTTCAGCTGCATCACTCGTGTATCGCCTGTTGCAGATTTGCTTTGTCTTTCACCCAGCTTGGATTCAGCAGCACCCAATTCACAATACATATCTTCATTAATTATAAATGCTATTAACTTTTCTTCTGACTTATTTTTCACAACTTTCAAAAGACTTGTTGTATTATAAATGAAAACTGTTTTTGTTTTATAAATGTACATTTTTTCCAAATGCATATTAAAGTTTGAGTGTTCCAAATTAGGCTGAATATCCATGATGCCTTCAGCCATCATTACTCAGAGCAGACTTTTTAGTGTGATTGCTCCTATTGTCATGGATTAAACACAGTCTTGTATCCAGATGGATGAAGCAGTCATTTCCTTCTCAATTGGAAAATGCTTTGAATGAACTGAAGCCTTCAAATGGAGCAGTCGGCCAGTGTGTGGTCCGAGCCCATGAAGGCTGCATTACACTTTAGAGTGATGCCACCCAAGAGCAAGCAGAGAATGAGGTTGGGCCTACAATGTGTGCGTACAGGTGTAGTGCTGTATGATGTAATGTGCTTTGATATTTTATAAATACAGTACCAATATTTTGGCTTTGGGGAAAACTGGAGGTACAAGTAATAAAGTTACTTTTGTCCCAATTGTTTGAACCCTTGTTTTCCACTGCCACAGTATTTACTTTACACACACTGAGGACGTGCTGAAAGCCATTGAGGAGATTGCTGGGGTGGGAGTACCTGAACTCATCAACGCTTCCAAGGATGGCTGCTCAAAAACCTTCCCAACAATGAACAGGTAAGCTGGGTTAGGGTTAGTGACAAGGTTTGCATCTCAGTTTATTAAAATACATTGAATGGCTTACTTTATTTCAATCCTAGACCATCATATTTCAACATATTTCTTTATGTAAAGGAGGTTATAATTTCCTAAAATACAGGTGGGGTTTCCCGTGTCATTTTAACATTTTGTGCCACGCACCATTCTAACGTACTGTTGGAGGAGTGTAATAATAATAATAATAACCACAATAGTTTCGAAGGCAGACTTCTTATGCTGTTAGATGTGTGCTACAGGGCAGCAACACTAAATGCTTTCACACAATTCTGACAAATGTTCATTTCTTTTTAACTCCTGGCATTAATTTCATATACAGTATATTATTTGGACACACAATACCTAAAGAATTTGTGTGCTCAAAAATTGTGCTTATGTTATAAACTGAAAGTCTTATGTTGTAATGGTCTAAAGAAGAAAGAAATGCTTAAAAATCTCGCTCATCAGTATCTGATGATCAGACGAGCGTTTTCTGGAAGGATGCACACAATAGAATCGACCCCTTTTAAATCTAAAATGTGACTACAGGTAATGTGATTGTGTTTGCTCCATCTTACATGTTGATATTTAAATCTAGGCAAACATTTTTGGTTTTCTACCGTGCAATGATGATGGTGCTGGAGAAAACTGTGAGGAAGATTCCAGTGGGAAAACAAGATGACTCCAGTGAGGTAAGACATGAAAATGTCTCCTTGCCTTCTGCTTCTAGAAATGTCCTTTACTTGAGTCGAGTCAACACCTCACTTGGTTTGAACACAAAATGTATTGGAAGGTAAATGCAAGTTCTATTGCTTATTGCTTATATTATTAAATAATTCTGATGATAATCAACATGTTAACTGGCTTCTAAAACAGATTATGACTAGTGTAATAAACAGTTTTCTTGTAGTAGGATTGTTGTTTTTTTAGGGGTCACTATTTGGACATTTTACAAAGTATGTGTTTAAGATGTTGTTTTTAAATTTTAAATCTCGGCATATATGGAAAACATTTTGCTTTGCACCTGCCCCACTGTAACCTGTCATCTATGGGAAGGAGCACAAGCGTTCGTCCAAAAATCTGCTAAACTACATGCTGAGTTAGTGCGGTTAACAAGCAACAGACAACCAGCAGTTTCTTCTGCCTTCAGAGGTCCAACGAGATGCCCATCCCTGCGCTCCTCATTTTTATTTCATTGTCTTTCCTCTGACAGTTAAAAGCTGAGAAGCTCTGTACTTGGACTCTGGCTATGAGGGATTTCCACATCTTGGTAAACCTAGTGAAGGTGAGGAGTTCGATTTGCTTTGTAGAAGCTGTCCTGTGCAGTAAATCACACGCTGTTTAAATGTGTGCCAGGCCTCAGTCGGGTATCAAAGGTGTACTGTGTGAACCCTAGAAACTTAAATGAACTCTTTTAAAATGTCATGAATACATTGCCAGGCGTGTTTCGGCCCTTGATGACCTACTGGAGCACCACACAGCACGTTTATTCTACCTTCATCACAGTGCAATTTTCTTTCCCATTCTAGATTTTTGACAGCAGAGTGGTGCTTGGTGTTGGATTGAAGGTCAGTGGCATTAAATATAAAATAAAATGCTTACACTTTTTAGTTTTTTCTTATTTTAGATTTACAAAGACAGAAAAAGATGCCTTAGACCCTTTACTGTCACTCTAGGGGTCTTTGCCTTGTCCTTGTGCATTATATGGACAGATTTAGCATCTCTGATCTTTGCAAGACGTTCACTCCACCTGTACTGAAATGTGTGCGTGGTCTGCCAGATTGGGCATCGATGAAGGTCCCGAACTTTACCAGAGCTTTAATAGCCTTTGCAGCCACGTGTGTTTCAAGGGATTTTCTAAGGTTGTATGAAATCTCTTTTGATGCTGAGGATATCGGCTGTGAGGAACAGGAAACTGGAATTAGTGGGCCCTAAACCAGCCACATCCATATTCCATCATTCCAAACGCTGTCCACATACACTCCAGTCCTTGACCTTTAATGTTAAAACAGTATATCCAATAAGGTGAGAGGATCTTTAAACTTGGGCGCTATCTGTCTTCATCTCTTTTTATGATTTGGATGAAGATCAGAGTACACTTAGGAGGCATTCACCCCAAACACTTCAAAGGGTCTGCATACATTGTTTCACAAATGTTCTTGTGAAATGTCATTTTATGTTGCTTAGAATATTTCTACTTCATTTATAAAAGTACACTTTGGTTGCAGAGTGCTTGGTTCAGATTTGTAAAATCAATGTTTGCCTATCTTTTTATTAATCAATAAATGGGTTTGGAGAAATGAACATTAGTCACACTGGTGTGGTTTTTGATAAAAGAAGTACATCTGCCAGCCAGCTAGATGGTGTTTGAGTCGTCTTGCTACATTTTTCTTCTTTTTTCTTAGTTTGGGCGTCTCTTTGTAGAAGCCTTTTTAAAACTGGGGATGCCTGTGTTGGACTACAGCTTCAAGAAACACAAGGTATGGCCCTCTTCTTCTCTTGACAACTTCATTCATGTTCAGCTGCTGATCCTTCTGCTTTCATTCAAATTCTTATTTTATGAATTGTTCATTTTTCTAAAGAGTGACTCCTCTTAATAGTAATTGCAAGACATAAAGGTTGATGTGTGGTGCATTTCAGGCTTGTTTTTGTTCTAATTGCACTTTAAAACGGAAGAAAGGAGAGGCAGCCAAGTGGTTTGGGGTATTTTAAGTTTAGGTCAGAAGGGCCACAGAGGCTTTTATCTCGCACCCGTAGATGAGTTGATCTGTTCTTTAGGCGACTCTGGATTTGGATTACTAAACTAATTGATTCTTATTCTTTAAAGGCGGTCTCTTATGTTTTCTAGCATTTTGAGTTACCTAGCTGTGTTTGGTCACTCGTATTTGTGCCTGGCTATCTCTGTCTGTCTAAAACGAATGATGATGTTGAGTGTGCCAGTGTGGCAACAGCAGTCTGTCCCCAATAACAGAAGTCACTTTGTCATTGTTACCTGTGGCACATTAACTACACATTTAAGAATTCCAAACAATAATGCGGTCAATACAGGTAATAATAATAAATACAACCGTGTATTGCCATAGCTTGTTAAATGCTGAAATAGAATAAAAAAGACATTGAGAGAGCAATTTAGTATGAGACAAGAACTAGACACAGTTTAAAAGATCAGCTGTATCATAGGCCAGCAGCCATAACTCACCTGTGGGACTGAGCTTGTTGATGCCCAGCATAGACTGAAAAAGATGAATACTGATGCCATAGCCGCCTGATTTGAACAAAGGCAAAGGTCATTTTGAATGATTGAAATCGGAGTAATTGACAGAGACCTCAGCATTAACTTTTGCAGTGGTCCGTGCGATGCATATGTGTCTGTTATATGCCATTTGGTATGGGATTTGTAAAAGCAGTGTTAGTGTTTTGGAATGACCAAGGCAATGTGTTTTTATTACTAAAAATGTTTCTGATGCGCCATCTTTGGGAATGACAGGGACATAGCAAACACACAGGCACGTATCCTTTTATTAAGATAGATTTTCCATAAAAAATAATACCAAGAGACCCCGATTCCAGATGATGCCTGGTTACTGCATCTGTCGATATGTCCATATTACCTTTTATCAAATAATTTAACATGCAGTACATTTTTAGCATAGTACTATAGAGTATTAACACGTCTGCGTAAAGCATCAAAAAAAAAAACAAACATCGGTTGCTGTGGTTAATTTACGGTTGGGGGAACGACACTGACAGGGAAGGCACCAAAATGGCAGAAGCCATTGGTTTGGGCATGTTGTGTGCAGCAGATTTGAGGTCATCTTGATTTGAAAAGCATGCTGGCTGGCGGTGGGAGGAAGAAGATGGAGAGGAAGGCAGAAGTTTTGGTGGGGAGACCTGGTGACTTTGAAGAGTGTGAAGGTCTGAGGACAAAGGAAGCTGCGGACCGAGGGGTTGGATTGTTGACCCCTAAAAGTTGGGAAGCAGTTTTAAATAAAGGAAAAATTTTTACAACTATGTTTGAAATTCATGGTTGCCTGCATGGCTTTTGTGACTTTTGTCAGAATCGTCCCTTTTGACTAGATAAGTGGCTTCAAAATGAATAGAAATGAAATTCTGAAAGGCAGGCATTCTGCTGATTAAACATTTTCTGTTTCTTTCAGGAAGATGTTCAGAGTTTGCTAAAAACATTCCAGCTGAGTACACGACAACTTCATCACATGTGTGGCCACTCGAAGGTATGTGTGACGGCCATTAAACGGCACAGTGCATGCATCTTAAGGGTTAGGGTAATAATGTGGCGACACATTCTGCATGTGCCTCATGTTAAAGAGCAGTCAGGTCAAGAAGAGCTTTCTTGTCATTTCAAGCATCATATACATTAAAGGACACAGTCAGACGAAATAAGGACCAAAGGTGCAGCGAGGAACACAATCCGACAGATCACAAGAGGATGAATGGGAGGGGGGAATAAATAATATAATATCTATACATACATATGTACAAATAGCTACATATGAGAAAGGACTTTGGGAGAGAGGCTGTGACAAAGGCAGACTAAGGACTATAAGAAACCGTGCAAAACGGCAGGTAAGTGGCGTAGACGTGTATCATATGTGCAATTACACTGTGCAAAATATGAACAAGTGTGCATTGAGTTCATTGATTATGTTTTAATGGTAAGTTATACGTCGTCCTCACTTTATGCCAAGTTATTTTCAAAATTTGTCTACTGAGGTACACTGTGGGCACCACCAAGTCCTTAGAAAACCTTTAAAAAAGCACAAATCCAGATGTCCCACCTCATGCTTTGGTGGAGCTAATGGCTGGCGGAGTTACGTTTGAGCTGCCATTGCCACACCGCACAGATGAATTCAGACACTGGCATTAATGCCTAGAAACGTCCCTTGTTTGCCAAGTCCTTTTGTTTTTTGAACTGTGGAGCTGATGTGTTTCAGATTCGACAAGACACCGGACTCACAAATCACGTTCCGCTGCTGAAGAAGAGCCTGGAGCAGTTTGTGTACCGGGTCAAGGCGATGCTTGCGCTCAACAACTGTCAAGAGGCCTTCTGGTTAGGAAACCTTAAAAACCGAGACCTGCAGGTACGCAGCAAACTCTTCTCAGGTCACCATGGGCCTCTCTGTGTTTTTAACTTTAGCTTAGGTGATGACACTAGAAGATTAGACTCCCCCAACCCAAGGTGAAATATCTGCATATAAATATTTTATTTAAAAATCAGATGGCCTTTTTGTGGTTTTTAGTGTTTGTAGAAAAAAAACAGAAATCTGCTCTCATAGAAATATTTCTGAGAATGTGTTAGGAAGCCATCTTATTGGGGGTCTGAAACCATTTGATTGTTTTGTAGGGTGAAGAAATTCTATCACAGAATGCAAACGAAAGTGAAAGTGAGGAGGACGAGACTGCTTCAAACAGCTGTGATGAAGAGGTAGGTACAGTTTAATTCACCCCTCACTTGCATCACCTTTCATATTTAGAATTTATACTCGAGTCATTTTAAGCAACTGTATGCCGTTTTCTGCATAAGAGTCTCCCAGTAGCGACATGCTGAATTGGACAGACTTCTATGGGAGAGCTCCTACACCAGTCAGGGCCCCTCGACCCCCACACCGTCATGTCCTGGATGGCAACCCCCCTGTGGAAGGTGGCCTGGGTGTGCTGGCTGACACGTTTGCTGGTCACCTTGTGGTCACCACTACGCTCACTCAGGACCAGGACCTCCTCATGTGGCTTTGTAAGCTCCTGTGCGGAGCTGGCGCCCCTTCTAGGCTTGCTGCCTGGATGTTAGATTACGTGAAATGGGTGCGACGTTGAGGGCGGATTGGTGATCAGATGTTAGGCACCAAGCAAGATGCCAGCACACGGCAGACCCGCGTGGCATTTCCTGATCCTTTCGTTTGACTTCATGGCATTTTGAGCACTGCTTTCCATGAACTCAGCTTTAGTGTCTCAAAAAGCTCAGTTTGTCCTTTTTGATTCCCAACTCTTAGGATGAAGATAAAGAAAATAAACAGGATTCCGATAAAAGAAAAAGACAAGAGGAGGAGGAGGATGATGAAGAAGAAGCTGATTCTGATTAGTCATCTTGATTCATAAAACAGATGTTAGTATTTCAAAATATTGCACTTTGCTCTTGGAGTTGGTGAAGCTTTTCTTTGTAAATAACTTCAGATTTTCTTTTATCTAAGATTCACAGACATCCACGGTTGGTAAATAAAAGATCATTCATGGTGAGTCTGCACGACTGGCCACTTTTAATTAAACACTCATGTCGTGATGCAGACAAATGTAAGATGTGCTCATCTGTCCACCGCTCTATCCCATTTTAGACCTGCACGGCATGCCATTCCATCACAGGGCACCCAGCGGGGTCAATGCCATGTCCTTCAATAAGCTGGCAAAGTCACAGAATGAGCAAAGTAAAATTACAAAGTTACTGAGGGGGGCTATGAGGCGTTGCCCCTCAGTGAGGACCAATTTACTGCTATGCAGGAAGCAGATTTTGTGTTGGCCACATTTAGTCTCCGCCATGGCGCTCAAGTTGCATTTGGGTTGGGTTAGCGTGTTTCTTATCTGTTCATTCATTAGTTGAGTGATGGCGGAGAGCTAATGTGAGCAGGGATGATGGAAGCGTTTTGGTCCAAGGCTTTCTTCATCAAGGCCCTTCCTGCCTGAGGACATTAGAAATTCCCACCTACATTTCTCAAACCTACCTTTGACCTTACTGGCGATTGGCCTCCATGTCATTCGGCCACCAAGTCAAAATGTTGAGTGTCTGTGTTTTAAAAAGCATGAAAATGTCTGAATGTTTACAGGACACGACGCACAAAGCCTGGAATGTCCAGTCAAACGACATGCAGAGCAGGGACTGAGCCACAATGAAGCAACCGTCTCAGTGGCCCAGCCCAGCATCCCCCTTGGACTTCATCCTCCAGTAGCACATGGTCCTTGGTAGAACGTAGTGGCAACGGTGACATTGGCCAGCTGTCCTCTTGGAACTGAGAAGGTGCAGTTGGTGTGACGTTGGTCTCTTGAAAGACCTCAGAGGTATTTACTTGTCACAATTGTTTAAGTGCTTTATGGTGGGCCCACCATGTCTGGACTAAAATGTGAGCCCCCCCCCCGAAACAAACCCGTTCAATGTGCCATCTAAAGAGCCCAGTGCTCGCTGTGCCCGGCCTTGACCTTTTCAGACCAGTTGGGTGTCAGCTCCTCATAAATCCACGCAGACTCAGACAGACAGACCGACACATAAAGCGGGCACCTCTCTCTGAACTGCCACTTAGACGATTTAAATTCCAAATCATTTCTGAGATGGCCTACAAATTAAGATGAAAGCAAGCCCCATACGTGGTGGCCTGTCGGACCCCTCGGTCCACCTGCAGGGTTTCTTTGGTGCTCCTTGCACCGAGACACACAGAGGCAAGCAGCTGGTGATTTGTGGGCACCACATTTTGTTTTTCTGCTCCATTGTTCATCCCCCATCTTTTGCGTTTTTGCCTATCAACCGCCATTTTGGATCTCTGACTTTCTGCTTATTTGAATCGATTTGCTCAACGGTTTGAAGGACTTCTAGTGCCGAGCCAAAGTGACTCAACGGCCAGCAGGGACGGACAGAGTAACTGCACAGGATGCACACAGACAGTTGAAAGGCAGAGGGGGGAACCAAAGGATCACAAAGTTCAAAAAACAACATCTCCGTGCAGGTGAGGTTCTTGAAACACCAAAGCCACCCTGCCTGTCCACAGAGATTCTCAGTGCCCGCTCCCATGTCTGCCACTGGGGTATTTCACCAAAGGGCACACTGGGAAACAGCTGCTCACGATGGGCACAATATGAGCATCAAAGAGGCATGCTACGTGTACCCCACCAGCCCAGCCAGCACTGGGCGCTGCCGAGGGCCTTCCGTGGCTACTTTCATGCCCCAGTGGTTCTGCTGCCGCGGGCACACGTCTGGCCAGCTGGACACCCTGCAGGCTTGGGTGGGCATCCCAGCACTGCTGTGCAGCTTTAACGGAGGAACCCAAGATGAAGAGGACGGGGGGCAGAGATTTCGCGCCCCCTCCTGTTTGCCAAAATGCAATGGGGAACATCAATACGGCGCCTGACAGATGCCACCCCTAGCTATGCCACTCGGACGGGGTGATCGACAGTCACCTTAGCAAGCGCGCGCCCGCTCGCCCACACGCACAGGTGACGCCGGCGTAGCCACGCAGCAGCCGACGCGATAGGCGCCGCCCCTTCAGCTGACAGCCCGGTAACGCAACACGCCGGACGGCACCACGTGTCGAGCGCGGAGGGAGAGCTTGAGCGCGGGACGAACAAACCGCTGGTTCGGCGGCCAACACCGCAGCTCGCAGACTGCCGCCGAAGCTCTCCCGAACCCACGAAGCCCCTGCGCCGGCGGCGGCAGAACGAGCGGGTCGGGCGCGGCGTACGGAGGCCGTCCTTGGCTAACCATCCCCCCCTCCACACACCTCCACCAGCACCGCCCGCCGCGCCCGAGCAGACAGGAAGCCGCGCGGCGTGTGGCGGTGTTTGGGGAAGTAAGTAGCGGACTCTCGAACACGAGCGGAGGGACAGCCTGCGGTCGGCGTGTCTTCAGCGGCCCTCCCCGGCTCGCAGCATGTCAGACCTGCTCCTGCTGGCGCTCATCTCCCTGCTGCTGGCGACTCTGCTGGCGTCGGTGCTGGGACTCGCCGTCTACTCCGGGCTCGGCGCCGAGGTCGCCATCCGGACGGGGTCGCCGCCCGTCAAGAGCATCACCGTGGCCTACAAGTTCCGCCGGGGGCCCTACAAGGAGTGCGGCGCGCTGTTCACGGAGAGCTGCAGCATCGGCCCGCGACTCCGCTCCATCGGCGTCTTCTACGACGACCCCAAGCAGGTAGGCACGGGGTGGGTGGGTGGCAGATGCCATTGTAGTCAAAACACACACAACACCGCTGTCGGCAGCAGCCAGGGGGGGGGGCAGATAAACAGAGAGCCCCCCAGGAGAACACGCTGTATCCAGGAGGCCTGCCTGGCGTGTGTTTGGCGCTGAGCGTACGCCTGGCAGTGGACCCGCTGGCCCTCCTTGGCACTTGGCACAGTTAGGGACTTCACAGCACAGGTTTGGCCCGAGTGCCAGTACTGCCACATCCAGGAATAGGAGACTTGAGGACCTGGCATGGGCATTCATTGATGAGCTGACACCCCGTTCGCAGGCCAGAAAGGGGTTGAATGAGTGAATGGGTGGGCTAGCGTTGGCTCGGGTGTTTGGAGGCGGGCATATGGACAACACTGAAGTGCCACACTGTGTGGAGACAGAGGGCTGGTTCAAGGTGGGCTCAGAGGGTCAGGGCTGTGGCCATCCTGTGGGGTCGACATCTCCAAAAGTGCCATTGTCTGCAGGTAATTTTTGGACAGAAAAGCCCCTGCTGGCTGTCCACTTTGAGGTCAGCACCCCCAATACGTAGAGCCAGTGAGACCGCCATGAGCAACTGTGGCTAAAGGCCTTGCACTGAGTGGTCTGTCACCATTGAGTGGTGGTGCCAGTCGGTCATAAAGTGTAGAAAGTAGAGAGATCTCGGGGCACAAGTCCGGCGGGGTCTTCTGACTTCCTGTCACCTCCTGACATGAGGAGTGGCAGCGCTGGATGGCATCACTGGCAGTAGTGCCAGTGAAGCCGCACAAGGTGAGCAGTTGTGAAGAGCGAAGCACATGACCAAGGCATGCGGCCACTCTGGGACTCCGTCTGCAGCTTGTTGGGCCACCTGATGGCTGCCCTGGTCTGCCCACTTCAGAAGTGACATGGCCCCCTGTTTCAGCGCTGCCAGGGTGAACTGCAGTGGCCCTGAATTCAGTCAGACGATGTTCTGCTTTGTTTTGGACCTTTAACAGAACTTCTCGAGCAGAGGGTCTTAAATAGGACGCACAGTGACGATTCCATCTCGCAGTATCACATAGCCTCCCACGATGATGCTGACCGAGTGTGGCTTAGGCATGTGGCCCACGTGGGTTCCCATTCTGCAGGCATCTTGGTGACCCGCATCAGCTGGATGAAAGCAGGCGGTACCAGCCATGCCAAGTGAACCCCTCCAGGCTCGTCCAATTGTCCTGCCAGCTGTGGTTGAGCGTGCTGGTGGTTCCATGAAGGCGTGATGCGTAGCGGCCCATCTCGGGTTAGGAGTAGCCTCATGGGGGTCTCTAAGCTGCACACATGCAGTATGGAGTTTTTGTGCCCCGCCATAGATTCACATGCCCCCTGAGGGAGCTTCCTGCCAAGTACCAAAACTGGGCAAAAGACCTACATGTGGTGGGATGGAGTTGTCTTGAATTGACCGAAGGGGGCTTTCACGTGGCACCCACCAACATGCAGACCACAATACAATTTCAAGCAAATAAACCTGGAAGAGCCGCGTCCTCCTCACCGATTTGTGGGCCGATATCCCGGAGTGGGCACTGCCCTGTTGGCAGCCTTGGCACAGAAATGCCATCTGGAAAGCTCCAGGTGAGTCAGGATTGTCGTCTGACCGCGTGACACTGAGGGCCGAAGAGGGCCTCTTGGAACTCTGAGTCACTTGGGTGGCTCTTCTGCTGGCCTTTGTGACGCTGCTGTCGTCCCCACGCTGGCTGGGCGGTTTCTTTTTGAGATGGACCACCGTAACTTGAGTGCTTGAGCCAAGCCCACGCCAATGCTGCTGACTGTCTAAGGGGGCTTTGCTACTCACACTCGTTTGATGCCAATGCCCGTAGTCCAGAATGTAGGCAGGTGCTGTGGTGGCCAAAGCCATGGGCTTCAGTCCCCATCTGTGGCTCAGAAACAGACGGTGGCACTTGGGTCCTCATCTTGTAAGTCACCTTGGATCAAGGCATCAGCCAAATGGTGGGAAATATGTGGGGACATGACCTGAGCTGGCATCCTGGCATGACACAGCCTCCAGTCTAGTGTGGGAGTTGGGCAGCTAGGAGTGTGCTGTGCCCCCAAAGGGCATCAGATGGAGGACCTGACATGTTTTATGAATTTGACGCAGTCCCTCCTGCCCTTCTGATGCCCGTCCCCTCCTTTGTTCTCCTTAGAGCCGTTGCTCTCCCCCCAGTGTGTCAGCAGGCTGGGTGGTCCATACGCCATCATTTATACCCAGAATGCCATGTCAGGGCGGGGCTTCCGCTTTCTGGTTCCTGCCAGTCAGCTGGCCAGTTGCAGCCCGTGACGCGGTGGCCCCCTTTCTGGTCTGCTTACCATTCGGCTCTTCCAGGAGCCTGGCACAGCAACGGGCGCGGTCATGACAGGTTCTTGGTTGTGGCGTCGTCGCCTCTTGTGAAGTTCAAGTGGGTTTAGCTCTTGTTGCTTATTATTGTACCCCCAAAGCGAGTTTATGAATCCCCCCGTTATTGTTGCTTGGCCAGCGTGCGGACGTTTCTCAGTCTTGTGTTGAGTGCCCCATTCCCCCCCCCACACCCACCTCTGTGCTCTTCTTCTTTTTACGTGGTGGCAGCCTTCACCCGAGGGGGCTTGTTAAAGTCAGCCCCTTGATGCGAGTTGAGTGTTCCTGGCGACCAACCCCACCCAGAAGTGCCAGCAACACAGGCAGGGACAAGTCGGAGGGCAGAAGTGAGAGGTCTTGGGCGCGCGTTGGCCCGGTGGGGTGGCAGGTGTCCCATGGTGGGTTTTTCAAGTTGCCCACTTCATTTCTGGTATCGTTTTTTATTCTGCGTTTGAGTTACGGGGTCCCAGCGGCATTTTGGTTCTCATGAGTGCCTCTGTCTTTGTTGCTCGTGTGGTTGTCCCCACGAGATGACGAGGTCACGACCTGTGACGTCACTGAGATGCCCTCCCCCGCAGCTGCCAGGGTCTTTTGGGTTTGCTTTCCAACCACGTTTTGGGCGTGGCATCTTCAGCTTCAATGTTTGCAAAACAAACTCTCCCTTCATGCCAACCTCCCTCAGAGGAAACCGCCAGGGGGCACTGTGTAGCCGTCTTTTAATTAGTGGTGGTCAGTCACAGTGTCCCCTGTGGTCATTAATCATGCAGTGTGACGTCCCCAGGGACTCTGCCCAGGAGCCTGGCATGGTCTCCATCACGGCAAGATGTTGCTGGTAAAACGCAGTGCCACTCGTGCAGAAGGATGGCGCTGTCTTGTGTCTTTTGAAGTTGTACGCTTGTCTTGGGCCCACTTTGTTTCTTCTCGGACCCCCTTGGCTGCCTGGCCATTGCAAGACAGGCCTGGGCCAGGAGGTCACAGGGTCATGGTGCCTGGTGACCAAAGTGCCCTCGGCCGCAAGTCTAAAGGGGGTCCGCTTGCCCAATGTCTCGTGTGTGTTGTACGGTGACACAGTGGAAACTTGGCAAACCTGGGAGCCGTTCGTAGAGTTCCTGGTGAGTCGGGCCGCACGTCACTTCACTGAGGAGATGTGACACGAGTCGAGTCAGCCATTGGCCTAAGGTCACGTGACAGGATGCTGGTCCAACCCCCTCGTTTCGGCTCTCGCTCATTCCGTCCAATCAGGATGCGTTGTTTGTCTGCGATTCTGCTTGGTGCTTTGGTTCTCATTCAGCTCTCTTTGATGTCCCAGGGAAGCCATGCAGTTGAAGCAGATGCTGTGCCAACCTTTAAGAAGATGTGGGGAGCAAACAGCGGGTGCCAGCGGACTGCGTGACCTGCTTCTGTGCCCTTTACCTCCCACGGTGTTCATTTATTAATGTGTGCCTGGCACAGTACGAGTGGCAAACCCGCCCGCCTGACCACATGGGCCATTGTGTCTGCCACCTGCTGACTGATCTCTCCTGTCTCCTCTGCTAAAGCCATAAAAAGAGCAGTTGCTAGTCGTGTCCACTGGGGGGCAATCTTACTCCATTAGTGGACCCCTTGGTGTGTTTTCTGTTGTGTTTCTTTGGGACTCGGTGCCATTTATAAAACTGGGTGGTGATTAACTTGAAAAGAATGCATGGCATTTCAGGCAAGTTGCCACGTCTGCCACTGAACTCCTGCCAGTCTCCCAGTGACCTCCTCCTCCATTCAGTGCCCACTGAGGGACTGGTGGCTTTTTAACCCCACTGGCACTTTGATGTTGGCTTCATTTAAAGTCATGCCAGTCAACTGTCCTTTGTGCCCCAGCTAACTTTTGTTTGTTTGTTTGTTTCCTCTTTTGTTGGAGTTTTACAGCAATGTCCGGAGTGTCTGGGCACATGTGGCACATCTTGTGGTTTGGCCTCTCTGGCTAACATCTGCAGTACCTGAATCAGTCACCAGGTGGCAGCAGAGCCCCAGAGGTCTGTGTAAAATTCAAAAGGTGAGGAGGTGGCACTTGAAGGACACCGTGGTTCGACCTGGGGGTCTGCACCTGGGCATCTGTCAGGAGAAGCCGTCCTAGAAAGTGACACATGTGAGCCAGGTGGATGTGGGGCGCAACCCGTCAGGCACTGTTAGCGTTCAGTGGAGGCGTCCCAAAGCTCAGGCCAGACAGCGGACAGGTGCGTCTGATCGGACATCAGGACCCCCACAGCCTCCAGAAGTGCCCGTCAGGCTTCTGAGGGTTAGGGCATAGGGTGGTGGTAATGCCAGGGACCCAGCACTTGACCACCTGTAAGCATCGAGCGCAAGTGCAGCGTGACGCCTCGGGAGTGTTCTGGTGGTCTGACAGGTGAGGCTCTCCGCAGAGGTGAACTGTCACCTGCTCAAACATTCGACCAAGAAGAGGACGTTGGCACCGTTACAAGACGCCTGAGCCTTCTGGTTTCTTCTGTTCAGCCCCACATGAGATGGGTGATGCCAGCTCAGCAGGCACTGCCATTATTGGCAGTATGTCCAGGCAGCAAGGGGTCCGAGTGTCTGGGCTTGCGAGGGTCCTGATAAACACCAAGAGCCAGGCCTTTAGTGACCTTTTGGGCACGGCCACCAGCAGTGGGTCTGTCTCCGAGTGTCGACCTCGTCGGTGACATTCACGTGACTCTTCCTGTGAAGTCAGTAGACGGATTGGGAGAGCATGGGGGGGGGTCATGAGGTCACTGGTGAGGGGGTGTGTGGCACAAAAGGATGAAGGTCCAAGGCTTCAGAGTCCCGGTGCCCCCTGTTTGCCAGACATGGAGTGACCCGAGGTGAAGACCGGACTCCTTTGGGGTCTCTTTGGAGTCCTTGGGTCCCGCTGGTGTGACTTTGTGGAGTCCCGAATGTGACCTGCACTGTGAGGGTGAGGGGGCGTCCATTGCGGCCACGTGGCGCGACTCCCTGAGGGTGATCTGAGTGGCTGGACCAGGCCAAGGGGGCAGATAGAGGGCGGGTGCGGCTGGACTGTGTGTCTGCCAAGCAGGGTCCCGATTGGTGGGTGCGCCAACACGCTGTGCCAGCGTGTGCTCCCCAACCTGACCTGAGCCTCCCAACGGGAAGATGTCATAATCAAGAAGAAGAACCTCCGTGACTGGACTGGCATCCTGTACCGGGCTTGTTCCTGCCATGTGTCCACGGCTGCCAGGGCAGGCTCAGCTGCAGGGGCCTGTCAGTGCCACAGCATTACCAGTTTCTGAAGTGTGCCTGTTTGTGAGGCACAGCTTTGGTCTGTCGAGTTGGTCAGAGGGCGATTTGTCCCTTTGGGAGTCGATTTTTATTGTGTGCCAGTGACAGATGGCACCTCAGGGTGCTGATGAGGCCTTGTGTGTGTCCGGAAGCTTCCATCTTTGTCAGTCTCTCCCTCGTCTGCTTGTCTTCACCCAGGGGCTTCAGGATTTGTCATTCTGCTGAAGTCCCCCTTTCCAGCGAGGGGCAGTGCCACCTTGTCCACTGTTGGGGTGACGTCTCATTAAATGGTACTTGTTAAGCACTAAGGCGCAACGAGGATGAGGATGGTTGTTTGGACGAGTGACTGACGATGGCACTGACGTTTAAGCAGGGGACACGACAAACGCCGCAAATCAAACGAATGTCCCTCCAGCTCTGACTGCTGTCACCCAGAGGGTCCTGTGCGTCCTTAATGACTCACCTTAGTGGTCTTCATAATGGAAATGTTTGCTTGTTAAGCCAAAAAGGAACGTAACGAGGACAAGCAGGATGATCCGAAACAGAAGCTAATGGGGTCTCCAGACCTCTGCCAGGCTCGAGCCCATCTCCTCCTCATTAGGCCATCACTGCCTTGGCGCTTCACTTAGTCGCCCATCAGGGGCTCACAACCCGCACACAAAAGCAGTAACGGCGCCTTCATAGTCACAAACGAAAAGTGCCCGTCCTTGCCCCCTGCCTTTAGAGTCTAAAAACGCATTTCATGTTGCGACTGGAATGAGAGGACCCCTGGGCTGCCATCCGACTGTAGCCTGGCACACGTGTGGCTGCTCTCTGGCATGTTTCACTTGACTTGAGTCTCAAGACTCCTTCTGCCCGCTCTGTTTATCCCTGAACACATCAAGGACTAAGACGATGGGCATGAAATGGGCATGGGCACCGTTGGTGAGTGGCCCTGCGGACAGCCGTCACTGATATCGGCGGGCACAGGGTGATGTGAGGCCTACAGTTTGACATGGAGTTGTTTGTTAATTCAGAAGCCCAAAGAGGTGGCTGGCTGAGTACAGGTGTCTTGTGTGCCCACAGCTAGTGCCAAGGGAGTGAGGTGGGACTAGAAGGGAAGCTTTATGGAGCAGTGCCAAGTGACTGAGGAAGGTGAGGAGTTGCGGTGGCAGAGACAGATGCCCACCTTTAGAGTCCTGGGTTCAAATTCTTTTTTTGTTGTCCTTCCTTTTGCTCGATAGGTTGAATGGTGCCTATAAATTGGTGCCCCACAGTGGACTGGCATCCAGACTGGACTGACCCACTCCTGCCTCCTTTTTGTATTTCTCCGCTGCCCTTGGTGTTCATGGCAGCAGCTACCCGTGGGCTGCTCTGGTTGAGACATCGAGAGATGCCAGAGAGGAGCAAAACGACGGTGGTGAGTCACCCAGTTCATTCAAGGCCGCTGGCACTGAACGGACTGAACATTAAAGAAGTGTCTCAGGACGGACCACCGGAGCGCTTGGCATTTGTAGTACGGCTGTGCGGTGCCCTTGTGGGGCGGGGGGTTCTTCTCCCATAATTCACTGCATTTTGTTTAAACTTATAGGCACAAATTGTCACCCGGCCTCGTGCGGACCACCACTTAGCAGACACCTTAGTCTAAATGCCCCCACTGGTGAAGTGGGTGGAGTGGTCCAGAGTTCGTTTTTCGATTTCTCAGTTGTGTTTTGCTGCCGGCGCCCTTTTGTCGTGCAGGCTTGTCGTGGCATTTTCTTCTCTGAAATGCGAGAGAAGCCGACAAAGCTGAAGCCGCTTATTAGCTGTGAAATAAACCGAAATTGGGCTGCACCCGCCTGGCAGCACTGGCCGATTCCCTAGAGGGTCGTTTGAAATGGCAGATCGAGATGAAGGGGAAAGCAATTAGTGTGCCAGAGTTGAGAGGGTAGTGCCAGCGTGGTGGAGAGCCATCTGCCGACAGCTTGTCGTGTGATGACAGCGACGCGCCAAAGGGTCTTTGTTTACTTTCAGAAGACGTGGAGACGGAGTGGCGCATTCCTTTAGAATTCCGCTTGTGTTTTTAAACTCGGAGACGCGCCAGCTGTCCACAAATGCGTGCCGAGCGTCGTGCCACTCGTCTGCTTTGATTGAGATCTCACTTTTTAATGTTTGATGCAATCAGAAGGGCTTTTAAACTGAGCCTCCGTACGCGTCGGCCTCCGGGTCTCCCAGTGGCACTGGCATGGGCACCAGAGGTAGCCAGCCCTGGTTTGACTATGGAGGGTAGGGGGCGATCTTGAGCTGTCCCCATTGTTAAAAGCAATAAAGGAACAATAAAACAATGGAGTGACTCAGCGCTCTGCCCCCTGGGCCCACTCTGACCTCCAAGTGCTAAAGGGGCACCAGGCTGGAGCTCTTCCTAATGGTACCCGCTAGGTGCCCTCTGGTGTCACGGGGCCGGACTGGGGACAACTCGAAGTCTGTTGCTGAAAGAGGCTCCGCCCACAGGGTTTCCTCTTAAAGTGCTGCCCCCCCAGTTCCTCCACGTTGGGGGTCCCGTCGTTTCTTCTCCTTTATTACAACAACACATCAAACACTGAAAAGGGCAGGCCTGGCAGAGAGAAGGCGAGATGAGAAAGTAAAACGAAGCAACGCTTGGCGTGTAGATTGTGACGGGCGCAGCGGCACAAGACAGACCCACGTAGACCACTGCAGCTCCACGTGGGGGCGCCGTTTGCTCTGATGTCTTGTGGCATAACAAGAGTCAACTAGAGACCCTTGGGCACCGGTCATTGGCACGTCGCTCAGTGATGGAGGAGGCTGTGCTGCCTCGTCTGTGTCACTGGGCGCATTCACCGTGTCCCTCACAGCAGCCCTCTTGACGTCCTCACGGGATTGTCACAAGTGTAGCCTCGTAGAGGGCACACATGGCACCTGCGCCATCGGTTCATTCACTTTTCCCGCTAGTCCACCGAGGTCCTCGAGTGGCGTCGTACAATCTGAAAGGTCTCCCGTTCAGCGGGCTCTGCACACGCGTGGCACTCATTCGCGTTTCATGGGGTCCTTGTTGGTGTAATCTGCCAGGCGGGCGAGAGCAGCAGTGCCCCTGACCTTCGTGAGGCCGTGGATTGCTTTGAAATGTGGACGTTGTACTTGAGCTGCGTAACGACTGGCACTGACGACGCTTCGCTTGGCGTAGCCGGTGAGAAGGATGGACTGGCACGGCCAACTGGCCTGACCTTGCGTCCCTTCTGAGGTTTCCAGGCCCCACTTGGCGTCTTTTGGAGTTTTTGATAAAGGGTCGAGGCTGAAAACTGTGCTCTTATGTTTTTGACAGGTGCCTGCGGAGAAATGCCGCTACATTGTGGGCAGCATATTAAGCGAAGGAGAGGAGACGCCCTCTGACGAGTTGGTGCGGCTCTACGAGAAGTTTGGCTTCAAGATGTTCTCCTTCCCCGAGGTCACCCACGTCGTCATGACGGCCTTCCCCTTCAGGACGTTCCTGTCGCTCTACCTGGCCATTCGGCGAGTGTATCCCGCTCTGGAGGGCTACATCAAGGTAAGCCGTTGAAAATGGCACTTGCCATGGCGGTGCCCCTGCTGGGCCTCGCGGACCCTGTGCTCAATTCAAAGGGGGCATCGACAGCTGAGTGCCATCAGGCGCCCGCTCCTTTTAGAATGCGAGGACCTTGTAGCAAGCGCCCCAGCGGACTGGCAAGAGACGCGATGGCACACCCTTCCTTTGTTCACTTTGCGTTCCTCTTTGTTTTTTTGTCGAGTTCACCCGCAGCCATTTTGTTTTGTCTCTGTCTCCACCGTGTCATTGCTTGATGACAGGGCATTGCATCATCAGGGTGTCACGTCCCTGCAGTGCCCAGGACCCGGTAGTACTGCCCACATACTGATGAGGACAGACGGTCTTTGGTGACTTGGTGCCACGTCTGTGCCCTGTGACTGGCCCTCCGCTCCGCTCTCCAGCCCCCATGTTTGCCGCGCTGTTTTGTGACCGTTTGTGTGTCACGGTGGTACTCATGGGCAGGCTGTGATTCTGAGAGGATGTCAGCGTCACTTGGTGCCGCAACCTGGTCGGCCTACGTGGCCTCACACTTGGGCAGCCACTTCACTTTGGCACCAGTCCCATGTCAAGATGGCAGAGTGGGCTGCTGGCATTGAGCTTTTGTTCATTGATGTTCACCAGTTAAAGTGCAGATGCCCCTCGTTGTGCCTTCAGACTGTCTTCATGGCTTCAGTGGCCATCAGGCCAGTGTCCCGTGGTGACGTTTACTGAAGTACAGCGGTGATGCGAAGGGAGCGGCATGGTGGCACAGTGGGTAGCGCTGCGTGGAGTTTGCATGTTCTCCCCGTGTGCAGATTAGGTGCATTGGCAATCCTAAATTGGCCCTAGTGTGTGCCCTGCGGTGGGCTGGCGCCCTGCCCGGGATTTGTTTCCTGCCTTGCGCCCTGTGTTAGCTGGGCAGACCAGCAGACCCCCGTGACCCTGTAGTTAGGAGATAGCGGGTTGGATAATGGATGGATGGTGATGTGAGGGTCCAGCAATGGCGGTCTGCGACTCCAGAGATGAGATGTCACTTCATAGCACTGCACTGCTGGGATGACACGAGTGTCGTTTCACGAGGGGCTTTGTGCCTGTCCTCCTTACTTGACTTGGACGTGGCACAGGTGCACCACTCCCAGCGAGCGCGTGTGCCCTAGGAGGCGGTCCCGGCGGTATCAGGAAGGCCCTCTGGCACAGCAGAGTGACAGTATAATTGTCAGTGCACTTTAATTATGGCCTTGTTCCTCTCGGGTGGCAGCCCTGCTGGAGATGATCTTTCCAAATGACGCGTTGCTTTAGTCTGGCTGTGCCATCTGTGCTGGATTTGAGAAGCTGCGGCGTGGCATTGATTTCTTAAGAGTAAACAGGTTAAGTGCCAGGCTGGCCTCTCCTGCACCGCAAGCTCTGAAGGCAGGATGGCCAGTCTGCTGTAGGAGAGCTGCCAGGGCGGGCTCCCAGTCGTACGGCACCTGTGTAGCCTGTGCCAAGCAAAAAGAAACACGCTGGCATCCGAATTGGAGACTTTATGAGTGCAGTGAGTGGCAGGTCCAGCCGATCACAGCCAGCGTTGTGCCCGTGCAGAGCACCGCAAGTGATACGCCACCTTAGCGGACCCCATGGTCACCCGAGGCTGGTTAGAGCTGTGCCAGCCAGCCAGCCAGCGCCCCTCTAATAACTGCGTCTTGTCAATTAATATGCAGCTGGAGCGTCCACTTCTTGATGAATTCTGCACCTGCCCGGCCCAACGTGCTGTGTGCGCCACTGAATTAATGAGCTCTGGAGACCCTCGTTGGCGTATGCCCAGAATGTCAATGTGGTGACCTTTGCAAGTCACCCGAGAGACGCGCTTGGACGCTGCTGGCTCTGTCGTGCTCGTCTCCAGGCCGTGGATCAGAGTGCCAATTGTCCTCTTTGCGCCATCATCTCCGTCTCGTCTGGCGGGTTGTTCAGCACCGAACGATGGAGGTGATGCCAGCGACGCTGTGCCACCCAGGACTCGCCTGCTGTATAACCCAAACCTTCACGTGCCGCAGTCTGATGTTCCTGTTGCCTGGCTGGTGCCGTCACTACCTGAGCCCGTCCATCACCCCCAGCATCGCACAGCGTGGCATGCAGTTGTGACGCTGAGAGCGTAATGGATGCCAGGGCAGGTCCAGATGACCGCGTCACACTTGTGCCACGCCACATTACGGCATAGATCAGCTCCAGAGCTGGAGTGTCACATTGGCCACCATCTGCAGGGCGGCACAAGATGGCAGCCCACGTCTTTGGGGGTGTGTGAGGCAGCAGGGACAGCTTGGCATCTGCAGGACATGGAGTCCTGGGCTGTCGCCGCGCCATACACACTTGACCTTGATTATCAGGCATTTTATTGTGGGCGAGTGTACCACCCTTTGTCTTTTCAGTCGTGCTGTGCGTTCACCGATGGCCTCTTATTAAAATGCCACTTGAAGCGGCGGGGTGGACTGCTGCCACCTGACCGTCTGTGCATTCATTTCAGCTCCTTTAAAATTGAAATCCATCTGTGAAGGATCCCGAGAGGTGCCACACTGAGCCTCGCTAATGGCGTTTTTTGACCCGGGGTCTCCCTTCAGCCTCGATGTGGCGCGTTGGCAGCCAACTTATTAAAAGGGACGAATCCGTTTGATGCGCCAGGGAAGAGAACGATGGGATCCTCATTGCTTGCGTGTGGTGGCTCTGAGTGGGCGGAATTGCGATTTCTCATTTCATTTCTGTCACTGCTGGGTAATGAATGACAGACTCACCAGGACCTGGCAGTGCCCGATGACACGGGGATGTCATTTGGACGTCTCGTGAGAGGTGAGACTCGAGCGGCGCGGCGTCGTGTGGAGGTTACCGTGTCGGCGAAGGCAGCAAGTCAATCTTGGTCATTAAAAAATAATTACAGCGATTAGGGAGTGAAACGGCGGATGTGCAGTTGGGCCACTGCCACGCCACCCAATAAAATAAGAGAGTCACAGCCGACAGAGTGATGGGTGGCACCGCAATGCTTCACGCTGGCAAAAGGCGGTGGACAAACCGGGCATCCTTAGACCCCCCAAGTACTTGGCACCTTGAAGGAATCTGAAGTTGCGCTGCTCTTGAGCCCGAGTCTCCAGTCAGTCCGTGTGTATCCTAGCCGTGGCGCGGTGGGCACGCTCGCTGTGCCTGCCAATCACCCGTCCGTGTGTATTTACCGAGCCGCGCCGTAGCATTAGAGCTGTGGACACAGCAAAGGGCGTTAAGGTCGGCGGCATTAACAAACACGCTTCGGCAAATCTGTGCCTACGCCGTGACCTTTCCTTCTGCCCAGGCCCCTCCAGTCGCGGGCTGCCTGCTAATTGGCCGGGCCGTCACGTTCACCCTCTCCCTCGGCTAATGAGGCCTGCTGGGACAGCCAGGGGCCCGAAGCGGAGCAGAGACCCTCAGGCCGCGTCCTTTGCTTTCTCATTACTGAGTGGTCCCTCCCGACGCGGCAGGGTTAATGGCCGCCCAGGCGTGCCCGGGCAACCTTGGACCGTCTCGTGACCTTGAGCCCCCCCGTCGGTGTGTTCGGCCCGCTCTTGGAGGGTCCATGAATAATAAAAGCCGAGCTTATCAATATTGCATTGGAGCAGCAGAGCGTCTGCCACAAACCTTATTAACCCCGCGGATGCGCGCGCCCGGCGCTGTTTGTACAGCGTTTTGATTCATGGCATGAATTATGAATATGCGAGGTGCCAATGCGGACACGGGGGCTTCCTCTTGTCACTTCTGGTGCCTTGAGGATGTGCCTGGCGGAGGGCGTCGGCATACAATAGGTAGCGGAATGGATGGCAAGCCTTCTGGTCTGTGCCAGCTTGTACTCCTGTTGGCACCCAAATGCAAGTGTGATTCACTACTCGAGGAGACCATGGGGTGCTGGACCCCCTGATTAGCTCCATCTTTGGGGTCCCAGAACATAAGTTTGAAAGCCTGTTGAGGTGCCCCTTGCTGGGTTTGTGACAGAGAGAGCCCCCTTAGGGGGTCTTGCAGTGCCTCTGACTGTGACGTTGACTGCCACTTAGTCGGGGTCTCGCGTCAAGTCGTTGTCACATGAGCAGAGAGTGGGCCCGTTGTCACGTGTGGTAGTTGGCAGCACCTTTAACCCACAGGGGGCACACATACCGTATCCTGGATATGGGTCTCCTGTAGACCCTCGGGGCCATTAGAGGGGAGCCATCTGAGGTCGCGGTTGTGCCCCCCTGGCAGTTAGGTTTTGGGTTTGGAGGTCCGACGAGTGTTCAACTGGCCCGGTCCTCGGCACGCACGACAGAAGAGCCCCCCGCCTCGGGTGTGCAGCGGGCCAATTGTGGGAGGTGAGCAGGGCGTGCTGTGAGGTGTGGCACCCCCCCCCGGATGGCATCACCGCAGTAGAGGGTGTGACCTCAGGTGGTGCTCTGTTTTGTGGTTTCAGCTGCCTTCGCCGCGCCCGTTCCGTTTCGGCCCTCGGGGTCTCGGTGGCCCTTGTTATATCCACTCCGTACCTTACACGGGTGTCCCTGTCGTCCCCTTACGTAGCCAGGCTCTTCACAGGACTGGGGTGGCATTTCGTGTCACAGGATGGTCCCTCGCATGTGCAGCCCATGAAGATGAAGTGGGTGCTGACCTGGGGAGTTCAGAGCGGGCCGTGGTCGTCTCGAAGTTGGTGACCGCCCAGCCGGTCCCAGGCAGGGGGGGAGTTGAGTTCTGGTGGGCCTCGGTTGGCAGTCCCCGCCGTCGTGCCCTGAGGACAGCCAGACAGAGCCGATGGTGGACTTGTGTTTCACGAGATGGCGTAGAGGGGCACAGGGAGAGAGGCGGCCGGCACGGGGTTTGGCAGGTTGGTGGTCCCATGTGCCGCCCCGCATCTCCGCTTTAACTCATCAGAATTTCTCTCAACACTTGAAATCGATGGCGAATCGCTCGGGGGTCTCGTATTGATGCGCGCCTGGCACTTGGCTGTCGAAGTGTAAGAATATGGCTTGTGAGACGTTTCTAAGCGGTAAATGTTACATTTGAATAGGAAGTAGAATGGTGAGGAGGCAGTGGGACTCTGCCAGTAAGCCTCCAGCTGGCACACGGGCCCCACTGACCCCGAACGGCGTGCCAGGCTGGTCTGGGGCCACCAGCCCTCCTTGGGAGCCGCGCTGCCGCTACACTGCCGGACCCACTGAGAGGCACTTCCTTGGGGACCCCCATCCCGTTATAAACTTTAAACTCTGCCATAATGGCTTTGCGGTCCCCAGGAGCCCGGGGGGCTGTGGACCACCATTGACGAGATTGGGCCCAGACCAGCCCGCCAGAACAAGATGGCACCGAGTCGAGGGGCTCGTTCACTGGGCGAGCGGAGGGCCACGTCTGTCGTGTGGCCGCCGTGTGTGTGCGCCGTGTGTGACGAGAGCGAGTCGGGGACAAGGCAGGCTGGGAAGTGTTTGAGAGGCGGCGCCGAGGTGTAAATTGTATCGAACGCCACTGAGAGACAATGTGCCAACTGAAGCGGCTTCACATCTGCCGTTGCCAAGCAGATGATTTTTCTCGTCTTTCCTCGAATGTTGACTTGGCCTGCAGTTGGTTTACCCGCTCTGGCCGGCAGAGGGCTTCTGGATTGCGTGTCATCGGCGTCAGAATCGTACTACTTGTGCTGCCATCAGCGCCCCTCCAGTTAACATCTGCGAAATCCCTGGGTAGGGGGCCAAGTGACGGGCAGCAATCCGCAGCGGGCACTCAGAGTTCAGGGCACCGTCTTGCTTACACGAAGACAGCCAGATCAACATGACGGTCCTGAAGCCTCGCCAAGCAAATTGAATTGCCACGTCGCCAAGCCAGTCTTGTGCAGTGTAGGAAATGCCACCTCAAGTGGCAGGTGGTCACAGCCACACTCTGTGGAGTCCCCATGTCCTTCTGCTGTTTGCATGTGCATAGACTGGCACGGCACGCCCATGGGCACTTCAGCTTCATCCTTTGGTTTTTCAAGTGCTACGCCATGGTGCCACCCTCTCTCCCTCCAGAACTTACCACCCAACCCAGTTTTAGTGCCAAAGCTTGGCTTTTAAGTTCCAGTTAAAGCCCTCAATTGCGGTGGCATCATGTCGAGTGCCACGTGGCTCCAAGTGAACGTCATCAGGTTCTGTTTTACTGGCCATCTTATGCCTACCTGGCTTGTCCAGTTAACATCACCCCTGTGCCATCTGAGTGGCACATGATAACCCCTTGACTGTCCATATATAAGGTGAGCAGGTCCTCATGCCAGCGCTCCATGTCAGGAGATGTCTCCCTGGTGCTGGTGATGCCACCATAGCGACTCATAAATCAAGTGGCTCCTTAAGACATCAGGTTGGCACCCGTAGGGGCTGATCAAGGTGGACAAACTTCAGCTCAAAGCCCGGGTTCTGCAGCTCCAGCTTCTTACGGAGAGCGTAAGCCTGCATTGAGCCTGGCACTCCCTCCTCCAGGATCAGTGCCTAGCCAGGGGTTAAGCGGTGGGTGGCACAACAATCTGAATGGACACGAGTGAAAGGCTATGGAAAGCAATGGAGGGTGAAGGCAGGTACGACAGACAGTAGGGGGCATTGATGGGCACAGTAAATAGAGAGCCACAGTGGACCGAGTGCTGATTGGCTGGGCATTTTTGGTGGATTTTTGCATTGCTCTGTGGCCCATCATAGCAGTTCCAGCCCCCTCCTGCCTGCCAGTCGTGACGTACTTTCTGTTGGTGGGTTGTCACCGAGCCGACGCATCCAGAATAACTGCGCCTGAGAGTTGGACACGAGTGCCATGGTCCGAACTTGTCTGGGCGAGGGGACCTTTGGCTAAAATCGCCCGTCCTAAATTTACGATTTGCAATTTGCACATTTTCAGGTGCCAATTAGAGTAAAACAATTAAAAAGGCTCAAGTCTCGGCTTGTCAGACCACAATGCACTGCGGCGGTTTGTCACCAGCCGTCACTCATCTGGTTATCGGCTACCGACGTGCGCCGCGGTCAGCACAGGCGTCGAGTTTGCTTTGCCCGCTCGAGATGGGCCTGTTAGGGCACCACACCCTGACCGGACGTGCAGATGGTCATCAAATCCCACTCATGCCAAGGAGGCCTACATCATAAAAAGGTGGGCTTACTGTCACCCACAGAGGTGGACCCTCCCAATGCCACCCCACGGCTGTCCCAGTGAAGTGAACTATTCTGGAAGAGGCCGGGCATCGATAGCGTTTGTGGAATCAGTCCAGCAAGTCACAGATGGCACACTCGAGTGACGGTGGACTCAGCAGGGCGAAGGCCACTGAAGCGGACTGGGAAATGCCATGCAGACGGAGAGGCAAGGCAGTGCGTTAAGGAGGGTGGGCGGCATTTCGAGTAAACCTCGCTTGGCACGGCTGGAGCCCGCTGGCAGCTTGACAGCACAAGCATCTGTGCCAGTCCGAGTCAGGAAGCGGGAAGAATTTTACGATGCATAGGGGAAGTCAGTGTGCCATGTGATGGGGTGCTGCTGTGCCACCCATTTTGAGTCCTGGCTGTCGGCTCAGTCAGGGAGCAGTTGTGCCCATTGCTTTGGTCAATGCCACCAGTCAAGGGCACAAAGTTACTTAAAAAAGAAGGCAGCTGAATGGCAGCCATTGCAGTGTGCCACTACGGGCGACTGTGGGGAAGGGCCTGGTGCCACTCTGTCTTCTGGTTTCGACTTGTGAGGTGGCATCTGTGCCCACTGCGTCACCTTGTTGACAGTCCCGCTTGGTTCCAGGTGTGCGTTGTGAGTGTCGTGTCTTTGCTTCTCATCGAGTGCTGTGCTCGTCGCCCGTGGTGGGCACACACCCTCGTCTGTTTCGTATTCACACAACGGTTCAGGCGACCATGGGGGTCACAGTCCGCCCAGTAAAGTGTGCGGGTGACGTGTCGAGACGCCACAGGGGCATCAGTTTGGTAGCAGACAGTCTGGCGTTAGATGTGGCACGCAAAGGGCAGACTGGTGCTGCCCCGGGGGCTTTCCTGGAGGGTGGAGATGGCGTGGCGCTTGGCAGAGCCCTGGAATGAGCAGCGCTGGCCCTTTGTGTCGCCTGCTGGACCACCCAGTGTGGCCAGTGGTGCAGCGACAGCCAAGATGGCGGGACGTGAAGACCACTTGTGACTGGTGCGAGGTGTCGGTGGCTTGTTGCATGCTGAGGGTTGAAGTGGTGCCCAGTACAGGGGTCTGCGGGGGGCTGTTGTGCTGCCCACAGTGCTTGTAACTTGCCAGAATTCATCCTCCAAAATCCAGGTGATGGGCATAGTGCCTGCTCCCATTGCGGCCACCGCTGCACTAAGTGGAGGTCATTTGGCACTGCCATGTGCCCACTTGTACCCTCCCCCTCACTTTGGGCCCCATCTCCATCCTCCTCTCTTCATCTTTTGTTGTGTCCTGGTGGCTCTCATTGGGCATCCATCTGAGGGGCGTCTTACTGTCAGGCCCATTCCGGCCAGATGTGCCGACAGAGTTGGAAGTGTTTGCAGCATGGCACCCTGGCACTAGAGTCCCAGCTGGAAGAGCCCATCCACAGATCTGTAGTGTGACATGCCACTCTGTAAGGCACGACTGGCAGAGAGAGCCCACGGATATTAAGGGCAGGCGGTAACAACAAGGAGGATGGGCTAAAGTGGGCATAAATGGAGGACTCCACGCTTCAGCAGGTGGCAGCTCAAGGAGGATGGCGCTAAAGTGGGCATAAATGGAGGACTCCACAGCTTCAGCAGGTGGCACGTGGGCGAGTCTGCAAGGGTCTGCTTCATCCCCCTAAGTGACAGATGCAAAAGGAACCATCTGCTAAAGGGCACAGGACCCAAGAATAAGAAAATGAATCCACGGGCAAAAGTGGCAGAGATGGCGGCATCTGAAGTGAGAAGTCTTCAGCCTCTCCATGGGCTCTGTCTGTCCTCCGGTGGTGCTCACATGCTGCGACGCTGGCCTTGTGCCCACAGCTGTGACATCCCAGGGTGGACCGACCTTGCCAGTCAAGCAAAATGCTAAAAAGAACACAAATGCTACAAAGACAAACTCTGCCATTGTGCACTGGTCGACAAAGGTGACAAAGGCTCAGGTGGCTCGACTTGGCAAGGGGGGAGCTGTGCCAGTTAGGCGCCCTGGCGGTTGGCCTGCCACGCCGTTGCTTTCCTGAGCAGACATCTGCGCAAGTTTGATTTGTTCTCAAGTTTTAATTAATTTGGCCACCCTGGAGGGCAGCCTGCTGCCTGGGCATTGTGGGACTTGTGCTCTATTTGTGGACGTGCCAACACTGTCGCGCCATGCAGCTCCCTCTGCCCGCCTCTTCTGTAGAGATTTGCTGCCAAGTGTAAATGACCAAGGTGGGCTCACTTTGTTGACCCAAATGCTGCTTTGAGTTCAAGTGTAGAGGTGGGTCTGCTGTGCCCACTGATGGCCCGCTGCCTTTGCTCATCTCCACATGCTAATCACACAAAGGGCCTCCATCCACTTACATTAGTTGCCTTCATGCAGGCAAGTTTGAACCTGAATATGGTGAAGACCCTTCTGGGGGGCTCCTGTCTCTCGTACCCGATGCCACTCGGGAATGGTTCGCGTGACCGCCCTCGGACTCTTCATGTCTTTCTCTGAAACCGACAGCTGCCCAGCCTTTGCAGGGTGCGCACCGTTGCCCAGAGAAGCTCATTTTAATGTGCTGTGTGGCCCTCTGTGCCAAAGTGCAGAATGTGACAACCAGACTGGGCGTTTAGTATCTGGAGAGCCCAGGTGGCACTGACTGGCATACAGCACCTCAAAGGTGGTTGTGTGATCCTCTATGGGGGGTGGTCCCGTGACACCCTCCTCCTAATGGGCCACTTATGCCCGTCGCTCAGACACCTGAGCCCAGCTGTCAGTCTGCTTTTCTCAGGGACCCAAATTAGTTTTCCAAGTGGCACCCGAAGGGAAATCTCAGAATTGAACACCTCGGAAGGTGTGAAACGAAGTCTGAGCCGGGGGGCCGCCGGGGGGGCCGCCGGGCACCTGGCCTCATTAGTGGCTGGACGTGTCAAAGTGAGCGCATTCTGGCGTGTGCCTTGGTGACGCAGATGTTGTCACGTGCCATCGGTCAGTTCACAAGCTGGCTGAGGCTCCCCCTGGCACTACCACTCCACCCTTTCACCCACTAAAATGTCACAATCCGTCCCTCTGAAGCCACTGGATCCAGCGGGGGTGTGCCAGCCCATCGGTCACTTTGAGCCTGAGGAGCCCCAGAGAAAGGCACTATACTTCAGTGCCAGGGGCACACGCCTCACTGGTCCTGTGACTGGGTCTTGTGTGCCCACGCTGAGCCCCAGCCTGGTCCAAGTGGGCTTTAGTGAAGGGCACACTGCTGCTGCCGTTTTTCTTTGAGCTCTGCCAGATGTCCGTGCAGTAGCGCTGCAGTTTGTTGCTTTCTGATGCCACTCTGACATGTGAAGTCCCAGGGTGCCACAGCCGGGCACTTTTATGTGCCAATCTGTCCTTTGCCTTTTCAGGGGCTCATTAGAGCCGCTGCTCCTCTTATTATCTCACTTGATGAAGCCGTCAAAGCGTCTGCCTGGCAGCGGTGCCAGCCCTGTTCTTCGCCACTCTTTGCCATGACTCAGGGGATTGTGTTTGCACACACACTGGCACTGGACAATGCACTGGTGAAATCCATTCTCCCTTACTGTGAGATCAGGTTGGCGTCGCCAGTTGGACACAGAGCCAGATCAGGGCTTGAACCCATGTCTGGCCAAGGGGCACCAAAGTCAAGGTTTGATTTTTTAGGACATCGTTCTGCAGACCACCAAACCTCATGGAATGGGCACCCCGAGCCTTGTTGGATGGTCTCATTGAACAACATGCCCATGAGCTACCAATGCCATGCTCTTTGGGCTCACATGGTCCTCTCATGTCCGCTGGGCATCTCTCCTGCCAACAGATTCTGTCAGCTGGGTTTCGTCTGTTAAGCAGAGTGGAATGCCCCCCCAGTCTATTGGCTCTCCCACCGGAGCCGTCAGCAGGACCACAGTGCCCTCCTCTGTCACCCTGGTGGCGCCCGTGCTCAGGTAACTCTGCTCCACACCCTCCCAGGATGGACTGGCACGTGGCAGGTTTGATTCTCCAAACTGGATGCCATCTTAGTTAGGCCAAGGGGGTTGAAAGGCGGGCTACACAGAAAGTCCAAAGTAAAATGACCGGCTTGCTTTGAACCCCTTTCTCCCTAATGCCCACCAGGCCACCCGCCTCTCTCTCATGGTGCCCATCTTTCCCCACTGCCCATGAACTGTCACCCGCTGCTGTCCTCCCTGCCCTGACTTGGGTGTGGACCTTATTGGGTGGTCCTTCACCTTTGTCCCACAGTCAAGGACACCTGTACCTATGCTGCCAGGCACAATGCCAGGGCTGTCTCTGATCTCATCTGGTGAGCCGGTGCCATCTCTCAGGCCACCTGCATGCCCATTCCCTTAAAGGGACAACCCTATGCTGCCCTCCAGCAGATGGACCAGAGAGACTGCGCCACCTAAGAGCCCCCTGTGCCCCAGTTCTTCCTGTGGTGGGTCATCTTGCCATCCTGTTGGCCCCTTTGCCTCTAGAATTGTTCCACTGGGACAAAGGATGACTCTGACTTCAGTATGGTGACTTGTGTTGGGATGTCCTGCGCCATTCAAGGATGAGAAGTGACTACAGGGCACGTGCCCCCTTGGAGAGCCTGGCACACAAAGGGTGTTTGGAGATGAGAGCAGCGCAGCAGTTGGCCACTCGTGGGCAGTGAGTGAAAGTGAAGGCTCAATGCGTGGCAGTGGACTGGCACCCCACTCAGCTCTGGGGTGGCCGCCCCCTTAACTGATCCAGCTCGACGTGGGCACAACGGGCTGATGTTCCGATAGACCCGTGGCAGGGTGTGTGTGTGTAAATCTCTGGCAGGCGTGCGGGCATCAGTGGAGATGTGGCGGGGTCTTAGGCTGCGGTGGGACTCTGCCAAGGTGCACTTTGTATTAATGCTGTCGGGGTCCCAGTTGGCAGCTCACACATACACGGCTGCTCTTTTTACTACAATGTGACATGTCCCAAACTGTCCCTTTTGTCACTAAAACAAGGTGGCTGCCGGCTGCTGCTCTTCAGATCAACTGACTCGATGGCATGTGGGGTTGGGGGTGCAGAGGTGGTCTCATGTTCTATGTGGTTGGCACACAATGTCGTGTCACCATTTTTATTTTCTCACTTTTACAGCGTAACCCCACCACATGGGCAGCGCCAGCCAGGGGTTCAGCATCCACTATGATTCCCATCTTTGGTCTGCTTGAGATTTGACCTCCGTGCAGCTCCCCGCTGTTGGCACATGGTGCCCGCTGAGTTTGCTGGGGACAGGGGCTCAGTGTGTGATATGTGTGGTGATGACCAGCTGATGGTGCCACTGCCATACTGGCTGCCCCCATGGCGTCGTTGTGTTATTTAAATTTATGAAACGCCGATCTGTGGCCTCGACCTTCTTAAGGGGGCACCCCTTCCACCCGCCGCTGCCATCCTGTGCTCCTTCCTTCCTTTTTTGTTTTTGCTCAAAGTTGAGAGTCTATGCCACAGTGGCACAGGTGACTTGGTGTGTGCCTCATTGGTGCCCGGGCCACTCATCTTTGTCACTCTCATGCCCCTTTCGGGGTTGTTTTGTCACTTTTGGAGCAAAATTGGTTCAAATGAAACGTGTGGGTGGGACGCGTGGGAGGCGCCATCTTCCTAACGCTTGTGTTTTTTTTTTAAAGGAGCGGAAGTTGTGTGCCCATCCCTTCCTTGAGATATACCATGGGGAGCTCATCTATTACGTGTGCCCGCTGGCCAGGCAGGATGACTTTTATGTGCCCGAGGTGAGAGAAGCGGAGAAGCAGCTGAAGGACATCGTGGATGACGACCGACGCACTGACATCACAGGTAACGAGTGCCCGGGTTGTCAGGGTAAGCCACTGGCACCGGTGGTGGTTGCCCATCCTGACCAGCACAGTTACGGGCGTAGATGGTGGCCCTGGTCATTGAGAGGGAAGCGGTCAGTTGGGGCGAAGTGACGTGGGAGCCGTGAAGAGGGAGAGCAGTTTGTGACTGGCGGCTGAGTGACAAGGACCCGCCGGGCCTCAGGTGACTTTAGCGTCGTCGTGTCTTTCAGCTTCTTCTGTCACTCAAAGGCCACGCCAACTCCGACTCTGACCGCCTTCTCGCTCACCGCAGAGGGCATTCTGCCCCCTGCTGTTGAAGTGCCAGCAGCGCAAGCCTCAGCTGATTTACCAAAGGCAGTGAGAAAGTCGGGCACAGACCTCCACACCACCCGGGCAGCCTTGCTGTGGACCCCCGGCTCCTCTTAGTCTGCCAGTAGGCCTTGAACCCACTGCACCAGTTTGGTGGGATTTGCGCTTCCTCCTCATCCCCACGTACTCCGTGGTCGGCAGACCCCAAACTTGCCTGGGCACATCTGACTATGCCATGTGGACAAGGGGCTCTCCTTGCCCTTGCCAAGCTGTTACAGAAGGCTCAGAAAGTTCTTCACGGGCCCTGGAAGGCAAAATGGCAAACCGGTCAGCTGACGTCTGCTGCTGGCCTTCATTCAAGGTGCCTGGCGGGGCATTGTGGGTAGCCAATTGCAGCAGACGGACTGGCGCGGGCTGAGGCTGCCACGTCTCATTCCCTCTTCAGAGATGACCAGGCTGTGACTTTGCACCCCGCTGAGTCAGGTGGTCCCTTTCGCCATCTCCTGGGTCCTCCACAGTTGGCACACAGGGTGAGCACCGGTGCCAGGCTGCATTCACGTTGCGATGTGGCACGCAGCGGAGGGCTTCATGAATAAACACGAGGCCCAGGGTTGGCGCCTGTCTCAGGATGTCGCCTCCGGTTTTGTATCCGTGTCGGGAAGAATCAAGCGAAGCGGCGCCCGCCTCAGGGTCCGCCATTTCTCTGCTTTGGCCACCACGATGGCCTCATTCAATAACACACGGGGTCTCAGGCTATGAAGTGTCACTTCGTTTCAAGTCACTGACTGATGGTCCGCGCATTTCATTATCCTTGCATTTCCCCTGAGCCCCCTCGTCCTCTCTTGTTTGTTTACTCCGATCGGCGCCAACAGTAAAACCGCTGGCAGGTGACGTGAATGACACCCCTCGTCACTGTGGCACCTGGTGGGTGACGTATTTTAGGCAGCAGCTGAACAGCCAGTTCTGGAGGGGGACAAACTGGGATGGCTGGACGACTGGCCTTGTGCAGTGGGCAGTACCCACCGACAGGGGATAAAAGAAGGACCAGCCGGCAACAGGAGCTGCTGAGAAGGGGGTCCGAACACACAAAGAGTGCCCACCATCAACAGTGGGCCATGGAGCAATGGAAGAAGGTGGGCTGGTCTGGGGAATCCTCTGGATGACCGGGTTCACCCTGGGTGGGATTCGTGTGCATAGCATGAGCAGTGGCCCAGTCTGGGGGTCTTTAGCGGAAAAACAAACCAAGAAGAAAGTGCCAGGGAACCCGCGGAAGGGACTTGCCACGTTTCTGTCTTTGTCCCGCTGCACGGCGACCACAGTAGGCGCCTGCCCCTCAGAATCCGAATTCTAGCGATCAGTTGGGGTCTTCCCTGATTTCTTGATGGGTTTTCATGCTGGGAAGGGGGAGCGATGCCCCCGTGGCCAGTTCAGCCAGACAGCATTTCATGAATTTACAACTGGAGAGAGAGGGTCTTAGCGGGACCGCCAGCTCAGTGCATCTGAGTGAATGTCTGCTCTCCCCCCGTACTTGGGGTGCCACTTGGTCTGATGGACGAGTGACGTCCCAGAATGATGACGAGTGCAGTCTGCACAGCGGGACCCCCAAGGTATGGCATGACGCCCATAGAAGGACCCAGCGGCGTGGGGTAGGCCCTGGTGGCCGTGTGACTTTGCCAAGCGCGGAGAGATGCCAGGCTTCACGTGTTCACCTACCGCGGCTCCGGGGCACTTTTCTCGGTTTGGTCCAAGACGGAATTCTTAATGAGGAGCGGATGAGATGGGGGTCATTTGGGGGAGTTACAGCTCCAGGAGGAAGGCGAACCTGGGACCCCCACGGGTTTAGTGGCACTTGTGGGGTCTGACCAGGAGCTACGCTTCAGCACGTGGGTACCAGAAGTTTGGAGCAGGCTGCAGTGCTCGGGAGACCCTCTGGATTGATGGTTTGGACCAAAGCCCCCGTCACCTAAAATGAGCCCTCGGAAAACCCCCATCAGTGACTGGTGGAAGAAGGGGTCCACTGTGGCCCCCCCGACCAGTGACCCAGGACTGCCCCCCCCCAGGACTCGCTGCCAGCTTGGACTCCACGACGGCTCCCAGGATGGAAGCCCCCGATTGCTGCTTGACGTTGTGCTGACCCCAGAAGAATCGGCGTGAAACGAGAGAAAGATGAAGAAACGAGGAAGACAAACACAACATGACGTGGAGGAGGACAAAGGGGGGGCTCATGGGCAACACGTCCCACTCCAGACGCCCAAAAATGGCGAGCCGGCCCTGGACTGCCCACAGCACATTGCAACACGAGGTCACAGAGCCACATGTGAGCAAGAAGAAGTGGCACAGCGCCAGTGGTGGGCCGGGACCCCAGGGTGTTGGCTGACCTGCTCATTCCAGGCCTGGCAGTGGCGGCTCGACCCCCGTACAACACTGACGGCTTTGTTTGCCCGCTGCCATAACTGGCTCCCGCCTCCCAAGCGTGCCCCCTGAGGTTTCTGCTCCCCCTCAGTAATCGATAGTCGGGCGTTGTCGTCCGATTTGTTCACCGCGTGTTCTTGGCAGGCCGTCGTTGGCACGTCTGAAGTTCACGCCATCTGTTAAGGTAGAATTGAGTTTGAAATTGAAGTTGGCACCTCTGGCACTCAGCTACATGGTGGAGGGGAAATCGTAAGGACGAGCTTGTGGGGCACTGCTGCTCATCTCGTCCTTCTGGTGCCCCTTGGAGGGAGCGGTGGGTTAGGTTGCCACAAATGATGTCCAAGTTGGGGTTTGTGGCAGTGCCACCACACCCATGGCATTTTGTGGCGCCTTTTCAGTTTCCTTAAAGAATGCAAAACACAGAAAAGGAGCTCCTGGGTGCCCAACAGGCCCACATGGACACCACTGTGTCCCCAAGCGATGCCAGTCTGCACAACCCTCTTTATCAGGCCAGGTCCAAGTTTAGTGTGCTAATGTCACCAGCTTGACCATGCAAAGCAAGGGCGGCCATTAGATGGCATAGCACAAAACGCCAACCCGCGTCGATTTATGAACAGCAGTGGTGGAATACATGGTGCCCATTTGGCTTCTTGGCCCGCCGGTGGCACTCCTGACAGTCACCTCAGGTTCTCTTTGGGCCTTGATGTGTGTTTAGGTGTGTTGTCCTGCAGCCCCTCAGCTTGAGCTTACCGACGGTGGGCCGCTCTGAGAGTGTACAGAGTAACGCAACAGGAGGCGAAGCAGTGTGCCCTTGGCATGGGTTTGTGCCACTCGCTTTGTCTGCCTCGTGGAGGTTAGAGGCTTCTGTCTGTGGGACTGGGGGGTGACCAACTGCTGTGCCCATCAAATGAAGAACTCGGCCCTGCACCCTCCACCCCCATCCCATCACGTGTTTGCTGTGGCAGGTTGGCACTACACAGGGCCCAGACTGACCAGCCTAAAAACACCCACCACAGGGGGGGCTCCACACGTGCCTTTGAGAGAGGAACCTCAGTTTGATCTGCTTGACGGGGGTCCCAATGAGAACTGGGTGCCATGCAAAGCCTGAGATGGGTGGGCAGGTGGCATAGTGTGTACCCGTTACTACTGTAAACCTGTAATGTGCCTCCCAGGCCACTAGAGGGCAGACAACGCCTCAGAGGCCACAGAATACCAATGGGGGGCAGCACATGGCGCTGTGCCCCTTCAAAGGCAAGTCTGCACTAAGCCTCCAGCTAGGGGGGCTCTTTAAGGTTCTTGAAGGTTTAAAGGACACCAAAGGAGGAGGACCACCGATCGATTGGGGGGGGGGGGGCCAAGGGGCAGCAGCAGGTGTGCATTTTGACCCCATTTTCTATACGGTGGCCCCCCTCCTGCCAGAGCGTCAGCCTTTGACGTCGTTGATGCTCCAGGGGACGTTCCGTCGAGGGGCCGCATGTGGAGGCATTTGACAAATGTGTGCCGGATGAGTCGAGAGGGCGCGTGTGGAGGCGGGCGGGCACGGGCGGGCAGGCAGGCACTCGCTCTTTTGTTCCTTCAGATGCGCGTCGTGTCCAAGTGGGCAACTCCTCCAAGATAATCACATATCATTTAGACATCAGCGCCAGCTGAGCAAGATGGCAGACTGTGCAGCAGGGCATCTCAGATGGCATTTAGCTGAGCAAATGCCCGGCCCTGCCTTCTACTGCTCTTTGGGTTTGGTCACATGGCAGAGGCCGTAAACGGGGCAGTCAGCCATGGAGGCATTTGGATGCCATCCGTACTGAAGGCAATGCCAGTCCAGCTCTAGGTTTTACCTGCGGGGTCAGCAGTGCACATTCCATCTGCCCACCTCGTGGCCCCATGAAGCTCAGGCTGGTTGGGTGTCTCCGGGCCTGTAGTGCCCCCCACTAGTGCGGTCCCTCCATTGAATGGAAAGGACAACAGTGGACATGCCAAGCCCAAAAGGAGAGATGGCAGCCTATGCCAGTTCACCCCCCTCTGTGCTCACCACACGGCACCTGCTAACTTCATGTAAAACCCTCAGTGCCCAGCAGCGGGCAGGAATTTGAAGCTGGCGCTCTCTGATGCTGGCACCACCCACGATGCCCACTGCCCCCCTTCACCTCAACGATATTAACGACGTAACTAAAGAATAAAACAGACGAGACCCCACAAATCGTGTGCCAGTAACAAGAGGACCGACGTCCCCAGGGCGCAGGTCACCAATGAGCGCAGCTGATTGGCCCGCCGTGGTTAAAGTGGCGAGGGCGCCTGCTGCTGGTCACAGGGTGACATGAGGGTTTTGCGCCCAACTCCATTTTATATTCTTCTTCTCTCTTTGTCTCCCAAAGGTGCCGATTCGGCGAGTGACACGAGTTCCTTTGACCGAGATGCCGCCTCTGACAGCCGGGGGTCCTCGCTGGCGACGTCGGTGGCCTCTTCCATGACGCCACTGGTGAGCTACCGGGAGCAGGAGGATGGAGACAACTTCAGTGACAAGAGTGACAAGGGCTCGAATGACTCGGCGGCCAGCGGCTCCTCTTTCGAAGAGCTGGACCTCGAGGGAGTCGACGATGGGAAGGACGTTGTGCCATCTGACCGAGAGTTGGTGAAGCACAAGGACGGCCTGCTGGAGTTGAAAGAGTCGAGTGCGGCCACCGGCGAGGAGTAGAAGAGCGGTGGCATCGGGCACAAAGGGACCACCGATGATAGGAGTTTCAGTAGTCTTAGCGTGTTGTGGTCTCCGGACCGCAGGGGCGGCGCAGCGTTGGCATTCTGTGTCCGCGTTTGTCCTTTGTGTCATTCTCCCTCGTCACTGAATGTTTGATGGTGTCGCGGTCGTCCATATCCCCCTCATTTGATCTCTGGTTCTCAATTAAATGTGGTTTGCTGTTGTCCTGGTGGTCTTCTGATTTGTGTGGGGGGGCAGGCTGGGGGGCTTCTTCTGTCAGCCCCCAGGTCACCAGCCCAAAGCCAAGCGGAGCCTAGAGAGCATTCAACGTGCCACAACTGGGCTGCACACCTCGTGTTCTTGGTGCCCACCCTGATGGGCATGTGTGACCCCTCCGCTCCAATGAACATCCCCCACAGCTGCATTCGAAAGTGAAAACCCCTCCTCATGAATGGGGGATTATGGAGGGGGTGCCGGGTCACTAGAGGGCCAGCGGCCTGGCATTGGTGTACTGAGTGGCAGCAGCATAATAGTTTAGTCATTGTGGGCATGAAAGCACGAGAACGTCCAATGAAAATCTCACAGGAGACCGCAGATGTGCCAAGTTAGCAGAGCAAAACAAGCGGCGGGGCTCTGGGTGTGCCACCTGGGTCAGGGAACTCAGGCTGGCATAAGAAGGCAACACTGCACAGCAGCCATCGTGGAGGTACAAGGCCACCAGGTGACATGTAGAAGGTCCAACAGTGGGCCACCTCCAAAGAGCACTGTGCCAGGTGGCAGATGTTATCACATTTGTTAATAAAGGAGCAGCAAGGTGCCAGAAAGGGTAGCGGGTTTAATTGATGTGACAATTGACAGAGCAGCCGGTGACACTACATGGCCATGGAGCGCCAGTCCTACTGGCGTAGTCGACTGTGAAAAATGGGCAGCGCCCATGAAAAGCAAGACCCTTTGTCACTGGTGAGCTCATTAAGTGACCTCTTACAGATGAGCAGTCCATTGGCAGTGCCACCTCCTGCCCACTTCAGGGCCCTGAAAGTCCAATGTTCTGGGGGCAGATGCCAAGGAAGGTGAAATGGAGTTTGAGCACCTCGCTGATTCATGAAACATGGATGGATTGTGGAAGGGAAAGAAACGAGAAGAAGAGCGAGCCGGGACTGCGGCAGAACTCAGTCACTCACTCTGAAACTCAGTCACTCACTCTGTCACTGTCACTCACCCTGAAACTCAGTCTGTCACTCAGTCATTCACCCCATCACTCACTGTCACTCCGTCACTCACTCTGTCACCGAGGGGGCCCCTTCGTGGGGCTGCTTAGTTGACATTTTAGGAAGGCCCTGGCTGTTGAGGAATGTTCCAGAAATCCCGCGTCATCCTCACACATGGCGAACTCCTGAAGCTCCTTTTGTTCACTTATGTGAGCGCCCATCATGGGCCACCCGGGACCAAGGCAGATGCTCCGTGCTCCTGCTGTGCCCAGTGCCAGCCATGGACTGCCCTAGTGGGTCAGGCGGTGAAGCTCGAGTCACGTGACACGTCACAGCCCACTGTCTGGTGGAGTCCCATCGTACGCCGTCACACACTACGTGATGCAGTTCCTGTTGCCGTCCCGGTCCTTAGAGGAGGTGCCCCCTAACTCACATGAGGCAGGCACTATACGATGTTTATTAATGCGGGCACGGGAAGCAAATGCCAGGGCAGAAGGTCCGGGGCTTCTAATGCCCACAGTTAGCCCTGAAGATGCTGAAAGTGCCACCACCATGCTCTGGTGACAGTCTCTACTGGCTATCGCATGGAAGGCTTTGACTCTTCCTGGGCAGAGCACAAGTGATGCCAATCTTTTTGTGCCCAGTGTTCTTTCAGTCTAGAGAGGAAAGTGGAAGATCTGAGTGAAGGACTGGTGCTGCCCCCCAACGTCGTTGACTTGCCAGGCTGTGTTTGGGCCTTGGTATGGATGCCCATGCCAACAGCTTGCTAGGCTTTGTATAAAGTGCCATCGAGCGTCAGGACACAGATGCCAGTTTAAAAGAAGCAGAGAGTAGCGGTGCCAGCAAGTCAAGGCGAGCAGAAGTCTCTTTGTCCACAGGGGCCCGCGAATGAAAAGTGAAGCAGAATTCCGCCACTCATCCATGACGGGGACCCAGCACAACACTGGCACAAAGGGATGACAGCCCATCAAGGGGGCCCGCTCCAACCCGGCAGAACGCTGGCCCACGGACGTCCCTTCATTTGCTTGCCGGGCTGCATGTTGTATTCTGTTCCATTCCTAACTGAAATGAAAGGTGAAAGAGGTCAACTCGTGTTTTGTTCCCCACCACCCAGCGATGTCCCCCCGCCCGCCTGCCTGCCTGCCCAACTCTCTGCTGTTTATCTGTCACTGACTGCACACCTTGGCACAGATGTCCCTGTCAGCCATGCAGGACGCGACTCACACTCCCAGTAAACTCATCCGCCGGCGCTCATTTAAGGACAAACGCGTCACAAGAGGGCACCACGATGAGGGCACCGCTTTGTTATCACCTCTCTCTCCACGTCTGACGGATGCAGAAAGGACGAGGCTGAGTAGAGAGAAGAATGACGGCAGGCTTTGAGTGGCACGTCAGGTCAGGCCTCGCACGCCAAGGCGCTGCCACGCACCAATGCACGGTGGGCTGCCAGAGCAACACGCGCTGCATTTGATGTGCCCCTCATTACAAGACAAGGAGGACCCAAAGAAAGCCGCGCCACATCGCCACCAGGCCCGCTACATCGTCTTGGCAAAGCCCACCACGGAGCTCACTGTGCCCTCTGATAGGAAGACGCTTAAAACGTCACATGAGGTGTGGGCACCACACTGCTGGAAGGGCAAGAATGAATAAAACAGCGGTACAAGATGGCACGTGCCACAGACAGTGCCTGGCATTCCAGAAAGGACAGGGTGTGAGCAAAGACCAGGTGCTGCCCATCAGCATGGCACAGGTGCCAGTGCACCACCAACATCAGACATGAAGCACCGTGAGACCCGCAGCTTCCTGTCACTTCACCGCCCCCGGCCGACGGAGTTCTCAAGCCTGACGATGGCGCTCTTGAGCATCTCTGTGCCCACCGGGCACTCACAATGGAGCCTCACCCACAGATTCAGACACGCTGCCTGACAGACAGATGCCCGCTCGGTCACGTGCTTTACTGACACCAAACAGCCCGCTGAGCTGAAGCCCCCAACATGTGGGTCTTCGATGAAATGAAGAGCACGTGGCCTGGCACAGGAGGCGACCCCGGGTTCATACTGAATTCCGTTGACACGGCGCTGAGCGTTTCTACCTTCATGCATTTTACAAGACGCGGCGGTGCCCCTCGCTGTATTTTCATGCAGGTGGTTCCCTTGGCAACAGAATGCCCTTCTGCCGAGTTCTCTGGTGCCGCTTGTGCCGCGCAGCTTGCTTACCAGGACTTTCACTTTCACTGAAGCCCGGTGCACAGTCTGGTAAGGGCTGTCCAGGGTGAGCCCCCCGGACACGGGTTCAATTCCTAACTGGCCAGGCTCTCGAGGACCTCGGCGACGCACAGACACTCGTGAAAGGCCATCATGAGGTGACGCGCTGGCACAAGTGCACAGTCGTATCACAATACAACAAGACAAAGAGGTGGCTTCACAAAGGTCCATCTGTCACCCGCGTTGGACAAACACACTGCCCGCGTCACATGGAGCTGGAGCCAACCCGGCAGCAGTCCAAACTGGCAGATGCCCGACGATCAGATGTTCCACTCACACACATCGCCCGTTCAGCCTTGGGGTGTCGGGGACAGGCATATGTGGACAAGGAGTGGCCAGGCTGCAGTTTGAACCCAAAGGTCCACATGGGCACCATGCCACCCTTTGACTGTGTTGAGTGAAGTTGACTAGATAGCCAGTAGGTGGCACGGCCTGGCAAACCACTGCCAAGCCTTTCCTCCTCTGTTAGGACTTTGTCACCTTTCTGTTGGCTTACTGTGTTTCAGCCTGCAATGGCCTTTCAGCTCAAAGTATCAACAGATGGCATTTGCAGTGGGTACAAAGCAGGACCCAACTGTGGACGGGCACCAGTGCAGCACCCGGTTATGTTGTGGCCCTTGAGGCTACCGCCAGCTGTGAGTACTGAGCCACCGTGTGCCCGCTGGCCATGCCCTCATAGTTGCCCACTTGGTGAACGCCTCCATCACTGGTCACATTTAAATCCAGACTGCCCCCTGCTGGTTACTCTCTTTTCTGCCCACATCACCACGAGTCTCCTTTGTGACTTTCACCAGCCCAGCTGAATGTGCCACACAGCCGTGTGCTCTGCCCCTCTAGTGGGACCTCCCAAAGACCCCCTAAGTGGATGGAATTTGATTAAGAATGAGCTAAGAGTGAGCTGGGCACCCCTTTAGAGACCAAATGTGCTCCACTGGGCAAGCAGACGCGTCTGTGACGCTATTGGTGGGCCAAAGCTGGCACCGCCCACTGCGACTCTTCATTGGATGACTCCAAATGGGGGCGGGGATGGGTGACCACTGCAGAGGCGCACACTTGTGCCAGCAGAGTAAGGAGAAATACGTGACGCGGGCATCCACCGAAGCCGACCATGCCACAGAGCTGGACGCCCCGTCTTCAGTGTACTTTGTGACGTCACATGCAGTATTTCTAATTGTGACACGTTTAGTGACGTCAACAGCAGCAGCCGTCAGATTACGCCATTGTGCTGACCAAAGTCACCTGAGCTCGCCCTGTCACATCGCCCTGACCCTGCGTTCAAGGCGACAAGAGGGCTCCCGTCAGGCTAACGAGTGTGGCATCTGAATTTGGGGCTTTCGCTGCCCCCCTTGTCATGTGGCGACTCCCCACGCCTGCCTGGCTCATTGCGCATCAACAAACTTATCTTGCTGTCCTTAAGCGACTCGAACCAAAGGGGTGACTTGGCACTAGGGGGGCACACCTGAGACCCTGGAAAGTCAAGCACACATTTCCATTGGAGGCCTGGCACTCTTGGTGGTCACTTGGAGGGCTCTGCTGACCACCAGTAATGACAACGATGTCCACACATGCCATTCAAATTGGGGCTCTCATTTCAATTTTTGGGCAGTATGTGCCACCCTGACCCACAAAAAGGGGAGCCAAGTAAACCTGGCAGGGATGATTAAGGGGAGATCCCTGAGTATCAAAGGGAAAGCACCCGGCGGACCCTTTGGAGCCGACTGGACAGGGCTGGTCACCATCTGCCAGGCAGGGTGACTTGTCTAAAAACCACCAAAGTCCTTGTGTCACACGCTGCTCTCTCGTCATGCTGACTTGCCAGTTAAGCCTTTGCCTGGTGGCAGTGAGGGGCCTTGTAGCCCCACCCTCAAATACCCAATTAAAAAACGGAGTGCCCTTGGAAGCCTCTGGGACAAGAATCAAGCACTGAGGGTCCAGGTGGCAACACGCTGAGGTGGTCAGCCCATCCCTAGGAACCTCCTGAGGAATTCCCAGGCCAGTCCAGGAGGACAGTCCCACTGGGATCTCTGGAGTCAAACCCCTGCTCTTCTCTTTCTACTGGGGACACGTTGTGTGATGGACAGAAGACACCAGAAGACACCAGATGGCACCAGTGCCACACCTCCACTTTACTCCTTTGGAATTTTGACTTAACGGCTAATGGCTTTGGACAAAAAGTGACAAGGCTGCCACTTCAGTGCCAGCCACCAACTGCCCATGTGCCCCCGAGTGATGGGGCTCAAAGAGCCGAACTTCTGGTGAAGGTGGTGTCATGTCGGTGGTCTTTATGATTTACTCCTTGATGTCAGCAGCACCAGTTTTGATCTCTATATCTCTGAAGACACATTGTCACGCAAGTGTGTCACCTACCGGGCTAATCTGAGGTAAGCAGTACCACCCTGGGACACAAGAGGGCGCGGTCACTAACGGTCTCATCTCTTTTTTGGCCCACAGCTCTGCCAAGATGCCCAATGACTGTGGCCTTTCTGGTCTAAGGCCCCCAGCGAAGATGGCATCTCGTTTAGATGTAGTGGCACCACAGGACCGAGTTCTGTTCACCTAGAGGGGGCACTCATCCTTTCTTGGTTTAAATCTGTGCCAACGAGCGTGATATCTTTTGTCCCCGATACCATAATTAAAAGGGGTGACCCAGTGGGCGCCTTATCATTTATTCCTTGGACTCGTGTCACATCTCCCTCCGCCACAACGCTTTTTAATGGTAGCCGGTACTGCAGTTGGCTTCTCTTGTTTTGTGGAAAACACATTGAGGTGCGCTCAGTGCCATGCACACACACTGCAGTATGTCACACACGGTCTGTCTGTGTGCGTAGAGTGACACCCGGGAGTGACCCCGGCCACAGTGGGGACAGAGACGGATGAGACACGGCTGATAAGCTCACTTTATCTTCCAGCCCTGGAGTGGTGGAGGAGCCCACCAAAGACCAGTGAAGTCCTTTCAAGTCACCGGCTATGAAAGAAATAAGACAACTGAGCTTGGGCATCACTCCAAGGATGGCACCTGCCACTGGAGCCCCTCTAAGATGACTGCTACCCATCAGGGAATGTCTGCTGTTCACCGTTTTTGTCCTTTATTCAAATGAGTGATATTGATATTGAAGAGGGACATCAGTGGGGACACTGGCACGTCATTGTCCGCTGCCTGTTTTGTCCTCTCTATGTACACACACACACACACACACACACAGAGGTATGCGGATTTATTCCTAATATACAGTAATGTCATTACTCCTCCAGCCATTTTCTTTATCTGGTCAACAAAAAAGAAGCTGGGGTGCCCACCCCTCAAGTGACCGGTGCTCTTGGACGTGTCCGGATGTGCCCACTTACCACAGGGCAGTTACAACACGTTCACTAAAACTGGGTACTGGAAGACAGGACGTTAAAAAAGTGTGAGGATGAACTTCTTCTTCTTCTTTATGGACGCTCTGCGCGCGGACACAAAGTGCTGCGGTTAGAGCCACAATGTCACAATGTGTGTGTGACGCCAGCGTTAATCGTGACAAGAGCCATCTGCCCTTCGTCTGCAGTCCTTACCTAAAACAATCGCTTCTGTCATCAGGGAGGACCCCACCCCGGCTGGGACGTCAGGGCCTCACAGGGCCAACACCTCCGTGAGTCTCCCATTGAGGGGGTGGGAGGAAGCAAAGTGATGGAGACCTCCGTGGTCAGGAGGATGAAGTTCACACGTGCAGTCATGCAGTAAGCAGGCGTGTGGAGTGTGCAGTGCGGTGCGCTGGGACATCTGACACACACACACACACACACACACACACTCTCTCTCTCTCTTTCTCGGAGTATTCATTTGCTTCTGACTTTTCACCACATGTAGGTGGATCGTTTTTTAAAAGTTGAGGAGCCCTGCGAGAGCGGAGAGCATCACCGCCTGACGTGCTGCAGGCACACCGCGCACTCTTCTCTTCTCTTCTCTCCTCCTCCTCCTCCTCATCTGTGGATTTAGGCGGCAATGCAGAAAGGCGCTACGGTGTCGTCTCTGCTCCAATCTGCTCGTGTTAGCAGGCTGGCTGTCATCTAAAATCACACATCTGATGCAGCAGGTCTGGACTTGCACTGAAACCAAGAATAGCAGAGAGCTCGTCAGCCCAGGAAGCCTCCTAAGATCCGCTAAAGCCGAGCCTGAGGGGAGAGGAGAGAAATGCCGCGAGCGCGCGATCAGCACCACGGACAGGGGCGGCATATAAAGGTAAAGTGCGCCGAGTAGCCCGCCACGCACAGACCTGCGCCGCCACCGCCGCCGCACCCCGACTTAGCATCTCGACATCACGGGCTTTGGACACCCGAAACCTTCCTAAAGCTCCGGAACATTTAACTTTGGTTCAAAAAGGAAAAGACAAGACTAGAATATGCGCCGTGAGGGGTGAGCTGCAGCGGAGGACAGGCAAGTGCCAGGCTCACAAGCCCCCGTGGACTTGACAAGAGCGGGGGTTCAACACCCCGGGACGGACGGAGCGCCACTCGGAGAAGGGCGTCGAGTGCTGAGCGAGGGCTTATCTCCCGAAATCCCCTCGGATGCGAGCCGCTGCTTTCGAGGTATGTGCCGATTACGGGACTTCCAGCGACATCTCCACTTCCATTGGACAGTCGGCTACAGTTTCTAGCGCCCTCGCCACCGGAGACACCTAACACAACCGTCAGCTCGGAAACGAGCCGAATGAGGAAGAGCGCGTCAGCGGAACGCCGGCATCAGACCGTCTGCACACCGGGGGGAATCCTCTTCAGTCCCGGCGACTTCCAAAAACTGCACTCGGCTTCAGTCGCGACGAAGGCTTGTCTGGCGAGTCGCTCCCAGGACTGCGGAGTCCACTCCTCTGGTCGCACCTGCCGGACGACTGGCGCCCAGTTCCACCAGGTAAGACTTCGTCTGGGGAGTGCGCATTGGCGGCGTCAAACTTGGGTGCATTGGCGCTAAGAAGATGATTCACTTCTCTGTAACGCCATCATTTCAAACCTCACGCGCGCGCGCGCCCACCACCCCCGTTACTTCAGAGTCTACTTGGACGTTTACACCCCGTACGCCCGTGTCGTACACACAGTTGTGCAGTTGGGGACTTAATGGTCTCTAATGGCGGAGAGGCTTTCAAAATACCTTCATAGTTTGATGTGACATTTGAGTAGCTGCACTTCCGATTATCCCACAAGTACGCGAGACCACCGGGCTCACGTCAGGATCTGAGGGTGGCCGTGCGAATGTCGCCTGTCCCTCTCGACATGCTGAGAGGACATTTGTGCGTCACCTTAACATTGTATTCAGTTAAAGCTACGCAGTATATCACACACACACACATATATACAGCTTTGTAAAGGGGGGTCTCCTTTTCTCACACAGACACTGCGGACTCATCAATGGTCAGCCGCTGACCGGCACGTCTTCTCACACTTGAACTTGAACATCCCCGTGTGAATGTACCAGACAGCAGATGGCACTTCTCCTTGTCCTAAACTTTCCAATGTGTTGATCAAGCTGCATGTGGCACACGCTGCCCGGTCACTCTAGAGGGTCCACAGGGCGCCATTTCTTATCTTTCTCTGTTTTTATTTCAAACACTATTGTTTCCTGGTTGAAACATTTGGAGTCAGACCTCCATAAAGAGTTGAGTTGATAACAAGAGAGGACAGTCACAGGACCCCATTATTATTGTAGTACAATGGCCACAATCGCAGCGGCTGCACTGGGTAGAACTTGGTTATGGCAGCTCACGGTGCCAACTCGTACTCCTCGTTTATCCTGCGACTCTGCCATTGAAGCCCAGGACTTGGCTTTTTTTGGTCAGATTGCTCATTTGCTACTCATGAGGAGTGGGCAGCGACTACATGGCACACCCGCTAATGGTAAAGAGACCCCTGCAAGGGCGAGGCTTAGGGTCACGGGACCACCTGAATGAAGAGGAATACTTGATAACAAGCTGCTTATCTGAAGTGAGGGATGGGACTGGAAAAGGAGCAGCAAGAAGACCAACCTATGTGACCGTCCAGGAAGAACAAGCGAAGCCGAAGCCCCCGATCATCAGCCTAGACAGCCACTGGAAACCCCCCAGGACGCCTCCTCACCTTAAACTGTACATTAGTGGGTCGGCTTGGGCTACCCATCACTCAGGGCTGTGTGGGCATGGAGCACATTAGGGGGGGGGCAGCGGGCACCAGGTAGAGAGCAGCCCTGAACACAAACACACAGGTGCCCAACTGAAGGCACCGTACAAGAGATGGGCACAGCTTAATATGCAGATAAGTGAAAGGCGCTATATAATAGAAATGATATGTAACAAGCACTGTATAAGAAGGGACAAAATCATGGTAGGTAGAGAGACGTGAAAGGCGCTATATGATGGACAGACAGAGCGCGGCAGACGCACTTCATCGAGCACAGCAGCGATCCGACTCTCTTCTACGACTGTTTCTCGTTTGCGCACACACTTGTAGTCATAAATGACACTTGTTCTGAGATAATCCAACATGGAGTTCTGTGGAGCGAACAACAAGAAGAGCCATCATGTCTTCCACTGCAGGGTTCTCCCTGGAGATCTGGCCAGCTGACAATAACGGGCCCAGATGTTGGACGGCCGTGTCAGAGAGTCTGCTGGGCGAGTGTGAGCAGAGCTGGAGTGTCAGGATGGCAGATGACGAGGGCGATGCTTTGCTTTAAGAGGACCTGATGTCCGGGCAGAACGGGTTTAGGACACACGTGGCAATCATGAAACCCTCAAAAGGTCCAAGAGCTCATGTTTTTGAAATGGGCAGTGCCAACGTGTGCTAAAGCTTCAAGTAAGCATGCAGGTGAGCTGCCCAGGCCTTTACCCCTGAATGGTCCTGTCCCAGTAGCGCTCGGGTGACCGGCTCCCCCTCCAGTCCCACGTGTTAGGTGCCCGTCTCTCGGCCTCGCGGGTTTGCGGTGCTCGTGTTTTGTATTTAGGCGACGGCGAGCCCCGGCTAGTCCTGGCCAGGCTAAATGAGCGCCATATTCTTATAAATGCGTCGTGATTTCTTTCTTTGTTTTTTGACATCACATTGATTTCTTTTCTCACGTGAATTTCAGAACATTGACACGAGTCGATATGCTCTGCCTAAATCTGCACATTTCAATGTGCTCTTCTCCTGCTCTGTGACCAACAATACTATTAATAACGCGAGGACACAAATTCCCTTTAATGAGTTCATTTCTAGAGCATCACGTCATGTTCAGATATGCTCAGCCAGCCTCAGGTAGCGTTTTACAATCGTAAAGAGAAAGCCATGAAGCCCACGTAATGAACGCTGAAGTTGTGGAGGCCCCTGGAAGCCGTTCAGACTTCTCAGACCTGCCACTCGCTCCGTGCTGTTACTGCTATCTTTGGCAGCGCAGGTCTTTATTGACGTCTCCCTTGGCGCATGACTTGGTGTCACAAAGCACGGTGTGTGTCCTCAGTCTGCGAGATTATAAGAAAATCGCCCAGAAACCGCATCTGACTGCACAAACGGAGATCATCAGCAACGCAGCTTACTGCCTTAAATGAGACAAACGCCACTATTTTATAGCGCCATGAGTAAACACCAGGCCCTTAAAGCTGTAGCTGGCAGCTGCCAGGCTGAGTGTGATGCCCTGCACTCGGCTCTAACCCTTCAGCTGCTTTACTTGGAGTCTTTTCAACTGGCAGGCTCTCTGGCAAGGGGGTACCAGTGGCCATGTGGTGAATGTTTTCAGCGATGCCCTGACGGGTTGACCCCCACGGTTTGATGTGGCAGCACCCACACTGCACAAATGAAGGGATCACCTCACATGTACTGCTACCGTGGCACAGTGCCACTCAGTCCTGACATGGTGACTGAACAACGGGACACGATACACAGACTGGCGAGGGCCTGAATGAAGGCACCACGTGTGCCCGGCGCTCTGGACCCCTCCGGACCCCTGGCCTTTGTTCCAGCAGTTTCCCAATCACTCGGACATTCTCCCTCTAACTGGTCTCACTCTTTAATTTGCTCGCCTTGTTTTTCCTTCACCCACAGATTTAAGTTCTGAACTCTTTGCTCGCTTTATTGTGAATTCACTTTTTCCTGTGGAGTTTGCTTCCTTGATTGTATCCTAATAACGTCAATTAAGGATGAGCAGCATAGACACAAAGAATGATGAAAGGCGGCAGCATCCCCCCCGTCAGACCCCCTAGTGCAGACACTAGAAAGAAATGTCTTAATAGCCAGAACCCCTGGAAGCACAGAATGAGTACAAAAAGAGAGGAAAGGAGCAGAGAAGGTGAAAGATCAGTCGAGGAGGAGGTGAAGAGGAATTCAAAATACAGAGAGTGACGCAGAAGGACGAGGAGAACCTCCCAGTGGTAACAGGGACTACTAAGGAGGAGAGAGAGGAGCTGTGATGACCAAATAGGCTGAAATCAAACACGTCACCAGGCCACGTCATGTTTACCCTCGAGTTCTTAAGGCGGTTAGCGAGTGCAGATATGAACCCGTCACACATATTTAGGAAGCCACTGCACAGTACTGGAAAATGGAGAATATTACTCCATCATACAGAGAGGGGGACCGGGCAGATCTATAGGCCAGTAAGCTTAACGTGTGTCCCACCATGGCATTAAGTTTAAACTGGCATACTGCACACAACATTTCAAATAAAGTGCCCGAGACATTTGTTGTCATTTGCTGTTGTCACACATCACCTCATTCAACGTCTGCCTCTGCAGTAGGCCTTGTGATGGAGCGGATTGGCACTTCCTTGGGCACTGTCACACAAAGATGCATGCCAAGCAATCAATAGTCAGTATTGGGACTACAAGCACAATGCCAGCTCATCAGGCGCCTACTGCATATACTGTAGCAGCGTAACTAAAATGCCTGAAAGTGACCCGTGAATGAGGAGGACCCCACAGGACGGCTGTTCCACACACGGGGGGACTCAGAACAGACAATAATGTGGAGCGGAGGGAAAGAACTCAACTGACGTGAGAGCAGATGCAGCAAGGCAAAGCCCCTCTGAGAGAGAACATGAAAGGTAAAACCTGAGCGCACCCTCTACCTGGGACCCTGTAGACCCCCGCAAAGAACTGTCAAAAACAACAACCGACTGAAGATTGTGACCCTCAGAAGCCCACCATGGGATAAGCCGTGCCAGTCCAGGCCCACCGTTTGGGTTACATTATGAACTTGCCACACTATGCTGATATTAAAGAGATAATTACTGTAATGGAGGTGAGAGATGAGGTGCCGCTCATCATGTGACACACACACACACACACACATTGTGAGTGTCAGCAGGGACCCTCAAGGTGTGCTGTGAGAGAATGGATTCCTGGGGGCTCCACTTGAGAGCTCGGACCTGGCAGGGTTCGATGGCTGGGGTGTCAGAAGAGGGCGTGGGGAGGCCTGCACGTTTCTCGTCCCCTTCTGGTTATTGGTACGCCTGCTTTTAGTCTTCTGGTCTGTTTGCCATCTCTTCTGGGTTCAGGGGTCCATGAGGGGCGCCCCTTTGTGCTCTCATGTTTGAATGTCTTCGGTGTTGCCATGGTGACGAGCCTGTCATGTTGTGTCACACTTTGTGTCTTTGGGGGCTTCTCCTTTGCTGCGGTGTATTAATTTATGAATGTGTCCAACAGCATCGTATCAAAGGACTTCTTGGAGAGGGTGGAGATGATAAAGGTGCGTTTCATTTAAGAATTGCAAGTTTCCTGACGGGCGGCACGGTGGCGCAGTGGGTAGCGCTGCTGCCTCGCAGTTGGGACACCTGGGGACCTGGGTTCGATTCCCAGGTCCTCCCTGCGTGGAGTTTGCATGTTCTCCCCGTGTCTATGTGGGTTTCCTCCCACAGTCCAAAGACATGCAGGTTAGGTGGATTGGCGATTCTAAATTGGCCCTAGTGTGTGGGTGTGTTTGTGTGTGTCCTGCGGTGGGTTGGCACCCTGCCCGGGATTGGTTCCTGCCTTGTGCCCTGTGTTGGCTGGGATTGGCTCCAGCAGACCCCCGTGACCCTGTGTTCGGATTCAGCGGGTTGGAAAATGGATGGATGGATGGAAGTTTCCTGACTTTGACTTCTTTTTCTGCCTAATTACAAAATAACCTGACAATCCAGTTGAATTCCCATTCCCATGATGCACTCCTCTTTGGATGCTCTTGTATAGCACCCTTCACTCGCTCACTCACTACAATTCCAGACTCCCAAACAGCACAAAGCCCACCGCTCAGTTCATTACGACTGACGATGGAGGAGAGCAAAACAAAACGTCAGGCAGCAGTGCGAGTGGGACGTGGGGGTCCACGATGACCGTCCTTCTGCAGCAGAGTCAGTGTGGGCCACCTAAGTCTTCTCACACTTGCATCCCACGGCGCCCAGTATCTCAGGGGTCTTTCCCATGGGCAGGAAATACAGGTTAGAGGTAGAGCAGTGGCACCAAGTGGTCCGGACATCAAAAAGAGAAGCAGTGCAAAGTGTCTTCCCAGGATGGCCCACATGGAGGGTGAATCACGGGTGGCACTGGAGTCACAGCGTTGCACACTTCATTGCATTGTCTGCTAAGGCTCTTGAGAATGCGGTCCTGGTGAGAAGTGATCCTCAGCTCATCACTTCTCATGCCATGAACACAGTCACTGTGAAAGGCACTATATAGACTATTAGGAACCTAAAGGAGGACAGGGCAGGAGTCTCAGTTGCTGCTTTGATCCTTTTTGTTCAGACAGACGGCAGCATTTTTAATAAATCTTAAAAGAATTTCTAAAAAGAAGCACAAATGGGGCAGGAGGGCCCATTTCATCAGCCCCCAGTCTGTAAGACCCGCTACCCCAGTCCATAATGCGCTCTGCGAGTGGGTCGTGTGCCATGGAAAGGATTTCTAATTATTCTGTGGATTTGCTAATACAGTACATGATAATACCAGCGATTGCCAGCAGCAACAACAGCTCAATACAAAAATAGCACTCACAGACACAGAAAGCCGATCCGTTCAAACGTACACGAGGAGAAAAGACAATCCAAGAATCGGCGAGTGAAATCTGCTCAGCCCGCAGACGGAAAAGAACGTGTGAGGAGAAGTGAGAAAGCAGCCGGAGGAGAAGGAGCTGGAGATCAGGCGGGCATGGCAGCAACGCCAAGACAGTCTGCCAGGCAGGCACCATAAGGCTGTGCCCTTCCCGGCTTTGTCCAGAAGGAGTGAGGCGCAGCGCCACTTCTGTGTGACTGGACACGGGTTCAAGTCTTCGACTCTGTTTGTCCTCCCTGTGATCGCAGGACCCTGACTTGGCCCAGTGTGTGTGTGCGCTGGCCTGACATCAGCTGACCGCAGTGTGCTGTTGGTTTAATTAGCATAAGCCACGCCCCTTTGTCACCCCTGGAGTCGTCACTTTCACTGGCCATGCCTGCCATTATGTGACTCCGTATTTGCAGCAGGGTGGCATTTCACTTACAGGTCTGCCCCGAGTCGTTTCTAGTCTTAGTCCTGAAGACCCCCATGGCCACGGGGTTTTATCCCACCAGTTTTCCAGTCAGTTTCCCTCTCATTAAATCTTCACATTTACAGTAATAAGCGCGGCTCTTTCTAAGTGCATAATAAGTACATTTTAAAAGAGCCAGGGTGTGCAATTTACAATTATATCAAATGTAGAAATATTTGTATTGTTTGGCTCTCAGGTCATCTTTTTAGTCCGTCACCTTTCTTCTGTGCTCCCTTTGTTAAACTCGAATAATGACAATGAGGGGAGCAGACATGGGGACAAATGGCAGTGAAGGCCAAAAGGCTGCAGCTCCTCAAGTGTCAGACCCCCAGAGTGGTCAATAGGAAATAATGGCTTTTAAATAACCAAACGGAATTAAAATCAAAATGATGACGATGAAGGAAATGTCAAAAGCAGAATGAGCGCCACGTAACACTCAGAGATGCCCGCTCCAATCCAATAAAATGTGGCAAGCCCAGTTGTGACATTTCTGGTGCCTCCATCATTCTGTGTCCTTTGCCCCCATGACAGCTCGGCTCTGCTGCAGCCACAGGGGTCTCTCAGGACTGGGACTGGAAGTCACTGGCCCAGACTTTGGCGTCCCTTGTCATTTGGCAATGTGACTGCACGTTGACGTGACATTTTTTCATTACAATATCCTGTTCCCCAGGTATGAATTTAAAATCAGTCGGGTGGCATAAAAAAGAGCAACAAGAGACAGGAGCCTCCCCTGTGAGAGACGGTGACTTGAAGTGACAGGCAGCATGATGGACAGCTGCAGAGGAGTCCCTGGAGCCCTAAAACCAAACCGTGATCTCAGAAAGAAAGAAAGAAAGAAAGAAAGACGACTGCAGACCAGGAGACAGTCAGCTCATCCTCACCTATCACCACAGCTGCAGGCCTGGCGTTTCTTAGAAATGTCAACGGCGAGTGAGAAGTGGGGGTGGAGCCACATGGACAACATGCAGCGTCACCCAAAGTCTGTGTGTGTCACGGCCCCAGGGACCGACTCGGGGAGACCTCCACATACTTAACACAGGTCGGTGTCTAGGAGTCAGTGACAGCAGGGAGCTGGCATTGTGTTTGGAGTTTGGCACTGCCCTGTACTCCGTGCGCCAGCTCCCCGTGACAATGCATTGATAGGAGTAGCAGAAATCAATGGCCACGTGTACAGTGAAGTTGTGCAGCAGCACATCGGACTATTTCAGCTCTGAAGTTCACCTGCCATGCGCGTGCCCGTTACCGAGGGCCTGATGAAGACACTTCCACAGACGCTGGGCTACAAGGCTCACACTGTAGACTCGAGTGCTGTTAGCAAGCAGAATATTTTGGGCCATACATCATCTGGCAGAAACCCTGGTCGCTTAGATAACAGAGTGAAAACCCCTGGGAGGAGGAGGAGGAGGAAAGGGGGAAAAATGAAAAGAAACGCATGGAGTGGAGAGAGGAGTGTCAGAGAGGCGCAGATGGCAAAGGCTCAGTCTGCAATTTCAAATGAATATCTGAAGACATCCGCCTCGCTGAACTGGCCCCATCAATTAGACGGACAATGCTGCGCTTCTACCGGCTGGGGTGGCCTGCTCACCTGACGCCCGCTCAGAGGCCTTGATTTAGGAGTTTAAATTATGAACACTCCACCTGGTGACGGGCACTCGTTGGTTCACAAGCAGACACGGCATGTGAATCAACTGAGTGTGAGGTTAATGAGGCCGATGATGTGAAATGTGCCTCTAATTTGAAGAAGGACCCAGGTTAGCATTACCAGGCCATGAGGCTAATTAGAAGAAGCAGCGCCACGTCAACCCAGGCAGACATGAGGAGAGTGCACCAAGCCCACACTGGCAGACCTGAACCTCCGCCTATAGTTTACCTCCCAAACCCCAAAGACAGACACACGATCTTAATTGGTGACCTGTGATGGACTAGCATCCCACCCAGATCCCCCTGGGTCCCTGAAATGGATAAGCAGGTTAGAAGATGGGCGGAATGTCAGAGTTTAGAAAGAAGAAGCAGCAACAACAACAATGAAAGCCCAGAAAGCAGAAGGAGAAAGCCGAGAGCACAATACTCAGGCGTCATGTGTCCAAGTGATCCTGACTAATGTCACAGCCAGTAAGCAGGAAGGGCAGGACCTGAGGGCACTTCTCAGTGGTGCAACATCCCCGACCAGGACCACCTAGAAGGTGAAAACGCTACACACACACACACACAGATACAAACCACAGCCAGGCGCTACCCCGAAGAGAGTCCAGCAGCCTAAACATAAATTAATCACATGTGGCACCGTGACAAGCCGGTGGCCTTGTCATCTCAGATTCCTCACGCCACGCAGTGCCCGCGTCACCAGCGTTCACAAAGTTTCTTGCACCATCCAGAGGTGCGCTTTCAGGACAGGAGGCACCTCCAGATTAGAGAGCAGGGAGGCAGCATGGCGTCTGTGAGGCCTACGGCTGGGGCCTGACCTGCTGGAAGAGACCCTGATGGACCCCCAGAATGGAACGGCTGGCTCACACCAGTGGGCAGAATGCTATCTGAAACAGTGGCAAAGTAACACCAGGGCTCTGACAAAGGCTGGAGTCCTGTCAGGTGGCCCAGTGCTGGTAGAAGTGGCTCCAGCTCCCCGCTGCCATGAAACTGGAAAAGCAGCTTGGGAAAATGGAAGTTGATTTGTGACATTTTCTGCTTTTTAAGCCACAGATCCCTTTATGGTGGGGGAGTTGTCACAAGTGTCTCATCAAAGAGGGTCCCCTACTGTCCCCGAAATGGAAGAGGAGTTAATGAATGTGGACGATGGCGATAAGCTCCATAAACTGGCAGACTCGCTGCTCATGGCGTATGATTTAAAGCAGACTCAATGCTCGAGCGCCGACTGATTAAATGGCTTTAACTGGCAAATGCAGTTCATCGTCACACAGATCAGACCCACATGGTCTCCTCCCAAATTTACTGCACTCCTGTGCACACTGATGGCTTCAGCTTTTCCTGATGTGCGAATTCAAAGGTGTCATCGCTGTCGCTGGTTCAACGTAACGTTTGCAGAACAGACAATCTTCAAAAGCCTTTACGATGGCACTGTTCTCGGTGTTGGTACCCGTTCCCTTGGCAGAGCACTGCGCCAACAGACTGGTCAGCCGCGTGTGTCCGACTTTTACCACCTTTTCTCATTTGTAGTCACCAATTAAGCACAGCAGAACAGCTTCAGCAATACACAAAGAAAGTGACGCGACTTGTTTGCAGATCTTTCCGCTTCACAGCCGATGGTTAAAAGTGAAGCTGCAGCGAGCCGTGGAGTTCTCGTTTCTCTCTAAAATCCATACGCTGATTTTACTTTCGGCCTGTGATCCTGATTCGTATTGACATTTCAAATGTCTTCAGCATGTAGACTTCAACAGCCAGTAACAACTGTGCAGCACATGAATGCTGCGCTTCTCAGCCCACGTTATCCATTCGAACGCTCCACCGCCACCCCAAGTCGCACTCACACATTTTGTTTTCTTAATCCGCCTATTCCATCACAAGTCTCGTGGACTCGGAGCGCACAAAACAATACAAGACAAGATGGACATTTGATAAGTGTGGCGGGCGGTTGGGGGCTGTGCCCAGCCGGGACGGCGAGAAGGACCACGAGAGGGCAGCCACCCTGGTTTGTGTGGGGGCCACGGGAACTGAGCATGGAAGCTCAACCCTATAGGGGTCCGTGGGCAGCGCCAGGGGGTGCCCTGAAGACTCCGCCGCCCTGGACGCAGGAAGCTTGTCGGAGGGTACCTGGAGCACGTCTGGGTGGACATAAAAGGGGCCGCCTCCCTCCAGTCATCAGCTAGAGTCGGGTGGATGAAGGATGAAGCTCAGAGGAGAGGAGCGGAGGCGGCAAAGAGAGGACTTTTGGAGAGCCCGGACTTGAGGGTGTGTGGCGAGGGGCACTGGGTTGTGTGCAAATCTGTAAATACGGAGAATAAAACGTGTGTGGCGGTGTCTGCCTGTCTGTGCTGAGGCTGGTCTCCACATAAGGAACAATAAAAATAGCTGAAGGGGAGAAAAGAAGACTTTAGTCGTGTGACGCACAAATACAAGTGTGCCGTACACAAACCAGGAGAGTGGCATCCATGAGGAAAAATAAAAATCAGTTACACCGCAGGGCATGGGCTTCTTTTAATTGGACTGCAGGAGAAGCAAACGCATACTGGAGCACAGAATTCAGTCAATGACACCCTCATGTGACCAATACGGCCACCGAATTCACAAAGGACAAAGCCATCAAGCTAAAAGGACAACACAAAGCTTCGGCCCCAAACCTCCTCACAAACTTTAAAACAACAGCGAAGATCAAGATGAGGCCTGGCAGGCAGTTTTATGACAACTTGAACAAATTCTTGCCAAATTCTAAAAGGCCTTTTCCAATTTAAGATCATAGAAGACATCACATCCCCCTGAGCTACAAGAGGGGGGTTAGGACCCTCCCAAATAAGTGAACCAACATAGAAGAAGATGCCAGCAGAGGGCGAGAACGCAGTGCCATTGGGCGTTACTCTGTTGTTAAGGGGTCAGGTGGGATTGTACATCCAAAGCAATTCCGATGACTTTCACGGGATATGGTGCGAGTGTACGGCACAATCCTGATCTTGTCTTAAAATGAGAGACGAGCTCCTTGAGAAGACTGCACACCAGTGTGAAGGTCAGGACTCCTTTATAGGCAAGCCAATGGTAGCACTGCCATTTCATTTGTACTTCATTAGCCTTCATCACTCAACTAATTGGCACTGGCCCCCTGTGAGCCCGAACTGAAAAGGCCGGATGGCTGGTTCAGTGGATCACATGACTACCACAAATTGTAAACCTTTACTGGTCTGCAGCACAATGGAGCCTTCGGCGCATTAGACAAGCAGCCCAGGGTGTGGAGGACACGCGGCAGTAACATGGAGGGATCTCGAACTCAAGTCCAACAACCATAAAAAGGAAGGCAGGCTGGAGATCTCATGGGAGTCCTAACATGGCCAGAGATTGACCCATCATACAGAAGTCAGGCAGCATGCGCTTGGCGGCCAGAAAAAGGGCCAAGCTGAACTGCTGGAAAGTCGGCATGCAGTCGTAAATTGACTTGGGCTGGCGACGAGAGCTGGCAACTGCAGTTGGCAAGTCAGGCAAATCCTACGACAAGGAGCAGCGTAAGGTGGGGTCTCCTCACCAACCAACGCCAGCCAGTAATCAATACCATGTCATGACCCAAGTATGGGCAGAATGTCGTATCGTGGAATTGCCACTCAGATACCCTAGAATGAGTTCAAGGTGCCACCTGGTCACGTCGAGGCATTTGCAATGCAGTTTCGGAGACACTTCATTCTGTTCAATGTGCTCTTCTTTTTCTTGAGCTTCTGTAATGTCTGGGAATAAATCAAGTTTTATCTCCCGGTCTCTCTTTCCATTTTCAAACATTCGTATACAACAGCTCTGTGTACATTTTGAGGTTTCTTCTAATCCGATGTTCCCATTTTTCAGATATCTCTAAAGGCATCTGAAGATTTCTGTAAGATTTTCGGAAATGCACTTGCATTGCTTCTTATTTCAAGATGTGTACAAATGGAGTCCAGCTGTCCTAAAACGTCCCCACTTTGGGGCCCATTTGAGAAGAGCACAGCACGGTTTTAGACACCTTAGCCTCATAGGCCGGGATTTGTAAATGAGAGATCACGAAATGCCACACTTTGTGCCTAACGTCTGACAAAGAGCACTAAGTGACACCTCGCTGTTGTCACAGACACGCTGAATTGTGCTCAATAAACCCACCTTTATGGTGACAAGAACAGTAAATAAAAACAGAGGTCACCAAAGACATCAAACCAATAATCCGATCTTTGAGCTTGTTCCTCTCCTATATAGGCTTGGACATTGTCACTAACGCCGGAAAAAGTGATTGATCACCAGCGACGTGAAACTTCGTGCTGATCAATTCACAGTGACATTATTGAACCCCAGGTTCACATTCGCCAGGAATACCACAGAGGCGCCTTTTTGTTTCTAGCTGACTGGATCTTCTCTTGATGGCAGTTCTGTTATGTCTGCAGAAAGGCTCGAGTTGCTAAAGGCATCGTAACTGCCGTTAATGGAAATGCACACAGACACAACAAACACCCACAGCCTGCCTTCAGCGACGAGCGCTATATAAGAATCAAGTGAGACAAACTCGGCTTTTTATTTGCACCATGATGCTTGCCCTTCTCCGACGCTGAGACCAGACCGATCTCCCATGGGAGATTCTTTTATTCTTGTATTGTCGATGTGCCATCTCTGAGATGTGCTGGCAATTACACACTTGCAGAAAAACAAATTCCTAAGCTTTGCTTAAAAAGACAACCTCAAGCCAGCCTTTCCTTTTGAGCACATAGGACTGGGGCTCGCCTGCCGCATGTCTGAGCGGGCAACCATTTTGAAGAGTCATCAGTCACACCGGGCACATTGGCATATAGGATAGTAAAAAGAAAACACACACGTCTATCTGAATAGAATGAAAGGAGACGTCCAAGCAGACCAGAACATGCAGTAAATGCTCTCCATCTGATATAGCATCTTTCACATCACGTCTGTCATGGATATCTATCATTAACTATGACACAGAGAGAACAGGGATGAGTACAGGGAGACAGGATCTGTCCCCCTCGCCAAGACTCAACAAGATTCGGCTCTTTTTCCTGGGTGGAGATAAGCCTGAAAATTGCGCTTTCATGCAAAGCCTTACCAGGTGCCGCTACTCATCCGCAGAAGGCACTCAGTTTGGTTCTGTTGTCAGTGCTGCTGCCCTAAACAGAATTCCCACTTGAAGGGCTGAGTTCCAGGTTATCAAGTCCCAGCACTGCCTCACCTACTGCAGGCTAAGAAGGCTCAAGTCTGTCCTATGTGTGCAGGGCACAGAACACTAACCCTCCACAACTGCGCAGACTTGGGCGACTGCAGACAGTGCCACTGCCATGAGCCTCCGAGCCAGGAATGAATGATTTGGTATAGAGACCAAGAAATGGTTCAAGTCCGGAGAGGACTCCGGTGAGATCATTCTGCTCGATTCCAAATGCGAGTTTAATACACTAACGACTTTTCAACTAAATGCCAATTGGCGACTTCCTAAACATGTGGGTAAGGCTCGCTTTACAATGGCAGCCAAAGCGCCACAAGGACAACACACACACAGCACAGACCCATCCAACATGGCAGAGGAGAGGACTTTAAACGCCACGGAGGCGATTCCTTGGTCTATTGTCATTTATGAATAACCATGTGGGCTCCCAGCGACCCTAATTGGACCTTGTTAGTGCTGCCATCCTGTCGCTAGCGTTTTGTTCATCGTTCAGCCGGCAGCTTCAGTCCCTACCTAATGGATTAATTTTGAAACTTGCGACCTGTCACAAAGCCTTTAATATCATCTACTTCTCATTAGTAGAGAATGAAGCTTCAAGATTAAAGAGAGCCAAAATGAAGTTATACCCCTGGTCACGTTTTCTTTTGGGTTCAAAATGGGCAAGGCAGCTAAAACAGAAAACAAAAGTGAATCATCCTGGCACCAGTCAAAGGTTTCTTAAATAGGTGTAAAATACTAAACAACACACTCAGAAATCCTGACTGAGCAGACTGAAATCTTCTCAAATGTGCATGGAGCACTCGCTCGCCCCTCGTAGCTAAGGGTCCAGGCTCTGCATGGGGACACGAGCAGGACAACCCAGATTACCGTCACAAACCGGGCGTCAGACTCACAAGGAGGACCTAAAGCGGGTATTGATGATCGTCATACACGCTGTAAACCGCCTCGGTCTCTTGCGAGGTGCTGCAATGCCTCTTGGCTGGGAGTTTAATGCATCACCGCCGCCAAGGCGCATATTACGGGCAGTCCGCTCTTCTGGAGATTTTCACTTCAGACGTCTCCTCTGCCTGCTTTTAAGGTTGTCAGCAGCACAGCAGTGAATGTTCATTCGGCAGCAGGTTCAGCAAGTACACGGCTGAGTGCGCTCACTCTTAACGGTTTTTAAGTTCCCAGTAGCAAGTCGTCCTTACACTTGAAATCCTCCAATAAAGCGCTGACTTGCCGACCCGTCACGTATTTGCACCTTTGGATAAGCAGCGGCCAGTCCTCATGTGACCTTTAACTGCTGAGCCAGGCCAGCCATTTACGTCATGAAAGACGACGGCCTTTGAAATGTCCTCAAAGTCACAGACCTCTGCACAACGGAGGAGTTTCAGAGGTCCCAGTGCAGTAGCAGAGTGCCTTTGGTATCTCTACTCTAGGAGGGTTACGAATAACCAGCACTTTCTTTCTATTCTGCCACTGGTCTTACGTCTTATTTGGACCTTCTTCTCTGTGTGTTACAAACAAGTGAATGTTGTCTATTTGTATTTAGCCATTTCTGTAATCATATATATTGTAGCACTCTTCTTTATGGTCACTGCTAAGCAAGACGCTATATACAACAAAGCTGTACTGCTTCGACTTGCACTTGACACACTGGGGCCATATCTGTGCAATTCAAGCAGATGTGACTAACACAAACACACAGAAATACCAAACCACTGGGCTTGCGCTCACCGTGTGTGTCCAAAAGGCTCTTCATCAGGCCTTATCTCGATGCAGAATACTCCTCTTGGCTTTGTATAGTGCAGCACTGTGAAATAGTGCAAGGCGTTGATCATCGTTTGGATCGTCTGCTGCTCTCCCCTGTTATTTCTGAGAGTCTGGGTGTCATCCTTGACAGTACTTTCAGTCCCACATCAATAACATCTCCCGGTCTGCGTATTTCCACTTGCGTAACGTTAATTGTATTCGCCCCACGCCACTGCTATCCTCGTTCATAGCCTTGTCACTTCTCGTCTCCATTATTGCAATTCCCTTTTCTTTGGTCTTTCTCACAGATCTCTTTATAAGCTTCAACTGGTCCACAATTCAGCTGCCCACCTGCATCATTACTAGAACCCCCTCTACTCACCACATCACTCCTGTCTTGCAGCAGCTTCACTGGCTTCCAGTTCATTTCTGAATTCAATTCAAAATTCTTCTGTTAACTTTTAAGGCTCTCCACACCCTCGCCCTCCATATCTGTCTGACCTGTTGCCATTGCCTCCTGCACCCTCAGATCCTCTTCCTCCATCCACTTGACTGTCCCCTTCGTCCGTCTTACCACTATGGGGGGGCACAGCATTCTGAGCTTAGAAATATTGAATCAATTTCACTTTTCAAATCTAAACTTAAAACTCATTTGTTTAAGACGGTTTGCTTGTTCTCTTTGATTATAATTGCTCTGTCCGATTTTAATTTTTGTATTTTAGTTTTGTTTTTTTCTATTGTTCGGTGTCCTTGAGTGTTTAGAAAGGCGCCTACAAATAAATAAAAAAATGTATTATTATTATTATTTCAGACACGACTTCACAGGTGACCTTATGACCTCCGGTCTAAAGGACAGTCAGCCCAAGTGGCTGGTGGCCAACCAGAGTCTTGCTCTACGCTTCTTTCCTCTGGTTAACTGGATTAGAAAATGAGGTGACTGGCTGACCACAGCATAGTGGATGGCAGAGGAATCCAGCCTGGCATGTGCCGTCAGTACCAGCGGCAAGGCCCCATCAAGCCGATGGCGGATTTCGTTCCCTTTCACCAGTTCTGCTCTCTCCCATACGTGGTAGGCTGTGTGGGCTGTGTGAGTGTCACTTTGCACACGAGATAAATAAGGAAGCCTTGCTTCATACTTCCATGTGGTGTGACAGCGTTGGAAATGATTAGTCTGTGGGACGCAGCTGTGTGTCTCTGAGAGCTCACACAGCTAGAGAGCAAGGCAGCTGGCAAGAGGAAGAGTGTTGCTGCAGTTTCAGTTTAAAAATGGAGTTGCAAGTAGGTGGTATTTGTTATTAGAAGAGGCTGTGTGCCATTGGGCAGTCACTGTGCTCACCTAAGGACCCTGATGGCTTGCTTGTCAAGTGCCAATTGGTTGCCTTAGGGCTGAGCAGTAGTGCATGCTGGGAGCATGAAATAAGGAAGGAGGGGAGGGCATTTGCCATTCAGAATTGACAAGATGCACAGGGGATCCTGGGTACATCCAAATGGCACATCCTCTTGTAGCCTGGATGGTGAATGAAATCTATTCACAAATTCTTGGACCAACATGACCATCTGTGAGCCATCTCCTTGGCCGTTACTACTACATGACAAAGGAGGGGAGGATGGGTGCTCCCAGACCGTGACCATACCAGTCCCACGGAGCCTCTTTGGCGGTTTGTGCTACAAGAGAAGTGCCAAACTGTGCCCTGGTCATTAATAACGAGAGGCCAAGTCTGCCTTTAAATTAGACTTGCCAGGTTTGGGATTAGCAAAGGTTTACGTGCGACTGTCTTGTCACTTCTGCCCCACCACACGAGTCAGTTGTATTTTCCGTGGTCCTCACAATTAAGGAGTGATTACAATAAAAATGGCCTTTGCCTTGACTTTCTGGATGGCAGGGCCATCTGCCTGCATCGCTGACACAAGCGGGACACGAGACAGACAGACGGACGGACCGAGAGCAGTCAGACAGGAGGTTCTCCCAAACTTTCACCTCTTTCTCCTCTCCTTTAAGCTTTCCCTTTTCAGATAAAGGGACCCTGGGGTTTGCAAAGGTCTTGTGGGCCTCCTGCCGCTATAGTGTCCTTTAGAGAATAATTGCATCTGCTTCAAAGTGCACTTTCCAGCTTGAGTTTGGCTGCCTTGATTACAATCTTGCCTTGATGTGCCGAAGCTCAGAAGACGGAGCCGCGTTTCTATTTAGAAGTCATTGTTTACTTTCTTTGCGCTCCCTCTTGTTCCCATTCACATCCTAATGCCCCGGTATTATGTGCTAAACTACAAATTACCGCTCTCGTCTTGTCTTTTCCTGTCACACCATGCACACCAGGCTGCATCTGAAGTGCTCTTCCTTGAAAATAATGACATCAGCAATTGCAGCCTTTCTCTTATAAGTCGCTTTTATTTTGGTACGACTTTGCCCCAAAATAGCAAGCAAAAGAAAAAAAAATTAATTGTCGAATATTTTTTCCAAACATAATGAGACTTCCAGGATGAGAATCATTTCACATGTTGCTACTTTGCCTTCCTGTGACAATTAGTGTCTGAAACCGTGACAAGGAACTCATTTTCAAGAGCTTCGTTCTAGAAGCGCCTCCGAAGAGGCAAGTCATTCACAAGTGGCTCATTAGCATTACAGCTTCACGTTCTACCCGTCTCGCCAGCTGACCTTTCCTCCTCTCGACACATTCGAGTCAGCAGCTGCTTTTCACTTGGGCAACCTCACCCTTGTCTGTAAGAACCAAACAGGTAGGGAGGGTCCCTCATCTCAGACAGGTTACATGGCATCAGGTGGGGCCACTACCCTATCTAAGCAGGATGGGAAACGACAAGGACTGGCGCCCATGCAATGTACCTTGCTGGCTAGGGAATCCCATTTTCTGACCGTGACACGTTAGCATTTCACCAGCCCACAGTATGCTGCAGTACGGCCTCCTCCATTCTGTCTGATACAGTTGGTTCTCCTGCCCAGTCCAAGATTGGGAAAGTGAAATTACAGACATCCTAATCTTACCTGCTCTCGACTCCGAGTGGAATTGTTATGAGAGACATTAAAGTCCTACTCCATGCCTTCATATTTTACCCACCTCTTGGCTCCTTTTTGAAGCCCCACCTGCTGTTTGCCTAAGTAAAATGCCATCGATGGCACTCTTCGTAAAATATGCAGAGAGGGACACCACAAAGTAAGACAATACAAAACAGTGAGCTGTTAGATGTGTTGATTATTTCACTAATAATATTTAATGTACAGTCTAGAACCCTTTGGACTGCATTTGAAAGGAAAACCCCCTCGAATGGAGGTGGACACCACGCCAGCCTCATACCTCATGCCATACTCTGCTGCTGTCGCACTTACACTACAAAGGACACGGCCTGGCTTTTATTAACACCTGGGGTCAGTGACAGCTCATCGATTACCTATGAAATTGATGAATCGATTACGCGTTTGCTGAGAAGTACCACACGAGGCGATGTTAATTGTTTCACATCATCTTTTTATATCTATCCATTGACCTTCTAACCCACTCATCCACTTTAAGGTCACGGTGTGCTGGTGCCTGTCCCAGTAGTGACCACTAACTTGTCACACACACGGTACACTGATGTGCACACTTACTATGAACATCTTTGGGATTCCAGAGAAAACTGAGCACATGAAGAACTTCACACCAACACAGAACACACTCACAAAGTATGCCTGCTCCAAACGCAGGCTTTGAACCGCGGACTCTCTTGTTCTCTGCCCCACTCTGTATTATCATGCAGAACAAACAGGCCCACTGCTGTGGTAATGAGTGGATCTGGACATCCTCCAGCAGCTCGTCTCTTTAAACACAGCTGCAAACATGACTACAGTTTCACCACCTTCCTCCAGTGTGAGGGTACAATCGTGCAGCTGCTGATGAAGTCACAAAAAGTTTTCTGAGAAAACTAAAAGCCTCCTGAATTGATCAACAGAAGGCAGATACAATGGTGTAGCACAGATGAGGCGCAGGATTCAGAGGAAGGGCTGCTCATTGTGCAATTAATTAGGAGGAAACATATGGGAGACATTTTACAGAAAAACAAAACAATGCATGGTTTCATCATTTGATGCTCACAGATTACAGATGATGAGGATGCACAATCCAGCAGAGTGCAAAGCCGGCTCCTGCCACATCACCTCAGCCGATTCATGCAGAGGGGGCATGGGAATACAAACATATACATAATTTAAACAACATGGAGGGTCCCATTGGAGACAGCACTCATCTTTATCAATTTTATTGCCAGCTCCTGGGCACTCGACTGAACAAGGTTATGCCTGGAATTATTAAACTCACAACAAAGTAATTGCAGAAGGAGAGAGGCATGACATCAAATTGATATCACTTCATTAGTATGACAGCCTTGCTTCAAAGGTAATGAAAAATAAGCAGGGCCAAGGTAAGTGTCCATCTCTCCACCCATTCAGCCATAAACACACATTCATTACAGGAAAGGTCTTGGATGTCAAAAGAAGAACCGAAATGTTAGAAACGATAAGAGAGATGGAGAGACAGATATAGTAGAATGTGTCACCGGCTGAGGAATTCCCAAGGTATGCCAGCATCCGTGGCCAGCATTAAACAGCATTTGATATCTTACAGCCCCTTTCTATGGTGGACAGCAGATGGCTGTATTAGGGCCGAGGCAGGCTGAGGCTGAAAGCAGTGCACACTGGGGGGGTATCACAAGGGGCTGTGCCTTGTGGAGCTGGTAATCTCACATCTTCCCTGCATGAGACACCCCACTTTGGAGTTCTGCGGTCCAAGCACACAAAGGGCCACTGAACACCACAGAATGACATTGTTCTAGTGATACACGTAAAAGAGCATGTCCTGTATGACTGTGGAGCACATTAAACCTTTGGGGAAATCCTTGCAAGTACCATCAAAAATATAATAAGAATGGTGTCATTTAGTCAGCACTTTCCTACCACAATGTTCGAGAATAGGCGAGTTATAAACAGCATGGAAAACTAAACAATCTTGGCATAATCTGCACAATGATCCCCTTTCTGTAAAAAGTCACAGTGCTTGCAGCAGGATGGTCCCAGTAGTCGTAGTGACCATTCTACCAGTCATTTATCAAGAGGGTCACCTCACAGCACTAGTACAGACTGAGGAGTCACCCGCGGGCCTGGTTTGCTCATGTTTTGGGTACAGCTTGTCCAGTTCTGAAAGGCAGTTATTAGTACCAGATTGTACGCACACACTGCAGTGACCAAGACGCTGAACGTTTGAAGATGCTCCATTTCCTCTTATTTGGCTCTTCACTAGGCTCAGGATGGAGGCATTCTCTAAAAATGACAATTTTAAGAGTAGTAAGTTCCACAGGTCCATTTACTCACAGTTAATGGAGTAGGTGAAGAGGGACATCTCTGGATTTTGTAATTCATTTAAGGTAAATATACAACAATACATACATAATAATGTAAGCTGCCATTTAAAGCCATGCCTGCTCTGTCCTATGAGACCTGCTTTCAGTCCATTCATGCTGTGAAGATGTGTCATCAAACCAGATTGGAATGACACCAGGCCATATGCTTGATCGGAAAAACTGCAAACTGCATTTGGGTTTCCTAGACAAATGTGTGAAGCAGACACAAAAAGACTCAACCCACTCAACAGTTGTCCAAGACTGAATAAAAATGAAAATGTTGTGTCAACTAAAAGTAGGAAATCTACTCGCACCAGTACATTTGTTACTAATGTTGTTATTACTGTGATTATCATCGAGGCTGGAGCCGTTGCCTTTCACGTTCATCTCAATAAGTAGGCACATTAGCTTGATGTACAACAGCTCACGCCATTTGTAAGATTAAATAACAAGAATGTATCGATACAGAAGCCTGCCTAGCTTCAGACTTACTAGATACCTATCTGATAGAGCATCTCAAGCTCTCTACACACGTCCAAATGTATTTTTCATTAGCGATCTACCTTTCCACCCTCATTTTCTGATATTATTTTGTCAACAAGATGGCTTAAAGCAACAGAGCTTGTTTAGTTCAAAAAGCTTCCACACTTGTACCGAATCTGGAAGGTTGAATTATCTCACTCTTTGTTTGTATTTGGACTCTCTAACCTGATGGCTCCAGAGGCTGATTACCCACCAATATGTCTGTCCTTCTGCTCACGCGTTTTCATACCTGCTGCAGGATCCAATTCACAACTGCAGGAGCTGGAATGTGACTGGGGGGCATCAGATGCAAGCTGGCAACCTGACCTGAAAGGAATGACAGTCAGTCACTGGGTTGACATGCAAACTCACATCAGGGCAGAATACAGAGGCTAATCAAAGAGATGGCATACATAAAGGAATAAGCAGAGTCCAGGTGGCAGGACATGCAGACACCATACAGACGTTAGATGTGAGTAGCCTCAGCGTTGAAGAAGAAACAAATGACACCGTTTGGAGGTATGTGGTTCCCTTGGCCATGACTACAACAGCTTTTTGTACACGGCCATTGAAGAGCAAATATCCAAGTGACCCCATTTTTTTTCCTTAATTTGTTTCAAAAGACTGGAAACATCTGCAAAGCATTTACTCCTAATCCATTCACCTCACAGCCCTAGCCCCATGAGACAGTAAGAGCTGAGCACCTTTACTCCATCATACTCTACGCTAGGCTCTGTTCTGGTTGTCATTTCTTGTACATCAAAAAAAAAAAAAAAAAAGATCAAAGGTAATCCAGAGTCTGAGAAGAAACACATGTGAACCAGAGCAGACAGTGATAGTGTATGGGCGGATGTGTTTCATCTCGCACCTACTAAACTTTGATCTGCTATGTCCTGTTCCTGCGGATCATTACTTGGAACCCCAGTCAGCACACTGGCGCCACCAGCTGCCAAGCACTTCTTAATCCTTGGCTTAGCCCATTCAACTGTGTGCTCCTGCTATGTAGAGGAACTGTGCAGGTGACATCAGGGTGGCCTGGACTTCAGCAAACGGATAGTGAGACCTCTTTACAGGAGCTTTCATAGTGTAACTTTGTTGAGGCTCGTCTCACTTCTCCCATGAAGGAAGCACCGTCTTTACTGTTTCTCTATACCAGAGGAGAATCCTCTCACCTTACCTCATCGCTTCCACTTCCCAGACTGCATCCTCATTTTTTTTTTTTTTACCTTTGGTCCGAGACGAAATGCCATTATTGGGTGCTTGATAACAGGGAGGGTGGAAGAATGGGCACTGTGCTGGCAGCTTTCAAACAGGACTGATTAACCAATAAGTGTCCAGTGGAATTTAGTCCCCTGGACTACAAGGGTATGAGCCGACAAATCTGCCTCATTCTTTACAGATGATATGGACAGGCCCTTGCTTTATGACTCAGTAGGTCTACAGTTTACCCTTTATAACTTTGTATAACATTGGAACCAAAACAAGAAACCATTCCTCCAAATCAGTTAACCCAGAGGACCCCATGTGGCTGTAGTTTTCTTTTTTTGTTGTTCTAACCAACTTCTGTTTTTAAAAGAACTCCAAGTCTAATTAAGCAAACTTTCATTTCTAGGTTAAAAAACTAACTTTGGTAATATTTTAATAGAGTGTAATAATCATTTGTGCATATTATGGGGATCAGTTAGTGTTTCTTTCTAACTTGGTTTTTAACATTCCCCTCATCATCATGACTTTCATTCTTCTGCTATTCCAGATGTTCTGGTTATTGAATGCATTAACGAACCCATTAGCTCGTTTAGTGCTAAGGTGGTCCCAAGCCTTTCAGCGTTCTGTGTTGTTTGCCCTACTCCTTGTTAGATGTCACTTTTGGGATACAATTAAGTGCCTAGGCCAAGAGTTGGCACGGGGTAAAGAAAGTAAATCGTAGGAAAACGTTGCGGTCATTGTATACGTAACGGACAGTGATAAGCTCACCTTCGGATTTGGGAATGAATTACGACACTCGGAGAAAGATTCTCAGGACTCCACCACCATTGAAGAGGAGATTCACTGTAAGGTGCGAAGACTGCATGGCACACAAAGTGCACTCGAATTACACAAATCGCTCGAATTAAAACGTGCCCACGAAATGTAAATCGTCCTCCGATGAATTATTTTACTTCAACCCACGTCCTCTGTAAATAATGGAGCAAACTACACAGGAAAACGGTAAACAATTGGAAAACTATAAAAGAGAGTTTAAAGCTTCAAGAAAAATAAACATTTATTTCTAAAGATCTTATAAATGTAAAAATCACTTTGCCGAATGCAGAAAATGGTACAAGAAAAAAAACAGCTAATTAAATGAGATCAATACGAGGTAAAATGACGATTACTGATTGGGAAACTGGTTGAGGTAAAAAAGCCACGGGGTCTCCAGGTACCGAAGCGCATTGCATTCACTAAAGTAAAAATACACTGGCGGGGGGCGTTTTCCCGTAATTATAACCTAGTATCTCATAATTAGGAGACCATATCTTGTAATTATAAATGTGATATTGAGACCACTCCGAAAACCGTTACTACTCACCGCGGAGATGTTCGCCAAACCCAACGCTACGCAAGTCCGGGGATATCCGTGCGCGCGCTGCGTCCTGATTGGCTGTCTTAGTTTTGCCGGGAGCTGTTCGAGCACCGCCTCTCTGCAGTTCCATTTCCAGATTTTTCCTTACATAAACTAATCGAGGCCAGGAACCACAAAGCGGGAACTCCAGGGTAAGGGTGCGATGACGTGGCGTTTCGCGATTGGTTTCGTCTGTAGCTGGAAGTTGTGCGCGTAGCTTTGTACGCTCCTCGAGTGTTTGGACCTCGACGGCACAGAGATGAAAATGGAGGAAAACTTGTGCTCAATGTTTGTTGGGGGCAGACTGCAGTTGTCCTGCTACCCCACCCTGGATAAGCAGGTTAAGAAAATGGACAAGTGCAGTGGAATTCAAACGACCTGCACACGCGCCATTGACCACGCCGAACTCCTGACGAAGGGTGAGCCTTCTCTCGGGAGTGTGTGTATGTAAAGCTTCAAGAAAAGGCAAGGCAGCTGTTCCCTCCGTATCTGTTATGGCCCGGTAAGTTCACAGATATCCATCGCGTACATTTCATGAAAGGCCAAGGTTTGAGTTTCCGCTGAAAAAGGACAGCAGCGGGCCTCGTTGAGATTCTTGACTCCGATTCCTGATGTGAGTGGAACGCCGGTGCTTTAATTTATCAGGGTGCCCAACTGTTAGCTTTATTTTAACTTAACTTGCAAGTGTCTTGTTCTTGCCTGCGTTCTGTTGCTGCTGGTGCTCCTGTGGTTGTTGGGGATTCTAGTTGTATGGCCCAAGTATGAGTTTAGCGACATCACTTATTTATACAGAGCTTTCAGATCCATTGTCTAATTCAAGGTGCTTTACAAGTGGTTATGAGATAAATAATAAAAAATAAACGAATTCTGCTAAGGGTCAGATGGTCAGTAGAGAGAGGAAAAAACTCGAGTGGAGAAAAGCCGCCTCAGGCCCGACTGAACATTCCGGTTCTGGTTTGTTTATCTGTAATACAAAAAAGAATTAAAAACGAGCGAGTGGGTCCGCCAGTGCAGACCTCCTCTGGGACAGGACCTCCGTGTGGTTGGCACACCCAGGTTGCTCCCAAAGGCTGTAGACTGCAGGAGAAAGGGAAGGAGCGGAATGGATGGGTGCCATCCTTCAATGAGTTGTTTTTCTGATCATTAGGGGTTGGTGTTTATTTCTAGTCCAAAGTATTTTTAAGCAGATGCAGCACCGTCGAAATACTCCGAACTAAGGAAACCGCATTGCTGTGCCACAGTCACTGTTTGCTTTCTTCATCACCAGTCTTGTGGGGTTTTTTTTTTCCCACATTGTTTTACATTTTTTCACCACACCTCATGTATTTGTCTGGAGTTACTCAAAGACGAGTGGCGTTTCTTTCTACAATATTATACGTTGTCACAGTCCTGGTACGCCTTCAGGTTTGTGCGGCTCTACTTTCTAATTTAGTCCGAGCAGCAGCTTGGTGAAATCCCGAGTGGAATGGCTTGATGGTCATGGTCGTGTTTCTAAGGAGGAAGCAGCTGACATTTCTGATCAGTGGTTGGATACATTTTGGTGGCATAAGGTCTGACTAAAGACAGGCTAAGCTGAAAGTCAGCTGTCAGCTGTGCAGCCAGAGAGCGAGGTCTTCAGCTAAGAGATCACACAGGTTTCTGAATTTTTTATTGTCTGTTTTTTGGACGTTTGCTCCCAAGAGAGTTAGACTGCAGCCAACCTCCAAAGCAACTCAGGAGGTCATCTGCATAATTTTATTCACTGTATGCTCTGCAGGTAGACTTCAGAGTCTCGGCCATCACATTTCCTGAACCAGCTGCTGTTAAGCCCAAACACAGCATGATTTATTTATTGCGTAGATTTTGGGTGTCCACACACAAACCAGGCACTTGAAGTATTTTTGTTCTTAAGGTCTTATTAATGATTAGAAAAGATCTAAGGAAGTGCATAGCGGTGTTACAAAGGGGAAAAATCCATTGAAGCAGTGGTTCTCATCCTCGGTTCCTTCTAGGTCCCCCAATGAATCAGGAGCATATGTGAAAGCCCCTCTTACGGCATATTTCCCCTCCTGTACTTTTGGCTACAGGTTTTCTGCTAGTTGTATTACACTGCTTGTATTTTAAAGTAGAAAACCAAATTAAGAAATCATTTTTAAAAACTGCTTGTGTGGTGTCATTAAAAATTTTTAGTAGTGCATGAATTTCTTAATCATAAAATGAGCAGGATTTTTGTAAGGGATAAATACTATTTACCAAAATGCTGAATTTGTCACTGATATTTTTGATAACAAAAGCTGCTCAATTCTCACTAAACATAAAATTATGTATTTCTGAAATTAAAAAATCTAAAGTAGTTTTCAAAATGAAGGATTAAACACTGCAGACATTTTTACAGAAGTTACTTGGTTATCCTCTGCATTCAGTAATGAAGTATTTCTGTTTAGTGTGCTTTGTCTCCACATATGAAAATCCAGTTGGTGGAAAGGAGAAAAGAATTGTGTGGCACTGATACCTGTACAGCTTTAAAAAGAAAAAGAAAATGTGTGGAATGGCATTAGTGGTGTGTGTAAAGTTGACTTATCATATCTCGTGTGAGACTCTCACATCTTTGTCATTGTGCCAAAACACCACATTTCTTTATGGCAGTATGGCGCGCCTCCTTCTTTTCACTTTTTCTAATCGGATCATTGCGAGCAGCCCATGCCCATTCTAACTAAAGGTTAGTGCACTGTGCAGCACAGATTAACGTGAGTGGACACTGGAGACACTTTGTAATGTCTGGTGTACATGCAATCCTTCTGAATTTTGTTTGGATGTAATCTCTGAAATGAACGTTAAAGGGGGTCTTTATGAAAGCTGATAGTCGTTGCATGCCGTATGTAATGTTTTGAATGTTGATGAAGTGGTCTTCCTAAAAAAGATAAGTTTGACATCCCTGTTGTAGCATTTATTTTATTTATTTTTAAATATTTGAACATTATCCTGCAATTTTATAAGTATTTTCAGTCATCTTGTGGGACCCAGATGTTTACTGAGCCCACCTAGTGGGGTGTGGTCCCTTGGTTGAGAACCACTGCAGCAAAGGACACATAGTAACGCACACTAGTAACTTGGGAGCATCTGAAATTGTCACTGAAGCGAAATGGCCACTAAGAGGTGGTGTGACACCTTTGCTTAAAGGATGCTCGGGGTGAAGAGCGTACAATAACCAGAAGAGTTCCTCAGAGTAAGAAGTTCTCAGCCAGGGCTCCTGGTGCCACTTAACTATGCCCACTACATGTTCTCAACGCCAGGCATCATGGGAGCTGCCCAAAGTAAATGAGTAGTTGGGGCTCATGTATGCCTGAGGGTCTTTGTCACTTTTGGAAGTGATTTTGTCCATTTCTAAAATGTGTTTTTAAATGCTTATTATTTTGTCATTCTGTTGCCGACATTGGTGTGGTGCCATTTTGGTATTATTTTCAGTCATTGGTCACCGCTGCTTTGTTTTTTGAGGCTGTGGACTTGTTGTTCTTAATGATGACATAGGTATGATGTGGTCAGGGGTTTGTGCTGCACATTCTGTTTTCTTTGTAAGGGATTGTCCCAAGGTACTTGCTTATATTTTTGCTGTACCCATTTTGTCCTTGATTCTTGTCTCATGTATTTTGTTTTGGTTTCATATTTTTGTTTTTCCTGACCCCTGCTCCTTGACATTGACCCCACCGAGTTTTGGATCAGGAGATGCATTGGACCAAAGCTTAGCAGATGGGCATTTAGTGTGGCTCGAGATTGGAGAGTGACAGACATTAAGAGGTGAATAGAAGACTGTTTGGTGCTTGAGTATTGGGTACTTGGACCTGCTGTAGCCAGGATTTGATTTGTCTGTTTTATTTGATGTTTAATGCTCTCCCTGATCTTCCCTACTTTGTGTATTTGGCTTTTTGGTGTAATGTTTTCTGTAGCTAATCATTGTTCCAGGTCAGGACACATCCCTTTACAAAACGTAAAGTTAATACCTAATCTTGGTGGTTTAAGCTGTGATCACAAGATTTTAGACTTTTTAATAGTTTTCATTTGTCTACAGCAGGGTGGAGGGTGTAGCCTGTCCCTGCAGTAAGTGGTAGAAGGCAGTAATGTGGTGTGCATAGGCTGCCAGTCACTTGCAGGCACCACACACTTTCATTCGTATGCAGCTATGTTGGTCGTGAACATGATCACAAATGCCTCTAAGTAATTCTGAGAGCAACCTGGGAATTTCACATAGGAGGCACTTGAGGTACAAATTGTGCAGGTGCTAAGCATTCGATTTAGATTCTCCAGTTAAATCTGCAGGTAGGTCTTTCGATGTGGCAGAAGGATACCCGTGGAGGAATGGCAAAAATGTGCACAATTAGCACACGCAGTGAGCAGGTCAGGGATTTGTACCCAAGACATTGTGGCACTGTGATATCAAATACATGGGAGTCTTTGGTATTGAGTAACATTGTTTTCAGCAGTTGTTGCCTTTTGTGGGTTTGCAGAATCTCAGCACTTTATTGTATGCTTCAATAGTACAGGAAAATGAAACCCAAACCCGGGAGCAGAGAAACAACCTCCATATTATTCATAGTGGGACATCTACTGAGTCTGCATGTCAGTGTGAATGTGCAGCATGGCTTCCGTGTGACAAGCTTTATGAATTTAGCATTCCTCACATAATAGTCTTGCTGATTGACAATTGACTAAACATTTTTTCTTTGCATTCACCAAAAAAAAATGTGTGTGTGTATATATTCTTAATGTTCAGTCCACAACCTCATGTATTTTGTTCATTGTTCGCCCCTGGCATTAATCTTTTTTTTTGGTTTTATGGCGTCACTTCATCAACACTAAGATGCACGTCTTCCATGCCTCGAAGAAGACTGACGGGATTCCAGATGCGTCCTTATGAGCCTCGTGTTTGAGCTCCTTCTTTAAAGCAGGTTTCCATGACAACTGAGCCTCGGTGTGGTCACTGATCATCAGAGGTAGCTAGTTTTCTGTGAGGCTAGCATACTTCGATAATTTACCTCGGAGTCAAGCCACATGTTAATCATATGGATATATACAGACAGCAGTGGAGATTAGGGGCCCCCTGGATAAAGGAAACTGGTACCCTCTAGCCAGTGTGCCCTTAGTGCACCTTTTAGAATCAAGACAGAGTGCTGAGGGCCCATTAGGATACAGGGATCAGAGTTTGGTAAGTCTCGCATAACTAAACGTGGAATTTTAATTTCAAATTCATCTAATAGATCCTCGAAGACACAAAAAGAGATCAAATTTGAGCTAATTTAAACCAAGTGCTTCACGGAGGAGAAGAAAATGAATGCTAAAAAAAAAATTCAAAGCACTACATGACTCCTAGAACCCTGCAGTGACAAAGCAAGATTATGAGAATTGAAATGACTGGTGAAAGGTGCTATATAACATTTATTTGGGGGGGGGGGGAAAGAACGAGAGCTCTTTGACCAGATTAGAACCGCTTTAAAAAATGGGATCCTGGAGTGTTAATAGCAGCTGTATGAGCTTCAGTGGCAGGAGAATGAAGGAGGTCAGGTTGTAGGGAAGGCCGCTAAGAGCTGAAGGAAATGACATAGGCTTTTGGTTTATTTATTTATTTATTTATGTAAACTAAGGGAACATAAACAATAATAAACACCTAATATGTTGTTTGTAAGTTGGTTTGCCCTCAAGTGTTTAGTCATGTGACAAGAGCTAAGGGGGACTTACAGGTGTAATAGCTGCTGCTGGTCATGGCTTTCTTTAGGTTGGGTTCCATTATTCCGTTACTCCCTTAATTAATTAACTCAGAAATGGAAAGGTCAAACTGCATCTGCAGAACATGTACATCGTGTAATAATAAATTTGAGCTTAAACTTAACAGGAATACCAAGTGATATGCAGACATTGGCGAATGTTTGTTTAGTTTAAAAGAGTGATAACAAGTAAATCCAGTCACTTTTTGTCATTTTTTTCCTTTTGTAAAATATATAAGAATAGCAAACCGTGTCCCTTTAGAGATTCTACACCACTCTCTCATTATTTAGACTATATGGTATTTAGCCCAATGTGTATCCCAAGCAAACTGAAACACTGAGAACAGGCCATTAAGCCCAACAAGCTTGTCCAACCTAGTTGCCTAAAGGAAGGAATTCTTCAGAAAGCAGCAGATGGCTTTCTATCCAGTACAGCTGTTATTGCTCCGTCAACATGAGTTTACATGGAGTATCGTACTTCTTTAAGGTGCTGGAGTTTGCTACTGCAGTCGTGGAAGCATTTGGCTGGAACAGCCTTACTTGCCTGGACCATTTGAAGTGAGACTCCTGAAATCCATGGGATCAGATTACAAGAGATTACTTAATGGTGTAGAGTCTGTGTAACCACAGAATTGAACAGGATGGCACGCAGTGGTTGTGGCCGTTTCCTCACAGTCCCAGTAGAATGGGTTGGACTTGCAGCCAGTGGTCACTGCATGGAGTGTGCAAGTTCTCCCTGCGTCTGTCTTAGCTTTCATCCACCCATTATCCAACCCGCTATATCCTAACTACAGGGTCACAGGGGTCTGCTGGAGCCAATTCCAGCAAACACAGGGCGCAAGGCAGGAAACAAACCCCAGGTAGGGCGCGCACACACACACACACACAAGCACACGCTAGGGACAATTTAGAATCGCCAATGCACCTAACCAGCGTGTCTTTGGACCGTGGGAGGAAACCGGAGTACCCGGAGCAAACCCACGCAGACACGGGGAGAACATGCAAACTCCATGCAGGGAGGACCCGGGAAGCAAACCCGGGTCTTCTAACTGTAAGGCAGCAGCGCTAACCACTGCGCCACCATGCCGCCCTGTCTTAGCTTTTCTCCAGGTATTTTTTAGTTTTCCCCAACATTCCAGCAATGTGTGTAAAATCAGTCTGCAATTTTAAGCATGCTTGGTGTGAGTGAATGATTGTGGTGGCCATTTTTAATCTGAAGTTGGCTTAAGCAGATTCGCCACGTGAATGCATGAATGAAAAGAAAATGGGTTATGAAACGAGGGACCTTTCCTGAACTAGCAGTGGTTTAACAGAGGAAGCACTTTGTAATTTTACAGGTAACACAGACTCAGGTGGATGTGAACAGATGAAGGATAGCTTAAATATGTGGAGTAAAATTAGAGGTAGAACAACTCAACAGCTGATGCTGGAGCTGGCAAGTATGGCACAATGGAAAGGCTTAGACATTCTCATTGACTTGGTACTATGCACTCTGTGTTGAGGACAAGCTGGCAGAGGTTATGCCTGGGCTGTGTAAGGGGCTTGTGAGGGTACAACTGGAGCAAAAGTCTAAGAAGTTCATTTATTTCAGCTCAAGTAATCAAAGATTGAGATGTAGTGAGGACATGAAGTGCCACTTGAAGCTGCTTAACAGCAAGTTCTCAACAACGGTAAAGGAGTATTCCTCCCATAGTGGAGTGTAAATGACCATAACCTCTTGTAGGCTTTCACACCCTGATATTAGAAAGCATCTCTCCGATTAGGCTATTCTGAGCTGTGTTGGACTGAATGGCTTATTTTCTTTATTTAGCCCAAAACTCAGGGCTTCTTTCCTGCCTAGCATGTCAGACTATCACCCTTGTGTATCTGTGCCCCCGTAATATGCTACACCCTGAGCTGCTGCTGCTGTATATTGGCTGATTGTCAGTATTTCCAGGGCTACTGTATGAAGAGATGAAGGACCATTTGGCTGAAGCGGACCTATCTGGATTTTTCCCTTTGCAATGTTGACCCTTTATGTTGTAGCTTCCATAATGCTCATTATTTCCATTGCTGAAATTTTAAAAAGGCATTTCCAAAGGCTGACCAGAACTTGACCAAAGAAGCAGTAGATGTTTGTGTGTTTCCTGAACATTTCCATTGTCCTTCGTCAGACTGAGATGGACATCATTTAGCTCTTGTCTTAACTCTGATTATGTCTGCCCGCTGACCAGATGATCCAAACCACTTGGGTACTGTGCATCATGCGTGGCTCGTTTTCAGTCATCACAGCATCATCTGGCTAATCTTCTGTGGTGGCCCGAAGCGTTCTTCACACTAATGTGGAGCGGGTCACGTGTGAGCGCTGTGTTCAGAGGCCTCCTGTTTACACCAGTGTTGTGTACCATCTGTTTGTCTGTGAACACATCAGCACCCGCACTAAGGAAGCGGCACTTGGAGTTTCTTATTGTACCCTCTGCGATCAGATTATGGTTACGACTTTGGACAGGCCTTGTTCAGCTGGCCTTTTGTTCATTTATTTTTGGAGGCTTTTCCTCTATTTCACTTTTTGATTAAAAGTTTGAATATACGGATGACTTTTTGCCATGGAGATTTGTACGAGTGTGACTGCAAAAGAGTTTGTGTGCATCATTAGCAGAGTAGGAAATTCTCTTCATGAATAATGGAAAAGTTGCTGCTTTGTGGATTTGGTGCCTTTACTTACAGCAGGTGACCAGCTATAGTGTTATTGGAAGGGTAAAGTTATTAATTCACTTCTTTGTGTTTGTCATGGCAGTATTTAATGAGGAATTATTAAAAAAAAATACAATAAAAGTGGTCATGCAATTAGTGAAAACTCATGCTGTGTTGGTAAGTCGGCCTCACTTAGTGAGGCACTTTGAGAAGCCTGCGACCTCCCGTGTTATTTACTCAGTAAAAATGCAGCTAAATTACATGAGTGAGCAATTAAATCTGCATTTAATTAACTACCTGGGGAATTGGGCGTGCTGTGTCGAGAAAGACTGAAGAGCGCCGCAGAAGGCAAGCAGCAGTGATGCAAAAGCCCACCCTTCATAACGAGTTTTATTGTTCTGTCTTGGTGATTGAGGCTTGACTTCTCTGTGAGTCGACCTGAACAAGCAGGCTTGTAAAAGACAGAATCAAAAAGAGCAAACAACTTCCCAAATTTAATAAATGAACAAGAACAGCCTTGAATAAAATGTGCACCTCAGGGCAGGACAGTATGAGGATCTGCATGGATGAATGGCAAGAAGGACAACTTAAACGTGATGTTCTCTCCAAATGCTTATCCATTCACCAGTGCTCATAACCTGCTTGATCCACGTTTAAGGTCATGGAAGGCTGGAGCCCAACTCAATAAGCACCCTCAAGGTTCAGATTTTAAACTGTAAGTCGCAGGGTTATTGGATTATGCAACAGGACTCACGTTGTGGAAAAGCAGGAAAAAAAATTAAGCTTTAACGATATAACACTTCATCTGAAAAGTATTATCATCTTATATAATACGCTACTGTGGCTGTTCGTTTGTCTGTCCAGGATTTTAAATCACCTGTAGCTCGCAAACCATTTCACCTATTGACCTGAAATTTGGTACACATATACTATGTGACGTCTACTATCCGCTTTCGAGGTGACAATTTTTATTACTCTTTTTATTTTATTTTATTGTAGAATCAACTCTCGGCAGCGGCCAGCAGGGTGGCGGCGCATGCGTATGGGTGTCATTCTCATTCCCTACCACCTTCGCCATCACTTCCCCTACCTCTTCATATCTTAAGTCATTTTTGAGGCAGATTTAAGACTTAAGTGCCAGCTTAAATGAATCAGTTTTAACGCGAAAAGAAGCAGGCAGCTAGGGTGGAGAAAAGAAGAGCTGCTCACGAAGCAGCAAGCGCATCAACCTCTGAGCAAACGAATGCTAAACATACAGAGAAAGAGGATGAAACCTATAAGTCAAGTGTATTCACTGCACATTATTGTGCAGTACACCGTTACTGGGGTATATATATAATATACAGTACCGTGCAAAAGTTTTAGGCAGGTGTGAAAAAATGCTGTAAACAAAGAATTCAGAAATATAAATAATGATTGTTTATTGTTATCAATTTACAAAATGCAAAGTGAGCGAACAAAAGAAAAATCAAATCAATATTTGGTGTTCCTACCTTTTGCCTTCAAACCAGCATCAATTCTTATAGGTCCACTTGCACAAAGTCAGGGATTTTGTAGGATTCTAGTCAGGTGTCTGATCAACCAATTCTACCAAACAGGTGCTAATGATCATCGATGTCACACGTAGGTTGAAACACAGTCATTAACTGAAACAGAAACAGCTTAAAACGGGGTGAGGAACAGCCAAACTCTGCTACCAAGGTGAGGTTGTAGAAGTCATTAAGAACTATCTTCAGCGTAAAGAAGAACAAGAAGTGATGGTATGGCCCCCACAGAACCCTGATCTCAACATCATCGAGTGTGTCTGGGATTACATGAAGATACAGAAGGATGTGAGGAAGCCTACATCCACAGAAGAACAACCTACCAGCCGAGTTCCTTCAAAAACTGTGTGCAAGTGTACCTAGAAGAATTGATGCTGTTTTGAAGGCAAAGGGAGGTCACACCAAATATTGATTTGATTTCGATTTCTCTCTTGTTCATTCACTGCATTTTGTTGATTGATGAAAATATATGATTAACACTTCCATTTTTGAAAGCATTCTTTGTTTACAGCATTTTTTCACACCTGCCTAAAACTTTTGCACAGTACTGTATATACAGTGCATCCGGAAAGTATTCACAGCGCATCACTTTTTCCACATTTTGTTATGTTACAGCCTTATTCCAAAATGGATTAAATTCATTTTTTTCCTCAGAGTTCTACACACAACACCCCATAATGACAACATGAAAAAAGTTTACTTGAGATTTTTGCAAATTTATTAAAAATAAACAAACTGAGAATCCCATGTCCATAAGTATTCACAGCCTTTGCTCAATACTTTGTCGATGCATCTTTGGCAGCAATTCCAGCCTCAAGTCTTTTTGAATATGATGCCACAAGCTTGGCACACCTATCCTTGGCTAGTTTGGCCCATTCCTCTTTGCAGCACCTCTCAAGCTCCATCAGGTTGGATGGGAAGCGTCGGTGCACAGCCATTTTAAGATCTCTCCAGAGATGTTCATTTGGATTCAAGTCTGGGCTCTGGCTGGGCCACTCAAGGACATTCACAGAGTTGTCCTGAAGCCACTCCTTTGATATTTTGGCTGTGTGCTTAGGGTTGTTGTCCTGCTGAAAGATGAACCATCGCCCCAGTCTGAGGTCAAGAGCGCTCTGGAGCAGGTTTTCATCCAGGATGTCTCTGTACATTGCTGCAGTCATCTTTCCCTTTATCCTGACTAGTCTCCCAGTCCCTGCCGCTGAAAAACATCCCCACAGCATGATGCTGCCACCACCACGCTTCACTGTAGGGATGGTATTGGCCTGGTGATGAGCGGTGCCTGGTTTCCTCCAAACGTGACACCTGGCATTCACACCAAAGAGTTCAATCTTTGTCTCATCAGACCAGAGAACTTTCTTTCTCATGGTCTGAGAGTCCTTCAGGTGCCTTTTGGCAAACTCCAGATGGGCTGCCATGTGCCTTTTACTAAGGAGTGGCTTCCGTCTGGCCACTCTACCATACAGGCCTGATTGGTGGATTGCTGCAGAAATGGTTGTCCTTCTGGAAGGTTCTCCTCTCTCCACAGTGGACCTCTGGAGCTCTGACAGAGTGACCATTGGGTTCTTGGTCACCTTCCTGACTAAGGTCCTTCTCCCCCGATCGCTCAGTTTAGATGGCCGGCCAGCTCTAGGAAGAGTCCTGGTGGTTTCGAACTTCTTCCACTTACAAATGATGGAGGCCACTGTGCTCATTGGGACCTTCAAAGCAGCAGAAATTTTTCTGTAACCTTCCCCAGATTTGTGCCTCGAGACAATCCTGTCTCTGAGGTCTACAGACAATTCTTTTGACTTCATGCTTGGTTTGTGCTCTGACATGAACTGTCAACTGTGGGACCTTCAATTAGACAGGTGTGTGCCTTTCCAAATCATGTCCAGTCAACTGAATTTACCACAAGTGGACTCCAATGAAGCTGCAGAAACATCAAGGATGATCAGGGGAAACCGGAGCTTCATGGCAAAGGCTGTGAATACTTACGTACATGTGCTTTCTCAATTTTTTTTATTTTTAATAAATTTGCAAAAACCTCAAGTCAACTTTTTTCACGTTGTCATTATGGGATGTTGTGTGTAGAATTCTGAGGAAAAAAATGAATTGAATCCATTTTGGAATAAGGCTGTAACATAACAAAATGTGGAAAAAGTGATGTGCTGTGAATACTTTCCGGATGCACTTTAAGCTCATGGCTGCCAGTTCATACCCATCACCGATACGTAACTTTACCTGTTGGAAACAGCCGCAGGATACCTGGTCTTCATGGTGGTAGATACAGTATAACGGCACAGGTGTGAGTGTTTAGTCCCCGCCGCTTGTCAAGTCTTTGCTGGCCAGTACTGTGCAGACAGTCATATGTGTGTAATAGCGTGGGATGGTGTTCACTGTGAAAGGTGCTATATAAAAGTGCTCATTCATCGAGTATCTGTGAGGGAGTTACTTTACTTGCTTGGTCCTCCAATATGGCACTTAGTTTCTAACAGCGACGTTACACACTCGATTTGTGTCTTTCCTTTACGCTAATCAATATAAATGATGCTGCATTTCCCTTTAGCATTGTTTGTTGTCGTTTCTTTTCTGCAAACTGAGAAGCTCATTTCAGTCCTCCGATCACACCATGTCTTGTTTGTGAAAATCAGTTCAGCAGTTTTTACAAAACAAACTTTGGCGTGTAGGTTGGTGTTGGTACAACTTCAAATCCTAGATCATATGGCGTTTCAAAAATGTAGTCGAGATGGGGGGGCAAAAAGTGCATCACTGCAAAACGGTCGAGTTGAAGGTCATGAAATGCTGCCTACATGTTACTGTTGATACAACTTAAAAATGTAGACTTGAAGGCCTTCCATTGAGGCCAAAGCCATGTTATCTCACTAAAACAGTTCATCTGATGGGAATGAGTCCCACATATCATTGGGGTTTGGCCCTAATAATGGTGAGAGCTGCTCTCCTGGTCAGTGTTCCACAGGACAACACAATCTCTTCCATGGGTGTGTGATGGGGGCAACAAATGAGTGTGCATTAATGTGGTGTTTTTTTTTTTTTTTTGTTTTTTTTTTTTTTTTTTTTAATATTATTGGTTACGTGGAGTTTCAGCAATGTCGTTGGGGAGTTGACGTGGGAGGCTAACAACACAGAGACCTTTGGAATGTTGATGACATTTTACTTGCATATTACAGCTAACCTAACCTAATATCTTCATGAATGAGGTTCAATGGAGGGCACAACTCAAAAAATGGTAGTTTTGTCCCGCTTACTTGCCATATCAAAGATTCTGTTACTCAACAAGCCTTTCAGTTTATTGATGTGGGATCAAACATCTATTTGTGAAACTGCAGTAAACCAGGAAATACAAAGAAGTGACATTCCTGATTCTAATCTGGCATGGATTTACCATAATTAAGAGGAGGTTTATGGATGTGGTGAGAGAGGACATGCAGGTGATGGGTGTAACAGAACAAGATGATGAGGACAGAAAGGTATGGAAGAAGATGATCTGCTGTGGCAACCCTTACTGGAAGCAGCCGAAAGAAGATGATGCAGTCCAGTCAGACATGAAAAGGACAAATTCTTGGTTCACGAAGAGCAGAAAGATGGTGCAGATGACGGATGGAACAACCAGCAATGGAAAAAGGGTGGGCATTAAAAAAACCCAACAATATTTGCTCTCTTAACCGTTCTAATGCGTCTTTTGGACTGTGGATAACTGTTCAGAAAAAGTCCCCATAGAAAAGGCCTAAAGGCACTTCTGACAAAAAGTACATGTTTGAAGTCAAACTCTGCTTTTAATGGCTTATTATTCTACCGTTTGTATATATGTTTTTTTTTTTTCTGTGTGCTCCTTAAGAGCTTCTTTAATGTTCTGATTTTGACTTTTAAAGGGCAACAATAGAAATTTCACAACAACAGTCCCACACAATTGCATTGTAAGCCTCGTCCAAACTTGAATTTTGGACCCAGTTGTTTACCCTGTGCATCCTCTGCCCCCTTATAAAAGGAGCTGCATAGAACATTTTGGCTAAGGATCTCCGCTAATATCCGGAAGGTTGCCCTGTTACTTCCAAAAGAGATCCTATTCTGCTGGGCCCTGGAGCAAGGCCCTTAACCTGCAGCTGCTTCAGAGGCGCTCTACAATGGCTGACCCTGTGCTCTGACCCCAAGGGGTATGCAAAAATTAACACATTCCTAATACAAGAAATGGCCAAAGGCGAAGTAAAGAACAAAAAAGAGCTTACTGGCAGACTTCATGTAAATGTTCCTCCATATTTAGTTGACAACACGTCTTAACCTTTTATTGTGCGTGGCATGAGCAGAAATGAGTCAAGACGATTTCTGTTGTGTTTTTTGACTGCTGCTGTTCTTCCTTTTGTTTTCTTCTTGTGATCAAAAACTTCCTTAAAACAAATAAGCTGGTGACTTTGAGATTTGGGTGCTTGGCCTGTCCAGATAGTCTGTTTACTGGGAGCTCGCCACTACTGTGCTGGTGCTCTAGGAGATGTGCTGTTAATGAGGATGAACTCGCATCCTGTTGTCATGGCAGGCTCTGTGTGTTTTCCTTGCTAAACTGCTGTTTCAGGCGAAAGCACGTCAACGAGCAGAGCGCTCCTTTCAGTTCACGGAGCAGTAACGTTTGATAATCACTCCAAAGCAGACATCTCATGTCGTCCTATCAGACGTGTGAAGAACATTCATACGGTGTTAAGTGCTTCTGCCAATGGCATTCCAATAATAAATGTTGTGTAGGTGAAAAAAATATACGTAACGTTTTACTATTTTCACATCTTGACATTTTTAATTGTGTAGCAACACTGTGGCTGTAATTCCAGTGTAGCTGAGTTAGGGTTTGTGGAGGTGATCTGCTCAGGTGTCGCTTCACACCGTACTGAATCACTAGATTTCTTTATAGGTGAACGGAATTAACTCACTCCGTCTGTCCCTCCATTTCATAAAGCAGATTTACTGTCTGGCTTATCTGAGTTCAAGGTGAGAACAAACCCCGAATGAGACTCCATTCTGCTGCACACACAGGCAGATAACTCTTGGTGGAAGACTCGCCTGAATTTAGGCAGGTCATAAAAAGTCAATGCAGAAGGCACAGTCAGACCTAGGTTCAGGTGGTGGGAGGCTGCAGCGTGAGCCGCACTGAGCCATCAACCAGAAACATCCATCCATCCATCCATCCATTGTCTCCCGCTTATCCGAGGTCGGGTCGCGGGGGCAGCAGCTTGAGCAGAGATGCCCAGACTTCCCTCTCCCCGGCCACTTCTTCTAGCTCTTCCGGGAGAATCCCAAGGCGTTCCCAGGCCAGTCGAGAGACATAGTCCCTCCAGCGTGTCCTGGGTCTTCCCCGGGGCCTCTTCCCGGTTGGACGTGCCTGGAACACCTCACCAGGGAGGCGTCCAGGAGGCATCCTGATCAGATGCCCCGAGCCACCTCATCTGACTCCTCTCGATGCGGAGGAGCAGCGGCTCTACTCTGAGCCCTTCCCGGATGACTGAGCTTCTCACACTATCTTTAAGGGAAAGCCCAGACACCCTGCGGAGGAAACTCATTTCAGCCGCTTGTATTCGCGATCTCGTTCTTTCGGTCACTACCCATAGCTCATGACCATAGGTGAGGGTAGGAACATAGATCGACTGGTAAATTGAGAGCCAGAACCAGAAACATCATTTAATAAAATTTCAAAGCTGCAGGGAAAATGTCATTAATAAAATCTGAATGGATGCCAACCTACATTTCAGGATCATCTGAGAAAATGTAAGGGCAAAAGGGATTGTAGCAAGCCATCCGAATTTAAAATGATGGATCATCCGTGGACACCATAGGCAGATGTTCAGATACCATTGATCAGTCCAACCATGAGAAACGCAATCGTGAGCATGTCAGCCCCTTTAATGCAACAGCAGTCCATGGACGGTGGGCTCCTAATGTTCTCAGAATTGGCTTGTGAACCCAAGGACCCTCTGGGGTAAAGGAAGTTCAGAAAATGCATGGGAGTCAAGACGAAGATGAGCACAATTACAAGGTCCGTCTAGAACATGTGTGAGAACGTCTGTGATCAGGGAAGATGTGTAATGGTGGGAGCAGTTCAGGGCTGGGACGATGCTCTCATCTGGATGACTAAACACAGAATTTATGTGCTGGCTTAGCATGTGGGTCAAAGTTCGGTTTGATGATGATCATTAAGGTTTCTTTTCAAATAGCCTTGTGTGCCCCATAATGTTTTTGTGACTAGGAGTGACACCTCGCTAGGAAGATCCTGTTGGATTTACTGTGGAGGATAGTGAAAGTTTTTGAAGTTCAGTTTGGTTAATGAATTCCATGTGTGATGGCTGATCATGATGGCTGTAAAGCTCAAGAGCCAAAGGTTGGGGTCAAGGGAGCACGTAGTCACCTAAGGTGCCATGTAATTGTTGGCAATCATGCCATGTTGAAGCAGGAGTCTCTCCAACCCCCCAAACTTTTACCATGAGGTTAAAATTTCTAAAAAGTGGCAAAATGGACTTGCATGATTGATACAGGAAAATAAAATTTAGGTTTGAAAAGTGGGGTGGGGGGGATAAAAACCCTTTGGTCTCAATTACAAGAAGGCCAATAGAGAAGGCACCTTTGAAAGAACTGGCTGTCTGGGGAATCCCAGGAATGAGTTGAGCATTCAAAGTCTTGTTTGGAGAGCGTGTTTCCAGTTTGAGAAGTTAGACACTTGACTGTTTTTACAGATGGGGTACAAAGGAATGCATGTGGCCATAAATAATGTGCTGAGAGGGAGTAGACAGGAGACCATCTGAGCAGGGGGCAAAGACGACAAAGATGGCTGTCAGTGAAGCTTGTAGAGCAGAGAGGCGGTAAAGACGGAAAAGCAGAGCAACCACAAAGAGACGGTGGCGCTAACTGACATGAGTGACTGCATGAGTGGCAGAGAGGCTGATGCCCCCTTTTATTCTTTCACTTTGTCTTAATGGAGTGAGAAGCTGGACTCCTCTGAACAGGTAAGCTGACTAAAGCTGTCTGATCAGTTTACGAGTGAACTCGATGGGACGAAACAGGTCAGAGATGCCATGGCTGGTTCAGTTCTTTCTTTGTGATGCTGTGCATGTAAAAGACTTCTTTTGTTCTCCCAGCTTGCTTATTCTAGTAAAGGGCCAAAGTGTGGTGCATGGGTGCCATACGTATATTATTTTCAAATCCCATGCGATCATCTGTGATTGATCCTACTCTACTGCCTGATTATTTATCTCCACGATGAATTATTACCCTAAGAAACATGGACAACTCAGTCATCTCCTCATTTCAGTCTCATTCTGAGGGAATGCCCTTTTCTAGTTCAATTGATAGTCTTGACTGGCACACAGTGCCAGCTCTTTTTGGGCTATTGCCAGGTTAGTCGAGCAGCACAGTCCCTTCAGCATGCCTGGGTGTGTTGGCACTAGATGGTGCCCACTACACCTCCCTTGCTGGGTGCTCAGTTTACAAATTTTGGGCATCATCTTGTAATTTTCTGAATTGTTGGCACCCCAGCATGTTCTCCGCGTCACACAAAACAGAATAAACTTCACTGCTAAACGTCTATTGCAGTAAAAGTGTTGTGAAATCTTGAGGATGACGCATCCTGTAACACAAAGCTGCATCATCTTAGCGAGTAGTGAGAAGCCTCCCAAAATCTCCAGTGCTTGACTTTAAAATGGCTGAGGCCCAGGCTCTGTTGCCCACATGAATTCGCCACAGTGTGCCATGTGTTTGTAGTGCCTTTCATATCACTGTATTTCTGTAGGTCAAGCCTATACATACGGGTCACTGTTTTTGTTTGACGTATTTAACTACACCGTCGGAGTGAGTTCAAGTGTAACCCTGTGTTACTAATTCATCTGAAACTCGGACAGACGTTATTTTATTTAACCCAATTGCCTGTCTTGTTGATTTCTATTGGCTTGCATGCCTGTACATTAGTTTTCAGATTAAGTGCCCGCTCTAATCCATCTTCTGATTGAAAGTGCAGGCCAATATGTTGGCAGTTTCCCCCCAGTCTCAGATGTATCCTCAGTCTTTGATTCTGACCCTTTTTTGTTTGCTTGAGGGCTGACACTGGTGTCCTGTGTGCCTCACCAGTTGGCCATCTTGCTGTATGTCACTGCATGTCGCTGTCTGCTAGTGTGCTGTGCTGAGATGACATCACATCGATGAGTACGCTGTGAGAAACGCCACGTGTAACGGCAGGCACTCCCTTGGACTACAGTAGCCTACAGCTGAGCAGCAGTGCATTGTTGGAGGGTCACTATTTTACCCGGTTTGCTACTCTTGTATTTTTACTTTGAAGTTCAAGAGGATGAGTTATGAAATGTTATGACAAATTTATTAAATCTGCTTAATCCAGTTCAGGGTGGTGGGCCAGTCCATCAAAGGGCCTGCTCTTAGACATGCACAGTTCCAGTTGACGTTCACTATTGATGTATGGAAGTCTTTGGAGATTTGGGAGGAAAACCCACAGGGATGCAGGAAGAACGATTTAATCCCAGGATGCTGTGAGACGTGAGTGCCAATCCCTGTGTCTCCATGCAGCCCTGCATAACTTCTTGTTGTTGTGTATTTGTGTGGACAGCTTTATCCAAGATGCAGTAGGCACTCGGGCTACTTGTGTACATCCTTAGTTAAGCCACAGGTGACTTAAATGATTTGCCCAGGGTCACACAGCAAGTCAGAAGTGGCCCAGTTCAGGGTGTACCTCTGACCCCCCTGCCTTAGTCGTGTGACGTCAGTCCATCTTGTTTGTGAGCATACAGCGTGACAGGCTGAATTCAAACCTGTTGAAATGCTTTGCTTGTGCACTCGTCAGAACAGTAGGCTCTCCAAAGACTCCTGTCCGTCTAACCATTCAGGCGCGGAGAGCGAGAGCGAGTGAGACCCATCAGCCACTGACCCAGTCTCCCACATACAGCCTCATTAACTTTATTTTATTCCCTTCTTTCTGTGCTCATTCACCAGGTTCCTGCACACAAAGCCACACTTGCTCATCAGAACCAACAATTACCCAAACACACTCACACACACACCTTTAGTATGTGTGAGACGAGCCCACAGATAACGAGTTGGAATGACTTTGGAGCCCAGGCTTCGAGAGCTGGGACGCAGAAGGACTAACCAACAACATACAGTGGCCAGCCATCCATTTTAAAATGAGCGGGTGACCTCCATGCATTTTCCTAAAGTGCTGTACACCTCACACTGGAGCTCTTCATTGTCAGTTCCTAAAGGTCTCCGGTGGTATCCATCTGACATTGCCATTGTGGGAGGCCAAAGCCTATCCCGGCAGTGACACCGGGTGGCACTCGGCTCCATCAGAGAGAACGCTTCTGCACTCGCCCACACCTAGCCAGTTCAGAGCTGCTAATTAACCTGACAATCACGTCTTCAGGATGTGGGAGGAATCCGGAATACCTGGTTTAATTTCACACCGACACCAGGAGAACGGATACGAGTCCCACAAGTATCTCTGTCTGACGGCTCTTTAATAAAATGGGCACGTGCAGCTTGAGGTTTTTTGTGAAACAAATCCCAGTAGCGAAATGTTGGAGCCTCAGTCAGTGAGAAATGGAAGAGAAAAGGAAGAGCGGCGGCTTGACATCTTGCTAGAAAAACTTTCAATTCCAGCCGCGGCTTTTAGAAAGATGGATGAATGATTTTCTCTTCTCTTCGTCTGGCATCATTTGCCCTGACACTGAATTCCTGTTTCCACAGCTGCCTTGATGTCACCTCTCACAGTGTACTGCTGTGTCTACACATGGCTGGAGATGAAATCTGTATAACACCACACCACCCGCATGAGCTCCACACCTCATCGGGCTGTGCTGGGGCAAGTAGGAAGAGCAAGGACTTGTGGGAGGACGGCACCTTGGGTTAGTCTGCTGTAACTGCACACCTTGTCTGCCCGTAGAAGTCCACGTTTAGGCAGGATGTCTGTGATTGGGTATTTTCCACAAACGCTGTGCTTATTAGGCTGTGGGCTTCTCCTGGATCTGGGCGCTCTTGTGATAGGTCGTTATTCTGCTCCATTTCATTTCCCCATTTCACTCTCGTTAGGTGCATTTCCTGGGGTTTCTCCATCTCTCGCCCACATAACGCTACATTCATTATGTGGCTATTTTGAAGATCCTTGTGTGCATAAATCAAGGCAGACTTCTGACAGAAGCCAGATGCATCGCCACACTTTACTAGCACTACAAGGACGTCTGAATTTCAGCTGTTGTGTTCATCCTATTAATCTTGATCAGCTTGGCATGCTGGGGATTACATCTCGGAGCACGACTGGCTGACTTGAACCCTTTAATGTTTGTGTCTCCAGAGTGCAGTTAGGACAGCCAAAGGCCCTTTGGGACCTCGAGTGCAAGGATCGGCCTGCATTATGTATTTGGAGGATCTCAGACCCTTAATCAACAAGGTAAAAGGACTGAGCTGTTTGTACTGCTGCACTTTATTGCCTCTCCGTTCATTTAGTCCAGTTTAGAAAGCGTTCAGTCCACATGGCAGCCGCTGTCATTAACATCTGAGAACTGGGCCTTGACAGTACAGTGGAAACCTCTCTTGAAGGCGCCATTGTGCTAAAAAGTGAAACTACTGAAGTGGCCTGGCGCGGTCTCTGGGGACTCCCAGCTCTACTACCACCTGTACATCTGTTGGGAACCCTTCACCCTGGGTGGTGGTTGAATTTCAGAGCCGTTTTTGTTTTGCACACTTCATTTTAATAGCATACTTCAAGCATTGTGTGATCTCCATAGGTCCCTTTATACCTCAGCCTCCAGTGTGCCCTGATTAAGTAGTGCCTCGCCTCATTCGAGTGACTTTATTACAGTGAATTTGTAAGCACTGCTGGATGGGTGACAAAGCACCTCGGATGACACGAGTGCACTTCATGATGAGAGCTGAAATTGTCCCCAGATTACAGGAAGGTAAGCCACTGCAAACAGCGACTGGGCGTATCAGACTTCTGAGTCCTCGGTGTGTCCCACCGCAAATGAGTTTGTTAAATTAAAAATGCAAGTGTTTGGTGTAACACTCGGCCAGACCTCCACCGCACATATAACACCAGCTACAGATTAGTCCAAAGAGCACCACAACACCTGAAGCACCAAGGTGACCAGCGTAACTGAAGTACATTCATACGAGGTGAATTTAGACAAGAGGAGTAGACTGAGACAGCAGGAAAATGGAGTCCTAGGGCACTGCAGGGTGGACCATTAGATGGGGAAATAGGAACTGGTCACCAGTCTGAAAGGAGGGCATCAAGAACATGGATGGACTGGCAGGAGCAGAATGTCTCATCATTGTTGGTCTTTGGTTTCTGCAGCGTTCCTCCTTACCCCACTTGTTCAGTGTAGTCCTCTGTACACAGCAGGTCTCTGCTAGGCTCTAGGGACAGAGCGAGTGTGATCGTCTTAGGGCTTTGTCTACCTCTAGTCACTTCTTACTTGCCATTTTTAGTTGTATTTCTTTTCCTCTTTTGACATATTTCTTGATTTTATTGTTCTTTGTTGCAGGCTTACTAATTTCTCCCGCTTGCTTCTCTCCTAATTTGGATTAAACCCTAAAATGGCTCCACACTCTCTATTGGTGAAGTAGGTACTTGGCTCAGCTGCGGCTCCACTGATGTGCCCAGATGGCTGTCTCTGGTAGAAGATGTCATCTTCTCGGGACACCAATGCGTTTACTGCATCATCCTGCTCTTCTGGAGTGCTTTCAGTCACTGCGTTTCCTGGAGTTTTTTTGAGTTTTAAAAACTGACGCACCTTTCGCTTTCTGCGGGCCACTGCCAGCCAAAGCTCTTCCCACAGTGTGTCTCATGCCTCGTTCCTTTTGCTTTTCGTTTGAGACCCGTAGGTTAGGTTGAGTGGCTGACTCAGTGATGAACTCCTGTCCTGGCCACTGTCCGCTCCTTCCTGATTTGCGGACTCTGGTTCACTCTGCCACGGCGGAATTTCAAGCCTTGTTTTGTACATTTGGCTTACTGAAGGTGAAGGAAGGGCAGAAGACACCAAAAGCGTGAGAACGCACTACATGTTGAAATTTGGCAAACAACATTATTGAATAGTTTTAACAAACGTCCAGTCTGGCTTTTTGTTAGTTGTGTCTTCATGTTAGCTGTAATTTGTTTTTTAATGTCCTGCTCTCTCAGTGGTCTGTGCTTGTGCCCCACATACCCACAGGCCTGGCTGTCTGGGTGGCTTCTCCGCACATACTTGGGTAACTTCCTTCTACATCCCAGGGATGTGTGTGTGTGTTGAGCCGGACTTTTAAATGGCCCACAAGGGCTGTGTGGATGTTGGGATTGGCTCCAGCAAACCCTGTGACCCTGTGTTAGGATCTAGTGTTGTTGGAGACTGACTGCTTGGGCCCGGACCCCCTGTCATGGATTCTACTGGGCTCGGATGGTGGATGAATTTGATGCTTTTTGGATGCTTCTTAGGTGTAAGATGTTCTTTGCAGTAGAGCTCACGCTGCCCAGCCTCGGGTAAGGTGACACATGAAATGAAATCCTAAAACTGGGAATCAGGAGTGGGAACTGCAGCAGCGTGCTTTCATTGGCGGACTCTTTATTTATTTGCTGATTAGAAGTAAGTAATAATGCTGGTGGAGAGGACCGATGGATTGGAAAATTAAAAGAGAAGTCCAAGTTACTTCTTTGTAATTGTATTTACTAATTTGTCACATGAAATTGCATTCTAAAATGGAGCGCGTTTTATGATGGAGTCAATGGGTCTTTTAACAACCTTAAAACTTAACAAATACATCCACGTTGACTTACCAAAAACATACCTTCTGCGTTTCTGAGGTGTGTTTGTGACAGCAGAAGTAAACTAGAAATAAGAGTCCATTTAATGTCTTCTCGAGGTAAGGTGGATTTATGCCAATAAGCCAGCCCACCTCCGCCAAGCTGTATTCTGCTTATTAACCTTCTTCTTATGCTCTGAAATGGCTTGTAATAATGGAGAGATGCGCACTCAAGTCATAAGATTGATTTTCCCAAACAGCGCTTGCGTTTTGCCTGTTAAAGTCTGCGTTGTTATTTTATACGGCCTACAGAGTGAGATTCACACAGAGTGGCAGCATCGTGGTGTGGTGTGGTGGGGAGCACACGAGGTTCATTGTACTTAACACACATAATAACAAATGTCACTTGAACTGATTACACTGCATAGTATTTTTAATACGAGCTTTAGAGTTTGAAAGAGCCAAGCTATCTGTGTGTCTCACTTCCTGTGGCATGTTGTACAAATTAAACAAAACAGAAAGAAATAGAAGTGTGATAAACCAATTATCGAATTTCTTAGCGCATGATGAGCTGCTCATGCTGAGGATGTGGTAATCAACAACTGAGGACGATGTTTCTGAATGAGTGAACTCCCTGATGCCAGTCAGTGAGAGCGTGCAGACTCTGTGCAGGGCCGTAAAGTCCAGCGTATGCCAATAGTGTCTCTTCAGTCCTTGTCACTTGATTGCGTGCTCTGCGTATGCTCCGTGTTTCTCTCACTAGACCACTGAAGTAAATGCAAACATTTGTGAGGATGGCAGCAGTGGACAACATCTTTCTGAAATAACACAAATAAGATTCTTTGTAGTCAGACTGAGCGATTGATAATTGTGACTTTTTTTTCAGTGACTATTGAATTAGTTGTCGTCAGAACAGCATTCAGGAGAGTCAATAATCGCAATCGAGGTGGTGCCATGGAGGAAGATGAGAAGTGAAGTGCATAGTTGGCCTCCTTTTAAAATGGCTGAATCTCACAAACATGTTTCTCTTTGTGCTTTTTTTTCTTCCCTTAGCATATCAGGGACGTGCTGTTTTGCCCTTTGTGCAGAATCAATGCTTGAGCACAATTTTTGATCTGAAAAGGGTAAACGGTAAAGGCTGAGCAGCTTTTCTGACGGGCAATATAATGGCAAGCTGCTGACGAGCCCGAGCACCGGAGTTGAAGAGAGGCCTCAGCCTGCCATCTGCATTGTTTTATTAGAAAACGTATTGGATCTTGGATGTAGTGAGCACAGCCTGGGTGCCAAGAACTTCATTATGGCATTGTCACTCGAGTTGGAGCCAGACTTGGGGAAGCAGAATATTCAAAATAAAACGCCACACTGTGAATTAGGTATAAACGGGGACAGATAATCAGCTGTTTTATTCAACTGTCACTCAACAGAACACGCGTTTGTCTCAATGAAGGCACCTGTTCATCCTGATGCTGCTTTTGCAATGCTTTGGTTTCCCATCAAACATGTTAAATGTCGCCAGTCAATTCTTTTCATGTAGAGATGTTTTAGCTGGAGTATAATTAGTCAGTCTCCTAATATCAGTGTCTGCTTATTTATCAGTGTTAAATTCTGATAAGTATGTAAACTGTCAGTGGAGAAACGGCGTGTGTGAGTGGCACTGGGTGGTTTGTCGCCATCACCTTCTTATAGTACAGGCAGATAGGGTGTCGGCTAAAGCCGCGCAAGTCACAGGAGTGGTCATTACTGTGGACGTGGAGGCCAGCAGAACTAGCGAACTGAATATTGGAGGCATTTAGTCAGGTCTCAGCACAGCTGACAGGTGAGAACGTTCTGTGTCTGCACAATAGGGCGGAGTGGTGGCTCTGTGGCTAAGGATCTGCGCTGGTATCCCAAAGGTTGCCGGTTCGAATCCCCGTCACTGCCAAAAAGGCCACTGCTCTGCTGGGCTCTTGAGCAAGGCCCTTAACCTGTAATTGCTCCAGGGGCGCTGTACAATGGCTGACCCTGCGCTCTGACCCCAAGGGGTATGCGAAAACTACCAAATTCCTAATACAAGAAATTGTATAAGGTGAAATATAAGGCGAAATAAAGAGGAGCTCTTAAATCAGCCATGACAAACAACCCATGGAAATGTTCATACAAGTGGATTTCCCTGTGAAGATCTCTCCATACATATCACTCCTCGTCGAGTGGTTATTGACATGGCAAGGAGTCTGATTGGTCCCAGTTGTATGTCCTGAACCATGACTTTGGGACAAAAAACAATCCCAGCACAAATCGTCCTCTCATAATCGGCTTGAATTGAAGAATCATTCTGCATGCCAGCAAAGCCCCATTAGGGTTAGGGCTGTTCTCTCGTCAGGCCCTTCTCCAAATGTCTGCACACTCTGGTCGAAGGTTACTGAGAGCCGACAATCCCCAGGGTCGAGCAGGTCCACAGCTGTAATGGAGTTTAGTAACGCTGCTTATCACTAATGCAATGTTGTTGTGGTCCAGTAAACCAGCTGCAGTCTGACTTGGGGCTCTGCTCTCTTTCAATAGAAAGGTCTGGAACCTTCTCAGCGTTTCTACTGCAGGTCGCAAGAAATACAACTGATATGACAAGATTGTGAAAACAACAGAAAATGTGTGTACAGTACAATAAAATGCAATGGAACAGAGTAGTGATCACCAAAGTAGTATGAATGAGATCATTATGAGTGCCACCACAGTGACGTAGTCAATGATGGCAACTTTAGGATTCTATTCAAGGCAAATGGTAACGTTCTCGACTGCTGCTCTGCTCATCCCAGGCACCCGGGGTGCCCGGTTTTTGTTTCCTACTCATACAGCCTTCTTATTGGTAGCTTTACAAGGCCTCCTCCATGGGCTGCTCCAATCAGGCTGATACTGGTCACCAATTTGGCTGATTTCAGTATTGATTCCATGTTTGTTATTTTTATTTTTCTTTATCCCTTTTCACACTAGAAGGTCCTGCATAACAAGATGTCTATAAGCTGTATGTCCTTTACTAAAGTGTTAACTTTGGTGAGTGTTAAAGCAGTCGTCTGTTCATTAATTATTAACAAAGTGAACGATTACTGTTCAGTGACTATCGAAATACTAAAATAAATAGAACTCACTTCAAATCACACTTTTTAACTAATAAAATATTTGAGAAAAACGCATGGCATTAAAGCAAATAAAATGTTTGTCATAATTAGAAGTTGACCCATTGTTTAATTTCTTCTGTAATGTTCTAATCGGAAACAAAGCTTCATTTATAATGCGTCTTTTTCACCATTTTGTCTAACAGACTCAGATAGAGTAAATATATTCTGGCACAAACACTGTTGAAATGTAAAGCTGCACAAGCTTGTAGGTTTTAATCACTACTTGCACTACAGCTTTTTTATCTGTTAAAATCTATATTTACTATATTTTTGTTGTTTATTTTTCCCCCCAGTGTATCAGCTAGACGTTTGTAATTCTTGAGGTGTAATTAGAAGCCTGGGTTACCATTGTAATTAGGCAGTGCTTGATTCTTACTGCAACTTAAACTGTGTGGCGCACACACACAAATAACACACACAGTCCAAACCTTTCAACAAGCCAAAGATGTTACTGAAGATGGCCATCGTGCTTCACGAGTCACGTAGGCAGGCGCCTTTAGCTGTTTGTTTGCTAAGCAGCATTTTCCAGGTCGTCTTCAGCTGCTGCTGCCTTTAACACAAATGCACTCGCCATCCAAACTCAGGCAGGCGGTGGGTGTTCAATTAATTAAAGGACAAAATAAAAAGTCCTAATTCAGCCAAGTTTGTCTAATGGGCCAGGCCGACTCCTGTGATTCCTTTTTCTCCGTTTCTTACACCATTTTCTCTATTGTGAAGGCTGATATTCCGGTCTCCCTTCTTAGTAAAGTCTGTTTACAGGAAGTTCACAGCAATAAAATAAAAAAGACATAATGCCTCGCGTCAAGGAGCATTTCAACTAAACTACCAAAAATGCTTAGAAAAGTAGAGGCTGAAACTTTATGATCAGCCAATTGACTGATCAACGATTGAGTCTTTTGTAGTGAAAGTCGTCCTGTCAATTGGCGCAGCACTACTTTCTCATGCAGTGTTGGAGTAGAAGTCCTACAGATGAATGGCTGTGTCTGCATGACGCACACAATTCTCACCTTTGTGAAGATCTGTTAGCTGCATATTACAATGTTCAGACGTCTTAATTAGAAACTGAGCATTGTCGCCCATTGGTTGGTGTAGGACTGGCTTTACAGAATTAGCCAGAATAACATTCTTGAGCTGTCCATCAATGTCTCCTTGAGCAAAGACTCGAATGCAGTGTGGCTGTGAGCGTTACTGACAGAAACCAATGGGGATAGAGTTACAGAGCATTGGGTTCAAAAATGAAAGGTCCATCTACCCAAGGGAGAGCATTGACGGGACTGCTGGAAGGTGTGCCCCTAGTGACATTGCCCGCGGGTTGCTAGTTTGTCAGTCTTTTACCACTGGCCCAAGCAGACTTGTAGGGAATTCTGGGGTATTAAGATTACACGCCGTCTTTGCAAAGTGTCTCCTCTTCTTCATCAGTGAGCCTGCTTAATGAAGATCAGGATAGCAGGAAGCTGGCCCATATCTCAGCACAGGATGTCCATCTGGTGGCACACTCCTACTAGGCCAAAGCTCAAAGACGTGGAGGACAATGACAATGTGCCGTCTCCTCACAGGCTGTGACAAGGACCACATTTAATCCCTGGACTTTGGAGCTGGGAGGCAGCAGCACTAATCACTAGCCATTGGGCTGCCTGCGCTTTTACTGAAGGTTTGGAAAGGACCTCATTTCTGACTTTTTGTCTCCCCTGTAGGCTAACACTACTATTAATACTTTTCATCAGAAAGCATTTTTAAGGTTTAGCTTGTTGTTGGTTTCATTAAAAATAGAAAATCTGAAAATTGGAGCTCATCATCCTGCTTGGCCCTTAGTGGGATGAGCAGAAATTTAGAGAAATGTGCAGCTGTCCAAAAGCAGTGAATGTCTGGCACCTGTACTCCACCTCGTTGATGGAGATATGCGGCCGAGTCAAATGTGCACATTGCTTATACCAAGTTTGGCTTACTGTGAAAGTTGATTTCATGTTGGTGCGGTCATAAAAATGGTGTGTAACACTGAATCACAGCGTGACCTTCTGCACCTCTTTGGACGTCCTGTTGGATGCAATTGTTGCACATCAGCTAACATCCACATCTGTAGTGAAGAAGTGCTGAACAGCAATGGCCATTGTATTGCTGAAAGGTTTAATTGTGTGTTATGCCACGAGAGAGATGTGTGTGTGTGTATGAGAGATGAAGGGGTCCTGACCTCCTTGTGTCACCCTGAGCAAGCTGCCTGGCCTGCCATTACCCTTATTACTGAATCAGAAAATGATCAGTGGGTGTAAAGCACCGGGGCACTGTATCCATGTGTGTGAATGTCCCCACTTGGCCCACCTGGGCTTATGCTACGTTCAGGAGGCCTGGAAACTGGAGATTGATTGACTGACTGACTGGTGACAAGTGATGAATGAGAGAGCAGTGTTGAAAATGGATGAGACCGGATGAGGAGAAATGGGCTGGAGCACTGCTGACCACATGGACCTGAAGCGTGTCAGCTGGGAGAAAATGAGGGAAGGATTGTACATGTTCAGGCCCCTGTCTGTCTGTCTGTCTTTATCTGGTGAAGTTCCTGCTGCATAAAAAGAAATTGCAGTCCCACATGTTTTATTCTTGGTAGAATGTGGAATTGTGATGCTGTATGAGATGCCTTCTGCTACTGCAGTCCACCTCCATTTATAAGGAAACCAACTGAGAAATGAAGAAAATGATGTGCAGTGGTTTGCTGCACATTCTGTAAAGAGCAGAAGCCTGGTCTGAGGAAGGTTAGCTTGAAACACTCGAGGAGTGACGTCATTGAAAGCTTACTGGATGTCCTTCTTTTTTAAATTTTTGATGGCCTCTTAATTATTCTGCACAGAACAGCCAAATCCTGACACAGAATTAATTTCATAATGGTGGTCTTGTTCAGTCCTTGGCCGCCTTTCTGGCACTCCTTCCTATCATTCAGAAAGCCCCCACTGACCATAGAGACATTAACGTCAAATATAGCACCTCTGCATGAGAGGATTGGTGGCGTTGGGACTTTCTTCTTCATGAGGGCTGATGCTGAGGACTTCTAGCAGTATGTGCAGTTAAGGACATGAGGGGGCCGACAACTCTAAAGAGGGCTGGGGAATAACGAGAAAGACCCTTAGGCTCCAGTGAGCGACTCTTCTGCAGTCAAAACCAGCAGCAATCTCAGTGTTGTGAAAGCCACATTTGAGACCAGAGTGTTAAAGGTGCAGCCTGCATCCACAGCACTTCCTGCCGTCATTGTTACGTCTGTGTTTCCGAGTCGCTAATCTGTCTGTCTATCCTCCTAAAGGTTTTGGGTACACCAAGTTTGCACGTTTTTTTTAATGTCCTTCACAGTTTTATTACTTCTGTAGGATGGCGGAACTGCGACTCTGGGGTTCGGTGATGAGTGGCAATTGGCTCATGGTGTTCACTCGGATTCCTGTCAACGTTCAAAGACATTGCTAGCCTGTGTGTGTGTGTCTAGTGCTCCACTTCCCGTGATGGACTGTGCCACTGTGCTGGGTGGCATTGATCTTGTACTTGGGTTAGCTGAGCCCACCTCCACTTCCAAAGGACCTGCAGTGGATTTAGAGAGTAACGAAAGGTAATCAGTAAGATGGGAGTCTTAAGTGATGTGCCTGAAGTGCTTCAATGACTTTACTGTAGTTGAAGCCCAATGTCTTCTCCTTTATAGTCCCAGCCTCCATTGCCAGTTCACTTGCTCCCTTGTGTGCTCTTTTCCTTCTTTCCTCACTCATTTGCTCAGTTTCCTTTGTTCCCTTCTGCCTCCATCATTGATTTATTCCCCTTCCTCCTGCTGAATGTCATGTTAACAGTGTCTGTCCTATTTGTTTCTTTCTTTCTTTAGGCACTGAAGACAGACATGGCATCATTCAGTCTCAAGCGGTCTTCCTCTTCCTCCTCTGTAAGATCTGTCTCATAAATTTCTCTCACGTTTAAACTGAAAAGAAGCATCCATCCACTTTGCTCTTTCCCTTCTCTTTCGTCCTGATTAGTGGGTGAAAATGACAAATATGAAGTGTGCCATGGGTGTGGTGAGAACCCTCCAGCTTCTGGTCTTCCATACTCTGGTAGAAATTGCTCTTCCAACTTCCAGCTACAACACGGGAACCAAGCGAGAAATAACAATTGAAGGAGACTTGGTGATTGGCGGCCTCTTTCCTGTTCATGAGAAGGGCAGAGGGACAGAAGACTGTGGGAAGATAAATGAGCAGCGGGGCATTCAAAGGGTGGAGGCCATGCTGTTGGCATTAGATGAGATCAACAAGGATGAAAAGATTTTGCCTGGCCTCAAGATTGGTGCTCACATCCTAGACACCTGTTCCAAAGATACCTACGCCCTCGAGCAGTCCTTGGAGTTTGTCCGGGCCTCGCTGACCAAGGTGGACGAAACGGAGTACATCTGTCCAGATGGCTCCTATGCTATTCATGATGATTTCCCTTTGGCCATCTCCGGTGTCATTGGTGGCTCTTACAGTGATGTCTCCATTCAGGTGAGGGCAAGGACTTCACTTAGACGTGTCGTGATTCAGATAGCAGACTGCTTTTTATGTGTGTGGCAGATTTATTTGTTTTTTTTTATTTTTTTGTGGTAGGTAAAGATAAAAATCTGGAAATATGAGCCATGAATACACATCAGTGACAGTTGTAATGAAGAATGCTCTACACCCTCGACTTACTTCATCACCTGAACTTGGTTTGTGCCAGCTGAGCCAAATAAGTTTAAGTTCTGTATATTGGGCCGCGATGCGAGGGCACAGTTACACAGCCCACTGCGTCATTTCCCAGGTTCTTTTATTCATCACATAATCACAGGGCTTCTCTTCAGTTCTGTGCCTGGTTTAGTATTGAAAGTGGGCAGCACCACCCAGTCATGTGGGTTTTTGTTTTTCCCCCCATCCATGTTATCACTTCTGTTGTGGAGTGTCAGATTGATATTTTAGTAAAAAGACAAAGCAGTACATCATAGTAGTAATAATAATATTACAAGACTTACAAAGTAATCCATATAGTGAGCGAGTAGCGGGTGCTGTTCCCCAAATAATCCAGCAATATCAGAAACAATAGAGCTCTTTTGTTTTCCCCTTCCTTGTCGTCGTTTGGGTGTGGAAAAGTGAGAAATACGAGAAGCAGAAAACCAGGAGGGCCCTACTAAAAAGCTTTGAACACTCGGCTCTCCCGTTTCCAACTGCACGGCCAGAGGAGTGATGGTGCTGAGGGGGTCACTAATGGGGTGCCTACTCCGTCCAGCTGATGGCCCTGCACTCCAACTCTTAAAGCACGGATTCTCAAATGGGACCTCTTAGAGGGTTTGCACAGCCCCATTTGTGCCCTCCTGTCTTTGGGGTTCCCCCCTGTTGAGCTCTGCCTATCTGCTTAGAGGCCTAGGGGTCTGCAGCAGATCCTTGGACACCTGTCCTCTTGTGACCTCGGTCCAATGCACATCTAATCCACTGGACACTTCCTGGGCTCTGCTTCCCGTTTACTGCTCTCCTTGAGTGTCCACACTGGCACTTGGGCAAGCTGACCTTTCACCCTTGTGACTTCTTTTCTAAGAAGTTTGGTCAGGCCTGCCTTCTGTCCTGCTTTTATCTTCAGCCCTCTTTCTACCAGACACCTCATTGCCCCCCACTCCCATCACAATAAGTAAGACATTAGATGTACCAACAGTGGGCTGCACTGTGTATATTTTAGGATGGTGGGGTACCATCCAATACAACAATTTGTGTTTTGGGCCAAGACTTCCCCTGAATTACTAACAACTGCTTCATGACTCTGTGTGTGTGTGTGTGTGTGTGTGTGTGTGTGTGTGTGTGTGTGTGTGTGTGTGTGTGTGTGTGTGTAGAAATTCCTTTAATACAAGTAACGGTCACGAATCTGAAAGGTCATATGGACCGGGTCTTGGGTGCCGCTGGCACAAACACTACTGATCTTCACAGTCATACCACGTACACCTCACTGCAGCCTGGGGGACGGAGGTCGGCTGATGTTTGTGGCCGTGCAGGATGTCTGTGATGGCCAATCGCAGTCTCGCTCATTCTGACAGCTGCTGGACGGGACGTTGGCGAGATCCACAGGGTGTGCTTGTGCGCTCACGTGCTGTGGTTCAGTCAGCCTGTCACATGTGACACTCGCATGTCTTCTCACGTTGTTCTGTGCATGAAGTAGTAGGAAAAGCCATTCCTTTGAGTGGGAAACTTGATCTGATGAAGCATCTGTGAACATCTGCATTTCAGAAGGGGCCTTGTCTTATTAGGGTTCATTGGTTTTAAACTAAGTCTGCCCCTTTTATGTTTTATGTGAGATTTTGGGGCTATGGATGCTTAAGAATGATTTCCATTTAAATGAGAATTCATCTGAAGAAGGGCCTTTCAGAAATGGATTGTAGCACAGGGAAGCTTTGAGATGCTGCAGACGGTGGTCCTGTGATCCACTTGGAATTTGGTTGTGCCACTGTCTGAAGAAGGGGTCTGAGTAAAATCGGCATGGCCACCATCCTCCGGGTAGCATCTCTGCTCGTTGTTTTAATTTGTTTTTCGTTGTCATGCCCGTCAGACACTTGATAAATTCTTGAGTTCATCATATCTTCTACATGAAGCTGCGTCTTTGAAATTCTCTTTGCAGCATCCCTCCGTGTTCTCAACAGTGAATTCCTAATGCTTTGTGGGAACGCTAACCTTATCTCAACTGTTCAGAATTTTAAATACTTAGAAATGTTTGCAGCATTAACAAGGTAGCTTTCCTGCCGGAATAATTGGTTCATCTCCATATGTTACTCTGACTTTAGAGGAAAACAGCCCAACATTAATCAAGTGAAAGTATTATAATGGCCACCTGCATGATGTCACATTAATTTGTGTCAATTAGATGGACCGCATGGTGGCACAGTCCTGGGTTCAAATCACAGGCTTTTTAACTAAGTGTGCTGCTTTCTACCTTGAGTCTAAATTGGCACTGTGTGTGTGCCATGCCTTCTGAAGAACGCTGTCTTATGCCCAGTGTTGACAGGCAACACCGTACAGTGCATCTGGAAAGTATTCCCAGCGCATCACTTTTTCCACATTTTGTTATGTTACAGCCTTATTCCAAAATGGATTCAATTCATTTTTTCCTCAGAATTCTACACACAACACCCCATAATGACAATGTAAAAAAAGTTTACTTGAGGTTTTTGCAAATGTATTAAAAATAAAAAAATTTAGGAAGCACATGTCCATAAGTATTCACAGCTTTTGCCATGAAGCTCCAAATTGAGCTCAGGTGCCTCCTGTTTCCCCGATCATCCTTGAGATGTTTCTGCAGCTTCATTGGAGTCCACCTGTGGTAAATTCAGTTGACTGGACATGATTTGGAAAGGCACACACCTGTCTATAGAAGGTCCCACAGTTGACAGTTCATGTCAGAGCACAAGCCAAGCATGAAGTCAAAGGAATTGTCTGTAGACCTCAGAGACAGGATTGTCTCGAGGCACAAATCTGGGGAAGGTTACAGAAAAATTTATGCAGCTTTGAAGGTCCCAATGAGCACAGTGGCCTCCATCATCTGTAAGTGGAAGAAGTTTGAAACCACCAGGACTCTTCCTAGAGCTGGCTGGCCATCTAAACTGAGCGATCGGGGGAGAAGGGCCTTAGTCAGGAAGGTGACCAAGAACCCGATGGTCACTCTGTCAGAGCTCCAGAGGTCCTCTGTGGAGAGAGGAGAACCTTCCAGAAGGACAACCATCTCTGCAGCAATCCACCAGTAAGGCCTGTATGGTAGAGTGGCCAGACAGAAGCCACTCCTTAGTAAAAGGCACATGGCAGCCCGCCTGGAGTTTGCCAAAAGGCACCTGAAGGACTCTCAGACCATGAGAGAGAAAATTCTCTGGTCTGATGAGACAAAGATTGAACTCTTTGGTGTGAATGCCAGGCGTCAAGTTTGGAGGAAACCAGGCACCGCTCATCACCAGGCCAAAACAGGCCAATACCATCCCTACAGTGAAGCATGGTGGTGGCAGCATCATGCTGTGGGGATGATTTTCAGCGGCAGGGACTGGGAGACTGGTAAGGATAAAGGTAAAGATGACTGCAGCAATGTACAGACACATCCTGGATGAAAACCTGCTCCAGAGCGCTCTTGACCTCAGACTGGGGCGACGGTTCATCTTTCAGCAGGTCAACGACCCTAAGCACACAGCCAAGATATCAAAGGAGTGGCTTCAGGACAACTCTGTGAATGTCCTTGAGTGGCCCAGCCAGAGCCCAGACTTGAAACCGATTGAACATCTCTGGAGAGATCTTAAAATGGCTGTGCACCGACGCTTCCCATCCAACCTGATGGAGCTTGAGAGGTGCTGCAAAGAGGAATGGGCCAAACTGGCCAAGGATAGGTGTGCCAAGCTTGTGGCATCATATTCAAAAAGACTTGAGGCTGGAATTGCTGCCAAAGGTGCATCGACAAAGTATTGAGCAAAGGCTGTGAATATTTATGTACATGGGATTTCTCAGTTTTTAAATTTTTAATAAATTTGCAAAAATCTCAAACTTTTTTTTCACGTCATTATGGGGTGTTGTGTGTAGAATTCTGAGGAAAAAATGAATTGAATCCATTTTGGAATAAGGCTGTAACATAACAAAATGTGGAAAAAGTGATGCGCTGGGAATACTTTCTGGATGCACTGTATGTGGAGAATAAGCAAGTTGTGGAAGTACATAAAAGAATATTAGCTAGGCTGGGACCACCAGGGACATGGAGCTGCCCCTCTGAAGTTCAGTTTAGCGATGTGGAAGCTTGGATTTTCTAACTGGAATTGCTGTACCTGGTGGCCTTCTCCTTTTGGAGGTTTTCTGGACCTCTCAATGCCTCTGCACTAACCCTTAGGAGTCTCCTCGCTGTTTTAGATGGGACCACTGCGGTCGGGTCTGTGTTGTTCAGGCTGGTGTGATTTGACCTGTAGGGCCAAAGAGTGGGAGACGTTACCAGAGACCACGAGTTCAATGAATTGACGACAGAGGAGCCATTGTGGCTGTGTGGTGGCACGGCGACAGTGCAGAGAGGCCGGTTCACTTTGTGCTGCTGCTGCTTGGCGCCCACATGCTGACATGGCAGTTTCCCCTGGACACTCCAGGTTTTTTCCCCCCACAGTTGAATGGCCTGACGTTGGAAATGCGAGTAACCAGGCATTCTATCGTGTCCATTACTGTTTCATGGTGTTTGCTGCTACTGTCGTCAGTCGGCTCTTCCTCCATGACTTGGATGGAGAGGATATGCCTGTGTTGTGACCCAGAGAGAACATCCACATGGGCTACCAGTTAGGACACACGCTGTGCTGATACCCCCCTTGTGCTCCTCCGTTTCCCTGTATGGCCTGGCATGTGCTGCCAAACTGGACCCATGGCCTTCTGTTGAACTTTCTTTCATTCTGATGCTTGTTCAGTAGGTGACCTTTTCCCAAGTCTTGTCTAATGTGACTTGAATTCCTTAGTGCACTGCCAGATAACAGCCGATCGCCTGGACGCGTTCATCGATTTTCTTCATGCGCGCCCCGTTGCTGCTCAGAGAGGGTACCTTGTGGGTTTGTTTCCCTTCACCACACATCCTGAAATAGTAAATGAGGCTCCAGGCAGTTTCCAGCCAGCCAGAACTTGTAGGTGAGGCTACTGGAACGGACAGTAATGGCGTTCATTTTCTCAACTCAGTGCCTCTTTGAGAAAACAAAGTTCTTTTTAATGCAAATACTTTGGAGATGTGTGCAGAATCCACAGCAACGGAGAGAAGGAAGAGCAGTGTGTGAAGACGCAGCGCACAGGCAGGGGCCTCGGCTCGCTTCAAAACCGCGCTGCTCATTATGCCGCCATTAAACTCCTCCAGAACTTGAAGTTTTAGCACAGTTTAGTCATTAATGAAGAGAATGTCACCTTACGCTGAACTCGGCCAGCTTCTAATGAAGTGCTGCTTTAGGAGCCAATAATGAAACGTTAAGCACGTTGTCTGTCTCGCTTTGTGACGAGATGAGATACGACACATATGAACATCACAATAGGCCCATTACAGATGCTAGACGTTGAGATGCTGGAAAGCGAAGCCACTGAAAAGCCCCGCCCAGGTGACTTCTTTAACCCTTTATTGTGTGGGCAGGTGACTGTGCCAGGCCTCCCCCTTAAATGGACTGGCCTGACTAGATTGTCACCCACTTCTGCTCCGTATGACAGCATGGTGACATGGGCTTAGCACTCCATATTGACACCTGGGGTCTGGAGTGCCCTGCATTTCAAACATACGCAGGTGACGTTTGGTGGGGACTGTAGGATGGCATGCTGTCCTAAACATTCCCCACTCCACTTCTGATCCTCGCTTTGCCCCCAGTACAGTCGGAATAGGCTATGGCACTGCTGGAAATAAAATGAACGAGTGAAGATGAAGAAAGGAGTCTTCAATAAAAAATCAAAATGAAACTCCTGTCAACTGTGGACTTTGATTTTCCAGATGGACAGTCGGGTGGAGTTTGGTGCTGTTGAACTTTTGAGTATTTTTGCTGTTAATTACTATGCTGGCATTTCTAACATTAACTAGTGTTTGCTGCAGTGGGATTTTGTTTTCATTGTGGTGCCACCATTTTGAGCATTGGATGTTCACAGGTCAGCAGGTGATGACTTCCAGTGTTCTGTCAGATTGTGTCTTCAAGCAGCAGTTTACAGATTGAAGTGCTTAACGTTTAGTGAGCTGATGGTTCCTGATTTAAGGCAAAGTAACTTGCAGACGCATTGCTGACTCCGGTTTTGGTTTCTGATGTGGACAGCAGGCCACGGGCTGATTGGTTGGTTTTGACTGAAGCGCCTTTATGACGTTTCATCTTCTGGCCAGCCATTTTTCAGCCTGTTGGCAGTTCATTAATCAGCTGGTGGCACAGTTGTGTGAAGGCCGCCTCGCCCAGGCCTAGTGCCAGTGAGCCTGATTAAGTGAACTGCAGCTCTGGGCCTGTAAGCGTCTGTAGAATAGTTAGATAGACAGATAGATACTTTATTAATCCCAAGGGGCACTATATAAAGCTACGGCTGCTTTACGGTTTCCTACAGCCCTTGCCCTCCAAGTGGCTAAGGCAGTGGACTGTAAAGCGAGTTGACTTCACTGCCCATCACTGTAAATGGACATTGGACCTCACCGGAGCGCCGTGGTGAATCTGCCAAGTGAGCACACCCTGTGGTTCGGGTCCTGCAGTTCCTTAGGACCACAGTACCTTCATCCCCTAAAGCTTTGTCTTAGTTTGGACTCGTCGTTTCCTTTCTTCACGGTAAGTGTGAGCCCCACGAGTATCGGACGTCATCTTGTCGAACTGCTTACTTACTACGCTCTGATCTACAGATGCACTTTTCATGTTAGGGGGGAAGTAAAAAAAAAAAAAAAGCGAACATCCCTCCGGAATTCACATCATGGATGTCGATGTGCAAAGGTCTATTTTTACCCGCCGCTTCTTTTCAGACATCGTATTCCCAAACACTGTATTCGGAATTTTTTTTAAGAGAACTGCTTTATAAATAAATGCCTTTTAATTGAGGTCACATTTGTTATACTTTGTGTTTTTAAACGCTTACGCCGCTGCTGTTTGCTGCTCATTTGATCTGACTGTGAGTAACTGAATAACTCCCAGTGGTCATTACTGTGCATCGGAAGTGGAGATTATAAGAGATACACGTGAGCCTATTAGCATGATCCGCAGTGTCTTTAAGTCGGCGGTTGATTATTGATTGGCCACGGAGCTGAGCGGGTGTGCAGAACGGCAGTCAAGTCTCGCAGGGAACAAAGGGGAACTTTCTAACACACATCAGTGCAATGCAATCTCATTAGCGCCTAAAAATAATCTCCAGCTCCATCTTGGGAACGCGCTCGCCACTGGGGACCCCTTTGTGTGAGCAAACATGTGCCGCTTCGTTCTCCCTCGAGTGGCGTGACAAAAGGAGAAGGACAGCTGAACACACTAACTGGACCTGAGGCCTCGGCAGGCTGCGAATCGTTCCTCCTCCTCCTCCGTGCTGGCTGTGTCCACTGTGAGTAGGGTGCTGGTCCAGTTGACCCCACTGTGTCCCATAGGTGATGTTCGGTCTGTGCTGTAAGTTGAGCCCACATTGCTCCATTGGCGACGCAGGAGGCCACCGCATCAGGCTGAATTCAGCGTCGTTTTCTAGGCCTTGACAAACGGTATGAAAGCACACCAGGCGCCAGTACGTGTTTGAGTTCAAACAGCGACCACTTTTAAGGGGAAACCCAGCCAGAGGGTCCAAATGTGGGCGTTCATTAATACTAAAAAAGTCGGAGGAATGCAGTGCAGGTCCTGCCCTCGGTATGCTCTGGAGCGCCCTCTGTCTGCAGCGCCTGCCTGTTCTCGTAATAAAATCAGGGCATCCCGCTAGTGCCCAGGCCTGTTGTACAGTAGGCAGGGTGCCGCACCGTCACAGGGCCCACTCTCCTACACTTACACAGACCTACGAGGTAAGGAAGGAAAATACACAGGGACCTGGGAAGAATATGCAGACTCCACACAGATGATGATGACAAGGATGTGACCCCACGGCACTAACTGCTGTGCCAATCTGCTTACTCTTCTTTCTTTAAATGCTGACTCGTGTCTGGTCGTTAAAAATGCTTTTTTGCATTTTTAGCTATTTATAAATTCCTGCAGAATCCAAGGTCACAGGACAGTATGAAAATAGCAGAGCACCGGATGATCTCCCGAGCGCTGGCACATCTATGATATCTTCATTTGAGAGTGGCGAGGAAATGAAGAAATCAAAGAAAAAAGGATAAACAGAGCAGCGGCGTGCCGAGATTTAATTACTGCTGATAATAAGCCCACCCTGGCCAGCCCTCCAGGCGTCCTCACACACGTATAATCCTCTCCTCATCTGCACGCTCATTTTTAATTAAAATCCCAATTCCATTATTAATGATAGGGCTCTGCTGAAAATCACGTGATGCGTTTTGAATGCTGCAAGGGCAATGGCAGGCCCCTTGGAGTGCGAGACGGTCCCTGTGGTCAGGTAGGTGGCCATCGTCATGACAGATATCCATGAACAGGCGCTATATGTCATTAAGGCTGTAAATGGCACGCAAGGCAGAATTCAAGTTCAGAGCCTGGACCTGGGTTCAAATTTTGGAGCACTTTCGCTTTGTTTCTTCTGATGCCCTGTTGGTTTAACAGCTCAGGGCACATTGGCACCTCATCCATGGTTGCTTCATTCGTCATGCCAAGTGCTTCTAAGGGCAACTTACAGAAAACAGACTCCTGAAAAAGGGCCTTAAAAGTAGGATGCTGTCTTGAGAGCTCCTTCTTCATCTTCTGTTCACTTGCTACTGAGGGACCACTCCAAATGCCTGGTTGGACACTTGGCCAGCCACTGGACTCCTCGAGGCCTCCTAAATGGCATGGAGCCTGCTGCCCGTGGTGGACTGGCCCTCTGCTTCCTTACTCTAAAATGGATGCACTCTGGCAATTTAGGAAATGGGGTCAGGAACAGATGGATGAATCACTGCTTGAGTCACTTAACCTCCATCAAACCGCTTTAATCGTCCAACTGAGTCATGAAGAGCCGCATGTGCCAATGTCACAGGTCTCCTTGGTGCTAATACATCCAGACAGAGGGTACCCTGATGTACACACTTGTTTGGGATGTGAAGGAAGAGTCGGGCACGCAGAGAGAACCTCGTGTGGACATGATGGAGGTCCACAAAGATGTTGACCATGCTGCTGTAGCTGTGCCAGCTTGAATGTCTTCAGTCCAGTTCATGCATGTCTCTTCTTTGTACCCATAGTGGGTCAACTGTTTCCACACTAGTGTGTTAAGTGGTGCTCTGATGGCCCACTTTTTCCAAAGGGGCAGCACCCAAATAAGATCCACCAGGTGTGTACGCCGCTAGCTTCTGCTCAGCTGTGCCAGTCTCCATGGTGAGGGTGCTCAGGTCTTAATAATGGCCTTTATTTCACATTTCTCTCTCAGCAGTTTGTTTTCCGAGGACACACACACTTTGGCGTCATTTAGCATTCCTTGGCCCGTTTGATGAAAGTGACGCTCTTAACGGCTGACAGGACAGGTTGTAACGATCCAGTGAAATGAGTTCTGTGATATCACGTAGGTCGGATATGAAGACTGGCGTCTCAAGGGCACATGCCAAGCGGGCCTAATTAGAGTGGATCAAGGAAGATGTGTAAATGCCAAGGAAAAGCGCAGGAGATCAGAGATGGAAAAGGAGGAACTGAATGGAGAAACAGGGAGCACACAGACCTCAAGACTTGGCATGGCAGAGAGAGGAGCTGGGCATCGGTGCCATTGATGGATAGGGCAAGAGTGCACCACAGACCTAGTTGCGCTGGACTACTCGGGCACGGCTCGACGTCTTTTCTGTCATTTTGAATTTGTGTGGAGTCCCAGTCCTACTCTTCCCGGTCATGCCCTGTGTCCTTGGAGTGGGAGAGCCCACCATTGCCTCACACCCTTAAATAGACACTGTAGGGATCACATAGGCCATCCAGTCCTCTAGTTTCTCTCTGCTCCTCAAGTCACCATGCATGACAGGGTCCCCCAACCCCACTGGAACGCAGTCAAGTTCACCCACTATCTGTAGGGGGTCTTCGGCTGGCCCGTCCTCTCCCCTGCTACTCCAGCTATCCCATCCTAAAGGCTCCCCTAATTGCGTGAAGGGACCTTAGCTTAGTCTTCAGAGGGGCCGTGGGGGTCACTCCTTTTCTGTGTAATGTCATCGTAAACCGCGTCTCAGTAATTTATGGAGGGACAATGCAAATCAAACGGGTGCCGTTACTAAAATGAAACAAACTGCGGGAGAAAGTGCAGAACTACAGAAGCAAATTGAGGTGCCCACAGGCTTCTGGGCTGACCGCTGTGGACCTTGAGCCGGCCAACCACAGTACCACCATCACTCTGTCATCGCATGCCTTTCTATGTGGCCATCTAATATTTCTGGCACCGAGTGACAGTGGCGGAGGCTCCACTGGTGACATTGTGCTTGTGTGTTCCTGCAGTGTCAGAGGTTGGCTCTCTGGGAATGGAAGTGGGCACTCCGAGACCGCCGTGTCCTGAAGGGGCTTTTCTAATCCGTAGCACTAAGTTAAAGCTGGTGGGCCGCCTGCCCTCCCCTTTACCAGAAGTTGACATGTCGTCCAAGGATTTCGAGTCCCAACTTCTTGCTTCCTTTTCACAGGTGCCTCCAGTTAAGAGTGATGGAGACCGAGTCCCCCCTCTGTGTCCCCTGAGTGTACAAACATCTATAAGCTTGAACCTTGCATGCACGCTGCTGTCATTTTTCTTCATCTTTATTTGGCTGTTTGGTCATCCCCACCATCCCCAAATCTCAGACAGCTGGCACCTGGGACCTCCAGATGAATTCTGTCCTCGCCAAAAAGGTCTAACTAAGCCCGGTAATCCTCCCCATTCTGTAGTGCAGACGAGATGTGAGTCGCTCACAGAACTACGTGCAGTCGTTGTCAAGTGTCGGGGTCACGTAGTGGATGTGCCATAGCAGCTGTGCCTCACTCGGTGGCATGCACTGGCCAAGTGCCCCTTGTGATGGGCAAGCCAGCAACCTTTGGGTTAGTGACACTCAAAGAAGATGCTCGCATCTTGGAGGGCAACAGGAGGACCTTGTGAGCTGTGCGTGGTGTGCGTTTGTGTAAGTGACATCCGGCCGTCACTCGCCAGCTGTAAGCCTCACGAGACACAAAAGAGGACTTGGCTTGGGGTCTCATGTTAGCGGTGCGACTGCAGAAGGCGTCTACAGGGTCGAGCAGACGTTCAATGAGTACGAGTCGGTGAGCCTGACGGGCTCCTCAAACCGCTCCACGTGTTCCACTGCGCTGCATGCAGGTCGTCTTCATGGGACAGCTTTGTCACCCTAGACCTCCGAGGGCCTCCCACTAAAGTCCTGTGGCTTTGGACTGAGATGTGTGTTTGCCAAGTTTACCAGTCCTGTTTGCCTAATTTTCAAAAATGGCACTGAGACCCCCAAGGCCCAGCTGTGGCATTGCTGGGGCCCGTGAGTGTCTCACCCTTGGGCAGGACAGGATCTGAGCCAGTGGAGCCGTTCGGAGCTCTGCCTCCAGCGTCACCCCTTGATGGTCTGGTTTGAGGCCCCCATTAGTGAGCCCGTGACCAGCGTGCACCTGTGAGGTTCCCTGGCTGCTTGTTCTTGAATTCGACTGCAGCTGCCATTTGTCAGCGCTCATTTGCAGATGCGTTCACATCTCCTTTCATCTGTTGGTTGATGTGGCTGCACATGGAGTAGGAAGTTCTGCCATTGTGAGGGCCAGGTGTCTGCTGTCCACTTCAGTCCTCCTTGTGGTGGTGGTCCCAGGTGTGTGTGTGTGTGGCAAACTGCTGACTTGTCCCCTCGTTTCCTTCACCTGTGAGCTCCGTGATTACCTGTGCAGACCATCATGCTGGCAGTCTGGAGGTGGGCAGCGTAAGGGGCCATCGTCTCAGTAAACGCTCGACGTGTTTGTGCCATCGCCGATATCTCGTCATCACAGTGTGCAGGTGCCACCCACCAGTCACGTCTTTCGTAGCTAATGGTGTGTCAGGTGTGTGGTGGACTGTAGCGATTAGCGCATTGTATAGCGCCCGTCATGACGAGCCTTTGCCACGCTGGTATACAACGAGCACAAGTCTCTCCTGCAGGGGCCATCACTTTTCTTTCGACCAGATGACGCCGACTGGTATTGTGGTCCTTGGCGGCTTTTCGTTTGAAGTCGTCTTGTGCCACCTTTTCATATTCCATTGGCGTACGACCTTCTTCATTTGAAAGTCGTAGCAAGTGTGACTAGCAGAGCAAATCGTCTGCGGTGTGCACCGTGAAGGGCAGCCTGGCCCTGTTGATGCGGGCAGCTGCCCACCTAGATACAGAAGCCAAGTGAAAAGACTGCCTTCCTGCCAGCCTGCCTGACATGGTGGGCTCCTCAGGTGCCCCTCTTGGCCCCGTCGCTCTTCTCCACGAATGACGATTTCCTGTTTTGTTGTTTTTTTGCTTCCTAGGTAGCCAACCTTCTACGGCTCTTCCAAATCCCTCAGATCAGCTATGCTTCCACCAGTGCCAAACTGAGCGACAAGACCCGCTACGACTACTTTGCCCGCACCGTGCCGCCCGATTCCTACCAGGCTAAGGCAATGGCGGAGATCCTACGCTTTTTCAACTGGACATACGTCTCGACAGTGGCCTCGGAGGGAGACTACGGGGAGACGGGCATCGAGGCTTTTGAACAGGAGGCCCGCGCACGCCAGATCTGCATTGCCACGTCTGCCAAGGTGGGCCACTCGATGAGCCATGAAGTCGTGATCAAATCGCTGCTGCAGAAGCCCAATGCCCAAGTTGTTATCCTTTTCACCCGTAGCGAAGATGCCCGAGAGCTGTTGGCAGCAGCCATGCGAATGAATGTGTCCTTCATCTGGGTGGCGAGCGATGGCTGGGGGGCCCAGGAGAGCGTGGTGAGAGGCAGCGAGCTGGTGGCCGACGGGGCGTTCACCATTGAACTGGCCTCCTACCCCATCAAGGAATTTGAGACCTACTTCACCAAACTCAACCCCTACAACAACACCCGCAATCCCTGGTTTCGGGAGTTCTGGGAACGCCGCTTCCAGTGCAGCCTTCAGGACCTGAGCTGTGGGCAGCAGTCGCTGAGGGACGAGGGCAGGTTTGAGCAGGAGTCCAAGATCATGTTTGTGGTCAACGCCATGTATGCCATGGCCCACGCGCTGCACAGGATGCGCCAGGCCTTCTGCCCCAACTCCACCAAGCTGTGTGACGCCATGAAGCCTGGCAACGGAAGAAGACTTTACAAGGACTTCATCCTCAAAACGAAATTTGATGGTAAGTCACCTCGCCAGCCAGCTGCTGGCGACGGGGTGGGCATACAGAGGCGTACTTGGACTACCGTTAGGGGGTCACTGGGAACCGGGGCAGATCTTCAAGTGGGCGAGTTTAGAGTCCTCAAGGTGCGGGATGGCAGAGTGGCCAGGGAGACCCACAGGTGGCACTGCCATGTTCTCACTGTGCTCCGCTCAGTCTGGGCACCATGTATTGGGGTTACCACTTTACAGAAGCTCAAGGAAATGATCCAGTAGAATGCCAAGACAGGTGAAGTGATGCCCAAAAACTACTAATGGGAAGGAACAAACCCCTGATGCCACCCGGGCCTTCAGCTACGTCTTTCTGGGGTACACTGCCAGGGTCTGCTGTTTTTGGACTCAATTCTGGGGTCACAAGCAGCCTTACAGTTGACAAAAGGGCCACTGAGCCGTGGTGCCTCCCGTCCGCGCTCCAGGGGTCCGTAGCTTCTTACTAGCGGAGGATCAGCCAACCTTGATACATCCTGGGATGGCTTCATTTTGTTGATGGTGCCCCTGTCCACGCCATTTGACTGGCACTGGAAACACCGCATCTGTGTGCCACGTTTGGCTCTGCCCTGACTCTAGAAGCCAGCAGAATGGCACCTTCTGCACAACCCTCCTCACCCTCAAGCACGCAGGTCAGCTGGGGCCTGAACTTCACGGGGTCCAATGAGGTCGGTTCAAAGGTCAGGCTGTGCCCACCCTGCCAGTGGCCCGCTGCTCTTATAACCTGTCTTGCTGGGATTAGTGACCCCTCCGATGGATGGCGGGGGCCTTGGAGGGTCTCGGCTGGGATCTTTTGTGCTTTGTATGATTTATGCCAGGACAGGCGGTGGGTTTGGTTTGTGTTTGTTGTACACAAAAGTGAAGAGCAAGTGGCACCGTGAGGCGTGTGGCAAGTCGTCTAACGCAGAACAGACTGCTGCCCATCAGAAGATGTCGCTACTGCCTGAGCCAACGTGCCCTTCATTTATAACCAGGCCAGTGACGAGGAGGACGAGTAGTCTGTGTTTGATGGGGTTTTTGGGTGCGGGCATTGCCATCTAGCAGAAACGTAAAAGTCAGAAGCAGACATTACGTCTTGCTCCTGCCAAGTGTCTTTGGACTGATGCGCAGAGATGGCACCTAGCGCCCACCACTGTGCCAGTTTGCCTGCTCTAAAGGCGAGCACTGTGAGGAGGCCTGTGCTGTTCTTTCCATCTGCTTCAATGGCATCGTGTACTGGTGCTCGGACAGCTCAGCACCATGACTTGGACGGGCAGTGCCACAAGCAGTAAAGCCACACGGTGGGCACCTTGGTGAGTGGACTCTTCAGTGCCCGTCGTTGTTGTTTTACATCAAGAACGAGAGTTTGTCTCGACGTGTCTCGCCTGCCATTTTCAAAATCGCTGAACTTAGAAGGTCCCATTAGGTGGACGGGGGTCCGGCGTCTTCTTGTTTGCTACACACGATTGGCCGAGCAGTCAGTGGGTTCCCGCAGCCTTATTGTGCCCGGGCCGGGACCCAGTATGAAGGCCGTGCGAGGTGGCACGCTGGCATTTGTCCAGGCCGCCTGGGTGCCCACACCCTTTCATTTGGTCTTGCCCACCTACATCTCTGCTCCCACCCACTCGTGGTCCTAAGCCTCTCCTCTTCCTCTCCTCTTCTTCTCCAGCTCCCTTCCGGCCTCCCGACACCGAACACACCGTGCTCTTCGACGACTACGGCGACAGCCTCGGTCTGTACAACATCTTCAACTTCCACCAGGAAGATGGCAAATACACCTACGAGAAGGTGGGCCACTGGGCACAAGGCCTGTCTCTCAACACCAGCCGCATCCCCTGGGCCAGGCACTCCATCCCCACCTCCCAGTGCAGCGACCCCTGTAGGAAGAACGAGGTGAAGAGCATGCAGCCCGGTGACGTCTGCTGCTGGATTTGCATTCAGTGCCAGCCTTACGAGTTTCTGTTGGATGAATTCACGTGCATGGACTGCGGGTTTGGCCGCTGGCCCAGCGAGAACCTCACCAGCTGTTACGACCTCCCCGAAGAGTACATCCACTGGGAAGACGCGTGGGCCGTGGGTCCCGTCTCCATCTCCTGCCTGGGCTTTATGTGCACGTTCTTTGTGATCGGGGTCTTCATGAAGAACAACGACACGCCCATCGTGAAGGCCTCCGGGCGAGAACTTTGCTACATCCTCCTCCTGGGCGTCCTCATGTGCTACAGCATGACCTTCATTTTCATCGCCAAGCCTTCGACGGTCGTGTGCACCCTGCGGCGCCTGGGCCTGGGCACCTCCTTTGCCGTGTGCTACTCGGCTCTATTGACTAAGACCAACCGCATCGCGAGGATCTTCAGTGGCGTCAAGGACGGCGCCCAAAGACCCAGGTTCATCAGCCCAACGTCCCAGGTGGTCATCTGCATGGCTCTGATCTCCTGCCAGCTTATCGTGGTCATCGTCTGGCTGCTGATCGAGACACCCGGCGTGCGGAAGGAGGTGGCGGCAGACAAGAGGGACATAGTCATCCTCAAGTGTAACAACAGGGACTCCAGTATGCTCATCTCGCTGACGTACAACGTGGTCCTCATCATCCTCTGCACCGTCTACGCCTTCAAGACCCGCAAGTGCCCTGAAAACTTCAACGAAGCCAAATTCATCGGCTTCACCATGTACACCACCTGCATCATCTGGCTGGCCTTCCAGCCCATCTTCTACGTCACGTCAAGTGACTACCGGGTGAGTAACCTCTCGGGCTGGCGCTGCCCGCTTTGAGAACGACGGCAAGGGCTACAGTAAGCAAACTGGACAGAAGGTGGCAGCAGGTGACCAACAGCGTGTCCTTTCATGGCGGTGGTGGCCTGCAGTGAGGATTATGACTCTTGGGACGTCACGTCCTCCTCCTTTGTGCCACTGTGGAGGGCGGCATTAGGGTGAGGGAGGCGGCCATGCAGAAAGGAGGCTCTCCTAGGGCTGTTGTAGAACAGTGGGCGTGGCTTGTGCCCACTGCTGCCAGGACTGGCTCTGGCTAAGGACAAACGAGCAGAAAGGCGTCTAACTTCTGCAGCGCACGTCTGCCCGCACGTCACTAAGGCTTTGGCGTTATGTGTCTAAAACTGAGCTGAAGCCCTTCGGAGCGGGCGCGCTGGCACCACAGTCACGCCATCCCACACTGCCACTCTTTGTGTACTTAGTAGGCTAACGGCAATGCCAGCTCGTGCCCAGTTCTTTTGTCTTAACTGTTGGTGGTGACCTTCTGCCTCTCGAGCAGACATTGAGCCCACTTGGCTACACAGACGACCCGAGGGGCTGAAGGGGCCATCTGTTGGCCCTGGGCAACGCCCACTGGGGCACATGTGCAGTTTAAATCTGGGTGGCGTCTGCCCCAAGCCTGGTCAGCGATTCTGTGGTGCCCGTCCCATGGAGAAGGTCTGTGGATCACAAATGTGAGACCTGTGGGCCCCTCTGTGTGAAGAGAAGGTGACGATGGTGGAAGGGACACAGGAAAGCGCACAGGACGTCACGGTCGGTCCTGCTCATGCTCCGGGTGCCAGCGGGGGTGCAGGGCAGTGTGGTGTTCAGCTGGTAACGGGCGCTGCCACATGGCGTCTTCAGGGCCGTCAGGTCCCCCGTTGCATTGCGCTTCTTGGACTTTGGCCTTCCTGGACTCCATTTTGACAACATCTCTGGGAGGGAGGGAGAGACCAGGACCCCTCGCCAGCCTGAGGTGGGGGTCCCCCGGTGCTCCCTGAGCTGAGTGACCCCCAGCCTGCTCGTGGAGCAGCCGACGCCTTCACCATCTGATTAGCTAAACCCTCACCACGACAACAGGCCCGGGTGGGTACAAAGAAAGGGTCTGCAGCCACAGGGTTAGGGGGCATACGCAAGGTCGCATTGGCAGGCAGATGTGGGTGGAATGCCAGTTGGTCTCAGGGGAAGCTTAGTCATGCCAGGTTGATGAGGAGTCAGAATGATCCCTCCATGGGGGCACAGACAGCCAAGTGCCCAGAGTGACAGGTGCCAGGGTCGCAATCCTCCACGTTGCTGGTGGTCCTGGATGTCCTTTACGTTCTAGTGGGGTCTTCACTCTAAAGACCAGTGTGGCCCGGGCGGGTGGTTTGCCTGTGCGCTTCCGTGTCGATGAAGGTGGTCTACTGCCGGTTTGGGGGTCTCCAGTCCTGTAACACGCTGTGCCAGCATGAAGACCCCCGACTGGAATCTGATGCTGAGCCAAGTGGCAAGGTTGCCCCCTCGTGGCCATCAAGCAGAGCACAACGGGCTTCACAAAAGGCAGGTCCCCCGTGAGAGAGGCGCTAGATAAGATGGGCACCTCCTCGGCTGAGACTGGCGTAGCTCAAGATGCCCGCCGGGTGCCCCTCGACTGCCCACCTCCATATTTTATTAAAGGCTCAGACGGGGGGCTCACAGGCTGCTGACTCATTCAGACGGGGGCTGAGGTGTTGATTCCTTTTATTATTTTTTGTTCTTTTTAATAATCGTGTCGCTCCCCCCCCAGACCCCCCCAGACTTTATTCGCGGGGGTGGACGACGGACCCTCGCGGCGCGCGCCGTTTCATTAAAAGGGGATTTAGAGGACAGCCGTGGGATTTCATTAAAGCCTCCGTCTGCCGATCGGCAGGAATCCCGCACGTCGTCGGGACTAAACTGGCACGGGGGGCACTAAACTGGGCACCTGCTGGCCATTCCCACAGTCCCACTTCACCAAGGACGTGGGCGAAGAACGCGGCTGGCAAACCACTGGGGTTTGTTGCCATTCAAGTGGTCCTGGTAGACGTCATGATGGTGAGATGCCAGGAGCCGTGTGGTTAGGGTTGGCATTGGGCCTGAAGAGGGACAAGTGGGGTCTTCAGAGGAGGGTCACCCGCCTGCAGGGCCCAAAGTTATGAGGGTGTGGTGGGCCACTGAGACAAATGCCAGGCTCTGACAGCCCCTCTTGGGGTCACATTAGACTGGCCTCTGCCGTGAGTCCGGTGCCATCACCTGACTCGTTGGCGCCATTCTGAATCTAATTAGGGCTGAGGACGGTGTGTTTAAAACCACCGGCCCTTCCTGCCTACCGTCGTTAACGATATTCAGCACCGCGAGGGGACTGGGATGTGCTGTGACGTCGCTCATTCAGGTAACTCCCACCTGCTGTATAATAACAGGCAGGCTGCTGCCCATTGGCTACGGACACGTCTTTTGCTTTTTCAAATGTCAGTGATCGTTGCCGGGTTGGAGATCAAACAAGAGCCGCCAAATTAAAAGGAGACCCTCAATGGAGAGGCGGGAGAACAGCCGACCATGAACCCGGCCTGATCACGTGCGATCCCATCCGAACAGAGCTCCACGGCAGGGCGCTAAGGGAGTGCCGCTTTAGAGTCCCGACGACCCGCGTTACCCCCGATACATCCAGAGTGCCCCACCCTCAAAACAAAAATATGTTTATACAAATATCGAATGATGGGCTTGTGAGAAGGGACCCCGTCGTGGAGAAGCGGTAGAACCGGCGATAACAAGCCGCGGGCGAGCAAATGATTATTTGTGTATTTTTTTCGTAATACTGAATTACAAACAAAGGGTTCTGCTACGATACTAAAGCCGAGCCGCTTTGGTGAAGCGGTAGAAGTGGCGCTCGGGAAACAGAGGGTTCCTTGTTCGATCCCTGATCTGTCGGGAAGCCAACCCACGAGGGTTTATGTTAGTTTTATGTGAGAAGGCTTTACTAATAGCGAATGCCGACCCTATGCTATAGGGCATCCGCGGTGGGAGAGCGGCAAGGCAGACGACCCCGAACACCGGCGACCCGAGATCGATCCCCACAGCATCCAACCCAACTGAGACTGTCATTTATACGTAGCTTTTCGTGAGGCAGCATTACAAATATCAAGTCGAACCCCTGCCCTTAAGGGGACCCGTCGTGGGTGAGCAGCAAGGTCGGCGACCCCGAACCAGAGCGTCCCGAGATCGATTCCCCGGTGAGGCGATTCCATAGCTCCCATCCTAGGGCGGCGTTGGGGAGGCCCGAGATCGCACTGCAGTAGTAGATAGCACGATGGGAATGATCTTACTAAATAACTAACTTTACACTTTTACACAAAAGGGCGATTCCACAGCTCCCACCCCAAGGCGGCGGCGAGGTGCGCCCGAGGGGGGCGGCACCCAGCGGGAATCAATCCCGGGCCTCTGGGGTGGGAGCTCCCCTCGGGTGCACCCCGACGCCGCCTTGGGGTAGTAGCTATGGAATCGCCTCACCGGGGAATCGATCTCGGGCCGCTGGGGTTCGGGGTCGCCGGCCCTACCGCTCACCCATGGCGGGTCCCCTTAAGGCCTGGGGCTCGACTTGATATTTGTAATGCTGCCTCGTGAAAAGCTAAGTATAAATGACAGTCTTATTTGGGGTGGGGCAGCTCAAGTGTTGCGGCCGTTTGTGGCACCCCTGGCATTGAGTGAACAGGACAGCCAGGTGTGGCAGAGCCGTGGCTGGTGCAGACTTGGCAGGGGACCCGGACCTCCCACTGCCGAGGTGTGTCGTTCACCCCCCTACCCCCTCTGTGTCCGCAGGTGCAGACGACCACCATGTGCATCTCCGTCAGCTTGAGCGGCTCCGTCGTGCTGGGCTGCCTCTTCGCCCCCAAGACTCACATCATCCTCTTTCAGCCGCAGAAGAACGTGGCGAGTCACCGCGTGGCCACCAACCGCTTCAGCGTCACGGGCCCGGGGGGCTCCAGCTACTCCCATGGTGAGTCAAATGGCACAGACAGCCCTAAAGTTGGCATGGGTAAATCTGCCAGAGCTGGGAACAAGACTGGCACCTCCCACCTGGGCATGTGCCCAAAAGGGTTTGTAAGGAAAGCGGTGCCCACTTGTTTCTCACTTTGTCTTTTCTTGCCTTTCAGCTTCTGCCTCCAACTACGTGCCCACAGTGTGCAACGGGCGCGAGGTGGTCGACTCCACGACCTCGTCCTTGTAGAGCACCAGAGAGAGAGAGAGGTGCCCCCAGTGCGTGGGCATGACGGGCGTCCGTGTGGCTCCGTTCGCTGTTCTTCTTTCGCGTTAGTTGATGTGCCATCTCGAAGCGTTTCTGTTGTCGTTTGTGAGTTTCTGTAATTTATGTAAATAAAGGTGGCTTTTTTATCAAGACTGGCCTCCTCGTGTGCCAATGGCTGACCAGACAGGGCACGTCCTCAGCCCAAGGATGGCACCACTACCAGCAGTGCCCAGATGGAGGAGAACAACAGTCACGCCACTGCCAGCCAGATGCTTGCTCTGTGTGCCATCTGTAAGGCGCTATAGAACAATGGCTTGCCATGTCAAGCAGTCACTAAAGGGGGACCTGCAAGTGACATTTTAACGTACAAGTCATCCAGAAGTGACAAACACAACACTTTATAAAAATGAATTTATTTACAGCTTCACAGCACACGGGGTGCCCACTTCAGGCCCGCTCCTGCCCATCCTTCTGCAGAGGTATAATGTAAATTCCATTCTTGGCATCTTTCTTGCGCCACCACCGTCCCAGCCTGAAAAAGACAAGAGTGGCAGCCCTGAGTGGACACACGTGACAGGCACCAGGGCACGTTTGTACTTTTTGGTCTCCGTACTCAGGTGGCACCGTCCTTGGGCGGCCGACATAACAAACGTGGGCTTTAATGAAGAGCAGTCAATTCTCCCTTCGCCCAATAAAATGTCCTCCTCTACTGTGCCCACATTGGCACACTGATGACGTACAGCGACAAGCACACCCTATGACTTGACAGCTGACCACCCAAAGTGAGTAAAGGGGGGGGGGCGCTATCCAGGGGGCACCTTTCAAGGTCACTACAGAGCAGTTGTGCCACCCCACCAGGGGCAGCCCTATGGTAGGAGAGCTCGGACCTCCTGCCCACCACAGCAGCCCTGAGCCAAAGGACGTGATGACATCACTAGACCCTTGGGGGGGTGTCGACGTCTGGCCGGGCACGTCACCGGTTTTAACATAAAGCGTCTCTCAGGTGACCCCAGTGGTGGCCTGTCACTTTCATGCCTGGCATCTCCGGTGTCTGATGGGCTCTCACTGGCACTCAAACCGACCAAAGACCCCAGAGGTGCTCATCAAGGTCAGCAGGCCGTCCTCCCGTTTGCTCCCCCGGAGACCCCCAATGCCTGCCTGTTGGACACCTCTGACTAAATGACATTCAAGGCTTGCTGTCACTGCGAAGATCAGCCCAGGGGGCATTACACTGGCACTCTCCCATTCCACTTGATGGCACTCACGGCGTCCCCTACCTGTGCTCCTGACCGACACCAGCAGCGAGGAACTTCCCAGAATTGGAGAACTTCAAGCTGTTGACAAATCCGACCTGCAATGAGGACAATCAGAGTCAGCCAAAGCCCACCGCGCAGGTCCGTCAGCCCCTCGGAGTCCAGCGACGATGTCACCTCTGTGTACCCATCGAGACGTTACGGAGGGGCCAGGCGCTATAGAAATGGCACAGCACAAGCCAGGGTGCCAACCGTGCCAGTCCAGCAAACGGCACGACCCTTATATAGCGCCCTACCCGTCTCCTAGGGTTTGTGGGGTCACATGACTTACTCAGGCGTTTCAAACAATGGCACAGGTGGCACACCTTGAGCCGTCACAAACTGCACGTGAGCTGAGGCCTCCACATGCTCTGACCAGTCTCGTCAACACCAATGCATTTATGGGCATCAGGCACACAGGAGCGCCACTGCCATACCTGCCTCCGTCAAGGATGTGCCAACACCAGAATGTGCCCATCTAAAGGGGTTAAACGAGATCACCAGGAGCTTCATATGTGAAACGGTGCCTTCAAGTTAAGTTAACCAGCTGTGTGCCATCTGCAGAGACACAGGCTGAGCGGGCACAAACAAGACAGTAAGGCACCAAGACGAGTAACGTCAAACAGAAAATCCAGCACTGTGCCAGCTCAGGAGGGGTGCCCACAACGCTGCCAGCAGGGCACATCATCTTTTTGTTTTGTTGTGTACCCACAACACGCCAGCAGGCCCATAGTGCGCTCTCCACCCAAACCAGCAGATTCCGCACCCTGCAGCACTTGCCCACTTGTGCCACTCACTCACCAGAGGGATGCTGAAGAGCGGCTCCATGCTGCGGAAACCTTGTGAACAGCGCCAGAGCTGCACCTTGGAGTCGTGGGACCCTGAAGACAACAATGAGACATCAGGTGGGCATCAGCCTGGCACTCAAAACTGTAAGAGAGATGCCCCTGCACCTACCCGAGGCCACGGCGTCACCATTCTGGAGGGCAGCCATACTGCAAATCCAGTAGGGCTGTGCCAAGGCCCCGTCTCCATAGCAACCGTGGGCCTGTTTGATGGTCACCAGGGGCTTCTTCCTGTTGACACTCCAGACGGCGACGGAACTGCAAGAGAAATGAAAACACAAAATGTGGGCAAAGCCGCAGATGCCACTCACGGGTGGCAAAGTGAGCCTCCGACGGTGAAACATTCATTTGTGCCCAGGCCGATCGTCAAGACCAGTGGGCACACAACGGCAAACCCCTAGGGGGCGCCGAGTTAAGGCCACCACATCAAGACTCTCGGGAACATTCACAACCCAGCGGGGCACCGGCATCTCAGCCCACCCAACTCTAACCTCCAGGGGGCACCAGTCCATCTTCCAAACAGAGTGCCTGACAAGACGTGGCACAGAAATAATAAAACAGGCAGGACCACTGGTGCCACGGGGCGTGAGGGGAAGGGACCACCAGGGTGTTAGGAGTCCTGGGCCAGCGAAGGCACAGACACAGGTGGCCTTCATCTCCATCATCACAGTGGTGATCGTCATCACCGATGTTTGGGGTGCCAAGTGACGGACCACCGGCACCTCTCAAGTCTGTATGTTGTTGTTGCCCTCGGTCTCTTTTTTTAATTTTAATCTCAAGCCGCCCAAGTCTGGCTATCTGTATCAGTGAAGCAGTGCCACCCGACTGCAAGCCCACCCGCCATACAAGCTCAAGGGCACGTACCCGTCGTCCGCTCCGGTCACCATGTGCTCTTCATTCATGAGCTGAACACAATCAATGGAGCCCCTGAAAAACAAAAAGACAGCAAATGACATCGAGGGGACAAAGCACAAGTCAAACCAGAGACCACCATGACGGTGACACAAGCCGGCCCACCTCAGCAAGGCCACGTTAAAGCGACACCAGCGTGACTGTGGCACCGCAGAACAAGCAGCCGTGAAGCACCTCATGGGGTCTGCCCGGGTCATGTGCCCATCCTTAACGCTGGGCAACTCCCTGCACAAGTGCCCACTGGCATCCTGAAAGGCCATTTTAAACCGGCACGTGCCCTTCAGCTGTCCTCTGGGTGGGCACCAAGACCCAGCAATCAGAAAGACGAATTCAACTTTGAGGGGGTGGCCGAGAGACCCCTGGGACAGAGTCATGTGAAATAGTAAGTGCACCCGCTGTAATGTGTCCCATTTTCAACCCAAGTGGACCCCTCAAGATGTGATGGTCACTGAGATGCCATCTCCAGACTAAAAAACAAAGAAACCTTCATCACAATTGGGGGGCACCTCATTGGCCATCCCCCTACTTAAACAAACTGCGCCCTTTAGGGGGTTTTGCAGAGGATCTTAAAGAGGAAAGATCTGCAAACATCTGGAAACCAAGCCAGGCCACCTCAGCAAAGGCCAAGCTCACCACAGCGCCACTCTCAATGCCAAAGCGCACAAATGGCACCTACATCTACCAGGTGAAGAGCAGGACAGACAATGATGGAGCTGCCAGACCACCGCCCCAGAAGACACACTTGGCAGAAGCCAAGGACAGCAACCAGCTGAATGGCGGAGGGAAGGTCTTGGTCTGGGGGCTGCATCACCGCAGACTGTGCCAGGGGGGGCTCGAGAGCACCATCTGTGTCAACAGAAAGTGACCTTTCAACAGGACAAGAGCCCCGAACACACCAGTAGATCCACACGGGTCTGACTCCCACGGGGATGGCAGACCCCTCAATTGTCACCGGCCAAAAGAATTCTGCACAGGTGAAAACCGCCAGACAGTTCTAGGAAACGCCCACTTGAGGGGCAATGCCAGCTCTCAGCGCCACCTAGAGACAGACATGGCGCACCTTTGGGTTACGTGAAGACGAGCATGCAGGCTCAAACCGGGGGGTGCACTTTTTCACACGACTGCCAGCACCAGGGCTGTGCCCATGTGTCACCTGGCAAACTGGCCATCGCCCGAGGCCTCTGGAGGACCAGCACCTTCCGTTTCATCTCAAAGACCCCCGGTGGCCCACAGGACGACTTCTTCCATCCACACTTGGGTGACGGGTGGGCCTCGAGTGACACATAAGGTGGCACCACAGGGCGTCAGTGGGGTGAGCGGCCATCTTGGATTCCTCAGCAGTGGCCTGGCACCACATGGGGGGTACCCCTGGCAGTCGGGAAGTTGAGCGGCCCACTCTGTCCCCCAAGCCCAAGTGTCTTTCTTACTCGTGACCATGAAACACCAGCTGAGACTCCTCGGCGATCTTCCAGACCCTCACAGTCCCGTCGCGGCCCCCTGCAGTCACGCAGCGCTCTCGGCTCAGGCTGTCCAGCCCGGTGATGACATCCTGGTGGCCAAACCTGCGGATTTAAGAGACGCCAACACTGATTATCAGGCACAACAAGACGGCTGAATGGCACTGGGGACAAACTCAAGGAGCCGCATAGTCGCCAGTGGCACTGAAGTGACGAGCCTGGGGGTCTCTGCCAAGGCGTCCCCCTCTTCTCTGAGCACCACATGGCCACTCCAGCCCTGATGGCTTCAGCTCGGGTCAAGCGAGCGTCACGGCAGGATGGAAACCTTCAAGAGAAAGATGTGAACGGCCAGCCCAGCGTGCCAATGACGACACACGCTGGCCCAGGATGAGAGGGCATCGTGTCCGAGATGCGGCTCCGAAGAGTCAAAGACCCCAACTGGCCTGGAGGACCGCAGCACGGCCACCGCCATCACACAAATCCCACTGCAGCACCAACAATGCCAGCTTAGAGGGGCACCACAGCTGTCAGCACGGGTGTCATAAGGCAATGGAGACCCCATCAGCCCCCCGATGGCACCGGGTTACATTTGTCGTCGTTCTCCCGACACGTCCCCTTGTAAAACGCACTGCAGTGAACACTTGGGGGCATCGGTGGACTGGCAAGTAGGAAAACGAGAGAGTGGGCTGGGGACTCCCGAGGACCACCTTGCCGTCGATTCCAGCCGCGCTTCTCTCGGGGTCCACGAAGCTCAATGACGGCAAAGGCTGACTTTAATTGGACAGCGGGCGTCACTTGACCGCCACTCTGATGCCAGTCTGTTCCTTACAAGTTTGTGTGGCAGAGTGGCCTCCATTCAGAAATGTACTTGAGAACTGAAAGTGCCAGGCGAAGACCCCGAGCCCTCCAGACATGTCGTGCCAGCGCCGGCCCCTCAACGCCCCACTCACAGCGTCTCCACGTAGGCGTTCTCATCCACGTTCCACACTTTGACCGATCGGTCGTGTGACGCGCTGTACAGCTGGTGGGTGCCTCTTCTGAAGGCCAAGCCCTGTTAAAGAAAAGAAAGAACAAAGTAAGGCCCATGAAGATGCCACCCATATGCCCCCCAACCACTTAAAGGGCAATTAAGGACATAAAAAACAACAACATGGCACACATAAAAGGGGCAACAGGGAAAAGAGACGAAGTGTTAATGACGTGTCACATGGCGGACGACACAAACGGTGCTGGACCAGCGGCTGGCAAGGGCGGGCTCAGGGCACAGACCCCCCCAGCCATGCCAGCCACATGCACGAAACAGCCAAGAAGGGCCCAAAGGGTCCCCCAAGTCTTACCGACACGGCGTCCCGGTGGCCAGGGAACGTGTAGAGATGGCGGCAGGTCGCCGCGTCCCAAATCATCACCAGCTTGTTTCGGTCTCCGGTGGCCTAAGACAGAAAATAAGAACAGAACTTGCAACGGTGCCAAACATGGTGGGCTCTCAAACCCACCTGACCAATGACTGGCACCCACCTATAGGCACAGGGAGAACACGCAGCCCGTGCCCAGAAGACACTCGCCCAGGTCTCACCTCGCCAGCTTCCTATAAGAGCAGTAAGGAGACCCACCAGTGAGTGCCCCCGACTCGGCTCTGGGCAGGGCACATGTTCTCCCAGTGTCTGCTGGTCCAGCATTCTTGTCCAAGCCCGATACCAAGCCAGCGTTACCAATGAGATGGCAGGACTTGTACTGGCAACATCAAGGGCAAGGCGAGCGCCAGCCATGAACTGGTGCTGTAAGCAAACACACCCCAACATTGAAACATCAAGCTTACCAAAACTACAGTCCTGTGCCACCTCCAGTGCGCTCCTCGTGCCCAACCCTTCATGGGCACGTCATGTGCTCCTCAACCCTCTAAAACGTCAGTGCCTTGGTCATCACCAAGTGGCATGACGAGGTGCCCTGCACAGCCACGAGACGTCAACATCAAGAAAGGCAATGAAGAGTGGCACACATACCAAGTATTTGCCATCCGAGGATACCGCCATGCAGAGGACGTGTGCCGTGTGTCCCACGTGCCGGTCTTCCGTCCCCTTTCTCCCTCCAGGGACTGTGCAGACCTTCTTGCCCGTCTCCACGTCCCCTAAACACATTCAGAACATTTGTTAGCCACCAGCACCTCCGGACGTCCTCACAAGTCACCGGCTAATCTCTCTCCCCTCTTTACCAGATAGTGGCGAACGTGTGGTAAGGGGGCACTGGCACAAACCATCCAGGGGGACGACACTCATTAGTGGTGGCTGAAGTGCCCACCATGTTAAGTGCAACTGTGGGGGTCTGCAGAGCCTCTTATGGGGACCAACGCAGGGACAAAGTGACACGACCGCTCGTGTGGTTGCCAGGGCCTCGTTAGAATGTAGGAAGAGCACCTGAAGAATACGGGGGTCCCTGCTACCCTGAAAGGATATAAAGCCCACTACACGGGGCTGGTGGGCACTACTGGCACTTGGAAGGCGGGGCCTTGTGTGTGTGTGTGCGCCAAGTGTGGCCTCCCAGACGACTTGTGTTCTCTTGACACCCACTGCATGCCCACCCTACCTGGAAGGGGGGGGGGTCTCTCTCTTTGAACTGCCTTTCCAGAGGTTTCTTCCATTTTTTGGGAGTCTTCTTAGGCTGGGGGGCTGTCAAGAGGCAGGGCCTGTTAAAGCCCACTGCGGCCCTCCCTGTACTGTACAGGGCCGAGACCCCTCCTGACCACAGCAGACTCTCACTCCATTAACCTCAAGAGCCTCTGCCAGCGAGTGCCCATTCTGCCAGGCTCTGCTTTTAAACCTGTGAGGCAGAGCACCCTCTAGTGGCCATCTGCACACACTGCACGTGGCTCGCACACCGCTGGCACTAGAGTGGACATTAAATGCTCCCATTTCTCCCTGGCACAGTCCTACAAATGAATGGCTTGACAAAGTGATCTGAGTGACAATAAAAGTGACAGGAAGAGTCAAAGCCACCAAGAGCACACATGCTGCAGCAGCCTGGCATTAGACAAGCCACAGAATAACCGATCATAAAGTACAACCGCATGCTTTACAGTTTAAGATGGCTGTGACATCAGGATGAGCGGGTTTTACAGACACAAATACCTTCACTGGAATCGTCACCCACACTACAAAGAAGGGGACACAACCTACGAGAAATGGGAAAGGCCAACGCTGAAAAGGCTCAACGTGCCCCGTAAAACAAACGGAAAAGCAGACGTGTGGCAGTGGTGACCCAGCTGGCTTTTACTAGAAGTGACCTCCACCCTCCTCACTGTCACTGCAGATAGCAGGACAGACACATCTGCCACAAAAAGTGTGCTGTGACAAGATGACGGCTTGTGTGCCAAGCCTCTTCATCATTTAGTCCAATGGAGGGCCAAGTGCCCAGACACGCCGTGCAGTAACAGGACCTCAAAGTTAGTGGAAGGTGAAATCAAGTCAGGCTTCTTTCACATCGGGATGCCAACTCTAAACATCTGACCTGCTGGCGCCAGCTGGGCCACAGCTCATTCACGGTGCCCGGTGTTGCTCATTCACAGGATGGTGAAGGCTCTTCCCTTGCAGTGGAGAAGCTCTCCAGACCACTAGAGGGCACAGTCCGCTCAGAGCGAATTTCAAAGTCCTAGAATGAAGGCCTCTGGGTCAAAGAGCAGCCACCCCAGGGGTCACCACTGTACCCAGAGTAGGCCTGTCCCCCACGTGTGTGACAGAAGACCGGACCTAAAGAGACGTTTGGGCCGTTTAAAGACGTGCGGTCTTGGCGTTGCTCTTTTTCGTAAGGAAGCAGATCGTCACCGCCAGAGTGGCACATCTCAGTAAGTAGTTATTGCTGCAGGCTGGCCGCGGTGAAGTGGGCACCTCAATCAAACTCCACTTCAGCCAATCCGGCGTTCATTTGTTCGTTCTTAACAAGTGGAGGTGGTCCGTCTAATTTAACTTCAGCCAATGTCTCTGTCTGCGTGCCCACCTGCCTAGAGATTTGTCTCTTTATAAAATGGAGGTTACGTGTGATTGGAAAATAAAGTGCTGAAAGCCTGCAGCGGGCCGTTTGTGTGATTTTATTATTCTGCACTGCAGGGTTCGGTTTGATTTCATGATTATGGTGGTCACACTCCTCAGGCGCGGAGCTGTGTGTGTTCTGGGGGTCCAACGGCTGGTTAAGAAAACAAGCAGCAATTCAAACAAACGACGCTGCAAAAACAGGCAAGAGAAGTAAAGTGACGGCCACAAAAGGCACCGCCTCGCTAGAAATAAATGACTTCCGATTACCGCGGCCCCCCAGGACCCCCATCTCACATCCACACAGGGAAAAGCGGCAGTTCAAGCCGACAGGGAGCTGTGACTGGGGGCGGACAGGCGCCCTGCGCGCGAATCGCTGCATGAAATTCCAATCTTTACTTCAAGGTGTTAATGTCCAGGCCGGGAGGAACACGGCAGCAGTGAACCACTGGAAGAAGACACCGACATGACCACGGCACCAAACCCTCATCGGTTAAGAAAGGCAACAAGGTGGGAAAGATCAAGCGAAGCTTTGTCACGGAACAACCGTCACCTGGGGAGCGTAACGTCACTGCGAAGTCTCTCCACATCGGTGTAAACCGAAGTCATCGACGTGTGCCAGTAAGGACGCTCCCAGTTTGAATTGTCCTCCAACGTCTGCTCTTTTGTAAAGGAAACACACAAGTCGTTGCATTCACAACTTGAAGGCCTGCATAAGCCCAGCACTGCCGGTGACCCCTGTGTGTGTGAGAGAGTGACACACCGGTGTCATTTAGGAGACCATACTGACGTAAGCCACCTCGGCAGCATACACGTTTGACAAATGTGAATACAAAATGGACGCCGAGTGACTTAAAGGTTACGAGTCCTTATGGAATGGTGGCCGGAGCCTTAGGGTCACACACACTCGTGGGGGGTCCTCATGTCCTGTTGGATTGGGGTGACGAGTACCTGGTCAAACTCCGTCATGGACACCACTGGTAGGTTTAGGGGTCTCACACACTTTTAGAGTCTGATGGAGGCTAAATGACAAACGCCCGTCTAGTTTGAACTCCTAAATACGATTCATTTCACGGGTTAAAAGAGGCCTTAAAAACCTCAGAGCTAATAAAAGGTCCAAACGCTGAAGAACGAAGGCCGAGCATCAGAGCGAGACTCTGAACTTTATTAGAAAGTCATTCGTAAATGACAGGTGTCTGTTAGCACCACTGACTGCAGATCTTCTCGTTCTTTTGTAGACCCTGCCTGTCCTCTCTCAGCACATCCCGACTCTCCAGAGATGAACCAACGACACACACAGAGAGCGGCGCTGGTCAAACTGTAGTCGAGTCACAAGGGTCCACTAGAAAGAGCGAGATCACGTCAAGTGTTGGCTGGTGTAGCCCACGATGCTCACAACGTCGTTTAAACTTGCTGAACAAAACGACGGGCTTATTCACTCAGAATGGCTCTGTGCCTCCTTTTTAAATATCGTTAAAGCAGTTGGCTGAAGTAGAAAATGAGTGACAAATGAGCTAATACGTGATTGGACAAACAAACCCCCTACCCGGCTGACTGAAGTCCAACATGACTGCCCACTGGACTCCAGGCTGCAGCAATGCCCTTCTTGGGCTCCGTGCCCACAATTTCACTTTTCCCGTCTAACCGGATTCACTCCGGAGGAGCACAAAGCTACTTACATTTAATAATGGAGCAGTCCTTGGATGATGAGAAAATGTGCTTATCATCGGGAGAAATGACAACGCAGGTGACAGGCAGCTTGTGTCCCTTTAGCAAGCGGACGTCTGCAACATCGGGAGGCTGGAACTGCAAAACAGGAGGCCAGTCAGTGAGTGAATCCTGACACGCCACGCAGACAAAGCAGTTGAAAAGGAACTCGGCAGGGAAAGAAAAGTCACGTTATGGATCTGAAAAACGGGGACAGGGATGGCGACGCACGAGGAAGTGGCCACCACGACAAATGGGAAAGTTCAGGGCCTGACTGCGCATCTGTGGCCATATCTGAGGGCAGGGGTTGTCATCGGTTCTGATATTGTAATAAAAATAAGAAATCAACTTACGTCTTTTGCTACTTGTCGTTGTAATCTGCCTTTCTGTTCAAGCTGGAAAAGAAAGAGTAGCAGACATTAGTCCACATAACCTGCACTTTATAACGTGCCAGTCAGTCTGAACGTCATCAAGGTAAGCTCCAGAGTCGTGTGACGAACGACAGCAGGTCATGACGGACACGAAATCCAAACTTTACACAACTGCAGTGTTTGTCAAGTGTCCACCACGCAGAATGAACAAGTCACCTGACCTTGGAGCAGCTCAACTGCACGTGTATTTAGTAGCTGGGAGTGAACTGCACGTGCGGACCACCGATGGTAGGGTAGCACAGCATTCATCTTAAAGAAAGAGCGTAAACGGTTAATACACGTCAGAAACCTGTTCAGGTATGTCAGGGAAGAGCAGAAGATGTCATCCACAAAATGTACTGAAAGATGACAAAGAAGTCAGCAGCTCAACCCAGAAGGTACAGGAAGAACCAGAACCTCCTAATATGACCGACGTCTTACTTTATACAAGTCAACAAACAAGCAGAGCACACGCGAGCCTGGACTGACAGTCGAGTGACGGACACGGACCCACAGGTCTGACCACACCGACGCTCCCGCCAAGTAATTAAAGGTCACAATCAACAGGCGGCGTTCTCCTGTGCGATCATCGACTCAAAGGTTGGCTTCATCAGTCTCGTCTCTTTGTTGAATTAATATGTCGGACTTTGACACACACACACACACACACACACACACACACACACACGTCGTTTCTCAGTTTAGGTTTTGAAAGGTTAAGTTTTTACTTTCTCGTATAGGGAAGGTGCTGGGATACTCCAAAAATTCCATTTCAAGATTTTGATGAGCTTTGACGTTTTTGACCTTCCCGAGTCTGAATGTGTGTGTGTCTGTGTGTAAAGGCGATAACCGAGGACACTTACTCTTCAACATACAAGTGTCAGGTACACGTCGTTGTCGATTTTGATCGACCTTTAGGCCATCTCCGCTAATCTGAAGTGGTACTTTAGCTGCTGTTCGTTCAGCTGCAGAGTCCAACTTTACTTTTATAAGAACGGTTCGATATTATTAGAGAGGTTCTTTCAGTTGACATGAAAAGCTAAACAAGTGCAGATTGGCAGTGATGACTAGAAAAATGAGCACCAAATCTTGGATGAAACCCACAGCAGTCACTTCAGCCATTTCTGGTATAAACAGCCACATCATAAAACCAACTTCGTCCTCAAGTCCAATTGGGCCGCTGCATGGAGTTTTATCTTTAGAATTTTGTTGTCAAGTGAATTTCAAGGCGAAATTAAAAGACGTTTGTTGCAATTTTTATTCTATTTTACCAAAAAGTGTAAAGTACAAACACACAACTGACAAAGAAGTGCGCAGCGCCAGCTTACCACTTCATCCTGTAGCCTCCCAGCTATTAAATCTTTCTCAAAAGCGTCTTCTTCTGCTTTCTCTTTTTCTAAAAGACACAAAGTGAGGACAAGTTCATTTGCAGAGTCTGACGGCCCCACAGGAGGGCTACACGTCACCCCACAGGGCACAGCGTCCTTACGTACTTCAGCACATCACCGCGACTCCTGACAGTCGCGCCACTTCAATGCCATACGTGTCTCAGGGCGAGGGGTTAAACGGACCCCATTCAAGGAGCTCAATGACGCTGACAAAGGCCACTGAGTGACAATCACAGAGCCACCCGCTGCCACCTGCCTGAGGCACTCGCATTTCTTAACATTCGCACATCTGTGGACGTCTGCCCACTGTTTGGGTTACCTAAAGAAGTAAATGAAGGAGCACAAAACTCGGAGACAACGAGAACAGCGGCTAGCGTGGCACGTCGTGAGGTGCAAACGAGGTTGGCCTCTTCCCACATCCTGATGCCACTCCAGCAGTGAAGTACATGGCACTTTAACCTTCAACAACTTCCACAAGTGTAACACAGTGAATCGAGCTGTAAGCAGTAAGACACAATCAGGCCACATCTGCCAGCCTGGCACATACCTTCTTCTCTCAGCTGATCAAGGTAGCTCTTCGCCAGTCTCAGCTTCTTCTCTTGGGCAGTTTCCTCAATTTCTTCATCTTCGTTTCTTTGTTTTTTTCCAACCGGAGGGCTGGGGGGGGAGAGAGAGAAGAAAAAAAAAAAACCACACACACCCTTTCAGTTATTGATGGGCACAGACTTACTGTGTCCCACAAAGAACTCCCCACAGGCCTGGCAAGCGTGAACAATGCGAAAGGGCACAACTCCAATGACGGGACTTCCCGAGGTCACATTCAGAGGCCAGTCGGTCAAAGGTCGCCCCTCGGGCAGTGCCACTTGCCAAACCTGAGCCCCTCACACCAGAGGCTCCCAAGCCGAGTGCTGCAGGTTGTGCCCCCATTCTCCTCGCTCCGTTTTAACCAGAGCTCCGCTGTGAGTTTTATGTTCAGATTTGAATCCTGGATCCACACTTTCTTGCATTAGGATTTGTCATTTTGCTCATACCCCACCGAGTTTTTCTGGGGTCAGAGTTCAGGGTCGACTATTTTGTACAGAACCCCTGGAGAAACTGCAGGGGAGTGCGGAGCAGCATTCCTTTGGATACTGCCAGGATTCGAACCGACAACCTTTGAGTTACCAGCACAGAGAGCCCATAGAGGCTGAAGAACGAGGACACGTGTGAAAGTGGAATGAAGATTCCAATGACATCAAAAACTAAGACACAAAAAAGGAAAAATGAAATGTCTTCTGCATAACCAACAATCGCCTGCCACAACCCAATAGCGTTCAGCAAAAGCCATTGGGGTGCTTGGGGGTGTGCACTAAAACAGGCCTGCCTAGTGAAGGTAGGACGTAGGTCTAATCAACAAGTTAACTCCTGAGGAGAGCAGCTGATGAAGCACACCGGCACACTCATGTGACCTCAGATCCCTACATTACAGTAATGGTGCTCAACGAACTCCACGGCTACCGGCCCACCATCTGTTTGAGGGCTTCCAGTCAGAACTGTGGCCCTGAACAGCACGGACACCACATGAACGGCATCCACTTCTCTGCTTCCTGCCAACCTCAATGTGGTCCTCAATGCCACTGGCAGCAAAACTCTCCTGAAGTGCCTGAACAAACACCCTGGACTTGCAGGACAAAATGCACATCCAGGGAGGCGGGTGTGATGCCAGCCTGCACACTCCGTAGCCTTCAAAATGACACCAAGCCCACAATAGCTGATGCCCACCTCCATATGAGGAATGCTCCAGTGTGCATATCCCACACGCCTCAAATCACAAACACAACGCATGCGCTGAACTTGAAGACATCTTTCCAGATGTTACCTCCTTAATCCATCATCACTGGCACCAGCTTTAGTGGGCAAGCAGGACAGATGTTTACAGAAGTCAGGAGGTTTTTCTTCCACCCACAGAACAGGGTCTTCACACTCCCTCTCCATCACTGCACCCTGCTTTCCAACGGCCTTCCTACTCAAAAGTAGTAATCTGAAATTGGCCACGCGTCACAAAGACAACAGGCCACAAGCAGCTCAACTATGCTGGCGTTCTGCAGGATAACTTATGATCCTCAACCCTCCAACACCCCAGGGGTGCCATCCTGACTGCTGGCGTGTCCAGTGTGTGGGCACAACCCTCCAAGAGCAGCCATATCACGACCCCACACCAGTGCTCATGTCCACATCTCACGGCAACTCTGGGGATCTCTCACCAATTACGAGGTTCCTTCAATAGTTACAGGTTCAAAGGTGAAGACGATGTAGCTGTTGAATCTCCTGGTTGTGAACTTGTGGTTTCACAATTCTTTTTAGACGTGGCACCAACATCCACCGACAGGAGAAAAGCAGGAGTACGTTTTGGATTAAAAGAGAAAAGAATTTACTTTGTTTGCGTAGGCCACTGCAGAGGCAGGCTTTTAATTTGAACTTTAAGACGAATACACTGCACTTTGGTGTTTAAGTCCCCATGTAAACCACCTGATGCATCAATACACTATTCAAACTTTAAAGTGTAATATTTAGGAAATATAACCTACATGGCCTGAAGGAGAAATTCTCACAGTCCTCCAAATCAAAAACAACTTCATATAACACAAAAACGATGCAGAAAGGCACATGGAAAAGCCAAATGAAACTCCTCTCCTGCCTACTGTTTCCACCATTCCTCTTTCTGCTGGCAGTCCTCTCTCCGCCACGTTCACCTGCCGTTTCATTTGGTCAGGGAGGTCACAAGTCCCTGCCTTTAACATCTACTAGGGAACCCCAACTACTCATTCCAGAATCACAACTGAGCAAGGGAGCCCAAGTGCCCCTGTATTACTGGAGCCCAGCCTTCCCATTGGGGGTCCACACATCCTCCAAGCCACGGAGAGGCCTACATACCCACACCGCACCCTACTGACACTGGAGGTGCTGCCACTGTGTGCGCCACCTGGGCAGCTCGACTCCTGCCCTGAAATCTGTGCTTACAATCCGCCGTTGGGCTCCGTCACGTTTACCTTTCCGAGTCGGATTCGCTGGAGATTTCTTCGTTCAGCCTCGAGATGGGAGTTTTAGGCTGACGTTTACCGTCACCAGTCACAGCAAGCTGAAATGAACAAGGAGACAGAAAACGATTAGGGTCGACTACCTGCTCACTGAAAAACAGGAACACTGGGCCACTCACTGGTACAGAATCTCAAACATAAACACGTACGGTGCTAATTAAGAGAACCACCGGAAGTCATTAAACAATTAAAACAAAAAAGTCAAACACATTAGGAATACACACATATATATATATATTGTGACGTGTCTTGTCATTGCATGGGCTATAGGGAAGGGAAGCAGTGTTGGGGTGGAGTCTTGAGGGAACCCTGTTTGTAAGGGCTTGGGGCACCTCCCTGGAGAGATGAGGGACAGGGATCTGGGTTAATTAATGGGGCGTGATAAAAAGGGCTGTGTGGCCGGAAGTTGGAGTTGGAGGCTGGAGAAAGTGAGGAGAACAGTATAAGGTGTAAAGAAGGGAAGTAACTGTTTGGAGAGTAAGAGAGGTAGATAGGACGAAGGTGATTAGTCTTTGTGATTTTGGAGGTGTCCCCGTGACCCAGACAACTGGCGGCTGATTGAATAAAAAGCCAGTCGGCATTTTGGAAGACTTCCCCGGACAAGCGGCTCCTGAGTGTGTTATTCGACGGGACGTCACAATATATATATTCACACACACACACACAGAGGCTGGCAAGAGGCACAGAATGTCGGACTACAGTAAGGGGAGGGTCAGGCAGTCCACTTGGACGGCGGACATTTGCAGACAATTCCCAATCAAACCTTCAAATGCTGGCCGTGTCTTTGTGGGACACGCGTTAGAAAACTCCAGAAATTAACGAGTGACTCCTACCTTTCTTTTCTCAGCGGTACCGTTCTCTTTATTTTTCGTCGTCTTTGCGCTTCCTTTCTTCTTTAGGAAGAAAGACGACATGTTTCTTCTTTTAAACCTCCAGACAATATGAATAACTTGTTAATTTGCTATTAAAACAACAAACGTGCGCTCCCAGCCCGTGTCCCAACTCCTCGCATATCAACAGAGCGGCACTGAACCCACGTGGCCCGTGTGCATGTGCTGCCTTCCGGTGAAGGGCGGGGCACCAGAAAAGTGTATCTTAATAGGACAAGAGCAGGAACAAGCACAGCCCACATTCTAGCAGAACGACTTGATTGGTTTAACAAAAAAGGCCGTCGGCACACTCGACTGGGAAGTGTGTGACCAACTCAAGGCACGTCTCAGTAACAAGGCGACCAAAAAAAGGTTCCGCACTGGAGAGTCCTGCAGACCTCCGGAGCTCCGCGCCGTTCTTCAGGAGGCTGGCTCTTTGCATCACACGTCAGTTATGAGCGACGTGAGGAGGACTGCTTTAAAAACGACCCAACTGTTCTTTGTTAACAAGCGACTGAAGTGAATCTTCGTAGCCTGCTTATCCAGGGCTGGATCTCAGGGCAGCTGGCGCCTCATCTAGCAAGCAGCGGGCACAAGGCAGGATCAATCCCTGGACAAGGCGCCAGTCCATCACAGGACAAACACACACATGGGTAGAACATGTAAAGTCCACACAGGGTGCACCAGGGTCTTAGTTAGTGCCACCACACAATACACTCAGCATGCTGTCAAGACCTTGCTGGGACTTTGATGTGCCTTTGGGTGGACCAAAGCGCCACAGCTCAGCTTTAATGACTGTGAGACCACCGATCATGAACAATACTGGCAATCCTAAAGAAAGGGCATCACGGTGACCCTCGTTTTATTCTTTCATTCAAAGCCCACCTCATCTGACTTATGGTCACCAGCAGGCCAGAGCGCACATTAGCAGCATCGGGCATAAGGCAGGAGGTGGCACTGGACGGATGCCACAACACAAAGCTAAAAATAAATGGTGTCACTCTGCAGGCCACCTGCTTGGCTTTTTACGCTTTCCTCACACATAAGGGACTCATCAGCGGCTCTCCATGCCAGCCATTTGTTTTGCAGCTGCCATCTTTCAGACCAAAGTGGCCCTCACGCCCAAAGGCCATCTGGGCCAGACCAAGCCACCGTGGCAGGCCAATTGGATAAGCCAAGCCCTAAACGGGAGGCCAGTCGGTTTCAGGCTGGCATTTGAACCTGTGACCCACCTGTGTGCCCTCCAGTGCCCATTTGACAATCCACAGTAAGGGCCTGGAGCTAAGCAGTGGCATCCAAGTGGCAGCGTGAGGCCGAGTGACGTTTGTGCAATTCATCCTGACTATTCTTGTGCTGTCACGGTGGCATCAGACGCCCAAAGGACAGGCATGTCAGGCTGATGGGTGAACCTAAAGTGGGCAGGGTGAAGTCTGCCTAGTGCCACACTTAATGAATGGAGGGCACAAAGGGCACATCTAGTATGGTGGTGTGTGTGAAGACAAGCGGCATCTTAGCATACCGACAAGTGCACACTGAATGTCAAAAGGTGGGATTCTAAAGCCCACCCAGAAGGCGCTGACTGAGGGAGGCCATGCCGCGGGGCTTTGGGAAGACACAGAACACCCGGGGGACTCGGGGGGGCCACCTCAGATGTTTGTGTGAAGGGTCAGCCTGGCACTTTTACTTTTCATTTATTATTGTCATGCATTTAAAAAAACAAAGTCAGAAGGATGAAAGGCCGTGACGTCCATCGACTGCTGCGCCAACGTGCCCCATCTGTGCAGGACGGGCACATCGACCACTCAGGCTGAATGGGGTGAGAGGGGGGAGCGCAGAAATTAAAGCGGTCAAACAGCGCCCTCGTGTGCCCATCGGTCTCACATTAAGAGCCTTTCACCTATCTAGCCATGGTAGGTCGCCGTTGCCACCTGCCAGTCGTTTATAGCGCCTTGAACGTCATCATTGTCAGTCGCCATTGTCTCTCCTTCACCCCCGCTTAGGATCCGTTTGGCTTTCCTGTTGTCTTAAAGTTCTGCACAGACGCGACGCCGCCGTTTGTCCAGCCTTGTGCTTGTCGCCTGCCGGCTGATACACGAGTGTCAGGTGACTTTAACCTGGATGACAGGTGTCCTAACGCTCGCCCCCGCCCCTTGTGCTCTTCTCGTCGTCTAGGCAGCCACATGCCCGCCTGCACCCCCACGGCCACGTGCCCTGTTCCTGTCAGTCCGGCCCTCCAAGTCGTCGCCAAGAGCCACAGGTTTTGTTTTTGTTCTTCTTCTTGTGTTTGGCCGCGGGACGCGCTGAGTCACCGCTCGTCTCGCCTCTCGCGATCTCGCCCTCCGTGTGCCCAACAAGCCAGCGTTACGTGGCGGAACCGCGCCCCGTGAGCTCATCGTCGCCCTGCCGCATACTACGTCGCCTCGCCTCGCCCGTCTTTTCGCTTCGCCGGCCCTCCTTCACCTCCGAAAAGCACATCGGCATCCCGGTGAGTGACGCGGGGTCGGGGGGACTGTGGCTCTTTTATTAGTTTGGTTCGCTATTCCTCTGCCACTTTTATTTTTCTCTCCTGCCTGACGAGTAACCCCGGCCTGTGCTCGAGTGAATTGCCGGCCCGCCTGCCGCTGCAGGGACCGACCGGACGGGCCACCCTCGGCTGGCAGTGCCAACTCGGAGGCGGAAGTCAAAAAGTCAAGGCGAAGGGGGCTCAAAACTGTAGGTGCCACTTGTCACCTCGTCAGTTCCGGTTCTGCATCAAGACAACGTGTGCAGGTTTGTGTCGAGAGACCCCCGGGACTTCCTCTGCGCGGGCGACACCTGTGACCGAATGACAAGGCCATTTAAAGTCCCCGGATACGCCGATAATCGATCTAAAAGCCTATTCTCGAGCCGGCCATTTCCCGTCGGTGTATTTTTGTGGGGTCCATAAGCGCTACGGGGGTTCTTACACACAAGGATACTCATATAGCGCCTTAAAGGGCGGCAGGTGAAGCAGAACTACGGGCACAAAAGCTCTTTGAATGTCCGTCCAACTGGCACTTTATCTTTTCCCATGCATGACCTTTGTGAGTTCAGGTGGCACAGAGGTTACCTCGGCTCAATTCCCAGTTTTCCATTCTCTCAAGTTGACATGGCGACTGTAATCAGCCCAATGTGATTGCACCCTTGCATGGACTGGCACAACCCCTCTAGGGTGGGCCAGTGCATTTGGACTGATGTATGCCAATGCAGTAATGGATGGACAGCCGTGTGGCACGCAGCTGACCTCGAGCCCACCAATGGGTGGACTTCAGGTTTATGCCCAGGTCAGTCTGCTTGTGTCTTTTGCTGGGAACTGTTGGTCCGTGGCCTGGATGACGCCGTCCAGCTGGTGTGAAATTCCCAGTCACTCCAGTATACCAAAGCTTGAGTGACACCAGCAGGGACTAAAAATGAGGACAGTGGGACCTTGACGGGAGCAGGGAGGGGTGTGGTAGGTGGGCACTTACATGGAAACCAACATTGCACACGTTGCCAGTCTGCAGCATCCAGTATTTTATAGTGCCTTACCTGTCCACCTGTCCACTACGCAGTACCCGTCACATCCATGAGTTGTAGCCGTACTGACTAACCACTAAAATCCAAACCTACACACTATACGCTGCCAGCTTTTAATGCCAATCTCTGACGCCACGATGATTTAAAACACAGAACTTCACACCTGACACACCTTCACTTGCCATGTGCTTACAGAATGCAGTGGGCATCGGGCAGTACCTAGATGGTATCATGTTCATCGGACAATGCCAGGGTAGTGTCACGGTCTTGTAAGGTTAATCCAACAGTACCAAGATGGCATACTGCTCATCCAGAAAGTTAATTGTTGGGACCCATGGGTACTGACTACACATGCTTGGCCACTCGCCATGCCAACAGGGTAGAAGTGTCTCATGCCAGCCCTCGCACTGCAGCAGTGGTATTGTGGCAGTAATGACACTGCAATGTTCTCTCCAGAGAATGACCACAGCACATTTGAGAGCACAGTGATTGGTACCTTTCATGGCACAGCGGGCACTTGAACTGACCCCATATGATGATGGCTGTGTGTGAAAAGTCTGAATGTGCATAAAGGGTTGCCCAGTCATTTTTAGAGCTTCTTAGTTTGGCACTGCCTCCAAATTATAGCCATCTGCCATGGCCATTATACCCCCAAATACCCACTTCTGTTCGAATTTGCAAGTGGGCAGGGAAAGCATTGGTAACGTGTGCCAGCCTGTGGCCAGTCAAAGACCCCCAAGGGTCTCGCTGTTGAACAATCCAAAGAAGCTTTGTTTCTTTCTTCTTCTTCCTCTGATCTGTGTGCCCACCTTGGTAAGTTGGTAAATTGCCAGGCAACACCCAGCACTTGCCCCCAAATGACTTGCTTCCTGTTTCCAAACTCTTTAGATACCGAAGTGTGCAGAATGGCACCTAAACGAAAAGCAGCAGCGGGCAGCAAAGGTGCAAAGAAAGTGAAAACGGAGTCGGAGGAGCCAGAGGATGCCTTCCGATCGGCCAAGGAGGCCCTGAAGTCTGCAGGCAAAGGAAAGGGCACCGCCAAGGTGGACACTGCCTGTTGCCTCAGCAGAAACCCTGATGCCAAGGTGAGTGCCTGCCCAGTAGGCCCAAGGGGCACTTGCTTGCTGTTTGAGGTCTGCAGGTCTCCTCCTAAAATTCCAGGCCATTAATGTTAGCTCTTTAGCTGCCATTGTGAAGATGACAGACCCCTGTGAAGTTTAAACCTCTGCCTGGTCTCAGCCTTTGTGGGTTTGCCACGTGTGCCAGGACTTTAAACTGAGTGGGTGTGTCTCAACAGCTGTGGTGGGCTCTCCAGGCTGGCTGGCCTGCTGGTCCTCCAATATGGTGGGCTGAATGACAAGCTGTGAGTCTTCTTGTGTTCCTGCCCTCCCAGATTTATGCCGACTACGACTGCATGCTGAATCAGACCAACATTGGCAACAACAACAACAAGTTCTACATCATTCAAGTCATTGAGGCGGGCACCTCGTTCTACTGCTGGAACCGTTGGGGCCGTGTGGTAAGTCTGAGTGACATTAAAGAACAGTCACTAAGGGGCGGGGGGGGGCTAGCAGTGCCCACTTCACTTGTCTTTTACAGAACAAAGAGGTGAGCAGGTGCACAAGGGTGGTAAGACCAGCTAGATGGGCACCATATTTGAATTTTGTCCTTCATTGTAAAACAATTTAAACAGCTGCCAGTCACAGGTGGCCCCTGTTGGCAGCACTCAGCCTTCATGAGTTTGCACTCCTACCCGTGTGTGGGTGTCTTTCAGGGTTCACATGCTCCTATTTAAGTCTGCCACTCACAAGGTCCCAAACCCCCCCTGAGATTTGGGGGGCACTCTGAAAATGGCCATCCTAAGGCTGTACTGCCCGTCTTGAATTTGTGTCCTGGCCCAGGTCCAGGTCCTGCCCACCCGAAGTGCCCCTTACTTCTGTGGGCCCTGGCACTGACCTCTCAAAGGCGGGCATTACTCACTTTGGCGGCGTTGTTGTTCTGACCAGGTCCCATGCTGATGTTGGCTTGGCTGGCCTTCATGTGGCACACTGTTAGAGGCCTTGACCCGTCCCGTTACCCAAATCGGTGAATTTGCTGACATGTGGGCAGCACCATTTTGTGTCGTCTTTTTCCTGATGCCAGGTTGTTCCTTATCTGCTCTGCAGGGTGAGGTAGGCCAGTCCAAACTGTCATCAGCCTACGGGAACCTGGCCACCGCCCAAGCAGACTTTGAGAAGAAGTTTAAGGACAAAACCAAGAATGACTGGAAGAACAAGGACAACTTCAAAGCGCACCCCGGGAAGTACACGCTGATCGAAGTGGAGGGCGAGGGGGAGGAAGTGACCAGCGTCAAGGTGAGCACATCGCCACTCAGGCCTCTCGCTTAGCTTTGGACCTGTCCCACCCCTCTTGGTCACACGGGGTCCTCTTGTCATGTTACCGTGTCCACCAGCCAGAGGCAGTCAGTTGCCACACTGTTACCAAAAACCCTAAAAGGACATCTGCCTGACCTCTGGCCACTTGGACATTCCAACTGCTCCATTTATCCTTCAGCTCATGGCCCACTTTTATTCTCAGGGCAGTTTTTGAGTTTGCAGGACCCACAAAAGCTCAGCTCCCTCATTCAGTCTCAGCCATCAGGCCCATTTGACTGTTGTGACTGTCCGGCTTTTCAGGTTGGTCAGCCACTGCTCTCCATTTATTCATTCATTTGGATTAAGCCCATTTCCCATTCTCTCCTTTCCACCCTGTATCTCTTAAGGGAATGGAGTGAAACCACAAAGGGCTTGCAGGAAAGAAGATTCAGAATGTGACGTTCAGTCCACAAGTCAGTGTGAATGTCCATCATTGTCTCGCCTACAAGCGCAGAACGTTTTCTTGTCACTGGCTAAAGGCTGGCGTTCTCAAAACACCCACCTGACAGTCGACTGTGACGTCAGAGAGCCGAGTGAGTGAGATGACGGGAGGCGGGTGGGCGGTCAGCCGGGCCTTAAAACCTACCGCTCCATACCTCAGGTCTGCTCCTGCTTTGTCTTGGCACGTTCTCGGTTTTATGTGTGCTGAGTGGTGACACCTGCTAGGGGACCCTTTGCCACTCCCATCATGACTGCTTGTCCAGGACGGTGTTGCTTGATATGACCTGAACTTAACAGAAGGGCAGTCTCAAGGACGTGACCAATCCATACATACTTATGGGCAAACACAAATATCCGTGAGGACTGGTGGCAGCTCAGCCTCTGATCCTAAATCATGGTGGTTTGGCATCACTTGTGGTGTGACACTCAATGGCCTAAAGCCACCCGTGTCCACAGTATGTGACAGTTTCTCACAGTCTTTGTTTTTGAAGGCTTCTGGTGGCCCAAGTTGTGCCCAGAAGTGACCGTCCATGCATTCCTTACAAACGGCTGCCTTTCTCGAGACGTTGAGGGTTTACCTGCTGGGTGTCATAGTGGACATTCAGAACCACTGACAAGCTCTCTCTGCTTGTAGACGGACACCGTGGATGGAAGAGTCAAGAGAGTTCTGCCCTGCACCTTGGACAAGCCGACCCAGGAGCTCATCCAGCTCATCTTCAGCAATGACATGTTCAACAACGCCATGGAGACAATGAACCTCGGTAAGAACCTCCAGTCTGCTTATTGACAGCAGGACGGGACCCATCCTGCTGATGTCGGGCCAGATGCCCACTCTACCTTTCCAATCGCATGGTGGAGTGAGGCGTTTGGGTCCTCTGTACCATTATAAGGAGCTTAGAGCCCAAATGGAAGAGGCAGAGCAGACTGGGACCCTCCAAAAATACCTGAGAGGTCAGCATTTCAACAAGTCATGGGTGCCGATGGACTGGCGTGCCATGTGAATGTTGTGAACAGGTTGTGCCAGGTAGGCGCTATCTCAGCTTTTCACTTGAGTGCCTTGAACAGTCTTGAGAATCATATGACCAGCCAATTGTGGTCATTTGGCATCACTCCTGGGCTGGCCTTTGAACCCGGAAGGACCACCAAAGTAATAACCCAATGGCAAGGGGGAGGTGGGTGGGGGGTATAAAGAAACAAACAAACCCAAGTGGCACACGGAGCCGAGTTGATCAGGACTTGTGAACTGTCGGACGAGGCTTTTGGTTGTAAGTCGTTTTACTCGGTGAATCTTTAGAAGTGGAGGAGCCAACTTTGGTGAAAAGCACCATTGCTAATGCCAGCCATCTCTTTCCAATGCAGATATTAAGAAGATGCCCCTGGGGAAACTCAGTAAGACGCAAATCGGCAAAGGGTTTGAGGCCCTTGAGGAGCTGGACGCGGCTCTTCAGAGCAAATCCTCCAAGGCGAAGCTCGAGGAGCTCTCATCCAGCTTCTACACCATCATCCCCCATAACTTTGGGCGCATGCGGCCGCCCGTTATCAACTCCCAAGAAGTCATACAAGCCAAGAAGGAAATGCTGCTGGTAAGTGGAGGGACCCCGGGTGGGCTCGTGCATGGACCAGCCTTTGGTGGGGCTCATGGGGCTTTCTTTTAGAAAGATGCATCCTGCCGTAACGCTCTCGGCCTTTATTGAGCCCAACCTGATCTCCTGGGTGCTCTTCTCTGTTGGACGCCCCGATTTGCAGACAGGCTCTTCTGCCCTCTTCCTACTTGTCTCAGTCCCACGAGCTTTGGCTGCAGGTAGTTGCCACAAAGATGCCATCTTGGACTGACTCGCCTCCTCTCTGGTGTCCACAGTGATTGGTAATGCAGGATCGAGAGTGTTCTGTCGTAGTGTCCGTCTCTACATGCATCAGCCAGGGTCCTCTGGGTCCAAATCTTAGACCCTCTTGATGTCTCTGTGGGGTTTCTTCAGGTCCTCTGCTGAGTTCAGTTCATTGGTAACTTTAAATTAGTCAGGGGTGAGTGCGTCCTGTATGGGGCTATGCCCAGTGCCCCACTGGGACTCTGAATTAAAGTACATTAAGTTACTTTATGAAGAAATTCCCATGCTGACTGGCACCCCCTTGAGGCCTGGCACAGGTTTTCAGATGAAAGCCTGGAGCCGGTCTGGTGCACCAGGACGGGATGCCCCTGCTGTTCAGAAAGCCAGTGTGCGCATTCACTGAAGACACTTGGCATTAGACGGGGTTATCGGAACTGTGAGCACAAACACCATCCAGTAGACTCTGTGCAGGCCGTTTGTATGGCCATTGGGTTCTTCCACCGATCTGTCCATTGCCTGAAGCCCCTTACTCAGACCGAGGGTCATGGGAGTTGAATGACATCAGATGGAGAACACAAGTCTACCCTGAACCAAGTGCCAGTCCATTACTGGACCAACACTGGCATGTCTGTGAGGTAAAACCAGAGAGGACACAATGAGTGTCCAGGCCAGGACTTGAGACCGCTGTGGTTGTAATGGAAGTAAATGGTGGATCGAGCAAATGAGAGGCAGTAGGCATCAGTAATGAGAAAGTCCAACCCAAAGCGTAAAGGCCTGGGCTGAGGAGGTCTGCCCATCCCACAGCCGACTCTACGCTCTGTTGAGGGTTCTGAGCGCCGATGTTTGGATTGCTTTTCCCATTTCAGGTAAACGATTTGCCAAATCTTTTCCAGGTTCTTGCTGACATTGAAGTGGCTCAGAGTCTCCAGGCAGAAAAACAGAAGGTCAAGGTGGAAGTGGAGGAGATTCCTCACCCAACTGACCAGGACTACATGCTACTCAAGTGTGGCCTTACGCCCCTAGATGAAAAGTCGAAAAACTACCAGGTGGGTGCGAGTCGTACTGAGCTGTGGCCATCAACTTAACATATCCCATCTAACTGAGAAGTGGCGCTTATGGTGCCCCTGGGCATCAGCACCACTCATATGAAGAAAAATCAAACACAATCCCCAATTTAAGAATCCAGAATTAAAAGACAAATGGGATGAGTCCAAATGAATTCCATACCAGTGAGCTTCTCAGTGGAGTCAATCAGAAACATTAACGATTTATGAATCACAGTTTGGCTCTTCTGTCCATCATACACAAGACCACCAGGTACATTTTGAAATTATTGTGTTTGGATTATAAAAAATGTCTGGAGTTGTTTTACTCTGCACTTTTTTCCCCAAAAATTAAAATCCAAGGATAGACCTCCCTTACTTCTACCTGGACCTCTTTATGCAGGGTCTATAGAATGTTGCTGGGTTCCATCATCATCATCACCAGTGGCAGCCAAGGTTATTATAGTTAACGAAAACTAAAATCAAAACTGAAACTATTATTAAAAAAACATTTTCGTAAACTGAAATAAAATAATTAACAAAACCGAAATGACAAACTAAAACTAAATTAAACTATTAAAGTAGCTGGAAAGACTAACTGAAATAAGATAATAATTTACTAAAATATTTTTAGTTTTCGTTTTTGAATGAATATTCTTGCCATTAGTCTTTAACCCTTGTAAGTTTTAACTCTTAAACAGAAAGTCATCCACCACGAGCTGCCCGCATATATTCATCCAGTGAACGGCGGCTGGTGACGGAGGGCGGCTGTTCACACAGCATTTGCGGTGACAGAGCAAGCTGAGTGCGGGTGCGTAAAGCGTGCGAAATAGAAAGCGATTTGCATGCCGCCGTTCTTTGCGCTTGTTCTATATCAAGATGTAATTCAAACGGCTGAAATCAGAATGTGCTTGTCAACAAAACATTTACCGTATGGACAGAAAAATCACGAGTGAGTAACGTTTCAGTTTATTTCTCAGGTGTCTGCTTTTTGTTGACAGCAATTCACGTGCCACTTCGCACTGGAGAAATCGTTTTTACTTTCTCATATACTTAGTATAGAGAAAGTATAGTAATCATGAAAAAATTCGACCAAGATATTTTGATGAATCTTGACGTTATAGACTAACCAGTGTCCAACAATATTGTTCTTTGGAACTGTGTGCGTGTGCGTGCGTGTGTGTGTGCGCGTGGGCCTGTGTGTGCGTGTGTGTGTGTAAAAACACGATAACTCAAAAACGCAACTAGATAGATGGATGAAATTCAGCATGTGGTTGTTACGCCACAATTATACTTCTGTATTAACTTTTGGGCCAAATCCATCACCCAGAAGTGGTCCTTTACCTGAACACATACTCGATTTTTTTTTATTTATACAGTTGCAGAGTCCGATTTATTCAAATTCACTTTTATAATAATTGTTCAATATATTATTAAATTGATTTCTTGTTGATGATTCCTTAATGTACAGAATATAAAAATATAATCATTGTCTTGCGGTTTACTCCTCAAATGTCTATCCCCATATCTGAGTATACAAGAAAATCGAGGGGAGAGCACTCCCGGTTTTTGAAAATAAAATGGCACTGTTCGAGAGACTGACTAGGTCATCATACAAGATCAGCATGTTGTTGCTGACCAGTCACTTTTGCTTTAAAAACATTGTTTAACAACGAAGCGATACAAACAAAGGTAGACAGTCTGACAAGTGATGAAAAACTAAACATACTAATGGGTTTTTGTATTTATTCCATATTTATTCATTTTTATCTTTTTCAGTTCATATTCACAACTCAAAATACCTGATATTGTGAAAGTAATCCATTAGCAGAATTATATTTTAAAATATTTGTCTCCCTTTTTTCAATGTTTTTCTCTCTTTATCAAAATAGATAGTTGAAATATCATATTCTTTTTGTTCTTAACATCAGCCTTATCAAACATATTGCATACCAGGGATTTTTCCTGCCTTGCATCCAAACCTGCTGAGGTAGACTCCAGATTTCCTGCAATTCTACTCTGGATAAACAGGTTTAGATAATGTATATGTTGTTCTTAATCTCAGACTCTCTGAGATCTCTGTTGTTTTATGCCTGTCCGTACTCCTATTACCTGCTCTTGCTCTTCTCATTATGGGCTTACTGTCCTTTATGGTGGTCTATTCAAGTCTCACTGCCCCTAACCTTGACACTAATGCTTGTTGTTCTTTGTTTCCCTTAATACAGCTAGGTGGGGTCTGCACACTCATTCAAGTCTAAGAGCCTTGTTCTTCCTAAGCCCCTGTGATTTTCATGAGAAAATATTTTTAAAATGATAAAATTGTGTAAAATTGTTCATATTCAGTGTCTAGTTTTGATTATGCTTGTTTTTATCAGACAAAAACAAAACCAGATAGTAAACCAGGCAGTGTAGTAAGCTTCCACTAACATTAAACTCATATCCAAATCTGTTAAGTGTACAGTTCTGTCTGATTGTGACACAAAACTAACTCCATAGACGCTCCATGCCATAATTACTAAAACTAAAACTGAAACTAATATATATAAAAATAAAATAGAAATGTCTTTGTGAAATAAAAACTAAACTAAAACTAAAAATACGCAATGAAGGAAAACTAAAACTAAACTGAATTTCCAAGTAAGGTCAGAAAAAATATAGAAATAAAAACTAATATAAAAAGGCAAAACTATAATAACCTTGGTGGCAGCTCCTCACATCTGGGTAATTGTGTCTCCACTCACCAAAGGTTTCATGTTAGCATCGCCCAGGGATGAAGAACCAGACCATAGACGCGCGGGCCTGACAAGACCCCTGCTGCCAGCACTATTTTCGATGTATTTAAATATACAGATGTTCTCATATCCATATTCTCCTCCACCACCTTGAGCTCAGAGGTCAAAATAGAGCTCCAATTGTGGGCCATTTTAATGACCAGGCCTGACCCAGATCCACCAACACTCGTAGGTTCAGGTTTGGCCCTGTCTGAGGTCTGCATGGTCTTTTGGTGCCCAGGGTTGGTGCCTACTGAGCTAAGCTCCCTGGCCTCAGTGAACCCAAGTCTACAAAATGAATGAATCTCCTAAGTGACCATAAGAAGCTATTGGTCACAATGCCATGAAATGCCAATAAGCACAAAGAATGTAAAAGACCAGATAAGGAGGACCTCATCACAGGTCCTTACACAGCCGAGGTAAGCAGCAACTGGCATCACCCTAGGATTACACTTACCCAGAAGCACGTGAGGGTTATGTTGTTATTGTCTGAAAGGTCACAGGGGGCCTCCATTGTAATTCCGCTTGTTTTTTTACCTCCGATTAGATAATCAAGAAGTACCTGAGTGTCACTGGATCACCGTCACTGAAGCTTCTCAATGTGTGGGAGGTGGACCGGGAAAAAGAGGTGAGCAGCAGTGGCCTAAGCCACCCACGGCCCTTCTGTTAGCGTCCATCACTGAACACACTCCGTGGCCACACACAGTCAGGTCAGTTTAGATGGCCAAGCACATCAGTGGCCGAGGAGTCGGCACTTTACTTCAAAATCCTCATCTTGATATCTGTGGTGGTAGAAAGGAAGTGGCAAACTGCAAGTGAGACTGGCATAATGTGCCCACAAAATGACCAGAAGGTCCTACAACGACGGTATAGGAGCAGGGAAAGCCTGAGAGGGCAAAGAAGGACCAGCAGCAGGACATCCTGAAGTCAGGGCTCGGGCAAACACGGGCAGGAGTCTGGATGAACCTTAAGGGATAATTTGGTGAAATGTTGAGCGCTCCCAAGTGACATCGTCCTGAAGCAATGCGGCTCCTCTCAGCCTTGTTAAAGTTCTCAGTGGTCTAAGAAACAAGTCCTTCACACTACCAGCTGATGGCCACTTATTGAACCACTTTACTGTCACATTAAATACAACGCAAAATCCTCCTGGCACCTGTGCTACAGTCTGCAGCTCAATGTAGGCCAAACCGAAATTGCACTTGGCATCGACATATAAAACCAATTCTAGTCACTGGAGCTTCATGACACTCCACAAATCGTCACTTTCTTGTGCCACATCACTTAATGTCATTTCAACGGAGCGCTGCAGTCCCTCGTCATGTCACATGTCTGCAGTCTCAGGCTGGCTGGTTGTAGGAGGGCACCTGGTGTCGTGAGGAATGTTTTTGATTTTTTTGTCCCATAGAATGAAGACTCCCTGTGATGAATTAGGAGCGTGTATTTACACGCCAACCACAGGGCATCAACTCACTCGGCACAGAATTTGGTCTTAGATGAGCTCTACTCATTGAGCTCCACAATTGTGGCGACCCACCAAAAACGTATCCCACCAGTGCGTCACCAGTTGGTATTCACGGTTACTTGAATAACCAAGGGGCACCCCAGTGGGTCACAAAAAAACCAACGTGGCAAAGTTTGTCGAGACACCAAGAAGGTTGAGAAACGACAGCTTAAGAAACACGGCTTCACAGTTCAGAGGCCGGCACAGAAGGAATTTCATCAGGGTGGCTCACTCAGACGTGTCCCCCTCCGCCTGTGTCGGCCCATGACACACTCTTTTAAGACCCCTTTGCTGTTTTTGATCTTCTGCATGTTCCATGTTATCATGTCCTCTACTCTTCTGTTAAGCAAGTCCTGATGAGTTGTCAGACATCACTGCACCTTCTTCACTACTGCAGTGTGGCCGTGCCAACTGAGTGCCTTTCCGTTGTATGTCTTTGCACTTCTCCTTCTACTGGGTGATGGTGGTGGCCAGGCTTCCCGATGCAGCCCACCTGGTGTGCCCGCTGCCTCTCATTTTGTGACTCCTTTTCTCTCTTCCACAGGGCGAGCGCTTTAAAACCCACGATGGCATAGAAAACCGGCGCTTGCTGTGGCACGGCACCAACGTGGCCGTCGTTGCAGCAATCCTGAAAAGTGGCCTAAGAATCATGCCTCATTCTGGAGGACGAGTCGGGAAGGGCATCTACTTCGCTTCAGAGAACTCCAAGTCAGCAGGCTATGGTAAGCTGAACAGGCCCTCGGGCCTCAGTGGGTGGGCATAGCAGAGGGGTCAAAGGTGTCATGGGATGGTAAAGGTCTGTCCAGGAAGCCTGTGGAGTGGTGACATGCCACGTGGCTACACCAGAAGATCACAGTACACCAGTCTGCTAGTTTGAAGGCCAAGCTGCCCATTGCCGTCCCAATCGAATTGTGAAACTCCATTGTCTTTTGATACACAGGTGAGACATGTCAGTTTGTGTTAAGGTGACATCACCAAAAAGAAGTTTAGAGTCCAGTGACCGAGCCAAAATAGAAATTTTGGAGGAGACAGAAAGGTGGGCCTGCCAACTTCTCCTCAGTTTACTGGCGCCATTTTGAAGCGTCTCCCCCTCGCATTGGCTACTTGCCGATGTCACGCCATGTCACAGGTCTGCTCACACCACTCAAACACGCTTGATGAAGTGGTCCGTCTCCAACATCACAAAGACTCCCTCTGGTATGTCGTTGTGCAGCAATTTGGCTTCCAATCTGGTGACCTGTGTCACTCGACCAGGACGCGACAGAAGCAGCCCACCACCATCATACAGATATCCGCAGGCCCCCTTTGATGGATTCCCTTCAGCAAAGTCACGTCGTGCTGGCTTCTGACCCCGCGTTCATGGCCAGCCTCTGCCTGTGAGGAGGATTTGAAAAGGGGAGGCCCAAACCGAAGTGTCACTGATCTCAAACATTGGGGCCCTTTTCAGGGTACTCTGGTGGAGGAGGACCACTTAACTGGGATGGGACATTACAGGTCATTTCCTGTCCACTCTGATGTCAATCACCGCACTAGGTGACTGTCTGCTGCTGCCCGACGTCAATGCCAAGCAGACCACCTGCCTTGCCGACCAGTCTCCGTACCACTGGTCCAGGCCCCTTAGCCTCACATTCTTCTGTGGGTCCTCATTCATGTGCTTTAGATTCTTCTGACTGGAGCCCCCATTGACATTTTGTATATTGTGTGCCCACCTTCTCTTGAGCCCCCTGAATGAGGCCGTTTGACACACCTGTCAGCAAACCTTTGCTGTCACACGTCCGTCACCATAGCCCTGGACTGCCCACCCGTGTGGTAAGGCCTCCTGTGACTTTGGGACTTTAAAATGAGGACTCCTCATGGCACCACCACCACCACCTGACCCTTCCTTAGTCTTCAGACGTCCACCTAATATCTCCGGTCTCCTTCAGTTACATCCCCCTCAAATAGCCCCCACACAATTCTTGACCAGCATGTGTGAATGTTTCTGTTTTGGTCCAGTTCAGACTGGCGACCCACTCCCAGTACATCTTCTGCTGATGTCCAGGTTTGTGACCTTTGGTGGCCGATGCATGGCCCATCATGCCAACACCTCAGGCCTAAGCAAGTTCAAGCTCTCTTTTTTTTGTTCTCACAGTGCAGCCCACCTCCAACAGAATTGGCATCATGTTTCTTAATGAAGTATCTCTGGGTAAGGAGTACACCATCACCATCGACGATGGGCGTTTAGTACAGGCACCAAATGGCTACGACTGCGTTGTGGCACGAGGTCGAACAGAACCAGGTAAGCAGCCTGCCTGGGTTTAAAGCAAGTGCTTTGGTGGGGATTTCGGTGGCCAGCAGATGGCAATGCCAGGGAGAAGGAGACAGTAGCCCTGGGAGTCACTGGTGGGTTCCTACAGACCCTCTGGTGGTGGCCCTTGGTGCATCCAGCGTCTTTTCTGCCATTCCACAGGATGGAGTCATGGCCTTTAAATAAATCACTCCATTTGTTGCCCATTAGTTGCCCGTGTTCACTGTGAGACTTTAATGTCACCACTGTCTGCCCTTCTTTTCAGACGCCTCCAAGGACATGAGCATCATACTGGATGGCAAGAAGGTGATGGTTCCCCAGGGGAAGCCGCTGTCACAGACGGAGTACAACAGCAGCTACTTCTGTCAGAGCGAGTATGTCATCTACAAGGAGAGCCAGTGCCGTATCCGCTACCTGCTGCAGCTAAAGTTCTAAGGATCACCAAAGCGTGTGGTTAAAGGGGATGCCAGAAGTGCTCAGTCACATGTGAGCTTTGAAGACATGGCCACGTGAAACAATGCGGCCGCTTGTGTAAAAATCGTCAGAGAAGATCAGCCCAGTGACGTCCCAAGAATCAGTGTGGCCAGCCACCCCCTGAGCTGGCCCTTCAGATGACCAGGATGTACTGGACTTGCATTTCATGGCAGAGTCCGATTCGCTACAAAACCTGGGACGTCACTGGGATTTTTATGAAAATGGCCGCGTTGGCTCACTGACAGAGCTCCCATAGGAAAGGGCACTGCTGGCTCTTGAAAGATGGCACAATGTGTTGACTTCCTTTTAAATGGGGCCTGCCCATTAGAGGGCTCTGACCGCTGTGCCACTCCTTCAATCCCCTGACTTTATCAATGGCATGCTGATGATAGAAAACCAGACCCGAGCTCATTTCTGGTCTCAACTCGTTGACGTACGTGCGCTCACGCTTTTACAGCCCCTTGCTGGCATCCTGATCAAGTGTTTACATTGGGAGGTGACAGCGGGCACATCATCACCGACCGACCACACTACAAGCATGGGTTCAAGTGGCCACCAGGCCTCTGACCCACAGCCTTACTAGGAGCCAAGTGCTCGCACAAGGCAACGCTTCTAGATGACTGTGCCCACTGCCCAACTCCCACATGGTAAGCTCAAGCAAACTCTTGTGACAAACACTGACATGCGCCCCATGCCACTCAGTCATCCCAATCGCCACGTTGCTTCTCAATGAGTTAAGCACCCCGAACATCAAAAACAGCGAGGTGATGAATGGATGTGGGGCTTGGGGCCCAGCCTGCCCACTTCTGACCCACAGCCATGGCACTGCCCTTCAGGATTTGGCTGATCCCATTGCTTTAATGTGCTGCTCTTGTTGACTCTTGATTTCAAAATCGGCAAGGAGTCAAGAGTTGTGTCTGGTGGCAGCTGTCCCTGTCCATCTCGGAGCAACGACACCTCCACCTGTGTGGATCTGCTTGGCCCCTCAAGGCCGGTGTGTGACAACCAAATAAGGCGGCCAGCAGCCCTTCAGTCACACCCCAAGAGCGCAATAATTGGTGAAGCCAGTCCCGTCTGTGAAGGCTATTATAGAGCTGGACTTGAACTGGAGTCACAAAAGGTGCCCACCGAGTACTCCTATGAGGTGAGCCCAATGGACGCCACTGCTGGTCCACCACTTGTGGTATGGCATGGCTCAGGGAAGGGGCTTTTTGATTCTGGCTGCAGCATGTGGCGCCCAGTGGCTCTTCCAGAGACAATAGTTTCTTCATTGAACGTTGGCATTGTTTTGTGTTGCCTTTACTGGTATAGCCTCCTGATTTGTGCTTAGTATTAGGAATGTGGAAACGCTGCTGACCTTCTAGCTCTTCATACATGAAGAAACGGCCTTCAGGCTGAGGTCGTGAGATGTAAAGCAGATGACGATCAAGCAAATCAAGAACACAAATTCACATTGCCGTCCTGAACTCGGGTTTGACATTAAAACATACTGGTAATGCAAAACCAAGAGGGAAAGAAGAACGGCGAGCTGCCCATTCGATGAGCCTCAAAACTCCGAATACACGGACCGGCCAGCCGGCTCTCCATTCCCAAATGTCTTACCTCTGCGTCTGCACACGTCGGCCTCGTTTGGTTTACCGTTCGTCTTCTTAGAGTGTCCAATGTCTTCTCGTTTCATGTAGCGCCTTGAGACGTGCAGACACACATGGATACTGTGGCTCTAAGCCCTAAACTGGCGGCACCGAGGACCACCCGCTTGTTTAACGTCGTAATAAACTATGGGCTGACTGACTCTGCTTCTGGCTTTCTCTCTCCTACTGAATTGAGCTTAATAAATAATACTGGAAGTCAGTCTGCTGCCGTTTGGTGTTTGGGTCAAGACTCCTAAATTGTGGACTGTCAGGGGACAATAGGAGAAGCCTGGGGGCTTTGGATGGCACCACTAGGAAACAAACTGGGTGGCAGCCCCCAACTGAGAAATGAAAAAAGTCAAAGGAACCCTTGGGACAAGTGCTGTAAGGAAAAATGCTGCCATCTCCTGGCCACAATATGAAGGACATTATTTTAAATTTAAACATTCAAAAGGCTTGGGTGGGGTTGAGGTGATGAAATTTAAGGAAATGGGAAATATTCTATATGGGAACTGAAGTGGGAGATCTGACACCGGAAAATACCTCTCATGCAAAGTCAACGTGGACTGGGCACTTTTTACACCGAGCAGTGGGCCGAAACGATCAGACAGGTGAACAGGATAAGAAGCTTATATGGCGCCCATCATGTGCGCAGATTGTCCTCAAGTTATTTAACACACCAGTGAGACCTCAGCTTGAGTACTGTGTGCCGTCTTGAGCCGTGCCCAGAGAAAGTCCACAGAAGAGGAACCAAGACAAGGTCAGCATCATGGGGGCAACTGAGGAGGAAAAACTGAAGGAGATGTGCCTTTAAAGCAAATAACGACGGAATACAATTTGTGTCAAATGAAATCAGACTGTTATATGCTACCTGGCCAAACGTACCGAGTCCAGGTGGTCCGTCCAGTCAAGCGCAAATCCATGTGGTCTCCGTTGACAAACAGAGGGCATTCTGGGAGTCCCTTAGCGGATAGAGGTGTGATGGCTATGTAGTGTGTATATATATATATATATATATATATATATATATATATATATATATATATAGTGAAGGACACCCCCTGTGTATAGGGGACTGGATCTTTCCATTTTGCTTCAGTAATATTGACCTGTTAAATGTAAAGTTGCCAGGCAGAGTGATTGTTAAGTCTTGTACCGTATCACACAGGTGACCTTTGCCACACACTGGCACAAACACCACCTCATATGCTTCACACTCCCACTACAATCTTTACAGTTAACTTTGAATCTGGTAGAACATCACACAGGCAGCGTTTCATAAATTGTATAAGAAATGGACCCAAGTGTTCTACATCAATCAAAAGGTGCCAACCAATAGATTCCAAGCAATGCAATGAACCCTCGCACCAGGCTGAAAACCAGAAACAATGTTCTGCACTCTTCTGACTTTTCATGTGCTCTCACGTATTACTTCACAAAACAGCAGCAAATATCTACAAGTGACATGTCAGCACTTACAGTGGATGCTCCTGATCAAAACAAGTCCAAGCAGGTTATGGTACAGTGCACCAATCATGAGCTATCCTCCAAATACGAGGAAGCATGAGGTCACCTTTGGCAAATACCACCTCACATTTCTGGGTCACAAAATGTCACACACACAGGTCATAGCACTGCTGCCAGTGACCGACGTCTCCAACGCTACATACAGAGCATCTGGAAAGTATTCACAGCACATCACTTTTTCCACATTTTATGTCATGTCACAGCCTTATTCCAAAATGTGTGTAGAATTCTGGGGAAAAAAATGAATCCAACACCCCATAATGACAACGTGAAAATAGTTTGAGGTTTTTGCAAATGTATTAAATAAAAAAAATTGAGAAAGCACATGTCCATAAGTATTCACAGCCTTTGCCATGAAGCTCCAAATTGAGCTCAGGTGCATCCTGTTTCCCCTGATCATCCTTGAGATGTTTCTGCAGTTACATTGGAGTCCACTTGTGATAAATTCAGTTGACTGGACCTGATTTGGAAAGGCACACACCTGTTTATAGAAGGTCCCACAGTTGACCGTTCATGTCAGAGCACAAACCAAGCATGAAGTCAAAGGAATTGTCTGTAGACCTCCGCGACAGGATTGTCTTGAGCCACAAATCTGGGGAAGGTTACAGAAACATTTCTGCTGCTTTCAAGGTCCCAATGAGCACAGTGGCCTCCATCATCCGTAAGTGGAAGAAGTTCGAAACCACCAGGACTCTTCCTAGAGCTGGCCAGCCATCTAAACTGAGCGATCGGGGAAGAAGGGGCCTTAGTCAGGGAGGTGACCAAGAACTCGATGGTCACTCTGTCAGAGCTCCAGAGGTCCTCTGTGGAGAGAGGAGAACCTTCCAGAAGTACAACTATCTCTGCAGCAATCCACCAATCAGGCCTGTATGGTAGAGTGGCCAGACAGAAGCCACTCCTTAGTAAAAGGAACATGGCAGCCCACCTGGAGTTTGCCAAAAGGCACCTGAAGGACCCTCAGACCATGAGAAAGAAAATTCTCTGGTCTGAGGAGACAAAGATTGAACTCTTTGGTGTGAATGCCAGGCGTCACATTTGGAGGAAACCAGGCACCGCTCATCACCAGGCCAATACCATCCCTACAGTGAAGCATGGTGGTGGCAGCATCATGCTGTGGGGAACTGGGAGACTAGTCAGGATAAAGGGAAAGATGACTGCAGCAATGTACAGAGACATCCTGGATGAAAACCTGCTCCAGAGCGCTCTTGACCTCAGACTGGGGTGACGGTTCATCTTTCAGCAGGACAACGACCCTAAGCACACAGCCAAGATATCAAAGGAGTGGCTTCAGGACAACTCTGTGAATGTCCTTGAGTGGCCCAGCCAGAGCCCAGACTTGAATCCGATTGAACATCTCTGGAGAGATCTTAAAATGGCTGTGCATCCAACCTGGAGCAGCTTGAGAGGTGCTGCAAAGAGCAATGGGCCAAACTGGCCAAGGATAGGTGTGCCAAGCTTGTGGCATCATATTCAAGAAGACTTGAGGCTGGAATTGCTGCCAAAGGGGCATCGACAAAGTTTTGAGCAAAGGCTGTGAACACTTATGGACATGGGATGTCAGTTTTTTTATTTTTTCATAAATTTGCAAAAACCTCAAGTAAACTTTTTTCACGTTGTCATTATGGGGTGTTGTGTGTAGAATTCTGAGGAAAAAAATGAATTGAATCCATTTTGGAATAAGGCTGTAACATAAAATGTGGACAAAGTGATGAAGTGCTGTGAATACTTTCTGGATGCACTGTAGATGTCCATATCTGAACATGAGACACTGCCTGGGGCGAGTGTAACGGAGACATGGACAATCCAGTACGTCTCTACAAGATGAATGGCACATCAGCACACAGAGGAGTAGAGCACCAATAAGGAATGTTACATTGACAATGGCGCCGTCAAGCAGCCATGATGTACATTTTCTACATTACATATAATATGTACGTATATTAAAATGCAGATCTCTTCATCTCTGTGGTGCCTGAAATTATCGACACAAAGGCATTTCTATTTTTTTTTTTTTTTTTTTTTTTGCATAAAATGCGTGTGTCTCGTTGCTGTCCTATCTTAGCGTCATTGTCCTTTTATAAAATTGATGGTTGCACAGGGACTAGTTTGGTGAGGACAGAAAACAAGTTTAGCACTACCCTCCCTCGCGTCTGGCCATGGCACTAGACCACCAACATCTGGCCAGCTTACCTGCTAAAGCATCGCACCCAGCCAGCGGTCCCAGGCACAGCTCCTTCACCACCTCCATGGTCCAGACCCGCAGCGAGTGGTCCGGGGGCCATATGCTGCAACTCTGTTATCAACAAGAAACTTTAGACAGCAACAGCTGACATGTCCAGGCAAAGCTGCCCTGGCATTACTTGTACGTGAGACACTGCATCAGACATTTGAAAATATTACTGTTTAAAGGAACGTCTCACTTGGACACAGACACCATCACATTTGAGAAGAAGTTATCGGTCAGGTTTTAGTGAAAAAAATGGAATGTCCTGCCTTTATATTTTGAATATTAAAGGCTTTATTTTGGGGTGCTCCCCATTTAGGTGGCGACTACTGAAAAATGCCCCCAGGGTATTAGAGGTTAAAAGGATTCTCCAGTCCATTTAAATGCGTCTTGCATCTGTCAATAACATTTTCCAACTGACCTGGGCGAGGGCACCTTGGCACCGATAGGCCGTCTCAAGTACTGGTATCAAGGGTATGTATATAATGGAGGGCATCCATCCAACTTCTCACCACCTTTTGCCTCCTAGATTGTCAGAGTTTGGATTTTATTGTAAAAACTAATTTTTAGTTCTGGCATTTGCCTCTGGCCATCTAGTACTGGAGGAAATTGGTGACAATAAGAAAACTAGAAACAAATATAAAAATAATTAAATGTTGACTTCTTTCAAAGAGGACCCTTTACCCAAAAAGCACATAGAAGTGACCAGAAATGCATCCCTCAAAAACCGTCCGCTCCCCAATTCCTGGTTGAAGCCTGAGGACACAGACTTGCGTGTTTAGTTACAGTTTAATGTCACTCAGTAGTTCTTTGAGATGGGACATTTTAATTTGATCATTGACTGTGTGAAATGGCTTTGCTGCATCAAAGTTATTACATGCACAGTTAATTCAATGACAATCTTGCACAAACATTTTAAAGGTGCTTCACCTCTTAATTTCTTTTTTATATATATATATATATACACACACACAATCTACCTTCTGTATTCAGCTTCTTCACCTGTGCCATTAGCCACACATGCCAATTACAGTTCCATCTTAGACTGCATGTTGGTCCATCAAAGGGCTCCACCAGACACCCATAGGATTTGCAGAATCTGAAAGAACAGAATGCAAGTCTTTGAACCTTGGGAGCAAATTAAAAACAAACAAAAAAAAATTAAAAAATAAAATGTACACAATCAAGGACCTGCAGTTACTGTAAAGTTAACTTGGGAGGCTCACTTTAATGTGCTCCGGGCCTTGTGCTGGCACCTCAGCTCTCACTTAACAGAACTTCAAGTGGTTACGTGAGCCGCTCTCGAGTGTCCGAAGGCCCCCCCAAACTAAGTTTACCATGAAGCTTTGATTTTTATTACCAGGCTTATTTTAACTTCATCTGTTTGTTGTCTGGTACAAATCGATATTTAACCCACTTCCTATTGTCCAAATGACTTGAAATTTTGCACACTTACTTCCGATGACAATACGTGAATCAGTTTCACTAATTGATTAATTAATCCATGTTAAGAAATAAAATTCATATGAAGGATAGTTCAAGATTTCACCAATAGGTGGCGCTAGTAACGGATAGAACTATTAAAATGGGTTTTAGTATTTTGTAATCACAAGACTAAAGTTAATATATTTTTCAAACACTTAAAGTGTACAAAAAAGGTAAAATGTTTTTGAAAGTTTGATGAAAAGCGCCCCCCTTTTATTTTACGAGTGATGTATGAGGGACTTATTTTTTACCTTTTAGTAGACTTTTTAAACTTAAGATAACGCGTGGTTCTTAAAAAGTAAATCTATATTTCACATCTGTGACACAAGCAGGGGCGGTGCAGTGTCTTTTTACGTGCCACGACGGACGGGGGCCTCGTTCCCCCTCACGACAATGCGATATACCTTAGCTCATCGCTACCAGGGGCCGCTTTAGGTGAATTGAATTGGAGAGCCGAAGTGGACCCTAGCGTGTAGTTGGGTTGTGGGGGACTCGATTCACCCTGCGGTGTCCTGGCGCCCTGTCCAGGATTTGGTCCTGCCTTGCGCCCAATCTGCTAGCTCGGATAGGCTCCAGCAGACCCCCCGCGACCCTGTTCAACACTAAGCGGGTTGGAAGATGACCGACTTTATGGCCATGGTCCCTCGTTGCACCCCGTACACACCGGCGAGAGGATAACGAGCACGACACCCAAGGCTCAAGTACATAAAACGGGCTCCGACATCCCCGAGTCCCGCGTATTCGCCACTCAGCGACTCTACAGACGGCACACGTTCGTTTCGTTCATTTTTTGGCCTTTCCTTATGAAGGACGCAGCAGCTTTTAGGGCGGGAGGTCGCCGATGCCCCACAATGAAGAGAATAAAGTGAGGAGGTTGTATATAATAACCAACATTTACAGAAGATACACACGTCCAGCTGTAACGTACACGTCTATCACTGAACTGATAGTAGACACCAATTAAAAACTGGTCATCTTACCTGGTCTTCATGGTTCACGTTTTCAGACTTGACCGCCCCGCTCTTACTTCACCGGTAGGTCAGCTGGTACTCGGCGTCTGCCCCAACACCTGTAATCCTGACTGGCGGCTATCCGAAGATGCCACGCAGCCATCCCGATGTGTCCTTACTGACAGTGGCTTACTTCACCAAGCCACTGTCCAGAGAGTCAAAACAGCTGCGGTTGAGCCGGATTTGTGTCCGATGACGGGAGCGGCTCACAGCGCCGTCATTATTCCCTCCGTCCAGCAGAGCAGACAATAAGCGATGGGCTGCTCACTCCTGACACGTCGCGCTTTCCAAGCGCTGGGGATATGAAGCGTGGGGAGCAGACGCTAAAATGGCTTTCAACAGCTGGAAGCGCAGCTTTGTGGCTTGTGGCAAACGCTCCGGTCACGTGCTCATGAGGCGCGCTCGCTCCATGACGTCACTGAAAGTCCCACGTTCTTATTGGTCAGCCAGTCTCTGGCGGGTCTTGTTTGGCTCAAAAAGAAAAAAACCGGCGGCCTTTCTCCATCTGCGCGAATCTTAGCGGCGCCCATAGAGCACATGGACAGCAAAAATTAAAAGGGTTATGTGGTCGTAGCACAAGTCCGGCATTGAAAACAAATGTCATCAGAGAGAATCATATACATAACATTACAGACAACAGGTAACTAAATACAATACGACACGGCAAGGCTTCTATGAATACAAATGAACTTCGTAACATGCAATAAAACTCCAAAAAGCGCCAATAAAAATGTGAAGTGATAATAAACAGGGGAAAAAAAATCAGAATCTATAAACAGTACAGCAAAAAGACAGAGCGAGTCAATCGAACAATACGACATCGTAAAAAGAGCAAAGAAAAAAACGTGACAAGCCCCATTGTATCTAAAAACAAAAAAGTTACAATTAGTTGAGTCACCGGAGTCTTAGTACACACATACAGAAATACTTAAAAGTCCCTTTAAAAGAACACAAATCCAGCACATAAAAGCCAACATTTGAGGCACAGACTTCACGGCCGACCGGCCTGTCGACACCCAGCTCGCCTCGAGCCAGTTTACACATTCGCCTCTTAAAGAGACCCCGAACCCCCTCTACTGTTTAGCCATCCATCTTTATCATCAATGCCACATCGGACTTATCTATCTACCCATTAACGAAGGAGAGCGCGTTTCTCGATGAGCACATCTGCGCAGCTTCTTCTGCTCTGCGCCATGGCGATCGTGTCGAAGACTCACTCGGCCCAGAGACGGCCCTGCACAGCAGCGTGGTTTTTACATTTATAAGACATATAGAAGAAATAGTTTTTCTTTGCTATCAATTTAAATGCTAAACTCTCTTTTGTTTTTCTCATTCTATGTTGCCCTTTCTCTTCATTGTATCTTATTAATGACAATTAAAAATGAGCAGAGCGGTCAGTCAATAATCAAAGGCTGCAGCTACTTCAGCGTCAGAGCCACTAATTAGTAAATAATGGATCAATTAAACAATTAGAACACCTGGAAAAGTAGAATGAACATCAAGATGAAAATATTGTTAAAAAGTAAAACAAATGCCTTATTCCCATATAACTGCTTAATTTTAATTTTATTACCACACTTCGTTTTCTATTGTTTCCAAAACACAGAACTTGGCTAATAACAGTTCACTTAAGGAGTCCAATTAAAAACTGAGGCTGGTTGGAACAAACACCTGCAGGCACAATGGGCCCCCGGGCCGAGTTTGGGAGGCCGACATCACGGCAGTACATGTGTTCAGTGTTCTCAGTGATCTGCAGGTCTGTAGCTGACATGTTTTGTTGATTTCCAAGATACAGCGCGCGCCTCATAACTAACGACAAGTGCCTTTCAAAGAGAATCCGCACCATCAACGGCCTCTTCTACGAGCCTCGGGACTTCTGTGTTCATGAGACACAAAAACGTTGTAAAGAAACTTTGTGAATTCATCCAGAGGTGGACACAAAGGTCACTCGAGTACTGGCAAGAAGGAGCAGCTGCACTGTAAAAAAATATAGGCTATTTTAACTTAAAAACTCAAGTTTCCCTGCTGCCTTGAAATTTTAAGTCCAGTAAATATATGTATATTCATTATGTCCACTAATCATTTTCAGGTAGAACACTTGAAACAACCTAGCCTTGTTCGTTGTTTCAAATTACAGATAGAAGTGTTGCAAGTTAATGAATGCAAAAGATTCATCTTTTCAACATTGCAATCTTTGTTGAAAAAACACATTATTGAATGTCATATACTCGTTTCCACTTGTCCTTCATTGCTGTTTCCACTTACTGATTTAGGTTAAAAGAACAATCTCGGCTTGACATTATTTATTTTTTCAAGTCCATATGACTAATCCATATTTAATGGTTAAACTCATGGATTGTAATAATCACAACACACACAATTCTTTGTTTTAAACTATGACTCAGAGTTTATTTGCTGCTCTGAAATGTGTTGCTTAAAGTCAAAAAATCGTTTTAATTCTACCCATTAAACAAAATTACCTTGTTTCCTGAAATTTCACATAAATTCAACTGTCATTCAAATATTCTCTCATGACATTTCTAAAAACATTAACTAAAACAAATTTCAGAAATAACATGTACGAAGCAACTTCAATTACTCTGTAATACAGTAATGATATGAATTTTCTCAGTGTCAGTACTCAGACAACAGCATTAAAGTCTAAACTTGAGCTTCCTTTGCCATAGTCACTTGCACTATTGTTGTTTAAATTTGAACCCAACATCCAAAATAAAAAGCTAACATCTAAATTGTCTCCCACTCAAATCAGCACTTGGCTCGGCCCATCTAATACAAAGAATACTGAAACTGAAAACACTGATAACAGTGTGCTTTTCAACTATACCAAAATCAGTCCAGCAATGCAAGTGACCATCTGTTACCACAGGTTAAACACAATAATAAAACAAAAATACAATATATGAAATGCTTTCTAAACATGAATGTGCTTGTGTGTTGAAAGGAAGAGCTATATCTATGAGGCATGCATGTGGCAAATGTGTCATCAATGTGTGAAATAATGTCTTACAGCAAAGTAAATGAAACCCTGAGTTAACCTTCAATCAAAAAAGATAAAGAAATATTAAATTAAAATGAAAATTGACTACAAATTGTTATTTGAACAATATGATATGATCATGAATACACAGCTTGGCAACAAATTTCCATCACAATCTTCACATGCTTGTAACAAGAAATATAAACAAAGAAATCCAAGCAAATTTCTCTCTCTTAAAATTTAATAAAACAAGAATATAAATTAAAGTTCCAACATATTTATAGTGTTTGACTCTGAAAGGAATTATGATTTTTTTTTTACATCAGTGTCTACACTCTGTATCTCAGCAGTTTATTTCTCAGGCCATGTATCCTTGCAGAGCCTTGATCTGGCTTAATCTGCATAACCACTCTCTGCAGAAACTCAAAAGTGTATTTCATCTTTTGTGGATATTCCAGATTAAAACAATAGATGATGCCCATTAGCATGGCAAAGCCCTCTGGCACATTTTGGAGGCTGTGTAAAATGATGGTCTCCTCCACCACAACTGCCACTTTGAAGACCTCATGTGGGAATGTATCCTGAAGTACACCTTCATGGCCAATCAGGAGTCCTACTTGCATCCCCTTCATAATCACATCCAGCTGTTCGCCATGGGCCTACAGAGGAAAAAAAAATTAGAAACTGTGCCCTTGCCTATGTTTTTAGCTTTTAAAAGTAAAATGATTCTAAAAGGCTAATCTTGTGAGGACACATGAAATTAAGAAAATGACCATAACTGAGTTGATAGCAAGTGTCACTTAGTTTGTCATTATCTGTATACGACAGGTAAAAACTAGCAGTTGGGTCCTGCCCATGACTACATGCAAACACTAACTCCCTAGTTGCCCTGGTCTGAAAAAAACAGTCTATTTCCTAAGTATTTTACAGGATGCACAACCACCACAGTATTTAACAGAGCAAATACTGGTTGTTAAAAATATGACTTAAACTGTGGTTAGATCACTGAAGAAGTAAAGACTTAAAAGAATTGTTTTCATAAATCACATGTCTTGATAATGCCTGATGGATCTTCAGATATGTAGTATGGTAGACCAAGCAGTGCAGCAGTTTTTCTCTTCTGGTTTGTGTCCTACAAGAGGGCAACAGAAAAATCAGACAAAAGAAAATACTACAAATCTGCACAATAAATAATAACATTGTATCTATACACTGATCACTTTTACTACTTACATCTTTCTCAAGACACTGCAAAATACTTTTGAGTGACAGCTTTCTGCCAGACATTGCTGCTGCTTTATACACTTCAAGAAGTCTTGGAACCAGACCATCTAATCCTTCAAGAAATGGCTGCAAAAGGTCTGTAGTGATGATCCTTTTGAACTCTGCACTTATCTGGGGGGAGAGAGAAAGAATTTAATGTGAGATGACTTAGGTGGCAACACACCTGAACCTCAAATAATATTTAAACATGTTGAGGACTTTATTTATAATTAAGTCTATTATGTGTCCAGTTACCTGTCTTTCAGTAAACAGTGCTGGCCATCTGTTAAAGATTTCAGAAATTAGTGGTTCACCACCAACTATTCCCTTCCTCCGCTGTGAAAATGTGGAGATCATCAGTTCATCCACAACCTGTAGATCAGGTTCTTTTTTCTGCATTTCAGTCACAATGAGTTTCCGCTTCTCCTCCGTGTCCTCTGCACTTTGTCCTTCAGGTGGATCTGGCAAATAATGTATTTCACCCTTTTTGGATTTCTTGACACATTTGCCTTTATAATCTGCTCTTTTCCTTTTGTTTACAACAACCTCTGGGCATCCAGCAGCACTCAGACTCTGGCGGTAATTACCCATCTTAAATTTTAGGCTGTACACCCAGCAATGCCATCCTTTGCCAGATCCTGGCTCCTTGAGACAAGGATGCCTTTCAACAAGAGCTTTAGCGACACTGTCATACTGATCTTTACTTGGGTAGGCAGTAATCTTTGACATTAAATCTGCTAGTTTGTCTAGTATTTCACTCTTAACACTCTTGGAAATCACCATTACAGATCCATCTTTAACATAAGCATCATTTGCCTCCTTTAGCTGGAGTTCAACATCATGGGAGAAACGTGGAATTTCAAAAGGATCAGGCCAATCTAAAGACTCTCCACTACAGGAAGATGGCAGGCTGCCGGTATCCAAAGTTGAATCTGAGCAGACTAATTCAGAAGGGGTAAACAAAACCTTTAAAGTCACCCGCTCTGTCAGAAGATCTTTGATATCTGTCAAATTACACAACTCGTTTCCAAATTCTGGATCTTCAAATTGTAAGATAAAGCTCCCTCTCAGTCCAATCTTGTATCGCAATAGCTGACACAGTTCCTCAACTGATGGGGGGTGTTCTCAATGGAGAGGCGTCTTATTTCATTTGCTGACACAATGACACGAAGAAGCATTTTTGATTAGAAACTATTAGCTGAAAAGGAGAAAAATTATCAAATTAAAAAAATATTCCAATACAGGCCGCCTGTCACCTGCCTCTCTCCCTCAGACACATATAATTCCTATAGATTTTGCCAACTCTTTGATGAATTATATCGTGCCACTATAAACTTAAAACTTGAACAGTTGAACAAATAAAACCCTAATTTAAAGTTTTAACACACAATCCTTCAAAGTTATAAACATGTTTTTAAACATAAAAACATTTCGATATTTTCAAGTATCAGGCTGAACTTTAACAAACACCACTTACCTTAACGTAACAAGAATGTTCTTGGAGTGACTAGCAGCTGTCCCTCAACAAGGTAGGACACCAGTGGGACGTGGTCATTCAGGTCCTCTGGTTTGGTGACCAGTGTTTCCACAGGGCTTTTTCTGAAAAGTCGGTAACACCTAAGATGCTCCAAGAAACATGCTGAAAAAGTTTCAACAAAGAATGATATTTGGCCAGCCACAATACATATTTCCAGTATTTTTGCAAAATCTGGAAGTCCACTTGTGCTTCCAACAGAAAGAATCATTCCTTTAGAAGGCCATGTTCCATTTACATTAGCATTGGAGGTAAGCCCAACAGTGTCAACATCACTAAACCTACTCAGAATGGCCTGTCTGATATTACCATCTAAAATGTGTAGGTGCACAGCAGACACCTTCCCAGTCTCAACCTCTGGCTTGAAAATGTTTGGCATTTCAAGATAGTATGCCAGCATAAGTTGATGTCTTGTGGACAGGGTAAGCAAAATATTTTTGAAATTGCGGGCATCATGAACTACCTTTTTAAAAAAAAAATGTTTTGCCTCAAATCTAATTGTCCAAAGGTCGATTAGGGGTCCAAACTTCTTTGTAAGTTCAGGATAATGCTCCACAAAGTGATGTTTGGGACGCAACTTGAAATTAGGGAACACCTCTAAAAGCGACTGCCTATGATCAGAAATTTTAGATTGCAAATAACAGAGTGTTTCTGAAGAAAAAGAGGGCGTAGATAATAATTCCACCAAGTCTTTTAACTCAAGAATGATTTCCCATGTTTGATCACCTTCTGGAATAAGGTGGCCAATAATTAACGGAAGGAACCTTATAAGAGTCCAATTTTCATGTCCATTACCACCTATAGTTCCACTTTGTTGAAAAGTTGATGGTATTCTCTGAGGATGATTTCATTTGTCAGCAAATTTAAAAGGAAAGCATTGTATTCTACTATTAAGCTCATCCAATGTTAAATATTTTTTAGAAATCAAATCTGAAAGACATAGGCTCAGCTCTACAGGTACAATTCCTTCCAGTACATCATGTAGAAAATCAGGTGGAAAGCCTTTACAAACATGAAAGTATGCCAGCCTGTTTAGAGGACAGTCTTTTTTTTACACCATCAACACACAACAGTCCATTTTGCTTAAGCACATTTACAGCCTTATCAAACACTTCGGGTGTTCTTAGAGCAAAAGTCCCACTTCTGACGTCACAGGTCTGTATGTTTCCACGATCTGCCAGACAAAATCTGCAAAACTTTTGTACATTAAAGGACTCCTGGAATCCACCTAGAGAGTGTGCAGCCAAGTTGTCAGCAGCCACATATAACACTGTCCCTTTAACATAAGAACCAAGTTTCTCAATGAACACACCTTCTCTTTCTAGCTGCTCAGTGTCTTTAAGCAGTGGCTCTAAAAGTGGCTTGTACCCATAGGCTTTGATATGTTCAGTCTTACACAGCACAGCAAGGTACATTGATAATAATGATGATCTGTATTTTACAGGTAAATTGGCTATAACCCAGTAAACACCACAGAGTTTGTGTTTTTTTTTTGTTGTACCTAAAGGATTACAGATCTCAAAATCATCAATGTACAATCCAATAGAAACACTTATATCTTTACCTGATAGAAGCTGGTTTTCTTTGAAGTATTCACCATCTTGAAATGATTTATACTGGCCAGATTGTATGACAGGAATATTTACTTGTAATACCTTCAGTACCTCATCTCTTTTTAAAAGTTCACTTAATAATTTAATAACAGGAATATAAACAAAAGTATGGGTTCTTTCATATGCATTGAAAATGTATTCAACAGGCTCAATAACTGTGAAGTTCTGTTTGTAAAATAATTGCCTTTTGTGCTCTGTGCCTAGAGGTCCTTCCCTTGCAAGCAGATTAAGTGGATTTGAACTTTGCAGGGCATCTGCCAATGCATCAACAACACATTTCTCAGATGTAAAATCATGTTCCTTTAAAATATTTTCAATTGAAACTTTAGTTATTTGTCCAGCAAATTCTCCAATGTCAAACAGCTCATCTATTATTTCCTGAATTGCAGACTGTGACACATGCAGGACTACTTGCATTCGAAGCAAAAGAGATGCTACTCGGCGTCGAACTGACTCGTTTTCCAGCTGAGGTTGAGGCTCTGGCACACTCAGATCTATAGGCGTTAAGTCCAGTGTCTGACTGGGTGTGACTTGTAGACGTCTGATAGCTGTGACTTACAATAAGTGCAGGTCGGAAATTTTGTAAAGTGGAAGACTGGTGATAACGACTTCTATGAGCAGTAAATGTAGAAACCACGCTAGATTTAAAATAGCAATCACCAAATGGGCAATTAACAATCTCTTTGTTCCTCAAATGTCTTCAAATGAAGAAAATATTTTTGGATGGTGCTGGGCTCTGAAAATGTGCATAGTTCACAGCGAATTTTAGCAACTAGTGAAATAGACGTCTCTTTCTTGTGCTCTTTTAAATGATTTTTAAGTTCCACGTAGGACTGAAAGATAGTTAAGCAGTCTTTGTAAATACAGTTAAAACCCCTTCTGTGATGTCCGTGATTGTTTTTGTAGTGGTGAAGGGTTTTCTTTTCATTACTAGAGGAAAAATTGCAAAACTTACAGTCCCACTTCATGTGGCGTCTGAAAAATCTCACAGTAATAAAAATTATGACTGTTAATCGATGCAGTTATTAACAAAAATAAAGTCTTTGCTCCGGTTCCCAATTGCGGTGCCGCTTTACACTTCGTGCAGTAGTCAAAATGGACGAAGCGGTCCACACCTAAGCACGATACTCAGTATACAACAAAAATTCATTGACTATACTAGAAATAAAAACTAGAAAACACTTTCAAACTCTGTACCGAGTACTCATATGTTAAAAATAACAAACATCGATAATTGTGTCTTTTGGTATACTAAAGTACACTCACCTTTCTCAACCTGTCGCATATACCGAATATCTTTTATTTGGCGCGTAATGACACAAGCACTTAGAGATGACAGGCTGTGCAACGTGATTCTCTTACGCCAGTCATTGTAGTTCGTGGATTATTCCACTACCAGATCTGAATAAATCGACACTGTCCTCGCTGCTGCTGAACACGTGTAAAATACTTAAGGAAAGAAGAATGAAAATGGTTTGGTTTGTAATGGTGTGTCACTAACATTCATCTCCTCCGGAAACATACCCCGTCCGAGGACTGCAGTGAGGGGACAAACGAGAGACCCCGTAAATATTAAAATTAACTTTAGCTAGCAATGCGGATAAGAAAATTATTATGTTTATGCAAAATCATTTTGTCAATGTACAGCACATTTTCCTTCTTCAATTGTATTTATCAGCTTTCACAAAGAGGAAGTGTTTCACTCGGTTATGTTATCTATAACTTGCAATTTTAAGTTAATTACACTTACCCGGTCATTGTTAATTGTCTTGAAGTTACATTAAAGAATAATTTCGAGTTGAACTATTCTTAAACTCTTGAAATTAAATTAAATTTATCCAATTTATTGTGCTGAGTTCAATGAATGAAAATACATAAGTGTAAATAACAAAGAGGGGCTAACATTTTTTACAGTGTGGATGAGCACATCTGGAGCCAAACCTTCAAAAAAGCGCCCGACCGTCAGCAACGCCCGTCCCCTGTGAACGCATCTGGTGAAAGGGGTCAGGAAAGGAGAAGACTGCAGCACCGCAGAATCGATCGCTTAAGTACACGCAGAGTGTGGGATTGAGAAATACGGGGGGGGAGGACCCGAATTGTACTTGTCGATTGTGGGTCTCAGGCTGGGTGTCCGAGGAGAGCATCGGCTAGCCGGGTGCTGAGTAAGGAAGTGAAGTCTGGGACTCAAATGTTCACTTTTAATTATCTTAAAGGGACTTTGTGTATATACACTGTAAAAAATGTCAGTACAATACTGTAAATGGTGAAAGTAAAATCAGGGTCGTCTTAACAGCATTCTAGGGGCACAGGGACCACAACATACAGAGATTAGCATGGGGCCCCAACGCTCGTCAAGCCCCCGGGCAACTGCAGTCAGACAGCCTTTTCTGAAAGGGAGGAAAGTCCCCTTATGTCCTCCTGAACATACCCCACATATCTTAAACAATAATACGTTTCATTATTCTTCACGACGGCACGGTGGCGCAGTGGGTAGCGCTGCTGCCTTGCAGTTGGGAGACCTGGAGTTTGCATGTGGAGGTTTAGAAAAACATTCCTTTAAAAATGAGAGTAAAGCGTTGCTGGAAGCGGACCTTTAAAACAATGAGAAGAAGCCTGGTGCTTCTGTTCCACTAGTGGCGTCTCACCTGCTCCTCCCGTTTGGCTCCTGCACTCTCTCTGCAGCTCACCTTCTCTCACCCACACAGGTCTGGAGGCCTTCCGATCCCAGCTTTGGTCGCACTCTCATCCCAGACCTTCTCTCCAACGGCCAAGACTCCCACGCTGGAGATTACATGCTTAAGTCTCCCGACTCCCGCTGTCTTCCTCGCTAGTCACTCCTGCTCTTCTCCTAATGCTCAGCGGGAGCGACTACAATCAACTGCCCTCGGTGTCAGCTAAACACCTGGCTAGGGCCCACAGTCCAGCTGCACTTGTCACCTTCGCTCTCTCTCTGTGACACACCGGCTTCCTCCTTATTTCCTTCCAGCCACCTCCGCCTCTTTCTCTTGCCATTCATTTCTTTTCTTTCTTGCTCTTTTCCATCCCCCTTTCTAGCCGACTTGCTGAGAGGGCATAGCAGCTGCAGCACATTAGCAGCCCCAGGAACAATCATGGATGTGGCCAGTCTGTCACCTGTGCACCTAGGTGAGAAACCCCCACACCGCAGATCACCCTGAGACCCACTTCGGCCACAGCTGCCACGGCCCCTTGCTAAGCCGCGAGCGCGGGGATTATTTATCTAAACCTGGCCTTGGCTGAGAGAGCTGTGGACCCGCTACACCACACTGTGAGGTTTGGGATGGCAGATACATTGTGTTAATACTGACTCAGAGTTGCGAGGGTTAATCTTCTATGGCAGATACATTGTGTTAATACTGACTCAGAGTCGCGAGGGTTAATCTTCTATCACACTGCCAACTGACTTGGATCAAGAAAGAGAAAACACGAGATTCTCGCTGTTTGTGTCGTGCTTGAATTCCTGTTACATTTCTATAGATAGGACTAATGAAGTATTTATTTATTTGTCTATCTATCTATCTGTCTAAGGGGAAACTCACAAGGGCAAGCATTGAGCACATGAGTTAGTTGTGCTGTGCAGGACTTGAACTACTTGGGTTAAGACTTGGTCCTCACGGCTCTGGTGATGTAAACGTGTGCCAGTCTCAGCTCACTCTACATTGCTGGATTTGTCGCAGATTTTAGTAGGAGTAGCAAGTTTTGCAGATATTGTGAGATTAGCTGAGAAACATCTCGGTCACGTTACAAAAAGAACATTCACGTTGTTCTGGACAGAAATGATGAAGGCGTTGTGTTTGTCTCATTCACGGCAGTTCCAATGCACAGCTTGCTTTCTTGTAGACCAGGGAGTTCACTGCTTGACATCACAAAACTTGGGTCACTTATGCGTTAATCTAAATAATCGGCCTGCCATTGCCTGAATACTCCTCGTGTAGTCGGGCTGTGATGGTTCTTCGTCATTCTTTTCCATTACTAGAATGATGTCCGAGTTACAAAAAAGAGATGAAGCAAACCTTCCTGTGAGTGACACCAAGCCTTCCTGAGGAGCCACTCAATCACTCAGTTGAGAAATGTGTAGGCTGAGGAGTAGAAGATTTAATGGACGTGAAAGAAGAGGACATCTTAAGAGTTCATATGACATGTCCAGTGCCGAAAAACTGCTCAGTGCCTGGAAAGATCAGGTGAAGTCAGACAATAAGCTAATCATGTTGGGCTGCGACACTCTTCAACTGATGTTTCGTCACATTTTTCACAACAAAGAAGCAGTATTTTGGTTCAGTAATTAGTTTGACCAGCTGTCCTCAAAATTCACCACAAATGAGTGACATTTACAGTGTTGCACTGTAATTTCATACTACAGTATTGTACAATAATATTTCAGTACCATACTGTATTATGGAATTACAATGCAATACTGCAAATGTTAAGGACAGCAGCTTCACTGTAAAAGTACAGTAAGTGGCTGGCAACTCTGCTGCCAGTATTTTACTGTAAAATCACATGAGAAAATGTTAGTTTTAAAGGTGTCTTTACTGAGGAGCTGCGACGGAGGTGTCACTTCTTCGTTCTTATAGATGAGGACTGGCGCTCCACTGTACGCCTGGCAGCCTTAAAGTCCCGCTTACAAGTCTCACGCCCTCCAGGGGTCCAAAACGAAAGGTGGCAGCTGCCGTGGCACCACGTGATGCCCCTGACTTTATCATTGCGCATGTCAGTCAAACGCGGCGGGCTCCCGGGCGACCTCCGGACACGAACGCGAGACGTTAGATGCCAGCACCGCCGGCCGATGTTTCGAACTCCACGGTCGACGTCGGCCGGACTCCTGCTGCGCCATTGCTTGCTAGGCGAATTCTTGCCAATGCTGCCGTGTAGGGACGGGCATCAGAACTGCACAGCCCTGCGGCACTCACTCGTCCGAGACTTGTAGAGTCGGCCGTTTCACTGGCAGACATCGAAAAGTCGGGGATGCTGTGCTGTTGACACGAGTGGCCAGGAGGTGTCACTAGGGAGGTGAGTGTCAAATGCTTCGGAGCCTCGACACGTCACGTCACGTCACAATCAATTCAAATGTGATTTATCTATCTATGAATCGCAAAAGCACATACATAGTAGAACAATACAGCAAAATATAATGTTCATACTGAAACAATTAAACGGAGCTCACAAAAAAGAAACAAATACAAGAGAAAGAAGAAGAAGTAAAAGAGAGTTCATATCATTTAAAATCATTAATAATATTTAGCCATTTTTCCGTATGTTTTAATGATATACAAAACAATGTAAATTCTCGGATACAAAGTTTCTTACAGAATCCCAATGATGACATCATTCCCAGTAAAACGGGAAAGTGAAGGAATGGACGAAGCCGCTCCTAAACGGAGTCTGAAAGTCGCGAGCTGCACACTCGTTAGGATGAAGAGTCCGTCTGTGCCTCAGCTGTAAATATCTTGAAATACTTTAAGGAGAAGTTCTTTCGCTTTCGAAGGCAACGGTGACTTCAACAAACGAACGGGCTGAAGACGAAAGAAAAGGAGTTTCTGCAAAATCGCAAAGGACACTGTTTGTGTACATTTAATTGATGTATTTGGCCAAATGTTCTTTCTAAAATGACAGTCGTCCGTCGGTAAAGGTGGAAGACGAGGGCTGTTTCTTCGCGAGGTCTTCGGTGTTTTTAATCCTCAGAGGTTGAGATGCTCCTCGGCTATTCATCGAAAGGCGACCATAGTCACCTACAGAGGAGAGACGGGTCACGTGTTTCTCTCCATCCAATCTCTCAAAATGCAGATGTATTTCTAAAAAGACTCAATGTGCAATTCCGTATTGTGTCGTGTCAACTTCTGCTTGAATGAAAGTTTCTAGTACAACAAAACGTATCTGTGAAATGAAGATAATCCCACAGGTCATTTTACAACGGAGAAGACACAATACAATAAAAATTCAATACCACCCAGCTGATCGACTGTTACTCTTGAGACACAACATCAAAGCCTATCATCATTTATGTATTTATTTATTCTAAAACATTTTAGCCGTTTGACCTTTAAAGTTCCATTAACACAATCAAAGTCGATGGCCTTAATGCTCTTGTCAATGATAAGCCTTTCTTTTCCAAATAAAACCAAAATTCAGTCATTTAATTGACTTTATATTGCTATTTGAAACGGAAAGAGAATAAGCTGGAAAAATGGACCCCGAGATGCTCTCTAGGTTGGTGACATCAATGCCGACAAAAACGAAAGGATTCCATGATAGCCAGTTATCTAATTTGGATTTACACGCCGTAACTTTATTCCAGATTTTCAAACTTTCATTTAATTTAATATCCTTGGCAACATCCACTCCCAGAATCGCCATCTCTACAACACAGCGGCACTGAACCCACGTGGCCAGCGTGCATACGCAGCCTTCCGGTGAAAGGCGGGGCACCAGCAGAGTGCATCTTAATAGGACAAAAGCAGGAACAAGCACCGCCCACATTCAGTTATGAGCGACGTGAGGAGGACTGCTTTATAAACGACCCAACTGTTCCTTGTTAACAAGCGACTGAAGTGAATCTTCATAGCCTGCTTATCCAGGGCTGGATCTCAGGGCAGCTGGCGCCTCATCTAGCAAGCAGCGGGCACAAGGCAGGATCAATCCCTGGACAAGGCGTCAGTCCATCACAGGACAAACACACACATGGGTAGAACATGTAAAGTCCACACAGGGTGCACCAGGGTCTTAGTTAGTGCCACCACACAATACACTCAGCATGCTGTCAAGACCTTGCTGGGACTTTGATGTGCCTTTGGGTGGACCAAAGCGCCACAGCTCAGCTTTAATGACTGTGAGACCACCGATCATGAACAATACTGGCAATCCTAAAGAAAGGGCATCACGGTGACCCTCGTTTTATTCTTTCATTCAAAGCCCACCTCATCTGACTTATGGTCACCAGCAGGCCAGAGCGCACATTAGCAGCATCGGGCATAAGGCAGGAGGTGGCACTGGACGGATGCCACAACACAAAGCTAAAAATAAATGGTGTCACTCTGCAGGCCACCTGCTTGGCTTTTTACGCTTTCCTCACACATAAGGGACTCATCAGCGGCTCTCCATGCCAGCCATTTGTTTTGCAGCTGCCATATTTCAGACCAAAGTGGCCCTCACGCCCAAAGACCATCTGGGCCAGACCAAGCCATTGTGGCAGGCCAATTGGATAAGCCAAGCCCTAAACGGGAGGCCAGTCGGTTTCAGGCTGGCATTTGAACCTGTGACCCACCTGTGTGCCCTTCAGTGCCCATTTGACAATCCACAGTAAGGGCCTGGAGCTAAGCAGTGGCATCCAAGCGGCAGCGTGAGTGTGACGTTTGTGCAATTCATCCTGACTATTCTTGTGCTGTCACGGTGGCATCAGACGCCCAAAGGACAGGCATGTCAGGCTGATGGGTGAACCTAAAGTGGGCAGGGTGAAGTCTGCCTAGTGCCACACTTAAAGAATGGAGGGCACAAAGGGCACATCTAGTATGGTGGTGTGTGTGAAGACAAGCGGCATCTTAGCATACCGACAAGTGCACACTGAATGTCAAAAGGTGGGATTCTAAAGCCCACCCAGAAGGCGCTGACTGAGGGAGGCCATGCCGCGGGGCTTTGGGAAGACACAGAACACCCGGGGGACTCGGGGGGGCCACCTCAGATGTTTGTGTGAAGGGTCAGCCTGGCACTTTTACTTTTCCTTTATTATTGTCATGCATTTAAAAAAACAAAGTCAGAAGGATGAAAGGTCGTGACGTCCATCGACTGCTGCGCCAACGTGCCCCTCAGATTGATTAACGTCTGTGCAGGACGGGCTCCAGAAGTGCCCCCCTCCTCATATGGCGGGGTCTGCACCTCCTGCTCTCTTCCTCGGTTGGGTGAGGCGCCTTTCACTCGGCCTTGAGGTTTACAGGCTGGACACAAGAACGGAGACCGCGGCTGAATCGCCGCTCGTCATAAAGCAGCAGGACTGAATAAACGAAAGGGGGGGGGGGGGGGGCTGAGGGGCTGTAAACCCCACCAGTCCGATTTGTTGAATCGCTGAATGGAATTTCAAACACAACAGAATTACAGGAACATGAACTGAAACACACGCACCCTAAAACAGAATCAGAAGTTGCGTTGAACGAAACCCTGCTGCCACTTCAGCCCCCCGGGACCGGAGCGCATCGACCACTCAGGCTGAATGGGGTGAGAGGGGGGAGCGCAGAAATTAAAGCGGTCAAACGGCGCCCTCGTGTGCCTATCGGTCTGACATTAAGAGCCTTTCACCTATCTAGCCATGGTAGGTCGCCGTTGCCACCTGCCAGTCGTTTATAGCGCCTTGAACGTCTTCATTGTCAGTCACCATTGTCTCTCCTTCACCCCCGCTTAGGATCCGTTTGGCGTTCCTGTTGTCTTAAAGCCCTCAGAGCGCCAGTTCTGCACAGACGCGACGCCGCCGTTTCTCCAGCCTTGTGCTTGTTGCCTCCCGGCTGATACACGAGTGTCAGGTGACTTTTACTTGGACAGGTGTCTTCAAGCCGACCCGTGTCATCTTGGCAGCCAGCTGCTCGTCTGCACCCTCGTCCTCGTGCACTGTTCTTGCCAGTCCGCCCCTCCGTGTGCCCAACAAGTCAGCGTTACGAAGCGGAACCGCGTCCCGTGAGCTCATCATCACCTCGCCTCGGTCGGCTGGCTCTTCGGTTCCCGATCAGCCCCGCCCCACCCCTACCCCCTCCATCCTTCTCCGAAGAGCGCGTTGGCATCCCGGTGAGTGACGCGGGTTCGGGGGGACTGTGGCTGCCTTTTCCTCGGAGGGCATTCTGTCTTTTTTATTAGTTTGTTTCGCTTTTCCTCTGAAACTTATTTTTCTTTCCTGCCTGGGCCCGAAATGCTTGACGTGTAACTTCGGCCCACCAATGCCCCCTCAGGGACCGACCGGACGGGACACCCTCGGCTGGCAGTGCCAACTCGGAGGCGGAAGTTAAAAAGTCAAGGCGAAGGGGGCTCAAAACTGTAGGTGCCACTTGTCACCTCGTCAGTTCCGGTTCTGCATCAAGACAACGTGTGCAGGTTTGTGTCGAGAGACCCCCGGGACTTCCTCTGCGCGGGCGACACCTGTGACCGAATGACAAGGCCATTTAAAGTCCCCGGATACGCCGATAATCGATCTAAAAGCCTATTCTCGAGCCGGCCATTTCCCGTCGGTGTATTTTTGTGGGGTCCATAAGCGCTACGGGGGTTCTTACACACAAGGATACTCATATAGCGCCTTAAAGGGCGGCAGGTGAAGTAGAACTACGGGCACAAAAGCTCTTTGAATGTCCGTCCAACTGGCACTTTATCTTTTCCCATGCATGACCTTTGTGAGTTCAGGTGGCACAGAGGTTACCTCGGCTCAATTCCCAGTTTTCCATTCTCTCAAGTTGACATGGCGACTGTAATCAGCCCAATGTGATTGCACCCTTGCATGGACTGGCACACCCCCTCTAGGGTGGGCCAGTGCATTTGGACTGATGTATGCCAATGCAGTAATGGATGGACAGCCGTGTGGCACGCAGCTGACCTCGAGCCCACCAATGGGTGGACTTCAGGTTTATGCCCAGGTCAGTCTGCTTGTGTCTTTTGCTGGGAACTGTTGGTCCGTGGCCTGGATGACGCCGTCCAGCTGGTGTGAAATTCCCAGTCACTCCAGTATTCCAAAGCTTGAGTGACACCAGCAGGGACAAAAATGAGGACAGTGGGACCTTGACGGGAGCAGGGAGGGGTGTGGTAGGTGGGCACTTACATGGAAACCAACATTGCACATGTTGCCAGTCTGCAGCATCCAGTATTTTATAGTGCCTTACCTGGCCACCTGTCCACTACGCAGTATCCGTCACATCCATGAGTTGTAGCCGTACTGACTAACCACTAAAATCCAAACCTACACACTATATGCTGCCAGCTTTTAATGCCAATCTCTGACGCCACGATGATTTAAAACACAGAACTTCACACCTGACACACCTTCACTTGCCATGTGCTTACAGAATGCAGTGGGCATCGGGCAGTACCTAGATGGTATCATGTTCATCGGACAATGCCAGGGTAGTGTCACGGTCTTGTAAGGTTAATCCAACAGTACCAAGATGGCATACTGCTCATCCAGAAAGTTAATTGTTGGGACCCATGGGTGCTGACTACACATGCTTGGCCACTCGCCATGCCAACAGGGTAGAAGTGTCTCATGCCAGCCCTCGCACTGCAGCAGTGGTATTGTGGCAGTAATGACACTGCAGTGTTCTCTCCAGTGAATGACCACAGCACATTTGAGAGCACAGTGATTGGTACCTTTCATGGCACAGTGGGCACTTGAACAGACCCCATATGATGGCTGTGTGTGAAAAGTCTGAATGTGCATAAAGGGTTGCCCAGTCATTTTTAGAGCTTCTTAGTTTGGCACTGCCTCCAAAATATAGCCATCTGCCATGGCCATTATACCCCCAAATACCCACTTCTGTTTGAATTTACAAGTGGGCAGGGAAAACTTTGGTAGCGTGTGCCAGCCTGTGGCCAGTCAAAGACCCCCAAGGGTCTTGCTGTTGAACAATCCAAAGAAGCTTTGTTTTTTTCTTTCTTCTTCCTCTGATCTGTGTGCCCACCCTGGTAAGTTGGTAAAATACCAGGCCACAACTGGCAGCCCACTTGGCCCCTAATGAGTTGCCTCCTTTTTCTAAACTCTTTAGCTGCCAAAGTGTGCAGAATGGCACCTAAACGAAAAGCAGCAGCGGGCACCAAAGGTGCAAAGAAAGTGAAAACGGAGCCAGAGGATGCCTTCCGATTGGCCAAGGAGGTCCTGAAGTCTGTGTCCAAAGGAGGGGGCACCACCAATGTGGACGCGGCCTGTTACCTCAGCAAAAAGCAGAATGCCAAGGTAAGTGTCCGCCTAGCCGGCCCAAGGGGCACGCGCTTGCTGGTCAAAGTCTATTCTTTTGTGAGCCAGCCAGGCTATTAATGTTTGCCCTTAAGCCACCATTTTGAAGATGACAGACACTTGTGCCTGGCCTCAGCTTTTGTGGGTTTGCCATGTGTGTCGTGACTCTGAACTGAGTGAGTGTGCCCCTTAACGGACTGGTGCCCTCTCCAGACAAAGTTCTTGCTTTGGACCCTAGTAATACTAGGGTAGGCTCCAGGTCTCTGCCAGGCTGCACCCTCCGAAAGACACTGGTGGGTCACTGTAATGGTAGTCATCGATGCCAAGGTACACAGCTGAGACCGTGGCTGGCAGCCTGAGCAGGAGACGCTGAGAGAGCTGCTGAGCAGAAGAAAGCCATCTGTAAGGGGCTATGCCTGGCACTGCCTGAAGCAGAATTCCTGGCACTTTGTAACCCCCAGCATTGTGAGTCCTTGTCTGATCTGTGCCATCTGAGTGTGGATGACTTGATGGGCATCATTTTGAGCGATTCCTTGCTGGTGACAGAGACATATGCTGGCGGCTGGAGCTCACAAGCCACTGTAAGTGATGTTCTCGATGTCATCTCATCCCTTCAGGGCCCACAGCCAAGTGAGGGTGGTTTAATTACAGAAACATGGAGTTGGCGCTGTGCCACTCTGCAAGTTCCCAGACTCTGTTATTTGATGTTTGCACCCCTTTCCCGCTGTCTGCACTTCTCTGTTACAAGCAGTGACTTGTACCCTTGGGTGCCATTGTCATCTTACTCTCTTGGATGCCCGAGGTGCCCCATACAGTTGTTTAAAAAATGTAAACATAACAATGGCACGCATCACTCATCCACTCATTTAAGATGGGGCACTGTGGGCAAGGAGGTGTGGGCATGAGTGTGTTTTCTCAGTGAATGCCAGCCCAGGCCACTGCTGTCCCTTTGGTGTGCCATTTTACGGCATCAAAGAAGAAAGGACAAGGCAGAGAGGGCATTCACATTGGGACTGGGTTAACCCTGGTGCCAATTCTCTACATGTGTCTGAATTTCTTTTTTTTATTTTCACCCTCCGATATTCATGTTTTCCCAAGCTGTGTAGGCTTCTGTGCCAAGATGACTTGTGCTTTTTGTCACCTCCTGATCACTGAGTTAGCGCCCATCTCACCAGCTGTGGAGGGCTGGCTGGTCCTTCAGTATGGTGGGCCGATTGAGAAGCCGTGTGTCTTCTTGTGTTCCCTTCCTCCCAGATTTATGCCAACTACGCCTGCATACTGAATCAGACCAACGCTGGCAGCAACAAGTTCTACATCATTCAAGTCATCAAGGCGGGCATCTCGTTCTACTGCTGGAACCGCTGGGGCCATGTGGTAAGTCCTGAGTGACATTAAAGAACGGTCACTAAGGGGGAGGGAGGAGAGGCTAGGCTAGCAGTGCCCACTTGCCTTTTACAGATCAAAGAGGTGAGCGGGTGCACGAGGGTGGCATGACCAGGTAGATGGGCACCATATTTGGATTTTGTTCTCCTTTCACTTTTGAGGCCTCACAATTTAAACAGCTGCCAGTCAGAGGTGCCCCATGTTGGCAGCACTTGGCCCTCATGAGTTTGCACTTCCCGTGTGTGGGTATCTTTCAGGGTTCACATGCTGGTATGTAAGTGTGCCACTCAAAACCAAACCCCCCTGGATTTGGGGGGCACTCAGAAAATGGCCATTCCAAGCCTGTATAGCCTGTCCTGGGCCAAGTGCTGCCCACCCAAATTGCACCTGCTGGGGGTTTTCCAGAGCAACTCCTAACCCTGAATGATGGTCCTCATAAAAATCAGAGTCTATTAACTGAGGCCAAGGACCGTTTGGGGTAGAATGGAAAGAAAAAATGAGCTCACTATCTGCCCACTCCTTCTGAGCCCTCGTCTGCACTTCTCTGGCGGCTCAGGCATTGGCAGTCCCTTTGAAGAGTGACCCTGGGGCACTGGTCATCCAGCCAGGAAGTACTTCCGAGTTGCCAAAAAGGCCTTGTGTGGCCTGGCACTCACCACTCAAAGGCGGGCCAGTGTTGTTGTTCTGACCAAGTCCCATGCTGATGCTAGCTTGGATGACCTTCATGTGGCACACTGGCAGAGCCCCTGACCGATTGAGAGTCACCAAGGCTTTGACTCATCCCGTTACCCAAATCCGTGAAGTTGCTGACACGTGGGCAGCACCATTTTGTGTCGTCTTTTTCCTGATGCCAGGTTATTTTTTATCTGCTCTCCAGGGTCAGGTGGGCCACTCCAGACTGTCGTCACCCTACAGGAAGCCAGCCATCGCCAAAGCACTTTTTTTGAAGATGTTTAAGGACAAAACTGAGAATGACTGGAAGAACAAGGACAACTTCAAAGCGCACCCCGGGAAGTATACGCCGATGCAAGTGGAGAGCAAGGCGGGGCGAGTGACCAGCATCAAGGTGAGCACATCGCCACTCAGGCCTCTCGGGGGCCGAGCTCTGCACTTTATACTAACTGATGTTGTCTTAGCTTTGGACCTGTCCCACCAACTCTTAGTCCCACGAGGTCCTCTTGTCATGTTACTGTGTCTACCAGCTAGAGGCGGTCAATTGGCATACTGTAAAGTGAAAAAGGTAGAATGAAGGTTTATAGACCACGCTGGTCCCCGTTTGGATGCCAAAAATGGCACCACAATCAGCTGGGCTTAATACAAATGAATGAATAAATGAAATGGGCCTTCATGTTCCACCGTCCAGTGGAGAGCAGTGGCTGACCAACTTGAAAAGCCAGACAGTTACAACAGTCAAATGGGCCTGATGGGGGTGACTGAATGAGGGAACTGAGCTTTTGTTGGTCCTGCAAACTCAAACTGCCTTGAGATAAAAGGAGCATCTGGAATGTCCAAGTGTCCAGAGGTCGGGCAGATCTCTGCACGGGCTTTAGCGACTTTTCTTAAGGGAATGGCGTGAAACCACAAAGGGCTTGCAGGAAAGAAGATTCAGAATGTGACATTCAGTCCACAAGTCAGCATGAATGTCCATCATTGTCTCGTCTACAAGCACAGAACGTTTTCTTGTCACTGGCTAAAGGCTGGTGTTCCCAAAACACCCACCTGACAGTTGACTGTGACGTCAGAGAGCCTAGTGAGCGAGATGATGGGAAGCGGGTGGGCGGCAGGCCGGGCCTTAAAACCTACCGCTCCATACCTCAGGTCTGTTCCTACTTTGTCTTGGCACGTTCTCGGTTTCATGTGTGCCAAGTGGACGCTGGAGGTGGTGACACCTGCTAGGGCACCCTTTGCCACTCCCATCATGGCTGATTGTCCAGGACTGTGTTGCTTGATATGACCTGAACTTAACAGAAGGGCAGTCTCAAGGACGTGACCAATCCATACATACTTATGGGCAAACACAAATATCCGTGAGGAGTGGTGGCAGCCCAGCCTCTGATCCTAAATCATGGTGGTTTGGCATCACTTGTGGTGTGACACTCAATGACCTAAAGCCATCCAGGTCCACAGTGTGTGACAGTTTCTAACAGTCTTTGTTTTTGAAGGTTTCTGGTGGCCCAAGTTGTGCCCAGAAGTGACCGTCCGTTAATTCCTTAGAAACGGCTGCCTTTCTCTTGAGACGTTGAGGGTTTACCTGCTGGGTGTCATAGTGGACATTCAGAACCACTGACAAGCTCTCTCTGCTTGTAGATGGACACCGTGGATGGAAGAGTCAAGAGAGTTCTGCCCTGCACCTTGGACAAGCCGACCCAGGAGCTCATCCAGCTCATCTTCAGAAAAAACAACATGTTCAACAACATCATGAAGATGAAAAACCTCGGTAAGAACCTCCAGTCTGTTTACTGACAGCGGGATGAGACCCATCCTGCTGATGTCGGGCCATCGATGTCCACTCTACCTTTTCAGTCGCATGGTGGAGTGAGGCGTTTGGGTCCTTTATACCAGTATAAGGAGCTCAGAGCCCAAATGGAAGAGGCAGAGCAGACTGGGACCCTCCAAAAATACCTGAGATGTCAGCATTTCAACAAGTCATGGGTGCCGATGGACTGACGTGCCATGTGAATGTTATGAATGGGTTGTGCCAGGTAGGCGCTATCTCAGCTTTTCACTCAAGTGCCTTGAACAGTCTTGAGAATCATATGACCAGCCAATTGTGGTCATTTGGCATCACTCCTGAGCTGGCCTTTGAACCCAGAAGGACCACCAAAGTAATAACCCAATGGCAAGGGGGAGGTGGGCAGGGGCGGGGGGGGGGATAAAGAAACAAAGCAAACCCCTGAGTGGCACACGGAGCTGAGTTAATCAGGACTTGCACCCTGGTCTACCAGGTGGGGTGGCACGTGCAAATGCCAGTGAACCCTACCCAATCATATCTTCCACACATTTTCCTCTTCCGGGACATTCCGCTGATTGTCAGTAAGGTCCAATGGGCTGCGTCCTGCTGCCATCTGGTCCACTAACTCAAGCCTCTCATCCCATTGCTTGTCACCAGTAGTATTGCCACACTACGCACTACTGCCCCCTTTTGGTGAGGACTTCTGCTTTGGCCGTAGTCAGTTGTGCTGCCTTAGACTGGTCAGTCCTGGTCCTACCCAGTTTTCTGTGCCATGTTGAGGTGTCCTGGGGTCAGTAAGTCTTCTGTTTGGCACCTTCCACAGCTGTCTCCTGTAAAAATAGAACTTGGCAGTTCCACAAAGGTGCGTGGTGTCAAACTGACAGCCCCTCTTACTCAAGAACATGCAGACATCGCTATGCCCGCTAGATCCATCCTCTCTCTTCAGGGTGTTCCAAGTGATATCTCTTTGCTGTTGGCTGGCTGGACAGGAACGGGAGGAGTCAGGGGTATGGTTACCACTCTTCTTCCTGGTAAGCAAGTAACTTTCCACGTCACTCCAAAGTCCTTCCCCAGTGTACCCTTGAAAGTCTTCCCTGTAACAGCGAGTCAGCTGTGGGACAACCACCAGGAGACTTTGGCTTTTCAGTCGTCTCTTCTCTTCAGTGAATGTTTGAAAGTGGAAGAGCCGACTTTAGATTAAAGTGCTAGTCCTAATGATGGCTGTCTTTTTCCAATGCAGACTTTCAGAAGTTGGCCCTGTACAGACTGAGTAAGACAAAACTTGTGAAAGGGCTCGAGGCCCTTGAGGAGCTGGAGAAGGCACACAAGAAGAAATCCTCCGAGGCAAAGCTCAGGGTGCTCTCCTTTCACTTCTACACCATCATTTCACAGAAAATTTGGTATAAGCGACTGCCTATCATCAAACTCAGACTTGTCCTACATGCCAAGAGGGAAATACTGATGGTAAGTGAGGATCGTGGGGGTTTGGTGGCATCTACCTCTCGGCCTTTATTGATCTCAACCTGATCTCCTGGGTGCTCTTCTCTGTTGGACACCCCAATTTGCAGACAGGCTCTTCTGCCCTCTTCCTGCTTGTCTCAGTCCCATGAGCTTTGGCTTCAGGTAGTCACCACAAAGACACCATCTTGGACTGACTTGCCCCTTCCCTGGTGGCCATAATGATTGGGTTAAGCAGGTCTGAAAATGTTCTGGTGTAGTGTCCGTCTCTCCATGTATCAGCCGTGGTCAGCCGGGTTCAAATCTTTCACCCATTTGGTTTCTGGCTGTGGTTTTACACCTTCTCCCCAGGTCTCTGGTGAGCTCAGTTCACTGGCAATTCTGAATTAGTCAAGTGTGAGAGTGCCCTGTCTGGGGCTGTGAACATAATGTTACTTTGTGAATGAATGCCAACAGTGACTAGCGCCCCCTTGAGGCCAGGCACAGGTTTTCCGATGAAAGCCTGGAGCCACTGCAGACCACCCCAGGACCAGGACTGGATTGCCCCTGCTGTTCAGAAAACAGGGGCCCACTCAGGGTTAACCGAGCTGTGAGCACAAACACCATCCCATAGACTGTGCAGGACAAATGACCACCAGCCTTTTGTAAATCCATTAGGTTCTCCCACCAATCTGTCCATTGTCTGATGCCCCTTATTCAGCCTGGGGGTCATGGGAGTTGCATGACATCAGATGGAGAGCTGAAGTCATTCCTGAACCGAGTGCCAGTCCATTGCAGACCTGATTGGGGCAACACCAGCACGTCTGTAGCCTGTGGCATAAAACCCAGAGAGAACACGATGAGTGTCCAGGCCAGGACTTGAGCCCACTGTGCCACCCTCTTGTGGTGATAATGCAAGTAAATGGGAGATCAAGCAAAGTATAGACAGTGGGGAATCAGTAAAGTGACATTCCAACCCAAGGCATAAAGGCCTGGGCTGAGGGGGGTCTGCCCATCCCACAGTCGACTGGTATGCTCCGTTGACGAGTCTGCACACTGATGTTTGGATCATTTTTCCCAAATCTTTTCCAGATTCTTGCTGGTATTCAACAGGCTAAGAGTCTCCAGGCAGAAAATCAGAAGGCTGAGTTGGAAGTGGAGGAGATTCTTCACCCGATTGACCAGGACTACAAGCTACTCAAGTGTGGCCTTACGAGACTAAATGAAAAGTCAGAAAACTACCAGGTGGGTGCGAGTCGTACTGAGCGGTGCATGCGACTTAAAACAATGGTAAAGAATCTTCGCTGTGACGGTTGAGGTGAGGTGAGTAAAGTGGTTGCTGCAGGGTAGGATCACTTGGGAGGCATTGCAGAAATGCAAACGGAGAGTCCTCAGATTGCCTCCAGTTGTAAGGATCACCCGACTGACGTTAAAACAGCTGAATGGCGTCCATGCAATTGTCACTTTTTTTGCATGATTAAGGTTGAAGGAGGGAAATGAGTTCTCAGACTGTTCTGTGGCCCACACCGTCATCTTTCCCATTGATGTTACCAATCAGTTCCCAAGCGATGAAGTGCTGCCACCTGCTGGAGCGGGTGATTCTGTGTGCTCTGTTCCCATGGTGCTCAGCTTCATCCTTGAGATGGATGCCAAGGGTCCACAAGTTATTCAGCTATGATGAGAAATAGAGCACCATGATAACAGGCCAAACTCGCCAGTCCTGTCTCCCAAATTTCCAAAATATCCTGCTGTTCACCATGCTACCTGGTCACTTACTTCATGTCTCTGTGAAGATACACCTTGAAAATGTTTGTGCCCTTGTGTCCACATGTCTCCTTGATGAAGAACTGACATGTAGTGCACACACAGGGGACACTAAATAACATACTCGTCTTCCTAATCCCTTCTGTGCTCTGTCTGCATGTAGACGGCAACCAGTCAACCAAGACTCCTTGGACCTCCTCATGAGGGTTATCTTTGAACTTACATGCATCTTTCCTCAGTGTCACCCTTTATATCATCCAGAAATCTACTTACTGATCCTTTTGGTTTCTTCATTATCTGCCAGGTCTCCTACTTTGGTAGGAGCTTCTTCTTTCTAATCTTCTCCTGCCATTAACATGCATTATAAAGAGCAGCAGCTCTGCACTGACCCCTGATGGACATCACCTGTAACACCTAAGTGATTACCAAGGGAAGGGCCAAAGAGAGAGGCACCTGGACTGAACAGCAGAGCTGGTTAACAACTCTGGGTGCTCCTGGGCATCAGCACCTCTCATGTGAAGTAAAATCAAACAATCCCCAATTTAAGAATCCAGAATTAAAGACAAACCAACACCTGGGAAGATGTCCAAATGAATTCCATACCAGTGAGCTTCTCAGTGGAGTCAATCAGAAACATTGACGATTTATGAATCACAGTTTGGCTCTTCTGTCCAACATACACAAGACCACCAGGTACGTTTTCAAATTATTGTGTTTGGCTTTTAAAAAATGTCTGGAGTTGTTTTACTCAGCAACCTGCCTTACTTCTACCTGGACCTCTTTATGCAGGGTCTATAGAATGTTGCTGGGTTCCATCATCATCATCACCACTGGCAGCTCCTCACATCTGGGTAATTGTGTCTCCACTCGCCAAAATTTCATGTTAGCATCGCCCAGGGATGAAGAACCAGACCATAGACCCGCGGGCCTGACAAGACCCCTGCCGCCAGCACTATTTTTGATGTATTTAAATATACAAATGTTCTCATATCCATATTCTCCTCCACCACCTTGAGCTCAGAGTGAAGAGGTCAAAAATGGACCTCTGACTGTGGGCCATTTTAATGACCAGGCCAGACCCAGATCCACCAACACTCGTAGGTTCAGGTTTGGCCCTGTCTGAAGTCTGCATAGTCTTCTGGTGCCCAGGGTTGGTGCCTACTGAGCTAAGCTCCCTGGCCTCAATGAACCCAAGTCTGCAAAATGAATGAATCTCCTAAGTGACCATAAGAAGCTACTGGTCACAATGCCATGAAATGCCAATAAGCACAATGAATGTAAAAAACCAGATAAGGAGGACATCATTACAGGTCCTTGCACCCAAAAGCTTTAACTGAATTAAACTGAGGTAAACAGTGTTGAGTGTAGGGGGCGCTCCAGCTCCCCAAACTCGACACAGACAGGCTCAGACACTGGTATAAAATGAATAGTTTTTATTGTGGGAATCCCTTCCTCTGTAAGTGTTTCCCACCACAGCCACAAGTACAAACTCTGTAGCACAAGCAGAATACTGTCAGCACACAGCAACTCTTCTTCTCTCTGCCTTCAGCACCCCTCTTCTTCCTCTGCTCCTCCTGGAAAGCTTTGTCCTCCTCCCTCCAAGCTCTGGCTCCTGCAATGAAGGCAGTCGGCTTCTTTTATGCTACACCCGGGAGAGTACTTATGTTGGCCCATTAGCACGGTCCGGAAACACTTCTGGGTGGGGTGGAAACCCAACGAAGCATGGCTCCGCAGTCCCTGCAGCACCACCTGGCGGCACCCATCTAACCCAACAGGGCTGAGTCAGCAAACTCCAAGTCCCATGATTCCCTGTTGGAATCCAAGGCACCATTGCAACCCAGGAGGCTGCCATCTGGTGGTCAGGGGAGATAATGTCCTGCCATCTTCCTTGGTTCTTTCCAGCTGAGGGCATCCCGGTAGGGCAATGATGCCAGCTGTCACTCACAAGTGGCTGGCTTGACAGACCCTCATGTACTTGAGGGTTATGTTGTTTTTGTCTGAAAGGTCACAGGGGCCGCCATTGTAATTCCACTTGTTTTTTTTTTTTTTTACCTCCAATCAGATAATCAAGACGTACCTCAGTGCCACCGGATCACCATCACTGGAGCTTCTCAATGTGTGGGAGGTGGACCGGGAAACAGAGGTGAGCAGCAGTGGCCTAGGCCACCCACGACCCATTCTGTTAGCGTCCATCACTGAACACACTCAATGGCCACACACAGTCAGGTCAGTTTAAATGGCCAAGCACCTCAGTGACCGAGGAGTTGGCACTTTACTTCAAAATCCTCATTTTGTTATCTGTGGTGATTGGCTTAATGCGCCCAGCTGTGCACATGTCTAGACAGCCAAGAAATGACCGGGCAGCCCTCCAACAATGGCATGGGAGCAGGGAAAGTCTGAGAGAGCAAAGAAGGACCAGCAGCAGGAAATCAGGACCTCAGGGCTTGGGCAGGGGGGTCACAAATCCAAACACAAAACCAGAACTCAAGTCCTCACACTGGGGACTTTATTAAAGAGAAACATCTGCAAGAAATCCCCTGTTATTAGCTGACGAGAACTGCACAAAATTTACATCAAAGCAAATTGATTTTTTTTTTAGAGACAAATACATCCTTGGATGTCTCTGCAGGAATACTCTGAAGGCATTTTTAAGAGGACCGGTTATTTCATATCTCTCCCAGAAAAATAACTCTGAAGCCTTCTTGGTTTCCAATTTAATTAGAACATGCCAGGTGTCCTAACGAGGCACTTTACAAGTAAAGACCAGCTTTACAATCAGAACTCAGCCTCTTGACTACTAAAGGAACAGAACAACGACATCATTACCATGAACAAGATCTTAGCTCAACAAATCCACAAGCAGGAAGTTTGCAATGCAATCCCAGTAATTACCAACACAAACGGAGACAAAAAAAATTGACCATAGAAATATTATGCACACATTTAGAGCCTACTATAAGTCCTTATGTTCTGTTTTTCAAAGCATTACAGATACCACAGCTGGGTACTCTCAGTGCAGAGGAATTGGATAAACCCCTGACACTGTCAGAATTACTAGACGCTATAAACTTACTTCCGAGGGCGAGAGCAGCAGACCATGATGGCTACCCTGCTGAATTTTATAAAAAAAACTTCAATTCACTTAGCTCCCCTTTTATTAGCAACATTTATAGGAGGCAGAGACAATAAAATTCTACCTCAAAATGTTTCGCTAAGCGTTAATTACGTTTTTTTCTTAAAAAAAAAAAAGGACTTCTTACAATATGCATCAAACGGACCAATCTCGCTTCTGAATAATGATGTTAAGATACTCTTCAAAGTCCTAGCTAGAAGGACTGAGACAGTGCACAAGACCAAACCGGATTTTTTAAAGGCAGACACTTCACTTCCAGTCTTGGATGCCTGTTTAATGAAATAAGTTTACTCATAAAGTCTAAAACCCTGGAGATTTCATTATCTCTGGATGCAGAAAAAGCATTTGATATGGTTGAATGGGACTACCTATTCACTACATTGCAGAAATTTGGATTTGGCCTGAACATCTGTGCATGGATCAAACTACTCACTCTATGCAGATGATATGGTTCTGTATATCTCAGACCCACAAAATACTGTGCCTGTAGACCTAAATGTACGAGCAGAATTTCAAAAGACATTTGGACTTAAAATTAATTTAAATAAAAAAAGTGTTCTTTTTGCAGTGAACTCTCTAGTACACAACATTAGATTGGATACATTTTGCTTTTAATCATCGCAGACCAGTTTAAATACAGAGGGGTAAACATCACAAATAAATATAAATTATCAACAACATTTTACTGTCTGCATGGAAAAACTTAAACAAGACATGCACAGATGGCCTACCCTCCATCTCACTTTAGCAGGAAGAACTAACATTGTCAAGATGAATATCCTTCCTATGCTTCTTTTTTATTTCAAAGCACCCCCATATATATTAATAAATTAATTTTTAAGAAATTAGATTTAATCAAAGTCATTTTTGTTTGGAATTCAAAACATCCACACATCCAAAGGGTGACCCTACCACAACCCAATTGTCCTTCATTCATATGGAGCCAATGTAGGACAGAGAAACTCATTTGTGGCACCTCCACACAATAACCACCTTTTTCCACCCCCTCAGACTTGAACGGTTTTTAATGTTTAGAAAGCATACAGAATTAACTCTCCTAGAGATTTGTACACAGATAGTGTCTTTGCATCCTAAAATTCAATAAAAAAAGAAAGAAAAGAAAGCAATCCAATGCTTGGATATAAAATGCAGTGCACTCTCATCTCAGGAAGTGCTACAGGGTGACATGTCGTGACACCGCCTAACCACGTGACCTTGGGACGAAGCATGCCATGGGCACACCTTTATTAATTAGTTGTTTGGTGAGAAACATAGGCGGATTTAAAAAGAAGTTTTGCTTACCTGGTTCGCCAATCAGTGGAAATAGTGAGGTTTTCCATGTCCGAGGACATGAAGCAGCTGATCTGCTTGGCACTGTTTTGGGAGCGGGCATCTTGAGCTGTAGGATCTCCTTGGTGACATGAGCAACATCTTGGAGGGTAGTTCATTTTTACCTCATGGTGGTGCAGTGGCATTGTGTGGACCAAACTGCAGGTAGCAAGCAGAAACTGATATGTTGGCATGGGCACTCTTGCCAATGTAAAGCCATAGAGGGGTATAGCCATGGCAGTGTCCTGGGTGAAGAATAGGCAAGTTGGATTCACAGACAGAGAGAGAGTACAGAAGACGTAGGAGTGCTTAGAGACACAGGAGGTGTGTGGGCTGTCCATATTTGACAGTGACAATGTCCGAGACAATGGTGGGGGGCTATCTGGTGTTTAAAGTGGGAGTAAAAGGCAATGTGGGCTACAAAGGACAGGAAGAGTCTTTACCTGGGCAATCATGCCATAGGAAAGCAGGACAGTGGTAAATTTTTGGGCTCTCTGTAATTCCCATTTTTAATCCATGCATCATCTGATGTGCAATCTGTACACATTCAGTGCCAGGGGACGACTTAATAGAATACTGAAGTGGCCCAATAGAGACCACAAGGTCACGGGTTCAAATCTCACCACCTGCCCACAGTGACTGTGGTGCTCAGGTACGGTAGGCAACACAACCGTGTGTATATAGATGTGTTGTCTGATTTATGTCACAAGTGTAAAACCTCAAATGGCCAAGTCATGATTGTCACGTGTCCAGTGAAATGTGTCCTTACTGGTAGGCCACACATTTGTCTGGAGAGAAGCAGGATGAATCAAACTGGCCTTAGTAGCCAAGAAAAGTGCTTTGGGATGGATAGGATATAGAAAGTGTGGCGCTCTGTTCTCACCCAGCATAATACTGAAGTATTGGTCAATGCCCGAGTCACCTCACGTATAGATTACTGCAACGCTATTCTATCTGGCATTCCACAAAAACGTATTCATCGCTTACAGCTTATTCAAAATTCTGCTGCCAGGATAATAACCTGCTGTTCTAAATCCACTGAACATATCACACGTCTTCTCTCTCAACTTCACTGGCTCCCTGTTAACTACCGAATACAATATAAAATACTGCTCTTAACATTTAAAGCTCTCCACAACCTCACTGATCTCCTCCAGATTTACACTCCGTCTCGTTTACTCAGATCTTCATCTGCAGCTTGACTTTCTGTACCACACGTCAGACTCAGTGCTATGGGAGCTCGAGCGTCTCTCCTGGTGCTCCTCAACTCGGGAGTTCTCTTCCTTCTCATATTAACGTCAACTTGACTCAATAGCACAGTTTAAAACTACTCTCAAAACTTATCTTTTCAAGCTGGCATATCAATTGTGAATTCTACACTCTTACTTCCCGCTTGTCATATTTGTGTGTTTACTAATTATTGCTTTGTGATTTATCATTTTCTTGTTTTTATCTTTTTAATTATTGTTCACCTTTATTGTACGGTGACCCTGAGTGATAAGAAAGACGCCTATTAAATAAAATGTATTATTATTATTAAAAGCCACTGCACTAACTGATCTACACCGTGTCACACGTTAGGTGTTGTGCTGGTGGTGGGAGTGACACCCTGTACTGTCCAATTGTTTTACAGACAGAGTGGGTCTCATTTTAAAATCCTGAAGATCCAAATAAGAAAACGGACACCAATGTGGGACCCAAGAAGAGGATTACCACCATAGTGACAGCAGAGCCATAATCAGAAAAATAACAATGGCCATACATTTGTATTTCTGCTCAAGTATACCTCACATGAATTTTACCAAGCAAACGTCTTGTTAATGAAACAATAATTGTCATTACAAATTGCAGAGGTCTGTCACTGCCAGTGTAAAGCAGAGAGACATGCATGTCACTTTGTAACGGGTGTGCGTGGGCACTTGGCACAAGTCCCTTGATAAAACAATCAATGAATCAGTGAAGCTTGTGTCCCTGGTCTTGCGTATGTGTTTTTAAATAGCGACGAGATCCTCAATTGACAGCGCGTACAGTATTTCTAAAGGATTTCACAAAAAAAAAAAAAAAAAAAGGAACCTGTTGATGTTTTTAATCATTTCATTAAATGAACTGGTCCTAATTTAAAACACATTTATAGATCTCCCTTAATCCTTTCTCGTTATCACAACTCAAAAATAAATCTTTGGATTTCATTTATTTCTTTGTGTCAAATTTTCCCAGATAAATGGACGAAATCCTATGTAGGTATCATAATATGTTCCTGGTGCGTTTACTTTACTATAATGTAATGAAATTCAAGCTGGCTACATAGATTCATACTAATTCAGTCTGTGGTGGGCACTTCTTGTGTAGTCTGCACGAATTACAGTTTTGTACTGGAAACAAAGAACAACATGCCTTTCTAATGTATGGTGCTGGAAATGTGCCATAAAATTTTTATAGATAGATAGATAGATAGATAGATAGATAGATAGATAGATAGATAGATAGATACTTTATTAATCCCAAGGGGAAATTCACATACTCCAGCAGCAGCATACTGATAAAGAACAATATTATATTAAAGAGTGATAACAATGCAGGTATACAGACAGACAATAACTTTGTATAATTTTAACGTTTACCTCCCCTGGGTGGAATTGAAGAGTCGCATAGTTTGGAGGCTCCTCCGTCTGGAGACGATCCTGTTTAGTGGATGCAGTGGATTCTCCATGATTGACAGGAGCCTGCTCAGTGCCCGTCGCTCTGCCACGGATGTCAAACTGTCCAGCTCCGTGCCTACAATAGAGCCTGCCTTCCTCACCAGTTTGTCCAGGCGTGAGGCGTCCCTCTTCTTAATGCTGCTTCCCCAGCACACCACTGCATAGAAGAGGGCGCTCACCACAACCATCTGATAGAACATCTACAGCATCTTATTGCAGATGTTGAAGGACACCAGCCTTCTAAGGAAGTATAGTCGGCTCTGTCCTTTCTTACACAGCGCATCAGTATTGGCAGTCCAGTCCAATTTATCATCCAGCTGCACTCCCAGGTATTTATAGGTCTGCACCCTCTGCACATAGTCACCTCCGATGATCACGGGGTCCATGAGGGGGCTGGTCCTCCCAAAATCCACCACCAGCTCCTTGGTTTTGCTGGTGTTCAGGTGTAGGTGGTTTGAGTCGCACCATTTAACAAAGTCTTTGATTAGGTTCCTATACTCCTCCTCCTGCCCACTCCTGATGCAGCCCACGATAGCAGTGTCGTCAGCGAACTTTTGCATGTGGCAGGACTCCGAGTTGTATTGGAAGTCCAATGGCTGAACAGGACCGGAGAAAGTCCAGTCCCCTGCGGCGCTCCTGTGTTGCTGACCACAATGTCAGACCTGCAGTTCCCGAGACACACATACTGAGATCTGTCTGTAAGATAGTCCACGATCCATGCCACTAGGTATGAATCTACTCCCATCTCTGTCAGCTTGTCCCTAAGGAGCAGAGGTTGGATGGTGCTGAAGGCACTAGAGAAGGTCTAGAAACATAATTCTCACAGCACCACTGCATCTGTCCAAGTGGGAGAGGGGTCGGTGTAGCATGTAGATGATGGCATCCTCCGCTCCCACCTTCTCCTGGTATGCGAACTGCAGAGGGTCGAGGGCGTGTTGAACCTGTGGCCCCAGGTGGTGAAGCAGCAGCCTCTCCATGGTCTTCATCACATGTGACTTCAGAGCAACAGGCCGGAAGTCATTCAGCTCACTAGGATGTGATATCTTTGGGACTGGGGTGATGCAAGATGTTTTCCAAAGCCTCTGGACTCTCCCCTGTTCCAGGCTCAGGTTGAAGATGTGCTGTAGAGGACTCCCCAGCTCCAACACACAGGCCTTCAGCAGTCGTGGTGATACTCCATCTGGACCCACTGCTTTGCTGGCACAAAGTCTCCTCAGCTCTCTGCTCACCTGCACTGCTGTAATTGTGGGTTGGGTGAGAGTGGGTTAGGGTGGTCAAACCTGTTAAGAAAGTTGTTCATTTGGTTTGCTCTCTTCACGACTCTCTCGATGGTGGCACCCCACTTCGAGCTGCAGCCAGTGATGATCTTCATCCCATCCCACACTTCCTTCATGCTGTTATTCTGCAACTTCTGCTCCAGCTTTCTCCTGTACTGCTCCTTTGCCGCACTGAGCTGGACTCGGAGTTCCTTCTGCACGCGCTTGAGCTCATGCTGATCACTGCCTTTAAAAGCCCCTTTCTTCTGGTTCAAAAGGCCCTTGATGTCACTTGTAATCCATGGCTTGTTGTTAGCATAGCAGCGTACAGTTCTTACTGGAACTACAATGTCCATACAGAAATTGATGTAATCAGTAGTGCAGTCAACAACCTCCTCAATGTTCTCACTATGTGACCCTGCAGGATATCCCAGTCTGTAGTTCCAGTCTCTCAGAGCCTGCTCTGTCTCAGGGGACCACTTCCTGAATGAGCATGTGGTTGTAGGTAGGACCCTCACTGTTGGTTTGTAGTGAGGCTGAAGCAGAACCAGGTTATGATCTGCTTTCCCAAGTGCAGGCAGCAGGGTGGCGCTGTATGCGTCTTTAATGTTTGCATACACAAAATATCACAAATTGTCTTCTGCAGCCACACAAAACCTACGGCATTGGGAAGAAAATTCATTTCTTCAAAGTCTTTGTCTTTCTTCCTGGTGCTACAAAGTTGTGCAGGTCCCATATGGTCAACAAAAGGGGCAGAACTTTATACAGGACATTACACCCTGTAATTCAACAGTGTTCAGGGAAAGTAAAACTACGGCATCATCAGGATTAAAAAGATTTGGGGAGATGAGCAAGTCGTGGCAACCGTCCCCGAGACGGGTAGAAAACACTCTGTCTGCGGTGTCACATCTTAACAAACGTAGTCAATGGGAACGAGAAACTCATCATCTGAAGTAACTTCAATGAAGTACATACAGCGGACAGCCCTCTTAGTTCATCAGTCCATCAGATCCCAGTTTTCATTTAACAATTCAATAAACTTAGTAAAGAAAGACAGACAGAATGAACCCTGATGAGTAATTTGGTGATTGTGTCCCGTGTTCAATGCTCCCAAGTGGCTTGTGTCTGCCTTTTCATAGTTTGTGGGCTCTTAAGGTTTTCGGTGGTGTAATAAACACGTCCCTCAGACTCTGCAATGGTCTGCGATTCAACGTATGCTAGAATGGCAAACTGACAGTGAAGCATCGACCGCCGAAACGGTGATTGGTATCAACATACAGTGGTGTGAAAAACTATTTGCCCCCTTCCTGATTTCTTATTCTTTTGCATGTTTGTCACACAAAATGTTTCTGATCATCAAACACATTTAACCATTAGTTAAATATAACACAAGTAAACACAAAATGCAGTTTTTAAATGATGGTTTTTATTATTTAGGGAGAAAAAAAATCCAAACCTACATGGCCCTGTGTGAAAAAGTAATTGCCCCCTTGTTAAAAAATAACCTAACTGTGGTGTATCACACCCGAGTTCAATTTCCGTAGCCACCCCCAGGCCTGATTACTGCCACACCTGTTTCAATCAAGAAATCACTTAAATAGGAGCTGCCTGACACAGAGAAGTAGACCAAAAGCACCTCAAAAGCTAGACATCATGCCAAGATCCAAAGAAATTCAGGAACAAATGAGAACAGAAGTAATTGAGATCTATCAGTCTGGTAAAGGTTATAAAGCCATTTCTAAAGCTTTGGGACTCCAGCGAACCACAGTGAGAGCCATTATCCACAAATGGCAAAAACATGGAACAGTGGTGAACCTTCCCAGGAGTGGCCGGCCGACCAAAATTACCCCAAGAGCGCAGAGACGACTCATCCGAGAGGTCACAAAAGACCCCAGGACAACGTCTAAAGAACTGCAGGCCTCACTTGCCTCAATTAAGGTCAGTGTTCACGACTCCACCATAAGAAAGAGACTGGGCAAAAACAGCCTGCATGGCAGATTTCCAAGACGCAAACCACCGTTAAGCAAAAAGAACATTAGGGCTTGTCTCAATTTTGCTAAGAAACATCTCAATGATTGCCAAGACTTTTGGGAAAATACCTTGTGGACTGATGAGACAAAAGTTGAACTTTTTGGAAGGCAAATGTCCCGTTACATCTGGCATAAAAGGAACACAGCATTTCAGAAAAAGAACATCATACCAACAGTAAAATATGGTGGTGGTAGTGTGATGGTCTGGGGTTGTTTTGCTGCTTCAGGACCTGGAAGGCTTGCTGTGATAGATGGAACCATGAATTCTACTGTCTACCAAAAAATCCTGAAGGAGAATGTCCGGCCATCTGTTCGTCAACTCAAGCTGAAGCGATCTTGGGTGCTGCAACAGGACAATGACCCAAAACACACCAGCAAATCCACCTCTGAATGGCTGAAGAAAAACAAAATGAAGACTTTGGAGTGGCCTAGTCAAAGTCCTGACCTGAATCCAATTGAGATGCTATGGCATGACCTTAAAAAGGCGGTTCATGCTAGAAAACCCTCAAATAAAGCTGAATTACAACAATTTTGCAAAGATGAGTGGGCCAAAATTCCTCCAGAGCGCTGTAAAAGACTCATTGCAAGTTATCGCAAACGCTTGATTGCAGTTATTGCTGCTAAGGGTGGCCCAACCAGTTATTAGGTTCAGGGGGCAATTACTTTTTCACACAGGGCCATGTAGGTTTGGATTTTTTTTCTCCCTAAATAATAAAAACCATCATTTAAAAACTGCATTTTGTGTTTACTTGTGTTATATTTGACTAATGGTTAAATGTGTTTGATGATCAGAAACATTTTGTGTGACAAACATGCAAAAGAATAAGAAATCAGGAAGGGGGCAAATAGTTTTTCACACCACTGTATATAACCAGTTGTACTCACTCACACTTCGTGATACTCCAAAAATCGTCACCTTGTTGTGCCACATCACTAATGTAATTTCAATCGAACGCTGAAGCCCCTGCACCTCACAACCACATTACGTCTCTCCCTCCTCTCACCCCTCACTTATTTGTGTCATCTCACTGGTTGTAAGAGGGTACCTGGTGTCCTGGTATTTATTTTTTATTTGTGCCAGAGAAATAAAACCCTGAGATGTGTTCACAGCGTTGATTTGCACACTAAACAGAGGGAGGTATTTCACTTGGCACAGAATTCACTCTTGGTGTTGACCCATTACAAACATGCCCTTGACCTAAAGTTTAAGATGACCAGTGGGCCACAAGTTAGTTTTGTGCTCATAATGGCAGTGGGTTCCAGTGAGCTAAAGATCCAATATTTGTGCTCGAAGGACCAAGAAGGGCCTCCTCCTCCTCCTCTTTGATCTGACAATCACACTTGAATAACCGAGGGATACCCTAGTGGGTCACGAGAAAACCAACGTGGGAAAAAGTTTGTCGAGACACCAAGAAGGTTGAGAAACAACAGCTTAAGAAACACGGCTTCACAGTTCAGAGGCCGGCACAGCAGGAATTTCATCAGGGTGGCTCACTCAGACGTGTCCCCCTCCGCCTGTGTCGGCCCATGACACACCCCTTTGCTGTTTTTGATCTTCTGCATGTTCCATGTTATCATGTCCTCTTCTGTTAAACAAGTCCTGACGAGTTGTCAGACATCACTGCACCTTCTTCACTACTGCAGTGTGGCCGTGCCAACTGAGTGCCTTTCCGTTGTATGTAGATAGATAGATATGTCTTTGCACTTCTCCTTCTACTGGGTGATGATGGTGGCCAGGCTTCCCGATGAAGCCCACCCGCACTTCTCCTTCTACTGGGTGATGATGGTGGCCAGGCTTCCCGATGCAGCCCACCCGGTGTGCCCGCTGCCTCTCATTTTGTGACTCCTTTTCTCTCTTCCACAGGGCAAGCGCTTTAAAACCCACAATGGCATAGAAAACCGGCGCTTGCTGTGGCACGGCACCAAAATGGCCTCCATTGCAGCAATCCTGAAAAGTGGCCTAAGAGTCATGCCTCATTCTGGAGGACGAGTCGGGAAGGGCATCTACTTCGCTTCAGAGAACTCCAAGTCGGAAAACTTTGGTAAGCTGAACGGGCCCTCGGGCCTCAGTGGGTGGGCACAGCAGAGGGGTCAAAGGTGTCATGGGATGGTAAAGGTCTGTCCAGGAAGCCTGTGGAGTGGTGATATGCCACGTGGCTACACCAGAAGATCACAGTATACCAGTCTGCTAGTTTGAAGGCCAAGCTGCCCATTGCCGTCCCAATCGAATTGTGAAACTCCATTGTCTTTTGAAAACACAGGTGAGACATGTCAGTTTGTGTTAAGGTGACATTACCAAAAAGAAGTTTAGAGTCAAGTGACCGAGACAAAATAGAAATTTTGGAGGAGAGACAGAAAGGTGGGCCTGCCAACTTCTCCTCAGTTTACTGGCGCCATTTTGAAGCATCTCCCCCTCGCATTGGCTACTTGCCGATGCCACGCCATGTCACAGGTCTGCTCACACCACTCAAACACGCTTGATGAAGTGGTCCGTCTCCAACATCACAAAGACTCCCTCTGGTATGTCGTTGTGCAGCAATTTGGTTTCCAATCTGGTGACCTGTGTCACTCGACCAGGACGCGACAGAAGCAGCCCATCACCATCATACAGATGTCCACAGGCCCCCTTTGATGGACAAGTCACGTTGTGCTGGCTTCTAACCCCGCGTTCACAGCCAGCCTCTGCCTGTGAGGAGGATTTGAAAAGGGGAGGCCCAAACCGGACTGTCACTGATCTCAAACATTGGGGCCCTTTTCAGGGTACTCTGGTGGAGGAGGACCACTTAACTGGGATGTGACATTACAGGTCATTTCCTGTCCACTCTGATGTCAATCACCACACTAGGTGACTGTCTGCTGCTGCCTGACGTCAATGCCAAGCAGACCACCTGCCTTGCCGATCAGTCTCTGTACCACTGGTCCAGGCCCCTTAGCCTCACATTCTTCTGTGGGTCCTCATTCATGTGCTTCAGATTCTTCTGACTGGAGCCCCCATTGACATTTTGTATATTGTGTGCCCACCTTCTCTTGAGCCCCCTGAATGAGGCCGTTTGACACACCTGTCAGCAGACCTTTGCTGTCACACGTCCGTCACCATAGCCCTGGACTGCCCACCCTTGTGGTAAGGCCTCCTGTGACTTTGGGACTTTGAAATGATGAAGGGAAGGATAGTCGATGACGTGGTGGTCGGTCAGACAGAAGAGGCGCTCCATCGTGCTGCTGCTGGTCCTAACGGTCAGGTGTGGCTCCAAAGGCTTCACTTTTTTCACAGATAGGGACTTTTAAGGCCTCCTTCATGATGAGCAGGAATAGAAGAAAACCTCAGAAATGTGCCAGCTAAACAAATTTCCACTCCAGAGCAAGGCAGGAAAAGACCATCCATCATGCATCCAGTGCCCAGCCCTCAACAAGCATCGCCAACTTCTCAGTTAACTGTGCCATCCACTTTACTGATTTGGCACCTCCGACTCCTCATGGCACCACCACCACATGACCCTTCCTTAGTCTTCAGACGTCCACCTAATATCTCCGGTCTCCTTCGGTTGCATCCCACTCAAATAGCCCCCACACAATTCTTGACCAGCATATGTGAATGTTTCTGTTTTGGTCCAGTTCAGACTGGCGACCCTCTCCCAGTACATGTTCAGTTGTGTGGTCACGGAACTCGTCTTCTGCTGATGTCCAGGTTTGTGACCAATTTCACATGTGACCTTTGGTGGCCTGAAGATGGGCCTTCATGCCAGCACCCACACATAGCCGCCTCTGGCTGCCACTCTGCTCATTCCTGCCTTCACCCTCTGGCCCTTGCTTCCATAACATACTTAACTTCAGTGCCTTTAATGCCAGTTCCATTTTGCTTTTTGCTCTTGGATGCTAAACATAGATGATGGTAGTGGACCTCTGTGGTCACCAAATCCATCATGACACAGACCCATGACAAAGGCCCACATATCCATATTGTTTTTAATATTCATTTTAATAAACCCAAGACTGGTGATAGTGAGAGAACATGAGACTGTCTGGTGGTGGCAGTGCCCACTTTACTTCTTGATGATCTTAGGCTCTGCTCTTTTGGAGGGTTTCTTTTCTCAGGTTACTCCTTACATTCAGGGTGAAGGGATGTCAAAGAAAATCCCAAGAGCCGTGGGCAAATAGAAGTAAATTGACAGGTTTGATCCCATCTGTGGGACCCGAGACTCCTCTGGAACACCATGACATGTAAGCTACAAGCAGACCTGGTGACACGGCATGGACTTTTGAACCACCTTCCACCCTGAGGCCTCAGCAAGTTCAATCTGACGTTTTTGTTCCCTCAGTGTGGCACACCTCCAACAGAATTGGCATCATGTTTCTTAATGAAGTATCTCTTGGTAAGGAGTACACCATCACCAAGGATGACAGCTCTTTAGTACAGGCACCGGATGGCTACGACTGCGTTGTGGCACGAGGTCAAACAGAACCAGGTAAGCAGCCTGCCTGGGTTTAAAGCAAGTGCCTTGGTGGGGATTCCGGTGGCCAGCAGATGGCAATGCCAGGGAGATGGAAACAGTAGCCCTGGGAGTCACTGGTGGGTTCCTACATACCCTCTGGTGGTGGCCCTTAGCTGCATGCAAGTGGGCCTTGGTGCATCCAGCGTCTTTTCTGCCATTCCACAAGATGGAGTCGTGGCCTTTAAATAATCACTCCATTAGTTGCCCGTGTTCACTGTGAGACTTTAATGTCACCACTGTCTGCCATTCTTTTCAGACGCCTCCAAGGACGTGAGCATCATACTGGATGGCAAGAAGGTGATGGTTCCCCAGGGGAAGCCGCTGTCACAGAAGGAGTACAGCAGCAGCCGTTTCTCTCAGAGCGAGTATGTCATCTACAAGGAGAGCCAGTGCCGTATCCGCTACCTGCTGCAGCTAAAGTTCTAAGGATCACCAAATGCTTAGTATTAGGAAATGTGGAAACGCTGCTGACCTTCTAGCTCTTCATACATGAAGAAACGGCCTTCAGTCTCAGGTCGTGAGATGTAAAGCAGATGACGATCAAGCAAATCAAGAACACAAATTCACATTGCCGCCCTGAACTTGGGTTTGACATTAAAACATACTGGTAATGCAAAACCAAGAGGGAAAGAAGAATGGCGAGCTGCCCATTCGATGAGCCTCAAAACTCCGAATACACGGACCGGCCGGCCGGCTCTCCATTCCCAAATGTCTTACCTCTGTGTCTGCACACGTCGGCCTCGTTTGGTTTACCGTTCGTCCTCTTAGAGTGTCCAATGTCTTCTCGTTTCATGTAGCGCCTTGAGACGTGCAGACACACATGGATACTGTGGCTCTAAGCCCTAAACTGGCGGCGCCGAGGACCACCAGCTTCTTTAACATGTCATAATAAACTATGGGCTGACTGACTCTGCTTCTGGCTTTCTCTCTCCTACTGAATTGAGCTTAATAAATAATACTGGAAGTCAGTCTGCTGCCGTTTGGTGTTTGGGTCAAGACTCCTAAATTGTGGACTGTCAGGGGACAATGGGAGAAGGCTGGGGGCTTTGGATGGCACCACTAGGAAACAAAGTGGGTGGCAGCCCCCAACTGGGAAATGAAAAAAGTCAAAGGAACCCTTGGGATAAGTGCTGCCATCTCCTGGCCACAATATGAAGGACATGTTATTTTAAATTTAAACAAATTCAAAAGTGGAGAGAAGTGGAGAATGACATACAGGCTTGGGTGGGGTTGGGGTGATGAAATTTAAGTAAATGGGAAATATTCTAGATGGGAACTGAAGTGGGAGATCTGAAACCGGAAAATACCTCTCATGCAAAGTCAACGTGGACTGGGCACTTTTTACACCGAGCAGTGGGCCGAAATGATCAGACAGGTGAACAGGATAAGAAGCTTATATGGCGCCCATCATGTGCGCAGATTGTCCTCAAGTTATTTAACACACCAGTGAGACCTCAGCTTGAGTACTGTGTGCCATCTTGAGCCGTGCCCAGAGAAAGTCCACAGAAGAGGAACCAAGACAAGGTCAGCATCATGGGGGCAACTGAGGAGGAAAAACTGAAGGAGATGAGCCTTTAAAGCAAATAACGACGGAATACAATTTGTGTCAAATGAAATCAGACTGTTATACACTACCTGGCCAGACATACCGAGTCCAGGTGGTCTGTCTAGTCAAGCGCAAATCCACGTGGTCTCCGTTTACAAACACAGAGTCGTACAGAAGAGCTCACGGACACTAAGTGTGGCACTGCCATAGGATGCCCACTCTGCCACAAGTCTGTTGTGTGAGATCTGCCCTGGTCAACTCTAAGTACCATTATTGGGAAGTGCACAGGGGCACAAGGTGACAGACCACACAAACTCACAGAGTGCTCCTCTGTGGCATCACTCAGAACAAAGTGCCAATCTGCCACTGCAGGCAACAGCAGCACAAGACCTGGGCGTCTGGAGCTTCATGAAATGCATTTTGACGAACTGGCCTAGGATCACAATGCCAAGCGCCACAGGAGTCTCGAGCATTGGACACACGGGGTGATGAATCGCGCTTCACTATCTGGCAGTCTAATGGGTGAATGTAGGGTTAGGATGTGCCAGGTCAGTGCGATCTTCAGGACTGCATAGCGCCTACTATTAAGTGTGGAATAAGAGGGGTCATGGTGGGGTTTGGGCTCAGCCCCTTCATTCCAGTGACGCCACAGCAGTCAAAGACAACTGTGAGCATCAGTTTTGTGTTCCAGCAGGACACTCGAGGGGCCTCTGACCTCAGACCTACTGAACACCTTGGGATGAACTGGAATGGCAGCTGTGAGGCAGGTCGTCTCATTCGACGTCACTGGATGACCTAACAAATGACCACAAATTCACACAGACGTGGAAACAAGAGCCGAGGGCATTCTGGGGGTCTCTTGGCTGATAGAGGTCTGATGGCTCTGTAGTGTATATATAGTGAAGAACACCTACTGTACTGTATATAGGAGACTGGACCGTTTCATTTTGCTTCAGTAATATCGTCCTGTGAAATGTAACGTTTGTGGGGTTTATTTCACAGAGGCCTTACTTTTAAGGGCTGCTCTCGTTTAACACCAGGATTCAGGTGTCACTTGTCAGTCAAGACCAGCAGACTGAGCCTCGTCCTATTGGTTAATCCTTTCACCTAATTTGCTTTTCAAGGATTTGGGCACTGAAGTTGGTTTATTCCTGCCCACGTCTCATCTTTCCTGGCCATTTTCATTCTAAACGCTTACAGTCTCTACAATGGCATGTGACCGGTGTAGCAACTGTTGCACTTCAGAGGTTTTGATGGCTACAAAATGCTATTGTGTGTGTTTTTGAATGTTCTTTTCATTTTGTATTTATTAGAATTCTTTTTTATTTTTATTATTATTGCATTGACGCTGCCATTTGGTGAGCACTTTCATGGCTGTGGCCATTTTGCTTCTGCTTGCTTAGGCCATTGCTGCCACATGACTAGCTGCCTGTTTAAGATGGTAGCCCAGGCTTCTGGATTGAACACCAGACTCTGCAACGTGTTTATTAAGTTTAAATCTTTTAGAGCAACTGCCCATTGCACGTCATTTCAACTCTGACCTTGGACTACTGTTTTGGAGTACATTGTGGGTTTTCTGGCTCAGATTCCAGCTTGATCTCATCTTCTGGTCCACTGCTGTTAATTCCATCCTTGTGGTTTGCTATTTTTTTTTACCAGAATGTTATATCAGCAAACTGACCAGAATTAAGAAATGACCAGAAGGCAGAAGATTGGACAGAAGAGAATCAAAACCAGGAGATCAAATAAAACAAAAAAAAACAAACCATGAGCATCAAGGGAAAGTAACATTAAAGCCAAAAAAATAGAAAAGCAAAGTCAAAACCAAAGACATTTTTTAAACTGACAGCTCTTGCTATCTGCAGTGCAGATGAGGACGTGAAGTTCTGGACATATTTTAACCTGAGGTGTTGCTAAGGGTCACCTTCTCTGAGGAGACCCCCTAACATGAGATGCTGCCCTGACAAGGGGTGCTAAGAATGGAGGTGATTGTTAAAAAATACCAAAAAGTGACAAATGGCCCAAAATTAAGACTCCAAAAGATCACGAAGAATGAAGTGGATAAGAAGGTAAAATAAAAACAGAATCTAAACTGTAATACTATGATGGTATTCAGGTGACTGCATCCATACAAAAGGTTGACACACAATGGTGCACAGATAAAGAAACAAGAGTACTAAGTGGCAGTGGGGATGCCATCACCATCACACTGATGAAAACAATCAGAGAAAAAAAAGAAAAAACACACACGAGCAAAATTGCAGAAATGTGCAAAATAAAGGATGGGGGCACAGGTTAGGTGGGAGTCACAGAAATATAAAACGAAATAAAAACTAGGACAGGTGTGCTCTGTGGGGCTGCTCAGAACTTGCTTTACCATCCAAAGACACACAGAGTTTGTTACAGTAAGGGGGGGGGGGGGCGAGACGGTCAGGCTCAGTGGGCTACACCAACCCATATGAACAAATCAGCAGCTGGAAGTCCAAGTGTAAGAAAAAGGCCAAGCTGGGGCAACTGGAGTGCCTTCGGTGGGCTCGTACTGCGTGTTTGAAGTGGGCACTTTGACAGCTTCAGTTTGTGGAAACACAGCTCACCGATCAGCAGACTTTGGGGACTCCGCGGTTTAGTCCTCCGCATTCTGAATTCCGCTCCAGTCGGAGTAGAACTTGACTCGCAGTAGGACCCCGAAGCGCGGCGCCGCCCTCCACCCAACTTGGCGGGCGAGCGAACACAATGAGTGACAGGCGGCGCCACACGCGACAACCCAGCACCACCGTCACGGAGATGAAGAGCAGCGGCAGCTACTGGGGACCCTCTACGTTCATTCTGGCACTGGTGACGGACCGGGAGGGCACCTGACTCGGAGTCCAGGTAGGCGGAGAACGCGAGGCACTTTAAATGAAAGCTGGCGGGGGCAGGACACGGCGCAGGAAACAAAATCAATGACAAAATAAAAGGAGTAGCCCGATCAGCATCACCGGACACAAAGCTCGGTGACGCCTCGTTCGCATTTCCATCTTTCAATTTCTCGAGACGTGGGATTTGCGGAAAGTCCACTTTAGTTTTTTGAAACTTTTAAAACGGTAAACGTTTCTACATTACCGCCCCACAGATCGGCGAGATCGCCGTTGTCAAAGTGGACGACTTCCTGAGAGACGCGTCTCGCATCTATCGATGACATTTTACCACTGCCCTGGTCAACCTGTGCGAGGGCACCTTGGCACTGATAGGCCTTCTCAAGTCCTGGTATCAAGGGTATGTATATAATGGAGGGCATCCATCCATCCACTCATCAGCGTGCCCCCCTTGTCGTTGTGTTCACTATTGTGGGCACTGTATAAAATGAATAAATAAACTGAGCGCCAGGCCATTCGCTGCTCCTTATTCCGTTCAGGGATCTGTGGCCCTTTTTAGATTTGCGTACTTGGGGGGTGGCGCTACTCTGTATGATAACATTATTAATAACCCTCTCCGGCTTTCACTTCACAGACTCCGTGGCTTTCTTACAATCACCAGCCAGCCATCCACTTCCTAAGCTGCTCATCCAGTTCTGGGTTGTAGGCACAATGCATGGCACTATATAAAATGCTGAAACTGGCTGAGTGTGAGGCCACTCTCATCTTTATTAGGTCCCGTGATCAATGACCTTCTAACATTCAGCATCCATCCTCCTGCCCATCAGCATTCACAGCCTACATCAGCCACACAGAGCTGAACGGAGCTACAGCATGAAGCAGTAATGGGCAGCTTACAGGGTACCATGGCACAGGTGACAGAGGGGGTACCATATGGGGTACATGAACACAATGGCACAAGAACCCCTGATGCCAGTGTATGACACTAATGCCACATTCCCCCCACACAGCCATAAAGATGCACATGGTGTGGGTGTGTGCCTGAGTGTGCCCTGTGATGGACTGATGCCCCTTTTTTCTGCCTGTCACTGTAGGTGGGTGTGCAGCGCATGCGTTGCTTTGATTCTCTAATCAGGGTAAAGGTGTTGTTATCCTCCATTGGTAAGGCCAAATCTTACAAAACAAGCAGCGCGTCTGCCCACTGGTGCTGTTGATTTTGAGGGTCAACAACCTTCTGGTTTCAAAATATTTTTCTGCCAGACATTTGTACAGTCAACACACACCACAGCCAGAGCAAAATGACGTTCTGTCCACTGCCTCTTCTCTCATCAGATGTTCGAACTGTCCACTCATTAGAGCACTGGCTTAGTTACTTCACATGGACCCCCATTTATGACGCTTTGTCAGATTCTCATCTTCTGTCCACCAGCACAGTACTAAGGGCTGCTGCCGCACTAGTCCTGTCTACATGTGGCTTTCCCCTTGGGATTAATAAAGTATCTATCTATGTGGCTTTTCTTTTCAGGTGGTCCATTGTTTTTTGAACTTCACAACAGCTTAGATGGTGACTCTGAGCTAGCAGTGTACCCCATAATGGACTGGCACTCACACTCAGTGATGGCAGACTCGATTTGTAGAATAAACAGGTTCAGGAAAGGGACGTATTCTTTTATTTAATATTCTTTTTTATTCATCCACCACAAGTCACAACTCCGTTCAAATGTCAGCTTTAAAACACACAGAGTCCTGAAAAGTACAGCTCCGCACTCCCGGGTCCCACCCGCCATTGCTAAATAGGACCTCCTTGTAAGGGACAAGGCCTCGCTCCGAGTGTGGCTACAACTGCTGCCTCACAACATGGAAGCAGACAAGTCAGGGGGAGTTGAACCAGCAGCCTACTGGTGTGTGGCCAGCGCCCAGCCTGCTATGCCACTCCGTAGACATTTGAACAACTAGAGCCGACGTGTCTGCTTCTTCTGCACACACCAGAATGTCTGCTTTGTCATTTTTAATGCCTCCAGGTTGGCTCTTCACCCCCATTACCCTGGATCTGTACAGGTGGTACTTACCCAGCAAACTGTGAGCACATCAGTCACATTAGCAGTGCTGTAGAAGAAAGCGGAAGTGAAGCCACCAGTTGGCCTTCGCATGTGGACACTGAGCACTCCATTAGTACTCCCAGCTCCATTTCCTAAGGTGGTCTTTCAAGTTGCAGTCTTGAAAATGCACATGCAAGCACTTTCGCTTCTGTTTTACATGCTCGAGAGCCCAGATATCCCACGTGTTCTGCTGGGCTATGTGACTAAAATAAACCATTTATTGGAAATGCAGCAAGCAGAGGGTTTGCTAACACATAACTCACATTGCAGTCCCCACAATTTCACCACTTAAAGGCTTGAAAGCCCCCCTTTGCACATGTTGAGCATTTTAATCTCAAAGATGAACTGAGGTGTCACCACCAAGTCCAGTGAAATGGATTGATGAGGTGCAGGCCACTGGCATTTTAAAGACTCTCGAGGACCACCACTGATTGAGCGTAAGCCTACAAAATGGTGGCAGCAGCACTCGTTAAAAAATGAGTGGGGTAAGGCCAACATTGGGCCTTATGACTTGAGCCTTTGTACCACTTACCATACTTGAGCCATAATCAGGCTGAGCCTGAAATGTCCTGTGTGTGGAGGGCTTGGATGTGCTGCAAGCCATCACTCTGAGATGCCATGACTAGTGAGTAGAACGACCCTAGATAGTTGTGAAAGGCACTATATACACACACACACACACACACAAATGAGAGGTACCCAAAAATAACCGGAATTGGAAAAAAGTTTTAATAATTTTTACTTACTGAAAGTTTAGTCTCCTTCAAAGTCCTCTCCATGTGAATGAATGCACTGTCCCAACGGTTTACCCACTGGTGGAAACATTTTTTGATCTGCTGAAGAGAAGTGTTGTCCAAGGCCTGCAGCGATTTTTCTTTGACTTCCTCCACGGTACAAAAACGCTTTCCTTCAATTACTTTTTTCATATGCAGAAACAAGAAAAAGTTGCATGGAGCAAAGATCGGACGAGTAGAGAAGGTGGCAAGAACTCCAAGATACACAAGTCCATTCAGAAATCTCTTCAACAGTTTGACGACGATCTCCGTAAATTGAATTGCAAACTTTTTCATGATTTTCGTCATTCCTAATTGTGGAAGGTCGGCCAGATCTCGGTTGGTCTTCAAGTGACATTTTGCGTCTATTTTACTTAAAGCTTCCTCTTTAAATGCAGTTTCAAGCATCACTCCAGTCTGAGCAGCTGTTCTCCCCAAGAAAAAACAAAAGTTAACGTAGACTCGTCGCTCTTTATAATCACCCATCACAAAAAAAATAAATAAAATCACAGAACACGTATAATAAGCACCAAGAAGAACCGACACGGAATGGCGTACAAACAACACTGAGCACTGCCACTTGGCAGACTGGCACAGTAAGTACAATTTATTTTTGTAGAGCTCAAAATCACACAAGAAGTGCCGCAATGGGCTTTAACGGGCCCCGCCTCTTGATAGCCCCCCAGCCGTGACTCTCTAAGAAGACAAGGAAAAACTCCCAAAAAAACCCTTGTAGGGAAAAAAAAGGAAGAAACCTGGGAAAGGCAGTTCAAAGAGAGACCCCTTACCAGGTAGGCTGGGCATGCAGTGGGTGTCAAAAGGAAAGGGGATCAATACAATACACAAAACAAATCCTCAATACAGTATAAAAATAAAAATTTTACAAATATAGAGCAGAATTTAACAGTAGCTGATATCACATAATGTGATTTGGATTAGTGCCACACCTAGCAGAGACATTCACAACTAAGGCGAGATGGCGCAGCAGGTACAGATTCCGGTCATCTTTGGGTACCTCCTTGTATATTATATTACACATACTGTACATGATAGTAGTAGTAGCAGTGGTTGCACAGACCTTATGGTGGACAGTTCCTCAGAGTAGAAGCGGGTCACTTTACAGGACAGCATTTGTTACATTTTGATCCTGGACACAATTTAGTGGCCACTTTTATTTCTGTGTTTCGACTTCCACTGAAACTTTGGGTCTAATTTCAGAGTCATTATAATATTCACAGACGTGGTAAAAAATGTTTGTCTACAATTGTTCATTATGTCAGATTATCATAGAAGACATGACATCCTCTCTATAGCACATGCTCTATTTTGTAATATAAATTGATCTAACAAGACAAAAGAACATAAAAAGAATGAAGTGCTCCAATATCATGGGTGTCAACAACATTAGTTCACATCATAGCACATTAAATACAAGATCCCCTTCCCCAGTAACAACAACAACATTTATTTCTATAGCACATTTTCATACAAAAAGTAGCTCAAAGTGCTTTACATAATGAAGAAAAGAAAAATAAAAGACAAAATAAGTAAAATAAGACAACATTAGTTAATATAAAAAAGGAGTAAGGTCCGATGACCAGGGGGGACAGAAAAAACAAACAAAAAAAAACTCCAGAAAGTGGCTATTGTGGGCCAAATATTGAGACAGCCACTAGAACGGATTATCTGGTAAGGTACACTCACTGAGCAAAGGCAATCATCCAGATACAGGTCAGGTGCTTCAGTTAATGTCTGTTTTTACCTGCATTATTATTAATCTTTAATTTAATATTGTTCTTTACCAGTATGCTGCTGCTGGAGTAAGTGAATTTCCCCTTGGGATTAATAAAGTATCTATCTATCTAATGTTCACATCAAATACCAGAATGTTTAAAAAGAAAAGAAGTGATCACTGATTTTGAACTTGGCACAATTGTTAGTGCTGAGCATTTCTGTAACTGACATAAAGCAAACCACTAACAGGAACATAACAATGAGGCCAGTCACTGGATCTGAATCCAGTAGAACACCATTTTGGATGGGAGAGAACGGAAGATTAGCAGCACGAGGGCGCAGCTCACAAATCTGCAGACATTGCATTGATGCCAACACAGATGAGGACCTCAAAAGAATCTCGCTATGAAGAACTGAGGCTGACTTGAGTGCAAAAGGAGGCCCACTCAGGATAAGAGGGCCTAAGAAGTGAGTGGATATGAACATTGTGCATTAGACTTTCAGAAAGAAATCATCACAGCCTATTGATTATATATCATATACTGAATATATCAAGATCTCTCTGTTAAAAGAAATCAATAACAAAATAATAATAATAATAATAGCAGCACGTTTTGCATCCTAGATTGTGGCAGCTTTTGGATTTTATTGTAAAAACTATTATTTTAGTTCTGGCATTTGCCTCTGGCCACCTAACACTGGAGGTAATTGGTGAAAATAAGAAAACTAGAAACAAATATAAAAATAATGAAATGTTGACTTCTTTCAAAGAGGACCCTTTACCCAAAAAGCACATAGAAGTGACCAGAAATGCATCCCTCAAAAACCGTCCGCTCCCCAATTCCTGGTTGAAGCCTGCGGACACAGACTTGCATGTTTAGTTACAGTTTAATGTCACTCAGTAGTTCTTTGAGATGGGACATTTTATTTTGTCATACTGCGTGAAATGGCTTTGCTGCATCACAAAGTTATTACATGTGCTGTTAATTCAATGAGAATCTTCTTAGTAAAATTCCATTGTTACAATTACAAAAAATATAAATATATATACAAACAAATAAATAAATAAAAACCTACCCGCGGTATTCAGCTTCCTCACCAGAGCCTGTGCCAGTAACTGCACATACAAGTTAAGAGTCCCAAGTTAGACTGGCTGTCGGTCCATCAAAGGGGCGCCCTGCCACACACCCTTGGCATTTCTAGAGTTACCTGAAAAGAGCGGAATGCAAGCCTTTGAACCCTGAGAGCAAATTGAAATCCTTCACATAGCAGGTGTGGAGACAATCAAGGATCTGCAGTTACTGTGCAGCTAACAAGCCTGAGACAGACGCCTCGTTTCAAGAGCCGGGCCCTGTGCTGGCACCGCAGCCTTCAAGCGGCTCTCGAGTGTCCGAAGCCCCACTCAACGTGAACTTTACCACGAAGTTTTGATTTTTCACCTCCGTGTCATACAAGTCATTTTGCGAGGGCTACGGCAAGACGTCCTTTTACTTTCCACGGGCAGGGGGCTCGTTACCGTTCGAGACTCTGCGATACGCTTAACTTCACCACTGCCAGGTGCCGCGTTAAAAAAAAAAAAAAAAAAAGAAAATCAGCTGATTATGCCACCCTGCCCATGCGAAAGGCACAGAAATCGCTACTCTCGGAAGTGTCGGCCTTTAGAAGGTTTGTTTGTTGGCGGCGGTGATGCGACAGTCCTGTCCCGCTGGTGTCCTGCAGACCTTTCACCGTTGGGAGGGTAACGTGCACGACACCCAGGGCTCACGGCTCTGCCATCCCAAGTCTCGCCTGTATTCGCCACTCAGCGACTCTATACACACACACACACACACACACACACATTCGTTTCGTTTATTTGATTTTTTTCGTCTTTCCTTATGAAGAACGCAGCGGCTTTTAGGGCGGGAGGTCGCCGCCGCATATTGAAGAGAATAAAAGGAAGTTATAAAAATAATTTATAGAAGATAAAAACAAGTCGAGCTATAACGTCCACGTCCATCATTGAACCGATATTAGACTAATTAAAAACTGGTCATCTTACCTGGTCTTCATGGTTCACGTTTTCAGACTTGACCGCCCCGCTCTTACTTCACCGGCAGGTCAGCTGGTACTCGGCGTCTGCCCCAACACTTGTAATCCTAACTGGCGTCTATCCGCAGCCATCCCGATGTGTCCTTGCCGAGCACACTTCACCAAGCCACTGTCCAGTGAATCAAACAGCCCCGCGCCTCAGCTGTTATTTCGCCCGATTTCTGCCGTTCGCGCCTATCCACTTCCGGACGCCGCCATCCTTCTCTCCGGCCCGCCGAGCTGAAAAGCGCGCCTCTCGCAGTCTCGCGAGAACGTGGCTACTTCGCGCTTGAACCCCAATAGGCGCGCGGGATGGCGGCGCTCTTTGAGGTACGTTTTCTTATTAATTACGTATAAAGATGACGGTGTCCTCCGCAATGCTTGAAGTAAATGCTTGGTAGTCTCGCCGTCTTTATTACGTCGGTTGGAAGGCAAACCTTTAAGTGACACGTGCGGCCACCCCGTAGACTTGTCACAAGCCCGTTATGATCGCGAGTGAAAGGCAGTAAATATGGGAAAGCGAATAGGCAGAAAGGGCCGAGATTTGATAAATCAGTCGAAAACTTTCGAAGGGTGACGTTACAATCAAAGTGAAGACATGACGGCGTCATCCAGAACAAGTGCAGCAGCACGCCGGTGTTTATCAGACAGTTTTGAAGTTGATAGGCCGACGATTCGTAGATACAGTCGATGGTAACCGCGCGTGTCCCACTCCCTCGCTGCTCTTCAGCGCCACCATCAGGATGACCGCCTCACCTGCACACATGTGCCCTCCTTACCTGTTCAGCCTTGGTACACCTTTGTCTTGTGCGCCCCATGTAGTGCCACTTTGGAGCTCCTTCTCCATTCGGTTGGTGTTTTTGTGCCAGTGTCCGTCTTTTTAAGCCTTAACTCCTTTAAACCATCTGACAGTAACGTATGGAGGCAAATGCAAATAAAACCGCGGAGTGTGATGGTAATGAGGTCACAACAGAATGGTAGGCCAGCGTAAACCACTCAATATGCTGATGCTGTTATGAACTGATTTATCTAATTGTTCTTGGTGACACTGAGTGTGACGTGAAATACAACTCAAAATGGCAAGTGTCTGAGAGGGCGGGCGCTAGCATGCACTGTGTTTTGATTGGTTAGTCAACTGGGCAGAGATCTCCAGTCATCAGAGGTCACACGGACACAGCAGACACTCAAGACGCCAACCCGACCCTGAGGGATCTTGTGACTCCGTAACACCGAATGGAAAAACGGGGAGCAAACCTCAAAAATACAAGAAAAATCCCAGCCAGGACTTTGCCAGTGTGCCCAACCCCAGATTCAAAGGGCAGGGCACAAGCTGTTCAAATGTAAACATATGAAATACCCTTTAAGAGAGAGGAGAAACATAAACGTTTTGGTTTGAAGGACAAAACAAAAGTTCTAATTAAAGAATGTATTCTGACAGAGATGGACACCGAGACAGCCAGACTCCCGTTTAGTTCTCTTTGCCCTTTTACAACACCACGCGATGCACTTAAACAGCCTCAGTTTCTCACAGTCCCTCCTCTTCCTCCCAACTCCAGCTCCTCGAATGGAGTGCGGCGGCCCCTTTTATGTTGCACCCAGATGGTCTCCAGGTGTGCTCTGATGAACTTCCTGCAGGACTTCTTGGGGTGGCAGAAGTGCTGCCATCCAGGGCTCCAGGATCGTCCAGGCTCCCCCTGGCGGTGGCCATGGACCGAACTTCCAAGCTGCCAATCCGTGGCCATGATGTAATCTAGGGGGGCTGCCCTCTTTCACCCCGAGGAAGATATTGCCCCTCTCCAGGTGTCCCTGTGGGGCAAGGTCCCTGGACGTCTGCCACAGTATGTAAATAGTCAAAAAGAAAGGAGCAAAACAGAGGGTTTGCCTAAAATGGCCACCCAAGGCTAATGAGACTAATCCCCCATCCCAAGAATCGGTGTTGAAAAACAAAGCAAGAGAAGCCACAAAACCCAGAAAATCGGGAGAGGACCCACAATGCCGACGAGACCCCCAAATTCCAAATCCGACAATAATTCTTTATGCTTGTATTGATTTATTTATTGTCACATTTCAGTGTCCATACTAAAGCTCTGGCGATGCAGTAACGACCTCTGAACAGACTTGTCCCATTCCATTGTAAACGTCCACAAAGATCAAGATGGATTGCTGTGACGCCATCTTGACATCACATGACCAGCCGCACAGACCGTCCCTAACAACCCAGGAGCCACAAGGAGCTCAAAATGGGGCCACAATGGCATTGCCACGAAGGCATGCAAGAACAACAGCATGGCAAATGAGCCCAACGTGCCCGACGCGTTGCTTATAATTCACGGGAGGTCGCTGTGCCTGCTGGAGGTCCGCCTTGGACATTTCAGATCCTGCACGAGTCTTTTGTTAGGCCACTAACTGCACGTTTTCCCTTCTCTTCTCCAGTACCTGATTATGACGAAGCTGATGAGGAGTCGGCACAGGGAGACACCAGAGGATGGAGACTTGCAGCTTCTTTGGGGGAGCACCGAGCGATGGGAGCAGCAAGAACCACAGTGCTCACCTCTGGATGGGCCACTCTGCCGCTGCCGCCTCTGTGAAACTGGAAATGCTGGCCAGCAAGCCGTTCAGAGCCATGGACCTGCTGGGCACTGGCCTTATGGCACTCATTGGGATCGTTGCCATCCTGGCTAACCTGGCTGTGGTGATCGTCACCTTTAAATCTCCACAGCTAAGCAAATTTGCCTTTGTGTGCCACTTGTGTGTGGTGGACCTCCTGTCTGCCATCTTGCTCATGCCCCTTGCTTTTGTTTCCAGTTCACCATTTTTCCGTGACGCAGTGTTTGGCTTCCCAGAATGCCAGATCTTCATCTTCTTAAATGTCTGCTTGATATGTGCGTCCATCCTTACCGTCACCGCCATCAGCATTGAGAGGTACTATTATATCATCCATCCGATGAGGTACGAGGTGAAGATGACCCTCCGGCTTGCTGTCGCCATCATCGTGTTCATATGGATAAAGTCGGTTTTATTGGCTTCTGTTCCTTTGCTGACTTCTCCGGCTTCCAAAAGTCAAAATGGCACAAACACCAATCACTGTCCCTTGGACTGGCGCTCCACCGATTACAGGAGAGTTTTCATTGTGGCCTTCAGCATCTTTTGCTTCTTCTTGCCAGTTGTAATCCTCACGGTTGTCTATTGCAGCATCTTCAAGGTGGCGAGACTGGCAGCTCAGCAGCGCCACCCTTTTCCTTCCTGGGCATCTGCCCCAAAGACTCGCTCAGACTCCATCAACAGCCAGACGACCATCATTGCCAGACGGAGCTTCCCACACCGACTGTCTGCAGAGCGAGTCCTAGGGAGCAGTAAGGCGGCGCTCACCTTGGTCATCACTGTGGGACAGTTCCTGCTCTGCTGGTGCCCCTATTTTGCCATGCACCTCCATTCCCTCATGGCTGGCGAGTCCAGAGCCCCCAGCAGTGTGGAGATGGCCACCCTCTGGCTGGCATATTCCTCCTTTGCCCTGCATCCTTTTCTCTATGGACTGTTGAATCGGCAGATAAGACAGGAGCTGGCAAAGCTCAGGCGATGCTACGTGTCTGACCCGTCGGAGCTGGGCCTGCCCAGCCGTGAAGGCTCCGTCCACGAGAACGTCCATCAGTTCTTGCAAAGGTCTGGATGCACGGCTGAAGCTCAGTCGAGCTGTGCCACCGTCAGCCCCGGGATCAACGGCACCTGGGATACACAGAGGGTTCGGATTCCCGGTCAGATCCCGGAGGAGTTCATTTAAAACACGGTGGCGTCCCGTGGGCCTGATGAGGAGGTCAGCCAGCACTGTAGGATAGGTGGGAGGGCAAGGTCTGAGCTTTGGGGGGGTCTGCATCCTTTAAAAAAGGACAAGTCGGTGTTTGATTAATTACAAGACACGGGGGGCACAGGGGGGGCAACTGAAATCAAACGAGGCCTCCGAGGCGGGACTTCTGACTCTGGGTGTCGTGTCATGCAAGAGGCACAAAGAATACGGGGATGAGATCCCTTTAGATCATCGGGCCAGATTACTGAGGTGACCTCTCTGGTAAATTAAAGTCTTTAAAATCTGCAATATTATTATATTATATAGCGCCTTTCACTTCTGTCTATCTGTCTGTCTACTGCCAGCAGTTTTGTAGAAACACCTGAACCCCAGGAGGTGCAGGGAGTGCCACGTGTTCCTCTGCCCCATCTCTTCGTTTGACATGTAAGCGTCAGTCTGGCACACAGTTGGCGTGGTCCTGCTGTCATGCGTCTGAGGGTTATGTCACCCTGGGTGGGCACTCAGCATTTGCAGCAGCCTATTAAGACGTCCCCAGAGCTTTATTTTCCATTCCGGAATTTCTTTCTTTCTTTCTTGTCACATTAGGTTGGCAGGTTTGAGCACACGGTGACCACGAGGCCACTTTACTGTCATCCACACGCAGAGCTTCACTTCTTATAGGAATACTAGCACGTAAACAGGAGAGGAGAACACGGGTGTTAGCAGGCTGCCAACTGGCCCCGTGATGTGCCAGGGTCAATGGAGTCTTTTGAGTTTGTTTTAGCTGAGGGTTACTGGAGGCTCCTTTGTGTCAGACCAGACCCCCCAGTTCTTCGGTGGTGTGTATGTTGGGTGGTCCGGTGTCACATGTCTGTGCTGTTCTGTTGGAGATGTCCACACAGTGTGTGTGTGTGTGTGTGTGTGTGTGTGTCTGCATTCTTCTTTGCCTTTAATATTGGGAGGTGCCATCTTCTCCGTCGCCCTGCTCAACTGCGGCCCACCATACTCTTACACTCCTCCACTGTGCTCAGCCCCTTTCCTTCACTAGACTGCCATACTGCACAAGCTCTTCATCTCTGTGCTCTGCCATAGTCAAGTGTGGCACCATTTGAACTCGCATCATACTCAGATGGCTTTGCTGTACCTTACCCGTTCAGCTAAGCGTTTCAAAAGGCTGGCACATCCCAGTCTCGGCGCCCTTCCAAGGTGGATTCCTACCTTCCACCCATTTCTGCCACCTCCAGCCCGCTCCGCCATGTGCCATGGGCGTGCTGGGTTATTAATAGTCGAGGCCGGATGTATCGGGGGTCCAAAGGTCCGTGAACGCCACTGTGTCTACAAGGCAGGTGGAGTGCGGGGACAGGGTGACGTCACCAAGGTGCCTGCCATTTCTCTCCTCAACACAAAAGATGATAGCAAACAGCAGGCCCTGGCAAACTTGTTCACGGTGAATGCCAAGGTGCTGTCAACACGTGGCAAGTCGGGCAACACAAGGACCATTGGGGGCCACAGTGACAGCTGTCCCAAATGCCTATATTTTATATAGTGCCTTTCCATAGTGTGACATACACTTCAGGCTCCATATTGCTGGTGACGTGGGTCGCTCAGGGTGACAGCTGAGGCCCTGACATCACAGTATTGGCTGACATGACAAGGACAGGGGAGATGGTGGCACTGTGCCATAAGTGATGCTAGGTGTGGGCACAGAAGGTGACCCTCAGTTAACCAGTTTAACCAGTGATGAAGCATCCTTCTCATTTCTGACTCCTTCCCATGTCCATATTTTTGATAGGAGACTCTCATTGTGGGCAGGCATCTCCTTGATCTCTGTGCTCCTCCACCTGCCAGTCCCGATGCCCGACTGTGGACCCTCATGTCTCGGTCTTCAAATACAACCCTTATTCTCAAAAACACCTCCCTTGCTGCTGAGTGCCAGCCTCAAGCCATCTGATGAAATAATGAAACAATCCAAGGGCCTGGTGTGGCATGGTGATCAGTGTCACTGCCTCCCAGCTCTGGTGTCCCAGGTTCAAGTCCCCTCCCAGTTAATGTCAGGGTGTGGTTTGCATGTCCTCCCAGGGCAGGGGGACTTCTTGGTAGGTCTTGCGTCTTTTGCAATGGCGTGTGCCCCTACAGTCCTACACAGGGAGGTTCAGAGGGGACAGTGACTGCGCTGGCAGCTCTGGTGTGACTGTGGCCAGCAGCGACATTGTGCCAGCAGGGGGCAGTGCAGGCCTTTTTTCAGGTCCACTTGCGCTTGACTCCAAGTGTAATGCTGCCCACCGCTGACCATCTCGCCCTGAATGTTCACCTGGTACCTCAAAATGACAAATTGCCAACACACCTCAACTTCTCAGTGCAGTGGCGTGATGACCCTGAAAGGCGCTATATAAAACCCCACCCTGACGATTTGCTACTCCAGTATGGTGCCATGTACTGCGTTTGTCCCAATTTGATGCCACCTCACCGGTGAGTGCCATGACATTTTGGGTTTTGCCAGAGTCACTGATGGGCACAGTTGGTGTGACCAGGGAGGAGGTGGATGAGCAGATAACTGGGCACTGTCTTTTGCTGCCAGCTGACTTTATTTATTTATTTATGAATATTTTTATGCTCTGCATGCCCTTCAATCAGGTATTGTCATAGTTTATATCCTTTTGTTTCTGCCCAGCAAGGTCACATGGCAGTGCCCATCCCAAAAACTGGAGACTAGCAGATGCACTGCATAGTCCTATGGTGAGAGACTTAAAAAGACAAGATATGAAATATGATGACCAACAGCCCAGGAGAAGATAAGCTGGCATCGGAGAGTGGGCTTACTGGTCACAGCGCCCCCTGCTGCTCTTCATATTATCATATGTGCTGGACTTGAGGAGAACACAACCACCTGGCACAAATACGAGGCTCCGCTTAAACACAAGAAGCGAAATCGAACAATCCAACTCGCACCCCTAGGAGGCGCCATTGGAGGCCACCCTCAGCATCAGCACTGAATATCAGTAAACACAAGGACCAGAACAGGGTGGACATGCTCTGTCTGGGCAGTGCCCAGCTGGCAGAAGAGGACTCCAGAGGAGTGAGTGATGGTGTCATAGTGCCACTTCCTCTAAAATCCAAATGCTCACATGTGACCCTGGTAAACTATAACTGGGGTCTCTGACCCCGATTGAAAAGTGCCAGGGTACAAAAACTAAGACAAATGGGGACAAATAGGAGCAAAGGTGAGAGGATGCCCCCCCTGGGCGGAGCCTACGTTGGTGTCACCTTCACTTCTAGTCTGCCATCCTCTGGCTTTTACTGCCCCCTAGAGTTGGCTTCCGTGTCAGTCACGTTCTGGCCGTCCTGCAGCACCCTAACCCTGGTGTGCCCTCTAGTGGCCACTAGCTGTGTCTGCAGGCCTTCAATGACAGCTCTCCCAAAGTTCTCTTAATTGCTGCCTTCTAGTGGCCTGCGCCAGTCTTGATGAAGGGGGTGACCCTTCTTTTTAATAGAAGTGAATGACGTCTTAGTGATATAGTGCCTTACACACCACGTTAAAACGGGGGAGGGGTATTTACTGAGCCTGACGTCACTAAGGTCAAACGTCTCACCTCTGACTGTCAAAGACACTGGCGACAGGGCATGGGGACTCTCAACTCCCACCATTTACATCAGTTTGCCCCTGAGGCACAAGTGGCAGCACCTCGGACTCCTAACCTGGCATTCTTGGGGCACAGCACTTCCAGAAATGCGACATGAGATGGAAAAGCTGAAAAGGAAAAGAAGCCAAAAAAAGCAGAAAGCTGTGCTGAGCCAAAGGTGGGCTGCCAGGTGCCTTCCACTCGCGCTGCACTCAGCCATCCTCTATTCATTAGCGCCTACATGCCGTGCCAGCCTTCACAGAGCAGCTGTCAAATGTGCCACCTTGGTGACAATCTGCTGTGCTCGGACACGGCGATAAAATAAAAAAGACCCCTTCTAGCCCAGGACCCCAAAGCCCTGTATTTAAAAAAGTGAGTGGCTTGGGAGCGTCACCCATCATCTGATCGCACGTCCTTTAGGGGGCAGCAGGGTCCCAAGAAGAGGAGCCACGTGAGGAGGAGGAGGCCAACTGAATCAGCAGCTCTGATCCAATGAGAGGAGACGAGATGATGGAGGCCTGGAGGTCACAATCCAGTGCCCTGACACCAACAGCAATGAGCTGGAGATGGACGGTGAGGCACACAAAGGTCAGTCGTCCTGTCACAGGCCTCGAACCCGTGTCTTCCAGGTGGGTGTCCATTAGCCCCCCCCCGTGGTTTTTGGCCCCCTTTACTGAGGGTGAATTCTTGTAATACCAGGCTAGAACTCCCCCTAGTGGCCACTGGGCCCTCAGGCAGCTCATGGGGTCCTTGACTTGGGGCTGGAGGGTACTAACTGGCGTCATGCCAGTCCTGATGGCCTTTACCATTAAAAGGTGTAACCCTTGTGTCCGAGCCCCCAATTTCTGACAATTCCGGCTGATTGGCCTCAGGCAGAATTACGACCCCCTGCACTTCCCCCCAGGCTGCCCCCTATTGGACTGGAGGTGCACTGACGTCTTGTCAAAGCTGCTCAGCCTAAGAACATGAGAGCAGAGGTGGGCATGGGCAGATGGGCTTGACAGGCTCACCTGAGGAAGACGTAGCCCACCATTGTCTTAACATCTGTCTGGGCATCTACAACTGCTATCTGCCATGTGCCAGTGTGTCCTCCCTGGTTCAGTGCCACCCTTGGTGCCAGTAGCCCCCCTGACACAACTTTCCAGACTGATGATTAGTTGGTCAGTGAAATAAACAACAGCTTGGCAGCTAAGGGGTCCGATTGTGAAAACAGAAGCCCGACTTTCATGGCAATGCCACTTGATTTGTCACCAGTCAGTCCCTGTATTCTGTGCTCTGCCCTTAATGTGACCCCCCGCCCCTCTTCTAATGAAGTGGCATAGCTCAGCCACACCCAGGTCACTTGTCACCACATCAGCGGACTCAAGGCCTTGTCAGGGCATTATGTTTTTCTGGGCCTTTGAGCAGATGGGAATGCTGCCAGTCACAAAGTGGCACCAGTACGTAAAGCCAACTTTATTTCACTCTAACATGGAAAGGTGGGCACATTGCCACTTTGGCTGCTCCCGTGAGGGCACAGTCTCATCTTGCTTTTAATTTGATTTCACATGGCTGTGCTTTCACAACTCAGACTGGCAGTGACGTCAGCAGAGGTGGTCCTAAAGGTGCCACCATGCCATGTCATGGGCATTAATGTGAGGAAGGAGAGACTGGTACAAGACTGCCAACAGGACTGGGTTTGACAGGACTGGTGCCATGTGATACATTAATGCAGCCAGTAGGTGAAGAGGGGGCACTGGTGCTGGAATGGGGAGGGGGGGGGGGTCTGGGTCATATGGAGGGAGGCTGTGGAGTCGAGGAGCCAAGTCACCTGTGAAACAATCATGTGACGTGCCTGCTGTCACCGTGGACACCATACTGGCTGTCATGGCAACAGGATTGACGCTATGATGACGCCACTAACAAGAAAGAAAGAAAGACCACTTTAGGAGACCCCGTCTTCAGTTTGGGCACACCAAAGACACAAACCCCCGGAGCCTGGCGGGACATGACAGGTGGGGGCAGAGAAGAGAAGGGAAGGGGGCACAAAATGGAGGCAGCTGGCCCACCCTGAAGGCTGCTTCAGGTCAGAAGGAGGAGACCATTGAGCTGGCGGCATAACAGGCAATTAGTGAAGAGCGACGTCACGGCCACCTGTGAAATGTGACACCTGGTGGTCGGCCTTCAGGCCTCAGTGTGACTTCTGACAGGTGCAACATCTGGACACTTGCAGTGGACCCCATCCATTGACGCTCTGTGTAGGTCTTTATATGGAGGGGAAGATTGGGGGCTTCGAGGAAAACTCAGTCAGAGACGCCAGGAGGAGGTGACAACATGGCTGAGCCGCAAGACACCAAAAGCAAAACAGAGCGAGACCACCACAGCAAGGACATCGATCTAGTCGACAGAGACCCCCGGAGGATCAACGAGGACAGCATAAAGGTGACACCTTGTTGTTTGCTGTGTGCTCGGAAGTCACCATCTAGTGATCTGCTTCTTTATGTGGTGCCTTGGAAATATTGAATCTATTTGTTCTGTAGTATCACTCGTATAGCGCCTTTCACGTCTATCTATCTATCTATCTATCTATCTATCTATCTATCTATCTATCTATCATATAGCGCCTTTCTCGTCTGTCTGTCTGTCTGTCTGTCTATCAATCTATCATATAGCGCCTTTCACATCTATCTATCTATCTATCTATCTATCATATAGCGCCTTTCTCGTCTGTCTGTCTATCTATCTGTCTGTCTGTCTATCAATCTATTATATAGCGCCTTTCTCATCTATCTATCTATCTATCTATCTATCTATCATATAGCGCCTTTCTCGTCTGCCTGTCTATCTATCTGTCTGTCTGTCTATTATATAGTGCCTTTCACTTTTCTGAACTTTCACTCATATTGTGCTTTTTCTGTTCGATGCGAGGGGCTCCGAGGGTCTCGGCTGTTTTTTTTTTTTTTTACTTTTTACAAACTCCGACACCGCGCAGGACTGGCCACGTGACGCTCCGGTGCTGGCGGCCATTCATTCCTCTGCGCTCTCCGCTTTCTTTGCGTTTCGTACCCCCGAGCGAGTGACACTCAGCTCGACTCGACACATCCACGTGGTATGTCGCCGTGCTGTTCGCAGTGTCATTACGGCGACTCAATCGAGCGACTTTCGGCTGAGGGTGCGTTGAGCGGTCGGATGTCGCCGTTTAAACTGAGCTCAGGGACGCGCGCGCCGCCGTCAAACACTCATGTCGCCATGGCGCCACCTGCTGGTGTCACACTTTCGCACTGAACGAATTCCACTCCACTTCCGCGTTTATCCAAAGCGACTTACGAGCCAGCGTTGCATTGGGGTGTAAGACAAAGGGACAGACTGCAGTCATCTGATCTAAGGATGTTGGTTTTGTGACGTTAATGTCGGCAGCAGGTGGCATAGTAGGTCGGTCGGTGTGCCGGCTGTCGTGGGCTCGGAGAATGTCCTCGGCTTGAAAATGCCATTTGTGATAAAGCGGCTTGTCGCCTGTAAACGTGTCAGCCCCCCGAGACCACCGTGAACGACGAGGAGACAGGATCCTGAATTGCGACTGTGACCAGAGGCAGCTCACATGAAGTGACTTGTCCTACAGAAAGTGAGTGCCGGAGCTCAGCGTGAGTGTAAATGAATGGGCTGGCACTGGTGCCCTGGCCAGGGTTTGTACCAGGTGTGTGCCCAGGGCTGCCAGGCTCCAATCGGCACTGACAACAAGACCCCCAGTTAGGATGACGTTAATGTCGTGTTACTTCTGTTCTGGATAGCCTACATGATCGGACCCCCAGACCCCCAGAGTGAGAACTGAGTGTGGAGGGGCTACAGAAACGAAGCAATTTTATAAAGACACAACTTTTTAAATTCTGAACTTGGCAGCCCCAGGAGTGCCAATGGGCACAGAGTCAGCCTCTCCGACAAGTTCCTTTGGCCGCCCATCAGTGGTCAGTGTGGCTCCACTGACCAATCACAGCGTTCAGCTGTCTGTGAGGGCGTGAGTTAAGCAGACCTAAACTGAGGGGCGGGGCCGTCGAGACTGACGGACAGACAGACGTGTTCATTGATTGGCTCTTGAGATGACAACATGATCAGACGGCCAGGCTGAATGATTGGCTCATCGATGGACTGACTGATTGCTTAATCAATAGGAGGCGCTGATTGGCTAACTAAACAAATGCTGAGCCACTGACCGACAGGCCGCGGTTTTTGAGCCACTGTTGGGCTTGGGGTGGCCCTGTGTGGCACTCAAATTGCCCGACATGAGGCTCGTGGGCAGAAGCTCACTGAACTCTCTTTGGGCACGACTGACGATTGCAGTCCAGAGGGAATAACTGGTGGCCCAAGAGAAGTCGGTTACACACCCAAGGCAGATGCCAGCCATGCCAGTCAACTGCAGGGCACACTCGAGTGTAGCAGACACCTGAATCAGACCACGGAGGGGGTTTAGAAGTCGAGGATTTGAACCCTGGACCCCGGACCCGGGCTGACTCTCTTTGCTTTGTCCACAGGTCGACTTTGAAGATGTGATTGCAGAGCCAGCGGGCATCCACAGCCTGGACAGCACCTGGAAGGCCAGCTTCACCGCGTTCACCGTGTCCAAGTACTGGTGCTACCGGCTCCTCACGGCCCTCCTGGCCATTCCCTTCTCCATAGTCTGGGGTCTCCTGTTCGCCTCGCTCTCCTTCTGCCACATCTGGGCCGTGGTGCCCTGCATTAAGAGCCACACGATTGAAATCCAGGGCATCAGCCGCATCTACGCCCTCTGCGTCCACACCTTCTGTGACCCCCTCTGTGATGCTCTGGGCAGGGTGCTGGGCAGCGTGAACCTCGTCCTCCGCAAGGAGACTTAGACTTGAGACTTGGGGGGGGGGGGGGTCTGTCGCCTGAGACACATCTCCAGTGGGCACCCACCACAAACTGGACATTTGGAAGATGAAACAACAAAAGGAGACCACCAGGCTCCACTTGTGACCCCTGGAAGGTGTGGCTGTCAATCAATCGAGCCGTCACTCCCCCCAGTCGGGTTAACGGGGGGGGGCGCTGAGACCCTTCCTATTGTTCTTACGCTTCTTGTTCTTGTGCTTTCATTCATTCATTCATTTTCAGGTGAAGCTCAAGAGTCGAGTCACCGAGTGGAGGACAATGGAGGACTCGCTCATTCCCTACTTCCAGCACAAGAGACCCCCGCCTGGGGTGGACTGACCATGCGGCCCCTCAGCCAGAAGTCATTTGGTGTCAAGCGCAGACGAGGCAGCTGAAGATTCCTCCCGGGTTCGGGTGGCAGACAATGGCGTCACCAACTCCATCCATCCATTCACGGGGGCTTCTTATCACAACGGGGGGTCTCAGGGGTTCCAGACTGCAGGTTACAAATGTGTTTGCCAGGGGGCACAGCTGAGTGGCACTTTACAGGGAGAGCAACCAGTGCGGGCACACCAGCCGCCTACGACCCTACAGGATGCCCACCCTCCATAACTGGGCACACACAGGGTCAGTGAGCACTGAGGACAAAGTCACCCCTGGCCAGAGCCAAGATGGCCAGCAGCCTTGGGACGTCCTCACGGGTGCTTAAGGGTGAGAGGACTGCTGTGACACATAGAAGTGGCTCTGGGTGCGTGTGGGGGGCACTTTGTCTTCTTCCTGTCACCACCCATCCCACTCTTCCTCCTGACTGTCCTCCTCCTCCTCAGGTCTTGTCAGTCACTCGGTGGGCAGAGCAGAAGAGGAGTGGAGGTGACTTGTAGACCCTGACTGTGGCTGCCCCCCTTACTGTGTTTGTCTCCTCAAGGCGGGCACCGTTGGTGAAGGTTGTGCTCTAAACTGGAAAGCTCTGCGTTCTGTCATAAACTGCTGGCACAGCCAGCCTTAACTGGTGCCCAGACTGCTCGAGTGCCCACCAAGGCCACTGGGGGTCAACACTGAGCACTGGACGGCTGGCCACGCCCCTTGTCAGTGACATCACCTGAGTATCTCAAAGCTTCTCATCCAATTAAGAAGTGCGTTTTGGGTTTGGGGCAGAGCACACCTTGGCATCACTGGGCACAAAGCAGGCACCAGTCCATCACAGGGCCAATGGGAGTAGCCACCTCACCTAAGCCAACCATGAGGACACCAACTGAGTGGGGATTCTGAACCCAGGATAAAGATGGCAACAGTACCCACTGAGCCACCATGCCACCCTAACACATCTGTTGATTTGTGGTACTTCTGTTAAAATGCAGGAATTGGTGAATTTTCAGCCATGTCTGTTGTTGAACTCTGCCCGAGTGCCAGTTGGGCACAGACAATAAATAAATAAACAGTGAGACCAACGTCTGGTGTCCTGTCGTTTGTCTGCGGCATCCATCATCTGAGCCCACTCTGCAAAAGCCAGAGCAGACCCTGGCAGCACCTGGGCACACACACCCTTGACAGGATGCCAGTGCATCAGGGGGAGTCACCCCTGAGTGGTTTAAGCTGCTGGACAAGTTGAGTGACATCTCTATATTTGTGTATAGCGCCCTTCACTGAGTGTGCCAACCGGTGAAATACAAAATGAGAGATGAGGTGGGGCACAGGTGGCATTGAACCCTCATCATAATGATGGCCCCCCAGGGGTCTCCCAATTTTATTATTAATGTTGGGATCCAAATGTCAAGTAATTGCTGACTCGAGGCACACTTTAGATGATCCAAATGATAAGTGGGCACCTTGGCACTGAAGTGGCACAAGATGAAGCTGTGTGCTGCCACAGAGGAGGCTGCTCAAACCAGCCTCACTCCAATGTAACCTTCTGGGTTCAATGCCAACGCATCACTCAGTCCCGAAACACAACGGCTGAGCCACCAAGGACACTGCAGGGCAGGAAGCCAACCTGGATGGCATGGCAGTGCTTCACAGGGCAAACGCCAGCTCACGAACCGGAGGAGAATCGGAGAACCTAAAGAAACCCCTGGGAGAAAAGTCCAACTTCACACAGTGAGACCAATACACTCTAACCCCGGGCTCTGCAGCACCAACCACTGGGCCACCCACCACAAGTACCCGACTGGCAGCATGTGGGCGGAGACACAGTAAGAAGGAGGAGTGGACATTTATTATAATAAATAGGAAAATAAGACGATGACTTCTAGAGTCGGCCACCAGGCCAGAGGGCATCTGTGAACATCAAAATGAGCAGACCACTCCACAAAGTCTGGAGAGCTCAGGCGGACCCCCGTGCCACCTGTGTGTCCTAAACAATGGCGTCCAGTCTGGGGGTGGTTCACAAAATGGAGGGGTGCACACAATCAGCCCCAAGAGTGCCACCCCCCCAGGGTCCAACCCAGTGGCGGTGCCCTGCTGTTACAAACCCTGAGGGGCACACGGGCAGCCGGTGACATCAGGCAGACGACTCATTTGTGGCACCAGGTCTGCCACACCACTGGAGGGGTGGCACAGTCCCAAAGTCACAGGGTACCCCACCTGTCAGACAGACGGCCCGAGGGGTGTGCCCGTCATGCCACCGAGGTCTGGGTGACGCTCCTCTGGCTGCCCGAGCTCTTCATCACCAGTGTGGACGAGGTGCCCTTCCGGCCGGAGCGGAGCTCACAGCTGCACTGCGACGTCTTCAGGTGGCGGCGACTGGAGCAGCACAGGAAGTGACGCAGCACCCCGCGGAAGAGGTGGCCGGCGAAGAACATGTAGATCCAGGGGTTACAGCAGCTGTTGAGGCTGGCGAGCAGCATGGCGATGATGAAGGCCGACGCTGGAAGAGAAACAGACAAAATGGGCATGTGGACCACCCGACATCCCTCAGTCTCGGTGCCAGCGCTTACCGCCCCCGGCCTCACCTCACATGACCCCCCCCAAGCGACGGACCCTAAGTGTGGAGGCACAGTGCCAGTGTCCTTGTACCCACAACTCTTTGAAGGTCGTCTTCAGTTGTCCTTAAAGCAGCGACATGATGATGTGCTTGTGTAGATCGGTGTGGCCAGAAACACGGTGCCCCTGCCAGCCTTGACGTGACCCTGAGCAGTGCCCACATGAATTGCGTTGTGCCACCCGCCAGTATGCCTTATTTTGACTTCGAATTCGGCGCCGAGCTCAGATATGTCGACTTGCGCGTTAATCTCCGGCGACGTGGAGTGAAACCCGCTGACAAGTAGCCGGGCATTTCAGTGGCACCCCCTGTCATGAACCCCCCCACCCCTACAATCCTGAGTGGAAATACAAGGAAGGGAACGGCGGCGACGTGAGGGGCACCGGGGAACGAAAAAGCGCCCACCTGCAAAGAGGAAAAGCAGGGGGGATGGGCAAATACGAGTGGGTCATGTGACTTAGCTCAATCGAGAAGAAGACTTTGATTACTACACGACCACCTGTAGAAAGGCGCTATATAGAGAACTAGCTGTTGATTACTGGGAAGAAACACACGACGAGAGGCAAGAGACGCATCACATACTGGGAGCAGTGGTGTAAATAGACAGACCGATGTGAAAGGCGCTATATGAGAGATAGAGAGCTGTGAAAGGCACTATATGAGAGATAGATAGATAGATGTGAAAGGCGCTATATAATAAATGTCAGTCAGTCATCATCCAACCCGCTATATCCTAACACAGGGTCTGCTGGAGCCAATCCCAGGCAGCACAGGTCGCAAGGCAGGAACAAACCCCGGGCAGAGTGCCAGCCCACTGCAGGGCACACACACACACACACACACACACACGGGACAATTTAGGATCGCCAGTGCACCTGACCTGCATGTCTTTGGACTGTGGGAGCAAACCCACGCAGACACGGGAGAACATGCCAACTCCACGCCTAGGTAGACAGCTGTGACAGGCGCTATATGACATTTTTAATGCGCTATCTAAGCGACTGATTTTATTTTCTGTGCCTTTTTCTTCACGCTGTGCCCAACAGAGAGACCCCCACATACTGCTCATCTAGCAGGCCCCCACCAGTAGGAGGCGCTTTTTCTCCTAAGCACCCCGATGCCCTCTTTCTCCATGCCCCAACGGCCCAGTGACGCCCTCCATCCACTTTACCTTCTCGCGGCGCCGCGGGGTCCCAGGCCGCCCACATCTGCACAAAGAAGAAGGGGGTCCAGCAGACGACGTAGGCCACGACGATGACGAAGGTCATCTTGACCGTCCTGATCTTGGCCTTGGAGATGAGCTTGACGCTGCTGACCCGGCTGAGCGCGGACCCCCGGCACGCCTCGGCCGGGCTGCTCTGCCCCCTCCTGGTTTTGAGTTTCAAGTTCTGCCAGATCTTGAAGCTGATCAGACCGTAGCAGGCGCTGAGCACCGTCACGGGGATGACGTAGATGGTGAGGGTGATCCACGTCACGTAGGCCTTCATCCCCCAGGGCTGAACGAAGTCCCCCCAGCAGTCGTGGACCCCCGAGCCCACCTCCTTCAGGCGGAAAATGTAGACCTGAGGGACGCTGACGAGCAGGCTGAGCAGCCAGGAGAGCAGCACGTAGACGTGGTCGGAGCGCCTGTGCAGGGAGCGGAGAGGCTGGCAGATGGCCAGGCACCTGTCCACGGACATGAGCACCAGCATGTAGGTGGACGCGAACATGCCGACCACCTGTAAGTACTTGACCAGCCGGCAGAGGACGTCGGGCCCGTAGAAGCGGAAGGTGATGTCCCAGATGAGCTGCGGCAGCACCTGAAAGACGGCCACCACCAGGTCGGCGATGCTCAGGTGCTTCATGAAGAAGTACATCCGCGACTGGCTCGGCTTGGCCTGGTGGATGGCCAGCAGGACGCACAGGTTGCCGGTCAGGGCGAGGAAGAGGACGGAGGCCAGCACGGCCACCTCCACTTTGGCCACCTCCTCGTTCCGCAGCAGCGGGTTGGCCGTGCCGTTGCCCGGGACGCCGCGGTTGTCCGCCGTCGAGTTTTCCGAGTAATTGCCGAACGGCCGGAGGTCGGGCTCTCTGGACAGCGTGCCCTCCATGACGCGGGCGCCCCCTCGCACCTTCGTCCGCTTCAGTTCCAGCGGCTGGCCGAGCTCACATCTTAGCGGCGCCTCGGCTTCGCGTCTTGCGATGACTCCACAGGGAAGCGTGGAGAGGCGGTGGGGGGGCTGCTCGGTGAACTCCGTCAAAAGTGCAATCCAGAAATCGTTTAAAAATATAAAAAGGACCAAAGAACAAAAAAAGAAGAAGAAGAAGAAGGAGTATGAGAGCCGAGCTGAGGGTCACACTTTAGAGACGAGGAGCAGATCGTCGCCACTTTTAGTAACGAAAAATGTAAAACAGAAGTAAAAAAACACAAAAGCGGGGGGCGAGCGGGGGGCTGCGCTTCTACTCCGTCCACGTGAAGCGCCGCTCGACCTCCGAGCTCCTCGGCGATTTTCTGAAAGGCGCGCCGACGGCGTACCTTCTTTTATTGGGCAGCGATCACGCAGCGCGATCCAGTCGTGCCAACAAGGCGAAGGAAGCCGTCCGCAGTCCCGCTCTCCACGGGCACCGCACCATCCTACCCGCCGAAAAGGCTCCGTTAACGGGCTGCCTGTCCGTCCCTCCTGTGCGGGTCCGGCAATGAAGCGGCAGCCTCGAGCGCCCCGCCGTTTATACCACAGGGTGCACCTTCGCGAGCCGGCGTCAGGGTGGCAGTGCAGCGCCGAAGTTCGGCCGCCAGGTGGAGCTCTGCTCCCGACACGCCACTCTGCTTGGCGACGCGGCCCGCAGTCCAGTCCGGCTCGGGTCCGAAGAGCGAACGGGGGGGGGGCACAGAATGGGCGACCCTCCTCCCTTCATTGTGATTCGATTATGGACCGCCGAGGACATTCAAGGACGTTTGAAATGCCGCTCGTGTGCTGAACATTCATGAGGTGACTGAACGGGACACCAAACACCAACACGTCTCCACTGCCGCTACATTCGGTTCAGTGACAACACACCGCACAGCCACAACGTTAAAAACCAACGCGAATACCTCGTCACAATGGCACAGGTGGACAGCTCAGCCAGTCCTGGAAGGCGACATGTTGAACGGCAGGTCTCGCGGCGCTCAGTCCCCATCACGAGTGGTCCAAGGACAGACAATCGGGGGCGCAGGGCTCACTGGTGCCTGCCTGGCCCGACCCCACAGAAAAGCTACTGGAGCACAAATTGATGAAAAGCTTAACCGACGTGTCCAGACACACAGTGCCCGCAGAGCGCCCATGCAGACCCCCTGTCCACCATCGAGAGTGCCCACAATGAGCCAGAACTGGACTGTGGAGCAACGGGAGAAGGTGGCCTGGTCTCTTAGAGCTTGTGGATGGCTGGGTGGGTGTGCGTCCTTGGCACTGTGGGAAGAAGGTAAGCTGGCAGACGCAGTGTGACGCTCTGGGCAACACCCTGATGTGAACCTCGATGTGGATGTTACTTTGACATGTGCCACCTGCCTAAAGACCACCCCTTCATGGCAGTGGCGTCTTTCAGCTGGATGGTGTGCCCTGTCACACTGCCAACATTGTCCAGGAGCGCTTTGAGGGACGTGCCAAAGTGTTCAAGGTGCCGACGTGACCCCCGAATTCCTCAGCTCACAATCCGATCGAGCGATTGCTGGAAAAACAATCGGACCCTCTTACGGGAGGCCTGAGGGGGACCCCAACAGTGTCAGGCAGGTGATTGGAATGCTGTGGCTGACCAGTGACATCCCAGCACAGAAGGCCACATTACCAGAACATACATCTGTTATATAGCGCCTTTCACGTTCTAAAGTGCGTAGACAGTCTAAGTCTCTGAGATGTGGAAGGTGTTCTGTGCAGTAAACATCTGTCTGTCACAAACAGTAGCGTCTGTCACACATCTGTCTGTCACATACAGTAGCACCTGTCACATTTGTCTGTCACATACAGTAGCGCCTGTCACACATCTGTCTATCTGTGGACTTAATAGCGCCTTTCATGCCGCTCCACAATATGAATACCTGTTACTCCCACCAGCGCCATTTTTATGACTGCAGACATCAGAGACCCCCGAATGCCAACTTGATACCAACTGCGTCAGGAATGAAAGTAATGGCTGGGCATGCAGGCTGAAGTGCAGCGGGCCGTTTCTGTGTTGGCAGGGCTGCTCGGTGCCTCCTTGCCAGTCTTTGTCAGGACATTGCGGTCTTGGAGGGACAGGAGGGCCATCAGCAGGATAACAGATCTTTCATTTGGTGGCAACTTGACAAACAAGAGGAGACCACTGGGTGCCATGCCCACATGCCATGCCCGCTCCTGATTCTGCTCGTTTGTCCTGTTGTGTCTTATTTATCAGATTAAAGTGAAGATTCTGGCAGAAGGGAGTGCAACACAACCCCAAAGGAGGATTGATCGATCGATCGATTGATTGATTGATTGATTGATTTCTTTCTTTCTTTCTTTCTTTCTTTCTTTCTTTCTTTCTTTCTTTCTTTCTTTCTTTCTTTCTTTCTTTCTTTCTCACCCATCACCTATAAAAGCCTCTTCCTTATCACGCCGTTAATCTTTCATTCTACGGTCGGACAGCATGAGGTGATTTTTTTCCCCCCTGACCAGTTTGGTTGTCTTTGTGGCCTGTCCTGGTAAATGTCACACGCAAACCGGTGAGGTGACAGAGGCGCGTGTCCACCGTGTCCACCGTCTGTCTTTCATTAGCGCAGGCCGCCTCGTCCAGAAGTCACAGCTCATAAATCGCCCGGCGACGTTGGAGGAAAGGCAGACCCTGCAGTGGCGAGGGGGGGGGGGGGGGTGTGATTTATCGGCGGGGGAGTAACGATCGTGTCGCCCGTGCTGTTCGTTTTTACGGCTTGCGCCACCACACTGGCTCGACTCTGACAGCCGCTAATTTGTGGTGTGACGGTCACGTGACGCCGCGCAGGGCGCCATCCTCCGAGTTTGGGCAATTTGGGGGTTCAGAAGGCACCACTGGCACCTGAAGATTCTTTGTCCTCCAACCCCCCCAAACTCACACACACATCGCCAGCTCACCTCAGCTGGGTGTCTTCGGACCCTGAAGGGACCCCCACACAGCCACAGGGAGAACATGTCAACTCCCCGGGATGCCAACCCAGGGGCACCGAGTTGTAAGGGGATGGCCTGGCGCAGTACACAGTGACTCCTCCTCCTCCTCCTCCATCCATGCAGCTTCAGTTACCAAGGCCAGGGTGGGGGGCCCAAGGCAGGAACAAGTCCTGGGGGGCCGGTCTGACGACGCCAGTTCACCTGAGCTGCCTGTCTTTGGGCGGAGGCGGGGAGAACATGCAGACCCCACACAGGGACCCCAAGTGTCCTTCCTGCGGGGCAGCAGAGCTACAGAGACCACCGCCGGTCTCTTGATGGCTCCTTTCGCCCCCTCGCTGTTTGGCTAATTAATGAATTCTTTTTCCTGGTGTCCTACTTACACGAGTATCCCGAGTTTGGAATCTTCCAGAAATGTTCTCATCTTTGATAGAAATTGATGTGCCAGGGTGCCCTTTAATGTGGTTGCTGTGGACGACGAGGACGGGCAGGCTTGCTGTGCTGAATGGGCGAGTCTCGTCCCCGTTGTTCTACTACACCTTCAAGTGACCGACTTCTAATTTATTTGTCACATACGTCAGCCAAGCCACATCATCGGGAGCCACCACTCCAGTGTCCCCATGGCAGCGGGTTGTTAGAGAAGCCCAGATGAAACCTGTCGCCCCCTTCAATAACGCGACTCAGCGGTCTTTCTTTGTGCTGTGTGGCACTGGCATGGCTAAAGCCACCAAGTCAAGGCACACATCTGACGCTCGCTGTTCCTTTGTGACCACCAGACAGTAAACTGAGGCAAAAGGCCCAGACGAACACCAAGGGGGTGATGCCATTCAGCGTCACCCGCTATGGTGACACAAGGAGGTTCAAAGGGGCACAAGAACACGACCGCAGATTCCAAACTTTCTCTGAAAGTCTGCAACCCGGGCCACTGTTGCAGGTGGCACTGGGCACTTGTGCCATGAAATCTGTGCTCTCGTCTGTTTCTGAGTTAAGTGTGAAAATGAAAATTCTTTTGTCCATCATCAGCGTGATGAAGAGTTAAGGAAACAAAGGCCAGCAGCACCAGGGGTCCTTGAGGCCTGGCAGAGCAATGGCCTAAAATGGAGGGGGCAATGCAGTCCTGGTGGGCTGTGGACGAAACTGCAGGCAGACAGACAGACGACGATGAGACAGGTGGGCACAAGATCAAAGAAATTCAGAGCTGAGCAAAATCAAACTCCAGAAGGCACGGTGGTAAAAGGGGCACCGCCATGTGACCTGCCAGGGTGAGACTCTGTTGTGATTCCATCGAATGAGTGTGCCAATGAAAAGGCGCTATATAAATCAAGGAGACCCTCAATGGGGGGAAGGCCATGGTCAACGTGTGGTCAGCTGAGGCTCGTAGGCATCACGAATAACCGAAACAAATCTCCAGTCAGAGGGGCTTCATGGGAAACGACGAGTGGGAGCAGCCGAGCCGTGCAGAGCCAAGCGGAGGAAGGACGTGACGCGGAGGAGCGCATTCTCACATCTCAGCTTCTGTCTCTTCAACGGTCACGAACGTCACGGCTGGAGGAAATCCTCAGGGACCCCCAGGGCACAAGAAACAATGCAAATGACTTCCTGAAATGATTCAGACTGCGGGTACTGAAAAGAAAAGGGACAAACTCTCAGTGCCCGGCCCCTCGTGTGTCCTTTAGTCGGAGGAGGAAGAGGACACCGGGATACGGAGCTTTGTGCTGTGACCTTTAACAGTCGGTGGGCTTCAGTCAGGAGGGAGAAGTGCAGGGCCTGTCTGTCCGTCTGTCTGCCCATCTATCTGTCTGCCCGTCTGTCTGCCCATCTATCTGTCTGCCCGTCCACCCATCTGTCTGTCCACCCGTCTGTCCATCTCCCCGTCCGTCTGTCTATCTGTCTGTCTGTCTCTCTGCCCGTGTGTCCGCAGAGGACCCAAGCGTGACATCTCTACCCACACATCTATCTTGCCGGTCAGTGCCAAAGGTTACCGAGGTTACGTCACCAATGAACTCTTTAATCTCTGCCTTCATCTTCTCTCAGGAGCGCCAACTGTCACCTCGCGTCCTTCACCTGCCCTGCCTTTGTCCCCTCCTCTGCACACCCCTAAGAGTTGCACCTTTCACTGTTTCCCCATTCAGCCATTAATAGACGTGATGTCACTTTCTTTACAGATTGGCACTAATGTCATCTTGTCACTCTTTATGCATTATTTATCAAGAAAAGCCTTTTTTCTGTCACGAATCCCATTAGCCGATGAAACGCTCGCAGCACGTGACGTGTCCTTACGCCGCGGAGTCCCAGCAGCCAGTGTGCTTTCCAAGGGGTTTCTCTTTTTCTCCTTTAAATCTCTGCAGTGCCCACTTTCTGTCCCGTCCTTTCAGCGTCTGTTCAGTCCCATTTGAGTCACAATTGTTCTTAATGACAATTTACACGTAAAAGTCTCTTTTTGTCAAAGCCTCGTGGCCTCCCAAGACTTGACTGCCCAATGGCTGCAGGTGTGCCAGGTGTGCCCGCACTGGGCCAGGCTCAGTGACACAAATCTTCATGTCACTATGTGCCATACAGATACGTGGCTGTCAAAAAGTGGCCAACTTTGGGCAGGCCGACTGGGTGCCCATGTTATGCCCTGTGCTAGCAGCTCACTGCGCTTTTCTGAACGTCGTTTCAAATGCGATTCTGCATTCTTAAAGTGTCCTGTCAGATGGCATTCAAGTCAGCCTGGCAAATGACCAACACAATAATAAAACATCTCAAGGCCTCAGTGGGAGACTCCTGACCGTCTCCTGGTTTTTATTTCTGTTTTTGTCAGAAATGTAATAAAATGTGCTGGGTGTCCCGGAGCTCTTTTTGGAAAAAATGGACACAAAAATGGGAGTCTAAGATGTCGCCGGGGTGCCTGCAAGGAATTATGAGCCCACCCTGAGGAGTCGACCTTAGCGCTAAAGCATTTAAATCAAAGCAGGGGAGCGTGGAGCCAATTCAAGCCGTCTGGTGCTAAATGAGGGGCTGAAGGGCAAGTCGGCGAGAGACCCTCAGGAGCAGCCCGGCGGTCTCCATTTGAAAACATCAGGACAGGCCATTCAGTCCTGCCCACCTAAGTCGAGACCTGATGTCCCTCGTGCCCACCACACTGGCTGCTCATTTGTTCTCTGGGTTCTGTGGGATGTTAAAGTGCCACGTGTAGAGTTTTGGGGTGGAGCCGAGATGAAAGCGAACGTGACGGGGGGGTTGGGGGGGTTTGATGCTGGAATGAGCTGGCGCTTTGCTAATTCATGCCAGCCTGCCAGCAGACACGGACATGGCACATCGGTCAGTGATGAAGACAAGCAATTCAAATACAACGAGGAGCCACATCACCGGTGCCCTCAGTGCCATTTGTGACTGGTCACATTCATCCATGTGAGCAACACTCACCACCCACTTAGGACTGGGCACATGGCGCCTTGTACTCACTGCGATGCCAAGGGGCCGACTCCCCACTTTTCATCTTCTCTTGTGTTCTCCTCCGCAGGGTGACTGCGCTCCTAACATTTTCAAGCGTCCTGTCAGCTGGCATTCAAATCTCCAGTCACTGTGAAAAGACGAGAAAGAGAACAATGAACTGCACAGCCGAGCTCAGCACCCGCACAGGCTGGCACCCTTTTTGCTCTTTAATTTTTTTGAACACGTTGACACAAAAAGCGGAGTTGGGAGTTTTCAAAGAATTCTTGGCTTTCAACTTTGGCACATGCATGAAACTCCTGCCAAGGAATACGACTGTGCAGAAGTGACGACGAGTTCCCAGGACAGTTGTCACCCACGGCGTATACGGCGCCTTTCAGTACCAGTGTGAGGGTTAATGGGGGCAAGCAGACGACGGGCGTAACGACAAATGACCCGCATGTGCCACCCCGATGAGGCGGTCATCTCGTTTGAGGAAGGCCACGAGCGGCGGACCCCGCCTTGTCGGTGTACCCGCTGCCCTGCCACGTTTTCACTTTCCACTCTTACTTACTTATTAGGGTCGATTTCTTCTTACACTTCTCTCCCAATTTCTGTTTTCTCCTCTTTTTATTGAACTTTGTCTCTCTGCCCCACGATAAAGCAGGACGTGACACTCATGATGTCACCATGCTGCCAATGATGACGTCAACATAACACCCCAAGTGATGACACGAGAAAAAACGAAAAGCAACACGGAAACAAATGGAACAAAAAAAAAACAAAATGGAGAAAGCTGGCAGCGCGGACTCCGGAGGTCCACGTCTGGTCTGCGTGCCCCTTTAGCTGCTGCTGCTTTCTTTTGCTTTGCCCTCTTTAGAATGGCATTGCCACAGATGCTGACGTTCACTTTGCATTTGATTTTTAAAAAGCACAACTCACAGAAAGAGCTGTTTGGGTTTGGCTGCCAGTGGAAACCTACAGCGACTGCCCCCTGAAGCCCCCACCGCACTCCCCTGGTGTCTGCAGTGCTCTTCTCAGAGCCGTTCGAGTTCTACAAGACGCCACGTGCCACGGACCCCTGGATGGCTTTTCTTCAACGGCCGCTGGCCTGGCCCTTCCTGCCCAGCGGTGGCGCCCTTGAGTGGGATCCTCAGCCTTCGTGCCCACGTCATGATGTCCGACCTCATGATGTCTTGTCAAAAAGCACAAAACACGATGAATGAATGAATAATTTATGTCAAAATCTCAAATAAACGTCACTTCTACGAGAGCCTGGGCCTCCTAATTGTAACGATCACCAGAAGTGACCAACGCAGTCCGTCACTGCAGATACTTTGAGAACGACGAGAGCTGCTTGATATTCATTGACACGAAGTATTTCTGAAAATGGAAAATCTAAAGTGACGTTTCAAATGCAGAATCTTCATAATGGCGTCTCCACATTTAACACGAGTGGACCTGCTAGCCCAGCAGAAGGACAAACAAGGTGGCTCTGAGGCTAAGGACCTGCACTGGTATCCAGAAGGTTGCCAGTTCGAAGCCCCTACTCTGCTGGGCCCTTGAACAAGTCCCTTAACCTGTAATTACTCCACGGGCGCTCGGACCCCGAGGGGTATGTGAAAACAAACACATTCCTAATACGAGAAATTGTCTAAGGAGAAATAAAGAACAAAAGCCGCAGAGGGGCCGGTGGCAGCAGCAGTGTCAAGTCCAGCTGCCATCTTCTTCATCAGACTGGCACATCTATGCCATCTCTGCCACCTTCTTCTTTGTGGGTTGTCCTACCCACAGGGCCACGCTGTGCTGCACAGATCAAAGTGAGTGACTCGATGAGGTCACTGGAGACGCAGGTGTCACCGAGAGATGAGGTCACTTTAAGGGAGGTCTCTGAGATGTCACTCCGTCATGGCGGGGCCACAAGCCCTGCTGTCACTTGAGTCCCAGTGCTTTGGTATTTTGCTGCTATTTTCTAATTCCTTTCAGCCATCTTGCAGCCCTCCTGGAAGTTCACCCAGCAATTCCCCGAAAATCCATTGTGTCCTTTTGGATTGTGTTTGGCAAAGTGTCCATCATCATTGAATGAAGCGGGCACCGTGTGACTGATGGCTTAACGGAATGTCCCCTCTCGATAAGTGAACTTTCTGAATGAACACTCCATGGCAACGCTAAAACTCCTGAGTATGGCACATTGGCACGCCATGGCATATCGTAGACCAGTCCTCTGTACTGAAGGTCAGTCACACACCATGTTGTTCAGCGCCGCCATGTCGAGTTCTTCTTCTTACTTACGCCGTAGCCTGTAACCCCCCCCCCCCCCCACATCCCATTGCTGTTGGGGCTGACGATGGTGGCACTCTTCACGTATCGCTCTTGTTCCGTTTATTCGCCAAGGGTGATGCTCTACTGTTACATAAACGATGTTTCTAATTGTAAAGGTTGTGCCACAGGGGTGCCAGTCTATTCTAAATAGCTCATCTGATCCCCAAATGGACGGTGATGTGGTGACTTTGGATGCCACAGCTGTACACTGGAGTCACACTTGTCTACCCGGGTGACATTTCCTAATGCCACAGTGCGGATGTGTCTGGGTACCTTGCTGCCAGGTCATAAAGTGATGCTGTGTTTGTATGAAGGAACTCTGCGAATGACACAAAACACAGCTGGGTGTGAGGACTTGTGGGTTTTGGGCAGAACTTCGTCCCCCCGCCAAAGTGAATCAGTAGTTTGTGCTCTTTGGGCCACCACCTGCCTCCTCACTCGTGTGGCACTCAGCTGCGTTGTCACCTGCCATACCTGACTAAGGAGGCACTGTGCCATCTCACACTTCTCTTTCCACCTCACTAATGGCCTTTGTCGTGTGTTATGTCATCGACCTCTTTCATTAATAATCGTTTTTGCCCTCTTTTGTCGTGCGTCCGGTGCCCTCTACTGTATCGTGTCCAGAGCCTTGGGCATTGTCCCCATGAATTGTGCACTCAAACATTGGCCCCTGGAGATGCCACGTTCTGTTTGGAATGGCAGAGTGGCACGTGTCAGCTTGATTTCCTAACAGTCGAGGGGCCAGCTTTTCGTCTGGCGTTTCTTCAGCGGGTGGAGGGTCTCTTTAGGGTCTGGATGGTCTTCTGGAAACGTACGGCTGATGGGCTCTCTGGTCTCCAAACTCTGTGAATATTTCTTTAAAGAGGGGAGAGCTTTAGAAATCTGGCGGTGGTGACCAACACAAATGGCGCTCATTGTTGGCGATGTTCTTGGTCGACTCACAGCATGGAATGTGAAAAATCTTCAAAAAGGACACGCCAAGTGAATCTGTAGAGGAAACTAGAAGGTCATGAAAACCGAATCGATGGAAATGTTATGAAGGCCGAGGAGACAATGGTGTGTGTGAGAAATGTGATCAAGAAGTCGTACTGTAGGTCCTCACTGACTGGCTCAGCCCGCTCCAGCTAATTCAGTGTCCCTGGGTACGAGGCTGGGCATGAGGCTGGGCATGAGGCTGGGTACGAGGCTGGGCATGAGGCTGGGGTTGATCCCAAGTGAGACCCTCTCTCAACCACACATCTGCTAACTTATCTGTTTGTTTTTCAGACGTAGGAGGAAAACTGGAGTACCTGGAGAGAGGAAAAAAAAATGACAGCTGGGCACAGAGGCTGGCCAGGGCATGAAGCATGGTGCTGTGAGGTGCGGCATCAAAGACTAGAGTGCCACTTAATAAGCCACTCGACATGCAGCAAGTCTCTCAAACCTGTTCAGCTGGAGACTGTCAGGAGAACTGGGTAAGAACCAGTCCTGGATGGGCATTGCCATCTACTGAGGGCACCACTCCCGTGCACACCCACACATAGCCACATGACCACAGGGAGAACATGCGAGCTGCAGCCGCTGGCGAGTACTTGAAGCCTGACGCTATGAACCAGCAGGCGAACTCTTAAAAATAACGAGGTTAATTAAAAGAGGGCCGCAGACGTGTTTAGTAAATTCCAGCGGGGCCGTGGAGCAGAAAGTCCTGGGCACTCTGTCAAAATGGAAAAGTACGGCTGAGGCTCTCTTGACGTGTCCACATTGAGACGGCCGGCCAGTATCGAAAACGGCTTCTTTCACAAGGTCCTGAGGGACCTGAAGTGTTTACGATGTCAGATCCAATGCCAACCCCAAAAGGACTTTGTGTGTGCCGTCATTTTTAGTACAAGTGGTCCACAGAAAGCGGGCCAGTGTGCCAGTTCAGGCTTGTTATCGAGTGAAGTTTCTTCTTCAGTCGAACACGAGAGTCGGTGGGGAGCGGTGGAGACACGTGGAGTCACGCTGACCTCAGCCTTCAAGGTGGGTTTAGTGAGCACGAGAAGAGACAGGAGGGCATGTTGATGGCACACCCTGAGCTGCTTGTACTGTATGTGGAGGTAATGAACTCCCTTCAGGTATCGAGTATCTTTTATTTAGCCGACTCCGTCGAGAGCCAATGTTGTGCCACGCACTGTCTGGGTGCTGAGTAGATCAGACTGGCACTCGCTGCGCTCATCATTGGCCCATGTCAGTTTACACAGCTGAAGATCAGCGGGTATGTCAAATGTGGTGACTGCGTTCTGTCCTTCCAGCACAGTCCTGCTTGCCCCCTTTTCTGATGGCGCCAGTGCCATATCGAAGGGTTAACCAGTACAGGGCGTTCTGCCAAGTTCTGCCACAGTCTTGGCACTCTTTTTTTTTCCCCTTTCTGTCCTGGATGTTGAAACTGATTTTGTGGGCATGGCTTGTAGGAGGAGACTGGCATGGGCACAGAAGAGGGGCCCACACGTCATATGATGTGCCAGTTGCTTCTGGCTGTGCCCTCACTTTGTCCCGATGAGGTCCTGTGACAGCTCTGCCCCCCTCTCTTTCCGAGGCCCAGTCTGACCCCCCTCGCCATGCTGTACGTATACGACGTGTTGGATTTGGACCCCCAGCTCGCCCGTCTCTTCTAATCATTCCTGAAGTTCATCTGCAGCACGAGGGCGGCCTTCATGTGATCTACGACTGAACGCTGCTGACGTGACTGTCAAGGCCAGGATGCATGCCATGCTAATCGTCACTTAGTGTGCGTTGGATGTGTCTGATCGGCCTCGGCGTACATCATTTGTGACCCGCGTTTCCTTTTTATTAAATAAAGTCGTGGACTAATTCTGACAAGGAGGCCTTTTCCTTGAAATAATCAAACTACGAATGACGAGGCCGCCGAGTTTGCCTCCTACGTGTCATTTGCTGGTTTTGATTTTTTTGTACGGGTTTGTGTTAAAAACAATATGTCCCTCAGCTGGGCACAGGGGGGGACGGCAAGCTGATGTCGGGGAAAGACGCAGTGCCCACCTGCAGACTCGAGCGGGATGTGACAGGAGTGACTTGTGGTGGGTCTGGACTTGTGGGCATTGTAGCAAATGGTGGCTGCCATGCTGAGACATGGCATTAAAGCAAAGTGACATCCAGGTACTGGGCAGGTGTGCCACCTCCACTGTGCCCGTGGACATGCTGCTCTTGTGAGGGCTCATTTCAAGGTCTGATGTTTGTTAACTTTAAAAAGCCGAGGGGCTCTTGGTCAAACAACAAGAGTTGGGGCCAGCAGGGGCTGGCTGGGTGGGTGGGTGGGTGGCAGGCTGGCTGGGTGGGTGGGTTTATTCCCAGTTAAACAAATGACAAGTGGAGGTTCATTTGTGTAGACAGCTTACATTTGTAATGGCTGCCAGTTCTAGATTTGGGTGTTCCAGCCAGAGCATGGGCAGCGTGGTGGCACCAGGAGGCTCAGGTCTGCCAGTCTGACATTAACGTGTTTTCTGCCCGCCCCCATGACTTCTCTCTCCGCTCTTCTACAAACGTACTGGTGAGAGAGACTGTGCCCTGTAGAGGACTGGCATCACATCCAGGGGTGACTGTGTTTGAAGTTGCTGGGTTAGGCTCTGCAGCAGACACCCAGCACTGGACCATGTGAATCAGAGGATGGACAGGTGGATGCAAACTCCTCTCATCTCCCAGCCATTTGCCAGTCTTGGTTTGAACAAATCACTTTTGAGAGAGAAGACCCCTGAGGCTCGAGCTGTGGTGCCTGCTGGTCCCAGTCTGCTGTTTAGGGACGTGGCTCTCGCATTCAGATGGAGAATGTCACTCCTGCTCTGTACTAGAGTGACAGGCAGTAAGAGCAAATGTACATCAAGTGGCATCGCCAGCCTAACAGTCAAGTTACAATGCCAGGCTAGAGTTTCACATGTGAGAGACGTGCAGCCAGCGGGGCATTTCAGCGTAAACTTTATGAAGGACCACACCATCACAGACACACCACCACACTTCTCTTACCAGGTTGTCACCGAAGACCCAGGCTACCCGACAGCCTGCTTTGTGTGCTTGTGGCATTTTTGATGACGTCTGTGGCCTGCCCAGTGCCCTCTGGCACCTCTTTCTGCACCTCCTTTCCTCGGTGGCACAGTCCTGTCTGCAATTCATGACATTGTTAAGCATCAGGCTGCCCAGCTTTGCCCCTAGTGGTCCTCTATAAAGCGCCCCCCCCCCCCCCCCATTAAGTAGGCACTTGGCCAGTTGTCCTGGCACGTGTGCTACTGTGCTTGAATTGGACGGCCTTGCTTGTTGCGGTTGAGATGTGTCGTCCGTAATTAGCAAAACCTTGGAACTCTGAAGGGAGCGGACCGTCCATCTGAGATCCATCAACCTTGTGCTTCTAAATTTAGCCGTCCTGAGTGACGAGGCGGACCACTCTGATCGACCGTCTCATCCGGCGGTGGTTACTGGATTTTAACGACTGCTGAAAAGTGGCAGGCGGGGGCAGCTGAAGCCCCGAAATTGGACACACTGACCGGACGGTGTCTGAGTGGGCCCCCCTAAGCTTGGCACGGGGTCAGCAACACTGTGAGATTTGCCAGGTGGACAGACGCGTGAGTGGGCACTTCAGTAAAGCTGAGGAGTCGGCTGAGATTTGGATGGAAGTCACTTCAAGTCAGGATCAAGGACGCGTGAAGCCATGAAGGCTGGCATTTGTCACCTAGAGTCTGACGTGATGTATGTGACGAGGGCCAGCAGGCGCTCACAAATGAGGGAACGCAGAGTAAAGGGGTGCCATGCATGTGACGCTGGCATCACGCCTTGAGGCTGTGCCAGTCTGTCTCTCACTCCTGGAAGGTCATGCGGACATTGAAGGATTGTAGAGAAGCCACTTGGACCACTGGAGCTGGGGGCCAGCGGCCCGTTTGGGTTGGTTGGGCACCTTGCCACTTGTTCTGCACCTTCTTCATGTTCTCGTCCTTTGGCAAATTCTCAGTTATTTTCTGCTGTGCCTTCTTGGTTTTTAACAGCTGTCCCTGTCCCCTCTGCCACCCATTCTGTTGAACAGCCATTGCTGTCACAGCTTGTTGGTCTGATGTGCAAGGATGAGCTCGACTGATCTCTGCCAGTGCTGCCCCCTTCTGGCCAGGAAGAGCGGACTGGTGGGCTTTGGTGGGCTGAATGGCCTGTCATTGTCCATCCATCCATCCATTTTCCAACCCGCTGAATCCAAACACAGGGTCACGGGAGTCTGCTGGAGCCAATCCCAGCCAACACAGGGCACAAGGCAGGAAACAATCCTGGGCAGGGTGCCAACCCACCACAGGACACACACAAACACACACCAAGCACACACTAGGGCCAATTTAGAATCGCCAATCCACCTAACCTGCATGTCTTTGGAATGTGGGAGGAAACCGGAGCGCCCGGAGAAAACCCACGCAGACACGGGGAGAACATGCAAACTCCATGCAGGGAGGACCCGGGAATTGAACCCAGGTCCCCAGATCTCCCAACTGCGAGGCAGCAGCGCTACCCACTGCGCCACCGTGCCGCCCCTGTCATTGTCAACACTCCTAATGAAGGGGCAATTTGATAGACGAGTGGCAAAGTGGCAGATGAGAAAGGCGCTATATCATAGACGGATGTGAAGAGTACTGTAGAGGCGATCGAGGTGAAAGGTGCCATATTAGCTAACAGCCCTGGCAGGTACAGGGCACTAGATAGTCGCAGATGAAAGGCGCTTTATAAATGATGGATGGACCGATCCTGTGCCCGCATGCACACATCTGTTGTGACACTGCGTCCGCTTGTCATTTGTGCTGTGTCCCCTCTCCCTGTGCCCCTTCTCTGAGGTGGTGAGCACCTGTGTGTGGCTGGGCCCTGGTATAATGGGCACACAAACAGGCAGGTGGGCAAAGGTCTTGTTTGTTTTCCTTCTTTGTGGTGGTGCAGCTGTCTGATCTTTGTCTGTGTTGTTGTGACTTACTGAGGCCATTGGACCCCAAAAGTCTGTGGACGTCCCATCAAAACACAAATGCGACTCCCAGGGACCTGACTTGACTGAGTGCTGCCATGCCAGCCTGTGTACTGGGAGGAGTCAAGGCCACCACGCCCACATCCACTCTCTCGTTTGATTCGCTGAATGAACATTAGGTGTCAGCTGACTGCCTGAAGTGGGGGTCTGAACGGAGTGGCCATCCCCCTGTGTGTCCAATAATCACACGAGACTTGTGTTGCGTACACGTGCCACACTGGCGGGGACCCCCAGCTGAAGTCCTTGAGTGAGCAGCAGACAGGTGGGTCCAATACGACTGAGCAGAACGCCCTGAGTCACGCTGGGCACTCACGTGAGCTCCGCTGAGCCGAAGCCTGTAATTGTGTTTACGGCGGGCCTTCAGGTGGGCCCTGCGACTCATCTCCACCGAGGGCATGAACTTGTGACCCCCATGGTGAGCGCTCTGTCTTCATTAGGCGGCCGCAAGCACAGTCCTGGTGGTCTGGTGCCACGAAGCCCAATCAATCACCTGACTTCCGGAATGAAACCAATTCAACAAGGGGCCGTGTCGGGTTACGAGCACATCCTGATGGGCCAGGGGGGCCGAGCCGAGCCCACCCTGGACACCTGTTTGAGGAAATGTTATCAAAATAAAGAAGGGACCACCACCATGCCACAGCAGGAGAAGCAGGGTGTCCACCTTCAGTTGGAATCACTTTGATTGGTATGTATTTATACAGCGCCTTTCACGTGTCACTCACAGTACAGCACCTTTCACATGTCACATTATAGCGCCTTTCACGTGTCACTCACAGTACAGCACCTTTCACATGTCACATTATAGCGCCTTTCACGTGTCACTCACAGTACAGCGCCTTTCTTCTACTAACCCTAACCCTTCAGATCCCTCTAGCTAGTGATTAGCGAGTTGATTTTCTACGTCTGTGTGACATTCAGCGCCTCTCCTGTCCCCTTATCCACTACTGAGGACATGGCGCCCCTTCCATGAGGTATTCAGTGCCTTTCCTATCCAATCTTTTGGTTTCTTGACTATTTGTAAGCGCCCTCACATGCCCAGCCCATGTCGTTCTTTTTAAGTGACACTTTTCATATCCGTCTCTCTCTGCTCCCGAGTATATAGCGCCCTTTCACCTCTTCAGATGTGCAGATGTCCTTCCTCCTCCTCCTCCCCTTGTCTGTGATGTAGTAAGCAGCAGCGTCTGACACTGTCATCGATCTCTGCCGGTGACGATGACAGTGGCGGTGGCTGAGTCACGGATCGGTCGCTCTCAATGATTAATGCGCCCCGCAGATGGCTGCTTTCATGGCGAGTGACAGCCTTTGTGTCCCCATTCATCTCCCAAGGACAGTCCAGGCTTTACACGCATCCTTGGCTCTCGTCTGTGGCTTGCTGGTGCCCCCAGTGCCAACCCACTGCCATGTTCATGTCCTGAGCCAGGGAGCCACAGACCAATCGAGTTCCTTGAATTCACCCACTGTGCCCTGGGCATGCTGGTGTTGGGGTGACTAGTGACCTGAGGAGCTGGGTGTGGGGTGGCCTTTAAAGTGGCACGGGTGCTGAGGTGCCCAGGATTCATACATTGATGTCCTTCCTTCAAGAGATGCTTTTTATTTGAGTCTCCTTGCTTGTCACCCTTGAAGGGGTCCGTCCTTGATGTCTGGGGGTCTCCTTCAGAGGAGCCCCTCTCTTGCCACAGCGCGCTCAGGCCTCACATTTAAAGACTTCACCAGTCCCTCTGCTTTATATTGCGCCTTTGAACACTGGCATCAATGGAGACTGAAGCGCAGAGACTGGGCAGACTCCTTTATATCGACCCAGAGGCACGTGACAGACGCAGATTCAGTCAAGGGTGACTTTATATAGCACCTTTCACAATAAACCACAGGTCAGCAGGTGGAGCTGCCCACCCTGGGGGCCCATTCTGGGATTTGAGCCCCTCGGAGAAATTCAGAACACGACCTGATGAAAGTGGAGTCAGCCGAGGAAGACCACCTGATTTGTAAGACGCATGAAGCTGGGGTCCCAAGTGCCCACCTTGTCAGAATGAAGTACTTTGAAGTGACAAAACCGACAGGAAGTTCTCTGTGCCACTCAGACGCCGGGGTGACCTCACGGCCGTGACAAGGTTCTACATATGTGGCTGAGGCCAACACCCGTGAAGTATCCACCCCTTCCTGTGCCCACAGCCTGATGCCTGTCCTCTAGGTGGCGCAGTTCCCAGGTCCAACATTTAAAATGTGTCATCGTCATCTGACACGTTTACTTATGGTGGGCATAGAGCATTGAGGACAAACCACACAAGCCTGGGGGGATACTAGGGGGAGGTAATGCTGCCTGCTGCTCCTGGGCACAGAGGTTGGCACGGGGCCTCAGACCAGAGTTTCATGGCTGTTTTGGTGTGTAGACATGGTGCTCGGTCCCTTCACTTGGCCTGCGGAGCGGGCAGCTGTAGACTGGCATCTCCATTTTGGTTTGCCGTGGAGCTCATTACAGCGGCTGATAAGTTCACACGCACTGAACCCACACGAGTGTCGCTCCCCAGACCCCCGGGACCAGCAATTCAAGTTTTAATTTAAGTGGAAATGAGGATGGTGACCGCTCAGGTGGTGGATGGCATACAGATGAGGGGGGTCCGCTGTGAACAAAGACCCAGCCAGGAGTACTGGGAATTCACAAGTTGGACGGCGAGGACCCACGAGAGCTGCTTACCTGGCATGACTGAACCAGGCAGCCCACCTGGCCGTTGTCCACCCTGACTGTCACTTCAGCTCAACTGGCATTTGGGCACTGGGCTCTTGGGTGCACATAAACCCAGCCTTCTGGCTGACAATGGGCACATCAGGGTTGGCACAGGCTTTGGTCACTTCATTGAGATTGGTGCCACCTTAGCAGCTGTGACCCAGAAAGTGCCTGGCAGAGAGAGGCTTAGTGTGGCACCAGCCCGTGGCCTGCCTTTATGTCAGTGTTTGCAGTCCGGGTGCCCGACTGCTGTTGTGCCACTCGGACGTTGGATGTTCCAAACTGAATGTGACATAAAAGACCTAAAGTGCATTGTAGGAACGTGGCGCATGTCCTGACTCTTTAGTGCCAGGCAACCAGGGAATGTTGGGAGGTGCCAAGGAGATCATTTCAGGCACCCTGGTGCAGGCTCTCGAAGGCACTGCTGAGAGCAGAGGTGCCACCTGCCCGTCGAGCCCAGTGCTTTGTTCTTTTCCTCACTGGCGTTTCTCATCTTGTCACAGTGTGCCACCCTGACCTGCCACACGCCGCAGGGACAGGAGAATACCAGGCTGAAACTGGAAGAGCAGGAGGGGCTACGTCCAGAAAGGCTAAGACCACCTTTGGTCATGTCAGCCTTTGAGCCTTCAGGAGAGGGTGGCATGAAGCTCATGAGTGACAATCGCTGGCTCATTCTTGGCCAAAGTGCCACCTCATTTACAATTTGTGCTGAGCAAGCAGGTGGCTGTCACAGATGGTGACACTTGAAGGGGTGGGCTGGTGCCAGTGTAATGGAAAGAGACCACAGTGAGCACATGACTCCAGGTGGTCCTGCCCGCTTGTGACCCTCTCCCACTTGTGTCTATTTTGCCCACAGACTTGGACAATCATATGACAGCAATCGGGCATCAATGCCACATTGACACCTACGACACCATGGGAAACTCAAATTGGCATTGAATGAGATGCGAAATAAAACACAGAATGGCAGAGCAGAGACCACCCTGGCAAAAAACGTTAGAATTAAACATAAAAGTGCAAGAAATCGGGGGGGCTTCAAAAGCAAAGCGGGACGGAGGAGGCCACCTCTGCATGGCACATCACCACTCTAGCTGGGGTCAAAGGGGGCACACGAGGGGTCCGACAGCTCAGACCATTCACAAGGCCTGCAAACTCAAAGTGAGAGGGACAAGTGAAAATAAAAAGGACGTGCCAGGTGTTTGGAGGCCGAGCTGATTAGAGCCCCCCGTCAGCTGCCCGCCACGGCCGAGTTTACTCAAATGAAACACACATGTCGGTGGGGAATGTATACACGAGTCAAGCAGCCCCCCGATTAGGGGCCGTCACGCAAGCACGGCAACACACGGCAAGGCTGCTTGGGGTCGGGGACTCTGTGACAACGATGACAACACACACAGAGCGCTTCACGCCAGGAGCCACCTGGGGGGGGGGAGCTATGGAAGGAGGGTGGCATCCTGGGGGTGAGAGATGAACAGCAGGCATTATGCAGGGCAGCAGTATACGTGACATCAAGAAGACCACCCCATGGGCACACAGTGGGCCATGCCATCCTTTAACAGTGTTCTTCATGGCTTTCATTTTCATGGATGCCACCATTTTGTCACTGAAGCTCTATAAGGGGGTCTCGGTGCTGGGCTGTCCTTGGTGGTCTTCAGTGCACGACTCCGGAGTGTCGTCATCATCATCGTCGTGAGGCCTTAGCATTGGAGGCAGGTAGCCACAAGCCTGGGGAGCAGGAACACGGTGGTCTCGCCGCTGCTCTCGAGTCCCAGGGACAGACAGGTGACATCAGAAACAAAACTCCGCTTTGTGTATTTATTAAAGAACTCAAAGTCAAAGTGACGTCTACATAAGAAGGCCGCTTTACGTCAGGGTGGTCCTCCTCGGCCCCCTCGAGTGGCGCGTGACGTCCTGCGTGCTTTTGCTTTCTGCCCGCACTCACTGACGCTGGTGGCTTTTCGTTTCCTGAGTGGCATCGTCTTCATGGGCCTGTGGATACGACAAAAAAATAAAAAATGACGAACAATGGAGCTGCAAGGCAGATGATGCGACATGCACTCCGGCCCCCCGTACTTCATGCGTGGCCCAGTGGGCACACGTGGGGCTGTGTGGCTCTGGCAGACCAAATGACATCTGGTGGGTTGGTGAAAGTTCCGCTAAAATGAACAGCAGACATGTGACAGACATCAGCTGATGGCAACATGTGATGTCACATGACAACAGAAGAGACTGGGTGGGCAGCGGGCATCAACACAAACCGAGACAGCGGGCCATGCCGGGTGCTGTGCCCATTTGAGGAAGATGACGGAACCCACGCGTGGGCACACAGAGGCATGTGGCAGCAGCACTGCACAAAGCTGGTCCTGGTAGAGTGGCACCTGCCAACATCACACATGCCATGCAAAGCAGCACTGCAGTCACACCACAGTATGGGGGCTAACCAGCTCTTACTTACTGTTGGTCTTCAGTCAAATCCGAATGCAGGATGTCTGAACAGGAGCTACAAGAATGAGAAGAAGAGGATGAGGATGAGCGGCACAGGACAACAATTCCTTTGATTTACATGCCAAGTGTCTTGAAACCAACAGCCGAGCCATGGCAGCTCACGCTGTTGTGTGAAGGCTCAAGTGACGTCACCTCAGGGGACTCGCAGTGCATCGCTAATTACAAGGCTGCTCCGGCCCGAGTGTGTGGGGTGGGTGAGTGAGACTGGCAGCCATCAGACCACGAAGAGGAAGGGAACATGGCAGCCACTTGATCGATGAACTCAGCTCAAATCAAGGTCGGACCCCACACTGGCACGTGGAAGGCCCACCAAACCAAGCAGTGACTGTCCGCCCAGGACTATGAATAGAAGGAGACGAGTGGACAGACGGACCTCCCTAACGGCCTCCGCCGCTTCCTGACCCCCAGGCTTGCACCCTTGTCTGCTTCTAGAACATTCTGGGGAAGGACACCACGGGGTGGCGTTATGGGTGGCACTACAGGACTCGAAGAGCTGGCAGTCATCCAATCAAATGAAGGGCAGAGCAGAGCTGCGGCTCAGACTTGGCATCTGTGTGGCAAATGAAGATAAGACCTGAGAGGGCAGCAGGTCACGTCAAGGCCTAGTACAGTCTGCCCCCCACACACACACACACTCACTCACTCGCCGCCGTGGAAACGCATCTCAGAGGCAAAGCTGCGCCGGAGCCTCCATGATGAGAAGCCCACTTGGCGCATGTGTCCGCCTGCCCTGGGGCACCTTTAGTCCCCCAGATGATGCCCCCCACAGTCTGGATGGGGTGTGTGACGTCCAAACTCCCAAGCTCCACAAGGCGCCATTTTGTCACATTGGGCCTAAACACAAACTCACGTGTGACCGGCGGTTCAGCACCTGAGGTGGCATCTTCTAGTGAATGACGAGCGACTCCGTGACTCCAACTCGGCGCCCAGAATGGCAAACGCTTACCTGCTGGTGGACAGGCAGGAGGCTGCTGGACTGGAGGAATCCCATTGGCCATCCTCTGCACCCACACTGGACTGGGGCACCGGTGGGCTGGAGGCTCCGCATGGCCCCTCGGGGTGTCCTGGTGGAGGAACACACAGTCAGGCATTTGAAGGGGTCCGCACACCAAGGGCATTGGGATTCTGGCGGATTACCTGGCTCAGTGGCTCCACGGTGGTCCGCGTCATCAGGCTCGACCTTCACGCCCGCCGGTGTCGACTGCTGGCGCCCCTTAACTTGCTCAATCAGTTGCTGAAACGCCGTCTTGTTTTGCTTACCTGGACACAAAAAACATCAGGTGAGGGGCACACAGTGGCGGCGGTGGGAGGGCTACCTGCACTTTACTGTCTCTCCACCTCCCTCATCGGCACCCCCCTTGGGACTCGCAGGTGGGCACTACAAGAGTGTTAAATGCACCCCCCCCCCCCCCACGCAGACCACAAGGTCCAGGAGGTGACCAACACAAAGGGGCTGCTGTCACATGAGGCGGACCCCCAGCATGTAAGTGGCCACTAATGACGCCCGCCCTCTGACAGGGCCCCTTGCCCGTGTGCCCAGCTCACACACTCTGGTGAAGGACGTTTTCCACATCGCCGCTCTAATTAAGTGGAGCAGACGTGTGAAAGGCAAACTGCTTGATGGGCCGTCACAGTTACACGGGGGTCCTGAAAGGGGCAAATGCATCGAGCCCCCTTCATGGCCCGTTCTGGTTAAATAAACAAAAACAAAGAAGTGCGCAATCACCAAAGACGAGTGACTTCACAGAGGGAGCCAATGGATGAAGGACGTCAACATCCAGACTTCGGAGGGCTAATATTTGTCTGGTGGCCATCAAAGAAAGCAATTAACTGATAAAGACGAGGCGGCGGCGCTGTGCGTGTCACGGTGTGCGCGTGTGACACCCTACTGGCTCAAAGCAGCCAGGTCTTCGTATTCGACGTCTCGAAACTCGTGCACTGGGGGGCTGGCAAGGGTATGGGACAAACAAGTCTCACGCACCGCAAACTGTCAATGAGATTTGAGAAAGGAACACGAAGGACAAAACATGTGGAGAGACCACCGCCGGCCGGAGAAGTAAGCAGTGTAAGCGGAGGACCACCGACTTCTACAACTAGAGGGGGCCATCAGTGTGTTTATACTTCACAGACGCACCACGATGGCCGCTCCTCGACTGCACCGCCGAGCAGAACCCCACTGCGGTTGGCACAGACAGTGCAGGAGGTCAAGAGTCTCGTATCATGCGCTCGAGTTCTTCGGTGGGTCACTAAAGAGACCCAGACTGTTTTAAGAGCGGGAGCCTGGCTGTGCCCTGTCCTCAGTGGGCAGCTTTTAGGACCCCAGCGATGATGACGACTCCAAGCCTTGTGTGCCCACAACAGCAGCTTTGTGATTTGGAGACCACTGGCACGCCAAGCACACTCACTGGTGTACAGTCAATGAAGGACTGGTGGGCACAGGGGGCCATCAGAAAGTGAAGCCATCAGCACGAGGAGGATGGTGGTCCACGGTGACGCTCAAGAACATCAGGAAACCCCTGGAAGACCACGTCCTCCGCTTGGCCTTGCAGACGTCCCGCTGTGGACCCCGTTAGATGGGATGCTGGTGGCCATCTTAACGCATTAGGGCATCGAAACTAAAATATCAAATCAAATGGCAGCTTTGTGGGCTCCTCCGGCTAAAGACATGGCAGTGCCCGGCCCCTCTTGGTGACCACGGGGGTTTGTGTGGCACCTGAACTGCAAGGCCTTTCACCAAACTCCACACATTCACTCAATCCCACCACTAAAGTGCAGGACTACGGGGGTCCGTGTGCCGTTCAGGCCGCTCACTCCCACTCACAAGCCCACCCTCCTGGACGGTGGGCCACTTTACAACAACCAGGGACGAGACTAACGGAGCCCAAAGATGCCACGTGAACGTCTTCCTGGCCCGAAAGCTGTTGGTGGGCTTCACGCCGATGTGAACTCTCAGCTCGTCACGTCTGCTGACCAGTCATTCTGGTGCAGGACCCTCGATAAACACAACGTTCTCATTGCTAAACCCGTAAAAGCCCAACGGAGGTCTCAGCGGCACGGCCTCGTTTTACTAAAAGTTGTCAAGCGCCCCCCCCCCCCCATTCTCTTTTAAACAGCCTGGAGACGCTCAGCTGACATAATCTACACAAACACGTGCATGTCACACGCCGGCGTCACCAATGCCACCCAGCAGCCCTCATGTGGCCAAAGCTTCCTTTGGAGCGGCTCGTCAATGAAGAGGAAGAGCTTTTATCCTCCTGAAAGACCACCGGGCTCTTCTGTGATCGCGTTACGCGACTGCAAACCGCTGCCAGGGCGTGGGGGGCACAGGATGACAGCCTTCTATAATCAGACCTCGTCCTCGAGTGTCCTGAAGGGAATGAAATGAACTCAACAATCAGTCGAGATGACAAAGAGCGGCACGCGGTCCGCACAACAGCAGACCACCGCAGCCATTACACGCAAGGAGTCACAGGCACAAACCCCCTCGTGCAACGCAAATGGCAGGGCACCGTCATGGCATCTCTCCACAACATCAAGGAGGTCTTCGATACCAAAGCAGGCAGCAGGCAGGATGTCACAGCTGTCACAAGTCACCTCAGCCAACTGAATATCACCCAAATATGCCATACGGATACAATATAAACAACTCCATTAAACACAAAAGGGGGCATTCATGCAAGGTCCAGACGCGTATCCCACCGCCAGCGTCACACGGCCACCTATCCCGTTGCCAGCATCACGGGCCCTGCAGCCATTTCTGTCCTGAGCAGCAACACTGAGAAAGGTTTGGGGGAAAAGAAACGGAGAAGGGCGCCCTGAATGAAATCAAATCTCGGCGTCCCTGCTTTCTAACATGCGGTGCACGTGTGTGTGTGTGTGTGTGTGTTCGCACAGAGACCACCAATCGCAACACTTCACACTGAACAGCCGCCCTCATTCAGCATCAACCACAAACAAAGTCCACTAAACAAAGAGAGCACCGGGCGCAGGTTCAATGTTTTCTTCGCTCCTTGAAGTCCCAGCGATGAAACCCAATCGGGACCACCGATGGCCAGATCTCTACCAGCGTCGGGCACACGAGCCCGGAGTTCACAAAGGCAGACAAACAGCAAACGTCTTATCTGAATGAGCCCACCGCTCCAGAGGGGGCTTCACACACAGGAGCCTGGTACTGCTAAGGCGTCTGTGGTCACAGAAACAGGTCAGGACCACCCACAAGGTGACCACACGTCACGCCAAGCTGGAGCTACACTGGGGTCTCGGACCCCTCTTCTGTAAGGAAAGACACTTACGATACTGAGCGTGTATCTCATCGATTTCTTCTTCAGTTTGGTTCTTTGAAAACAGCATCACCTAAAAAACAAGCAGAAGGCACTCGCTGTGACCAGAGTGACGTGCGCCCGAGACGCCGAGGACAGTCACTGCACTTTCACACTTGGGGACACATGCTGGCCTGACGTCTCACACGTTCAGGGGTCCAAGTGTGCAAGGAGTGACCTGAATGAGAGAACACACAGCGAAAAACAGTCAGGGTACCGGGCATGGAGACTCTGGGGGTCCGAGACCCCATTGGCACACAATCCAAAGGAATACCAAATACCCGCAGGCAGACCCATCGGCCCACCGGAGTCGACTTCTCGATGCCGATCACAAACCGTTCTGTCCGATGATCTGCATGCCACGCACCGAGACGAGGACATCTGACCTGACCTGATGTGACCGCATGGTGACAAAGTAAGCTGAGGAACGCACCGTCTTGGACTTGCTCTCCAGCCGCGCCCTCTGCTTCTCGTTCCTTTCCACGTCTTTGACTATTTCTTGTACTGCGGGAAGAAAAGAAAAGAAAATTCATCCACAGTTTGATTCAAAGGACATCAACCATCAGTGCAGTAACACGGCGCCACGCAAGTGCCAAGCGAGGGCCCAGTGTGGCAGTCTCACCCGACTGTGAGGTGGAGGTCAAGCTGAACTCCACGAGCAACTCAGCAAAATGAGCTTCTGTGCCACGTGTGGGAGCGCTGCCCCTTAGACCACAAGGAGACACGTCGTGGGCACCCTGAGCTCACCCGGGCAGTTCAGCCCCCCGCTGTAATCTTTGTGACCCTTGATGGACAAACCTGTGCATCAATGAAACGTTCAAGTGACGCTGACCCGGTTATCCAAGAGGACACGTCAGCAATCCCCTCCGCTTGCCCTGGTCACCTCCCCTCGACCCCCGTCATGATGAAGTGCTGGGACCACTCGATACATGGAATAATCTGGACAGTCAGGGCCACCTGCTTATCGTCCTAACCAGGTCATGAGGGTGGTCTTTCGCCCACACGTCCACTTTCTTCAGCTCCATCCGTGTTTTATTTCTTAAACGACTGTTTGGGGGGCTGCGTGAAAGAAGAGCCCCCAAAAGGCCCACCATGCACTGCTGTAGTAAATCACAGTCTGGGAGAGCAGATTATTGAGGTGGTCTGCGCAGAAAAGGAGACAAAACGCGGACCCGTTTGGTTTGTGCCTTCATTTGTCACCTCAGGTGAGTTACACACAGGACGACGGTGGCCAAAGTAATGACAACCTGGGGGTCCGCCGTACGGCAGCACCAAGACCACTGAATAGTGGAGGCCGTCGAGTCGGACGTGCAGGAGGCCTGGCGCTGAGGGACACCTCCACTCTCGCTTCATTAATGAATCTTTAATCCATAAAGTCAATCAACTGATCAATCGATCCAGAGGTGCAACAGTTAAAATGGCGACCGAGTAAACGTATGCTGGCAGGTAAGGAGACACGTGACAGACACACGTGCTCAGGTAAGGAGTGTCACTTTGTCTCTTTAAGGGACGTCTCAGGTGGTCACTCACCAGAGGGTAGCAGCGTCAGGTCACAAGCGGGACAGTGAAAGCTTCGGCCAAAGGGCCCATCAGGCCAACAGAGAAGGCCAGAGCATCAGTCATTCCGCCTGCCTACTAAGATGGAGGTCCCCCTTGGTTACCCAGACAAGTCGCTGCCCACCCGGGTGTACCGCACTCATCCCACTCCAGCCATCTCTCCGTCTTGACGTCCGAGGTCACACATGTAATAAAAGAGTAAACATACAAGGTGTAAGGGGGGATTTGGGACCCCCGGTTCAGGTCTACGCCATAAAGAGACTCGAAATGACAACGGGGGGGCTCTTCCACTTGTGTTGAGAAGACTGTGGATCACACACTGTGACATCCTGGGAACTCCTCAGAAGAGCTGGGGGCCGAACTGAAGGGGACATCGCCTGTCACTCATTGTCTGTCACACTGCCATCTAATAATAAACGTTCTACAAAGAAAACCTGCACAAACGAGTCCTTTAGGTGTAAGATAAGCGATGACAGATGTGACGGGGTTGTCATACACCTGTGCAGACTCACAATCGAAAACCTGATATGCAGAGGGACATCAAAGACGGCGCATATGGCGACTGATAAGGGTCCACATCATAAAGGACTGATAAGGTGACCACAAAGGCTAACAATCCGACAACGAGGGAGACTGAAAGGAACAAAGACCACCTTCACGTAGCAAATAAACCAAATGTGCTGCACGTGGTAACAAAGGTGACAAAGCTGAGGACCCCGACGCCTCCACCAGGCACTGAACTTGTCACAAGGATGTCTGGAGTGACCGTCCTGTTCAGGTCAAGCCCCTCAGTCTCTGAAACAATCCCACCATCTACTGACTTCTCAAACCTGCTTTACAGTTTGGGGGTCCCTCTGAGCGGACTATAGGGAATTGTGACATGCGCTGTCCTAGCGAGTCAGAGAAAGGTGTCACCGGGGAGTGACACACCTTGTGAGCGTGACAGCAGTCTGTGAATTGGCCAGGAGTATGGAGGTGGCAGTGGCGTAGTTGGCAAGAACACGGATGGGGGACAGACAGGGCCTGCTCAGGAGTGGCAAACCAGGGGGCAGTCATCCTGCTGGGCAGACTGGCCCAGCGAGGCCTTCACTCTCTCAGGGTTCATCCCTGCCTTGGCATCATCCTCAACACTGGCATGCAACAAGAGCGCCTCCTAGTGTCTATGAAGAGCCCTTCTTAGTGAATGTCTTGTAACACACGAGGACTGCCACTAAACGGGGGGCCACTGGTGGGGCTGGCCACATAAACACTGGAGGACTCACTGGGAAGCAGAGGTGCTGCCCACAGTATGGCTGCCTTTCCCATGAAATCGTTTAGCAAAGGCTGGGAAAATAAGTGGGAGCTTCCGGAATAAAAAAAAAAAAAAAAACCACAACATTATCAGGAACAGAAGGTAAAACAAAGGAATAAAATGGGAGCCACGCCCCCAAACGCAAAGGCCGAGGGAAATGAAAAGCAACTTCACACGGACACCCGAAGACCACCAGGGTCCCACTCGCGGACTGTGACGTCGTGGAGTTCACTTCATGTACGCGATGACTGCATGCGCCGAGCGGCCCAGACACGTGTACGCGCGCGCGCACACACACACACAGGGAGACAGACGCGCGGGCGCACAGAGACAGACGCGGGCGCACTCGCCAAGGAGGATAATAAGAGAGGAACGAAAAAAACATCTCAGCACAATTTTTATTTATACCAACACAACCTCACAAACACAAAACCAAAGGAAACCAACATGCCACTGGCAGACGGAAAGGGCCACACTGCCAACGTACCCAGAGGAACATCGTAAGACCACGCCAAGCACAACCACCGCCTATAATGGCAGATCTGCCCATTGTCAGCACTGACAGCCCAGGCGAGAGGACACACAACAAACTCCAGCGCCTGCCCACCACTTTGACGCCTTGGTACCCCTCTCTGGCATTGAAGGCCAAAGTTTAAAGAGCTGACAGCGGGGAGGATGAGGGGCGAGACGTGAAGCAAAGCTGCGACTGATCAGGTCACAGAGTGAGAGGGTGACAAACACGGAGTTGGCAGAAAGGCCGCGTGGAGGTGTTGTGTGGCAGACAAGCAAACTCAAATGGCAAAGGATGAGTGGGTGGGTGAAGAGGGTCACCAGCATGAAGGTGTGCGTGTTGGGGTGGCATGAAAACAATGGCAGTCACTCCAAAGAAGGCCAACCTGGCAGAGAGTTTTGGGCACTGGGGAAAGGCCATGAAGCTGGTGACAATGAACGATGAAGCTGCCCAACGTCTAGTGCCCGAGTTCCTGTGCACAGACAGGCAACCACAGCTCTGCTGCTCCATCCACGACCAGGCCTGGAATGTCGTGCGTTCTGGAATGAATTACTGCAGTGCCAGAGTCCGAAGCAGCTGGCAGACAATGAATGTCAGCTTCACTCGACGCTCTCTTCAATTGTCTGCTGCAGACCACAAGACAGCCGACGACCGGATATTTTTTGGGTGGTGGCCCACTCTCGACACATTCCTAACGATGGGGTGTGTGTGTGTGTGTGAAAATGCCAGGGACACTGCAGCTTCCGACAGAAATGTGCCATCATGTCAGATGCCCACCAGTATTCCGAGTTCAGCCATTTAAGCTGCACACACGGGATGCCCGCTGGCACCGGCGAAAGAACTGCAGGTGGGCCTCTAAGAAATGCCCGGATGGGCACATTACATTAACATTCAATTCATATACTGTAACTGAGCGCATGGCATTCTCAAGTAGAAGGGCAATAAAGGCTTCAAACTCCAATGGTGCCCTTCAGTGTGAGGCACCCCCAGTACTAGTGAGACGACCCAATGAGCGGTCAACCGTGTTACCTGTCTTGGGATTTAGAGAGTCGCACTGGGCATTGTACATGTGCAGAAACTCCTGGTGCCGCTTCACAAGCTGCTGTCTGGGGCCCTGGGTGGGCAGGCCGAGCTCCTTCAGTCTTCTCCGTACCTCCTGGTCAGAGAGGAGGTCATACACGACTTTAGCCATTGGCTTACGTTTGGTGAAGGAGCTGAAAGGAAATCAACAAACATGAGGGCACGGGGGCCGGCACTGCCATCTCAAGTCACGGACATTAGAGGTCATCATTACCTGGCGGCAGAACGAGAAAGCACATCAGAAATGGAACTAATGCTTCATAAGGAGAAAACCAACAAACAACGGGCAAGCAGATGAACAAAATAAAAGAAGCACAAGTGTCACCGTGCCAAGGGACAGTGATGGGCACAAGTGTCACCATGCCAAGGCACTGGAGGGCAATTCACAAGCAGATCAAACAGAAGAGATGAAAACGCACTGCCAGGCCGCTCCAAACACACAAGTGTTAGATGCCTTAATGCCACAGCAAACAGTCTACAGGGGCGTGCAAAGTGGCCATCCCAGGACCCCAATGGGTCACGACGGGTTTGGGGCATGAAAGTGGCCTTGCAGAAGGTTTAAAGAGGACGATCACGTCGGTCCTTGTGAGAAATGCGGAGGCGACGGGGGGGATGGACCCCAACAGATGACGTCTTACCCTTCAGTCACGTGGCGCCTCGCCCAAGTGCTCACCTTCTCAGACTCTCTTTTTTTTCGTCCCTTGTCAAGCAGCTGTCCAGATGTTTGTTAATAAATTGCTCCGGAATGTTCACTCCACACACAGGACACTCCACTGCAACACAACCGAGAATTTCAAGGCTGTTTAGAAGAAAAAGACACTTGGGGGGGGGGGGGGGGGGGGGGGATGGGGGGACACAGAAGCCAAAAGCACTGAACAAAGAACTCAAGTGTTGTATGAAACTGGTGTCCTGCCACCTCAGGCGTGACAAAGGCTCAAATCGGGTGACAGTTTGACATTCACTGGGCTTCACTAAAGCTCAGGGCCACCTTCAACGTGCGGCCATCGCCGCTGGCCCTGCTGTTAGAAAGCAGTCAGTCAGTCCGTGTTAACAAGTTAAAGACCCCTCACTCACACACACTCACACACGCGTATCGGACAGACTTGACTCAATGTGCTGTTAAGTGGGGTCGACACCAAGCCACCCCCACGTCAAGGTCCTCCGCCCCTCTGTGAAGGCCTTCTGGATGGTTGCCTCAACTTCTTTATTTTCTCAGGTGTACGCGGTGGATCCCCCAAGCCCTCTCTTGCCCGTGTTCTAGTCTCGTTACACACACACACACTCGCTTTGTGTCACAGACAACTACGTGGTACACTAATATGGTGGCACAAAGTCCGTTACCTTTCGCCGCTTCCTTCACCTTGCAAGACGTCGATGGCTGCTCCAGAGTGTCGTCCGAGGGGGGTCTCTCTGGGGGTTCACACTTCACTTTCTGTCCTGAGGCAGCTGGCGAGTCTAACTTGTTAAGAAACTGATGAATGAGTCGATTCTCCTGCTTTACTCCGGTGGTCTTCTTGTGGTCCAGAGGCTTCACTTGCCGTGGGATTTGTGGCGACATTGGAGGAGACTCCAAGTTCAACTTCAGCAGCTCGTGCCTGAGGAGAACACAAACAGAGGAGAGGGTCCGAGTCCTCACAAAGGAAACGACTTAACAGCCAAGCAGACACAGCATGGCACCATAACGTCTGCGTGTACTTTGGGGTCCTCCTTAATCACAGGCCGCAGTTACTGCTCAAGTGACATTTGGGATTCCCAGCCCTCCACTTCTTAAACAATGCCCATAACCCCCCCCCCACCCGCGTTTAACCGCCTTACCTGGATGCCACCATTTACACCAATGGGGGTCATCAGGTCCTAATGTGCCTCAAGTCCACTGGAGGAAATTCTCACAAAAGGAAAATCGACCAAAGGAGGACACTAAGGAGCCACCAAGTGAAACATGGGGTCTTATTAGCTGAGAGTCGTTACTGAAAAGGCCATTTAGAGCCCCTCTCCCCGAGGAGGACTCCCCCGTGTGAAGCATCTCGACGCCTGGAGTACCGGTGGGCACAGCCATTGAGGGTCGGACCACTCTATTCAGGACTGCAGTGGGCCCATCAATTGAGAAGTAAGAGTGAGAACATTAAAAGGCGAAAGAAACGAACGACTCCGTGAGATTGGTTAGTCTGACAGCAGAACTCGTGTGGAGCTGAGCCACTGAGCCAAGGCCGTGGAACGAAAGGTCACCGTGGATGAGGTCCTCTGGTGTTCACGGGGACAGACAGATGGCACTAAATCGGCCCTCGGACAGGACGATCAGTGAATGGGCACGCTGCACGGCCCTGTAATCACTTCTCAGATTGGTGGGCGGAGGTGTGTAAAGCTCCATGGATATGCCCAGGGCTCTTCTGCATTTCCAAGTCTGTGAAAGTCCTCAGAGCCTCAACCCTGTGAAGCGAGCCATGTAAAAAGGACGCTAACTGAACCGTAGGCTGGGACCCCACTGAGGAGTTCAAATCAGCCGCCACACTCCACGCTGCTCCGCTCCTTCTAGAAGTCAATTCAGAAAAGTGGCGTGAGGTGCTGAGCGATGGCTGCACCAACACAGGGTGGGCTTCACTACAGCGGGTATCAAATGCCAGGGCTGTGCTCACCCCAATCCGTCACCTCCTGATGTTTCACCCAAAGTGGCTGCGAGTTATCAGAGGTGGCATCAGTGTGGTGTGCATGACCTCAGATGGCCGCCGTCTTCACTCCCTGTGGACATTCCCAACAACTTCTGCTTCGTTGTCCTGGATTGGTCAGTTGGTAATCCATCATCATCGAGCTCCTTTTTACGCCTTCCTCAGATGTGGTTATTACAGGTGGTGTCAGCATATAATTGAAGGACCCCTGGCACGGCTGGCATTGTCACCGGACAGGTGACGGACTTGTCATTGTGACGCGTCACTAGCTCTTATAATCGAAGGTTTAAATCCAAATGACAGAAAGGGCAGGCAGTGAGTCACCTCAAAAACATGAGCTCAGGCCGGCGGAATTTCAAGAGCAGTAATACTTTCCAGAGAATATCAAATGAAATGTCAGAGAAGGAGGGGAAGGAGATTAAACAGAAACATATTTGAAAATATGAGGAATCCGTGGAGCCTTCAGCACATTCACTGCATCCTAACATGTGTTTGGAGTTAAACGGAGACAGAGCTCGGCCGGCAGCTCCTGCGCGACTCCTCCGACACCGAGCCGTGTTAGGATGGCTTTCAGCACGCGGCGGCCATCACGCTCCTTCATCCGTCATCTCATTCCGTTTGTCGTATTCGGCCCCATCTTAATGGGGTCTTCTTAAAGGCGGCCCCCCACAGAAGGTCTCTGGATTTCTAAAGGAGTGCAGTCCATTTAGACGGGCAGCTGCTGGCCTCCATCAGTCTACCCAACAGCTCCTTGAACGCCTGCAATGGTCAGTAAAGTGTCCTCTCTCCGAGGTGTGTGTGTGTGTGACTTTGGACCCGGGAGGTTGGCACTGCTGTGCAAGCGATCAGAAGGGAGTCTGAAACGAGGTGGATGTGCGCGGTTTTGTCAGGGCTCGTAACTAAAGGGCACGTCCGGCGTTGACCAGCCTCACGTGCGGAGCTCTTGACAGTGCTTTCAGATCATCTCCTGTTCACGTCTGGAGTCGAACCTCACTCTGAAGGTCTCACTGCCCGCTTCGCCATGTTAGGAATTCCCTACTTATGCAGGTTTTTGGTTTTTCCCCACCTTGGGGCATTTTGGGGGGGGTTTTAGACACAGAAATTCAAAAGCAGAATGGCATCACTTTGTGAAGTTTGATGCCAAGTCACAGCAGCAGATTTCTTCAGTGAGTAAGAGAAGAAGCCAACATGTCGCTTGTGGTGCCAGTAAAAGGGCCGTTTCAGGTGACAGACCGCTTCTGATTAATTAAACACCCAGTACGTCCTGACAAATGCCAAGACCAGAAGCCCCCCAATCCATCAGAGTACTTCCTCCCCGTGTCACGCAGCATCTCAACGCGCCTCCTAAGGGCAGACCCCATCAGAGACTGGGCAGGAGTTTGACGGCGAGCCTCGACTAGTCACTAACGGCAGCACTGGAGAGTGGCGACGTGTCACAACTAACATGTGACAATAACCACCTGATAAAACGATCTGACACTACTGAGGGTGACAATCAGGCTGACAACACTGGAAAATCTTAACAGCGCAGAGCATTTCAGCGGCTATTTGAGTGTGCCCGCTGTACAAACACATCTGGGTATCTACAAACCTCGCCAGCTTGAAGCTCTTAACAATTTCATCCAGTGCTCGGTTGTTCTTCAAATCGGACTCCGTCACGGCCTGTAATGTTAAACAAAAGTACAACAATGCATCGTTAAAATCAGCGCAGCCACACAATGGTGCCAATGCAAAGGACAACGCACATCTACTTTGTTAAATATTTGTGTTCCGCTTCTCAAGAGACGCAGTGCTGTGACAAGCCATTTGTCTCCTTCCTGACTTTCTCTGTCATGTTGGCTCCCAATGTCTTCAAGTCTGCCTGCCGAACTCTAGGAGGCGCCAGTATGCCAGCCCTGCAGCTGAAGGTGGCACCACCACTCACTAAAGGGCGTCGGTTAACTTTGTTATCGGGAGTTCATTCACTTACCGCTTGTCTCATATCAGAGCCGCTTCAGGACCTGAAAAGACTGGCAAAGACCTGGAAGGGGGCAAATACTATCTCACAGCGCCAATAAAATGTCAGTCCTCGCGATTCCTTTAGGCCTTCCTGCCGTTTCCAGGTTCGTATTAAATTTGCCATTCAGACTCATAAAGAGGCTTCCTGCTGCTCCAACGGGATTAATTAGAAGTGACAAGCAAATTAAAGTCAAATGGTCTCTCTTTTATTAACCATTTATCCACCGGCTGCCAACAAGAGTGGGGGCACCAGCTAAATCGGTGCCATCTGTATCCGTATTCTCATCATAAAGTAGAACTTTTTATTAGTAATTAAATTATTAGTGGGGGCAAAAAAAATAATAAAAAGACCGAGGGGTCCTCAGGTTCTTCAGGCCAAAGGAATGACTCCCACAGCAGCCACTTGGGCCCCCCGGACCCCTTTAGGTGAGGTGTTAAATTACGAGCAACTTCACCAAAATCAGCGGCGGCACAAGGCCAGGGAAATGAAGAAGACAACGGTCACGTTCTGCTTCAAGCGCCATACAAAGAGTCCCACGTCACACTGAGGGGTCCCCACGTCACACTGAGGGGTCTGCATTAAACCGCTGGAGCAGCACGGACATAAAATGAGCGCCGTAACCGCGTAGAAGACACAAGGCGGCAGTACTTGGGCAGTCAGAGCAGCAGGATGAAGCACAAATGTCACTTTAATGACTTAACATCCCAAACGACGACTTTTAAAAAGAGGGAAGTCGCTCTCGTGAGGACCACTGCAATGCTGACGTCACAGCAGGTCAGCTCTAGCGGGCGCGCTTGGCACCGAGGGTCTGCCACAATGCCTATGAAAGAGCACTCTGAACAGGGCGCTGGCCAAGCGGTTGGCAGACAGGACTTCACGGGTTTATTTAACACATTTTATTGGCCGCTACAACGGACATCGGCTTCCTTTTCCATCGGGTTGAGCTTTAGAACAACTTGGGCTCTCATTAGCTTAGAATTACGAGATAATCTCCGCTACGATGCGGTTGCCCACGCAGATCTCATTAACTGGCTCCACTGGAGGAGAAAGCCCAAGCTTTCTGGATGCCCACTCAAGCCAGCTGACTGCCTGGCAGCTCCGCGTTTCTGTGTGGGTTACTTTGAAGTGTCGCTTCTCTTTACTGACTGGCGGAGTTCAGGAAGCTCCGGTCATTCTAAACGCACTTCATGCCACTCCGACTGCCAGGGCTGGGCTACATGTGCAGCTTTCAACTTCATATTTAAGAACAATCAACACTCAAAAGGCAACAGCGTTCAGCTTCTAAAAGCAAATCCTCCAAATCCCAGCACTCCTCCCGAGAGCGACGCCATCGACTCTGCACACGGCCGCTGGCAGGGAAGAAAAAATAATAAAATAAAAAAAAAAAGAGGCCTGAGTGGCACGACGACAATACTGCGTACGAAGACCACCCTGTGTGGCACCTGCAATATGCCATCCCGTTAAGTAAATCTGCACAAAATGGCCACCCTACTAAGACTTGGCAGTCAGGCGGCTCACTGTACTGTGAAACACACTTTGAGCTGCCGAGTCGGACCACCACACGAACGCCCACCCTGTAGAGCGGCCCGCGCACCTTGTGTTGTGCCAATTCTACCAGTTTGCGTATCGCTTATGGACTCCTGGTGTTGGCCGTCGCGCTGACTTGGGGTTTTTATTTAGCAGCGGAACCGAACTCAACTTGCCAGTGACAACGTCACCCACTCCACACATGGCGCAGTACGTGCGGTCCTGGAAGTCAAATACACAACCGTGTCACTTAATAAGACAACGAGATAGCGAAGTAAACATCCTAACAGGCAGACGTCACTCGCGGTCACAGTGGCTCCACGTCCCCCAGACGTCACCGTCCTGCTCAGAAATGCAGGCCGAGTCGTTTCAAGTTGAAGACGTGCCCTCCATTTGTAGTTAATGCCTACTGCACTGTGACGGGGGGGAACAGAAACCGATTACAGATGGGGGGCCGCACCTGCTGGCTCACTGCTCCGGGAGTCCGCACAGACTGACGGTATAAAGAAGACTTGAACATCCGACCAACGTGCAGCGCGTCTCCAGGAGACACACCTCGAGTGAAGCTGTGGGCTGCATGGGGGGCAGAAGATGCCAACTTAGCGTATGCTTTGTCAACCTGGCTGTGCCTTTCAGGGGTCTCTGCAGTGCACCAGACCCCCACAACGTGGTTCACTTAACTTAAACTCCAATGAAGCCAAGTACTCGGACTCACTGATGGCGGAGCGGAGCGGGTACAACTCCTCAACATGGCCTCTTGAGGGTAGGGGTCCCGTTAGCCGTCCTGAGTTGCGCGGGTTTCTCCGATGTTTAGAAAATGAAGAATTCAATCAAATGCATCAAAGGCCAGAGGGCATCTGACGAGTGGCACTAAAAAAAGGACACAAGATGATAATGAGAAGCTCGCAGGACGAGATCTGGTGGGACACTGGAGTCGCGAGACCCCCGTCAGCCCGACGAGAGTCGCGACGTCAACAGGAAAGTCGTCACCACAGTTAAAGAAACACGGAGGGGGGGTCAGTGCCAGGCGGCCTGTTCGCCATTGCGTTCAACACACGGACGGCCCGTAGGTGGCACAGGAGAGACCAAACATGGCGGCACCATTTGGATTAACGTCGTTTCGACTCACCGTGTAAAGAAGGACATGAAAATAACCAAAGATCAGACGGACAACACGAGGGTACAGACGGGGGGCACAGATACCCAAGTGTGACCTTTAAACAAGAGTCTGGTCAATACCCTCGGACTCTCGGCGAAGCACACGCTCGCTCAGGTTTTATAGCGGCGAGCTCCTTGACGCTCTTCACGTTCTAAACTGTAACCCTAAACGTAAGATCAATCGATCACGTGCCCCCAAATCGGCGGGTTTAGCTCCCTTCATAAAATGCCACGTAGCTACGATGATTTGTTTTACGAGTTACAAATCCCCCCTTCGCCATTCCAACATTTCCATGCTAAAGGCCACCACCTTTGACTAGAGGTGGACGCACATCGTGGTGCCAACGCGTGAAGCTCTTCAGGAAACATGAAAGCCCACAGAGGGTACTCACCAAGTGGCACAAAGGGCACTGCGTCTTGTAGGAGAGGAATTTCCGAATGCAGAGAGAGCAGTCTGCAAAGCAAAAGCACACGAGGGTTAGTTAGGGTCTCATGCCAGCCTTGAGAGCCGCAGGACAAGCAGCTTTAACGTGACTATGGTGGGGTGTCTGTGTCACCGGTGTCACATATACACACACACACACACACACACACAGAGAGTCACTGCGCGTCACAAAGTCCAGACGTGAACCACAAACGATGAGGCAGCTTGACTCACACAACACTGGCCAGTCACAGGCGCCCATCACTTCAGGGGGTCGGACTGCTGCACACGTAGGTGGGCTCCACATATTCTGACGGACCACTAACCGTGACGAGAGTTTGTAACGATGTGGTGTCGCCTCACATTGCCGATGCACTTGGCAGGCAGACTGGTGGCAGCTGGCAGCGTTGATTCTTCTCCCCTTACTTACAGAAACGTGACGACACAACGGTCAGTGACTGTGCTCCTCGCCACGTGTTTAAGGGGACAGCACACGTGCCAATCGTTCAGCTCACCCCCAAACCACCGAGACTGTCATGCCAAGGCACCTCTGCGCTCACTCGGCCACAACGCAGTGCTGACATCTTTAGGGGGAGAACTCAGATGGCACCAGTGACAGCACATCGACAGTACGGACAGAACTCGAGACAACGAGGCGAGGACGGGCCTCATCAGCTCTGACCGACCCTAAGAAACAAAAGCGTTCTGGGGTCACGTAAAGTGGCAGCACAAAACGACAAGAATGACAGAAAAGCCCCGTAAACGAGCAGAACGCACACTTCCTGTCAAAGACAAAGACGACGACTTCGGGCGCCGAGTGACAAAACCAAAATAACGGAGCAAGCAAACTGACGAGTCACCAACAAACCAACCCCTCAAGTGCACCTTGGTGGCCACGGAGTCGGCGTCACTCATCTCGGGGTGGCGATAAAAACCAACACCCGAAATCCGCTGTCCGCAAATCACCTGGCTGAGCTCACCATGCAAACGGGGGCATCCAGTGCCAAGGGGCACACTCGCCAGGTCCCGTCTCCATGCACACTTGGGCCGATAGGAATGCTGGTGGAGGACGCCGAGAAACAGGAGATACGGCTCATCTCTGGCATACTGCTGGGTAGACCCTCGCCAGCACGACGAGGTGCCCAGGGACGGTCATAACAGAAAAGAGCGCCATCTGGTGTTGTCACAGATAACAAGCTCAGCCAAGGCAGGCCTTTGAAATTCAAACCAAACACCCACCCGCCCGTCCCTGTCATGTCACGTCACATCACATCAGAACCAACGCTTCAAGACGCCAGTCTTCACCCAAACAAACTTTTATACGCGAGTCCAACAAAATCCTAACAGATCAACGATAAACACGGAGGAACACATTCTTTATATAAAAGAAAGAGACATGCCAGGCAAATGAAACTGAGGCCTGCCAGCCTGACCTGGCGCGGTAACCAAAGCAGAAGGAGCTCCCACAATGCAACAGACGGACACTCTCGTGGTGCAGTGAAGTCCCGTCAACCTTAATGCCAACAGGCTGGAGCATCTCACAATGGCAGCAACGACTACCCAATGGGGAAGATGGCAGTCAAGTAACTGGCACAATCAGAATTAGAATAATAGAAATGGAAGCCTGCCATGGCGCTGACGTCACCAATGTCATTTAAGATAACTCAGTGATGCCATTAAGAGGGTCAGGCGCAGGTGACTCTCATCTGATTTGGTCCTTCATTTGAAAATGCTAACAAAGACCCTCACACTGCCAGTTTACACAGTTACAGGGGCACAGCGTACAAAAAAACTAAATTCACAAAATCAACGAGTGCCAAGCACTCAACGCCAACATCGAGACCCTCAGACCGTAATGACACCCAATTACTGCTCATCTTTAAGGTCAAAGCCTTGTCTTTTCAGGGGTCTCGATCAGCACGCGTATGGGGCATACTGGTACAGTGAAGTCCTTACTGACATGTGGCACGTTACACACCTGCAGTGGGGGACCACCCACCAACACTCAGACCATCGTCTTCAGGTGAGGTGCGTCTGCATCTACAAGCTGGACGTGGGCAAAAATAAAACAACATGCAGGACGAAAATGCAAAAACACAGCATGCCAAACTCCAAGGTGGCAAAGGGCAGCAGAGACAAGGGGGACTGCAGGTCATCACAGAGCAACAATCACACATGCCAGCGTAGAGGGGCAGGACAAACCTGAGAGATGGTGGAGCTGTCGGGCAAAAAAAAACAAAGGTCACCAGGGCAGCAGAGAACACGTGCCATGTGCCCCAGGAACCTCAGAGAGCTGCCAGTCCAGAAGCCATCATCAGGAGAAAGACGACTTGCACCAGAATAGCAGCCGAGTAAGAACACTGAAAGGGGCCGACTGAAACGAGTCCACCTACCAATGTGCCAACAGTCTGACCTCACTGCCATGGAAGGGAGCCGAGCCAACAGCGGGCGCCGTGACACACTGCAGGTTAATGCCACCTGACAGGTCCATGGCGGTTCAGTGTCACACCTCAACAGTCTCTTGACTGTCCCAGCTTTTACCGCTGCAGAGACTCCTTGGTGCCACATTAGGCTACGACTTCACGACGTCTTGCCCTGGCAGTACCTGAGCAGCAGAGGTGCTGAAGACAAGAGAAGAAAAGCTCTTTGCTTTCACTGCTAACCCTAAAAAGGCAATGTGTGCCAGTGTGGCCACCCTGTGGAACGGAGGGCAGCAGGCCTTCAAACATGGGGCATCCAGCGCACACACACACGCTAGAAAGACACTTTATAAAGACGGACAACACCTGACTCGACACTCACAGCGAGCGCCCCGACACTGGCACAAAGGGCCCAGCAGCGACTGGGCATCGATGTCATGCTTGACGTTTTGCTTTCAGTTTTTTGTTTGAGCCACTGTGCCATGCAAACGTCTGGCCGAGGGCTCACCAAATAAACGTCACCCTGAAAAGGCTACACGGCTGTGGTTCATGTGCCCGTGTGGGCTATGGGTTCACGTCAACATGCTTGGTGGGAAGTCAAAGTGGGTGCCTGCAGTTGCTGTCGAGTTCCAGAGACTCAGCAGACCACCCGACCACGTGACAACATCTACAAAGTGCCCCCCCTTCTAGTGCCAGCTGTGCTGCTTGCCCACGCTGAAGGATACGGCGAGTTTGGCCTCGTTCTCTTTTTTCCATCCTGTCGCCGTACATAAAACACGAGACATCAGACAGACGAGCTTCTTCTCCTCCGTTTGGGACACCTCAAACCCCAGGACCCTCCTTATTTTCTGTCGCCCTGCCCTTCCGGCTAAGTGATCTGTGGGTACCCGCATGAAATTCGTCTTTGTTTGTGATCAAAACTCTAAATCCTGCGTACACCAAGTCAACATGGCGGATACTTACAGTTGTGAGAACACTGCTGGACCATCATGGCAATATTCAGGTAGTCAAAGCAGATGGCGCATCTCAGCAGGGTATCGACATTCTGAAAAGAGAAACATCGAGGAATGCTGGGTAAGAAGTAGAGCCGCACTTCAATACGGATTGACGTCGGGAGTCCGCTGAAGGCAAACTGCACAGGTGGCACCTCTCTGGTGATTTTTTGTCATTAAAATATTTCTCTGTACAGGAATTTAAGATTTTGATTAATTTTCTTCATGCAGGTGTGCCAAGGTTAGATACTTCAGATTCTCCCAGCCTGGCACACGCCAACACCACCACAATGATAATTCCTTCCATTTACACAGCGCCTTTCTCACGACTCAAAGTGCCCTCCACGCTTGGGTGGTTAGAGAGCTCCTTAGTGAGAGGTGGCAGCGCTGCCACTGTGCCACCTAAGCACAATAATCAACATAAAAACACACCTGGGACCAACTACAGGGCCCTGTTTCAAAGCGCGACATTTCTTTACATTGGTGTGTAAGACGATTCTCTGCTGATATTTGTATTACTTGGCATAACAGATTTTGCTCAACTCTTCAAAGGAAAGCAGAAAACACACCAGGCAGTCACTCACAGCCGCTGTATACCTGTGCCCAGGTGGACTTACGGGCACAGTGGGAAACCTTAGAGGACCGCGCAGCTCCGGAGCACGAGATCGCGTTCGTTAGGCGGTCCTCACACTCGCTTCATCTCCGGAGGAATCAAACGTAACTGGACTTTCATTAAGTGCCAAACACCCGGAACAGGTGGCCTTCAATGTCAGAATGGCGACTTTGTGTCTAACTGGGGACCCGGGAGGTGTGGCAGGTGGGGCTCAGGCCGAAGGACAGGTGCCCTGACCAACAAGAACACGGCCACAGACGACTGCTGACCCGTCATCAGCCACTTGTGCCGGTGAGCTGGGACCTCCCGCGTAACGCTTTGCTGAATCAGCGCCCATCGTGATGTGTGTCCCCTGCTCTACACAGAAACGCATAAGGGGGACATTTAAATGACGCAGGGTGACCCTAAACTGGCATCAGGAGAGTGAATTGGCGGTTACTGGCACCACCGCCACCTCGGGGGTTCTGTCCTGCTGACTGCGCCCCACTAAGCCGGCACTCCTCTCGCCGTACGGCCGCTTGACGAGAGGACAGTGACGGGGCCACAACGGCGTAATAAAGGCGATGTAAACTGGGGACACGTCCTCTTCGTCCGCCGGGGCTTGCCTTTTACTCCGAACACGTCTGGTCATTTCAGACACGAAGGGTCTCACGTAGGATGACTCGGCCTTATTGTCCTGTTGGGCAAATCTGGAAAACCCCATTAACGACATCAAATATTGGGGTTTCATGAAAAAACGGCACAAACAAATAACGTTGTTCAACCTTTTGGAGACGTCCATGTCGGCCATGCGCACAACTTTTTAACACAGAAGGAGTCACAAGCCCGGCGCGTTAATGTCTGTCGTAAAGAAGCTGAAAGGAAACCCGTCCAATATCGGCTTAACTGATACCAGCGACACTCGACGAGCACTCACCTTAAGTTCGGCCAAACTAGGGGGCCACTCGGGCTCAGTGAAAAACTGCGACATGCTGCCGTCCCGCCACCAGGAACTCAGAAGCCCACCGTTAACAACACAGCGCGGCAAACAACTGCGGCCGCCAGTTCAACAATCCCGCGCGCGCTGCAGCGCCACACTCAAGCGGAAGTCATGGAGCCAGCAGCTGACTTCCGCCGGCCAAGGCGCTCGCTGTGATAGGCTGCTGCCTTCGGGGTCCTCTAGTGCGGGGCGGAAGTCGGCGGCGAGCTTGTTCAAAGCGTTGCCTTGATATCTGAGAGAAGCATCGGCTTGCTCTCTGATTACGTAGATAAAACCAAAACAATAAACCATACAGAAAATAAGACAATAGCAATAAATTAGGAGCGTATGCCACAATTTATTTCATGTCGTCTTTCTTTTTAGAAGATTGTGTTTAGAAGTTCCGTGGACCATCTCTGATCGATAGAGTCGAAAGGTAATTCTTTATTCTGTAGATCATTTGTGAAGCAAACCCTAATTTTAGCTGTCAACTACCCGACTGAGGTTTGTTTTCTTGTCCAAACACATACGCCAAGAAATAAACACACGTTTGGGACTCTTCGTAGGTGTTGTCGATTCTCTCGATTCCGACGTGAGCAGCTTAGTTGTGCGGCCGTGTTAAGGAGTGTGCGATGCGCTTGTTGGGTAACCGCATGGACGCTGAACGATTCGGGACAAAGCTGACAGACGCTGTTATTTAAAGGTGAGGGGGACTCTTATAAAGAATACCCTTTTGTTGTCGATCTGCGTAGCGAGGCACTAAATGTTTAGCCAAAAATGAAAAAAAAAATATTCAAAATATAAAAGATATTCGGCCAAATGAGTGAAAGTGCGGAGGCCTCTGGCCGTAATGTCTGCCATCTTTAGGGACCACCTTGTAGTGGCCGAGCAGCACTTTGACAAAAGCAAAGGCTGAAAAAATAAAAGAAGGGACCTGGGGCAGCATTATAGCCCCCCATGAAGCGGTGCAATGGGACCCCCACCCAAGTCCCAACATACATACAGTAGATTAGCATGGGGCCCCCGGGTGACGGCTCTGAACTGGGGAACACAGTGGCACCACTAACCAAATGAACTGGTGGAACATGTGGCACACCAAAGTGGCCCAGTGCCACTGACGTAGTGCTGCTGGCGTCAAGGAGCCCCCGTCGCTGGCTGATTGGTCCTCAGCGTTGGGCCGTCACAGAGGTGGAGTGGTGATGGTGGCTCTGAGGCTGAGGGGCCGTGCTGCCACCTGGAGGGTTCAAACTCCGCTGGGCCCTTGAGCACCTGAAAATCCGAAGTACAACGATGGACCCTGCACTCTGACCTCCAGAGGTCACACCCAAAGACAGCTTCCCCTCGGGGTTGGTACCACATCTGTCTCCATTCTGTGCTCCTCCTTCAGGGGGTCCGGAGTGAGTTGGCCCTTTGAATTAGCTTGTCTATTTGGTGGCCGTCACAGAGTTGTAGAAGATGTGAGTCCGCTCGGTCCTCTCTTCTGTGGTTCGCCTGTGTTACGAGAGCAGACCCCCAGTACTTGTCGGAGTGGACCACCTCCACGTCCCCTCCCCTCTTTGGTGTGCTGGAGGTCAGTCAGCAGCTGGTGGGTTTTGCTGATGTTGACCCCCCTTATCGATGTACCCCATAAGTGCACACGACCTGATTGATGTTTTATTCTTATTGTATTTCTGACGCTCCAACGATGTGGAGAGGGGAGCCGTCGGCCCCTGGCCTGAGTGACAAAGGCAAAGATCCTCTTCATTTATTAACGTTTCATGAACGAGAACGCAAAACCTTCAATAAAAAGCGAAGGGGTGACAGTCGGAGCGCCGGTTCAAGGTAAGGGAGTCGCTTCATTCAAGAGAAAGGCGCTATATAACAGACAGCTAGCCAGCTGGCACTGGATTCCAGGATATGACGGGTCATCATTATTCTGGCCAATCAGCAGCCAACGGGCCGGTCAGCTCACAGCTCCACCTCCACTATTGAAGGTCAGTAGGCGGCCATCTTGAGTCGGTACGCGCATTGAGCCGCGGGCATCGACAAGGTCTGGCAAGTCCGACGGGCCTCAGCCATTGAAAGCCTCTTATGGTGTTGGGGGGCATTTGAAGTCGGCCCCCAAGGTGACTGGTAGGCAGTGTGAGGACTCGGGGCCCCTCATGTGGTCGGCCGCTGATAGGACGGTTTGAGTGGCCCAGGAGTGACGAGCTGCAGTGGTCAGTCCCACCTGAATTAAATGCTTGGGGTCGTCCCCCAGTGGCCCAAACATGGAGTGCCAATCACAGTGCCAGTATGGCAGCCCAACGACCTGGCCCTGAGAAACAGAAGCCCACCACCAAACCATGAGCAGTGGCGCCGGTGGGGCATCAGGAGGGCGCAGGGTGCAGTCCAGGGATGTTCAGACGGGTCACATCGCCTCTTCCTCCTGCCACAGTCATCAGGCGTGCCAAGGCCCGCGGGCACAGCAGCGCTACAGCTTCTCCAGATGTGTCCTTTGGCCTTTCAAGCAGCACACGGACAGTCAAGGGTGGGATGCCAGCCCGGGGGGCCACAGCTGGAAGCGTCCCAGACGTCACTGTGAGAAAGCGGAGCAGGGCGACCGTATTAAAGGATTAGAGCGCAGCCGTTAATTGCAGACAGACTTGGAAAACATTCCGTGTAATGAAAACCAAAGCGGGCCATGCACACCACATTGGGGGGGGGGGCACTTCTTGGGTTTTCCATGGTGTCCTCCGTGTGTAGGACCCTCACCTGTGCCCCCGCGACCCTGAACCACATCGTGCTGCCCTCTCTGAGCGTCCCCAGCTGCCATACTAAACCATTAAACTGGGAGTGCCACCTTGAGAACGGGCTGCCCTTGGCATCGGCTCCCCTTCTGATGAGTTATTCATGTAAACAACAAACTGCTGTGCGGAGGAAGCTGTCACGCCAACATTCCAGCAGAGAGTCTGTGCCCACGTCTGTGCCCAGAAGAGCAGGGCCAGCCCAGGACCAGATGGATCTCCATCAGGAGTCGGCAGTCCAGCAAACCTGGACATGCCTGGGGTGTCACGGTGTGACTGGGCACGGACCCCCGCCAGGCCCCTGTGGGTCCGCCTGACTCGATTCGGTCCATGATGCCATCCTGGAGGGCATGAGGCCCTGCGGCTCCTGCTGGACTATGGCAGTAGAATTTCAGTCCACAAACAGGCGGCGTGGAAGCCCCCGCAGTCAAAGCCCCCCTTTGGTTTGTCACAGCGGCACAAAGTCATCCTTAGCTTGGCGGAATCCTTGTGGATTTTTGACAGTGCAAGTCTTCAAGCCTTAATCCAAATTGGAATAATAGAGGGACCCGAGTGACCCCGTCACGCCCCCCACCCCCGCTCTGCCCTCCCGCTCGTCACGGCGCTTTGTCTCGTTGCCCCCTGGCGGCCAGTGGCAGCCCTGAATGACACAGAGCACATGCACTGGGACGCCCCCATTGGTGCCTCCCCACCCAAAGCCAAGTAGGAGACACGTGACGCCACATTTGTGGGTGTGACCCTCTGAGCTCGACCTGCCCGTCAGTCTTTCCAAAGGTCTTCTCCTGTGGCCAGCTTGACCTGGTGGGACGGTTTATGGTGGTCAGTGGACTGAAGAGAACACCGATGGACAGCGACTGAGCAGGTCCTGTGACACTGTGGGTGACGTCAGTGTGACATCTAATGGTCAGTTCGTGTTAAGGTCACTGAGGCACATCGAGTCACCGTCATCAGGTCACCGAGTGCTGACCAGTGACTTGTGGGGTTTCTGGCCGTGACCACTTGGACCGAGTCACTGGGGACGTCAGACTACACGACGGGCTGTCAGAGGCGTGAGCGTCAGGGCCTCAGCTGTCACAGAGCGAGAGGTGACCATTCATGTGGCCTCAAAGCGGACAGATGGACAGACAGAAGCCACCATTGAATGCTTTCTAGAACTGGCGTAGTGGCTAAGGCTTTGGCCTTCAGACCCTGAGGTTCAGTGACGTCACCTACTGGAGCTCCAGTTGTGCCTCAGGGTCACCTTGGATAAAAATGTCACCTGGTGTACCCGAGGAGCAGGAGTGTCCTACTGGTGTCCCGGCCTTCGGGAGTTCGGACTGGATTGTTTGTCACCAGTTTTCTCTTTTATGATTCCATTGTCCCCATTGTCACCGTTTCAATGAAACTCAGCTTGACAGGAAAAGCCACCTGCTGCACTCGGTCAAAGGCGCTATATGAAAAGGTGTCACCCGCCGGGCCCATGGTGGCTCAGAGGACAAAGGCAGGCTGGGCCTTTAAAGCCAATGGCACCCCAGCACAGCTGTGTTTAATATCTGAGCCAACGCCACCCGTGAAATTGGCATTTGGCACTTCGGCTAATTTGATCAGCAGCAGCAGGCATGGAAATGTGCAGGGCGTGCAGAGAAAGCCCGGAAATGAACTCCGAATGCCACGCTCTTATATCACGCTGGCTTTCATTGTGTTTTGTTTGGGGGTCCAGTGGTCCGTATCTCCCTGCGCTTTGCCAACACTACTGACTCTAAGCAGAAGCACGCTAGCCTGGTAGGGCACACATAGGGATGCCAGTGACACTCCTGGCCAGGGGTCTGCTCGGTGGGTTGGCATGAGGCCCTCACTGTGTGTCCACAGGAGGCCTGATGGTGAAGCTTGTCACTTGTATTGTCCCCATGACATTCTGTCACAAAGGAGGAGGCAGCTCACTTTTAACAAGACCCCACGGAGGTCATTCTTATCTTGGTCCATAACAGGGAGGTCCACAGGGGGCCGCTGTCAAGACCACCCTCGTCTGCACCTGTGCTGGCCAGTCACTGTCACACACTGGAGTGTCTAAAGAGAGCGGGCAGGGTGCCTATGGGGCAGGCTCCACCCAAAGTGTTTTGAGGGTCTTTGTTTGTCCTCCTCGTCCTTTGGATGGCTGTTTGTGACGTCGCGTGACATTTTGCTGCCCTGAGCCTCTGCTTCCCCTTTACTGTGTCACTGGACGTCCGTCTTATTAAATAATCTCAGGCAAGTCTCAAGAGGGCCACCAGTCAGGCCAACCTGCACGCCCGGTGGCACAGGGAGAACATGCAGGTGCCCACCAGGGGGGGCTCCGGTTGGTGGCACATCAGCTTCAGTGACAAGACAGATGGCATCTGCTGGACTGAAGAGATGGACGCCCACAGAGACAGCACGCCAGTCCCACTCAGAACTCACTCAAGCCCACCAGCACCTGCCCATCTGTTTATAGCACCAGCCGGGCACACTCCCACTTTCAGCCAACCTGAACTCAAGCAGACCCCATGCAGAAGACACGACCCACCAGCCACTCCGGCACCAAACATAGAACTGTCATCTGTCACCCAGTGACACAGTGCTGTCCAGGCCGGGTCTGCTGGAGTGACCACACTGGCACTGGCCTCGAGGGTCGAGCACCTCAGAGAACAAGCAGGGGGTCCTCTGTGTGGCGATGTGCCATGAAAGAACAAAATGAAATAAAGCAGAACGACCAACGACTGGAGACCCTGTGGCTAGACGGAGCACTGCTGCCACCTGCTGGTGATCCTGTGCCACTGCACTGCTCACGTGGACCTGCCGCAGTTCACGGGGGTCCACTGGCCCCTCATGGCCTCCTGCAGATGTCCTGCTAACTGGCTGCCCGTTCTGCATGGGCACTGGCCGACTGACCAGTTAGGTGGCTGGAGTCTGGACACACTGACTTGCCACAGCATGGGGTCCCCTTCAATGTGCCCTGCTGGCATGGAGGAGCCAACAGGGCTGAAGGGTCCCGAGACCATGGCAGCACCGCCACCCCTGTTTACTGGAGTGCAAGGAGATGGAAGCCAGGAAGCCAGAGGGTGAGCGGGGGGGGGGTCATCTCACAGCCCCCTGGCATTGGCACAGCCAGACAACATAATGTGTGGGCAGAAGTCCAGTGTGGCAGAGTGAGCCGAGCTTGAGGAGAATGGTGGGCCGCAGTGTGTGTAGTGAGCATACGAGCCGGGGACTAAGTGGGGACAGAGTGAGGACCAAAGGAACAGCTGGCCGGCCACACTGTCCACCTGGCAGAAACACAGAGGGCAAGCTGAAGTGGCCTTCTGGAGGGCTTGTATGGGATTTAAGGAACTGGGGCTGGGCCACAAGATCAGTGGGCAACCCGGGCATCAGGTGGGTCTTCACAACAGGACCCTTAAACTGGCAGATCATTGTCATCAGCAAAGGCCCTGGAGTGGCCCTCAGATTGGGGTGGACGCAGTGAAGACCCTATGGAGTTCTACAGTGGGGGGGCCGAAGAGCAAAAGTGAGGACTTCGAGGGTCAGCCCAGCTCAGGGAAGCAGGGAGCCCTAAGTTGTGGGCAGACTCCTGGGGGCTCGCAGTGACACTAGAGGAGGCTCTGACCTGGCACCAGTCTGTGGACTGCAAGTGTGTCTTAGGGGCCCAGAAGTGACCTTGGAAGTGACCACAGGCTGAGCCTCAAAAGGGGTCTCAGCCAGGAGGCCATCGAAGGGGAGGTGCAGGTACGCGTTAGAGAAGGCGCCAGGCCCGTTGGCACAGTGCTGGGGTCTAAACCCACTCTCTTCACCTGCGAGGCCACCAGGTTTGCCATTTTGTCCCCAGTTGTATCTTGGAGAGTCCGTCCTAACCAGCAGTGTCCCTGCCATGTGTCTTTTTCCCCAGCAGATGGTGCTGTTGTGCTAAACTGGCCTCGGGAAGTGAGGGTCCGCTAAGATGGCTCTAACTGCAGCCTCCTGAGCCCACGACGAAGGTCACTCAACCTCCATCTTAACCATAGCGGCAACAGTCTTACCATACGGGGGTCCTGGAGGGGATGCGCTCTTAAGCAAGGGCACACGGGCACCACTACTGGCTAAAGACAGCAGGGCAGGGAGGGGAGGACCCAGTCTGTGGTGTCATATGTTGGACGTGGCTTCATCATCCCAGGCACTGAGACCCCAGGTGGCTTTCATCCATCACCACCAGTGAAGTTCTAATGCTGACGGGGGGGCACGGTGGGGCAGTCCACTCCCTTGTCTCTGAGCTTCGAACAGCAAAGTCCATTCTGAAGGTCAGTGGGATTTCCAGAGCGTTAGGAGTCGGTTAAAGCCGTGGTGCCCGCTCTTTGTTGTTGGGGATGTTTTTGTTGTGCCAGTGCAGTGCGATGGCCAATTTAATATTAAGACCCACAGAAAGAGCGAAGCCAAAGTGGGCATGGTAGGAGGGTGAAAAGCCAAAGACACAAGAGGAGTGCAAGAGGGGTGGCCAACGATGGGCGACTGAACACCAAAACCCCAAAGATTTAAAAATGGGACGTGGAATATCCTGATGGCGTCATCCTGATGATGTCACAACTTCTAGGAGATGCGTGACAGCGAAGGCAGCCTGCCAAAATGGTGGCAGAAATTCGAAAGACAAAAGTGAAACCCAAACGCAGATCCTCAGAAAGCGAGAAGCCAGAAGTGGCACTCATGTTGGTGACGTTGCTGTGTCACATCTGGGGACCTGATGTGTGTGGCTGTGGAGTGCTGGTTAGTGGGCGGACTCACCTTTGCCAGGTTCGCTCAGTGGGGTGGCATGGAGGCTACTCAATCCCAGACGGTGACGTTGGTGGATTAAAAGCTCCTCAGCGCCCCTGGCCTTGCTGGTTTCGCCATGTGACGTGTGTGGTGGTCTGGATGCCCAGGTGGACCTGCTCTGGACCCCTTGGTGGCCTTCACTTGTGACTTTGACCCTTTTGGATTTGATGTTTCAAGCCTTTGGTTTTTTTCTCATTGTTGGATTTTTTTCTTCGGTTTAAGAGGTCGGTGAAATGGACCGACTCCGTTTGGGACGGGGGGGAACGGGTCAGGCCTTCAGGTGACATCCTTAGCCAAATCCAAACCTGCGTGACGAATTCCTCCAATCAGATGATGACGGCTCATGTGCACCTCGGGTGCGTTTCTCGTGTCTGTCGTGTGACGGTGACGTGATTGTTGTCCTGCTGTCACGAGGCTGTAGGACAACTGTGACGATGAGCTCAAATGAATGACAATGACCACACACAGACACACGCGGGCGTCACGTAGCAGCTTTATGGAGACAGAGGACAGCAGGGACGGGCCAGCGGTACTTTTAAATCAAATGACAGACATGTGACCTCCTTACAAACACAAGCCCAATGGGACGAGGACAGTCACAAGCGCAGCGTCACAGGGGGGTACGACTCAATGGCCATGATGAGCACATTCTGTGTGTCCCTTCGTCACCTCTCTGGTCCTTACACGCAGTTATTTAAGAGACCCAATGCACTTTCAGAAATGGCAAATTATATTTTGTATCTTTAAAAAAATCAAATATTAATAAAAACTTCTATAGCCTAGAAAAGCAACTTATTGCAATTTAGTTACATAGAAAAATAGAGCGTAACATACAAAGAAATGTCATTTAAAGGAATCTGTACACGACCGGAAGGCGGCCCACCAGCCCGTCTGTGCCCTGTAAAGTGACCAAGAGGGGACCGCGTCGTCACCCACCCCATCATTATCATCCCAATCCGTCAAAGCAGCACGGTGGTACGAGCCCCCCATGCTACCACTGCCACAGATGCGCCCACTGAATTTGGTCGGCTGCCCTGCCCTTTAATGCCCACCCACTCGTGCTGCGGGGGCTCGCACTTTCTCATTTTTGCCCAGTTTAAAATTAAAAAGTGAGGGGTTTCTTCTGCACCCACCGCTAAAACAGGCGACGCCTGAAATGTGGTGGGACACACCAGCGGGGGGCCGCTAACTCCATGCTTCAGGGTTTGTCTCAGCCCACCGACACCACAGCCAGGAGCTCATGTCAGAGGGGGGTGAGGGACGTCAATCCGTTGGGGGCTTCAAAGCCCAACACAGTAAGCCAGCGGACAGGATGGCATCTAAGCGGTAACGGCGGGTCCTCCCGTGCGGCTGTATTGGGCACATTGTCCACCAGCTGTCTACCCTGTGATGTCCGAGGACTGAAGTCCTCCCAGAAACCCCCTAAAAATAACGTCAAGGATGCAAAGCTGGGACGTTCAGCAGGAGCGTGCCACCATCTTATATACGCCGAGCATCACGTGACCTCCATGCCACGCAAATTGACGGTGACCAGCAGAAGTTTGCTCTGCAGCATTCATTCACGAGGAGAGCCAATTGGCTGTCAGATTAGCGCCCATGTGACTGTGTTGTCTAATGAGCGGAGTGTTTCACTGCATCGCCACACACTGTCTGTGCCACAGCAGCGGATGGTCAAGGAGTACGATGAAGGACTCTCCGTTAGTCGAGTGGCATGGCGGCCGCGGCAACTTCCTGGTTGGACCCCAAGATGGCAGACCCTGACTGGCGCGTCCTCGTGTGTGTTTTGTCACATTTGCTCTTTTCATCTCCGCACATTTATGGTGTGAAGCTCCACCCCCATTGCTGGTCACAAGATGGCCGGTCGTCGTTCTGTTCCACTTTCAGCTCCCCGGCGCGTTTGGATTTGAGGTCCTCGTCATTACTTTACACAGCGACTCTCTAATTTAAAGGACGGGTGACTGTTTTTGAAGGCCTCCCCTTGTCCTTCTATCATTAGGCGAGTGCAGGCCGGCAGCCCGCTCAGAGAGTTTGGGCAACGCCTCACTGCAGCCTGGGCCTGAGGACCTGCGGCGGTGAACGTGGACACATTTCAGCCCCCAAAAGCCAGGGGTGAATTGTCACTGAACCTGGCAACTGGCAAAGGCGGAGCTCAGGTGATCCGACAATGAAAGCTGGCACCTCGGCCAATGGTTTTGTTAGATTTAGTGGACCGCGGGCAAGAGGGGCTTCAGAAAAAGTCAAATGTGCTCATCAGAAGTGACTCCTCAACCTCCACGCAGCCACCACTGCACCCAAGAAAAGGCGTCACGTTGTGTTTAAAGAGGACATCTGAGATCCCAACCACCCCCGTGTGTCCCCTACCACCGAGAGGGCTCCTCGAGCGCCAGCCCAGCTGTCCACTCCAACAGGGACACCCATTCAAATTCATGTCTTATAAATGGCTGTGAAGTTTCAGGGGCACACTGTGGCCGTGGTTGGTGCGCCCGCCGTGCTCCTGCTCTAATGCCAGCGTTCTCAGCACGTGACACCTCGTCAGAGTGGGGCCACTGCAGGCCTTTCATGTGACACACCCTCGGCGCTAGACGTCAGTGTGACACGGCCTTCGGACGACGAGGGGACGCAGCAAGTGAAATCCTGCAAGTCTGAGCACCACCGCTCAATAACTGAACTGGTAAAGAGCCGACCTCCCGTGTACTGGGACACTCGGGCCGGACCGCCATCATCGACTAGTCTTCTTATTCCCAGCCCTAACTCTACAGGTGTGGCGGTGCTGGCACAAACCCAGCGTCAAGCCCGAGCCAAGAGCAGCCTAATGGTAAGCTGTGTCAGTTCAAGACCCCCCAGTCCAATAAAAACAACAACGATTATCATCCTGGGAAACACTTCTAAGCTACACCTGGGGACGGATTCTGGTGAACACAAGGCCACCGCTGCCACCTCCGCCGTGTCCGCATGCCGGTGGAGTTCCCACTTCACCCCCCACTTCTGCGCGTTTCTCATGAAAGCGTAGCGAATGTTCACCGCCTCACCCAATGGCCAGCGAGCTGCCGTTTTTTAGACAGTTGACCGTACAGGTGAAAGGTCAGTGCGACGTCACAACTTCCTTCTGCTAGTGCCCTCTGACCCCGCCTCCCAGACCACCAACAGACCTGTGGGGCGAGTAGCCCTCCCTCACAGAAGCCATCAAGTGCGACTTGTCCTTTCCATTCGTCTGCCATCTCTGGCCTGCCAAGGCGAATAAGCAGACCCCACCACTCGACAACCAACTGGTCCTGCCAGGGAAAGTGAAGTAGCTGGTGCTGCTCTGGGAAGCGCGTGGGTGCCACCCAACACAAGAGCATGGCACAGTGCCCGGCCCATCAAGCTTGTCAGGTTAGTTGCGGTGTCCCACATCTCATTCAGAGTTCTTTAAAAAGAGTGCCATCCTGGAACTGGGCATGGAGAACTGGGCAAACTGACCTGAGACGCTCACCTGATGCCACTTTAGAGAAAAGCAAGAAATAGTCAGCCAGTGCAAAAAGAAGAAAGAGCAGCGTGGGCATGTGCCAGTCATACATCAAGAAATAAAAGAAAAAAGGAGGAAAGCCGCGGGCACAAGCAGCCCCCTGTGTACAGATCGGCCTATTGGGGGACGCTTGTGACATAACAGCATTAGAACAAAGCCAAGTGCTTTAAAGACAGGCGCATACTGCACACTCACACACTACGGCGCTGCCACATGCGCACTCCAAGTCGGCCCGGGGGTCTGCTCTCGCCATGCCCACCCGGCGTGTGCTTCTGCTCAGACACGCTGTGTCAGTACGTGTCCTCCGAGTTGTGTGTGTATGGAATAGAATACAATAGAATACATACTGTACAGGGAAACACTGAGACCACGGAGACTGGAGAAGACCCCACAGAGGATGTGTCATGCCACTCCCATCATAGCTCTGCAAGCCCCCCCCCCCCCCCCTTCTGGCCCTGGCATTGGCACTGGCACTCTCATCCTTGAGAGAACAATGGCAATGTGGTGACTGTCACCGGTTTCATTTATTTTACCTCCGATTGTTCAGTCGAGACCCCAACTCTCTGTCCTCTACGTGTGTGCACATAGGGAGCGTCTATGGAGCCTCTCCCAGTGCCCACGTCACTAATGCCAGCTTCTCTCTAACTCACTGACCAGAGGACTTCACCTCCAGTTTCACCCAGGGGTCCTCGCTGGTGGCATTTAAGGAATGCTGGCACTGGCAGTCGACGTTCTGCTACAAGGATGGAGACTGAAGGTGACAGCTGAGAAAGTCAGTGAGAGTTGGCAGGGGACACGAGACATCTGTGCTTGTCATTTTGTCACTTTGCTTTGTATTAAACCCGGTGGGTTCCCAGCCCCTCAGGGTCTCTCCCAATTCTTGTCTTTCCAATAAATAAAAAAACTTACCGTCTATCCATCCATGTACCGTATACACACAAGTGACAGTGGGACGTGTTGGGTACATACAAACATGCTCTAGCGGGCTGTGTGTGTGTGTGTGTTTCGACATTCCGTTACATACAGACGCAGCGCACACGCCGGTAATTCACAGGGACACCGGGGGACGCCTCGAGAGCTGCTGCAGGTCTTCACAAAATCGCAGCTTCCCTCATCAGCCCCGACGTCACCTCGGGGACCCTTTGGGTACAAGCAGCGCCACTTGTGACCGCTGCTGTGTGTGTGTGTTCCATACCTGCTGTGTATTCATCGATATCTCCATCGCACACACACACGGTACGAGTCCATACAGGGCACATACAGTATACACAGCGTAGAGCCCCTCGCAGTGTGTGCCTGTCCCCTTTGTTCCATTTGTTCCCCCCAAGCAGAGTCTGCGTGTCATGCTGCTGACCTGCCCGAAGCCTCGGCCCAAGTGGCCTTTGCAGTAGCGTGCAGGCCTGTGGACGGTGCCTGCCTGCCTCCCTCCATCCTCGCGTCCCCGTTTGTCCAGTGGTGCAGGACGGACCGCCGACTGAGGGTCTGTTTGCACATTTCAGATTAGTGCTCCGACTCCCAGTCAGTCCAGTTCAGATCTGAAGACAAAGGGCGCAGTAGGAGTTCAGTTCAACACCTCCTGGTGACACATGCGCCTCGCCAGCTTTCCTGTGAAGGGGCCCCCGAGCCAGACCACCAGACTACGAGTAGACTGGCATGGAGACGGCGCTTCCACTCGAGCATGTATTTATTTATTTATTTTTTTGGGAGCACAGAAGAGTTTGCTCACGTTAGTGCCAGGGTGCATCGCTCGGCCTCTTCAAACAAGCACCCAGGTTCCATCCCACGGCCCACTGTGATCCCTCAGGATTGCTCTCACCGTCTTTTGCCCACCCATCACATTGTGCCAGACTTATCCGATGAGCTGTTTGGAAAGATTTTTTCCGTAGGGGTCACAGCCGGGCTGCCCATCCCAGAGCTGCTGCTGCTGCTGGAGCGGTGCTGGACCACCGGCCGGGCAGGCCTCATGGGAGGGGGCCTCAGCTGGGCGCCCGCCATTCGGGCTGACAGGGCGGGCTTGAAGGTGGTCATCATCTCTGTGGTGGAGCTGGCACTGCGCCTCATGGCGGCGTCCGGATCCCGAATCATGATGGTGTGCAGGGGGCTTGCCGGCTCCGAGTTCACAGAGCCCATGCCAGGGTTCTTCAGGGGCTCCAGGGTGTCCAGCACGACATCGGGCGCCTGCTTCACGGTGTTCTGTCGCTCCAGTTCACGTAACTCATTCAGTGCGGTGCTCATCGTCTTCTCAATGTCCTGGAATTCAGAGAAGAAATTCACACTCACTGGTACTTAGCTGCGGTTTAACCAGAGGCAGAGTCACCTGGCTGGCGTCGTGTTTAGGGGTCAAAAGTTGGGCTCGAGGGTGAACGCACGTGACAGTACAGGGACACTAAAAATGGAGGGACCACCAGCAAAGTGGCACAGAAGAAATGAAACAAACCCACCTCTGCCAGGGCTTCGGCTTCCAGCGATTTGTGGTCCCCCAGGCTACTATGTCTGGTGGAGCCAGGGGTCTGCCTCAGCGGGTGGCCATCTGCCAGGGGTCTCCTTTCCGAATAGTTGATGCTGCCGGCACTGCCAAACATCGCCATTCTGCGCTTTTCCGGGCTGTCCATTCTGCCTCGGTTCACAGACATTTTGTGAGGGCTACTGGGACAGGCTGCTGCTCTCGGAGGCGTGTCCAGGGCTGGCGCGGTCCCTCTCGGTGGGCTGTTGTTGTCTGCGCCACTTCTACGACGTGGAATGGCAGCCCCGTCTGACCGCAAGCGGACCCTAGGGGCAAACAAAACCAAAGTGGAATAAACAGTCTAAACAACTACTACGGGGCTCGCCTCCCATTGGCTGCCTTCTTCTTCCAGCTCCGCCCATCCTGTAAGCGTCACCCACTTCCTGTCTGATGTCACATGTCTCTACGCCCCCATTTGCGGTTTGCCGAAGCCACTGATTTAACATGACATGACATGGCACCACCTGCAGCCAGGTGGGTGTGGGCACTTCAGTCCTGTGCCTCGCCCTGCCCACAATACTCTAAGCCCTGACCAGCCAAGTACCCAGGTGAACAGTGACCCACCTGCCCATGACACCACTGAAGCTGTACTCCGCCAGGTGCTCGCAGGGCGACTGGATGTCATTCTTCGACGAGGCCTTGTCGTCCAGGAGAGGGCCGCTGCTCGCCTCGCTGTCCGCCTTCTGGCTCAGGCTGTCGGAGAAGGCGTCGTCCCTTAGGGGGAAAGCAAGAAGAGAGGAGTCAGAGAGAAACTTTGGGACCCCGTTTACTGTCGGGTGTCCGCAGCACCAAGAAACTCTCACGACAGTCACAGTGCCGCACAACAAAACCTAAACGTCCTATGCAATCACAGCCCATAACCACAGGCAGAGTGACAGAGAGGAGAGCACGGCCAGAGTGTGTCCTCATGTCCCCGACTCGGGCAAGAAAAGTTCAGGAAGGCTGGCGGGTGCCCTGCAGCCCTGGGCTGAGCAATGACTGCCAGTCTGTCATGCCACGCTCACCTCAGGGCTCTGGCCGAAGTGCCAGCAGTATGGTGACACAGACAGAGAGAGACTTACATGTCCTGCACCACGATGTACTGATGAGGGATCAGCCCGTCGACGCCATTGTGACGTCCTTCCCACCAGTCTTCAGACGCTCGGTGGTAGAGCAGCAGTGACGCGCCCTTCTTGAAGGAGAGTTCCCGGGGCGACCGCCCGATGTAATCAAACTTGGCAATCGCTTCAATCTGCTCCACCTCTGTGAAGGACAAAGAGAAGAACATTGTTAGAGGTGACCGTGACAATAATGCTATCAGTAGGACACAAATGACTCCACAGACACCAGGAACTAAAAATCCGGCGTTAACGTATGGGGGTAGGGGTGGGGTAGGATGGGCGCTCACCAGTGCTACGGGCGATAGAGAAGGTTGTCAGTCGGCATACGCCAATCCTATCACACGTAGACGCAATGCCACGCCACCTGTCCCCAGGGTCACACTGTTTGTGATGAGCCACTGTAGCTTCACTCTGACCTGCTCCCCCCAACGTGTCTGTCCTGTGATTTGATTCGGAGGACAAGGGGGCCGAGGAGTAGAAGGCACAGCGAGTGTACAAAATGTGAGTGTCCTTGAAGCGGAGGCAGGTGCCTGCAGTGGCTGTGCTCCGATTATTCTGCATTTCATTTTATTACGGTGGGTGGGTGACGAGTCTTGATTCAGCTCTCCATGTGTTTGTCACGTTTGTTTAATCATGCTGAGAGTGAGTGACACCAAAGTGGCGCCATCATGAATGGGTTAAATTCAAGTCTTCAGTGGCAGCGACTGTTAGCCATGTGAGCGGATGTTGTCACTGCGCGCCACGCCTTTGCGTCACCCGATTTGAGCTTTGGATAAATTCTGCACACTGAGAGAAGACGTCAAAGCACGTGGGTGCCAGTCAGGGACTGAGACTCGCGGGTCGCTTAAGGACCTGCCCGCCAGGTTTCTTGGGATGTTTGTTTTGCGTTTTTTTTTTTTATATAACCGATTCTTGGCCTGCTGGTGTTCCTGGTCATCTTTCAGAAGGTCGCCCTAACAAAGCGAGTCCCCCCGGTCCCCCACTTCACTGTCTCTAACTGCACACGTGATGATAATGAGCTAAAAAGTGGGCAATGACGTCCCACTGTAAAACTCCAATGGGGACCCGAGACTCCGGCGCATCCTCGGCTGCCTGCCAGGGACTTTGTGCAAATGCCAGCTTTCTCCAAAGAAAACAAAAAAGAAAGAAAGAAACCCGAGACGACTAAAAGGGTTTAAATGTGGCTGATGGAGCGAGGATGTAAGGCAAGAGCCCAGAGTGACGTCTCGCCCTGCAATATTAATGAGCTGTGCAGACTCCGAGGACTCCAATGGCAGAAGACACAAAGACGCGCCACGATGATCCCTCCAGGTCCCCAGACCACGATGGGGCTTCAAGAAACCAAATCTGCAAACGCAAGTCGAAGGAAAGGAAGAAGCAACGCTAGCAACATCTCATCTCCTCGTGTGCAATGAATTAGCAGAACATCTGGGAATCGTGTGGTGCCAGGGCACAAAACCACCGCAAGGTGACACCAGAGTGACGTTTGAATGGCTCCGGTCCTTCAGCCCATTTGCAGTGTTCATTTTCAGACTCCCAGCCTGACTGGCCACCATTAACAGCCCTAAAACGAGCGCGGCGCCCAACGTCCTCATCAACGGTGGCCGCCTTCAATTCTTGTCCACTGCTTCCTTCCCTGCTCCTGTTGCTGTGCCCCCGTTATGCCCCCTCAGTGCATATTTGCAGTCAAACTACACAGGCCTAGGCAGCCAGCCAGGCAGGGACAGCAGAGGCACGTGTAGAGGTGGGCACGTCAGATACCAACATGGGCACATCGGCCTGTTTGTTGTGAGCACAGAAATGCTGGTCCAGAGAAGGACTCACTGGAAATGAACAGACCAGGAGGGACAAGCCAGGGCGCCATCAAATAAACGGGCAAGAGCTCAGAGGCAGGACAGCAAACACAGCGGGCACCAAAAACGCACAAACCATAGGACAGCAAAGCCAAAGATGCCCAGAAAGGTCATCAGAAACTGTCTAATGGGTAGCATTGACCAAGGACCTCGGGCGCTGCAAGGCAGGCACACTGGTGACATGGCACGGCTGTCAAAAGTGTGCCCGGCGTCAAAATGGCACCACCAAGATGTAAAAAATAACGACAGTGGGACAAATCTGGCAAAATTTGAAATGTTTGTGCCAAGGCCAAAACAAAAAAATAAGATTTACAACCCGGGGGATTGGGGGGGTTAGCACCTCGTGCAGGGGGCGAGGGTCTTTGTGTTGATGTCGCGTTCTCCCTTTGTGGTGATGTGCACATTAAAGCAGCCACTTTAATAACTTGGCCTCCTTGACATTCACCCCAGGTTCAAGGTTGGCTCCAGAGTGCCTCCACTGGTCACAGAGGCAGTGTGCCAAATCCCAGTGGTAGTGGAGATCCGTATAGTCAAAGTTGACCAAACGGCCAAAGGTTTTCTTCAGACAGGCATCGGCCAATTTGACATGCCTGGCTCGAGGCTCACTGCCTGCTTTAGTGTCTAAACAAATGACAAAGCTGGGCACATCTGCTCAAGTGCCAGGATGGATATCTCCTGGGACCATCACACGGTGTGCTGCTCTCTTCTATCAGTCGGGGTCAACAGGCTAAGCAGGCACAGAAATGAAAATGTCACTCCGCACGAAGGTGGCACCCAGTGGGCCAACTCAGTTCTGTTAACAAAGCTGATCTCTGTGCTCCTGCTTAACGTCGTCACGGGATTGTTGAAATATCTGACAATCTACACCATGCATGAGACTTGAATTTGAAAAAGCAGACCACCAATGCCAAGCGTCTGACCTATGAGCTCGGTGGCCAGCGGGCAGGCCAATGGCACAGTGGTAATGCCGCTCAGCCTGGCACAGCACCTCTCCAGACCCTGAGGTGCAACTCTCCTGCTGATTTGCTCCGTCTGTCTGCAGTCTTCTGAATGCTGGTGCACCTGTGCCCCTTTGCTCTTGTGAAAGAGCTGATTTGACAGTGCCATCTGGTGCCCATTCTGCTCGTTTACTTTATGATTTTAAACACTTCTGCCATCTTCCACTTACTGAAGTGGCGCAATTCAGCTGTAGGCAGAGTTTTGTGCAGGCTTAAAAAGCTCCTCCCACCACCATGTGCCCCCTGTGCCCACATACCCACCACTGCCAATGTGACCTCCTTGTGTCTAGTGTCGCTAGCGTACAGTGACCTCATCTGCTGTAAGTGTCACCTTCAAGGTCACACTTGTGCTTCACTCCCAAGATGGTGGGATGGGAGAATAAAGCAGCCTGGTCCCCCCACATTAAAATGAAACTGGAATTAGTCATGACATGATGTGAAAAGGGCATGTGGGCAATGCCATGTCTGCCTGCCTGCCTGCCCACTGTGGAAATTTGGCAGGCTTTATCTTCAAGAAAATGTGTCTGGGAGATTCAGTTTTCAGTGAGGCAGCGGTCTTGAATAGGGTGACATGTTTTAAAACTTCACCATTGTGCACATGTCCCCAAAAAGCTGCAGAGAATTAGGGACACGCCTCTTCCGTGCCACTTCAGTTATGCATCAGTTTATCTTGAGAGCGGGCACTTAGCTTATGCATTTTGGACATTGCCCTCCTCTACTCGTCTGACCGCAGTTTCTGATGGCACTCACTGAACCAGAAGCGGAGTTGTGTGTGGCACTGGCCTGCGCCTGGTATACTGCCCGGAGACACAGGGATGGTGCCAACTTGAACCAAACCTCGAGTTGAAACTGTGCCCAGCGAGCCACGTGATCATCATGGATGTGCAAGTAAAACCCACCTCGAGTGATGTGGACTTGAATGAGGGGACCTAAGCCTGTCACACATCCACAGGCCCGACGTTGCACTAACATGGCCTCGCAGCCTCACCGTCTGCACATTATAATGACTCGCTGGCAATGCCCTGGGCATGAAGCAGCCAGCAGTCTTACAGACATCCGAATTCTCCATCAGGCTCGTCTTTAAAAACAAAACTGAACTTCACCTAACTACAGACCCTCCACGGACCCTCCAGCACATTGGCCAACCCCATTTTCGATCCCTCGAGGCGGACTCTGCGGTCTGTCTGAGATTGTCGACGCTTGGATTTCACGTCCAGACTTTCTATTCACGCGGCTCGTCTGGAATCCGAGTCACTGCCAGATGAGGAGGACAAACGGTAGGAGACAGAAGTGTGAAATAAAATGAAAGAAAGCGAGCATATGAGGCGGCGGTGGGCCCAACTCACCGTCATCACTGGTGTGCGGCTCCGTCCCATTGTCATGGTCCACTTCATCGATTGTGCCAGGTTCACTATGAGGACTGTCACTGGGGTGAAAACAAAGGAGTTAACTTGATGACTGAGACGCGGGCACATTTCAGACACGGCGCTCAAGGGCCCTCAGAGCCGGGGGTCTCACTGGCATACTCCAAAAAAGGCATGCGCTTCAAAGCCTCCACAACGATCACTGCCAATGTGAGCCCCAGTATGAAGAGGGGCCTTGAATCGAAGGGCCCCCAACCCAAGCTCTAACTTCCAGCCTGCCGCTGTTGTCTTTGTGTTGGTGAAGGACGTGACTTTGTAACGAGTGTGTGCTGAAGATGGGGCTCCGCACACACTGAAGTCAGCCGTAAGGCCTCCGCCGCTCCTCAAGATTTACGATGAGCAGTGCCCGTCACTGATGGGGATAATAAGCCTCGGCGACTGCCACCTAAGTGAATAGTGGGCAGTCTCCTGCCCCCTGATCACACCTTCTCTCCTGGTCAGGGCTTCCAGCACTTTCTAGGGAAATCATAAAAATACAAACCTCCCCAGGTGCCCCCACGTCTGTCCAACTACACGTCAGAATCTCCTCAGCTGGGTCCAAAGTGGCACCAGCTGGCTCTTGGCCAAGGTTCTGTTGCACTGTCAGGCCTCTTGAATGTCCCCAGAAGGACATGCAGATCACCTCAGAAAGGAGAGGAGACCCGGCTTAGCTGCACGGACAGGGACCCCCACCTCACTCCACAAACACGGTGTCTTACATACCCTTCTGTCATTCTATCTGTTCATCCATCTTATAGTGCCTTACACACAGTAGCTCTCTGTTCACAGATGTAAGTTGTGCCCCTCTTCATGCCCAGTATATGGTCAGTCCAACACTTACCAGTATTCCTCTCCTCCGGTCATGCACTTCTCGTACACGGGCCCATCTAGCTCTCGGTGGCTGGGGAAGATACTCTCATGATGGATGATGATCGTCTTTATGACCTCGTTGACGTGAGCCTGGCAGGCTACAGGGTCCTGGCCATCCGGTATTGGCATCAATGTGGGGCCAAAGCAAATTGCCAGGTTGTAAGGATCCATCATATTTTCATCACTGTACTGTGATAAACTGCAAGGGAGAAACATGAAGAGTGAGCACCGAGGTTCACGCGATTAGAGAAGCTTCAGGCCTGCACTGCGGCTGTCCACAAAATGAGGATGCCAAATGCCTTCAGCCTGACATGTTCTACCTCCTGAGTGCCCCCACAGTGGGGGCGGTGGGGCAAAACAACACAAATGAGAAAGGTCTGCAAGCGTCAAGTGGAGACCGAGGGGACTGACGATGGACCAAGAGAACGGGAACCATCACTTCAGCATGGCAAACTTAACACGGGACCACTACCTTGGAAAGCTTGAAAATAAACCAGGCATTCAAAAGGACAGGTGGGCTTCAACAATACTTCAGCCTCCATGCATTCTCCATGAACTGGGCTGGAGCTGAAAACTCAAGAAGAGCCCCGGAGCCTGCTGACCAAATGAGCAGAATGTCCAGAGTGTTGCCATCAAGTCCAAACAAGAATGGCAGACACGTTCACACAAGCGCAGCAGCCACTTACTGGTTGAGGAAGGCGAACAGATAGCGCATCACGATGATGACACTTCGAGGAAGAGTGACGATCATCTGCTGGACGTGGTGCACTCGCTCGGCGGGCGATTCAAGCTCTGGAGGGGACAAAAACAAAAAAGAAAGAACGTTGTGCTTCTTGTTACCACCTGGTAGGCTGGCACCAAGTAGAGTGCGCCTTCCCTCCCCACCCTGTGGATGTCATGGGTTTCATCTGGGGGTCCATGGACCCTGTCACACAGGCTCTGCAAATTCAAGATTGAAGGCAGTCCCACATCAGTGTTTCAGTGCACTTCACAGGATTAATTCAGGAAGAACATCCTGGCACATCCTCCATGTTTTAAGAGGACCTTCATGGGCAACTTGAAAGGCCAACGTGCTGGCACAGGGTAGCAGTTTTGCCCATCACCACTAGAGTCCTCTAACAAGAGCTCAGTGGACCGGGTAACAGGACAGTGCAGCCACCGTTTATATAGCGCCTTTAATATATAAGTATCCACCTGTCACTTAATAGGGCCTTTCACATTTGTCATTGGGAGGATGGCACCCCGGCTACGATGGCTCCGTTTCCCTTTCTCAGTCGGGAGGAGGATTTAATGGACGGACAGAGGAAGGGAGGGAGGCTGCCCGCCAAGAACAGTTGTTCTCCTAGTGTGACAGCTGGCACTGCCCCTCTGGCATGGCTCTGGTTTGCACACCAGCAGTACTGCATGTCAAGTGTAGTTCTGAAGCATAGCCACCAGAGGGCGCTGCTAACAGAGAAGCCTCCCTTGTTTAATGGCAGTTTTGGCCGACCCAGAGGTGCATTATGGGTGCACCAGAAATACTGCCAGGGCAGGTAAAGGGAGCCAGGAGAGGAAGAAGACGAAGCTCACCTGGGAGGAAGAGAAAGAGCAGAAAAGGAGCCGTGCTGTTGATTGTGTATTGGAAGGGGGACTCTTCTAGCTCATTTGAACCCGAGTCTAAGTCTGAGCAGCCGTGTCTGGGCTTTGAGTCGCCCCCTGCTGGTCACACCATCTATCTGTCTGTCTCATATAGTGCCTTTTACATCTATCAATCAGTTATACAGCCCCCCCCCACCCCGTCTGTCTATGTACCTGTCTTTATTATCTAGTGCCTTTCCCATCTATGGACTGTTCAAGGCTTTTCACATCCTTCTAGCTATCTTGTGATTCAGGAGGAATGTTAAACATTTAAATGTCCTGCCAAAGAGTAAACGTGGGACTAACAAGTGTGACAATGGCGGGGACAACAGGAGGAGGCTGGGCATCGGCGTCACGAAGGTCAGCTTACTGATGGTGGAAATGAAATCCAGGAATTTCTCCTTAGGAAAAAGTGGATTTTCTAGTCCCCTGAAGTAAAGCTTCAAGACCCCAGCCACAGAATTAATGTCATGGTCACTCTGGTCATCGGTCAGTGGGTCTTCACCTGTGACAAAAGAAGGAAACACCAGCAGAATCAGAGAGTTTGTCTACATGTTCATTCCATGCACACACTTCAGGTGTCCAGTCACAAACATCTGAGGTGGCCGCGTTTACAGACGGGACAGCAGGACACACACAGATGGACAGACGGACGTGAATACACAGACAGGGCCTGCGCCAGAATGTCAGGAGGAAGAGGAGAGGCGAGGCAGCAGTCAACATGGCACACAGCAGGTATCAGTTACATAGCACCATCCATTCTCTTCTACAAAGTGCTGCCTTCCACATTAATGAATATCTATCCATCTGCTGTATAGTGCCTTTCACATCTGTTTATACACTTTATGGATGATTTATAAAGTGCCCCCCAGTATGACTCTCTTCATCTCTCTGCTTACCACCGTAAGGCTGCAGTACCCACCTCTCTCAAATGAATTTTTAATGTCGTTGACTTCGACTTGAGACCCAGGAACTCTGAAAATGCCCTGCTGTTGAAGACCTGAGGAGAGAGAAGAAGAATCAGAGATTCCAATGGCAAACAAAAGACAAACTTTAACGGCACTTTCTGTTTTCAGTGGGCCATGGCCTTACCGCACTTGTGCCCAGCTGGCAGAGGGGGGTATTGAAATGCTTGGACCGAGGTCAGACCCAGCAGTGATCATCGGTATGGAGGTGACACTTGTGGAGACATCGCCAATGTAGAAATACACTTTGTGAAGCACTGGGCTCCTGACTCGACACTCACACAGGTCCTGGACATTTGTGGGGGTCTGGTTCTTTGGTCTGTATGTGTCCATGCTGAACTAGCCGGCCCACCCAAACCAATTTTTGACAGACTTGTCCTTGAATCTTTGGCCACACTGCCTTACAAATCCAGACTGACTACAGGCGACCGTTCCCAGAACAGAAACGGTGGCTCATGACAGGAGTCCCAGCGGAGGACTGAGCCTGCCACCTCCTGGTGAACCCCAGGGTCTCAACCACAAGGCCACCCTGTCTGCCAGGCTCACCAAACCACATGCATTGACTAGGGTGGCAGAGTGGCACAGTGCTGCTGCCTCACAGGTCTGACTTGTGCCCACATGTTGCCCGTGTGCAGCTCGCATGTTCGGTGTGGCTCTGTGCTGAGTGCCAGCGAGTCCTAAATGTGTGTTTGCCATTTTGGAACATAAAAGCCATTTAGGCAAGAACTGCCAATTCAGCCCCACCAGCTGTATTCATCTAATCTCTCCCAAATGACATTCTGAAGGTCCCCAGCATGCTACTTATCCCCTGTGTCTGTGGTCCTTCTTCACATTTGTCCAGGATTACTGGTGACAAGTTGGAGGCCGTGTCCCTGTCCACCATACATCCCGTTTATCGTTGTCATTTTGAACCTCTTCGTGTCTGTCTTGGTTCATCTCCTCGGGGGCTCTCCGTGGTCCTGAATCAGCCTGGTTGCTCTCCACGGTGCTGGTCTCATTCCTGATCACCCCACAGGGACTTTCTGTCCAGCTGCAGTGTCTTTACTGTAATGTGCGCAGCCCACCAGATGAGGCCTCACCAGTGAGTGAGCAATATGGCAGAAGAGGACTTGCACTGCAGACATGACATTAGCCCTCTCATCGGGGCTCGACAGTGACCGGTCCACCAGCCCTCCCCGGTCCTTCTACAGTAATCAGGTGGACTTTTAGTTTTGTGTTATCGTCAGAGTTGACAAACGTGCCGTTTTTGTTCTTATCAGATCACATGTCTGTATTAAGAAGAGCAGTGGCTCTGGCAATGACCCCTGATGGACACCACTTGTGACTACATCACCTAATTCTGAGAAGGTTCCTCTGCCCACAACCCCCTGCCAACCCTTTGCCCACCTAAATGCGGTGACCTGAACTGCGACTTCCGAGCATCATCTTCTGTGTATCCCGAGCATCTTCTACTATCTGCTGCAGACGCTTCCTGTCATGATTCCATCCCCTCAGTGAAGCCCCCCACCCCAGCTGTTCAAGGGGTACACAGGATACTTAAGCATGTTGCAATAACATGATGTTCAGCCTCCAAACTGGCCCTTTGACAGACTGCTGGGTCCCACCCTGTGGTTGGTGCTGCTAGGTTAGGTTCTGGCCCCCCATAATCCTCAGCTGGACTAAACAGCATTGGGATTTTGATGTCCGTGTCTACTTACCATACAGGTTGATGTATCTGATGCAGCTTTCCACCACGAGAGGTATGGCTTGGCCAGAGTCCTTCAAAAAGATAAGAGTTGGACATTTGAGTGGAGAGGACAGGAAGTTCAAAAGAGAACTTGAAGAAATGCAGGAAGGCAAAAGCATGGATGGCAGATCAAATACTCGGCTTAGCGGCCTGAAGCTTCTGCGAGAACAAAGCCGGACGGCAGCAGAGAGATCTGCAGAAGGACACATTCACCGAGCCACTCGGCACGTCACACTGCTCTGCACTGGCACGTTCACAGCGGTGGCCACCTTGTCCGGGGCCTCTGAAAACCAACATGTGCCTGAACAGGAGTGCCACACGCGAGTACGCGGACGTCATCTAACTGGGCGGCTGAATGTGGAGATGACAGTGGTGACGGGCCGGCTGGCTGGGTTGAGGGTTTGGAAACCATTGATTGAAAGTCAGGTGGGCTACAAAATGAGATGGTGTGGCAGATATTTTGTCTGATGGAGGCCACATAAGAAAAACACAGAAAGGAGCCCCTCCGACTCCAGCGGGCACCCCTCTGCTTACACGTCACGTGGCACTCACAGCTACAAGCTTCACCCAAAGGAACCGTCCTGCCATGGCGGGCGGCACCACACCTGCTAATGAATTTATCAAAAATGAGTGCAAGTCAAGGTGGGCCGCAGTCAGCCAGCACAGGAGGCAGTGGGTGGCTTAAGGTGGGTAATGTCACGGTTTGTACAGTATATCAGTATGGCATGGACTTATTTAGAGCCCCCTGTACTTCGGAGACCACCACAGTGTGTTGTGCTGGAGGCTCCTTAGGGGTCACACTTGTCTATCTATCTTTTATATAGTGCCTTTCAGATCTCCTTGTCTATCCATCTGCTGTAATGTAATGTAGGGGACAGAGGAAGTGCCAGGACAATGGCAGACCAGCGAGAGGCTGTAGTCCCATTTGGCCCTGTTGGGGTCCCTCTGAGCTGCACCTTTGACAGGTGTGTCCACCTCTGCCAGGCCCATGCAGTTAGGTGGCACACCCCCACTTGTGCCAATTGTACGGCAGTGGTGCGTAGCCCGTGGAGAAGGTGTTTTGTTACTTTAAGGGTCTTCTGGATTGAAAGTGATGGTTCAGCTGTGGTGTTGTGGGTTTTGGGGGTGTAACTATCTATCTTCACATTTTCTTCGCATTACCTTCCCCAACCTGAACCCTCGTGCCCATTGAAGGTGCCAGTACAGTCAAGGCCCTCCTGCTATGCGGCTCATCAGTGGAGCCCCTCGGGTCTCCCTTCATCAAGTCCCTCATGCCCCTGAACTCAACCCTGGCACATGGCCTGGTTACTGACCCTGTGGGCTGAAGTGCCCAAACACTGATACTAAAGGTAAGTACCTGAATTCGGGCACGAGCATTCCTTCGTCCTCTGGGAAAGAAAGCGGCACAGCAGGAAGACAGAAGACAGGAAGCAAGAATGGAGAAAGTTAAAGCAGCATACACAACATCCATGGGAGAGGCCACGGGGCAAGTGCAATGGCGGCTTAGTTCTGAAAGGCCTACAGCCGAAGGCCCCGACGCCTTCGGGGCTCCAGGGGCTGATCAGTGAGGGAGGTCAAGGCGGGTGCTGCCAGCTCTGCCTGTCGGATGTCATTTCTTACAAGTCAAGTGCAGCTTGGCCAAGTGGTAGCTTGAACCAGGGGCCGTCTACCAGACGCTGGAGGTGGACATTCAGTCACGCACAGAGCATGGAGAGCCAATTCCAAAAACTGCTCTGGGTGGCATGTCTGTGGCTGCCCTGTGAGTCGTCAGCAGGCTGGTGACCCCCAACACATCACATGACTGCTGGGTTAGGTGGGTCTGAGAGGGTGAGGGTACACGGCGGAGGGAATGTGCATGTGTTAGGAGGCACAGTGGTTAGCGCTGCTGCCTCATCGATCAAAGCTCCTGCCCAGTCATTGTCCACGTGGGGTGTGTGTGTGTCCCACTCATAGACAAAGGGTCTCATAAAGTAATAATAAAACATGCCGGCCTGCACACCAACAGACACGGGCTCAACTGCGCCACATCTAGAGAATGGAAACGAGGGGGCTGAGGACCTGGATGGACGTGGATGGGTTGTGTTTGAATGTCTGATGGCTTAAGTCGTTTACTGTTAGTCCAACAATCAGTGAAGGGCGCTATAAAGTGAATGGAACGGAGCCCAGGAGAGGCACAGCAGCCATTTATGCCCACTCTCTGAGCCTGCCTACCTCAATACCAGGTGACAGGAGCCCACCCTGGATGGAATGCCAGACAAGAGCAGGGCAAACCCAGTCCATCCAACGCACAGAATACAAAGGCATCAGGATCAAACTCCACTGAGCTGGCAAACCCAGCAGTGCCCACCCCTGTGCCACCCCTTGGTGAGAGGAAGGCTGGCATTTGAGCCACATTTGCACTTCAGGTTCTTCCAGAATTAAATAAAACAGTTGGGATGGCAGGTGCCAACAGAAATTGAAATCCAGCATGGCAGAGGAGTGGCAGTGTGGCCCGCAGTCCCAGAGAATCTGATGGGAAGGCACTATAAAGTGTGACAGAGAAGGCAACACTTGCATTGAGCTCGAGTGCCAAAGTCCATGTGTTTTCGGCCATTTTAGTGGCATTTCTTGAAGCCCCCACAGTGCGGAGAAGCCGCCAGTGCACCGAGCCACCAGGCCCCTCGAGCACACGGTCACGAGTACCTTGATGAAGGTTTCCATATTGCCGTTAAACAGTTTATGATTATAGACCGATCGAGGCCTAGGCTTCCTCATTTTCTGTGGCTTAGGAGGAAGAGTAGGAGGCCTGGGAAAAATGGAAGAAAGGTCAGCATAGGCGGCACACAACAGGAAGGTGACACAAAGGGATGGCAGCGTCCACCTGCATGAAAGGACCACCCACGGAGTAAGAAGTTCAAATCTGAGCAATGAGCGGCTCCCCCAAATGTTGGGTTTAATGTGGCCCCTCGCTCCTCTACACTCCCACCACACCTGCACTAAGATGAGTAAATGTGTGAGGCAGCGGCCAACACGGCGTCCATCAGGGGGCCCAAAGACGGCCAAACAGATGCACAGAGGACCCATGAGCTGCCCAGATACCCCACTCATGCATACGAGCAGCACGCTGGCACTCCAGTCCTCCATCCACGAGTGCCTGTCCTCGCCCAAATGTCCAGTCACAATCCTCTGACCAGACTGCAGCAAAAAGCCAACCTCATGTCCTACAGAGGGACACGGAGAGGCCACCAGCCAGCGCATCTGCCCTGGTGGCTGCCCTCCAGAACTCCGTCCTGCTGCTGAGGTTTGCTTTTGCAAACGTATTCAACAGAAAGCCAAAGCCAAATGGGCAGTCAGTGGGTAATCACCAATGAGGTTAGCCACACCCTGGTGGCGCCAGTGCATGACATAACTGGGCACTCAGGATCAACAGAGAAGGCCAAATGGTGCATCGCTGACCCCAACTCTCCACAGAGCAAGTGGGCCTCTTCCTTTACTCACCCCTACCTTCAATATGCACAACATGATGGATGCCTGAAAACGTTAAAGGAGCCATCTTTGTGCTGAAGAAATGGGTGGTCCACCAGCAACAACCAGAAGGAAGGCGGAGTTTGGAGGAGAACCAAAAGAAGCAGGAGATGAGCACGAGACGGGCGAGGGTCAAAGCAAAGTCAATCGGGAGAGCCAAAACTCCCACCCAAACCGCGCAAGCGATCGTGTCTCCACTTACGCACGCTAAGAATCCCAAACGAGCAGCCCACCACCATCCTCTATACAGACTAAGAGGTGGCATCACGTCACAATTCGGCCGCCATTGTACTAAAAAAATGGCTGCACAAAACCCAAGAAAATGAGCGATAAAAATGAATGACAAGTCAAATCTGGACAAGCAAACACAAAACAGCATAGAAATAAGACATGTGACGTCGAACCCCCAAACAAGGCTAAGGGGGGCACGTTCAGAATGAGTCAAGCGCCTACTAGTGGGGACGGCGACCTCAAGAGGGGTGCACAAAGGCAGGTGATTGTCCGCACCCAGGTGGTTTCTGGATTTTGTGGCATGTGTCAGTTTTTGGACTCCCACTGTCACTTTAGATTCATTTGTCACTTTATTTGGTGATTTTTCTGATGTATTTATTAGACCTCTGTGAGACTTTTTAACAGTCGATGGCGTTTCACGTGAAGATGGAGGTGCGGTGCGGTGTGCTGCGCTCGACTGAAGGGACTTGTGTTGAAGCAAACAAATGCCAGCAGCGTCGGGAGCCCCGCTAGAGAGGGCCGAGTGAGAATCACAATGAATGAAATCTGAACAACAAGGAGAGAGGCTGTCGCTGCCACCTTCAATAGTGGGCACTTGCTCATGTCACCCGAGGGACTCTGCTAACCACAAGCTGTCACCACATTCACATCCACCTTTACCGAATTCTCCTAAAGCAATACGGTCCAAAGTTTAGCGTTTGTTTTAAGGAAAGGATCTCATTGGCCCGGACCCTTCTGTTCTCGTTTCTGACCCGTTGCCGGGCTTTGGTCCGTTGGTTTAACCCTTTGTGATCTGTGACTCTTTTCTTTGGGCTCACATTGGCGTCCTGGTTTGTGGATATTTAAATCACACTTTGCGTGCATTAGTGAAAGTGCTTCCAGTCGGCCTAGGATTTCAAGGATTGGTTTTGTGAGTATTCCGACAACGAGATTGGCTCATTGAGTCTGAGCCGCCCGTGGTTTACGTTTTCATCTCCTGCTCCTTTCTTTCAGTAACGACACGGCTCAAGAGCGCCCCCTCACACCACTCAACTCAATCACAAGATCCACTGAGTCACAAAGACAGGAAAGCCAATACCGATGGGGGAGGGAGTGAAGGCTTGAAGGTTTCACCCGCCCCTGGAAGTCAGAGGTCCTCCAACTGAATATGTCTGCTCTTACTTTCATGAGACAGCAGCTGGCAGGGTGGCCAGTCTCAGATCTCCATGGGACCCTGTCATTTAATGTGCCTCTCCGAGGGTCTGTACCATTCAAGGTCCTTCATAACAAACATCAAAGGAATGGCCACCCCCTACAGGACACGCAGAGAATGGCAACCTTCAGCAAACCACAACTTGAAATACTCTGAGGGGGCCGTGCAACACACAGGACCAAAAATCAAAATGAAATAAAAAGAAGACACCACATTACTCAGCAAGTGAGGGCCCACTTGGTCCAAATACAAAGTGAGCGGGCAGTGGGCGACGCCAACACTCGGCAGACTTACCTCGTCGTTCCACATTCTGCTCTTTCTCCTACAAGACAAAGAGAGATGCTGTTAGCACGTCCTGCGCCACTGAATGCCCTTTAAGAAACAACAGAGATGTCTCACAGGATGGCAATCTGAAGTGCCAAGAAGGCACCGACTGAACTTCCACATGAGCCCAACTGAGGCACTCGGCATCTTCAACTGGCTCTTATATAGTGCCTTTCAGCGAGCATGGCTGGCGCAGCTTCACAGTCAAAGTGTGCCAACAGGACCCCCGCAGCTCACTGTCTGAGCACATGGGGGGCTCTGCTGCCTGCCTGCTGGCCTGCTCATTGGCGCTACTTTCTGTTTGCCATCGGACTCGCCGTTCTTTGTATTTCTTTGTGTCATTTGATGCAAACGTCAGTGGAGCAGTTGGTGTTAGTAAAACAACTGTAATGCTATTTCTGTCATGAATAATAATAATAATAATAATAATAATTGTGTTTTGACTTTGATTAGGGTTTATTAATAATCCCGTCTAAAGATCGTTTTTATTTTAGTACAGTGCTTCATTTTCATTCTTCTATTTATTTACTTCTTTATTTTAGTACAAGCATTTCTATAACCTTACTTATTAATAATCCTTTTTGTATTAATACAGTAATTTTAAGAACTGTATTTGGTATCATTATTACTAGTTTTGTGGTACTGTAGTAAATGTTATTTATTATTAGTCACACTCCTGTGTCATAATGTAATATTTTTGTATTTATTGTTAGCACTAACCCTTTGTGTGCCACTTATTACTGTAATATGAATCATTTTCCATGTTTTCTTCTCGTATGATTGCTGCGTTTGCTTTTTCTCAGTGATGGTCGTTCCTGACTCTTATGACTGGTCGTGTCCTCGCCTTTGTTTTTCTTGCTGCCCAGGTGAGTTCACACCTTCCTAACTGCTTGATCATCAGACCTCTGCCAGTCGCTGCTTTGCCTAATCAGCGCGTCCCACCTCGCCTTCCAGAAGTGTTTAGGCACAGCGGGAGGTGCCGTCACATTACGCTACATGGCATGGGCCTCAAAGGGGCGCCAGCCAGTCTTCATCGAGCGTCTCTTTTGTGCTCATCCTCTTTCATAAGAGCTCAGTTTTTGTCAAACTTTTGTCCCGTGAACCTGTGCCGCTGTACCAAAGCCCCATCCTGCCACGTTACCTTAGTCTGCCAGCTTCAGTCGCATCCGATTTATTTGGCTCACAAATATCTGAGGGTCCATTTTCCGGTTGCCCCGATGAGACCATCGGCCATCTGGTGTCACATCTTCATCAGCGGGGTCCACCGTTGGTGCTGTTGGCTCAGCTGCACTGCCATGCCGCTGTTGCTCATAAATTATCACATGCGATTCCACCAGCTGCTGGATGGCCTGCTCTGTGACTTTGTGCTGCTTGGTGGTCTTCAGATGTGCCAGACATTAATATGAAAGAGCACGTCAGCCACGAGTCACTTCCCCTTGAAGATGTGCAGCATTCGGTGCGTCTTTCGCATTACGGCTTCACGTCCAGGTTTATTGGCCATATTAGTAGCACAGCAAACTGTTGGCGCCACCACCTCCCTTTGTCCTCTTTTAAAATGCCGCCGCCCACTAGCATTTGCCCAGGGTTTCCCACAACTCACCTTCTCCTAGGGCCTGCTTTAGCAGGTCGTGCTTAGCCTGCAGTTTGGTGATGAGGTTACTGCCATTGAGGAACTCTTTAAATTTCTGAAAGGAGAAAAGAAGAGCGTCGCATCAAGAAGGACACAGGGGGTTTGGCTCTGAGGAGCCCGTCATCTTTAGCTCTTAATTGTCACCTGAGCACCCAGCAGCTCCCTGGGGGTGTGTGTGACGCCAGCCGCCCCATGTGACTTTCGTCTCTCGTGCTGGCCGTCGTCCAGCTCACGGACACACACAGGTGCACACTCATGACTGCACCACTTACCGTGAAGTAGAACATCTCCGTTTCCTGCTGGTTGGCCCTCCTCTTGGCGATGTTCAGCTTGCTCATGTACGTCTCTGACGCAGCAGACTTGACCGATTCGGTGGAGCGGCTGTGCTGGAAGGCGTCCGAGACATCAAAGTCTTCCACGGTCAGCATGTCCTGTAGTGTTTGCATCGTGGCATCCAGGGTCTTCCGCACCTGTAAAGACAGACGCCCCTCTGTGAACATCCCCACATTCTTCCCATTTGTCACGAGAATCTCAAGATTAGGAGCTACTGTCACATGGAATAGGAGGGGGCCACAACTCCAACAGTGAGTCCCCAGGTGCCACGGGCAGTGCTTCCAGGGGGCCACCGTCGATAGAGCAGTGTCTCCTAATGTTGTGTACAGTAGGGTGACTCCTGGGGCACTATAGGTGGCATGCCCAATGTCCACCATGCCATTAGGTCTAATATGTCTTGGTCTTTGCCACCTAGTGTTATGGACAAATGTCTGGCAGGTTCGCTGGCCCTGTCACTTGTGTCCAGTGGAAGCACCTTTGCCATGATGACCCCAGGATCTCCTTTGCTCTTTTCAGACCCCAGAAGGCCCTCCAGAAGACAGGTCAGGTGAAGCTGAGAGCTGGGAGGAGAGGGCCTGGGTGGGCATGACGAGGACTTCATTTTGACTTCTGGTGCCTTCTCGACTCTCCATCTGCTTTGGCCATCTTTTGTGCCGTCACCTCCTGGTCTAAAGCACCTTGTGGATGTTTAGAGCTAACCCGGGCACCATAATGGCACGAAACGGGAGGTGGGTGGGGGGTGATATGACTGATCAGAAAATATCAAAAATGCGGGTAGTGCCTCCCGGCAAACAGCACTTGGGATTGAATGACCACAAAACGCCAAAATGAGACAGAGGTGGACGCCACAGGCCCTTCACATATTGTCCAAATTTATGAAATCGACAGGTGAGCACAGTGACAATTTGGGTTGTGCCTGTGTTTTCGTAACGTCGCACACGACGGCAGTCATGTTGTGTATGAGTAACGGCCCCTTGTGAACTCGTGATTCAAGGTGTCTTAGTTTACTTTCAGTGTGGCGAGGTGGACACTGCTGGTCTGTGAGTGTCCACCTGACGGCGGTAAGAAGGGATCTGTGTGTGAGGCCGTGGCGCAGGGCGCCCCCTGCAGGTCCACATCAGCTAGCGACTCTGCCCCCTTCCATTGCGGTCCCTGTCAGTGGCTCCCTCTATCCCACTCACATAATTCACTCAAAAACAGCGACGCACCGGCCTGCCGGAGGATTCACAAGTTAGCAGTGGCGCCTGTGGCTGGCGCCGTGTCTGATGCTGTGACTGCTGGGACTTTTGAAGATGGCGTCCCAGTGCTTTACTTTGAGCTCTGCATTAAGTGACAAGAAGGTTCAGGGGTGAGTGTTTCCTGTGCAGATGATTCAGCTTGCTGGCTTTCTTTTGCCTCTTCATCTGCTGGCCCCTTTGGACACAACACTTGGGAGTTCCCAGCCCAGGGTCCCTGTGGGAGGCATCAAACCAACCTTCCCTCTTAAGGTGCCCACCACAAGAGCACAAATCAAAGTAATGAGTCCGCTGAGCACTTTACCTCCTCGTTCTCTATTTTCAGGGTGGCCAGTCGGGACTGCAGCTGATGGTATCTCATGAGAAGTTCAGTCTGAACTGGCTGCTGGGCACTCACCTGGCAGACCTGCCAAAGAAAAGGACAAGAACAACATCGTTAGTGAGCAGACGGGCGGACATGGCGTGAAGAACCAAACTAAAGCACACAGGTTCACAAAATTATAAAGAAGCTGGGTCCACTCACAGCTAACTCTGACTGACTGACTGGCACTACAGCTGCATAGACTGCTGAGGTGACCAGCGGTGGGTGCATGGAAGTGAGTGAGTGAGTGTGCCCTGGCTCAGGGCGCACGTGTGTGTGTGTCTGTGTGAGAGTCAGCAGGTCCTACTGTGGGCAGTGCCTATAGAAGTAAGTGAGTGTCTCCCAACATGGGGGGTGGTGTGTGTGTGTGTGTGTGTGTGCATCTCACCATACCATCCACGGCTCATTAGTACCTCACAACCACCACTGCCCAAGAAGGATTCCCTCACTCTGCAATGGAAAGGGGGGCTTCAACAACTGCATGGATGGATGGACAATTCAAATGGTTTTCATTACCTCGTCTCCCATATGAGGCTGATACTCAAACCTCATTGGTGGACAGAAGACCTGATTGTGCATGTCCATGACCTTGTGTTTGTCACTGCGGGCATCCAGATTGTCCACAGCATTCTCAATGATGTCCAGGCCCTCGTGCCGCGAGGTCTCCAAATTGTACTCTGCTGATAAGTAAGTCCTGAATGTCCTGGCAAGGCTGGCATGGTACCCCAGATCAAAGCACTAGAAATTAAAGGAAAACATAAAGTTAGTTTGTGGATGAAATGAACACAACGTCGTAAGCAGAGCAGCCCACCACTCATCACTAGGTGACCCATTTCCCCCTACTCCGCCAGTGCTGATGGTGTGCTGCTTTGTATGCCAGTCTCATCTGTTTGACTGAAAAGGCACTTCACAAACCAAACAGCCAGTGACTTAGGCGTCATTAAGCCCCTACATTAAAAAAGGCCCAGCAGGCAGGACTGGTAATTGTGGGATATACAGATGGACAAAGGCTAGCATGGAAATGAGAATCAACCGTGGACACCCCCAAGCTGACACCCAGGAGCACCACTGGCCATTCCTGACTGTGGAAATGACATGTGGGCTCTGCCTGGGGGCTTAAAGGATCAGAACTGGCAAGAGCTCCAGCAGACGAGTGGCCCAGACAGCAAGGCCCCTTTGACTGACCTGCTCACGAATGCCCCCTCCTGGCATGTCAAGCCCAGTCCATTTATCTTATATAGCGCTCTTAACTGAGTACAAGCTGAGAGAGCTGCTACAAGCGTGCCACTCAAACACAAACGGCGCCATTTACACAGGGATTAGCATCAACAGACAATCAAGTGGCGCAGGTTCAAATGGAGTATCACAAAAGGACCACGACAATGTGCTCTTCAGGCATGGCAGCCAGCAGTAGACCTCTGGGGGTCCATGGGTCGTACAAATGTCACACTCACCAGGCCCAGCTCTTCAAACTCTCCAGCAGGCAATTTAGTGGCAGATTTGAACCGCTAAACAGGGTGAACATCATCGTGGGTGGAAATGTGAAGAAATGGGGGTCCTGACAGCACGGCAACCTTGGACTGCGAACCCTCCAGTGCAGCGTCTGCATGCTCTCCCTTTGCACCTGTCACATTCCTGCTGCTTCCCAAACACAGGCCTTTAGGTCAACCTGGAATGCTGGAAAGGTGAGACTCTGCCAGCCAAGATGCCAGTGTGTCACTTCGGGCAGCTGATGGACGGATGAAGGAGCTTGGACTGGACTTGGTCGTTTTCTAAAATCCCAGCATTGCTGTGTGCTGCCTTGTGCCTACGGGATTCAAATTAAAGATGAACTGACTGGCGCCAACCCTCCTAGATGTTAATGGGAAACTGAGTGGGGCTGTAAGACCAGTGCATTAGTCCTAAGTGGCAAATCTCCCCCCATGCTGGGGCGGTGCTGCGCTTCCCAGAGTCTGCAAGTGCACAGTAATCTCATTTTCGAGCAGCAAAGCCCCTTGGGATCACTGGATCTTCACTCCCTGTATGAATGCGACGAAGCCCATGCTGGCCAGACAAAGACTTGTCGGAGAGGGGCTTCTCTGTGTCCTTTGTGAACCCACTGTGAGAGGCATTTGACCCCTCTGTGGCACCACTTTCACGTCTCTCCCTCATAACTTACATATCAGTACATCGCTTCTCATCGATGAGGAAAAGTGTGACGCATGTAGGCATCAAGGTGGAGAAAGCTGGCAGGCAGGCGGTGCACCAGGATGTGACAGAAGCATCTGTCCGTCTGTGACCAAGTGGCACTCCCATTAAATGACGAGGGCTGGCTTTTGTGCAACTCACAACGTGAAACAGGCTGAGGCCACCCAACCCTTAAGAACTCCATAAACAGCAGTGTGGGAAGTGATTAATAATGGAGGTGCTCATGGCAGACAAAGGCATCAGGAAGTCACGAGTCGAGCGCCCAGCTGGAAGAGGAATGGCAGTCGATGAGAGGCAATTACCGAACGCCAGCAGGGCCACAGCACAACGTGCACGAGTGCCACTCAGCCTCAAAGAAATCCCACAGACAATGAAAACGCTTCATCCTCCCTTCCGTCCCGGTGGACCCCCCGATGCTGGAGGTTTTCACCCAGTAGCGCCTCCTGTTGGTGGCTCCCTAAGCTTACCAGCACACCTTAAGGCTGTCAGCCGTTCATCTTCTGGTTTAATAACAGAAGGAGTGTGACATTTATGTTCAATTGAGATTTACTGACACGCCGACTTGGGCTTTAGTTTTCTTTGTTAGTTTTTAACTCTCGCTTGTTGCTCCTTGCTGATGAAATGGACTGCTTTGCCATCTTTTCTGGGGTATACATTTTTTGGTCTATACAGATAAATTCTTAATTTATAAAGATTCTGCATTGGCCAGGGGTTTTATGGTTTTCCCTCCCTAGAAGGTCACTTTTATGTTTTAGCCGGGGCAGGCCTTGAAGCCTGCCGGTTGAGTTTGGGGTCTGGCCCGTTTCTGAGACTTTTTGTCCATTCTGAGGCCATCACTGTGTTAAGTAAACCACTACAGAGATCACCCCGCTCAGAAGACACTTTGGCCTTTGCTGTAAAGCTCTCCTTCCGTGGCCACTGCTCCAACTACATCTCGGTGTAATCCTCCATTTCACGCTCCTGCGAGCTACAAAATGAAAAGTTTGACGTGCATCTGAGTGCGTGAATGAAATGCGCGAAGGTCATTTGGCATCTTTTTAAATAATCATAGCCACTGTTGTATATGCCTGAAACATAAAATGGCTTTCTGAATAATGCACAAGCCTGCTGGGAAATGACTTGGTGGCCCTCTTGGCACATATGATGGCCAAAATGCCCACCAGGGGAAGTCCTGTAGGAGAGACAGACTCTGAGCAAAAATAAATGGAAAGAAATGACTTCTGTGCCCTCAAAACCCATTAAAGCGACCACCAGTGGTCCTCTGTAAACCGAGGGATAGGACAAAAAAAAATGTGACAGGTGCCCAGCAGACCACATTTGAATCCACCAAGACGGGTGTCAGATCTTAAACATCATTAAGTGAGAAATTGCCTCACTTAAGAACACTGACTTGAAAACACCAGTCTAACCCTTCATATGAAAGGCACTATAAACAAGTCTCAGAATGGGCACCGGTGGTACAGTCAGGGCTGCACGAGAAATGAATGTTCAAAGTCACGTGTCTGCAGTGATGACCACACGGATAATCAAACTACTCTAACCATAACTACAATATGGTGACAGCAGAGAAATGGGGGTGACACGGCGGCCTACGTGTGTTCCCTCTATCCTTAGGCAGGAAGAGACCCCAGAAGTTCAGGTGCCCCTCCCCATCTGGTTCACCTAACCTCAGAAGCAGCACCCATGCTTTAAACTTGCTGCCGCCATCTTTAAAACGAGGACTTGTGATCGAAGCCCCAGCTCTCTGGCCATACCCCGAACCCAAAACAAGAAGGACCACTCACGTCAATCATGTCAGAGACATCATGGATGTAGTATTTGGCCACAACTGCGTTCGTCGCTGCGAGGTTCAGCAGGTAGTCATTTCTCGCTTTGGTGCACTTCAGCTTGTTTTCTGAATACTTGGCTTGTCTCTGTGAAACACAAAGAACATGGGGTTAGCGGAGGAATCACTGGGGGGTCTCAGTCCAGTGTACAGCCAGGCAAACAGACCCCTTGAGTTCTGCTGCAGCTGGGAAGGTTTCATATCATCCAGCGGCGGGCACTCGCCTCGCTGCCCACGCCCTCTAATGCCTTTTGGGAAAGCAAAAAGCAGAGGGGGCACAACTGTCAAGTGGCAGGGAACATGTTAGACCATGTGACACATGAACATGAGCTCAAAAAGCGCACCTTCTCCTTCATCTTCTCGATCTTCTTGACAGTGCTACGTCGCTGTGGCCGCTCTTCGTGCCGCAGCAGGTTCACGTTGAGGTCCGATTTGCTGAACTGCTTCTCTTCTTGCTTCTCAGCCTCCTTCAGTTTGCTCTCGGCGCTGATGCTCTCCGTGTGGTACATGTGATACGTCTTCATCACCTGTGGGAGAAGATCAAAATGGTTACACAGTGGGCTACCCTGCCACCTCAGCCCCCCAGTCACTGACCATCCACAGGGCAGCGTGTCGGGAGAAACAGCAAAGAAGAGCCCATTCGATGGCTTTGGGCACACAAAGGGGACTCTGAAGAGAGAGCCACCACACTAAGGGCACAGCCGGGGAGCTCTGCACGTCTTGGGCCCAGTGTCCGGCTCTTGGCCATCTGTGACTCACACTGTGACCACACTTGGGATGGCAGACTTTCAGAACGAGCGTCATGGAAGGCTCATCACGCGATGCATTATTACCCCGTCAGCCTGGTGCTCGTCTGTGGCCCACAAGGCCTCGTGCTTTCTCACTCCATGAAGGTTTCCTAGCAAACCTCAAGTGAAAGAGAAAAGAAAAGAGAAAAGCAGCATAAGGACAGGAAACCGACTGACGAGAAGAAAGAGAGACGGCGGAAATGGAGGCTTCAGTGCTCGGCGCTCTCTTCAGCCTGTGTGAATTCTTGAACTTTCTGTTGGTTCTCTGTGGCGACAGCGGCATTTGAAGTTGTGCGGACTCGACGAACGGCCCAAGTGCAGGAGAGCTGAAGCGACCCCCCTTGTGAAAGACAAATTCTTCTCTTGTGCTTTGGTTCTAATTTCATGAGCAAACTCCCTGTCCATGCTGTATTGTGGACTTTAGGGGGCGCTCAAGAGCCATCCTGACTCCAAAGTTATCAAAAGAACGGAGGACCACAAATGGAGAAGACAAGGAGTTAGACAGACGGGAAGCCGTGAAAGAAACTAAAGTATGAATGTAATAAGGAATAAAGTAAAGAGCAGCGGGCTGCTCAAACCCTCGAGAATAAAGAGCCAAAAATAAAATCACAAGAGCTTAGCAGCCACTCATCTGCACAAAGTACGACACTCGCTCTCCAGCATATGAAGCCCAGCCTGACGAAGGGCACTGAAGGACACTGGACAATAAGGACCCCACAGGGTTCAAGGCATTTTATAGAGAAAGAGGGTCTGCTGTGGCAACCTTATTGGTAGCTGCCAAAAGAAGAAGAAGATGAAGAGGGTTCATTGCACTTGACCCGATAGACTGGGGGCCAAGTAGAAGAGCACAGGGAGCAAGTAAACTGACAAACATAAAGTGAAACCAAATGCAAAACAAGAAATAACAAAGAGAAATGAGGGTGAGACCCAAAAAGGGGTGGCATAACAAAGCCTGGACCACCCTGTCTTCTTAACTGTCCTCTCTTCACTCCTCCCTCTGCTCAGCGCCACCCCCTAGTGGCCCCACAATGTAAAGCTGAACTAAGGCGTTTCAGACTAGGTGTCCTCACTAGAGCTCTTGTAGGTCCTAGAGTCGCTTGGGGAACATTTACAGTGAGAGCAGAGCCACTGGGATGTCAACAAGGGTCTTGCTGCAGATTTAAGAGCTGTGCAGACCAGCGAATCGCACAACACATTTATGTCACATGGTTTACAGAGTGGAAAATCTGAGAAGCCCACAGCAGCTCATGACAGTGTTGCCACTACATGACACGCCCACTTGACAGCATCATTATTCATGAGCCAGATAACTCCTCCCACAAGCCTAAGCTTAACCGTAGAGTTAAGGATGTTTTAAGAGAAAGAGTGCAATTCAAGGTGGGTCTTTAAAATGGCCGCCGATGACTGGGCGGCCATATAATACAAATGGACTATGATTGGCGGCACTTTGGAGGTCTGCAGGTCGACTCCACTGGGGGTCGTCACCAATCTGATTGTGATTTGCTGCTCTGTGTTCTCATTTTTCAGCGCTTTATAGATTTCTTACGAATGTCAGCTCATTTGAGGCTTTGAACGCTGGGCAGTTGCCTGGCCTGCTTTTTGCCTTGCTGCATCTTTGCTGGTTTTCTTTACACTGGGATTTAGAAATGAGGCAGCAAAAAAACGAGTGAGACGTCAAGTCCTATACTGGAAGCTGCAAGTGGGCTCAGTTTCAAGTGCACGTCACGCTTCCCATGGCGTCCCCCCCTTATCGCTCCATAATCAATCTGATGAAGGCGGCAGGCCGGCTTTTGTTCACACACCAAGTCAGACCCATCTGGCAGCTGCTGATATTCGTTATCTTTGGCGGTCTAATTGAGCACCTCACGAGGCTGAGCCCCCCCAACAATCTGAATACATGCGTGAGTGCGCATGCCGGCGGGGCTCCTTTGAAGTCAGCGCTCCTTTGATGGGGGCTTTTCCAGTCCCCCCCACACCACACGGGCATTCATGAAGCGCCTGCACGATGGCGTTATGGTGGTCTTTCAGTGCACACTTGCCAGATTGTTCACATGCTTGTATTGTAAGAGGAGAACAGTAAAGACACATGGACTACCAAACCCATAAACCCGTCCAAATGTTGACCCGGTGACAATACCTTTCCTGTGTGTAAGGGTGGCACAGTGGGCAGTGCCCTTTCTTCAAATCCCCTTCCTGGGTGGCATTTCCATCCAGTGTTCTGCTGGATTCTCAGGTTTTCCTCCATATCTTCAGGTTGGGTTGACTGGCGACTCTAAACTGGCACCCATATGATTGTGCGTGTGTGTGTGCGTGTGCTCGAACGGGCTCTGTAGCAGACTGGCACCTGAACAGAACATATGGACTGGCAGATGATCAGGTGCCCCTGCACTCGTTTGTCTCTTAGCCCCTCATGCCACTCCAGACACCCAGGATGACCTTCCTTAAACCTCATGCTGCCCTGTTCCTGTCAGGCCTGGCACTTTTCTGATGGTGAGGGGCATCAGAGTTGTCACTTGTCATGCCCCATTAATCTTCAAATCGTCAAAAGAAGAAAGGGGAAGCATGGAGGAAAAGAGAAGTGGCAGAGCACAGCTCGACTGAGCTAAACCGCCTGCAGCTTCACCAGCTTGTGCCAGATAGGGCCCACTGTCCACACCCTTCACATTCATTCTTGGGGCTTTCCAACAATGACCGTGCAAGTCTGGCTGTGCTTGGTAGGTCATTCTGGGAACCTGGAACAACTCCTACCATGGGCACAGGAATGGCACTAAGCCAGTCGGGGCTGTCAACTAGAAGATTAATACAACAGTTAAAATTTTTTTTTTTTAAATCATCAAATAAAAGTCCTAACTGCCTCACCCACTCAGAAATGGGCAGACTTGGCACCCAAGCACCTCAGTGCCCACAGCTGACAGGGTAATATGTACTGCAGGGCTCAGCCCCATGGGCGTCACTCTTTGAGTGCAGTTTGAATATATCTGACAAAACTTGACCTTGGCTTGTGGACGGGCACCAGTTTGTCCTCCAGACCCACCACACGGCATGGCCCTGCTGGGCAGATCTGCTTTTGCACATAAATGGACCGTCCTCTTCTCCTCAAAGGTGCCCCTCACATTGTGGTTTTTCTTGACGTATTTTTTTCTGCTTTTTGCTCAGCAGGAGTATTAAGAGCAGATTTTTAAAACACGACTCCAGTGCCCGTTGTCCTGTTCCAAGTCATCTTGAAGTGCCCATTCTCTGTCACTAATGACAATGGAAAACACAAAGCCATACTTTTAATTTGTTGTGTATTATAATTGTGAGGATTTCAAAACTGCCATTTAAAAGAGCAACTTGAATGTTGGCAAAGCACAGTCGGCAGCATCAGCCACTGCGTGGCGTCACCATGGCCCAACACGTGAAGCCTGACAGAAAGGTGAACTGAAAAGCGGGAACAAATGTTTGAGAACCCGCTGGGGTGAATCCCGTCAGTTAGTGGTGCCCAGGAACTCGCTTTAGAGTGTTGCCCTGCATTGGTTGTTAACTTCATCGTTTCCTTGTAAATCACTCCGATCCATTTCACAACATCTTTTTACATTACTGTGGATAAAAGCGTCTGCCAAGTCAATAATGAAAAGGAAATGCCCCAAGACAGGCACAATATGACATTCCACTCATTCATGCAGTTACCTCATTTGTGAGATGTACTCAGTTTACACAAAAGAGACTGACAGTGGCCTGCAGCCACACCCAACTTGCAGCAGGCAGTGCCAGGTGTGCCAGGCTTCACTGACGGACAGTCCCGTTGATCACTCAAGTGTTAAGTTTCAAGGCCAGTCAGAAGTTAACGCTGACACAGCATGAAGTACACGGAGCACTGAGAACTTCTAGAAGGTTACGGTGAAATCACTTGAATGTTTCTTACCCGTCTTCTGTGGATAAAAGCTGTTTGCATGTCCATCAATCACACAGAGAAGGATGAACAGATTTTTACTAAATTGTGCATTGCTGTGACTCCAACTTAAAACATGGGCTCTGTGGCGTATCGGGAAGGTGGAGGTGGCAATGAAGAAACCAGCACTGGCGTGGGGACTACAATTCCCATCAGGCAGCAGGAGCACACCAGAGCAGATGGTAGGCCAGTGCACCAAAGCGGGATCTCATCCAAGAGGGCGTGCAGGTTCGGTGTTTCTTCAATGGATCACATGGTTTGTGTTTAGCCGTTATACAAACGTTAGGGAACACTGGGTACTTCTGCTAGTTTTGAATACACATATTTCAACTTTAACTTTTGAGTGCCTCGACTCAGCACAGAGAACTTCTGATTACAAACACAAAGTGCACCACATCATCACGGCCACGTGGTCACCTGTCTGGTCATATCAACGGGACTGAGCAGAAGCGATGCACCACAACAGCACACACTGGCGACATTAAAGAATCAAAGAAAACAATCAACGCATAAGACATGACGCTCGGGCGCTCATGATGGTCCTGCATGCAGTTCTGTGCCACTGCCAGGGCCCTGCTGCATGTGTGCCATTTACATGTTCTCCTCGTGCCTTCTTGGCTGTCCTCCTGTATATTTCAGGGCTTTCCGAGTGTCAGTGCCCTGCAAGGCCTAGCTGGCAGCCCTCGCCCACCTCCCAGGTCCCATGACATCAGCAGGCACATACAGCAGTCAATGAATGAGCAGCGTCACGTCATCAATGACTAGTGACCACACCCGGAATTCTGTACTCACCGTGTAGAGCTCGTTGGTGACCTTCTGCAGCTCCTCGTGCATCTGCAGTCCAATTTCTTTGCTCTAAAATAAATCAAAATTCAAAAGACACAATCAAGTTTGCTTTTATTTCTTACATCTGACCCCCAACAAAGCTGTCGGAGGGGCCCTCCTTGGCACCATATGGCATTTGCTTGTTCTGCCCGGCCTTGTCCTCCGATTTCCCCCACGCAATCAGTACCGACCTTCTATTCATTAAAAGTCCACCATTTTCCAATTCCTGGTCACTTCTCGGAGCCCACGGTCTCCTTTAATTATGACCATCTTCTTTGACTTTGAGCTGCCTGCTCTGTCATTGTGTGCCCTCTGTGTCGATGAGGGTGCCAGGTGGAGGAGCCTGCGTGTTCTTGGGATGTGCCAGGATAACTTCACACAGTCGCTGGGAGAAATATAGACTGTGGACAGACAGGAATCACACCCAGGACTCCAGGCACGGCAGGCCACAGCACAAACCACCGTGCCACTCTAAACCCAAGGGCACTCAGTAAGACACTGGCTTCTTTTTGATTGAATATGTAGGTACTTAGAGTGCCCCCACCCCTGGAATTACCATCAGCAGAAAAATATCGGCGTTGGGTCTGGCAGATTCCATGGTGCCAGTGTCGGCCCAGTTAGCGGCTGAAGGCAGCAGTGCCCCATGCTCAGTGATCAGCCAGCCCAGTGCAGATGAAATGGGAACGCCATCCCTGGATCACAAAATGGCTGTCCACGGCACCCGACATCATTCTAATAGGGTTAGCCTGTATGTGCGCATGTTGACCAAGGATGGAAACTGATTCACTGACCTAGTGTTTACTATGGAAAGGCGCTATATAAAACCAAAGGGTCCCAGAATCTGTCTTCGCTGGTGACCCTTTGACTAAGTCCCTTCACTTGCATGCTGTCTGTATGATGTAAAAGGCACAAGAAAACTGTCACATAACAAATGCTTAGCACAGTCTCTCTCAGCAAGTCACTGTCCATGTCACCAATAGGGACCCCGCTGTGCTTTACTGTAAGGTACTCTAGACTGGAGTTTACCAAGGGAAGGCGCTATATAAAATCACAGGGTCACAGAATCATAAGAAGTCACTTCCTCTGCCCCCATGCTGTCAAAAAATTGAAATAATTGAGCTGCACGTTAGAGTGCCACCTGTGTCAGGGCGCAATATAAAATCCCAAGCTTTCACACTGTCTCTCGACTGCAGGCCTTCACATGTACTTTACTGTAAGGCACCCCGGGCTTGTGTTTATTACTGAAAGGCGCTATATCTCAAATCAGGGGTTAACCCTGCATGACCTGCCGGTGTTCTCAGTATGCTGCCACCTGTCACTTGTCACTCCCTGGCCAAATTAACACAAAAACCTCCCAAGTGGAACAGCACAGCAGAAAACAAAAGAAGCGAGAAGCGTGGTGGGAGCAGAATGGGAAGTAAGCTGTAAATGGCGATGGCCGGGGCACTTTCTTCTTTTTGGCGGTGCTCTCTTGAGTTTGTGTAAGGCGTGTGCGGCCCTGACCCGGCGCTACTGAGGCCCATCACCCGGACCTGCAGGGGCGCGCTCATAGACTGGCCGCTAGATGGTGACGTCACAAAGTCACGTGCAGATGCTGAACACCGTCTTCCCCGTTTATAATGTCGGGCTGCGGGAGACGAAATCAGTGACCAGAAACCAGCCGGCAGAGAGTGGCCATTTTCACTGAGCTCAACCTTCTTCATCCCATCCATTTTCAAACCCGTTTATCCTGAGCAGGGACGTGGGGTGGCTGGAGCCAACCCAGAAAACAGCGGGCGTAAGGCATGAACAATGCCAGGCTGGGGAGCCAGTCCAGCCCACAGGGTTAGTTTAGAAACTCCAATTCAGCTAACCTGCAGGAGAAGTCGGACCACCTGAATTAGAAACAAGGGTGAAAACTTCTGCTTCTGCTACCTTTACGTTGGGGGTGTAGCAGAACAGGATTTATAATTCTAGCAGGCGAGTTAAAGTGTTAAAAGGTCCATCAAGTCCAAGTTCTTTGTTTTTAGCGTTCCTTTTACTTTTACGTTTGACTTCTGTGAAAGCAGTTTGCATAAACCACACAGAAACAGGAACTGCTAGAAGTTTAAAACTAACAAAAACCAAACACCATCTTCTACAAAAGGGCACTCAGGCGAGAAGGAAGGCCGACGAGCTTACAAATGGTCACTTTCTGTGTGTGGAAAAAGTGGGACACTTGAACGGCTGGACAGCTTTGTGCACACACGCCTGGTGAACAAGTGCTGAAGTGGCCCGTCAGGATGGCGCCAGTGACAGAGAAGGGATGGCAGGGGGGCTTTGGGCCTGCCAAGCAGCAGTGTGAGCACCAGAAGAACCAAGCCATGAGACGTCATAACCTTAAGAGACGGAACGGTGCCCTGAGCCTGCCCATCTATGCCAGCTGCTGGAACATGAAGAATGTTGACGGGCAACCGCTTGCCTTGTGTGCGCTAATACTGCACCATACTATGTGCCAGTGATACGTATAGGCATCACTGTGCTTTGCGAATACCCACACTTTGTCAACGTACTGACAGAGAATTCAGGTTCTGTATGCAGTGGTACCTTGTAGCACATGCCAGACTGGGACCACTCGTCGAATCTTTCTGTCTGCTGCTATACCCTGCAGTTTCCCATTATATACAGTAGTGCCTTTCATTCATCTATCCATTTATCTGTTGTAAGTGCCAGGCACGATTATCTAGCATCCCATCTGGAAGAAAATGGTGACCCTGGCAGAGAAGGGAAGTCAGAATGGAAGGACCGAGATAGACTGGCATCCCATCTGAGATGGGCATGGGACCCTTACCCAGATGGGAATACAAAACAAAGCAGCAGTTGGGGGTAGGGGGCTCCTATTTTGGAGAATGTTTATCCCCTATCCCATTTCCTCCCAGACAGGATGCTGGATAATCCTGCTTGGCATCGTCTATCTATTATATAGCACCTTTTACTTACAGTTCAATCTATCGCTCTATCTGCCTATCTAAATTTCCACTTGGAATTTCAAGAACCTGAGGAGACGTCCGTCCTCCAGCAGGGAGGTGAAGCCCAGGAGCAGTGAGCTGTAGGGGAGGTCAGGCCACAGTCCCAGGTGCAGGCGGATGGCAGCCCCTAGCTATGTCTCTTGTTCAGACAGGGGATTAGAGGACAAGCATTGGGGTGGAGGACATGTTAAAGAATGTATGTGTGGGAATGTAAAGAGCCTGCTATGTTAGCACAAGCTCTTCCAAAGCCCTTCCTTGATAAAACTGCTGGCAGATGGGGCGAGATCGCCGATCAGAAGTGAGACCCCCACATATAACTGGGTTTGTTTTTAAAATCCTCACCGTTGGTTTGTCAAACCCTCTCCAAGTTAATCCAACTGTGGGGCTTGGGCTGCTTGACAAAATATGGGGCATGGAGGCCGTGCCTAGCCCGGCTAAATGACCCCATAGAAGCGGGGTCCCTGCCTATCAGTCATCTTTCCCTTTTCAGTCGCTACAGAACATGACAGAGACGGAGGCGCACCTTCTTGAAGAGCCTGATGATGTCCTCGCTGATCTGTGACAGCCGCACCGTCACGTTGTTCACGTAGATGTCATTGAGCGTGGCGTGGTCCCGGCTCTCTCGCCGCGTCTGGTTCAAAATCAGGTACCAGCAGTTCACCGGAGACAGGAGGTGTTGGTCTTTCCTGAAATAAAGAAGAAAGCACAATGAGTGGAGGACGAGGGAAGACTAAGCGAGCAATCCTGGGGAAGGGGGGCCTCCTTCACTTCTCAGGGGCTGTAGACTGTGAAACTAACAGAAATATTTGATGAGAAATTACACTGAATAAACCAAAAAAGCCTACAGACAACGTGTTTGAAGGAGCACCAGTGCCACAAAAACAAAATGACCCCACCTACTTGTGTCCAAGGAGTACTGACTCCTCCCACTTGCGCTTGAACCTCTGCCCCAGCTCTTACTCTTTCAGGCTATTTGCCCACAGCTGCCCCATGTGTGATTGAAGCTCCACCTCTGGCCTTTCCCATAATCAGCTATTTGCCCCAGCCCCTCCTCTTTGTCACTGAGGCCCCGCCCCAGCCTATGTATGCCTGAAACTCCACCTCTAAGCTTTCCCTTTGTTAGCTGTTTGCCCCTCCCCTTCCCAGTTACACTTAAACTCTGCCCCTAGCCTGCTATTTGCCCTTGGCTCCCATACCTGTGTCTTGAAGCTCCACCCCCAGATCTTAATGCTTCCCATTTGCTATTTATGCCTGACCCCTCCCATGTATGCCTGAAGCTCCACCCCATCCCTTCATTCGGTCCCATGGTTTGTTACTATGCCACACTAAGACAACAGCAGTGACATGATGTGGGGGTGGCATAGTGGCTCTGGTGTGGACTGCTTTGTAGCTTTGCCCCCCATCTTGTTTTATTTTTTTTTTTAATACTTTTTGCCTGCCAGCGGCATCTCGTTCAGTTCCATGCGTGTAGCGTATGGCCTTCTGCCTGTTTGTTTGGTCACTGATGGCCATCGTCTGTTTTACCCATTTGTTACACCCTGATCTGCACCTCAGCCTGCTTTCAAGGTGCCAGCCCCACTTTACAAGGCTCCACAGGAAAGCCGGCAATGAGGGGCCGCGCCTGATGTAAACGGGGCAAATCCACATTGGCGTGGACGGCTAATTTATATCAAAAACATGTGCAGACGTGTGTGTGTGGGTGTGGGTGTTGTAGCCCCAAGCATTTTGTGCAGGTGGTCTCAGCAGGCTTTGTCTTGTGCAAGAGGCTTCAAAGTTCCCAAAGACAAAAACAGCTGCTCAAATAAAAAAGATGTCCAGAAATTCAACCCCAATTAAGGCTTTTACTGCTTGCCTGTCCCGGAGATCTGTGGCCCCCTGCTTCTCTGTCTCTCCCTGGCATGTGTCGCCACCTTGGAGCTCTATCAGAGTTAGACTGGCAGGCAGAGCACTGAACAGGACACATGGCAGACGGCGACCTCAAGGTAATCAAGAGAGCAGGGGCAGCACGGGGGCCAAAGGTGTGGCTTCAGGATCGAGGGTGCGACTTGAAGGTCGAACGAAAGACCCCAGGCCCTTGACAGCTGGGACCAGTTAGTCAGTGCGCCTGTCCCCTGCCTTGTCAAGGAGCAGCACGGAGCTCAGGGACCCCCGGCTGCCTGCTGCATTTGGACGAGACACCGTCTCAGAACTCCAAGCAAACATCGGCTTCTCCTGATTAGGCCTCTGTTTGCTTAGCTCCCTTTATCTTGTTATACTGGGCAGACTGGCACACATAGGGGGTGGCATGGTGCCACCATGGTAGGACCTTACACTTGTGTCCTGGGTGCTCCCCATGTCCACATAGGTCTCCTCTGGGTGCTCTGAGATCCTACTGCAGGTGAGGGGGTACTGGTGATGCTAAACTGACCCGTGTGTGTGTGTGTGTGTGTGTGTGTGTGTGTGTGTGTGTGCACACGTACGTTTTCACCTGGCATTGAACTGGTATCCCATTTAGGGATTCCTCCTGCCGTGTGCCCTATACTTGCTCCCGCTGCCCTGCAACACTGCCCTGGATAGTCAGGTTGAGTGGATGGATGGCATGTGAAGGGCAAGTCCCCGTTGGTCACATTCCCATACTGATGACCTCCAAGGCGCGCTCCATCACCACATACTGAACCTGGTGGCCACCACCTTCTGCTCGTCTGCACAGGAGTCTCCACGAGGAGGCCACCCAATGGCCAGTGCTGAACACGCTCACGCACCTACTAGTTCTTTGCCACCAACCAACTAAATGTTGAGACCATAAATGGGACAGGGGGTCTTGGTCTGTCCTCTCATCTCCGTCCGGCTCCATGAGGGTATCTAGAGTAGTTGCACACCAGAGGATGCTGCCAGGCCATGCAGGACGTAAAAACTGAATATGAGAACAGGCCTGCAAAAATGTACCACATGGCCGTTGGAGATCAGGTGACCGCAGCCAACGGTCAGCATTCCAATCAAAAGAGGACACGGTGAACGGACCCCAGTGGCAGGGAGAGGCGGGACTTACTTAAACTGCTGGTGTTCTCTGGAGCTGCGGATCTTGGAAGAGAACCTCTCTGACAGCTTCTCCAGACTCCTGGCATATTCCAGCTCAATCTCAGCCTTCCTGCGGAAGAACTCCTGGAGGTCCTGCAGCAGCTGGATCCGAGATTCCGACTGCTGCTCAAGGCATTTGAACTGCTCCACCAGCTGGATACGAATCTCTAAAATGACAAAAAGGACAACGAAGACCGTGACACACTGCACTGAAGTGGCCGAGAGACCACGCGACACATACACGGTGACCCTGACGTTTGGAGTCCCCCAAACATTCTCAAGAGGCCTAAGGCTGGACTCCTGTGACCAGTAACTTTTTGGGTTAGATCCATGAGAAAGAGAGGTAGGTGTGAACGGCACACACTCACACACTCCGCTCAGTCACACACTGCAGTTTGACTACCTTCAGGTTTAAGTCCAGTCCATCTCCATGACCTGCCATGACGTCTGGCCTTCCCACCATCTCCAGTTAGACCGAGAGCCGTCACTTTAAAAAGAAGAAAGAGGCCTCGCCTCGAAGGGGCACTTCCTACTCATAAGGTGCTGATCCAACCGTTTTAGCAAATCCCCGCGGCCGCCCGGCTCCAGACGTATAATCACGGGCTTCGATGTCGATGAAGAGCAGCTGTAATTTGGAGACAGGCCTCTGCTAACAGGCATGGACACGGATGTGAGCGCTCCGAGGACAGACGGAGGGGAGAACTTGACGAGGAGCTGCTGACAAGCCTGAGGTCTTAGGCCAGTGAAGGCCTTCCCGTGGCAGAGGTCAGCAGGCGTAGAATGTTGAACAGAAGGAGGAGGAAGAAGAAGAAATTTTCATCCAGCTCTAGAAAACTGGCAGACGTCAAGCAAATGATGACTGAAAGCAGTCTGGCCAGTCTAAAGACACTTGTGCTAGGGAAGCCACCCTTGTACTGCCCGAAACGCAGAGCGCCTTTACACTGGCCTTCACAATGACACGGCTAAGCCCACGTCCCTGTGTCACCACCCGACTGTCACACCTTTCCACAGTGTGTCTCGGCATAAGATGAGGAGGTGAGCAGGCAGTAAAAGAACACCACCTTCAAAGTTAGTGCCAGCAGTACCCGGGCACACGAAGGTCAGAGGAGGACCCAGTGGATCAATGATGGGCATGGTAGAGACCACAGCTGCAGGCAAGATATAGCAGTGCAGGACTGGAGCTGGGCCAGAGACCACCAGCAGGGGGTACTGTGCCCGGGAAAGAAGTGTTACTGGAGGAGTCCCCCAGGCCAACAGGTGGCTCCTTAATCCAGGCTCTGAGCATGTGCCCTGGGGCGGCCTGGCACCTCCAAGGAGAAGTGGGATTCAGGACTGCAGGGACACCTTGGGCCACTAAGGGGGAGTTGTCCGTTCTTAAAGTTATCAGACCAAAGGAAAGGCAATGTCGGGGTCACAAACGAGGCGACATCACAGGTGATGAAGGACAACCCCTGGGGTGACTTTATTGCCCGAGTCTGTGCATTCTCAAAAAAGAAAATACCAAAATGTGTTTGAGTGTTTCGGGTTCTTTGTTCTCATTTGGCTTTTTGACGTCAGATTACGTTTGAGTTACACTCGGCTTTGACGGCAGATATTCTGACCCTCTGCTTCAGACTTCGCCTTTGGTTTTCGACTCTCATTTATCCTTCACTACAACACCCGGAGCGGCCCAGGCCACCGATCTCATTGACATAAGATGGACCAACGTCAGATAACTGGCCCAGGCCGCGGCCCAAAAGTCAAAAGTCCATCTTTTTAACAAAGCCATGGGCGCTAAAGAACCAAAAGGGCCCGTTGGGGGTGAACTGGAAAGATAAAAAACAACTTTGCTTTGGTTTGGTCTTTGCGGTTGTACAATTTTGTGTGTGTTTTATCAATTGGTCTGTGTTGAGCCTCCTGGTCTGCACGCTCCACTTCTCCTCATCAGGTTTCCGTTGGCCTCTCTTGGTTTAAACGACGGCTTACTGGATTCTGTTTTAAGACTCGCTGGCTCTTTTATTCCCGCCACTTCTTGTGGTTCCTTCACTTTGTTTTGTTGTCCTTTGGGCCCAGAGGTTTCATGGCTTCCCTCTCATCCCCACTGCAGACGTGGGCCTTTTGAGTTTGGGGCTAGGTGGCCCGTGATGAGGCCTAGTCAGGGAGTTTAGACCGGTACAGATGGCACGTCCGTGGCTTTTTGAAGGCCTGCCAACCACTTGTGAGGTCAGCGTGTCTCAGGAATCACCACAACAGCAGGTCTGGCGTGACAACAGGGAGAGGAGCAGAGCATGGAGAGAAGGCGGCCCACCAAGGTCTGCCCACTGCCTCCTTTGTCCCGCCTTCAGTTGTCTTTTTTTATATTGAACCCTTTACTAACTAGGACCTCACTGCCATTCGTTGGGATGGCAGGTCAGCTCAAGGGCACCCCCTACAGGCTACAATGTACCTCTATAAATAGTTTGTGCCATTCATCGATATTTGCAAGGGTCTCAACACAAGGGGGTACAGTAAATGGCATGCGTTCTGCTCTGCAAGTCTCGCTCAGGGCACTATAAAATGCCCTTTACTAGCTGAGCCAAGACCGAAATGTGATCTTGGCAGACACTGAAATGAGACGGAGTGACCACCCTCTCCATAACACCCCTAAAAACGGTGCCAGGCAAGCCATGACCAGTAGGCATTAAGCAAAGACAAAAAGCGGACGACTAAGAAAGAGTTGGCACTGCCATGCCAAGGGCAGCCAAAAAGAAAAGCTTGGGGCTCAGGTTCACAGAGGATGCCCACTGGCTGCCCACTCCCCAGGTGGAGGAGAGGGCACCAAAGGCAAAACCAGCAACATGAGGGGCAGCAGAAACCAAAACCACAAATTCAGGAGAAGAGGCCCCCTGGGGACACACCTCCAGCTGATGGGAGGGGGCACAGTGCCAAAGAGGAACAGACGCTACACTGCAACGTAAAGGCTGCGAAAGGCGCCATATAAAATAAAGAGCAGGCTCTCAGGAGGGCTAGCGGTGGGCACACCTGCTCCAAATAAGCCCATAAATTAGGCTTTAAAGAAAAGCAGACCCTGGCCGCCAGGAGCAGCGCGTCACCAGAAACAATGGCAGGAAACGTGAGATGAGCGACCTCTGACCCCAAGACAGGCAGCAGCTGTCGCCCCGCACTTTTAGGAACAATAAAAGAGAAAGAGAATGCTAGTTAGTGTCACACAAGGGGACAAAGAAAACACGAAATTCAAGGAAGGCCCGCTTATCAAGGACAAATCTGGCAGTTTAAATAACAAAAAAAAAAAAAGGAACCCTGCTTGTCGTCCACAACGTCCAGCCTGGCAGCCAACAACAAGCAGATCCCCTGACTGGTGCCACTCCCAGCCGCCTTTCAGTCTTTGTTGTCTGCTCAGAGGCCACCCAAAGCAGGGGACTGATTTGATCAAGCTGGCAGAGCGATGACAGTGAAAGACATAAAGGGACAAAAATCAATGCCGACGGTCAAACACACTCAGCGGGCACAAGATAATCCACACATCCATCCTTCCAGGTCTTGGGGTGTCAATGCCAAGCCATGTACCAACCCTTGAGGGGCGCCACTCCACTGTAGGGCACACTGACCAACAGCCCTGGTAGCACTGCCATGAGGTGACCCCTGGCAGACACTCGGGCAAATCAAACAAGACTGGAGATGAAACAACAGGGGGTCCACACCAGAGATGGCACGTCAGAGTTCTGTTATTGATGAGGCCTAAGTTTGGCACAATCAATGCTAGTCATGTGGTGTGATGATGCGTCATGCCGTCTTTTCCTACATAAGATGGCAGTGCCCAGCTCGTAGTGTCCCATTCCATTTTTCCAGGACAATGCAGAGCAAACCCAGTTTGGCAACCTTACTTTGACACACTTGTGGTTTGTGAGTTGGCGTTTGTGCCTGCTTGCCCTCTTTACACTTCCATCCTTCTGGTTTTTCTAACGATCCTGGCAGCTGAATGCCTTCCGTACTTTATGTTCTTTTTTTTCAGGGAGTGGAGTTAGTCATTTGGATGTATTTTAAGTGGCGCCCACTCACTCACTAGAACTCCTTCACTGTGCCAGCTTGTGAAGCTCCTTCAGTTTCCGCAGTCTATGCCAAGCTGATGAGCAGCCTCTAATTTAGTGTATTCAAAAATGGACGCTCCCCTCCTCCTCCTTCTCACCCTCTTGTGTGCCACAATTCACTTTCAGGCTCAGGATTTTCTTGTCTGAAATGGGCAAAGGCATGCCAGGGATAAAGTGGGCTCAAGGCAGGGGAGTTTCTGAGAAATACCCACACTGGTGGCCTTGGCACCATGGGATCCCAAGTGGGTGCAAAGGGCCAAGTGTGAACGGGTCAAAATGAGAATTGGCACTTCCAACCCCCAGAAGAGAGTGGTGAGCAGTGCCCCCAGGTGGACGTGAGGGTCAAGATGCCCATGAGATTGACCAAAGAATCAGCTCAGCGCTGGGGGGCTTTGCTGTTAGTCCTCACTGCCATTCTCACCTCTGGTCATGAGCTCTTGGAGGTGACCAAAAGAATGAGACCAAAACGTCCATGGCAGGGGGAGGAATTTGGCCTTCCTGGTGGACATCAGAGTACAGCCACTGGGGGCCAGTTAAGGTGGTTAGGGCATGGAGTTGGGGTGCCCCTGGAGTGAAGGGCACACCCAGGACATGCTGGAGGGCTGGTATGTCGACGATCCTCACAGTGGCCGAGAATTCCCAAGAAGGGCTGCAGGAAGTTGTTGTTGAGGATGGGCAGACCCTCACCAGGGCAGGGGGAGTGAAAATGAAACGAGTCGCCACTTGGACTTGTTAAAAAAAAAAATGGAGGTGGCACTAAAATGATTAAGCTAATAATCAGAAGGGCACTAAACACCCTGCTATCGATTCCCCCACTATGTCCAGTTAGAAAGAAATGGGCCCTTTTGAAACGAGCCTCAAACCACATGGTTAGCACTCTGCAGCCCACCTCCACCTGAAGGGGGCGCCAGTCTGTCGTTTCAGCTACACAAGGAGCAGCTTCACAGAAAATGGCGCCTTTTGAGCCCTCAGCTTAAGTCAAGGAGCTGTTCAGGGCAGAAAGAGCTGGCATGAAGCTCGTCTCCTGCACACGGGGTGCCACAGCCTGAAAACAGCTGGGCACCGCTTCAGAGCTCACTGTGGTGGAGCAATAGGAGACGCGGGCCACTCATCTTCTTCCTCTTGTGTCATAAGGCAGCATTCATGGAGGGCTGGAAGTTACTGGGGGTGATCTGTCAAAGGGGCCAAACACGAGGGGGCGGCCCAGAGTCGGCCTAAGGGAGTCTGCTCTGCCGACGTGTTGGATGGTTTTAGTCGAGAGACCCCAGCCTGCCAGCCAGCAGGCACTTCTGAGCTTACACAACTGGGGGCACCGAAAAAGAAAATGACTTGGGGGCAAACGTGGGACGGGTCAATTCAAGGATGAAGTCCATTCAGTGGAGGAGAGACACCATATGACACATTGAGGAGATGCAGCATATGGCAGACAGAACGTGCTACTCGTGAGCTCGAGTCTGTGCCCGTGTAATGCAATTTTATAGAGCCTCCAATAACACATGATCGTGGTCATGGCATCACGGATCGGCGCAGGCTGTGCCCACTGTCCTGGAGGGGAGATTGTGAAGGTAGCCATTTCTGCAGCCCGCCTCCCAGGGTGGCACTCTCAATGGCCAAGTATTTCAGTTGTGTCACCGTCCCCTTGGTGGGCCTTGCTTTTGGGCTCCCCTTTGACTCTGTCCCAACGCTCTAATGAAGTTGTTTATCTAATATGGCGCCTTTTATAGTTAAGGTAAAGCCCACGATGACACAACGGATTGTGGCACCATCACACTGACTGGAATATGAACCCGGGCTCTGGGGGCATTACCGCCGTTTAGAGGCACAGACACTCGCAGGCCTGCAAATCTCCATGTCGGGGGCAACTGAGCAGAGACAAACACAAAGGGATGTGATGAGAGTGAGAAGACGAGGGCCAGGCTGAGCGCCCATTAAAGTGGAGGCCGGTGTTTGGGCTCTTTAATAGAATGTTAAACGTCTGTGTGTGTTTGTGCGTGTCGGGTGGGGGGCTCAAACTCGGCTCCTGGGGGTCTGAGGTGCCTGCTGGCTTTTATTCATATCCACGGTTAGCGGACCTTTGAAAACTGCTGCCAGTTAGCACTTAGGACTGAGCTGCTCTGGGATCAGGGGGTTCAGACTCTGCAGAGGGGTCCCGTATTGGCTGGAGACGGCTTTAGAGCGGGAAGTCAACCCTCACCGGTAATGGAGGGCTCATTTATAGCGCCCGGCCTGCACGTCTGAGCCTGTGGAGCTTTTTGTTCAGTGTCAGAACAAAAGAAAGAGAGAGAGGGAGTGAGCAAGTGAGGGAGAGAGAGACAGAGTGAGAGACAGAGTGAGAGAGCGCCTCCTGCTGTGACACAGACACCCTTAGCTGGCAGGTCTCCTTCTTCAGCTCCGCTGGCCATGCAGCAGGCAGGGGGCACAACCCCAGAGGAGTTCCTGACACTCCAGGTGGGAGTGAGTTTGGCCTGTGACAGACTGGCATGCCCTTCAGGTTGAGCTCCTGGCCTCTGCCTCAGGGTGCAGGACTTGACTCTCTACAATCCGGGTTCAGTAACAGATGATGATGATGATCATGATGAAGATGAAATGAAGACAAGACTCGTGTCTCCATCAGTGACTTGAGAGCAAAACACGGAATTGAGGAGAAACAAAGAGACCAACCCACCACAGAGGCTGACGAGTGACCCCAGGATGGGATGTCCCAGGGCACCTTACCAGAAGGGTGAGCCAAACATCCCCAAGAGGAGGCACACCTTCGGATGTGAGGATGAGGTCAAACTGTCAGAGCAGGCCGCCTGTGATGTGACCACCATGGTGGCATTTGGACCTCACCAGTGAGTGTCACAAACATGCAGAGATGAGATTAAAGAGAGGAACTGGCAGCCCTGCTGGCACTCAGAGTGTTTGCGAAACAAACAGGAAATCGGCTGTGCCCGGGTCAAAATGAGCCAAGCAGAAGTTGAGTTACCTCACAAACCCACTGATCTTTGATAGACTGCAGCTCTGAAGCAGGATGCACGCTGGCACTCCTTCTTTGAATGTCCCCAGGCCACCCCAGGCCAATGGAGTGTGAGTGACTGGCACCGTAATGGAGGCCATGACAGGTGGTGGCCACAGTCCCTCAGCCCCGCACTGCTCAGCGCCATTACCTGCAGCACAGGTGACAAGGTGACGCCATTTGAGGGATTTCATTTTTATACATCTGCTGCAGAGCACCTCATGTTGAGGGGAAGGCAGCGAATGGACAATTCAGATGAGACCCCCTTTGTGGGTTTGCCTTGAACCGTTCAGTCCATCCTTGAAGACCTTCACCCACACTCAAATGTGGCTCATTCTCTGTGAAGAGGTGCCAGCCCAGCAGTGATGTCGAGCCTTTAACAGGTGACCGGCTGTGCCGCTGGGTGATGCCCGACGGCTGGTCTACAGTACATTTGGGCAGAATTTGGAGTGATTTGTAGGGGGTGGCACAGAGGGTTCACGGTCTGTGTGGAGTCTGCATGTGCTCCCTGCATCTTTAATTCCCCAGACAATTGTGGTGTGAGATAAGGAGAGACTAATGAGGGTGTGTGCCCAGTGTTGGACTGGCACTCCACCCTCCAGAGGATAGACTCTGTGGCCTTGTGAATTAAAATAAAGCAGGTCTCTAAATGTTATAACAGGAGGCCATTACTCAGCCAATTCAGCAGTAAGGGAATTGTCATCATCTCAGAGTGGACATGATCAGCACCAACAAAGTGACATCCCAATTTAAGGGCCAACCCCCAAATGAGCAGGCAATACAGCAGAAGGCAATTAAGTGGCAGGGACAAGCGACAAAATGAGAACAAATTACAAGTGACCGTCAGACCCCCACACACTACTCTCAAACCAGCTTAACTCACTCCAGTGGCACTGGGGGCAACTTGGAATGTGCCCGTCTGCAGGGATAAATGAGGACACTGGAACACCCACAGGACAAGCCACACAGACAGAAAGCGGGCAAAGGATTTAAACAGAGGACTCTGGATGTGCCAAGGTGCCACCAAACAAAATGCCAATGAGAATTTTGTGAAGAAGATGGGCTTCTTCTTAACGAAAATGTTTTGCTCCCTCGTTAACTGATCAGATCCCCCCAACACTGTCGGTCAGGTGTTCCCAAGATGCCCACCTGGGTGTTATGTCATTGAATTAATTGGCCAATTGGAGGAGGCGCCATGGGAGGAGCCAATGCTGAACTGTGACACATAAGGGAGGTCCCCGTCCTTTTATGTCATCTCTCCCTCCTTCTCTTCTATAGTTCCTTTCACATATCTAAGCATTTAGTGTTTCTCTCTCTGTCCAGCACACGGTGTCTTTCTTGTCTGTCATGTCCAACTATCATATCTATATGTCATATAGCGCCTTTCAGCTACCCGATTACGTCTGCAGTGCTCAAAGACTCCTCCCATCTCCTTTCTCAATCAGCCTCACACTCTTTCTGCACACCATGCGCATCCTCACAGATGTCCCACCCGTCTCCAACTCTCCTGTGCTGCACACAACACGTCAAACGTGCCAGCGCTCCCCACAGCAGAGAGACCACCGGAGTCAAAGCCGCAGAGATCGGACACTTGACAGCTCCACAAGGCTCCTGGGCCGACATGTCTTGTGTTTCTCTTCACAGCGGCGAGTGGTCAGTCAGGATGGCTGGCTGGCTGATGTTGAGATCATTTGCGTGGCCCTTAGAGCTCAGCATGATAAGATTACAACGCTGGTGTGCGTGTTCAGTGACTCACAAAGAGCGGACCTACTGATGGGTCACTACGGGTGAAGTGGCCTGCTCCTGCCCACTTTGTAAGTCATAGGACGTTACACAGGGTCCTTGTACACACAGACAGTACTGTCATCACGTATGTCTACAGCCAGTCAGCAGCAGGGTTTGGACCCACAGCTTTGGTCATCCTGGTCCTGCCAGTGATGAGGGCATGCCAGGTAAGATGCCACCGACTTGACAGACATGTTAAAGGAGGGAAACAAGCAAACACCCGTTTATCTAAGGAAGTGGCTGAAACAAGGGAAGACACACTGGGCCAGACGACTTGACCCACTAATAAGTGAGAGCAGCGCCACTCCAGCAGGCATCAGCCCCTGGCATCATTCATTAAAAGCCATTAGGGCCACCTAGGAAAGTGCACTTCATGAAGAAATCACCATATAGGGTGAACAAAGACAAAGCGAGGGGCCGAGGGTGGCGCTTCAGCAGGAGACGCTATAGAGGTCTGGTAGCACACTTGGTGCCTGCCCAGCAGCTTTCTTGGTCATTGGCTACCAGCTGCTCATCTGTGACTTTGTCCCAACTAATGTCACCCTTCTGGACAGTACATGGAGTGGGGACACACAGATGGAGGCAGAGAATTTCTCAGCTTGGGCTGATGAAGGTCTGAAGGCTGCCATTCCATTCTCTAACTGGTGGTATCGCAAGGGTCCTGTGGGGCCCAAATTTCAGCTAAAAGCACACGCTGCTTCTCCGTAAGGACATAAGGATCGGATTTGCACCGCTGACTATTGGCCGTTAAAAACACCTTTAGATATCATGCACCATAAAGAAACATCCGGAAACAGCAACGAGACGTGCCTGGCTTCACTCCTCATGTTTCCTGCATGTGCTCTCCATGTGCTCTCCATGTGCTCCAGTGACGCGGACTTTGATTTCAATGTGAAATGAAAAACCAACCCATTGAACTTTAAAAGATGCACAAGTTCGTTCATCCAATCATTTCAAATTGAGGGCACCAGTCCCGGACTGGGCACATACCCACAATCACCTAGTCAGACAATGTGAGCAGAAGCATGGAGCACCCAGTGTGGACAGTGACTGGGATGGGACCCCCGAGCTGTGCATGAAGTGGGCCTCATAGCACCTGTGCTTAGAGCTGCAGCTAAGGACACAGTGGTTCACAAAGAGGTTACAAAACCACCACGCTTGACATACGTGACAAAAGCTAAAAAAAATGCCACAAATGCCCAGGGTGTGCTGGTGTGGTTGCCGTCTGCATGCTTCACTTAGCTGTAACCATAAGGTGGGGTGAGGCTGTCAGCTCTTGTTGGATAATCAACCCCTCTGAGACCCGCCCTGCCCTGCTGTCAAGACGTGACACCAAAAACGTGTTGGCGGGGACTCCGCCACCACTGTCACCATTACACCGTCCTCTGAGCTGGTCCATCCACATGAAGCCCCCCATGGCGTGGCCGGAGCGATGTGACCATCAGGCTACTACCAGGACAATCTTGTAATATCACCAACCCTCCTGTAGGTGGCGGCCTCATCATTCAGTGATATGCGAGTGTGGTGCGTCGTGTGAGGGATCTCGGGTGGGCTGAGGGGTCCGAGTCTAGAAAGTCACCAGCAGTCCCACCCTAAACTCAGGACTGGGAAAAGTGACCGTGGGGGTGGCCAGTCTTACACGGCTCTATTTTATTTATCACATTTTACGACGTGTTTTCATGTTACGTCACTCCCACTGAACACACCTTATAGCCTCCATGCTGTACTGGGGCCGCGTGTTATTACTGGATGTGAAAGTCGCTACATAAAGTTAACCTTATTGGAGGTCAGAAGTATTGCAAGCCCCCTTCTCTCAGTGGCAGAGGTGCCAGTCCAGGCCAGTCGAATGCCGCCATTTTCAGGATGTTCACATAGGGAGAACATGCAGACTCCACAGAAAGGGCATAGCAAGGGCACTAACCTCCGCAGCAGTGTGCCACCCTAAAACGCAAAGTAATATCAGGACAAACCCAAGAGGGCATGCGATAAGGCCAAAGGTCAGACATGGCGCATGAATGCACACACTCGCACTTGCCCTTCTCCACCACACTGAGTCAGTCTGGCACCATTCAGGCAGGAACGACTTGGTTTAGTGTGGCTGCCCTCATTTTCTGCTGCCAGTAATTTGCATAAAGCACCAAATGGGGATAACAAAGTTCAAGCCGATGGCAGGTCACCAATAAGACAACCTGGTCAGTCCCTGCTGCTCCTGCAGTAAGACATGCTAAGAAAATCAGTTGGCATGAGCAAGCTGACCCACCAGATCCTAAGATGGCATTCGCAGCAGGCGAGCACTGCAGCACATTAGCCGCATGCAGGCAATGACAGCTGGTAATGCCGAGGGCACCTGGCGCGCACAATCCATTTTGTCACAGCAGTGGACATCAGCAGAATGCAGGCTATGCCAGCCAATGTGGCATTTACCGGGACCACTCGAGAGCACCTGTGCTTCATGCGAGACACCTCTGACACAGGCATGTGGAGGGGCACAGTCCTACTTGAAAGTCAATGAACAGGCAGGCGGCCCCCCGGCTACATTTGGGATCGGCAGTGAAAACAGGGAGTGAGAGGAGTGCATGGGCATGTGCCCATGCCAGTAAGCTGATGGGACCTCTTCGTGTGTGAAAAGAATGCACAGCGCAGACTATGCTGTGAAAAAGTCCCAGAGTGGCTCCCTCCCCCCCATGACAAGACACACTTCTCTGCAGGAACTCTGGCGGCCTTGGGAGTGCCCCCGTCGGAAAACCACAGAAATGTCTGCCCTTGTTTTCATGGTGTAAATATATAGAAGGGTTCAAACGGCCCGCTCTGTCAACAAAGCTCCGGGGGTCCGATGCCCCGCTCTAGGGCGCCATCTTAGCCTTCACCCTGCTGACCTCCTTCAATACTCCAAAAATGAGACGTCATCATACCAGTCCACCCTCTCCGTGTTTCCACAACCGGATAGTCAAGCAGCTGCTGCGGCGTCACAGAGAGGAGACTTCAGAAGTTATTCCTTACGTGTCAGGGGTGTTCAACATTTCCACCTGACCTCTCTACCACGTATAGTGCCTTTCCTACCTGTGTCTTAATCTACACATCTCGTTTATTTGGTGCCTTTCATGCATATCTATTATATAGCGCCTTTCACTTTCTTCTATACAGTGCCTCTCAGGTCTATATAAGGTTATTCTCGCTCGTATTATACACCTTTAACATCCTTCACTCTCTAAAATATAGCGCCTTTCAGTCCTTACCCATGGCGTCAGAGAGTGTAGCACATGCATGTAAGGATTTCACTCCTCAGTGTCCTCTGTCCGCACATCAGTAAGGACCCTAAACGTGTACGTACGTGTAAGACGCTATATCTACGCCAAACTGAGAACTGACGTCAATGTGCTGTGCGTCAAATACTTCTGCAATAACTGTACTGAGGTGCCCGTGAACGTGCACACTCCACCTTGGCGACTCGAACCAGCATCACGCGTGACCCCGCTGCGCATCTGAACTGCTCTGAGGGGCCGCCCCAGCGTGCGTCTCTGTTCCGTGTCCGGCGGTGCACCGGGATCTCCTCGGGCTCGGCTGCCAGCTACAGAGAAGCCTGGGGTCTCCGATCGGCGCCCGGCGTCAGAAGCCACTGCCAGGGGCTTTTTTTTTTGGGTGCCATTGTTGTTGTGTTTTCGTTTCCTTGTTTTTCTCCGCTCTGCCCTGAAAATGTGGCGCACCGCAGTCTGACACGGAGGTCCAGCTGGTTTAGGGAGGGGAGGCCGAGGTCGGCGGAGTAAAATTAGCTGAGGAATTCCAAAAACTCGGGCAGCCGCCACTAGCGGCACACGCGGAGCCAAGCCAGCTGCCGAGCAGCGACCGCGAAGTGCCGCCGCTTGGACCCTTTGATTTACTTTGGGCTGCCCGGGGAGGGTCTCAGTGGCATGACAACTCTGTTTAATTGCTGGCGATGACTTTGGATCTCGTACCTGCCACTTTAAAATGCTTTAATACGTCCGCACAGGGAGAGCCCGGTGGCGCAGTGCTTAGTGCCGCCAAAGCACCACTGCAGTCTTCTGGGCTTGCATCCTGTGTCAGAACAGACAAATTCTCCTTGTGGCTCTGTAATCTCCCAAAGGTGGGCTGCTTATGTGGATTGGAAATTCCAGTTTGGCCCAGTATGAGAGTGGGCAGGAGTGGGTCCTATGAAATCTACAGAACACGATGACACACGAAAGTCATTATAGGGTCCTTAGTGTCCCATGTGCACAGTCGACTGAAATCTAATCCACGTGCGACACACTGCCACCCTCCAGTACTGTGATTAATTACAGACCGCTCTGTAAGGCACTATATTATACACAGACACAGAGCTGCCAAAGGCGCTATAACACATCTTTATAGGGTTCTTGTTTTTGACAGTGAGCCACTTCTGGAGACTTTGCTCAGCGTCTGCTTATTCCAATATGGGGGTCACAAGGAGCTGGAGACTCTCCCAGCAGTACAGAAGCCCTGGACGGGGGGCCAATCTCACACTGGGCACAATGAGTGTGAGGTGTGGGAGGCAAACCACAGAGGCACGGGGGCAATGCCCAGGCCAGGAGTCGGGGGCAGTGGTGATGGGAACTGACAGGACTCAAGTTTCAGTGTGTGTTGTGTGAATTGGACACCTGTGAAGTGCTTTAGTGAAGTGCGATGACAATGAAAAGAGGAAACCCCAACATCCTTTTGTGGAGGGCAATGGCAGCAAGTTGACTGCACGCGATGTTCTACTTCCCCAGCAGAAATGTAGGCCACGGTGCAAAACAAAAGGGCCTGCAAGAGAAAGGAGCTATAAAAGGAAAAGAGAGCCGCTCTCCCCACACAAAAGAACAAAAGCTCAGCAGAAACGCCTCGCTGGCCTTCAGCCACCATGCCACACTCCCGTATCATCATCGCTACAACAAGTCGCCTTCACCCAAAGCACCGCTGCACGTTCAACTCACATCTGGAGCACAGACTCAGGTCAGTGCCAGAGCCAGTAAATCCCACCGTCTGGCCCACCCACTGGTGTTCAATGCCAGCGTACTGCGATGGGCGATTAGGAGTTCACCAGCAACAAGGTAGCAGACCAAGCTGGGCGCTGGCACAACAACAGAACACCAACTGTGGGTCTGCACGACAAAGCCACCTCCTGCCTACTGAACTGAAAAGCTGACACAGCCTGGGCCGACCTTTGTGTGTGCCAAAGACACACCTTTGTCTAACTTTCTGTGCCCAGTCTGCACGTTTTCCTCCAAGTTCTCCAATTTTCCTGCCACATCCCCAAAAATGTTCCGCTTAGGCCCGTTTGCAATGCCACATTGCAAGTGTGCCCCCCGCAGACTGGCGTCCCGTCCAAGGTTCTGAGGTGCCCGTCAGTGGCACTGGCTCACCTCCCAACCCTCTCAGTGGATGTTCTCGCTGTGCTTCACTCCACCGTCCAATTTACAGTTGTGGTGGTCCTTTGCTATGTGCTGCTGTCCTGACCCCAGCAGAAATGTAGGCCACAGTGTGAAACAGAAGGGCCTGCAAGAGAACGGAGCTATAAAAGAAAAAGAGCTCACACCTAACGAAGAAAGGCTCAACAGAAATGCCTTGCAGGCCTTCACCCACCCGTGACCCTACGCTGAATGAAGCAGATGTCAGACTGTTACGGTACACACTTCGTTCATGCTCACGGCGTAAGGCGCTATAAAATAAACTCTTCAAGACACAGATCACATCCTGGCCCACTCAGACTGTGAACATGTGAAATGACAAAGAGCATCAGTACGCACCTCCTCCCCTCCCCCGACAGAGGAAGGGAAAGAAAAGGCCAGAAGGCGGGTCGACTCAATCGAGCCAATCAGGGCCATGGAGCACAGAGAGGAGAATAAAGCCGTTCACGGGCCGTTACCATGCAGGGAGCATGCGAACAAGACCGCCATCCTGCTAGCGCGTACGCGCTCATGTGTCCGGACGGGCCGCCTAGACTGGCGAGCGCATAAGTATGTTTGATTGGACAACCCACTCATCATGCTAAAGGAGGTGCCCCAGAAAGAAAATAAATCAGAGCGTCTACAGGGGCCGCTGACCCAAATCACGAAGCCCACAGCCAGCTGCCTGGGAGACTCGAGATGAGGAGCGGCAAGGGGGTGCGAGGGGCAGTGTGGCGCACAGGGCGCTCATCCTGCAAATTAGAGCAGAGGATTTCAAGGCTCGGGGCGTCCATTCTGTTTAGCGTTTCTCTATTTAAATGCAAATCAGCCGTGTTGTCTGTTGAGCCGTCTGAAGACACAAGAGTCGCTGATGACCCCCAGCAGCCGAGTGCCGAGTTTTCTGCACAGTTATTTTTATTTATCTGTTTCAATAATTAATATGGCCACAGCGTGCAGGCAAAAACACAGACGCCGTGGCTGTTGGAGTCGCAGCGCAGCTAAAGATGTCCTCCTGTCGCAGGTTTCTTGTGAAGTCACTTAAAGCTTCAAACCATGGCCACCACGGGGGCTCATTTGCACCCTTTGAAACCCCCCTTAGTGATGTAATTTAATCTCTACACTATGATGACGACGACCCTCTCTGTGGAGTCTGCATGTTCTCTCTGGGTTCACGAGGCCCTCTTTGTGTTTTTGGTAAACCAGTGACACTAAATTGGGTCTCCATCCAGGGGTTTGTTCCCATCTTGAGTCTCAAGATCCTGAAATGAGACAACAAGGCTAAACTGGCTCCCACTGTGTGTGTGTGTGTGTGTGCGCGCGCGTGTGTGCGTTTCACCCTGCCATGGACTGGCTCCCTGTCCTGGGACTCCTCTTGACTTGCACCCAGTGCTTTCTGGGAGAGGCTCCAGCTCCTTGTGACCCTGCTCAGGAGAAGGGAGTTTAGTCAAAGAAGGGACTCCATAAATGTGGTGGTTTTCAAGTCCTGGGGGACCCCCCACAGCTGCAGCTTTTTATTCCAGCAGGTTTCACTGTCAGTGTGCCGTTCTTATGTGTTGTAGTTACTTGCCGTCTTTGCACAGATTTAAATGCCTGTGTTCCAGTTTTAAATGAGCCCCTCTAGTTGTATCCAAAGGCTGATGACTAGCAATGAGCAGTGCAGACCTGGGTGCAAACAGCCATATGAGTGCTATTGGGGGCACTGCCCCCCATCGGCACTCAAGGAATTAAAGAGGAAATGGCAGAAATACAAATATTCCAGAAGAGATTAATAAGGGCAGCTCACCGGACTCTGAGATCAATGAAAAGTAAGACGGATGTACCGATAGTGAAATGGGGGGGGGGGGGGCCACAGGACTGAGCTTAGCAGCCACAAAGCAAACAGACGGCAGCTCAAAGACATTTACTGGAGACAAGAGAAGGCCAAGTCAAAAATCAAGTGGGGGGCAAAACAGGAAATCAACAGCGAAGCCACATTGGGAAAGTCCACAGACGTGCAAAGTCCCAGGCCTCTAAAAGGACTTTGATGGCGGCTCACTAACAGGCGTTGCACGTAATCCAGAATCTTCAACTCCAGAACTAGCGTGCCATCACCACCACCACTGCGGGTTACATGTATCGCCACTGTAATTCTAATTCTCCCTCATCTTATGTGCCGTCCAAGTCATAACGTCACGCGACAGTCACATGATGGCAATGCCGTGCTGCTACCGTCTCAGAGTGGGGGAGGTGAATCAGACAGCCACACTGGATGGACCCTGCTGCACTTTCTGGGCCGCCTTGCCAGCCAACACCCTCAAATTCCCCCCCAACACGTACATGTTTAAATAATTTAATAACGAAATGTAAAATCAGCAGGAGGGCAGACGAATTCTGCAGAGCTGCGCTGACCTCGGCCTCAGTGGCTGTGATGGTCTGCCACCGACTCAGCTTCCCATTTCAACTTATTTGGAGCTTCATGTTTTTCTTAAGGTCCTTGTTATCTGTCCCGACTCTCTGGAAATCTAAATTATTCGTATTTAATACTAGCAGATAATCAAAGAAACCCCCAAAAGGGAGCAGAATCCACGTGTGAAATCCAAAATCAAAAGCACAGGCAACCAAAGAATCAAAACAATAAAAGTGACACAGGCAGGTGTCAATGGCACGCAACAGGCGGCGGCCCCTCAGGACCTTCTACAGGCCAAGGATGGCGCCCATAGCTGCAACATCAGGGGAGCTCCACCCGCTTGGGTGCAATATACAAACACAGGACGGATAACCAACTAAATAAGCATTACAAAATGACAAAAACAAAGTTAGCAAATAATAGAAATATAGACAAAAAAATAAAATGATCAATTACACACAAGGAAAGAAAGAAAGAAAGAAAGAAAGAAAGAAAGAAAGAAAGAAAGAAAGAAAGAAAGAAAGAAAGAAAGAAAGACTTTCATTAAGAACCATACAATAAGATTACTCAAAAACATGAAAACAAACCCCCAACAATCAGAAAGACTAAAGTCCTCTGTGAAACCCTAACAGCTGAAGACCAAATGAGCATCCAGCCCCATGGCGGCACTCTGATGTGACCAGGCTACTCTGCATTAGGAGTCCTAGACCACAACACTCAAACTGAAGTGATGGGCACAATGCTGCAGAGCCCACCACAGTGGCCATGTGGCAGCAGTGCGGTGCAGAGCCTCACCAGGGGACCCCAGAAAAAGACCACCACAACTAAAATGACAGGCACATCTTCAGGGCAGTCCACAGACGGTTATTTTCAATGAGAGCAGTGAAACGTCATAAGTGAACAAATGCAAAGCCTAAAACAAGTGATGATTATGCAGCATTGGTGTTAACCGTTTACAGCTGATGTCCTTTGAATAAATTATGAAAAAGCCACATTAGAAATTGGGCTTATTATTATTATTATTTTTTTTTTAATGCTCAAAATTTCTAGCATCACATCCCCCCACTGGTGACCCACACCACCTGCACTTCAGATCAGGTCAGGTCACCCACACATATATGGACCTGGCCAGTACTTTGGTGGGAGACCATCTAGGGAAAGCTTAGGTGGCTGTTGGCAAGGCCAGCAGGGGGCGCTTACCCAGTGGCCTGTCTGTGGATCCCAATGCCTCAGTGCAGTGACTGGGCCGCTGTCCTTAGGATGAGATGTAAAACTGAGGTCCCCCAATGTCCTGGCTAAATTACCCACCATGACCTGGTCGTTCTGGCCCCTAATCACCCCTCTGTCTCACACCGGCCTGCTATCTCTGTCACCCCGTCACAGCTCCTAGCTAACATGTGGTGAGCTCCCTGGTGCGAGAATGGCTCCCGTCACTTTTCTAGGTGGACGCTGCACATTGGTGTTGGTTGAAGTGGCCCCCCCCCCAGAGTCTACGTGCAGCACTTTGGGTAGCTAGAAAAGTGCTCCATAAATCTTATTAATCGTCGTTATTTATCATAATAGGTTTTAGGTGCACAACGACGAAGGGCTGCTCTTTCATGCTTTGCTCTTAAGGTTCTGCTCATTCAGTCTTCCCTGGCAGCCCAAACCCTGACCTGGTCCCACTCCTCAGGAGGTCTCCCTGGCCCTGAGGTGTCTTTTTGTGACAAGGTGACCAGAATACATACAGTATGGAAGATAAGGCCTCCTGTGACTTTTCTATAATCGCACAAGCCAAGCACATCTGTATCAGGTGTTGCAGTTACATCTCCCACCACAAATGTAATCACATAATCAACACAATTATTCACTTCAACTTTTGATCAAACATTTTCTGTCACTTGTACTGATTTTCACAGGCAAGAAAGGCAAGGATTGCAGGGTATCAGGGCAGCCAGAACTGCTCAGTACTGGGCCAGGGTGCGGCATACAGTATATTCTGATAGCTTTAATCATAAAACATCCTCCCAATTCAACAATGGCCACATTTCTTCTGTCTGTGAGGTTCACGTCATCTCCACTTCCATGTTGTTGGGTCTTAGTCTCCTGTCTGGGTGTGGACAACTCTGAGTCCAGTGGGACTTCAACTGTTGTGTGAACTGATGAGGAAATGGCAAGGAGTAAGGACCAGGAGACAAAATCAAACACCAAGAGGGACAAAAGCTGCTAAATCAGAAAACATCCAAAGCACCAACACCAAGATGTTAAACAAAAGGGGAAAACAAGGAGAGTGAAACAAGTTCAAAAGAGGGAGCCTTTAATGGGTAATCCACAGTCTGGCAGGCCCATTACCACGGGGCACTCGCCACCTTAGTGATGTCATGACACACAAATTCCAGAGCCACACCCCCAGCAACAGCCTTACTGCGTCACAGAATGGGAAACAAAACGGCGACATGGGAATAAACAAAACATAAAGATAATAAAAAAAAAAGAATGGAAGGCAACAAGGCTGAAATCAAAATATACAAAACAAACATCGGTAAGTTTGGATTCCCTGATATTCCAAACAGCTTAAAATAAATAGTCGAAGTACAGAAGAAATTCAATCACTGCTATGAAAAAGTAACAAAACGTGACCAATCACAACGTCAACGTCCTATTTGCATCAGGGCTGAAAAGCTCTATGGATGGACGGCGCACATCATCCACTGATGAGCTTACTTACGTTCACGTGCGGACTTCAGCATCTAAGTCGGTTCATCTATTAACACACACATTAGGCAGGAGCAGGAAGGACAAGCAGAAAGAAACACTCAGAGCCCAAAAAGGGACAGCAACTCAAGATGAGCATCGTGAGCAGAAGGCCTCGGCTGACAATTTCAAGCTGAAGCCGTTTTCAACTGCACTTCCTAGCATCCAAGACCAACGAGCAAACTTCCTCCTCTTTCTTAAGAACACTGACATACCTGTTAGGCTTACTTGTGTCTAAAATCCAAAGAGCAATGGTCTAGTTAGTAAATGAATTCTAAATCCTCCCGCTTCGACACAGCAAATGGAATCGGCGTCAGTGTCAACAGAAGTGGCCGCTCGCAGAGCTGCTCAGAGGCTCATTCATTTCTAGAGCAGGCCCACGGCCTACGGTAATCTAATTTAATACTCCCAGCACTAAAAGGCTTGGCAACAAGTAAAGCCCCGCAATCTGCTCCCGTCTGTTGAGATGGACAAGCTTTAATGATACCAAATGCAATTATAGTAAGCTTGGGTATCAGACTTGGTAATCGGGGGTTTCAAGAAGCTACACGATGAACTGCTGTGACGACACAGCCAGCGCTATTAGACACTGATGTGGTTAAATGGGTGGATGTTACCCCTAAAGCAAGTGGCTCTGAACAGTTAAATCACTGCCTCAATCCTTGAGTTGTGAGCAACCATATTGCTGAAAACAAACAAACACAGCAAAGCAAAAAAAGAAAAGAATCCATTGGTTCATTGCATTGATTTGACAACGCAGCCAGTGAAACACTCACAACAGGGAGCAGGGGCCAGTGGGGCTTCGGCCTCAGCTCTGTCCGGGTGTCTCGAACCTGAACAGCTCAGTGACGTCCAACAAGATGACACTTCCTGTCATCCCATTACAAAATGAGCCCAACAAATGACACAATTCCACTTATGCCACCTTCTTCTCTCTCTCCCGGAATATTCTACCAGTTTCAAGGCTATCTGAAAGACTTTGTGCCCAGCCTTCAGCTCTGACTGCGGTCTTCTAGTTCTGCTTGGCATCTTTGCATTTCTCACTGCAGATGGTGTCTTGTGATCCCACCACAATCTGCACCACTTTCACATGTACTGTATGTGAATAAGTCAATATTATGGGATACACATGAGAGAGTTCGCTGATGCAAAGAGTGATGGATCAACACTGGCAGGACTCAGACGGCAAACAGAAAATTAAAATAAAAAATAAAACTCCAAAACACTAGAAGAAATATCTCAATGGCTGAAAGTGGTCCAAAATGAGCAGACACCAGGACCCAACTGCTGTGACTTGGAGGTTTTATGTGCCCTCAGCTGCCTTCTACACTTGAGTGCATGTGGCCATTCGATGGTGTTAATATTTTTACTGTTCTGTCCCCTCACATACGATTGTACGATTCTGACGCTGCCCCAAGCTGTCTGTCTCCTTTTGTACAAAATGAGACCGGACCGCCCGCTGTGCTCTCCTTTATCTGTAATCGTAAAAATGGCATCCATTATACAGGCTCAAGTATGGTAACCTATAGTCTGTGGCACAAGCCATGGCATCACCACAAGCACCACATAAGAAAAGAGTAAGAGAGCAAAATGAACTGTGGAAACGACTCCCATAAACAGGTCAGCGGCCGCCAAGCCAGAGTCCCATTACTGGATGGCACATCAAGGGGGTGTGCGGGCCACAATCCAGTGGACCTCATCTGTTCAAAGCTGCCCTTCAAATCACCCTGCAGGTCTCCTTGTATTTCCTCTGTCATTGCTCCTTCAGTTCCATCACTGCTTCTGCTGCAGGAACCACAGGGTCCTCCACATTTATGAGAAATGAACCTGGGCCCTGTGCCCACCGTCTGTCAAGACCAAGCAGCAGACCTCTCATCCAACAATCCTGCCCCCTCACGGCCAATAAGGCCTTCCAGCAAAGCAACAAAACACCCACTGCACAACCAGCCCTGGCAGGAACCGACGGAACTCCACTGCAGACGAAGGGTTCAAGCAGAGCACTGGAGCATGAAGCGGACTGCGGGGCTTGGCGTCCCCAGAGAACTCATCCAGCTGCCATGTCATATATTATTAATGGAACTCTGGGGGCGGGGAGGGCCTTCGCGCACTTTATGAATGCAAATTCTGCACAAAGCTCGGCGTGTGTTCAACGGCAAAATCCACACGACTCTCAGACAGCCCACAGGCGACCACCGACTTGAGGGCCCAGGCTGCGATTTCTGAGGCTTACTTAAAAATCAGGAGGTTAGACAGACGTGGCCTGTTAATTAGACATTTACACCCTCTGGGGGAATAAAGAATATGATTTTCAAGTGAGGGGATTATAGGAACCGAAAAAAAGACAAATTGAACTCGCGCTCACATTTAAGACCTCTCAAGTGTGGACTTCAACGTTCTGACGTTACGGCCTCCTTACAGCTGTTAAAGTCCGCGGTGCGTGCGAGTCATGAAACGTCACGTCAGAGAGCCTCACAATCATATTACATTCCTCACATATCGTTGGCAAATCTATCAGTTCTGTTTTTAACAAAAAAAAAAAAGTAATAGTTTCAACCAGCAGGACAACCTCCTGAAGTTGGCTAAAATGGCAGAACATGGGCACTCTCCTGACCTGAGGCCCTCCAGTGAGACTACACGACAGCTAGTGGTGTTGGCATGGGGGGCTACGGGGGTATGAGCCTCTCCAGTGAGACTACACGACAGCTCGTGGTGTTGGCACGGGGGGCTACAGGGGAATGAGCCCCTCCAGTGAGACTACACGACAGTTGGCACGGGGGGCTACAGGGGTATGAGCCCCTCCAGTGAGACTACACGACAGCTAGTGGTGTTGGCACGGGGGGCTACAGGGGTATGAGCCCCTCCAGTGAGACTACACGACAGCTAGTGGTGTTGGCACGGGGGGCTACAGGGGAATGAGCCCCTCCAGTGAGACTACACGACAGCTAGTGGTGTTGGCATGGGGGGCTACGGGGGTATGAGCCTCTCCAGTGAGACTACACGACAGCTCATGGTGTTGGCATGGGGGGCTACAGGGGTATGAGCCCCTCCATCGAGACTACACGACAGCTTATGGTGTTGGCATGGGGGACTACAGGGGTATGAGCCCCTCCAGTGAGACTACACGACAGCTGGTGGTGTTGGCATGGGGGGCCACAGGGGTATGAGCCCCTCCAGTGAGACTACACGACAGCTGGTGGTGTTGGCATGGGGGGCTACAGGGGTATGAGCCCCTCCATCGAGACTACACGACAGCTGGTGGTGTTGGCATGGGGGGCTACAGGGGTATGAGCCCCTCCAGTGAGACTACACGACAGCTCGTGGTGTTGGCATGGGGGGCCACAGGGGTATGAGCCCCTCCAGTGAGACTACACGACAGCTGGTGGTGTTGGCATGGGGGGCTACAGGGGTATGAGCCCCTCCATCGAGACTACACGACAGCTGGTGGTGTTGGCATGGGGGCTACAGGGGTATGAGCCCCTCCAGTGAGACTACACGACAGCTCGTGGTGTTGGCATGGGGGGCCACGGGGGTATGAGCCCCTCCAGTGAGACTACACGACAGCTGGTGGTGTTGGCATGGGGGGCTACAGGGGTATGAGCCCCTCCATCGAGACTACACGACAGCTGGTGGTGTTGGCATGGGGGGCTACAGGGGTATGAGCCCCTCCAGTGAGACTACACGACAGCTCGTGGTGTTGGCATGGGGGGGCCACAGGGCTATAAGCCCCTCCTAATCCTAGTTATTGTCTGTTTTTTTTCACCTGTATTATTATCATTCTTTAATTTAATATTATTTATTGTATCAGTATGCTGCTGCTGAAGAATGTGAATTTCCCATTGGGATTAATAAAGTATCTATCTATCTATCTATCTAATCTATCTGCACTTCTGTTTTCTACATTCATATCCGCGCACTTAAAACCCCAAGCCAATACTCCTGCAGCCCAGACACCCCCCATATGGAGGCTTTACAAGTGTAACGACTCGCTTGGTGCTCAGCTATGGATTTAGAACTCGATAACGACAAGGGGGCTAAGACCCTAATAGCACCAAATCCAAGAAATGCCCCCATCAACACCCCCTCGTAGCAATAACGGCTCGACTCTTTCTCGTATGCGCACCTCAGCTGCTGGATTTCTACACACCTCAGTTTGGTCAGAAAACGCATGAAATGGCAGCGTGCGCCGTCCCTTTAAAGAGGACAAGATGAACGCAGCGTCGACATTCAAACGACTTACTCTTAGCCGGAGTCCTCTGTCCAAGGCCATCTATGAACGCCTGGCGCGCAGACCGGTGAGGTGACTTGCTGGTGGACGCAGGGGGTCAGTCGCAGGAGTTGAAACCACGGCCACGGGAACTGAAGTCCAAACCTTAACCAGTACGCCACTCCATCAGAAACTGCGTGAGCTATTTCACGATGCGAACCGCGTATGGACGCTGAGCGCCTTCTGCTTTTCGCCCGCTGCCGTGACGTCAGTGGCTGAAGGCGAGACGCTTGAAAAAGCCGCGTAACAAAGCGGAAGTGGAAGACTCGAAGCCGCCAAGACTCCACGCGCTGGATTGCCAACCACTATTAGAAGAAAAAGAAAAAGAAGAAGAAGAAGAAGAAGACACTGCCAGGCAGACAGACAAGCAAGCCTTCCCATAGGGGGTCCCGAGGCATAAACAGGAAAAATAAAATAAAAGGTAGGTTGGAAACGTTGTTCGAACCGTTTGTGTGTTTCTCAAAGGTTCGTTCCCAGTTACTCTGACCTGTCCATTCACAACGGAGAACCGTGCAATTCCAAATCGACTGAATCGTAGCGTCGGTTTAAACTTTAAGCGTTCAAAGCCAATGCTTTACGGCCGTACGGTTCACTATTTCGGCAGTATTTCCATCTGCATTACCGTTTTTTTGGAGAATGGCGATGCCTGAAGGGATTGCAGTGATCAAATATGAAAGGGGTCAGACCAGGGCCCCCCAAGCGGGAGTCGGCGTTAGCTGTACCGGTCTCCTGTGTGTCTCCAGTGTACACCGCGCGTCCTGCCACCTCCGTTCGGAACAGCAGCTCAACATGCACTTGTCGAGGGGCGATGTCAAAACGTGAAGTCGCCGTCTGCCATTCGCTGTTTGCCGTTCGGTCGCTGAATGAGCGTCCTGGTTCGCGCCTTCGTGTAAAGCTCGACAATGGCGGAGGGGGACACGACCGTCTTGGCGGCTGGGGGCTGCCGGTGTGCTTTAGTTACTATCAAGTACTTTTGCAACTTTAAAGTGCTTTCAGCTTCACTACTACTTTATTCTCTTAAGGTCCAGTGCTTTTTAATTCTCCTCTGTTCACTCGCAGTGATAAAACAAAGTCGTCAAAAAGATCCACTTAGTTTTTCCAGCTGGTGTCGATTTGGGACCATAAATACGTAGAGTTGTGCCCCCATTCTGTTTAAGTTGTCTCAAGCGGGACATTTTAACACGTTATCGTGGAGGCTGGTGCCGAAGTCGTCTTCTCCTGTGTGCGCGTGCGCGTGTGTATAGACGGCCCATTCAGTGGACGAGCTGCATTCATTCATTCATTCATTTTGTCTTCTATGTCTGTTTATTGGTATTGTTCTCCTGCCACTACAGTAGTCTGTGGTGACATACAAGTAAGAATTTCATTAGACTGGTGACATGAGATGGGGCACAGCAAGGACATCAGGGTTGACATCTCGATTTGCATGGAGCTCCTCCAGCAGCTCCAGTTTACTTGCCACAGTCCAAAGACATGCGAGTTTGTATGTGTGTGTGTTCACCCTGCAGTGGACTGCTGCCCCGTTCAGGGTTTGTTCCTGCCTTGTGCCCGGTGCTTGCTGGGATAAGTGGGCTTGGAAGATTTCTGGGTGGATGGTGACACATGACTAAAACAGTCTGATCAAGGTCATTATTCCTGGGATATTCCGCTTAACAACTGCATTTGCTGATCTCGTTTGCCTTCAGGATGTCCGATTAGACGACTAGAATGACAGATTTCACACCTTTTCAGCACTGTTTGACATTTGCAAAGTCACTTAACATGCTGCCTGACACAAAGGGTTTCAAACTGCAGTCTCGTCCTTTTCTCTTTCCATCCCATCATAGGTACGACAAATGTGAGACAGGTGAGCCTCCCTTCTGATTTCAAAGTCCTAAACACCTGCATTGCTTATTCCTTGTAGTTGCATGCTATGCATTGTGTTTGAGTGAGCACTCATTGGCTGTCAGCTCCGTCACACACGAGTGCCCACCCTACAACTTAAGACATATCAAACCGTGTGTTGCAGAGCATTCTGACTGAGTCACTGGGGATGTCAAACTACACGACTAAAGGTCAAGAGAGTGCATCTACCATTCCCGGACTTGCTGAGATTAGGTAAATGAAGGCTTCAACTGACAGTCCCTGTGACAGGGGCTATAGTTATGGGCCTGACAACGTTTGATTGGATGAGCCATATCTGCATTGGAGGACCATCATCACACAGGAGACATTTCTTTAAACCTGTGATTGCCATCATCATCGCCACCCTCGTCTCAGTTTTTTCACAGTTAAGATTTAGATGCAGGGTGAGAAGGAAAAAGGCAAGGAGCATCTTAAGACAGCAAATTGTATCAACATACATACATACAGAAGAGCCTAGGCGATTATATCACCTAATAGCAAAAAAGGGTACATTTTTTAACAGACAAAAATGAAAATAGCAAGAAATGTCAACTGAACAACAAACAGTCCCAAAAAAACTGAACTAAAATAAAGAAGCAAATGTAAGCAGCAAACAACAAAAACTTTAAAGGCCAAAGGGACTCGTTTCAAAGCCAAAACTACTCTCCAATATCCTCAACAAAATATCTGAATCCTAATTCTTCAAGTAATATCCTGAGCAGGCCGACCCTCAAAAAACATTTTACTTTTCAAAGAGCGACTTGCAATAACAGCCATGCTTTAACTTACTTGATGTAAAGACCAACTTGGAGGGAGGGAAACCAGCAACAGAGAGAATGACTCAAACACCTGACCCCCAACCCCCCGACTGCAGCACGCCTGGGTGATGGGAAGGTCCTGTCCCAGGGGCTTAATTGGTGAGAAAACATAAAAGTTGACAGCCAGTGCTTTTTACGTTGACACGTCTGCCATTTCTGTGTGCTGCCCCCTAGCTGCTGAACTCGCCATGTTAAGACAAAGGTCTGCATCCCAGTTGAAGATATGGTTGGGCAGCAATTTTTGGCAGTCAGAAGGCTTTCCAGCAAATCAGAAGGCATATTTCAAACTGAGGCTGCAGGCTTTGCCAATCGGAGGACAGATCACAATATGACAAATTTAATCAGGGCACAGAGCATCATTATGTATGTGTACCAAGATTTTGTTTTTTTGCTTGCAGGGACAAATCTCTTGCTGGTGATTTTTTAATTTTGGAAGAACATTTAAAAGGATCTGGGGCATTTGTTCCACAGCAGCAACACAAAGAGTGAGAGGAAGAAGAGACCTGCACAAGACGAGCAGTCCTTCACAGACGGTATGTATCTGGATTTAGACTAAATGTAGAGAATAAGAACCTTGACAGACCTCTCAGCCCGGCAGGCTTGTTTGTTTAGTTCGTAGCTAAGTTGTCCCAGTATCTCCTCCAGTCCCTTCTTTAATATTTTCTGCTTCCGCTTCATGACATGGTAGTTTGTTCCTGATTTCCGGTGCAGTCTTCAATGCCCTCTCAGTTTCCACTGCTATCCTCAAGTATGTGATTTTCTATTGAAAGCATTTTGCCTTATCAATGCCTTTGAGAGTTTCGAAGGCCTGGATTCAGTCCCTACCCAGTCTTCTCTGTGCCATTCCTTAGCATTTTATTTTGAATGACTTCTAAACATTGCTTAGATGATGAGAATGTAGTATTAACACAAATCCCTAAATCCTGGTCAAAGGACGCTCCGTGTCTCCCATCTTGTATTTGTAATTGACATTTCTTTTGCCCACATGTAGCAGCTAGCACTTTTCTACATTAAACTGCATTTTCCAGGTGTTTGCCTCATTCAGGCCTTTCTGAATTGTGTTTGTACCTCCTCATATCTACATACTCTCTCTGTAATTTTTGTGTCATTTATGAATTTCACAGATTTACTAACTACACAGGAATCATTGTCATTAGTATAAATTCAAAGTACAGACCCTAATGATTCCACTGATGACCTCCCCCCATGTGTAAATTGATTTTAATAATAATAATTCTTTACATTTATATAGCGCCTTTCTCACTACTCAAAGTGCTCTCCACACAAGGAGGATCTGGAAAGCGAACCTACAGTCTCCTTACTGTAAGGCAGCAGCACTACCACTCACTCACTCACTCACTCACTGTATTTTTCGTTTATGCCTTAGGTTCACCCAAGCACATGCCCCCTTATCTCTAAAGAGATGCCAGGCTGCTGTTCTGCAGTTTTTTTTTCATTTACCCAGTTCCCCAACATCAGTGCTGGCTTTACTTCACAGGTTGGAAGTAAGGCTCCGTTAAGGCCCACCTCCAAGGCGAGACTTGCTCCAAACTCAAGAAGCGGGCTTTTGGCCAGCACAACCCCAACACAATAAAGGTGTAAAGGCTTGAGCATACACATAAACTCCTAAAGGGAAGGGGAACCGTAAAAATGGGCCCAAATGAAAAAAACAATTGTTCTTTGATTTTAAAGATTATTTGATCAAAGAGCGGCACGGTGGCGCAGTGGATAGCGTTGTGTTCGCTTCCCGGGTCCTCCCTGCATGGAGTTTGCATGTTCTCCCCTTGTCTGCGTGGGTTTCCAAAGACATGCAGGTTAGGTGCATTGGCGATTCTAAATTGTCCCTAGTGTGTGCTTGGTGTGTGTGTGTGTGCGTGCCCTGCGGTGGGCTGGCGGCCTGCCCGGGGTTTGTTTCCTGCCTTACGCCCTGTGTTGGCTGGGATTGGCTTCAGCAGACCCCCGTGACCCTGTAGTTAGGATATAGCGGATTGGATAATGGATGGATGGATGGATTTAATCAAAGAAATAATAAGAACAAGAACCAGAGGTAAAAAAATGAGTTAAGAAAGGTGTCCATAAAGTAAGCAGAGCCTCTCCGTGGTCCAGAAGTTCTAATCCATAAACAAAATTAGAGTCCATAAGCCAAAAATAAACTTACAATCCCCACAAATCCAAGAATGTCTGAGCTGAACTACAAAAGCAGAACTAATCTCACAGCACTTGTACAATGTTTTCTGCTGTGAAGGCTGGAGGGGGCTCAGTACACAAAGGACATGCCAAATATCAACAGAAATGCACAAAATATTTATTAAAGAATAAAAAAGTGCATAAAGGGAGTGGACAAACCTTTAAAGAAATGCACACATAGAACCATAACATGAAAAATAAGTGAAAAGGAAAGACCTGCAGATGAGGCCTTGACTCAAACATAACGGTAAGGAGGTGCTGGGCAGCTGATGTGCCTGCTGTGTGGCACCTAGCTAACAACTTCGGGTTTTGACCCCCCCCCAGTCACCTTCTAGATTTGATTCCCGTTTTGTGTACAAACCTCTGAGTGTTAAGCATTAGCTGAGAAAAAAGCAGGGCATACTAAATGAATGGAGGTGACCAGCACAGCAGCAATACCTACTCGCCAGTTCCTGTGACCACTGCAACAACCCAACAAACACCTTCTTTAAACTAAAAGTCAAAACCAAAACTGGCCAGCCCCACGTGTGAAGGAAGCAACCACAGGCCGGCTGTTGGCTTCAGCATCACAGGACCATAAGGGGTGACCCTGAGAGAACTGCTACAGTGTATCCTTCACTCGGCCTTTCATTGGTTTACACTCGCACCTGACGATATGGATCTCTGTGGACTTTAGGCCTTGATTCATACATTTCATTCATCTTTGACAACTCTTTTCCGTTTTCTTCATATCTTTGACATCCATGGTGTCAGGATTGCTGCCTTGCAGTGGATGTGTTTTTTTTTTTTTTGTTTGTTTGTTTTTTTTTTTTTGCCCCCTACAAGGGTCTTTTTCTGGGGAGTTTTTTCTTGTTTTAGGGAGTTAAGGGTGGGACGGCTGTCAAAACCAGGGCCTGTTAAAGCCCACTGCGGCACTCCTTGTGTGATTTCAGGCTATACGAGACATGAATTATGTTGTTGTTGATGTGACATCACATATGCTGGACAGGTTTTCAGGCATCTTTTTTCCCAAATGAATTTGTCATCATTTGCCTAGAGGATTTTCCTTTTCAGGATGTGGCTGATGTGGATTGTTGTAAATTGTACTTAAAACCACCTGGTATATTTGTGCATATTATGAAGAAACGTTGGCAGTAACGGTTTTTGTAACCAGTAGGGGGCACAACTGGTACAGACCTGTGTTGATCAGGATCCTGAAATAAGTAGGGAATATCCGGATATTCGATCTGGAGTCCCCCAAGCCACTACAGGGTGCAATTTCTTGCATCTCCATAAGATTATAGTGAAGATGGCTAATTTGGCCCAGACTCTGTGGTGCTATTAAAGTGCAGGAGTACATGGGGTCACTAGAGAGTGTTCTACCCATGTAGCCCCAGAGCTTTATGATGTCACCTGGGGCACCCAGATGTGACCATGGGCCAAGGCTGAAAAGCTCAATGAGGTCACCAGACTGAGCTCAGAATGGGGAGGTGCTGGTGTGAGGCAGTGAGGCCCGTCTGGTGTGGAGGAGTTTGAAATGAAACAGTGGGCAAGAGTAACAGCATGCCAAAAGACATCTGCACATGGAACTTGATGGTGTGCTTTAGGTGGTGACCATGAGCTCCATCCATTTTCAAACTGGTTTAACACATTTATGTTATCCCAGCCACACTGAAAGCAAGGCAGTTGTTGATGGTGGATGGGGTGCCAGTCCGCCAGGGGCCACATTAACACACACACTCACAGTGGGCTCCATTGGTGTGCACGTGCTTTGACGTGAGAGAGTGAAATGTCAAATACAGAAATCCAGATATCAGCTCCATAGAATGGCCGATGCACTCAAGGCCCATCCTTACTGGTTGAACCCTCTTATGTGGTGCGCACACAATTATAAACGGAATACAATACAAACGCGATGACACCTTCAGGAGCCTGCGAAGAATCCAGGAGAAAACAATAAAAGAGACTTGTAGAGATGAAATCACATTCGTCGTCTCGCCCAGTCTTCCTGTCGCCTCCTTGTCACGTCCCAACACACAGACAGCTGTGAGGCCCGATGTGCCTTAGAGCGACGATAAGACGGACATCTCCTCGATGCCTTTGTTTGAGCTCCTTTCCTCTGTAAGCTCCTTCCATGAAGCCCGTGCCTGCTGTCTGTCTCTTGTATTTTTGCAGTTGGACGACAGGACGCTCATATTCGGGAACTTGCTGACGGTCGCAGTACATCAGCGACAAGATCTGAATTTGCGGCCTTGTGGTTTTCAGCCGATGCCTTGTTACATCACAAAAATGTCCTGTCTTTGAAAAATAAAATTTTTGTCTGCTCTCACCCATCATGTTATTTTCACTTTCGTGTCAGAGTCGTTTTCAGACATTGTGGTCTGTTTTTTTAATTTCAACGTGCAGCCATACGTACTGAGCCCTGTAAAAAACAGCAGCAGCCGAGTATCTGGTTAAGTGTCAGATCAGAGCACAGCAAGGCACAGCACTCGAGTGCCTGCATGCCGCATGAATTGGCGCATTTGAGCCGACAATCCAGTTAATCTGACAGCACAGCAGATGAAGCTCTGGCTCTGACGGGACTCGCCGATGCAGGGCTTGTGAGTAAGTAGCCCCATCAGGCCGGGCCAAACCGCTCAAGCGTAGCCAAATGCAGCACATCCGCTTGCCCACTTGAGCACTGCCAATCAGAAAAGTGTAAAAGCTGCATCTGCTGCTCAGAGAAGAGTGCCACCGAAGCCATGTTGTGAAGGACGGGCCTGTGCCACAACCACAGCACACTATTTTCATACTCGCAGGAGAAAAAGCCATCCTGTTCTGCTTGGCTCTTTGGTGACTGCCTGTTTCTCATTAGCTACCGAGGCTCCTCTTTTATTGTCAGCAGAATGTGCTGACTGGTTAGCCTAATCTTGGGCAGTTCACTGGCCGCTGCCTGATTCGAGTGCAAAGGGCCTGCTGTTCCTCTTAGCGCTCCACCCTCCGTCTTACTGCTGCGCAGCTAACAGAAAATAGACACCCAGCGATTCTTAAGAAACGTGTTCCACTGCTAACAAATCATTTCTCCAATTTATGTTTAATGTGTCTTAAATTATGGAAAATAACAAATTGTAATAAATGACAAATCACATTACATATATGGAACTAGCTATGTTAACTGTCAAAGACGGGTAATAAAATACATTTAAAAATATCTCTCTCCTTTGTGTACCCTCAGCGCTCTTCCTGTGCCCATCCTCAGTACCCTCATGTGTCTCAACCTCTCTTGTGCAGCACTTTCTCTCTCAATCGCATTCCCATACAGCCTGCTTATATCAGACTCTCATTTCTAGGTGTCCTGCTCAGCACCAGTGGCAGACAAGCCCCCCGTTACCCACTGTGAAAACATCACTCTTATTCTTCTGAATACTTCCTGTGTTTGAAGGCGACTCTCAGTGTTCCTCCTACGCCTTTCCTCAGAGTCCTTGGGTGTGTTAACCAGCCTTGCCTGGCGCTTCCTGTCCCAATCGTGCAACCTCTGTGAAACTGACCAATCAGATCAAAGCTAAACTGACCGATCTGATTGCTTGAAGGTACTGGACACACAGACAGACATTAGCATATAGATAAATGTTAATATGCATTGTATTTTACTAGACAGCTAAGATAAATGATTTGACAGCACTGTGCTCTTCCACATTTCACATATCTGCACCATCTCCTAATGTGGGCCTTGGGGTCCTGTGGCATCTTTCCTGCTGCCCTTGTGTGTTTGTGTGTGTCTTCTCTTTAAAGGACTCCTGTTCTGTCCATGCTGAGTGTTGTTAGGTTCAGCTCAAGCTCCCTCCAGCCGCATCAGGGACACATGGATGGCTATGGAGTGGACTTTTACTGTCCAATGAGGGGAATTTGGGTGCAGCAGGAAAGTCCAAAGAGTAGGAGGTTTTTACATGGATACAAGAAGATAATGAGAGAACATGCTGTATATCGTACAGTTTAGCACATGCCGGTCACATGACTGTGCAATGCTTGGCACTACTGCCTCATAAAAATAGTGCCCTGGGTTCAAATGTCATGCCAGGTTGCTGTACCTGTACAGTCTGCAGATTCTTCCCATGCTGGCAGCACTTCCACATCCCTAAATAGACACACGTTAGATACTTTACAGTAGTACTAGGGTGTTGTACCGTGTTAGCCATTATGAATGTAGACAAAAGCCAAGCAAAATGACACCTTTTATTGGCTAACTAAAAAGATTACAATATGCAAGCTTTCGAGGCAACTCAGGCCCCTTCTGATTACATCTCGCCTGAAGAAGGGGACTGAGTTGCCTCGAAAGCTTGCATATTGTAATCTTTTTAGTTATACTTTACAGTAGGAATGCGAAAACTGGCACCACGTGTGAGGTTTGAGCAGGTGTGCTGAAGTGGGCCCAAAGATGGCGCTGTTCGGGTATGGCATGAAGTAGATTAAGCAGACTTAAGAATTAGATTACATTCTAGTATAGTAGATGATAGTATATGATAGTCGCTTTGTGATGTGTACAGAGCCCAGGGGAACTCCTACTTGAATGTCTGATCAACAGGTCACCACTGTCCAGTGCCATGAGACAGAAGAGAGTGTTCAAATACAGACCTCCATTTTAATTAATTAAAATCACAAATCGGCGTCCTTGACAAACTCCTTCCTTCAGTTTCTGTGCTACAATTACCTGAAAACTTGTAGAGAATTAGAAGCACGAATGACTAGCTGATTGTGAAGCTGAGTGCAATCAAGCAGTGGGCAATATGGCTGTTGATTTTGTATACAGAATGACATTCTTCTTCTGGTATGGACTTTGAGAAAACCGTTACACCGACATGCTAAAAATTTGTGGAAAACATCAAATATGTTTTAAAAACAAAAAAAAGCGCTGCCAAAGGAATCCAACGATGTGCGGGCGTGTTACTGTCTTACTGGTGACCTGTTTGTGTATGGACATGAAGGTGAGCCAAGCCCTGTAAGGATATTACCCAGAGTGCCGTTTGGCTTGGTCTGATTGGTGAGTCAATGCAAACAGAGGAAGCTGTGTCTTGTGCTGTGTTCGCTTGGTGGCGGCGTGAGGAAGGGAAGTGGCACTGTTATTGGTTTAGGGTCCATCTAATCTGCTAGTAGGCACCTGCCTGTCTGTGTTCATTATAGCAATCAATACATCAGTTAGACTAATCAGCAATATATTTGTTTCAAAATAAGTTTCAGCCTTAAAAGTATACATACGTTATACAGTTATCTACCAAACTATCAGAATGTTTTATTATACTGTGATATGGATTTTTGGCCAAGCTGCCAAGATGAGCTTTAAAAGGGTCTAGTGTTCCTCTTCTTGACTCAGTTTAGCTTCTTTCAGACTTTTCTAGAAATGCTCGCCGGTTACAAGTGTTGAAGGCCTTACAAGCCACGGATAGGGGTTACAATTCACAGCCAACTGAATTGGCAGCCAAGATGATTCTACAGTATTAGAGTTGGTGTGGCAAGTTCCAAAGATTTGGTAGAAGTCTGAACCTTCAGAAGCTTGACACCGGGTGCCCATAACCAGATGGCATGAGAGCTGCCTTCTTTAATATTACAAATGTGTGCACTGGATGGACAGTCCCAGATAAACTTCACTTCTCACATTAAACAGAACTGCATCATCAAGGCTCAGCCATGCTGTGTGTCCGTTGGCGTCTTGTGCTCCGTCTTTTATGTGTCTGTCTGGCCCAGAGCCTTCAGTTTCTTTAATGTGCCTCCTATGTGGTGTTTAACACTCTGAATCATGGGTTACTCTTACTGTACTCTGAGCAAAGCAAAGGCACTATATAAGTAAAATGTGACAGTACTGGCCCTATGTGTATTCATTTTAGTATAATACTGGGGCTTATTTGCTGTTAGTAATAGTTCACTTTTATCACAATTTAATATCAAAACATGAGAACGCATGGCATATGACAAACGAGAGAATCACACGCTTTGGTCAGGTACTCGATTAAGTCGACCAGCGTGCACATCGTCACACTCCTCCATCTTTAACCTGAGAAACATCATTGTACTGTGTGTGATGGCATTTGCTCTTTAAATGTACCTTGAGAGAGGTCAGTTATTTCAACTTTTTTTTTCCGTCAGCCGCTCTTAACAGCGAGACAAATCCTTAGTAGAGATCACTGAAGCAACACTGGAGTCACACGTGGCAGGGAACAGGCAGTGGCATCAGCAGCCTGCGTGAAGCTTGGCCACACCGACGTATCTCTCCTGTGACCTGAAGTCATACCAGGTAAGTTACCTTTACCTCATGAAGTTCACTTAAAAAGTGTAAGCAAGGAAATGCAAAAGTCACTTAACTTCTGTGGAGATGAATGGCTCGGTAAGCAGCACGTGGCCCTGGGCCTAGTCACTGATGCGCCCAATGAACATTGACTTTATGGTACAACCTCATGGCTGCATTATCTGCACATGCAATGAGTCCATGTTTCTCTGATACTGCACTTTAATGGCAAACCACTACAAAGGCCCTTCGATCCATTGTGGTGGCCATTTTAGGAAAGATTTTAACTGCCCATTGTGTACTCCTCTCAATACTTTTATATTTAAAAATATGAACTAAAATTAGTCATTGAACATCCACAGCCAACAACTAACAGTACTAGAAAAAGTACAGCTCTGACATCTCTTGATTTGGGGTCTGCCATCTGAAGGTGCCGTTTTGTAGGACGGTGAGTGGAACTGCACACAGGCTTCCGGATTGGGGCCCACTAGCGCCAGCTACAGTCAAGCACAGCACCACTTGATTTCATATAAACATTTGATATGAGCCGTTGTGGTACCCAGATGGGGGTGGTACCCAGCCGGGATGCACAAGAAGACCGGAGAAGTGGGCTTGTGCCTCCTCCAGACCACAAGGGGGCGACCGCCCGGGTTCCTTTGGTAGCCACGGGTATGGAGCTGGTAAGCTCAACCATTTAGGAGCCCGTGGTCACCGCCAGGGGGCACCCCAATACCTGGAGGACCCTGGACCTCAGAACTTCCGCCACACCCGGAAGTGCTGGGGGCAAGACGAGCAGGGACACCCGGAGTGCTTCCGGGGATGCAGTCGGCACTTCCGCCACGCTGGGGCGTGTCGGTCGGAGATTGCCATAACACAGCTGGAGCACATTGGGGTACGTATAAAAGGGGCCACCTGCCTTCATACAATGACTTGAGTCGGGAGAGAAGAGAGGACGAGGTCTCTGGAGGAGAGAAGGAGGTGGCCTGAAGAAAAGGCGTTGTGTGTTGGCCAGAACTTTGGGGTATTGGGTTTAGTGAGCTGAATTGTAATAATGGAAGACCACAATAAACGTGTGTGGGGTAATTTAAACATGTCTGCCAGTCTGTGTCCGGGTCAAGTTCCACACCGTATTTAATTTGCATATAAATTGGCATCAGGGAATGTTGATGATTTTGCTCTAATCCAAGGATCATCTGTGAAACAAAGACCGCCCAGCTGATCTCCCTTAAAGGATGAGTACCAAGGTTAATAGGCACACCATGAGTGAAGGGCATGGGATGGGACTGCTGGGTACCAACTGCAGCAACTCAAAATGAGTCCATTACAGCACCAGCAACTCTGCCACACAGCTGAAGCGCTTAGAATCTGCCTCTCTTTGGTTTACGGTGTATAGTGTCTTTCATTGGCACAGCAGTTCCATGCAAATCCCACAATGGTGGCACATAGCCACCTTTATAAAGAGGAAGCGGGGACATCAAAGTAGGCAAGAAAAGGGAAAACGTGTCACATGACACAGAACACCAAAAAGCGGCCGGCACATTTAGGAAAGACTGACAGAATGCACACGTGCCCTCAATAATCTTTCCATTTTCTTTTCATGAGTGGAATTTCTTGAGAGCCATGTGGATTATTACTGCATCAATTTTTCCTCAGCTGGCAGACTGGAGCTGCCAAATTAAGGAGACGGACGGCAATCCCGACTGGCCAGCTGGGGACACGGCAGGAGGAAGGGATTGGGAGTGAATGGGAGAAATAAGCAGTGGAGCATCAGAATGGGGGCAAAGGTGAAGTTCACTAAAAGCCGCTAATGACAGACAAAGGAGCCGGCAAGCTTGGCCTGTGCCAATTAGATGGAGAATACGTGGGGTAGAGCGAGAGGTAAGCTACAAGCTGCCTTTCTGGATGGTCACTGGCTCAATCATGCAGATCTTTTAAGACTGACCCCGTAGTCCTGGCACCTTTCTTTTTCTTTCTATCTTGGGGTTGGCGTAAGGGTGGCAGGGACACTCTTTATCCGGGTAAAGTCAGTTGTAATCTCCATACTTCATCGATTTGCTTATTTCAATCACAAAAACAGCACTTGATTTGCATCGCAATGACTGTCCATACACAAATGATCAGATCTCCAGGTCGGTCCACTTAATGACATAAGAGCAGCATGGTGGCACAGTGGTTAGCTCTGCTGCCAAACAGGTGCAGGCATTCGGGGGTCGAATGCTACACAATGGCTGTTGTCCATATTGATGGACATCCTCCTGTGATGTCATTGAGAGTTTTCCACCTTCATGTATGACCCTCAGGTTAGATTAATTGGTCATTTCAAATGGGTCTTGTATGTACAATTGGGGTTGAAAAGGACTGGCATCCACTCCAGGTTTGCTTCCTGCCTTGTGAGATGTCACATTTTGTTAGGTTCCTTCAGAGGCACCCCAGGGTAGGGTAGGGTAGGGAAGTAGTCGGTCAGCGTGAGCATGAGATAATGGCAGACAAGACGATCGGCACTTAGCAAGGCCGCCTTACGGTTCTCAGTCCTGCTGCTCCTCGGTCACAGCACATGTGGAGTTTACAGGTTCTCTTCACGTCTGTGTAGGTCTTTCTCCCACATCCCAGAAGATGTGCAGGTTAGGTGAATTGTCCCCGTTTGCACAAGTGAACCCTGTGACAGACTGGCAGCCCACCCAGGGTTGGCCCCTTCCTTGTGTCCAGTCGCTCCCATGACCTACATTAAATGGGTTTAAGAATGCCATGTCAAATTATGTTCCTTCCCCTTACTGTGGGCTCTCCGTAGGGCACCTGAGCCCTTCCACGCAGCCATGGGTCTGCCACGGCTGCCTCGCCTCTCCATGGACCCACGTTCACTTCTCCACCATTTCACTGCACAAGGTAACTTTGTATGTTCTCCCTGTGGTTTTGTGGTTTCTCCTGGCACCTCAGGTGTACACCACCTCTCAAAGTCATGATTTAACTGGCAACTCTAAGCTGGCCTTGCTACAAGCGAGTGTCATTTGATGTTGGATGAAAGCAGATGAAGGCATGGAAGACAAACATCAAGTGGCAGTCGATGACTTCTCACATGTCTAAGCTGTGTTCATGGCTGGCAAGACCCCAAACCCCCTCACCCGCCGCCAGCACCTTCACTGAGTTGCCCAATGTGCCCTGCCTTGCCATCAGGCTGCTGGGGGCCATGCGTTTAGGGTTCAAGTTCAAACAGCTCAGGAGCTAAGGCACTTCATGTACAGTATATTTGATGCTGTGTGGCGCTTACGAGTCTGTGGCTTATCACAGTGCAGTCTAAAACAGTCCTGTGCCAATACTGTGAAGAGACCCTTTCATCTGGGTCGGTGCCACAGTCAAGCTCACTCAAGAAAACACACTCGGACGGCCATTGGGCTAGTCTGATTCATCAAGAAAGCCAACCAAGGCTCATTTGCTAAAGGTGCATTTACAGATCAAATTCAGGGGACCCAAGCCTGCATGGCAGCACTTGGCGCAAGGCGGGTCACAGGCCTGGATGAGTCGCCAGTTCACCTCCCCCCACACAGGGGCCAGTTTGGGTTGGCCAGTTAGCCTGACCCATACAATGCAGACACATGGAGAACATGCAGGACACTCGACTTGTGAGGCTTTGGTGCCAACCATTGTGCTACCCGTGGCAGCATTGCCCAATGACACTACTTGATTTTAAGAGGGTAGCTGATGACATAATACAGTGGAGGTCCCCAACAACAGGGTGCAGCTCGTTTGTCACAGACTCCTTACAGCGTAAGTTAGGTCATCATCTAAAAGTGAAAGGCCCGCCTGTGGTGCCCAGTTCACACCCAGCAGCCCCATAAACTCCAGAGAAGCCACCAAAGCCTGGCATGGCACTGTCAGGGCCAAGTAAGTGAGGGTCTCTCCGAGGACCACCCATGGAGTGTTTTAGCCAGCTTGCGCAGATGCCTGAGGCGGTTGCCTGCACATCTGCTGACCTGGTGTCCCCGAGCCGCTCGGCCATCTTTGGACGCAGCCCTGTCTTTGTTTTCCTGACAATGCATGGGTTTGACGCTTTAACACACACAGATGTCCTCGATACTCCGCTGAGGACTGGGGGCAGCACTGCCTTGGCATTGAGCACCTGCCTTCCCGTTGTGCTAAATTCCCGTCTTGACCTCCTCCTCCATTTTGCCATCTCCCCTCCATGTTTAAGCAGTTCCTTGTCCAACTTTATGTTGTGATCAGAGGAGGAGGAGGAGAAGTTGTTGCCTTTTCACCACGGTGCAAATTCCGCTTGTGGAGCAGAAGTGTGAATCTCTATGGCAGCCCCACAGCTTTCTCTGGCATCTGTCTCCATCTCAGCATGACAGCTCTGTCGTTTCATTGTGCCATGCTTGGCACAAAGGCCCCCATGCAGTCCTAAGAAATTCATCTCCATTCTTGTGAGACAGCAACACTAGGAGGAATCGTCAAACTAGAGGCAGGTGGGCTTCTGGAGGGGCAGGCAAAGACCGAGTTAGCAATCCCACCGTTAACCGGGCCAGGCGACACTGCCTCAGACCGCTCTGTGGCAAACGCAGGTGTCGGGCCAAACCTGTAGTGAGGCATTTAGGAAATCCAAGGACGAAACAAAAGTGAATCCTGTGCCAGTGGGTCTCCTCTTGGAACCTAACAGCTGGCATGTCCTCACGCCAGGGCACCAGCCACGCTATATGGCCCTGTGGATGAGTGAAAATGGAGAAGCCGGGCCTGCCGCCTCCTCGACATCGGGGGGGATGTGTGATGAAAGCCAAGTGTTTGATAACACAGGAGAAGACCGGGGGGGGGGGGGTGAAGAGGCTGTGTGCAGCACTTAAGGTCACCGAAGAGACCGACATTACGCTCTGCATAGGGACAGGTGGATGGGTGCGAAAGGCACTATACAGCAGATATGAAGGGTACTGTATATTATTATTACAATACGTGGACAGAGTAGATGTGAAAGGCGCTATATAACAATTATATAAAAAAGACATAAAAGGTGCAATATCAATGGTAGGCTAGACATGTATCAAATAATACGAGGCAATCCCAAAAGTAAGGTCTCCAAAGCGGTGGGGACGTAGAGAAAGTGTTCGTACGGCTGTTGGCCACACTGTTGTGATTGGTGTTTCCTCCACTCCCAAACAAGCATGTGCGGCTTCGCTGGGATGCTCAATCTTGGCTTGGCAGTCCTTGAAAATGGAGCTCCCGTTGAACGCTACCGCCAAGTGCGAAGTTCACGCAGGAGACCGTCAATTTCCGACGAGACAGTCGCGAAGGTTGAGGAAAACATGCGTAAAGATCGGCGGTTGGAACTTCATCACCCACCCACCCTATAGTCCGGACTTGGCACCCAGTGACTGCCACCTGTTCCCTAAGTTGAAAGAACATTTGTCTGGAAGGCGATTCTGCTCAGACGAAGAGGTGAAAGAGGAGGTTCAACGCTTCCTGAAGGACATGGCAGCGAGCTGGTATGACATGGGCATTCTAAAACTACCACAGCGTCTACAAAAATGCATCGACTGAAATGGCGATTATGTAGAAAGATAAATAAGTCTTTAACCTTTAAAATGATGTAAACATTATCGAAAATAAACGGTTGTTTGTATTTCTAAAAAAATAGGAGACCTTACTTTTGGGATTGCCCTCGTATATATGACAAAGAGAATGGAGACAGAGTGACAGACAGATGGCATAGAAGATACTGAAACCTGTGATTACAAAGTGGAGTAACTGATCAACAGACAGGAAAATAGGACACTAACATGAAAGGTGCTAGAGAGCTGGCAGACCCCGACAGATGTGAAAGGCGCTATAGAACAGACAGATACAGGCCCTTTGCCTCCTCCTGCGGCCCACCTTGAGCCGCCCCCTTTCTTCTCCTTCTCGCCGACAGGACTCCTCCATGTTGTGCCTCGCTGCCACTGAGCCCTCTTTGCACCCAAGCTCTCGCCCGACCATCCAGATGACCTTTCAGTTCAAGCAGCTCCGACAGCGGCCTGACATTGACAGGTGGGCACGGCTCAGGCGCCCGCCCGCTCCCTGCCTTTAATCCTGATTGTCGGCTGATGGATTTCTTGAGCTCCCTGTGCGTTTGTGACACGGCCAATCCTGACGGGTTTCAATTCCGTTGTTCAATGCTGTAATCGACTTCCTTCAGATGATCGGCTTATCTCGGCTGTAGCTATGAATGTAGACATGTCTCGTGTACGTGTTTATGCATGATCTGATTTTTATCAAAGTGGACATAAAAACTCAACTGAACATAAATGGCTTTAAAGCCCCTCTGACTCCCTGGACAGGTCAACACCTACAGGACTGCAGGGCCGCCTTGGGTCGACTTTATCAGAGTCTCCTGCTGAAAAGTAAGAAGGCGTTAGAAACGAGACGTGAAAACAGCGTGACGGACTGAACTGAGGGAGGCGGCCTCTTATGGGCAGCTCAGACGCTGAGGCACGCCGGCCCATTCCTGACGTGGGTCACCTCACCTGCAGCCTCTGCTTTATTCTCAATGGAGGATGATGGAGAGCATTGCATCCGGTCACGTGGAACATGCATTTCTGCCGCACACCGCATGGCCATTTGGGGGCCCGTCTCTTCATTCATGGGGATGAAAGATAAGGAGACAGCCAGAGGGAAGAGGCGACCCCCAATTCAACAAGCGCCTCTGCGACCTTCTTCTAAATGAAAGTGTCACCTGCGTCAAGAGTAAGGCACCACACCGGAGTAAGACCAGGCTGCCGGCACTGACCACCTCTGGACCACCTTGACATCCTTCCTGTGACACTGGCACTAGATGGGTGATGATGGCTCAAAGGGTTAAACTGTGCCATCTGCCAGTTCATTGGCAGTACATGCTGAGGGGCAGCGCAGCTTTTCATTCATTCAATGGTCAGAATTTCAGATACAGCCGCTTTTCTTTCGCGGGTAACTTCACACAACTGTGTGTTTACTATTAATAATATTAATAATAAGAACAAGACGTAGCCCACTTACTGCTGTCCTGGGACCATGATCTTGCCCAGGGCAACACTGGGGGTCATTTGTACCCCGACCGACCGACCAAACCATCTTCACCGAGTTGGCAGCGCTACCCACTGCGCCACCCTGCGCAATTAAAGTGCAATCTACGGCACGGACTGGGAGGGAGGCGGTCACCGAACTGGGGATTTTATATTCAGATGAATACAACTGGTCCCGCTCCAGAACGGTGTCACGTTTACAGAGCCGTACACGCCTCACTGGGGGGAAAATGGCTCCGTGTAGCCAGTCAGAAAAAAGGAAGGAAAAAACAAAACGGCGAGGGGGACACGCGCGCGCGCACGTGGCCCTCGGTGTGGGCAGCAGTGGGCAGCGGCAGCAACATCTTTGGGACTTGCCACCAGTTGACCACATCGCACACACTGCGTCAAGTGTAATTCAGGACCCGGGGAAGTTCACAGCAGTAAAAGCGGAATTCCAGCGCTGGACACCCCCCCAGACATGAGCGACTGGGCGGTTCGGGGGGCTCAGTTTCGCTTCCTCCGCACCGAAGGCAATCGATCCCAGTAACCTTAGACAAGATCCGCAGGGCGAGTGGCGCGGCTGCACCTCGGCGGCCCCGCTTTCGGCGCTGCATTGCGGTCAGTCCAGCGGTCGGTCAGCAGCGCATTGGGACACCACTGTGCGCTCGTATGTGGACACACAGTTAGTTCATGGAGGGATGCTTTCCATTTAGCTCAACAGCTCATCACCGGCGACTTTACAAGAGTTCAATTGTCTTTCGTCACACAGCAGCCGCAATGGCGAAACAGCAGTAACAATAAAATCATAATAATAATAATAATAACAACAATAAAATCTGATGATCAAATCAAACGCCGACAGACAATAAGCGCGCCGGTCGGCTGAGACAGACAACACCAACCTTTCACTTGCGTCTCGTAGTCGGTGATGATCTCCTTGTCCTTTTTGAATTTGGCCTGCGAGGACATGTTGCCGGGGAGTCTGCGGGGTATTTCGCGAAGTGCTGAAGGAGGGTCCGGAGAGCCGAGGGGCAGTCGAAGCGGGAGAGCAGTTCGATCTCCTGCCTTCCCTTCAGAATGAGCGGCGCTATCGAGACGACCTCCTTTTCCTTCTTCCCCCTTTTTTTTCTTTGCCTTTATGAAAGGCGCCCTGGGATTGGCAGCACAAGGGGCAGCTTCGACATTCAAGACGAGAAAAGCCGAAGAAGAGCAAGAAGGCCAGAAGTGTGTCTGGCCAGCCGGGGCTGGAGGGAGTCACCTGCTTCAGAGAAATGGAAAAGGTGACAGCCGAGAAAGTCCACTACGGAAAACGAGGGCACCTCCGCGCAGGGCTCCAGCGGGCTGCGGGCATCAGCTGCCTGGGCGAAGTGGCGATTCATCCACGGAACGAGCGAGCTTGCGGCAGAGCCCGTGCTATGTGCCCCTCCATTCTGCATGCATTATTTTCGAGCGAACAGAAAGGACAAGGGCGCAGCAGATGAAGAAGAAGAAGAAGCAGCGGCTCGGCTCATCTGGAGACCTCTGTGCACACTGAAGATTTTTCTGCTGCAGGCTGAATTGAGACGCGTCACGGCAGACTCCTCCCATGGAGATTTTCTTCTCCCCCTTTTTCTCTTTTTCATAATCACAGCCTCATTGTAGCCGCAGGAGGACCTCTGCACCTCTTGCGACAGAAAAGCGCAGCCGATTCAGCGGGGCGGATCACGTGACGGGCGTGCGGCGGCGGCGGCACACTGACGGGGCAGAAAAAAAAAATGAAAAAAAAAACGCAGGGCGCGGAACGTGCGGACTCGTAAAGTTCACCTCGTGTCTCGGCGCTTCCGGCTACCTACCGCCCGCTCACCTTTACGGAGGGAAATCGCGATCAAGGTGCCCACCAAGAGGACGGGCACGATGCCAGACTGTGCTGGACTCGAATCGCCTTCGGCTCGGGCTTCTCTTCCATCTTGGCATGCGAACAAATGTCGTGTGGTGCCACCGTTGGATCGGGCAGCAGACTTCCGTTCGACAGGAAGTCCAACGAGCTTGCCGTGGGTGTTGGGGGGTGGTGTTGCTACGGCCTTGGAAGAACTGGGCACTTTTGAAAGTGTCATTTTTTTCCACATTTATAGGATGCTGACTGTAAATAGTCTCCCTTTTCAAATAAATGGGTTTGGTGTAAGCAAAATAAAATTTAAAAAAAAGTTATTTCAAATGTCCAGCTTGAATTGCAAGAATCAAACTTGTTGTCAAATGAATATAAGCAGCGTTGAGCTTATTTTACAAATGTTCAGCGTGTACAGTAAATGTCAAGTGTGCATGTCAAATGTCCAGTCTGAACGACAAGAGTCAGGCAGGCAAAGTTAAAGGTCCAGCTTAGATGGACGGCCTTCATCCCGCTTACACCACACATATCCGGTACTAAGTCGATCTGTTAGTTACTGTCAACTAACTACTGCCTCAGCAGGTCTCGGATGTTATGGACGGCTGAACTCCGAGTCCACTTTAATAACACATGCCGTGGTCAGGTGGCCAATGGGATACTGAAGAAAAGAAACCTCTAGGGGGGCCAGCATTGTGCAGTATGACCATGTCATCAAGTCACTCATTATTGTGGTGATGCAGTGGGACCCTTTAACAGTGGTGCACGACACCACCACAGAAAAATGTCAAGCTGGTATCTCAAATATCTGAACGTCTATAGCAAAAGTCAGACGGATAGATAGTTTTGAAAGGCACTATATAATAGACAGAGAAGTGGACAGAGAGGAGGCGCTTGATCTGTCCCCAAGGACACATGATGGCATCTAATAAATACCCTGTGGCGAATGTGTCACTTAGGTGCTGTACGTTATGACACCTCCACAAATCACAGCTATGCATGCAGTAAGCACACACCCCTCAGTCAAAGTGGTGACCGACAGACCACCACTGGGAGCCCAGTATCCTGCCTTTCTCTACGCTACTTAGTGCAGTCAGAGCCTCTCCCAGTATGCCACACTGGCGGATTTCTGTTCTCTTAATACCTAATGACGTACACGAGACGGGAGCCAAGGGCTGGACGTGGTGCCAGTGCTCATCACCATGTCGTCCACAAATGTGAAGGGCAGTCTGTGAAACTGCCATCAATGAGGTGTCCCGTGTGGTCCCAGAAAGAAGGAGCCACTCTCGGGGCCTTTGCACCCCATGGGCACCCCAGGTTTATAGGATGTGGACGGTTTTCTAAGACGGGAGGAGTGGATCTGACTTGGGGGGCCTTGGTGGGTCCATACAGAGAGCAGAAGTTGCTTTGCTGCTTAATAGTTGATGAGTGATTCTCAGTTGGCACCTCATGAAGGACTGGCACCCTGTCCAGGCCTGGTTCCTGCCTTGAATCCAATGCCACCTGAATTGAAGTGGACTAAGTGGATTCAGAGTGTTATGTCATTTGAAGACCGTAATCTCCCTTTAACACCTTCATGTCGCGCGTGTGCCGTGTGACTAAAGAGACGCGCCGCTGTTGTATCTGTACTGAGCTCCAGTGGACGTGGCATTTGTGAGACACGTTGGCCCCTCCAAGCTGACTGCTTCACTGTTCAACATGAAGGTGTTGGAATGGAGACTGTGAAGACAGCGGTGAGCTCCATTTCCAGAAGTCGGGACAAGTGAAAGAATGGTAAGGTGGGCAGCATGGGGAGTCGAGTCTCCCTGTTCACTCGTTATGGCCGCTGAGGGCATCTTACACTCACAGCAGCATAGTCACTCATTCGTTCATTCATTAACCCACCTCACCAAATACAGAGTGGCATGGAGCAGGAGTCTATGCCAATGATGGTGGCACCAGGCAGGGAGGCACCAGCCATGCTCAGTGCACCAAGCCGGCGAGGGCTGCTGAGAACTTCATTCTCGGCACAAACAAGCTTCACACTAAAGGCAGGGTGGCTCAACAGACCAACATGTCAGACCACGGCATGAATTGTCTCTGATTACAGTCTAATTAGCAGGCGTACGCCACGTAAAGGCTCCTTGCACAAAGCCATGCTTACTTGGGCCTTCATCACGTTACACCGAGAGCACATCACAATGTTGCCAAGCGGCCTGCGGGTGTCTCACCAAGTCGGAGTTGAGGCTTCAGCCCGGGCCTTCGCTTCTTTTATGTTTACTTTGGAGTTTTGGTTGGACTTACTACTACTGGTTCACTTCCCTCATTTCAGATTTGATTGTTTTTCTATTCGTTACATATTCTCTTTTCATCCTCTTGTTATGTTAATTCACTTTCTATTCTCTGGAGATTGAGCCCAGGGGGACGGGACCCCCTGACCCTGCAGCTTCAACAGCCCTTGGCCAATTTGAATGGCTGGCCGCTGAGACATTGACTGCTTGTCTTTTCTTGGTTTTCATTATTGAAATGTTTGTATGTGTTTGTTGACTTTTGATCGTTGTGTTCCGTGGATTTTCTGCTCTGCCCTTGTCGTGTGATTTTTCTTCTTCGGATTTGCATTTTGTTCACTTCTGGGTTGTTTTCTTGGAGGTCACATTTGGTATCTCCCAGTGTTGTAATGGAGTGACACACAAAATGGTGTGAGGCCTCTAAAAGCCCCCTGAAACAGGCCTCACCCAAGGTAACCCAACCCCAAACTCTACCCTGGCTTGGCTCCAAAGTACACAGAGATGCCCACCTAGAGAAGGGGAGTGTAAAACCTTTGGTTAGGAACGACAGGCTCCAGAGCAGAAAGTTTATCGATGAAGTTCTGGTCGATCCTCGTTGTTCATGGATTCACTTATTCATGTTGGCCTCTCAGAATGTTTTTCTGGCACAAGTAAACCGCAGGTGTTGCAAAATGGATGACACTTTTGTAACGGTGAATAGATAGATAGATAAGATACTTTATTAATCCTGCTGCTGGAGTATGTGAATTTCCCCTTGGGATTAATAAAGTATCCTATCTATCTATCTATCTATCTATCTATCTATCTATCTATCTATCTATCTATCTATCTATCTATCTATCTATTCACCGTTACAAAAGTGTCATCCATTTTGCAACACCTGCGGTTTACTTGTCCCAGAAAAACATTCCGAGACGCCAACGACAACCTGAGAAAAGCAACAAAAGAAATCGGAGGTCATTGTGCCAGTGGGCCTCTCTAGTGTGTGTCCGATGAGTTGGGTTCTCCGTTTCTGTCCCGTTTGGCATGCCAGTGATTGTTCATCACTCTCAGCGTTTATACTTGGTGCACCTCTGGCAGTGATCACTCCTGGCATCACGCACATCCTGACACCTGGGGGCTCCTGATGGAACAACACCCCTGAGTTTGTGTTCTCTTCAGTCCGGAAGCCAATCGTAAAAATAATGTGAAACCTAATCATTGAAGGAGTCATCAGTTCCAGAGCTCGGCCCCCAGCCATTCACAAGAGGCTTCTGTTTAACAGTATTTGATTTGAGTTGTGGGGGGCGAGATGGGAAGGAGTGACCTGACAGCCATGTGTGTCAACTGTCATGGCCACATGTGCTCTGAGCACTCCCATCAGGCACAGGAGCTCAGCTGTGTGAAACGTCGAAACACAAAGTCTGCTCTGAAAGCCGCTATGTCAGCACCGCCGCGGCTCCAGATGTAGATAGATAGATAGATAGATAGATAGATAGATAGATGTAGTCAACGGCGGGAAGCCTCGAGTGCAGCGGACATACAGATGGTAGGAGGAGACCCTTAGTCCAGCTTTTGTTGAGACCCCTTGGACATTTTTCATGTTGTGGTCCTCTTTGTAGTTTGTCTTTGCTCGTTTGCCTGTTTTGTGTGTTTATTGTAATTCTGCCCCGGCCCCGGCCCCTTACCTTATTATCTGTTGTGCAACAAAGTGGCAGGCCACAAAGGCCAAAGCAGATAAAGGAGCAGGAGATGAAATGTTAATCTCAAGACGAGCATGGAGGTCAAAGCCAGCAATCAGACTATGGCGTAACAAAGCCCAGAAGGCAAACCCAAATCAAAGCCTCAGAGAGTCAAGCCAGACAGCAGGTTTCTAGGGTCCTTAGTGTCCCGTGTAGAGGGGATGGCACACCTCGTCATTAGTGAGCAGAGCCAGCCAACCTGCAGCCTTCTGTCGTCTTTACCGGTAAAATCTCAGAGCAGGTTTTTCAGAAACCAGAAGTCTAAAGCAGATGTGCCCTTCAATAACGGCACTGCTGGGTTGTTCTTCACACCCTCGGATGCTGAGTGCCATGCAGGGCTGCTGATGTCACATGATGTAACTTAGCAACAGGTGCCCACATCAAAGCGATGGGTGAAGAAATTGGCAGAGCCCATAAACAAAGAAAGCAGTGCCACGATCAATCTAAAATATACAGTACAGGTCCGGTCGGGATGGGAAGCAGGCACTGGTACAGTGTGTTGCCGCACCCACCACATCACGAAACACCTCAGGATCCTGGTTGGCAACCCCTCAAGCAGACATAGGGTCCAGTCCCACCCTCTGGAAATGACCTTCTGCCTGTTGCTGCCAGGTGTTACGTGGGCATCCCCTTGCCCTGCTGCAACCACTCGGGTCCTCGACAATGAGGGTCCTGTGAGCCAGATCACCCTCTGGGAATCGCGCCACATGGCCATAGCGCTATAACTGACGCTCCCTCACCCTCACAGTGCAGGTAATGTGCCTCATTCAGGACTCTGTAGGTAACCATTTACTGGACACAAAGTCAAACCAGCAGGACCCAAGGGTTCTCCAAAGAGACCCACACGAAGGAGTCCAGTCTTCATCACAGCATCCACTTCTCACAAAGGACTCTAAAGACTTGGACCTTCGTCCTTTGGCAGAGATATCGGGAGCGCCACACACCCCTTTCCAGTGACCTCATTACCCCCCATGCTCTCCCAATCCGTCTACTGACTTCATATAAAAAAATGAACAAAATGAACAAGACGCAAAGAAACGCATATTAAAGTACGAATAGACCAAAGAAAAGAGTCTTCTGTAACACAGCCGTTGAGTGAGGGTGGCGCGAGCCCACTGTTGTGCCACCGTGCCATTTTATTGCTGCTCTCATGTTTGTATATTCATTGTGTGCATTGATATCTAATTCCTTTAAATGTGCTTTGTGGGTGGGCTCTGGAGGTGGGGCCACCCTGACATCACTGCAGCTGGCCCCTCCCTCTGCCATTACAGGGCGTTTACATTACATTACACAGAGAGCTTGTTTGGTGGTCTTTTAGGAGTTTTGATTTTTCAGACGTTTTGATCTTTCCCTTCTGTTTCTTGATTACTGCGTCTGGATGTCATATTGGGATCCGTTCACCCTGGATTGCCCCTTTCAGGGAAACCCTTTTTGCCCCCTTTTTTATTCCTAAATTTTTGCATTCTTGTTGCTTTTCTGTAATACATTCTTCATGTACGAAGATTCTTGTTTTGGATTTGTCTATTCAAGCCAGGGTTTGACGGACATTTGACGTATGTTTGAACTTTTAAAGCCTTTGTAGGATCATGTAGGCCGAAGCCTGCCCATGGTAGTTGGGGGCTGGTTTTCTAGGGCGAGGCCACACCTGGGCAGGTTGCTGAGGATCCTGGCCTGTTGTTTTCAGGAGGCCTCACACCCTTTTTGGCTACGATGGTGACAGAGCCATGGCGCTTCTGAACCAAATTAACATGGAAGCTGAAACTCAGAAAATGGAGTCCCCAGAATGTCTGATTCTAGAGTGCACTACCATTCAGCAAGGACCAGGGCCTGCCACAGCACAGGACGTCTGTCAGCGAGGACTTGGGGTCTTCAACAGCAACACCCCTTTTATTTACACAGCACATTTTCATACAAACAATGAGGCTCAGAGTGCTTTAAAAACCGTCAAAGAGAAAAACAAATGATTAAGATTAGGAAATAATATTAAAGAAATAAGTAAAAAAAAAAAAAAAAGATAAGATCAGACAGCCAGGAGGAGAGAAAAAAAATAACAAACTCCAGTTAGGGTGGAGGAAAAACAAAATCTGCAGGCCAAAAGACCACCCAGCCCCGAATCGGACTGGCAACTGCAGACACCGCAGACAATAGAGATGAGTGGCATCATAGCCAGGGGCCCAAGGAAATGAATCTGGGTGAAGATTAATGAGCCTCCCATAACTGAGGATGAGGTCGAGGGTCCTCCAAAACCAAAGGCATCACAGGCCAGGTGTATGTTTGTTAGCCTACAGACAGGAATGCTCAAGGGAGGCAGAACGTGGCTTTCCCCAAGTGCCCCCTTTGCCCCCCACGCCGACATTCTGAGTGTATGACTACAGGGGATGAGTGGGAAAATCAAAGTGACAGTCTTCTGTTTGAAAGCCCCCCAGGTATCTGTCTGCTTCATCTTCTTCCCAATTGGCACAAAGATGGAGGCCACATGATCCCCGGTCAGTCGTACTGCCGCTGCCTTGTTGCTGGGGTCTAAGACCCCTGGCCTGGATTTTAAATTCCATTTTTATTCTTTGGACCAGTTGGGCCTCAAAGCGACTGGGAAGGTCAACCAGGGGGATTCCTGTGTCCGTCTGTCTGTCTGTCTGTTCCCTCTCACTCGGCCATGGGCACAGAACTTCCTCCAGAAGCTTCATACATTAAAGCCTCAATCAGAGTGCCATGCCCGTCCTTCCCCCATCCATTTTCTAATCGATGTCAGCATCATGGAGAGTCAGTGCCCACCATGATGAGATGCCAACACTCGTACATATAGAGAGCCAACTAACAGTTGCCAAATAACTCGTTAGATGTTGGAGGAAAATCAACGAGGACCCAGTAAGTAGAGCCAAACTCCCGGACTGTGAGCCCCACTGTGTGTTAGGTCTACTGGTGACCCTAAACTGACCACCCTGCATTAGACAGCTGGCTGTGTTGGTTCCTGTGCCCGGTTGGCATCTGAGTCTCCTCTCCTTGCCCAAACAAGTGCTCTTTCGGTCGGTTGGCACTTAGTGACAGTATTCCTGAGCGTGTGCTATGGTGGGCCAGTAATCCCACCTAGGACTGGCTCCTGCCGTCAGGATAGGTTTTGTGTTTTTACAAATGCGAAATGAATCAAAGTGCCAGATGAGATAAAAGGATGCAAACCCATTGAGTGTGCTCCATCTTAAAGTCCCCAGCGTATCCATGGAAACGTCACCATCCCATTACTCTCCTCGCACATGATGTCCGTGGCAGCTGCCTCTGTGATTCCTCACAAGCAAAGGGAATGTTTGCTTACAGCAGGCCTTTTAACACGAGGAGCTCGCTCTGCCAAGGCACATCTGACCCTGGGCATTAATGAACCACGACACGGGCTAATTTCACATGCACTCGATGTGCAGACCCCAACGACCGGGGGGCCTGAAATATTACAAGAGATGAGCGAGAGGAGCCCCCAGGCAGTCGAGCGTGGATGTCGTGGGCGTGCACGCAGGCCCGATGCCCTGTGCTGTCTGTCATGTTGGTGCTGACCACCCTGAAGAAGAAATCCCACTAGCACTCGCCTGGAGGACATGTGGAGCTGGTCAGAGGCGAGGTGATGGGAGGCGTGAGAGCTCAACTGAAGTTCATTCACTGGTAAAGTCACCACCATCCTGCAGGTCTCGGCCCTGGACCCCCACACTCCTGCACTCTTTTTGTAGGAATGCCACCTTAATCTGCCACTCTCGCCAGTCTTCATTACAGGGCGCTTTGTTACTTTTCATTCGCGACATGACAGTGTCAGCCTGCTCCATCCAGTGTGAAGTCAGGTGGCTCCATCTGGAGAAGGTGGGCAAACCCAAAACCCCCCCATGTATGTCTGTGGTGGGCCTATCCTGGCACTGGCAGCACAGGGAGCCACACAAATGCCCAGCCTGCACATCTCTGGGTGTGTGTAGAGTAGAAGCTGTGGAGACACTGGGCACTGAGCTTGAACTCAAGCATCTGACCTTTGAAGTGGCACCACTGGCTATGGTGCCACTCGCTTTTCATTCCCACTGCCATGGTCTGGTTGGAGTCTGCATGTTCTCCCAGTGCCCCAGTCTTCCGTACGTGTGCGTTGTTACTGAGTGCGGGGGTGTGAGTGCCCGGGGGTGGAATGGCTTCCCGTCCAGGGCAGATTCCTCCTTTACACTTGATATTGGCAGGGAAGACTTCAGCATTGGACCAGTGGATGGAAGTTTCCAGATTGTGTGAAGAAGTGAATGCTGGTTCCGGAGAGTCCTTTCTACATGCAGCCTATAAGGCGGGGGTGTTCCTGTGTGGTAATGATGGCATCAAAACATTTTTAGCTGCCCATTTCAGCTCGTCAAGACCCCGAATGTGCAGAGTGTGTGGTGAGGTGGGGGCGGCGACAGGCCGACCTCGTGAAAGCCTCTCAATTATTCATGGCTGTTGGATTCCATTTGCATCACAAAGGAGGAGCGGGGCTCGAGAAGGCCGAGCAGCGGAGTGTGCAGCACGTCGGCACTTTCATGGCATCTGGGAGGCGCGGGGGCAAGTGGGCTGTCAGCTGCCGGCCATTTTAGACTATACCTTACTGGGGTTCAGGGGCCGGAGACAGAGAGGCGGTCATTTACAGTTGAGGCTCGTTAGGTTAGGGTTATGTGTGAAAATAAATACCCGCTCTACCGTGGGCATGTTGTGTGTTACTTTTATTACAGCCAGCTGTCTTAAGAGAGGGTGGTGTTTCTTTTTGTGTATGAACTCGCCAAATGGAATGTGACGTCACATCACCTCACGGGCACACTCTAAAGACACCAGGGAATAGAAAAGAAAGGCAGGAGTGGCACCTGAGGAGCCTGGCGCCCTGCTTTCAGGTCAGGGCTTTGAGACTCACTCGCTCACTCGTTTATTATTTTATCTCCGCTCACCTACCCTCACGCAGGATCAGAAGGGCCAGAGTCTGACCTGGCAGCAGTGCCTGCAGCTGGCCTCCAGTTCATCACACTCCACCAGTTTAGGCTTGGAAACCAAACACAAAGTACGTCAGGGAGACCCTTTATAGGAGTAGATGGCACCTCACTCCTCCGCCACCGCCGCTGCCTCCACAATCCGTCCTGCCACTTTCTACGCCTGCTCCATCACTCCGACTCTCCTGGCTTGAAGCAGCCCAGCTGGGACGCCAGTCCACGCCCAGAGTTGTTGGCACCGAGCTGCCTGAGAGTGTCAGGGGGATTTTTGAGACCAGGCCCCCAGAGAACATGCAGACCCCCCATCTCAGCTGCACTTTGTATTTTGCTCCGTCAGGTTTTTCTCTTCATTTGACCCGATTAAAACCTCAAATCAGCAGCCAATGACAGCCTCACTCAAGGAAAAGCACTAAAGAGACATACAGGAAGTGCCCAGTTAGATGCCTGGTAACAAGAATCAATTAAAAGATTTTCTTGTGTGCCCCTAAAGCCCCCAACAATCAATCAATAGGCATTTTATGTGAAGCATTTCTCAGTGTGGACCACCAGCAAGTGCAGAAGTGAATGTCTGCTCTCAGCTGCTGACGTGGCATCTACAAGACTGTGGGACAAGACCTGGCCGCCCATCCCATCCGTTTTATAAATGGTGACAGCTATGGAGATGCCATTGTGAACAACAGACAGGGGTTACTGTACCACTGTTATCATGTAAAGCCAACATCACCATAAAATGTTGCCTGCGGGCACCCCTGTGCGCCAACGTCATGCTGTATGTCCATGAAGGGCTCATAATAGCGTCGACCACTTATACGGGACGATGTCATCAGGGCGTGGTACTTGGAGCCAGTGACGTACTTACTCCTCAGACATAAAAAAGGAAGGAGAGTGGAGGCTACGGGAGCCCATCGGGGGTCTTCCAGCCCACCACTGGCTTGCTGAGGCCGCGTCACTCTGCCTTAGGCATTCGTTCTGAGGAATGTCCTGCAAGCTTCAGCGATGACACAGACGTGTGTCCACCTCGGCGGACCCTTCACTGGCCAGACCAGTGTGCAGAGCCGGTCAATCCATCAGGCAACCTAGGGCACCGTCGTCTGAGGGGCACGTGCTCCTTAAAGTCCGTGGTATAAACAAAAATAGAAGGGCCGTTAAGGACGAGGGGCGACATCTGTCCACCCGCCTAGGGCTCCAAATGGGCTTCAACTGGCACTGCCAGCTTGTTTTATTTGAGTTCACGGCCAAGTAAAATGAAAGGGGCAGCAGCGTTCCAGACGTGGCGACGAGTGCAGTGGCACAGGCTCCTCTCGGGCTCTCCCTGTACTCCTCTTCACTGCACCTCCCAGGATCCTATGGCTGGTGGAAAAAAAAACACCTGGGGGTGGAGTCCTGGCTCTAGGATTAAATGGTAAGGGGGCCGTCTGAAATACCGCGGGGGGCCTTGGTGGGATGGGCCTGCCTGGAGATGACTAGAAGGTCAGGGGATTGGGATGGCGGAAATACAGGGAGGAATTTGGATTTTCGGGCTCGGTCTTCGTTTTAGGTTCGGGGGGTGCTCAGCAGGCAGAACACTTCACCAGACGCTTGACAGAGTTGTGGGTCTGAGGGAATGTGTGAGCTGTTGGCACGGCGGGGTCATAGCGGTGGTCCGAGCTGCGTGTGCTCGCTGTTTTTGGGGATTGAGTTGACCATGGTGACGGACTCGTAACGCACTGCACTTGCACAGGTCCTACCAGCGGGGGGCAGCAGTTTAGAAGGTGAGTGTTATTGGCACGACAGTGTCCCCTGACCATTATACAACGTAGGTCACCTTACACAAAGAAGGCATCTCACGCTGGAGGGGCTTCCCAGGAGAACATGGGGTCAGTGCTATTAAGATCATGATGTGATGAAGACCCCCAGACGTTAGTGCAGCTTGTGGGCAAAGCCAAGCCCCTCAGACTTTTTAGGATGAACTCCTCGGGTCGCTCTGTGTGTTTGGTGGCAGCTGCATCTTTATGTCGAGTGACTCATTAGGCCAGTGAGGCATAAAGAGGGACAGCAGCAGCACCAGAGGCCGGAGCAAAAGACACAGACGAGGGGCTAAATAAATAAAGCACAACTAAAAGTAAAGAAATGTCCCTGCCAGGCCGGTAAGTTCTCATGTCTGCAACCCTTGTAGGAATCTCTGCTCCCAATTTCATGGAGACGTCCTTCATGTGTGCGTGTGATGCGAGGCAATGAGAGGAGGCGCTGAAGAGGAACGGATTGATAGACAAAGCCGGCCAGCCATGGCCTTCACTCCGACAGCTGTTTATGACTTCTAATGACAAACGTCTGGGACAACACACACGGCATGGCCAGAAGCTGGTGGGCCGTCACACCTACAGCAGCTCACTGGACATCCGTCCGTCTTCTTAAGCCGTTTATGTGGGGCAGCTGGAGCCTATCCCAGCAATCAAAGGGTACAAGGTGGGAACAGACCTGTGCATCCCATTCAAAAAGCAGGGGCATCAATAGGGAGATGGACCCCCACAACAGCCTCCACACCTCGTTCCACAAGATTTCAGAGTGGGCCTCAGGGAGTTTGTGCCCACTTGTGAAGTCGGGCACTGGTGGGGGATGAGAAGACCTGGCTCACGACTGGCATTCCAACTCATCTCAGAGGTGTTCAGTGGGGTTGAGCTCCGGGCTCTGTGAAGCCCCCTCGTGTTCCTCCATGTCGTGGCACAAGGGCCCAGTCAGGCTGGAACTCAAAAGGACCTTCCACAGAACTGAAGATCGCAATTGTGTAAAATGTCATGCTCTTGTGTAGCATTAACAGGACCCATCCCTGGTACCAAGGGCTGAGCCTAAACTCTGCCATCATCCATCCTCCACCACACTTTACAGTAGGTGCTGTGCAGTTTAGAGGGCAGTGCCGCCTGGCATCCACCAGAGTCAGACAGCCAGCTAGCAAAGCCTGATTCATCACTCCATGGCCTAATGGTGCCCTGTGGTACGCCACTCCAGCCAACACTTGGCATTGGGCATGGCCATGGAAATCCATTTCATGACACTCCTATCACCCAGGTCTTGTGCTGATGTGGCCGCCAGAGGCAGTTTGGAACTCGATAGTGAGTGACACCGCAGAGGACAGGCCACTTGTGTGTGTGTGTACGCGTGTGTGTGTGAGAGAGAGAGAGTGTGTGTGTGTGTGTGAGGCCACTTGTGTGTGTTTGTGTGTGTGTATGTGTGTGGCCACTTGTGTGTGTGAGTGTGTGGCCACGTGTGTGTGTGTGTGTGAGGCCACTTGTGTGTGTTTGTGTGTGTGTATGTGTGTGGCCACTTGTGTGTGTGAGTGTGTGGCCACTTGTGTGTGTGTGTGTGTGTGTGAGGCCACTTGTGTGTGTGTGAGAGAGAGAGTGTGTGTGTGTGTGTGAGGCCACTTGTGTGTGTGTATGTGTGTGGCCACTTGTGTGTGTGAGTGTGTGGCCACTTGTGTGTGTGTGTGTGTGTGTGTGTATGTGTGTGTGAGGCCACTTGTGTGTGTGTGTATGTGTGTGTGAGTGTGTGTGTGTGGCCACTTGTTTGTGAGTGTGTGTGTGAGGCCACTTGTGTGTGTGTGTGTGTGTGTGGCCACTTGTTTGTGTGTGTGTGTGTGTGAGGCCACTTGTGTGTGTGTGTGTGTGTGCGCGTGTGTGTGTGTGGCCACTTGTGTGTGTGTGAGAGAGAGAGTGTGTGTGTGTGTGTGTGAGGCCACTTGTGTGTGTGTATGTGTGTGGCCACTTGTGTGTGTGTGTGTGTGAGACCACTTGTGTGTGTGTGTATGTGAGTGTGTGTGTGTGGCCACTTGTTTGTGAGTGTGTGTGTGGCCACTTGTTTGTGTGTGTGTGTGTGAGGCCACTTGTGTGTGTGTGTGTGTGCGCGTGTGTGTGTGGCCACTTGTGTGTGTCTGTGAGAGAGAGAGAGAGTGTGTGTGTGTGAGAGAGAGAGTGTGTGTGTGTGTGTGAGGCCACTTGTGTGTGTGAGTGTGTGGCCACTTGTGTGTGTGTGTGTGTGTGGCCGGACTGCTGTTGATCCTCAGCATTTGCACTTCACCATTACAGCACTTCCAGGTGACCGGGACAGACATGTGGCAGAGGGGACATCCTGTGACAGTGCCACCTGTAAGGTCACTGAGCTCTTGTGGATGGCCCAATGTCTGTCAGTGGAGACCACGTGGCTGTGTGTTTGATTTGATGGACCTCCATCATTTGGGGGGGCTCCACATACTTTTGGTCATATAGAGCATCGTGAAGAATGAGGTAAATACGTATCAAAAGATCTCTTGGCCATATAGTGCCTTTCATATCCGTCCGTGTGTCTGCTACCAGGTGGTCCTTTCACAGCACATACCCACTGGGCTCCTGGGACACCCCATGCACAGTATGGAGATTAGCCATAGTAAGCCCCTCACTCGGACTCTGACTGGGGTGGGGTTTCTTCCTGACAGGCTTCTTCCATTTTGAAGCCCTGCTTCATGCCTATCATATAGTGCCTTTCACGTCCATATATCTATTATAGCGTGCCCTTGTCCTGCGCTCCACCTAAAGCTGAGCCGTGATGGCTATGTGAGGACCTGAAGGAGGACACTGATACAGCCGACCCTCCTGATCATCTCGCACTCCACTGAAGACGGACCCCACGAGGCTGTGCTTTGTGCAAATGGCCGAATCTCTCGGAGAGCCTCAAGCTGACGTCTTTGCTGGCGGGTGGTCCAGATGAGCTCCCCTCTTCTTACTTTTGGGCCTTCCGATTGCACTGCAGTCCACCTGAAGCCACTGCCAGGCTGCCAGTCTGAGTCCAGATGCCATCAAAGACACTTTTTTTCTTTCCCCCTCTCCCTTTGTAGACGACAAAGAGACACGGAGGCCCTCCTCCCGCTTCCTTCATTGCCAGGCATCTCAGGCAAAGAAAAGCCTGGGAAACGATGACTTCACTCTCGTGGAGACACAAAGCTCCATTGTGCGGACCCTCGGTAACTCATTCTTAAAGTCTCAGTGTGCGGCATTGCTGACTTCTCCCAAAGAGACGCCCCGTGTGAAGAATGGCAAAGCAAAGCAAAGCCCGCCGCCAGGGCAACCGAGCCAAGCAGAAAGGAGGACCATCGAGAAAAGCCAGGCTGAAATACGGGTTTGGGGGCAACGCGGGAGGGCAGTGCTTCAAGAACCTGATACAGAAGAAGGAGAGAAAAGAAAAAGACCCAGGACAGCGCCGGACCCCCAGGACTGAGTCAAGTGGGTTTGGACAATTGAGAGAACATGAAAAAATATGAAAAGAAACAAACAAATAAATAACAAGAAAGTGAATCAGAGCAGCAGAGGGGGGCAAAGCTGTCAGTTTTGAGGAGGATTTATTAAGAAATAAGAAAATAATAATAATAGTAATTGAACAGAAGACATCACAGTTAAAAATGAAATCATTCGACAGAAAGTGTGCAACAAAAATACAAAACAAGGAGAAGTGCGGCGCACGTGACATCTCCAGGGACCTGCTGAGGATCTGTCTGGCTGGAATCGAGCGCCTTATCTAATGAATATATCAGGAACTTTGGATTAAATATATTGATAAAGACGCACAATAGACAGACCGATGTGAAAGGCACTATATAACAGGCAGACCGGTCATTCTGTCTTATTTGTCCTAAGATGGACATGTGACTTTCTCCAGACACTCAAGAAATGATTTTAACAAACGAGAAACAAAATGTCCGCCTTGGCTAAGATGAGAGAGCAGTCGCCGTGAGGCGCTATAACGGCGTGTTGCTGTAGATCCGCAGGAGCCCCACTGGCGTTTCGGTCCCCCATGCTGTTGTGTCACACAGAGGATATGCCCCTTTGTGCTCGATGGCCGTCAGCTTTGTCTCCATTCTCTGCTCCACTGCTGTGCCCGCCTAAGTCAGGCAGCCTTCCTAATTGTCTTGTTGATCCGGTGGGCCTCTCGTGATGTTACTGGCCCAGCACACCACCCTGGTCACCCCCGAGTTCTGGGACATGGAAAGTGACGTCACTGCTGCCCAGTCTCCTCAGATAAAAGGGTCCTGAGGTGGACCCCCCTGTAACAGTGGCGCATGCAGTGACCTGTCCCTCTTTGGATGTTCCTCGTGGCTTTACAGAGCGTTGAGGGGTCGCTCGTTGGCCCCCACTCGTATCGGACACGTTTTTCTTTTTTTCCTTTTCATGACAATTCTTAGGCTGGTGTCAGTGCTTTTGATTTTTTACGAAGTTTTATGTAACAGCCCAGGATGCAGTGGGGCAGGTGTGGAAGGGCAGTGAATGTTACGTGGAGGGGTCATGTGGGCAGAGGGGCTCAGTGTGGCAGACCCTGACTACCTGGCGCTATGGTCACCCGTCAGTTCAACCCGCCACGGCTCCTCCTCCTGGTGTGGCCCCGCCTCCAGTACCTGCCCGTCTCCTCACAAGCCCATTCACTTGACGGCGCCAGTCCTGCGCTCAGTTCACCATTTTATCTATTGTTCGGTGCGCCTACGAGTAAATAAAATGTATTATTATTAGTACCATTGTGAGCGACGGGCCAGCGGTCACCTTTTTAAATGACCAAACTGCTCCTCTGTCCAACATTCCGGTCAGATGCCGTGTCCTCTTTGTCGCAGCTTTTAGAAAACGGTGATGAATGGACAGAGAGGGTGACGGGGGGCTCAGGGGTCCGTGCTAACACAACCACCTGTGCCCGAGAGCCTGAGGTTCACCGCACATACAGAACATCATTAAATTAAATGCAAATTTAACAGCATTAAATGCAAATCGGGGTCACGTTTATTTGCCGGTGCTTAACGTACAGGAGTTGAATTTGGTCCTTCACGATATCGAAGAGTGAACGCGCTTGGTACACGGGAAAAATTGTGAGGCGCACAACCACCAATGGGGGCAGCGTAAGAAGTGAAAGTGGCGTCCACCACCACTTGAAAGGTCATCTGTGCGGCAAACATCCACAGGACCCTGGCATCAAGTCCCCTCTGAGGTCGGCCCTGCCACACTCGTGCCCCGTGAACACTGCGAGTCCTTGATGGAGACTTCGGCGGCTCTGCTACACACTCGTCCTGTCACTTAGGCGGGTCTCTGCCACGATGCGAGTTGTTTGACGAGGATTTACGATCATCATGTCGGTCATATTGGATTAGCGCTCTGCTCTGCTGAAACTCGACTCCCCACTTAATGGTTCTGGGAAAGGAGAACGAAAATCGATAAAGACGCAGATGGCGGCGGAGGAAAGAGCACGGAGAGCTGAGTGCTGTCTATTTTAAGATCGCTGTAGCCTGGTAAGACTACGAGAAATGGAGTCTCCTACCCTGACAGAAGGGGGGGGGGGGGGGGGGGGGGGGGGTTTGCACCACCGAAACTGCCCAAATCAGCCAACACGAGTTTAAAGTGCCAGTCCATCACAGGGCACACTCTCCTGTGCCAGGCTGGTAGGGAGCTGACAGCTAATTAGCCAAATGAAGCACCAGGGGAGCACTGACATTGAGCAGAGCACTGCTTGAACCCGGGACTGCCTCAGCGTGTGGCCCCAGGTTCAAGGTAGTTTACTTAGCGCCTCTCACAGGGTGTACCATAACAAGGGCAAACTGAAAACTGTCATAAGATGACATGAAAACGTCAAAGCGACTCTCCGGCATAAGGTAATGGATCTGGAAGTCACTTTGGATGACTGTGTATGCCTCGTCAACTAATGGACCTGCACTGCTATTATTAATGTCCACCTGCAGAACCTCAGCACAGACAGTAAAGCCCACCTCACACTCGATGACTTTGCCGTTGATTTTCAGTTGTAGTCTTCATCGACGTCATCCTTTCTAGTCGTCTACTGTGACACACCCGAAGACTGTGATTGGCTGGGTCTGAATGACAGGGGTGTGCTTTTCTGGTTAGTCAGAGGGGCGGGCTGTTTGTGTGTGGGAGCTGAGAGCCAATGAGCTTTCAGCCGGCAGTACAAGGCACACGCACGTTAAGGACCTCACAAACAGCAGAGACCCTCGTCTGTCTGCCTGATGTCTCCTGCTTTATGTACTAAAGAAAAAAATAAAGGGCCGAGACGGCGACCGAACACCCCACATCCGTTATCCCTTCACGTACCACCAGCTCCGTCAGGCAGCACCCTATTGGCTGTCAGAAAAAGGGGAGGGCGCCACCTGCGCTCAGTCAGTAAATGTGACATGGGCTACGAGCTTACATGCAAATCTGACATACCTCATGACAAAAAGTCACCTAATGTGACATTGGTTTAACCAGGCCTGCACTGGCACTCAGCTCCACACTAACCACAGGGCCACACTGGCATTGTTATGATGATGACATTAAATGATATGTCATATATATGAAGGACTATTTCAGATTAAATGAACAACTAAAAAACACACACGTATTGTGAAATGTGACACTTATTATCTAGAAAAAGAGAACTGTCTGTCTTCCAAAGAACTCTTTATCACGCCCCTTCATTGACAATTCACCAATCAAAACACGGACCTCACTTGAGCCCGCCCTCTCAGCTGTGACGGGTGGTAATGACAGGCAGAGTTCATGTTGTGTGCCAAATAAACGACTCAGGAAATAATGCAAGAAAGGAACAGGCCCCTAAAGTGGGCATTTAATGAAAATGCCCTGATTTGTGTTCACAATTCGTATTTATTTGCTTATTTATTTACTCCACACTGTAGAGCAGGCATTGTAGGAAACCTTCTGATTTTTGGCACATAGTGCTGCCCTCTACTGGTTCAGGCGTTGGATTGCAAGCACAGGGCCATCCGTTCCATCCTCCCTGCTGCCTTCCTGGGTGACCCTGAAGGAGTCGCTTCAGCCGCTGGTGCTCCATTTATAAAACCATTTCAGCCCCGCGCTTCATGAAAGGCCAGGAGGCAGGCGCAGTGACAGAAGAAGTAAACCCTCTGCTAGACTATAGTGCCTTAGAGGTGAATGCCACCAGATCAGACTTTAAAGTGTTAAAGTGCTGGCAGTGCTGCGACTCCCTCAGGGTGGCACATGGAGAAAATCCCGGGCACTGAAGCCATTGGCTTCAGGCTATAAGATGGGTAGCAGTGCCCCCTGCAGGTGAGTAAAGAATATAGGCAAACAGGAGCTTGTTAGCCTTGGGTTGATAGAGAGACGACGAATGCTACAGCGCCGCGCAGTCTCTCAATTCATCGAAATGCTCAGCAGCCATGAAGTGACCATTGTGACCGATCTGAGAAGCAACGCCAAATCGGCAAAGGGAGGGGCAGGGGCATTGAAATGGCACATCTCTTAAAACGCTGCCTTCCTGTTGGCACCCAGATGGCTGTATGAGGTTACGCGTTGACTTCATCAGAGGGGATGGCACGTCTGTCACTTTTGTCCCTTTTTTTTTGTTATTGTTGTTAGCTGTACTTTCATTAAAACCATAAATGACTTTTTGATCGAGGGCGCCCTCTGGCGTCCATTTGTATTAATAACCAAGATGATTCACGTCCATATCGGTGGGATTCACGGTGGGGCTTCGGTCCGCTTTGATCACCCGGTGCTTGCCTGGCCGCCATTAAGGGGGGTCTTGATCTTCAGGGAGTTTGGTTCGCTTAAGACACCAACAGAATTTCGTGTCGTTCCGCGTTTTATTACCACCCGACCCGCGCCCTCCCCCATATGTTTGTGCGCCTTTTAAAGACGAAGTCTTAACAAAACCCCCTGGAAGCTTCTGCCATCGCCACGAGTCTACAAACTTGTTCGGACCCTAAACGAAGTGAGTGCTTTTACTGTCATCATGTCGCACTCTAATGGCACTTTTCTGTCCAGACCGTAAGGCGCCCCGCTATGATGAGCGAGTGTGTGCGTGCATGTCGTGGTGACCGGGAATCCACTTTGGTGTTGGCTGCACTTCAGTGGTACCGACATGCTGGAGAAGAAACGGTCAGAAATGGATAGACAGCTGCGTGGACGACCCCCATAACTGATCAATCGGATTTAGCCTAAAGAGCCGTGCGTGGACAGATTGAACGTTACACTGCGCCTTTCACACCGCACCCTCTCACTAAACCAGTGTAGGCACCAGCGCAGTCCCGTTCGGTTTCCGAGTCCACTGGCCTTCGTTTGGTTTCAGAGGGCAGCGCGTGCGCGTGCGCGCGCGCGCGAGAGAGAGAGTCAGTGAGCAAGTAGGCGCGCACGTGCTCCACTCCGGAAGTACTCACATCGTCAAGGAAACGGCGTCACGGCGAGGTCAGAGCACGTGCTTCACTTTCGCTTTGAGCCGTGGCTGCAGCTTCGCGCACACAGCAAGCCCGCCTTGGAATTCGCGCTCACCGTTGTGACCTTTGGTTGCCCGAAAAGCGCTTTAGCTGCGGTTTTTTAACTAAGGGCCCACCCGTAAACCCCCGCGGACTGGCCCTGCGTGCAGGACACCGGTATGTCATCGCTGCGCTCGCGCTTAGTCGCACGTTCGTCACGGGTCTAATAAAGTGGAAGGGAGGCACTGGCATGGCACGGCACCCCGCCTCTGTCGTGTCTTTACAGCATGTTGTTGTCTTCCTGCAGGAGACGCCGCCGTCGCCCTCCAGACTGAATGCTCGCCCGCCCGGACGATGTTAGGAGGTCGCCACGAGGCTCCCGTGAAGAGGGACGGCGTCCCCACTGACGAGACGCCGTCCCCCGACTCCTTCAGCGTGGTGATTGGGGCCACGGTGCCCACGGGCTTCGAGTACACGGCGGCGGACGAAGTCCGAGAGAAGCTGGGCGCCGAAAGCAGGATCAGCAAGGACCGGGGGCGGATCTACTTCGCGGTTCGGGCCGACAGCCTCCCTCAGGTACGGCCGCCGCGCAGAGGGGGCTCGGGTCTGGTGACGGCTTCTGCAGGTGTTGTTGTGTATAGTTGATAGGCCTCGTTATTATCAGAATAAAAGCGCTTAAGCATTCAGCAAGTCCCGGGCCCGTGTCGCCGTGGGCTGCTCTTCAGCCGGCGGGGTGTCATTTTTGGAATTCCCTTCAGGCTCCATGACCCGAAGTGCGAGTGTAGGCCTCGTAGTCCTGTAGTTTCGATGAGCGCACGTGAGGCGGCTTTTAAATTAGAATGCGGGAAGGAGTGCAGTGGCCCAGATGTTGCTGCACCTCTGCCACTGGGGCTGTCGCCTCATTAAGGTGACCATCCGGCCCCGTTTTCCGGGCAACTGGCCCCACTCAGAAACATGTCCCCGGTTTAAGATTTGTCCACATTTCCAGTCCTTGCACGATCTTGCGTTAAGTTTTGCTTGTTCGTGAACACTAGCACGTCGTAATGAAACTGCATTTGCACAACCAGGCATGAATTCTTCGCGAGACGTATGTAGTCTGCGGTCCACTAGCTCTCCCCCAAGACCCCCCCGCCCCGCATGTCCCCGGATTGGCCCAAAAATTTCTGGTCACCTTAAGTATATTGTAGTGCCCAACCACTCACCCACTTAAGTCAGAAGTAATGGAAACCACAAATAAGCACAGGGAGATTTCAGTTTAATAAGCTGACATTAAAAGCATACTTCTGCCCTGGGGGTCCACAGCCTCTTTGATGGACTGCTGCTGGACCCACAGTGGGCTTGAGGACAGTAAAACTGAACATACAAAGCTTAAAGTGCAAAGCAGCCATTGGGCACCATACTGGCCCACACCGAGGTCCGAGAGCAACTGCAGGTGACCAAGCGTGAAAGGAAAAAGAAGGCCAGAGAAAAGTACCAATGTATGCCAATGGCAATTCAAATACCACGATACAAGTGGGAACAGAAAAGCAAAGAGTCAGGAAGCAGAAGAACTAAAGGGAACATAACATATGTGCCGCTGGGAACAGTAGGGCACCGTGGCACAGCAGGGAAAGCCACAAATGGCATCACACAGTGACAAAGTGGCACCAGAGTAAACTTAAAACAATAAAACACAACAAAGGGTGAAGGTAAAACTTGAATTGTACATCTTTAATAATCCGGGTAGAAAATGATCAGGAAGTTCAGCAAAGAATGAACAAAGCAGGCTGTATGTTTAATATCCTGAAAATGAAAGCCACTGCCAATGCTTCTTTTCCATGAGTTGTCATATTTATTGTACCATTGTGATATTTTGTACATACAGTTAGGTCCATAAATATTTGGACAGAGACAACTTTTTTCTCATTTTGGTTCTGTACATTACCACAATGAATTTTTAAATGAAACAACTCAGTTGCAGTTGAAGTGCAGACTTTCAGCTTTAATTCAGTGGGGTGAACAAAACGATTGCATAAAAATGTGAGGCAACTAAAGCATTTTTTGAACACAATCCCTTCATTTCAGGGGCTCAAAAGTAATTAGATAAATTAAATAACTGGAAATCAAATGTTCATTTCTAATACTTGTTTGAAAACCCTTTGCTGGCAATGACAGCCTGAAGTCTTGAACTCATGGACATCACCAGATGCTGGGTTTCCTCCTTTTTAATGCTCTGCCAGGCCTTTACTGCAGCGGCTTTCAGTTGCTGTTTGTTTGTGGGCCTTTCTGTTTGAAGTTTAGTCTTCAACAAGTGAAATGCACACTCAGTTGGGTTAAGATCAGGTGACTGACTTGGCCATTCAAGAATTTTCCACTTCTTTGCTTTAATAAACTCCTGGGTTGCTTTGGCTGTATGTTTTGTGTCATTGTCCATCTGTATCATGAATCAATTTGACTGCTGTATTTAGCTGGATTTGAGCAGACAGTATGTCTCTGAACACCTCAGAATTCATTCGGCTGCTTCTGTCTGTCCTGTGTCACATCATCAATAAACACTAGTGTGTCCCAGTGCCACTGGCAGCCATCACACTGCCTCCCTCCACCGTGTTTTACAGATGATGTGCTATGCTTTGGATAATGAGCTGTTCCACGCCTTCGCCATACTTTTTTCTTGCCATCATTCTGGTAGAGGTTCATGTTGGTTTCATCTGTCCAAAGAATGTTTTTCCAGAACTGTGCTGGCTTTTTTAGGTGTTCTTTAGCAAAGTCCAATCTAGCCTTTCTATTCTTGAGGCTTATGAGTGGCTTGCACCTTGAGGTGCACCCTCTGTATTTACTTACATGCAGTCTTCTCTTTATGGTAGACTTGGATATCGAGACGCTCGCCTACCCCCTGGAGAGTGTTGTTCACTTGGTTGGCTGTTGTGAAGGGGTTTCTCTTCACCATGGAAATGATTCTGCGATCATCCACCACTGTTGTCTTCCATGGATGTCCAGGGGCCTCATGTATGAACGGTGTGTACGCACAGAAATGTTGCGTACGAACCTTTCCACGCTCAAATCGCGATGTATAAAACCTAAACTTGGCGTAAAGCCACGCACATTTCCATGGTAACTCATTCCTTGGCGTACGCAATTTATCCGCCCGGTTTTGCAGACTAGCGGCACCCAGCGTCAAAGCAGTGCTACTGTTCCTGTGTGATCACCCTTTCTTTCTTAAATCCACATTCCTGGCGCGGCTTTATAAATACACTGAAATTAACTGCATATTGTTTATTAGTGTAATGCATCTGATTGTAATTAACCTGTAGCAATATAATGGTCCAGGGAATAGCCATAGTATTCCAAATACCATAACTGCTTTAGCGTTGTTACGCTCACTGCATCTTCTTTCAGCTGATCCCGTTAAGGGTTGCCACAGCAGATCATCTTTTCCCACATTACTCTCACTGCACCACTCGGAGTATTTATATCACTGTACCTGAGTGGGGAATCACAGCAGCAGCTGATTGGAAAGAGAATTATCGGTACACAGCATGAAGCAGATGCTGCCTGAGCCACAGCAAACGCTTTAGTCCCTGTACGGACTTCGCGGTTTAGAAACAGTTTCATTCCAAGAACTCTAAACGCACTAAATCAGTCCATCAAGTGCTCCTTGTAGAAATGTTTGGACTTATAAGTACAATCACCTCACTGTAAACTTGCACTACAGTTATAATATTGCACAACCTGCGCCACTTTATAAAGCGCGTATTTACCTGTGATGACGGTATTCATTTCTAAGACGAAATGCAGCAAAACATGTTGATTATATTATACAGATAAAACTTTAACTTCATTTAAATAATCTGTATTGTTTATAATTAAACATGTGAGGACACGGTGCCGCAGCGCTAGCTAGTTCAGTAATTGTTCCTGCCTCACGTTGTATTCTTGCTGGTGCTGACGCGACACTGGAAAGATAGACGGATATAATAATTAAACACGTACTACTAAGATATTTCAATGTTCCTTAAAAGTTTTGAAGAATCGAAGTTCTAAGCTTACAGATGGCTTCACGTCTATTACATAGCTTATTGTGTGGCGATTGAGTTTTTGGAGAAAGAAAAGTAAGGACAGGAATTGGAGGTTAGTACGTTTGAAAGAGACAGTACTGCTGTGATAAATTATTTCATCGAAGGTCACACATGGTGCAGCAAGCCTCTTGCGTGAGACATGAACAAGCACTGCACCACCGTGTTCCCATGTTTAATAACATGCTTTCATTCCTATCATCATGAAAAAGGTATCACGTATACATCTCAGTATTTTAATCATTCAGAGAGCTGTAATATCAAGAATGTAATGGAGTATGTGTCCCGTCGGAGAAAGAGAAAGCCCGTTTAAAAAGCAGGTAGTGATTCATACACATAGAGCACATAGAAGATCAAATACAGAACAAAGCATTTAACATGCCACTTTAGTTACAATAGGATTTGAGAAACTAGTAAATTAAACGATTTTAAGATGAAGTTTATGATGTTCTACTTTAATGGCAAAATAAACTACGTGATTAAAGTGGAAATTTCGAGATTAAAGTTGACATTTCGTGCTTTTTTCCCCACTGTATGCCTTTTTTTTGTCTGTACCCTAATAAGCTTTCATATGACACTCAGACGGTGGGCTACGACTCGCTTTTTCACGGCGACTTTATTATTTGATTTCTTTTTTCTTTCGGGCACTGTGCGACTTTGTGAAGTTGAGCCTTCGAGTTTCTCCGACACTCTGTCACTCGATCAGCTTCCTTTTGTTGATTATCCCACTGTTTAAACCAACAAATAGTACGTTTTTCCTTTGCCTCCACTTGGTATTCGCTGAAATTCTTATATTTTCCCCTGTGCTTTTCCCATTGTCTTTTCACAGAAGGCTATTTATATTGATTTGCATATTCAAAGAGGCGTAATTCTAGGAGGAGTTGGGGCGGGACAGAAGGCGCGTGCACGTGCGTTACTTTTCACGCAAATCGGGATTTATGTAGTAGAAGAACGTGAAAGTATGCGTGCGCACAGATTCCTGCGTCTGGATTTTTCTGTGCGTACGCACAATCCCGCTTTTGTGCTTACGCCATGTTATAGTGTGAGTTCTACGCACGGCGTTATACATGAGGCCCCAGGTCTTTCTGCGTTGCTGAGTTCACCAGTGCTTGCTTTCTTTCTCAGGATGTACCAAACTGTAGATTTTGGGTTTTTTCTGTTTTCGCAGTTTAAGGATGGCTTCTTTCACCAGCATGGAGAGCTCCTTTGACCACATATTGTCTTTTCACAGCAAAATCTTCCACATGCAAGCACCACACCTCAAATCAACTCCAGGCCTTTTATCTGCTTAATTGATAAGGACATCACGACGGACTTGCCCACACCTGCCCATGAAATAGCCTTTGAGTCAATTGTCCAATTACTTTTGAGCCCCTGAAATGAAGAAGGGATTGTGTTCAAAAATGCTTTAGTTGCCTCACATTTTTATGCAATCGTTTTGTTCACCCCACTGAATTAAAGCTGAAAGTCTGCACTTCAACTGCATTGGAGTTGTTTCATTTAAAATTCATTGTGGTAATGTACAGAACCAAAATGAGAAAAACGTCTCTGTCCAAATATTTATGGACCTAACTAGAGAAAAGCCAAGCAAAATGACCCTTTTTATTGGCTAACTAAAAAGATTACAATATGCAAGCTTGAGGCAACTCAGGCCCCTTCTTCAGGCGAGATGTAAAGATTGTCTTTTCTCTACGTTCATAATGGCTAACACGGTACAACACCCTAGTACTGTGGACCTAACTGTAAATAATAATAATTATATGTTCTTGTCATATAAACTCCATCCTAAGGGCTCATCAGGTGAGCCGCTCACGGTGGCACTGTGACCTTTGACTGGCCGAGAGCAGCGCCCTCTGGTGTCTGATGTACTGGTGAGAATGTCCTTGTGCTGCATACGCAGGGTGACAGTAAGTAGTAGTCATGTGACAACACTGCCGTGATGATGTGGTCCTTTGAACCCTGGTCTGTAATCCCGTGAGCCGTTGTCGTGTGCTGGCCCCCAGTGGCCTCCTTGATTGCCATTTTATTTTAGAAGGTAACCCTGACTTGTTTTGCTCTTTTCTGGCAGGTTCATCAGCTGAAGTCGGTGGACAACTTATTTGTTGTGGTTAAGGAATTTCCGGACTATCACTTTAAAGACACAAAGGTAGGCCCTTTCACGTCCTTGTGTTTCTCCTTTGGTGGTGATGTGGTCCGACCTTTTGGCCCCAATAAAAACAGTTGGCTGCCCAGTTATTGTTTGGAATTGTCACATAACTGGAGGGGAGACCCCCAGCTGCTGTGCCCAAGTTCTCTGAGGATACGTCAGACGAAAGTCACGCGTCTTCAAGCTGATGTGAAAGCTGAGACGAGTGGGCCGACTTGTCCGCTGTTCTGGGGCCCTGCAGATGACCCCTTGACCCCTCGTTGCTGTTTAGCCTGCTGACGGCTTGAGATCTTCAAGCACAGTCCAGTTTGTGAGTATTGGTTAGTTGAGATGAGCAAGTCTGACTTCAGCCATTTAAAGCTCTGCTTGTAGGCTGAGGGCTTTTGAAATCGGCTGCCGTAAAGGCTCGAGGGCAGGGGGTCTTGTCTGGGTGAGAGGCTTGCCAGCCATGTTTTGACTGACCTGAAGGCTGCCTAAGGAGCGATTTGAACAGCCAGAGAAGGGCACATTGCAGCGGTCAGACTCGGTAGAAATACATGCAGGAGTTTATTCAGTCATCTCTTTAGAAACCAACTTCACTTTTGTGTGTGTTAAGGTTTGAAAATGGCTGTTAATAGGGTTGGTGTCCGAGCCGCTGGGTGCACGCGTCCTTTCTATGAAGTGTTGCCTCAGTGTGTTTGGCTTGATGCTCCATGTGCTGTAGTGCCCTCTTCAAACAACACAGAGGCAGGTAGTGCGTCTTCATCAGCTCAGAGCCGGAAAGCCACTCCCTTGACGAGTGTGTGTGTGTGTGTGAGTGACGCAGGGTACGGTGACTCGCAGCACACGGTCATTTTTAGGTTTGGGTCCACCACCTTCCGTCTGCTCACATGAGTTATCCTGACATTGTGGACATTGGGTCCGTGTCTCGACAGTCCATCGCCATCTCTGACATGCTTACCTTTTATTGCAGGAGGAAACCTTAGAAGAGTTTGAGGGGCTCGCTTCCAAACTTCCTTGGCTTTTACCCCTTGAGGTGTGGAAACTGAACAACACCTTAAAGAAAAGACGGACCAGGAGGAAAGGGGTGCTGCGAGCTGCGGGTCCAGGAGAAATTTCAAGCGATGGTCATAAAGGGGGGGCTAAGCCAGAGCCGCAGCCTGACACAGAGTCAGCAGACAGTGTCGTTGAGTCAGACGCCGCATTGGAACGTGGGGCGGCCAGTGGGAATGGGAATGGGAATGGAAGCGGCGCTGCTGCTAAGGAGGAGAGCCAACATGGAGACGTGGACTCGGAAGAGGAAACTGGTGACAGCTGCGAATCTCAAGATGAAGGCAAGAAATCGGAGCTTCTCAAATTTCGTGTGACATGCAGCCGGGCAGGCGAGAAGCACAACTTCACCTCCAACGAGGCAGCGCGCGATTTTGGGGGAGCCGTTCAAGATTTCTTCCTGTGGAAGCCAGACATGACAAAGTTTGATATCGAGGTATGTCCATCTCTGTCAGAAGGGCTATTTGCAGACGTGCAGAGGGTGGTGCGGGATTATGGGGGTTTCAGACATTGGCTGGGCTTGGTGGAGATGTGAGAGGAAACCAAAGTGCCCGGTTGAACATCCATGGGCAGAGTCTGCAGACCGCCAGCCCAGCCACCCATTTGTCCATCATCCGGAGTCATTAGTCTGCTTTTAGGGTGGTCGGAAAACCGAGCCTGAGAGGGCACACTCGCTTTAGGCCTTCTCGTGTTCTGACCTCTTGGTGCCGCTACAGAGTTTCCTGTGTTACTGACGTCTCAGTTGATTTCTCTCAAAGTAACTGATTGCAAAAAAAAGTAAAAACCCCATGACATTTGAATATGAAATCATGAATTCAGATTGTGATGTGAACTGACTGTGGTCAGAAGTGAACCAATCAGAGAGGCTCTTCTAGAGGTGACGAGCAGACCAAGACCAGAGAAATGGCCCAAGGTGATCTGTTACAGAGTAAAGGCACGTGCTGCGCTTGTACATTCGACTGTCGAGTTTTGCTTTGTTTAATTTCTATGTGTGCTCAGAAATGGGGGTGACGTGTGCCTGGTAAGAATCGGGTCATCAAGGGTCTCTTAAGTGTTTGCACCTTCCACCCTCCGTATGAAAGGAATTGAAATCCAGGGAAAGAGCAGCCCTAGCCCCGCCTGCGAAGTGACATCCGCAATGTGGACCCTCTGACCGCCGGAAGGCTGCTGACCAGGGTGACCGCCTGGAGCCTCAGCCCTTTAGGTGGTTGGTCTTGAGTTGATCAGACTGTGTAGACGGGACCCTCTGGGCAGCCTGCCTGTCCCGTGTGACTTGACGTCTGCTTTTAGGTTGCAGCTGTTTGTTTCGACTCTCCTTCCCAGATCCTTCACTTTTTTCCTGTCCATATGCAGGTTTTGCTGAACATCCACAACAATGAGGTGGTGGTGGGGATTTCCCTGACAGAGGAGAGTCTGCATCGAAGAAATATCACCCACTTTGGGCCTACCACCCTACGGTCCACCCTGGCCTATGGGATGCTGAGGTGAGTGTCCGTGTTGCCAACTTCTGAGTTTTTCTGGTTAACTGACCAGACCCATTTTATTTTTCCCAGTAGCCCCTGTGAATACTCACATACTTGTTCTTAGGTTCATGAGGCTCTCCTGTGTCACTCCAGTCAGATGTTGAGTTGTCTCGTCTGTGGCTGACTTGCCATCTTTATTGTTGGCATTGCTCATGCCATGGTGATAGCCCTTCAGACTGCCCAGCATTTGGTAGCCCCCCAGGGTCACGTGTTGAGAACAGGAGGGCTGGTGACCTCATCACCATCACAAACAGTACACACGATCTTGCTGGCTCTGGCTTGGGCCTTGAGTCACGTTGATCTCCATGCTTGTGGTGTTTTGATTGTTGTCTGGACTCGAGGTCACAGTGACACTTCAGTTCTGAATATAATGGCCAAAGGAAAACCTTGGTTCCTTTCTGTTTTTGAGGGTCACCACTGCTGACCCCACTGGGAGTAATCTGACAAACTCTTGTTGTAACTTCACATAACCACAGAAGGTATTTCAGCAGCACTCTGCCCATTCCTGTTTTCGGTCCCCATTTCATCTCACCTGTCACTCTAAGTTGTCATTAAGAGTTCAGGCCGTTGTGAACGTTTATTCAGAAACATCCCACAGAACTTAGAACCCCCCCCCCACCCCTTTAATCCTCCTGTCACCCCAGCGCCTCCCCTCTGCCAGTGACACCCAGAACTGCTCCACAGGTTGGACATCAGTGCCAATGGGGCAGAGGGTCCAGACAAAAAAAGAAAATGCCTGGGGATGAGCTTGGGGTTTGCACCATCAGTCTCTGATTCTCCATTCCGCTTGTGCTGCTGATGACGGCCAGCCAGCCAGACCTTGGGTCTTCTTCAAGAGGGACCCAGTCACTTGTCTTTGAGGCGGACCTGTTCTGCTACGTGTGGACTGGGCCTGAACGGACCTCAGAAAGAAATTCAGGGATGGCAGGTGGGCCAAGAAATGCACACAGTAAGCCACAAGTGCCGGACCCTCAGAACTGACCTCTTTTAGAACATTGGAGCTGATCTTGGGTGGCCTACAAAGCCAGCACTGAACCTTTATGGTCCGACGCAAATCTGGTAATTGAGCCCCATCAGTTAAACAAGGTCTCCATCTTGTCTTCCTTCCTGAACTCCTCCTGTTGAGGACATTTAGACACCTTTTTGGTGATATTTTGTATATATATATATAAAATCCAACGTCTGTCTGCTTTTCACGAGAAGACTACAGTAGATGGGGTTTGTTTCTGTAATTCTGGTTGATTTTGTGACTTTTCTATCATCGCACGAAGTATCGCAGTTCACTTGCAGTACGGGGACCTCAGGAGTAGGAAGCCTCTGATTGAGTCGCTCTGCCTGTCGCCACGTGTTGGAGCGCACCTCGCCTCTGCTTAGCTAGCGATGCCTGTTTGTTGAGCAGACATTATCATCTAGAGATTAAGGAGTGACGTTTGGTGTTTTTGAGAGAGATCAGAGCTCCGTGTGTTTTAGAGGGTACCTGCTGATTGGCAGAGAGAGATCCTGGCCACGCGAGGACGCTCTCCCATCAGAGCTGAACACGATCAGATACAGTGCCAGCGTTTGACATTGGCGTGTGCCTATCTTCTGCTTGGCCGGAATTACTTTTTTTTTTTTTTTTTTGTTCCTGTTTCACTTCTTCTTGGGCGGAGCCGCGGGGGGCAGCTAGTGTAGGAAATGAAGAGTTAAAAAGGTTAAAAATGGGGTTTCATCCCGACATGGAGCTTCTTTAAAGTTGTAGTGCCTCTGTAGGTTTTTAATGGCTGCACACGTGTGTGTGTGTGGGGCCTGATGGGTAATCCAGTCTGTGTCATCCTTCAGTGCTCCAGCACCATAGGAGGCAAAGCGCCGACGTCATACAGCTGGGTCTGAGCCCAGTTCCTGTTCCCACCGCCACGTTCAGAATCGGCTCGTCTGCTTACGCTTTTGTCTTCTTTTCTGCCTCAGGTTGTGTGACCCTCAGCCGTCTGATGTTATAATTGACCCGATGTGTGGCAGTGGAGCCATACCCTTGGAGGTAAGCCTCCCGCGTGCTTGTACGTTTTCAAGATCAGTCCTGGGGGACCCCCAAGGCAGCAGGTTTTTACTCCCACCGCTCACTCATCTGGTCTCCTAACATTTCTGAGAAATTTCTGAATATCTGCCCGAGTTTTAAATGTCAGTTGGCTTTTTAGTGGACCCCAGCCCCTTGTGCAGTTGGTGTTGCCATGCCGTGCCATGGGGTCCTCTGAATTGGGCACCCTTCTGTCCCTGGCTGTGGCTTGTCACCATTGCCTCCTCAAAGTACTACCAAAGCCCTCGACCATCCCCTGTTTCCGATGCCACTATGCTTGTGTATTAATTCAAATGACTCGCTGGCAGCATTAATGGACACTACCACACATTGGCACACCCTGCCAGTCAAACATATTTTGATTACAGTTTAAACACAGTAGTTGGCACACACAAGTCAAAAGAATGACAGTGGGCTAAGAAATGGTCAGAATGACAGACTTGGAGAGCAGGAACTCTGGGCCTGACAAACCACCCAGCAAGGTCACTCCAGCACCCCCCAAAGGAGCTGCCCTCGCTGACCGTTTAGCTCAGGTGATTGTGTAGGCCACGTCGTCATCTTCCTCCTCCGTGCTTGGGTGTATGCTGGGGGTCATTCTGCTCAGGCACAAAGGGCTGCCCAGTATGTCTTACATGACAGGGTGCCGTGTGCCACTGGAGGATACCGTACTGATGCTGTCACTGCTGTGCAAGTCATCCTCTCTACTGCCATCCAAAGCTGGCATACGGCCTCCGTCGTGACACGTGCTCTCACCCGATGGGTGTAGACTCGGACTTGGGTTCATGTGCCCACAATGCCATTCGGGAGCAGTCCAGTTAACGCTGCTTTAATAAAGGCCCTTCTGTTCTGGACTGTTGAAGTGGGCACTTCATTCTGGCTGGCCTTCTCACTAAGGGTTAGGATTAGTCTTCAGTCGTCTGGCCCTTTCTCTTCTCTGTAGCACAGCCTTTAATTCTTTGGAGAGACGTCAGCTTCTGTAATTTGACTTTTGAAATTCAGGGTATTTACGATGGGCACACACTGTTTGAAGTTTACCAAATGTGCTGAAATAACACGTCACTGGCAATGTCTGTGTGTATAATGTGTAGAGTAAGTGCTGCGTGTATACACACACACACACACCCTGTACTGACACTCGGAGCACCAGCCGACGCTGGCCTGCCCAGGGGTCTGGGTCTGTCCACCACGCCATTGACCTCATATCAGCTCTCCTCGCCTTCATTCTTCCTCCGTGTCTTTCCAACTCTTACCTGTCATTTATTTCTAAGTGCTTGGTCACATCGGAGCATCAGGGCCATCTCTAACTTGGTGGTATGTGATGACGCTCGACTCTGGACGGGTGAGCCGTCCTCTCTCTGCGGCACCCCACTTGAGTTACGAGACGCCTGGTCTTCGGTGGAGTTTAAGGGGCTGTCGATTTTTATCTTTGCAGGGCTCCATTGAATGGCCGCATTCCTTCTTTATTTCTGGGGACAACAACACCTTGGCTACCAACCGGACCGTCAATAACATCAATTACATCCATAAAAAGAGGCGGAATAAAGGAAGGTAACTCACGAAATGTCTGACGTGTGCGGATAAGTCTGCTGCTTAGGCTTAAACAATAAGTCACTTGGTGACACTCTTGTTCTTTCCCAGAATGGTGCCACCCTGTTAACTCAACACTAAAACACACAATGCGTCTGTCTGTCTGTCAGAGTGGGGACACCGCGCTTGAACAGTACGAGCACATCAGAAGTGGAGCCCCCAATGTCCCAGGCCTCTTGTCCGCCTGGCAGTGTGTCCTCCCAGCATACCTGCCATTTCACTGCACCCCTCTTTCTCTGACCACTCACACGGGGGCTCCTCTTGTGGTCATTCTGGGGTCCGCTGCAGCCTTGTTGGCTATAAGGACCACGGGGTGGGTTTAGTGGCCACTGCTGTCACTTTAAGTTGACAAGTCCTTTGAAGGCTGGATGAGCCCAGCAGTGTACGGGTGACTTGCTTTACAACACCGGCCCCCCCACTCTTCTGGGAGGAACTCCTGAGAGCCTGCTCTGCTGCCCCCTGCTGGTTCTTGTCTTCCTAAGCAGAGGCACTCTCGCTGCCACTGTGCTTCTGAACCCCGCTCTTTGATGGCAGCTGGTGGCTCTTTGTGGTTGTGAATATACTCGAGTCCCCTCTGTGCCACTGTAGCCTCCATACTGAGCGTGACGGCAGGTTTGTTGGGTGGGTGACATTCCTCATCCCAAGAGTCTGTGTGTCTGGGTTCCAGTCTGCCAAGACCCCTGTCTTCAAGTGGGGACCACTATACTGATCTGTAGGGGCCGAGTCAGAAAGCCAAGCTGTCGGTTTACCAGTCGATGTACGTCCCTCCCCTCGCCCACGGTCACATGACTGCACAGGGTGGCCGGCTGTCCTTCGAGAGGGCGAGTAGCACCGACCATCCTGGAGAGGCTTGGAGCAGGACTGCTGACCCTCTGCATTGAGGGGGTTTGGGCCTCTGACAGGGACGCCCCCCTGCCGAGCCTTTCTGGGCCTGACCAGCTGAGAGGAGGAGGCCCCTGAGGAAGACTCCAAGATGGCCTGAGGATCCCACAGTATGTCCTGAGGAAAGAGATACGTGGGCCTCGCTGCTAAGACTGTTGCCCCCTATGAGGGTGGTCTTGGAGAATGAATGAGTTTGGCCGAGTTTGTGCTCTTCTTTCATTTGTGTTGTCACACCGTTTGTATTTTGAAGGTGGCTGATTTCTGTCTGCTGTTGTCCCTGCTGTGTGTAGTAACTGTGGTGTCCTCCTTCCCACCTTTTAGCAGTCATTGGGGTCTCCACATCGACACCCTGCAGTGGGACATCTGCTGTCTTCCCATCAGGACGAGTTCTGTGGACACCATTGTGACTGACATGCCATTTGGAAAAAGGTAAAGCTGGAGATTCAGTGACGGCTCAAGCCGCCCAGTTCTGCTGTGCCACTCGGCCCCTCCAGTGTTTCTGTTTTAATGAGGGGTGACGGTCACCGAACGTAACCCCTGTGGATAATGAGAATCGACCAAACAAACTCAAAAGGATATTTGGGCGCGGCTTGCTCTTTAAAAACGTCTTTGTCAAGTTTGGTTTTTTGCCACCTTTAGGATGGGCTCTCGAAAGAAGAACTGGGACCTGTACCCGTCGTGCCTGAAGGAAATGGGGCGCATCTGTAGGCCGGAAACGGGAAAGGCCGTCCTGCTGACTCAAGACAAGAAATGCTTCGCTAAGGTAGGCTGTGCTCTTAATTGGGGTAAATGTGCAAAGGCCATCCGTGCCCCCCCTCAGCCCCCCTTTGTCTTACCGTGTGTGTAGTTTGTAAAGTGGTTCACCCCACTCTGAGCCAGCACTCGGTGGAGGGCGCTATACAAAAGCAAGTTGCCATTGCAGGTAACTGACAAAAGTCGGCCAAAGACCAAGAGTGCAGACAGGAGGAGACATCGTGGGGACATCAGCGGAGTCCCTGGGGGTCCGTAGGTCAGTGATTCCCATGTTCAGTCCAGGGGGGACCCAAGTGAGGCGCTCCAGTGTGTTGTTTGCACCCGTGTGTGCACTGCTGGTCAGAATGAGTACAAGTAAGGGAACAAACTCCATTTGAGAGCGAGAATGTGAGAAAAGAAAGTCGGCGCCCGAGGGTACGGCAACGTCACCCACGTCCGAGTCACCCACGCTGGCACGTTTTCTGAATGTAAAACCGCAGCCACTTTGGGGAGCTGATCTAAAGTGGGGCGTCTCAAGTTCAGACTTTTGCTCCAGCCAGTTTCCTCATCAGTGAGTGGTTTTCCCTCTGGTTGGTGGTCCTGTTTAATTAGGTGGTCTCTGGAGCGCCGTCATGTCAGATTTCCATTCATTTTGGGGTTTTGTTGTAGTTTTAAGTTCTTTGCCCTCTTTTGCCATTTTCCAGAAGTGAAGGTCGTGGTTTGGTGTTTGCTGGCACTGCCAGCCTCTTCTCTACTTGATCATTCAGAATTGAGAGTTTGAACCCGGGGGCCGCATGTGACAGTCGAATCCTCCATGACCACCGCGCCACTGAAGGAGTTGAGCCCCCGATGAAGCAGACATCACTGTAAGACGAGGACGTCGACATGACGAGGAAAGGCTAAAACCCGATTTCTCTCTCGTTGCAGGCTGTGTCCAGAATGGGCCACCTATGGCGCAGGTCTCACACGGTGTGGGTGAACGTGGGGGGGCTCCACGCCGCCGTCTACCTGCTGAAGCGGACAGCGCTGGCCTTTGAGAAAGCTGAAGCCAGAGCCAACTTGAAAACGAAGAGCACCGAGGAGGGGGAGCACGGGGGGCACGAGGTGTCGGGCACTGCACCAGGGGACACTTGACCTTCATCTGAGCGCACAGTTGTTGCTTTTTGTTTCGTTACGATTGAAAACGGTGATTTGAAAAATCCTGTGCTACGTTGCTTGTGACGTTCTGCTGGGGGCGGCGTGTTGAGTGGTCACTTCTGCTGATTTCTTTAGGTTTTTGGTGACGTTCTGAGATTGTTGTTTTAATGGAGGTCAGGGTCTGCTGCGGGACCTCCGATGGACGCCGCTCCTCGCACACCCGCCTGCTGTGCTGCGCTTTGGTGGTGGCAGCCTGCTGGCCTGTCAGTCATTTCTGAAAGTTCTGTTTATTTCTGCATTAGGTGGTTGGTTGGTTTGTGTTTTTCTGTCCTGTTATTGGCTGATTGGCCACAAATTGGGCCAATAATGCGTAATAAAAATGGTGGTATTGAAGGGCTGCCCATCTTTCTTTACTTCGTTAATAAGGCGACTCGTTATCTTCAGGTGTGTCACTCAGGGATTGCCTGCCAGGTGGGCTGCTTGCTGAAGGTAAGATGATCTTTTTATTTATTTACTGTTCACTCCCATTGATGTCCCCTCTTGAAACTGCTGATGCTGTTGAGGTAGGTCACTTGAGTGCCGTGACACCAACTATGGCACATGAACACTTTACCGGGGGGCACAAGGGGTCAAATTGGTGGCCCCAAACCCCCAAAGGACGTGCAGGTGATGATAGGCCTTGTGTGCTGTGGCACGCCATCCACAGTTGGTTCCTGCCGTGCTGCCAGGGTGGGGTCCATGCCCATGGCAGTCCCAGTGGGCTAAACGCAGAGTGAGACGTGAACCTGAAGGGCTGTCGGGTAGGGCACACCTCAGGGCAGCTCTTCATGTAGGCCGTGTCCAGGGGGATTGTTGATGTTGTGGTGGGCGGCTTTACGTGCAGATGGAGGGTTTAGCTTTGAAGGAGACTTGATTTTCACAAAGTACACAGCAGAGGCTCGTGTCAGTACCCCTTATGTGCCACTAGAGGGCAGGAGTGATCCACCACTGCATTTTCTTCCCTGCAGCTGGCAGCCGTGTGCCCTCCTGTGCCAATCAGCCCTTTCTGTAAAGGAGAATCTGGTTGATGGCGACCCGCTATCTGCTGGAGAGAATCACGTTATCGGGGGCTTCAATCAGTAGAATTGATAGCAGGTGCTCTGGATTGAAATGGACCCTCGGCAAGAGGCCTTGAGATAGGGGGTATGCATAGCGTGACTCAGACCAGGTGCCCCCCAACGCAGGACTTAAAGTTAAGGAACACAGAGAGGAGAGCGGAGCACCAAAACACAAGGGGGGGGGGGGGTCTGGCACACCAGCTTATAGCAGTGTCTTATATAGCGCCTTGCTGTGCGGTGGCCCGGGCTGCTCCTCTGTTTCAGAGACCCTTGGAATGCCGCATTGTGTGCGCTGACCTTGGCCATCGCGATTTTATGTTGCTGGATGGCCTCGGGGGTTGCGCAGTGCGCCAGCCAAGCGTCCAGGAGGCCATTTTCTCAGCAGATTGATGGCGAGTGTAATTGAGGCACCCGACTGCGAGCGTCAAGGTGAGCCGGGGGGAGGTCAATAAAGCGCCTTGAGCTGCACTTGCAGGGGCTGACGGTCCACGTCGTTAGCGCTGGTCTCCCTGGTCCGACATGCAAATGGACTCTGAAAGACGGGTGTGGAGTCTGACCCGGCTGGGTGGCACCGTTGAGGTGGCCTTTCGGAAGTTGGTGTGCCTTCTATACTGCTGCATTGACCTGCTTGATTTGAAGTTGGGGTCTCACTGTGTGGGCCTGCCAGCTGCCCATGTCTTGTGCCCACTTGCCTGCCCTCTGGTGTCCTTGGGTAGTATTACGTGCTTCTGCCACTCACTCTTCACTCCCACTGGCACTCCTCTTTATTTGCTTCCTGGGGCACACTGCCCCCTAGTGGCCTGTGAGCAGGACCTTCTGAGCTGGCAACTTGCTGTGTAGCTCTCAAAGCTGCTGGTGGCATCTCGCCTGACTCTTCATCCGTCTGGTCGTGGCCGTGTCTATCTGTCAGGGCTGGGAAGCGATGCCCATTGTTAGGAAAAGGAGCTGATTGAGGACTTGAAGGGCGAGGATAAAATGACCAACGATGGCCTCGTCACCTGTGTGCTGGCACTATACACTTAACCTTTGACTTGCAGCCGCGTTGTATAACATTTCAAAGCCATCGCTCTTTTATTGTGCCTTTCATCTCTGTTCGTCTATCTTTGAGCCCACAAGGACTTAAGTGGCATTGAAAAGAAGGCCAGAAACATCCCTTGGTGGTGATGCCAACCATCAGCAGGCACACTCGCTTGTCCGTCTGGGCAGGGTGCTCAAGCCCAGTCTTACTAAATTAGTTATCATAAAATATGCACCAAGCTAATTAAAATGTTCCTTCATGAAGCCCCCTTTGCCTAACGGTCTCTGCTCTGTGCCCCCACTCTTACAGCCTCTACTGACGTTTGCCCCCTTGGGTTCACATCCACCACGTCTATGGTTTTTGGGGGTCTTCAGAATGGGCAGCTGCACCAGTGGGCACCTCTTGTGCCCCAAGTCAGTTCCGGTCACCGGAGCTGGCTTTACAAGGCCGAGTGTGTGCTGATGTGAGGTGGTGACTGGCATGGTGGCACAGTGATGTGCCCTGCTTGTTTGCCGTTTTTCAGGCTCCTTCTGATGGTCCCAAAGTCCAGCGGGTGTAAATCTCAAATCCCCCGCCATTGATGTGTGTGCTGCTGTGCTTCCTCATATTGTCAGGCCCCCCTGTGCCCCCACGCCACCTATCCTTCACCCATTCACTAAATGTGTTAATCCGACTGGCCATTGGTGTCCCTGCTCAACATCGACAGCAGGAATGAAGATCTCAGAGGCGAGGAGGAGGAGGAAAGCCGAAGTCGGATGGCGTGCTGCACATAATTAAAACGTCCAGGAATTGAGTGGTGGGCTTCACCTGAGCTGGCCAGGCCTTCCTTATTCACGCGGGCCCTAAACGTGCAGACGCGCCATTACGGCTGAAGCCCTAATCCATCTTAATCCTGCAGTGTTTAGCGCTTGATGAGTTGGCATTGATTTCCTCGAGCGCCGAGAAGATCGATGCGTCCTCTGCTTGATTTTCCTTGGTCACGTTTTACTAAGCGTGTGAGGAGGCTACGCTAATGGATGAGGGGACAATGGGTGGCACTGGTGCTGGCGCCGAGGGGCTTCTGGTGGCTGCAGAGACAACTGAATTGGCATTTTACATGCTGATGGTAAAGTTTGAGTCATACGAGGGGCTCTGATGGAGACGGGGGCACAATTTGGAACAAATGGGGTGGCGGGCCTGAGGTCTTCAGGTCACAACACCACAGTCTGTCTTCACTTATCATAGGTGATGTCTGTGTTGGCACTTTGAAGGGAAGGACCGAGATGGGCGACGAGTTGGTAAGAGAAGTGTGGCCACCATGGAGACATCACAGCTGGATAGGCGTGGGCCGGGGGGAGTTGGCACGGCCCCCCTTCGTCTGCTCACCACCACCTTAGAGTGGATAGTCGGCCTCCCTGCTGCTTCTCTGGGGTGGAAGAGCACAGGAGGAGGTGTGGGGCCCCTCACGTTAGAGCAGATAAGTCCGAGCAGCACGGTGGCGCATGTTTGGGTGTGGGGGGTGATTTGGAGCGGGGACCCCTAAAGGCGTATCATGGCGTATCCCCTTAGGCTCGGCTGTGTATTTCAGGTGCAGTGACGTGGTTGGCTTAGTTCTGGGGGGGGACTCCACATGGACCCTCACTGCTGATCCTTCATCTTGAGCCTCTCTGCGATTCTGCCTGGAAGGTCCTGGCCACGGGTTCAAGTCCATCCTGTGGCTGCTGTTTACGAGGAGCTTGGTGCCCCTTTGGGTCTTTGCTACTCGGTGCCCACACCTGCCAGTGGTCTGCGGTTTCTAACAGAATTGAAAGCTCAGAATTGAGGAAGGCCGAGCGCTGCGGCCAGAAACGTGCTGGCCAAGGAATTGTCACGTGGGTCAATCTGTGAGTCGGAGCCGACAGCGGGCACTTCGCACCACGCCAGTTACCTCTGGTTGGCTCATCCTGCCTTCCTCAGTAATAACATTAGGCACTAATTAAAAAGCTGTTCAGCAAATTAGATTTAAATGAACTTTCGAAATTAACATGCAAATGTATTCGTGTATATTTAGGTGGATGATTTCTCCTAATAAACCCACTCTGTGAAGTAATCCTCCTTTAATCCACCCGGAATCGATGGCTCTGACGGTGAGCGGTCCGAGGTGGCACCCTCACGGGGGTCTCGAGCTCCAGCCTGGTCCTGAGCTTTGTGGACGTGGCCGAGGTGTGTGTGTCCTCCTGTCACGACCCCCAAACTGGAGTGGTCATCGTTTGACTCTGAGCTTGAGGGCCCCTCAAGTGACATGAGACCGGCTGGTGACTGAGGTGACCACACCAGCTGCTGAAGGGGACTCGAGTGCTGGGAATGGTGGGATCTTTCGATTTCTTAGTTGTGGCTTCAGGGCTCAAACTTGCTGACGCCTGCTTTTCCAAAGTCTGTGAGTTTGACGGGCGTTGCCCACTCCGCCTCGGTGGTCTCCTCCTCTGTTTGTGTGTCTTTTGTGGCTGCCACATGCCAAGGTTCTTGTGCAACATTGACGTTACATGGCAGGTGTGTCGGTGGTCCTGGCGAGGGGGCTTTTCTAGGTGTACTGACCGTTGCCCCCCATCTGCTGTGATGAATTTCTACGTTGATTTCATTTGTATTTTTCACCATCTCCCCTCATTCTCTGTTCCTTTTGACGGGCACTGCCATGTTTGTGGTGCCAGGCTGAGTGCGGTCATGTCGCTTGTGTTTCAGATGTCGTCACATTGTCCTAGTTTTGAGGTATCTGTCCTTGTATTTTGAAAGGTTGGCAGCCATTTCCTGGCACTGCCATGTGTTTCCGGTTGTTGGGGTCTCCTGCCTGCTGGCCTCGTCTGTCTTCTCATTTCCTTTCATGTCTTGTTTCGTCTCTATGTGCTTTGTGGGTGGAGCTCTGAGGGGCGGGGTCGCCCTGACGTCACTGGTGAAGCCCCGCCCCCTCGGCCTGTAGTGGGTCCCTGATGGCCGTTCTTCTCTCTCGGTTTGTGTTTGCTGGATCACCAGTGAGAGGGGTCTTTGTGTGTGTCTTGTCATTTTGATACAGTTTGGAGACTTTGGGGGGGGGTGTCCTGGACGGATTGAAGACCCCTGCCTGGCATGTTTGACCCTAATGGTGAGGTCGGCTCCTGTGTGAGATGCCCGGCCTTGGCAGGTCAGTGTTATCGTCACTCCGCGTGTGTGCTTGTCGCCTTGTCACAGACTGGGGGGGACGAGGCCGTTGCTTGGAAGGTTTCGCGGAGTGGCGTCTCGATTGTTTCTCGCCTCATGTATCTGTTTGTTTGTCTCATTTTTATGGCCGTCAATTGACTGGCCTCTCTCGTAATAAGCCGGCGTGCCGCTCCTTTCTCGTTTATCGTCCAGGGGCCACCACCATTGTGTCTCTGTTAGATGGTGACCCTCGTCTACCCCTCTGAGTTACAGACCTTAAAGTTCAGTAAATAAAGACACACACACACCCCAGAATGCCCCCTGAGTTGGGAGTTGTGTGGCAGATGTCACCGGGGGTCGATGCCTGTTTTTCGATTTGCAGCACTGGGCACAGGTTGGCGTCGGCCCGCCTTGCATTGCCTTTTTGAGGCGCTCCCTTTGGCCTCGCTTTTCATCTTTTGAATATTTGAATCAATTCTTTATGCCGCTTAGCTTGGTCTTCTCAAGCCAGAGGTTTTATAGTTGCCTCTCCCTTGAACGGTAACTTTTAAATGCCTTTTTCAAGCCAGTGCCCCATTTTGGGCCTGAAAGCCTGCCTTGTGATTGTGGGGTCCGGCTGCCTGGGGTGGGGTCTCTTTCTGAGGCTCGGACCCGGAATACAAGAATCTGTGAGGAAAGCTTTGGGAGTTTGTCCCGACGCCTGGTCTAGAAATGATCGCAGTGAGGGACACCATGAGCCTCGCCAGGGACACATGGATGGAAAGTGACTGAGGGGACGTGGAGTCCGGGGTACAATGGCACATCGCGGCCCCTCTGGGCACCTCCCAGTATGTCTGTATCTACACAGCAGGGGCGTCCAGGCGGGAGGCCATCGAGTGACGCGGGGCGAGCCTCAGTGGTGCCACTGCTACAGGATGGGAGTCGCCTTGCATGTATGCCAGTGTGTGTGTGGCACATTGGCAGGCAGGGCACCATGTAGTGAAGATGAAATCTGCACATTGAAATACTGAACACGCCTGGCTCTCCGGTGACTTTCCATCAACACGTCGTGACATTCAGGCAGCCACACTTCAGGACAGGACCTTAAGTGACCTCGACTGAAATGCGCAGGGCCTGCCGGGTGTCTCAAAGTTTAAAATGGCAGCCATGAGCCCCAAAGAGACTCGATTTGAAGTTCAGTTAAGAGCTCTGGTGCTATAATGACCTGCTGGCCAGTCTCCAGTCCCCTCAGAAAGTGTGAAGATGCCAGGCCCGTGGTGGCCAAGTGGGCATCAGTGACACAAGTCTTGGAAGATCTTGCAGCGGAGTCTGTAAATATCGAGCATTGCCACATGAGGGGACGCGGCCATGCCAGCTCTGCTGGGTAAAGTGGCTTTTGGTCGACTTTCCATTTAGCTGTCATTTGCGATGCCCGCCTGTATGACTCACCTTGGAGCTGCAGATTGCAAACCACCTGGCAGTTGAGAGCATTTTTAATTAAAGTGGCATCACTGTGCTGTCTGTGGACGTGCGTCAATTCAGAAGTCTACACGTCCAGCCGAGGGTCCATGGAACTCTTACAGTGACAACCGGGCACAAGTCCCCGGACAGCCTGCTTGCCACTCTCTTGATGCCACCTATCCTCTCACTGGGTGTTTAATTGTGGAATGCAGGCCTGGACAATGAAAGTCTCACTTGGCGGGGGGCACAAGGTCTGCCTGCTCCTCTCATCCCAGCAGGTGGCTCCGTTACTATAGACGTGGCATTGAGCGCACGTGGGCTTTGTAAAGAATGGTGGGTGCCAAGGAGCTTACAGTGGTGGAGCTGCTGAGGAGGCACAAGCCCAGCTTACCTCCCACCCATTCATCCGTCCATCTCGGAGTTGGCGACTGTCCTGGAAGGACCGGGCATTGGCACACGTATGTATGGTGCCAGGCCATTCACCTGAGGAAGTGGGGCAGGTCTGCAGAAACCCAAGTGGGTCGTCCGACTGCCACGTAAACACGTCAGAACAATTTATGGACCCCTAGATTAAGAGAGAGAACGCATGTGAGCTGCGATTAATGGGATGGGAAACCAGCAATCGGCCTGCTGCTCAGCACTGGCGTTCTCATCCTGGCCCCATGGCTTGCGACTTGAACCCAAGGCCACCCGGAGAGTGCCAGCCCTAGTGACCCTGACCTGGTCTGATTGAAGCCCCCTTAATGATGCCACTGATCTTATAGTAAGAAGTTAAGAAGACCGTCTAACGGGACCCTCGGGTGGGCTTGTCTGTCGATGGCCGCCCGTCCTCATGTGGCTTTGTGTGTGTTTGTTTGTTTTTTTTTTTTCTCCTCTGAAGCGGTAAATGACGCAGTTACTCGCTGGTGGGCACCCCCCTGCCCCACCCCTCGCTTTCCAAAGCACCAACTCCTCCTGGGGGTCCTAACAGGGTGGTGGGTGGGCGCCTCTCCGCTCTGACAAGTCGCCGCAGGGCCCGACGTGCTGTGAAGTGAAGCTCATTTTACTGCGATGTATGCAAATGTCGTCTGAGCTCTGAGTCATCGCGAGCTCCTCGGCGTTCAGACCTGCTGGGGGGCACCGCCATTGGGGTTACGTGACTTCGAGTCCCTCGGAAACATCCGGTCTTTCATTTGTCAGAGCACACAAGTGACCTGACGGCAGAGCAAAGCGCGGGTCTTGGGACAAGGTGACAAACACAGGGGGGCTCTGGCAGCATCAGAAATGTGCCAAGGAGGCAGGGAACAAAGTAAAAAGGCCGCGTCGGTCACACAAATAGCAACAGGGAGGGAGGGAGGAGCACAGGGATTAAGGCAAAGTACAAATAGACAGAAGGGAAACGGTCTGCCTAGCTGAGAGGACCTCCAGACTGGAGGGGGGCCTGAACAAGGCAAGTGACGTCACGTCTGTCGGGGGGTTTGGTGGCACACCTGGATGGGTCAACCGCACCCCTTAAGAAAACGCAGATGACGGGGGTCCATTATGAAGAGCTGAACAAACGGACCACCCGAGGTCAGCAGCACTTGATGGTCATCTGCCTGTCACATTCACAAAGGGTCAGAAGAGTGCCACAAGGTCCGAGCGATCCTCCATGACACACATGCCTGGCACCAGTCGGGCGACCACCACTCAAACACCAGCCTTACTGATCGGGTGGACTCTGCATGGCCTCCTTTGAGTAAATGGCCATTGTCGTCAACAGCATTGGACCCTATGAAGGAAGTGACAGCAAATGACCCAAAGTGACCCAACCTGCAGCCACATACGGCACTCCAGGTGAGGCGCTGACTTCGGTCATGAACTGGACCTGGCAGACTGGACATCTCCACCAAGTGTGAGTATGGAGGACTGCTCCTCGGGGACACCTGTGATGGCCCGGTGACACTGCACTGGCCGGTGGGCAGACATAATGATACAATATGTGGCTCTGGTGCTGTTTGAACTGCTCCACCCTTGCATTGTTGGTTGCCCTCCATCTTTGTTCCTTTGTCATTTTCAGACGTAATGCCTTCCACAAGAGGGCCCCCCGTCAGAAATACAACAAAGTGCTAAAGGTGCCCACCCCAAGGTTAGCTTCCCAGGGCATCCACACTAACCCACCAGGCGGCCCCTTCACTGGCTCACGTTAGGACGTTGTGCCCTTGTGCTCCAAGCATTTCAGTTCGTTTGGTTTTTTCATCAAGCAACATGTCACAGACAGCAGGGACATTGGGGACATCGGGGACTGGGAGACGCGTCCGCATCAAGGGAAAGCCAAATGGAGTAAAGCAGAGCTGCTCGGAGCACACGGGACCTCAGGCCGAGCCAAAGGGGCACAAAGCAGTGACTGAGGGACAACTCTGAGAACGTCCTCGAGTGGCCCAGCAGGAGCCCGGCCTTGAACCCAATCGAACATCCAGGAGACCTGAACATGGCCGTCCACGAGAGACTCAGGCGAGCTCGGGTGTGCCAAGCTTGTCACGTCAGACCCAAGACGACTTTGGCATCGCGGAGCTTACGACGTGTGCCTACATTTCTAAATGCCTGGCAGCACCTTGGCATTCTGGCGAAGTGACTGCCGTTTGATGAGGGGACCCCCACAAGTCAGAATTTGAATTGCCCCTTCAGGGGGCGGTGAGGAGGACACGCACGGGGGCATTTCTGGGGGCATCACATGGAGAGCGACACACAGGACGTTTATCTAGCCGTTCACATTCACGAGGGCTCTGTTTGCCCAGAGCAAACATGGCAGCGGCGACAACCGTGAGGGCCTCTTCATGCCGACATAACGCGAAGTGCACACCGAGCGCCGCCGCCGCCGCCGCCGCGCTAAGTGACAACACGGCCGTCTAATGGGCCGACAAATGCGGTGTGGCACATTCAGCCAATCATCGGCCACCGCCTGGCACCTGCGACTTTGACCAGCCGTTTGCGTAGGCAAATCAGGTGTCGCGCCGGCAGGTAAACGAGGCCAAAGGTCAAAGACGAGTGAACGGCGGCGTCTCCGTGCGGGAAACGAGCCACACCTGGGGGTCCAACGCCAACTCATCCAAGGGAATTAGAGAGAGAGAGAGAGACCCCCCCCAACCGTCTTTGGGGTCTGTAAAAGTGAAACGATCGGCGCTGCTCGGAAGGCGACAGAAAAGAAGAAAAAGAAATAAACATAAAAAAGGTGTCTGCCAGGGCGGGCGGAGCCGAAGAGATCCGCCTGGTGAATCAGCCGAGCAGCGAGCTGTCCTGACACACGAAAAACGAGAAGAAGAAGAAGAAAAAGGAAATCCGAGCGCAGAGGTCCACCCCCCAACCGGGCCTCTCTGCCCCATAAACAATCGCGCAGACGCCACCGGGCGCAGTCCTGCTGCTCCTCCCCGCACCTCCGAACGAAGACAACGAAAGGTAAGCGCGGCACCGGGACCCCGGCGTGACGACTGACAGCCACCGGCCACGTACCTGATGAAAGCGGCTCAAGGTGCGTCCGAGGCTGGGGGGCAGCACTTGGCAGGTGAGGTGGCACAGATTGGGCACATGAGCCTGAAGAAGACGTGTCATTTATTATCTGAGAGCAAATCTGCTGGTGTTTTTTTTCCTGCGCCCCCAGTTTTGTTATATAGCGCCTTTTCTAGCTACCGCTGTATCGTCCAATGGGTTTCCTGTCTGGCTCTCTCTTTTATTTTTATCTTGTCCCTGATATCTTTTTTTTCTGACAGAGTTCAATAATATAGCGCCTGTCACATGGGTACACCCTGGTGACCCGCACACCACCCCCGGCTCATTCAGTTGTTGATTTCCGTAGGGTGACCCTCAAGGCTCACGTAACAACGCGGACCGATGCTGACATCTTGGTTTGTTTTTTTTTTATAGTGCCTTAAGACCACCTCGAGGGACTTGCCAGTCTACGGGTCAATTGTTTCCATATTTCTACAAAGAGGAGCCTGGCAGCTGAAGTGACTCACCCGTGCCAGCCAGCTTGAGTTTCTTCTGATGCCAACCGTTAAAGGTGTGTTTTTGTTTATACAATGTGAAGTCCGGGCAGTGCCACACAGTCACGTGGCCTGGACTGGTGATGCTCTGCTACTGTATTCCAGTACCTACCATGCACACTGGCAGGGGGCACACATGGAGTCAGTAGTGCAGCTGGAACTGGCAACAGTGCCATTACTAGGATGTCAGCCTGAGGTGGGCAGTTGTAGCCGTCCAGTGCCGCTGGGCACAGGGTGAGGGCTGACTGGGGGGGCTCAGCATGTCTTTGTAACCCAAATGTCTCAGGTTGGCGACTGGCGATTCCACAGGCGACTGATTTGAACCCGGGCCTCTGGAGCTGTGAGGCGGCAGCACGGACTGCTGTGCCAATCCCTGTTTTGTATTCAAGACAAGTGCCATTCTCCACCCACTCTCTGGGGTCCCTTCTGTGCCACTGTACGTTTTATTTGCTCCGAGGACCTCGGTGACTGCCAGCGATGAGCACAACAGTTTAGATTCCTTCACTTCGTTTGGCATCTGATGTCCTCATTGCTGGGAGGGGGCAGTTGGTCTCTAAGGGTCATTCCCACCCAAAACCACCATCTCCTCCCCGGCCTTCTCTGCCCATCTATTCTGCCAGCTGCGCTTGGCAATGACCCCTCCAAGCCATGGGGTTTAGAAGAGAAGAAGCGATGCCGTGGTGTCTGCAGGTCCAGTGGTACCAGAATCCATGGTGCCAGGCTTTGGCCTGTGCAGAGCAAAGTGGCAGAGGAGGTGAAAGCGCGCGTGCCAATGGCATGGACATGACTCGTGGTGGAGCTCCTCTTGTGTTGTTTTTTTGCTTTGTTTGCCAGCGCCAGTCGCTTAGCTGACCACACGCCGATGCCTGATGATGGGTGCCCCCTGTGCCCACCACAGTGCTGTTCTTCCAGGGTTGTCTGCTACAAAGCCTGGCTTTCCTTTCCTTCATTCTCTGTGTGTTTGGGGTGTGCGGGCTGAGGCTCGTCCGGTGAGCGGGTGGCACTCGAGGTCCTTAAGGAGTGACAGCGGCTTGTGTTTGTCTGGTTGCCATCGGTCGTCGTCATCTTTTCCTGCTGATTCTGAACTTTGAATTTCACGTATCAAGCGGCGCGTAGGCTTTGGTGTTTAACGTTTCCCGAGTTCTTCTTGCCATCTCTGCTTTAATTCCTGTTGTGCTCCTTTGGATTGAGTGAAATGGGGAAAGGCGCTATATCAAGAGAGTGCGTTGTTATCATCATTTCAATGCCATCTGGTTGTCACTGTGCCCTCAGACGTGACGTCCTCGCCATTTGTAGCCTTTCGGGGGGGCTTGTACTTTTTCACAGCCCTGCAGCTCCTTTGCTTGTGCGGCTCTTCTTCTTCCTCCTCCTCCTCCTCCTCCTCCTCCACGCCCGGCCAGCGGAGCTGAGTTGTAACCGCAGAGGGGCCGGCTGGGTGGGCCGACAACTCCCTGGCCTGCCGCTGGATGTTGCGACATTGTCTTAGTCACCTGTGCAGGCGTCCTGATCAAGAAACGGCGAGCGTCCTTCTCGTCATTATGGCGGGCTGAAGTTGTGAGGAGACAGAAAATCAGACTTTGAACCCGCGAATCCCCACACCGCCTGACTGCTCTCCTTGTAGACGGCGCTTTGGCCCACTGGATTGGCATGTGGTGCCAGTGTGCCCACTGATGGGTGCCGCAGAGCCACCGGGACCGTCCTGAAATGGCTGACTTGGGGTGGCCTCGCTGTCGCATGCTTCCTGGGTTCTTTATCTTTCTATAAATGTATTCTAGCAAATCTTCGTCAAGTAATTCGATTCAGATGTTGGGATAGCTCTCACCTACTAAACTGTAACCTGGATGTTCACATTTTACATAGAAAAAGTTCATTCATACCATAAAAAAATACCAATTAAATTTTAGAATTTCTAACAATCTACCAAACTAAACGCTAATGGTAGTCCTACTAAGTGAAAGCTGCAATCAGCCCGAGTTTCCAAGGTTGGGTTCACCTCTGCAGTGCCAAGTATTCATTTTCAGACGTTCACATTGACCTCTCAGCTATGACTGTGCCTCATCATTATGGTACCTCATTAGGAGTCACAGAATTCACTCACAGACACAAAGTGATTCATAACGGGACACTTTACAGACGTCAAGTAACCTGACCTGCACATCTGTAGGCCATATGACAAAAGCAAACTTCTGGTGGAAGAATACGCCGACGCCACAGACTCGGTAACTGAACCCAAGTCCGATGGCCTGAGAGCCACACTTCAATAAACCAGAGCAACACTAGCATTTTATCTAGTTTGGTGTTTCAACTTTCATTATCAGCGTACACTTCCCTTATTCTAGTTTACACTTCATTAGCACGTATTTCCCCAGGATACAAATAAAGTTCTGTTATATAGTGCCTTTCACTATCTATCAGCAGCTCTCAACCTAACAAACGCGTTTTAGAGAAACGCACGCAAGCACAGGGCCTGCAAGCGCTGCACCGCACGTGGGCTCGGGCTCAAAGGGACCCCACCACTTTGGAAATAAACATTTGGCCTAAAAAGTTAACGATTACGAAAAAAACGGGACGTTTCAAGCCGGTGGTAATTTTTGATCAAATCTATCTGCGTTTATTTTTGGGCCAACTTGTGGTTCTCGTTTTAAACATCGCAAAATGTACAGCTATTCCAACGGAAACGTGCTCGACACGTTTGATGTATTCTTCTCGGAATAATCGGCTATACAATTTACAACTCCGACGACGAGGCTATAATAAAACCGATTACGATATTATAATGGATTATAAAAATATGTAATCTCTGCGTTGCTAGAATAGTAAATGATTTTTAAGTAACAATTCGGATAGTGCGTGTTCGACACTATAAATGCAGCTTTGTTTACTTAACTGTTTCATTTCGTATCTGTTGCTCCGAAATTTGACTGAACACCCGGAATATCGGAATGCGCGATACCTGCGGAGCACCCCTTCTTCTCCGCACCTCGGCCACTTTGTTCAGGGCTGATAACACACACGGTCACTTTGGCCCTCATTTTCTGCAGCACCTTCACGGTCCACGCGGCTAGGGGTCTTGGCGGGCGGATCTTTTAAGGAGACGCGCCACTGGCCCGACAGTTTAACCCCTCCGTGTTCTTGATAAGCATAATGTATTAGCATTCGGTAAGGCTCGCTTGTCTCAATTCTGTACATTAAATACAATTTAAATTGGGAATTGAATAGGGAACCGCTCAGGCCTAAACGGCAATGAAAATGACCTGACATAAATGATGAATGCAAATCTATGTGTTTATTTCTTTCATTTAAAGGCAGGCTTTTGTCATCCTTATTTTGCCGAGTTAACTGGCGTGGATTGACTTTAATTAAACACGCGCACCACATCGGACAGAAAATGGCTTCTCAATTGAATCCGTCTTTTAGTCAAATTATTACCTTCTTTCAGACAACGGTGGTCCATTATCAGCTGATCAGCCCCCGAAACAGGCCAGTGGGGCTTCCGGGACCTTCGTAAACTGACTTGCTGTTATTTTGGAGTAGTTAGGCGGACGGAATTTGGGAGCTTTGTTCGGTTGGATGCTTCTCGTGAAAATGTTGAGCTCATCCGATTTCAACTGTCCGCTGACTGGCGCCATTCTAAGTCTAATTCGGGCTTTAGAAACAATCTGGCAGTAGGAAAGTGTGTTTAAAACAACCGGCACGTCCTACGTACCGTCGTAAACGATATTCAAAACAGCCAGGGACTGTAATTTTGGCTACGGACACGTCTTTTGCTTTTTCAATTGTCAGTGACCGTTGCCGGGATGGAGATCAAACAAGAGCCCCAAATTTAAAGGAGACCCTCAATGGAGAGGCGGGAGAACAGCCGACCATGAACCCGGCCTGATCACGTGCGGTCCCGCAGCTCGTGGAGTGACCATCTTAACAGAGCTCGGGTTCTCTTTAGTTTTTTGGACGAGCACGTTACAAGTAGCGAGTTCTGGCAGGGCGCTAAGGGAGTGCCGCTTTAGAGTGGCGGTAGAACAGGCGCTTAAGGGTAACGGGACCCCGCGTTCGATCCCCGGTATGTCCAGAGTGCCCTGCAAAGTCAATGATTATTTATGGGTAGTTTTTCGTAAGACTGCATTACAAATAAAGGGTTCTGCCACACTGCTAAAGCCGAGCTGCTTTGGCGAAGCGGTAGAAGTGGCGATCGGGAGATACAGGGGTCCTTGTTCGATCCCTGGTCTGTCGGGAGGCCAACCCTTGAAGGTTTATGTTGGTTTTACGTGAGAAGGCTTTATAAATAATGAATGCCGACACTGTGCTATAGGGGATCCGCTGTGGGAGAGCGGCAAGGCAGACGACCCCGAACACCAGCGACCTGAGATCGATCCCCAAATGAGACTGTCATTTATATGGAGCTTTTCGTGAGGCAGCATTACAAATATCAATTCGAACCACCGCCTTAAGGGGACCCGCCATGGGTGAGCGGTAGGGCCGGCGACCCCGAACCACAGCGGCCCGAGATCGATTCCCCGGTGAGGCGATTCCGCAGTTCCCACCCCAAGGCGGCGTCGGGGTGCATCCGAGGGGAGCTCCCACCCCAGAGGCCCGGGATTGATTCCCACCGAGGGCCGTGCCGGGGAGCGCCCACTGGGTGCCGCCCTCCTCGGGCGTACGCCGCCGTTGCCCTGGGGTGGGAACTGTGGAATCGCCGTTTTGTGTAAAAGTGTAAAGTTAGTTATTTAATAAGATCATTCCTACTGCAGTTACCATCCCATCTGCAGTTTTGTGTGTAAGGGTTGGGAGTCGATCTCGGGCCTCCCCGGGCGTGTCGTGGAATCGCCCCACCGGGGAATCGATCTCGAGCCGCTGGGGTTCGGGGTCGCCGGCCCTACCGCTCACCCATGGCGGGTCCCCTTAAGGAAGGGGTTCGACTTGATATTTATAATGCTGCCTCGCGAAAAGCTACGTATAAATGACATCTCTTGCTATGTTCTCCCTGCGGTGGTGGGGATCGATCTCGGGTCGCGTGTGTTCGGAGCCTTTTGCCTTGCCGCTCTCCCACAGCGGCTCCTCTTAAGAGACTGCTATGACTTGATATTTGTGATGCTGCCTAGCAAAAAGCTGAATATAAACGAGATACGTCTTCTCTGCGATGGCGAGACCCGATCTCGGGCCGCTTGGTGTCAGGACCGTCAGCGTTATCATTCGCCTATAGGGGAGCGCCTGAGGGTGAGGCTACAACTCGCTATTTGTAACACTGCCTCACGAACACCTGCAGTACTTAGACTTTGAAATCCGCCCCCTGGCACAGCCTGACTGAGGGGGCTGAGATAGATTTCAGGCCGCCGGGGTTGTGCAGCCATTCTAAAGCGGGGCGGCGTGACTTGCCATTTGTAACGCCAACAGGCATTCAGTTCTCCACTGCCACCCCCTCTAGAAACAGATGTTAGGGAGCGACTCACGGACTTCATTCTTTAGCAGAGGTAATGCATATCCTTAAGGGCGTGTGTGAGAGTGTCTGTCCGGGTCCTGTGTCACTGTCATTCAAACATTAACGCTGCTTTAAGGAACGCCATACCAAATGAAGAATAACAAACGCTTACGCTGAGCACTACGTTGATTACTTAGATTGCAAGCAGTCGTAGACAGGTAACACAGCTAGTACAGTATAAACATGGAATCTCTGTCTGTGTGTCTGAACAGCACGTAAACAACACTTCCATTTCTTTTTTTTATAAATTTGATTGTAATCATTCCATACAAATACATCAATTCTTTACAAAAAACACTTCCATATCTGTGAGAGAGCAGCAACAGCTCAATCATATTCCTTACTGAAACTGCCTGGAAGGAAAGGCAATTTATTTAAAACCATACCGTAACTATCTTAATTTATTCTTATTATATATATAATCCTCCACACCTGTTTCAACAAGATTTTGCATTTATTTCTAGAGTATTCTCACTTAGGCTAATTAAACTTTAGATTTTGTAAATTCTTTTTCTTCTTTCGGCTGCTCCCATTAGGGATTGCCACAGCGGATCATCTTCTTCCATATCTTTCTGTCCTCTGCATCTTGTTGTGTTACACCCATCACCTGCATGTCCTCTCTCATCACATCCATAAACATTCTCTTAGGCCTTCCTCTTTTTCTCTTGCCTGGCAACTCTATCCTTAGCATACTTCTCCCAATATACTCAGCATCTCTCCTCTGTACATGTCCAAACTAACGCAATCTCGCCTCTCTGACTTTGTCTCCCAACCGTCCAACTTGAGCTGACCCTCTAATGTACTCATTTCTAATCCTGTCCATCCTCGTCACACCCAATTTCAAATCTTAGCATCTTTAACTCTGCCACATCCAGCTCTGTCTCCTGTGCCACAGTCTCCAGCCCATATAACCTAGCTGGTCTCACTACCATCCTGTAGACCTTCCCTTTCACTCTTGTTGATATCTGTGTGTCACAAATCACTCCTGACACTCTTCACCACCCTTTCCACCCTGCCTGCACTCTCTTTTTCACCTCTCTTCCACAATCCCCATTACTCTGTACTGTTGATCCCAAGTATTTAAACTCATCCACCTTCGCCAACTCTATTCCCCTCATCCTCACCATTCCACTGACTTCCCTCTCATTTACACACATGTATTCCGTCTTGGTGGTCCTACTGACCTTCATTCCCTTCAGAGCAGATCTCCACCTGCTCCCTACTCTCGCTACAGATCACAATGTCATCAGCAAACATCATAGTCCACGGGGACTCCTGTCTAATCTCGTCTGTCAACCTGTCCATCACCATTGCAAATAAGAAAGGGCTCAGAGTCGATCCCTGATGTAATCCCGCCTCCGTCACTCCTACCGCAGACCTCACCACTGTCACACTTCCCTCGTACATATCCTGTACAACTCTTATATACTTCTCTGCCACTCCCGACTTCCTCATACAATACCACAGCTCCTCTCAGTCACCCTGTCATATGCTTTCTCCAGGTCCACAAAGATGCAATGCAACTCCTCCTGGCCTTCTCTCTACTTCTCCATCAACTCCCTCAGAGCAAACATCACATCTGTGGTGCTCTTTCTTGGCATGAAACCATACTGCTGCTCACTAATCATCACCTCACTTCTTAACCGAGCTTCCACTACTCTTTCCCATAACTTCATGCTGTGGCTCATCAATTTTATCCCCCTGTAGTTACTACAGTCCTGCACATCCCCCTTATTCTTAAATATCGGCGCCAGTACACTTCTTCTCCACTCCTCAGGCATCCTCTCACTTTCCAAGATTCCATTAAACAATCTGGTTAAAAACGCCACTGCCATCTCTCCTAAACACCTCCATGCTTCCGCAGGTATGTCATCTAGACCAACAGCTTTTCCATTCTTCATCCTCTTCATCGCTGTCCTTACTTCCTCCTTGCTGATCCATTGCACTTCCTGATTCACTATCTCCACATCATCCAGCCTCTTCTCTCTTGTTCTCGTCATTCATAAGCCTCTCAAAGTACTCTTTCCATCTGCTCAACAATCTCCTCGCTTGTGAGTACGTTTCCATCTTTATCCTTTATCACCTTAACCTGCTGCACATCTTTCTCAGCTTGGCCCCTCTCTGTAGCCCACCAGTCCTTTTCTCCCTCCTTAGTGTCCAACCTCTCATACAACTCATCATACGCCTTTTCTTTAGCCTTCACCACCTCTCTCTTCACCTTGCGCCTTATCTCCTTGTACTCTTGTCTACTTTCTGCATCTCTCGGACTGTTCCACTTCTTCTTTGCCATCCTCTTCCTCTGTATACTCTCCTGTACTTCCCCATTCCACCACCAGGTTTCCTTTTCCTCCTTCCTCTCTTCAGATGTCACGCCAAGCACCCTTCTTGCTGTCACCCTTACTACATCTGCTGTAGTTTCCCAACTGTCTGGTAATTCTTCACTACCACCCAGTTCTTGTCTCACCTTCTCCCTAAACTCAATCTTGCAGTCTTCCTTTTTCAACTTCCACCATTTGATCCTTGGCTCTGCCCTCACTCTCTTCCTCTTCTTGATCTCCAACGTCATCCTACAGACCACCATCTTATGCTGCTTAACTACACTTTCCCCTGCCACTACTTTGCAGTCTTCAATCTCCTTCAGACTGACTCTTCTGCATAGGATGTAATCTACCTCTGTGCATCTTCCTCCACTCTTGTACATCATCCTATGTTCCTCCCTCTTCTTAAAATACTTATTCACCACAGCCATGTCCATCCTTTTGGCAAAATCCACTATCCTCTGACCTTCTTCATTCCTCTCCTTGACACCATACCTACCCATCACCTCCTCATCTCCTGTTCCCTTCACCAACATGTCCACTGAAATCTGCTCCAATCACCACTTTCTATCCCTTGGGCACACTGCTCACCACTTCATCCAACTCACTCCAAAAGTTTTCTTTCTCATCCATTGCACACTCAACTTGTGGGGCATATGCACTAACAACATTCATCATTATACCTCCAATTTCCAGTTTCATAATCATTACTCTGACACTCTTTTCACCTCCAGAACACTCTTGACATACTATTCCTTCAGAATAACCCCTACTCCATTTCTCCTCCTATCCACACCATGATACAACAATTTGAATCCACTGCCGATCCAACTGGCCTTACTCCCCTTCCATTTAGTCTCACAATATATCAACCTTCCTTCTCTCCATCATATCTGCCAACTCTCTCCCCATACCAGTCGTACTGCCAACATTCAAAGTTCCTACCCTCAGTTCCATTCTCTTTACCTCCCCCTCTTCTTCTCCTTCTTCGGCCAACAGTAGCCCAATTTCAGCCAGCAACCTGTTGACTAACAGTACTGGTGGCGGTCGTTGTTAACCCGGGGCTCGACCGATCCGGTATGGAAATTTGTATTGTTGTCCGCATATTGATTTGGCAAAATTTGACACCGGATGTGTAAATATCTAGAAGAGGTAAAAATAATGACACTACCTCACCAAAAGTTGCCATTTTTGTAGGATGTTTGCAATTTTAACCTCTCTATCTCCAGGACACCACCTTTTACATCAGAAAATCTGAAAATGATGGCTTAACAAAACAACACCAATTTCAGGCATTCATGTTGACCACAATAATAACTGAGAATTATTCCATTTCTATGTGTATTGAGAAAGAACGTTATTTTCACACTGGACCAATAATAACCAAAGACTGACCCTGTCAAAAATCTGTCCGTCCTTTTCTAAATGCTCATATAAATGATAAACTCAACAGGTCCTATTCAACTTTAGTCCAGGACAAATAATAAGCAAGCACACGAGCGGTTTGTGACGAGATCCGTGCCTCAGTTGGACTGACACAAAGATTTCTTGAGGCGGCCACAGTGAGAGGGGGATCCACTACTCAGGGAGAAGGTGAAGGAGGGCGTAGTGCTTGAAATTCACTTGTGAGACTGCAGTGCATTCTAAACACTGTAATCAAATGTTACTGTTCTTACCACGTCACTGTGGTATTATTCCATAATAAGTGTTTGCAAGGGCTTGATAAGCTCAGAGGCACTGGATGTTAAATAATACTAAAAAGAGCAAGTCTTTCTTTTGGTCTTGATGACCGAAGTGTCAGATCAGCTTCTTCTAAAAGTGTAAACACACTCCAGCACTTCAATTAGTTAACTTCCATTCAAAACCTTTCTATTGCAGAAGGCCACCTTGCCCAAACTCACAAGGACACTTTAACCGCTTACTTCAAGTGGAGCTCTGGAGCAGATGGCACTCTCCTCTGTTGTCACAGCTTTCCAACGGACATTTTTCCTTTAGCTCCTTCTTTCTACCGATGCCCAGTTAGCTGCTTCCCCAGTACCCTTTTGAGTGGGCCCCATCTTCTTTAGCCTTCCTCTTTGCTCACCTTCTCTACCATCATCTTGGTGCCCGATATCCTCTGCCTTTATTTATTACATATAATATCACAATTTAGCCCTAAACAATCAAACTTACTTGCTGTGCTCTTTTGCTTTACTCAGTTTTCAGTATAAACACAGAATGTTCTTATCAAGCAGTACATGTGAAAGAGGGCTGGAGTCGCACAAATCTAACTAGTGGTATCATACAGGTGGGAGCAGAGGTGCAGATGGCTTGTTGAAGGCCCTGTCCAGCACCCTGAGCTCAGCCCGTCCTGTCCAGCATAACTCTTAGTCATTTATTCTCAACTAGACCCTAGGGGCAGGTGGGCAACCACATCACTATCAGATCACACACTGCTGACAAACTAAAGTGGAGTTTGGTATAACATTTTTAATCGCTTTATTACAGCCGCTATAAGTTATCAAAAATAAAACAAATTGTGGGAATAGAATGTGGGAGGTGTGGGTAGTAGTAGTACATAAAGATATGGAAAATGTGGAGCCGCTTACTCGACCAAGACAACTTTGTGAAGGAAGAGGATTAAAATGTGACGTACAGTGCATCTGGAAAGTATTCCCAGCGCTTCATCATTTTTTCCACATTTTATTATGTTACAGCCTTATTCCAAAATGGATTCAATTCATTTTTTTCCTCAGAATTCTACACACAACACCCCATAATGACAACGTGAAAAAAGTTTACTTGAGGTTTTTGCAAATTTATTAAAAATAAAAAACTGAGAAATCCCATGTCCATAAGTATTCACAGCCTTTGCTCAATACTTTGTCGATGCCCCGTTGGCAGCAATTCCGGCCTCAAGTCTTGTTGAATATGATGCCACAAGCTTGGCACACCTCTCCTTGGCCAGTTTGGCCCATTCCTCTTTGCAGCACCTCTCAAGCTCCATCAGGTTGGATGTGAAGCGTCGGTGCACAGCCATTTTAAGATCTCTCCAGAGATGTTCAATCGGATTCAAGTCTGGGCTCTGGCTGGGCCACTCAAGGACATTCACAGAGTTGTCCTGAAGCCACTCCTTTGATATTTTGGCTGTGTGCTTATGGTCGTTATCCTGCTGAAAGATGAACCGTCGCCCCAGTCTGAGGTCAAGAGCGCTCTGGAGCAGGTTTTCATCCAGGATGTCTCTGTACATTGCTGCAGTCATCTTTCCCTTTATCCTGACTAGTCTCCCAGTCCACACAGCATGATGCTGCCACCACCACGCTTCACTGTAGGGATGGTATTGGCCTGGTGATGAGCGGTGCCTGGTTTCCTCCAAACGTGACGCCTGGCATTCACACCAAAGAGTTCAATCTTTGTCTCCTTAGACCAGAGAACTTTCTTTCTCATGGTCTGAGAGTCCTTCAGGTGCCTTTTGGCAAACTCCAGGTGGGCTGCCATGTGCCTTTTACTAAGGAGTGGCTTCCGTCTGGCCACTCTACCATACAGGCCTGATTGGTGGATTGCTGCAGAGATGGTTGTCCTTCTGGAAGGTTCTCCTCTCTCCACAGAGGACCTCTGGAGCTCTGACAGAGTGACCATCGGGTTCTTGGTCACCTTCCTGACTAAGGCCCTTCTCCCCCGATCGCTCAGTTTAGATGGCCAGCCAGCTCTAGGAAGAGTCCTGGTGGTTTCAAACTTCTTCCACTTACAGATGATGGAGGCCACTGTGCTCATTGGGACCTTCAAAGCTGCATAAATTTTTCTGTAACCTTCCCCAGATTTGTGGCTCGAGACAATCCTGTCTCGGAGGTCTACAGACAATTCCTTTGACTTCATGCTTGGTTTGTGCTCTGACATGAACTGTCAAGTGTGGGACCTTCTATAGACAGGTGTGTGCCTTTCCAAATCATGTCCAATCAACTGAATTTACCACAGGTGGACTCCAATGAAGCTGCAGAAACATCTCAAGGATGATCAGGGGAAACTGGAGCTTCATGGCAAAGGCTGTGAATACTTATGTACATGTGCTTTCTCAATTTTTTTATTTTTAATAAATTTGCAAAAACCTCAAGTAAACTTTTTTCACGTTGTCATTATGGGATGTTGTGTGTAGAATTCTGAGGAAAAAAATGAATTGAATCCATTTTGGAATAAGGCTGTAACATAACAAAATGTGGAAAAAGTGATGAAGCGCTGTGAATACTTTCCTGATGCACTGTATTTATTATGTTCTACTATACTGTTATCTTTCAATCTATGACTTTTTGTTAATCTAATTGATATTCTTCTAACTTTGCACAGTTTTTGATAAGTGGATCAGGATGCATTTCACTGCATGTTGTCCTGTATAACTATGCATGTGACAAATAAAGAATCTTGAGAATTTCAAAAGCGGAGTTTACCACACATGCATTTATTGGTTACTTTGTTCATGTATATATATTTATCTGTCTGCTTATTTAAAAAGCTAAAATTACCCCAGGAGTCAAAAACGTTCTGTCCAGCCCTTGTACAAAAACCTACACAAAAGCTGGGGTCTCACCTTGGTAACCCCATGTACCTTTGGAACTGTGAGAGGAAAATAGCACGACTTTACTTTACTTTGTATTAACTGCTGATGATGTCGATCATTTTGTCTGTGCTGAAATTCCAAACAGAGAAACCTGTCCTGACCTCATTAAAAAGATTCAGCATATTGGGACTCACAAGATTACAAATATTGTTTTTACAGAAGTTCTGAAATAAAAGTGAAACTAATGAAATAGCAACAATTCAAAGAAAAACAAATCTTTAAAGTGTGTGTCCTGAAAACCGAACACGGGGGGTCGGCGGGCGAAGCCCCCCAGTTCCTTATAATATCACTAGTGCCGTAAACGCTCGTTTTCGATTGAGAGTACAGCCAAGCCACTCAGTCTGACCTGCCATGTGGTGCTTCTGAGGTCCTTTCTGAGGAGTTTTTTGATGACCCCTGCTTAGTTGACTTCAGTGGACTATGAGTCAGAGAAGCACCAGCCTTTTTGACTTGGATGGCATGGAAATGGTCCAGATGGCTGACATGGACCTACTGAAATCACCTTGTGATTTTATGTGGTGCCCTTCATCTTCTCATCGTGCAACAGCTGCTTACGTACCTCCACAGCGGGAGTGGGCATGAAGAACTGGGGCCTCATTCGGGTCAGCTATCCATGTGGCCACAGTGTGCTCCAGTGCCATGGGACACTGATGAAGGTTTGACCTTCCAGGAGTCGTGCATGGGTGACACTAAACTGGCATGGGGGCCACGAGAAGAGCAGTGAATGTGTCAGCATGGCCTGCACTGGCCTGGCAGCCCATGCCCACCCACTATCTTGCTGATGTAGTGATAGACTCAGTGAGAGAAAGAGTAGGGATGAGCACAGGAGCGCATTAAGGGTGACATCGTTGTTAAAGCAGCCCGCTGGGTGGAGGGTCTGGTCTGGTGGGAGCCCCTGGGCTGAACCTTTAAGTGGGACTCGTTCTGCGGCGGACCACCCTGGATGTGCCTCTTCTAGTCCCACTTGGACTGCACCTTTTGGTCAGAGGTGTTAGTTTTCATTTTCGGTGGATTTGGACTTTTGTGCTTCTTGCGCTGCCACCTGGTGGTCTAAGCCCGTTGTGGTGACCCTCTTTACAGCACTGGGTGAAGTTATGTGGCCGTGTGCCACTCGTTTGTGTTTCTGACCACCGCTGTGCTCTCTGAGTGGCCCCCCTCGTCGTGTGTGTCCGGCCGTTGGTCGCTCGCCCAGGGTGTGTTAGAAGTCCCCGGAGCCCACTGCACTGCTGCTGTGAGCCTCGCGGTGCTTCAGGCAGGTGACTGGTCCCTGGACCACCTTGTCACATGTATCCTGGTGGCACCATCACAGGTGGCCAGTCCTGCAATGGCCTTTCTCGGCTCCCGTCTCTCATCCCTAACACCTTCCTCAGACTTGGCTGTGTGTTGGTGACCTTGGACCCCCTCCAGTGAGTGCTGCTGGTTTGTTTTACCTCCGTGGTGCCCTCCATCATGCCCTCTGACCCCCACGTTGCTCCACATCCTTTCTCGCCTGACTTTCTGCACATTTTTCTTCACCTGTCCATGTTGGCACATCAATGGTGCCCCGTGAGCCTCAGCCCGGGCGTTAATCAGTCAGTAAATATGGAGGACAGAATTCTGAGCCCTCAATCTCTTCTTCTCTTTGCAGGGACCCCCATGATGGCCAGGATTGTTCTCCTTGTGGCGGTTTTGTGGCTGTCTTCCCTCCGGGCTTGCAGTGCCCACCAAGGTAAGCCTGTGTGACACCAGTCCCGTCCTTATGGGTCGCATAGAGCTGGAGTGCCAAGCATGGCTGCCCGATCAGAATGGCAAACTGGGGGGCTTTCAGCAGTTTCAGGGGGGTTTATTGGGCCTCTCTTGAAAAGTGATTTACCAGTGGAAGTTCACCCTTAAACTGAGCAGTGACCTTATCAGACCACCCATGGTGGCAGCTGGGTGGCTGGCACTCGGGCAGGGGGCACCTGCTGCCAGCCTGCCATTCAGCCTTTTTTGTCCGCTCTGCCCGTGTCACATTAAATGCGAATGGAAACCTTTGTTTCCTTAGCAACATGCGACATGGCAGCTGGTTGAAGAAGTTGAGTGTGAAACCCCCCCAGCATCTGGAAGGGTACGTTCACAGTGCCATCCTGGCGCCTAAGGCCGTTGGCAGACACTAACATTTAGGGGAGCCCTTCAGGACTCCGACGAGGTAAGCAGGTCCAGTGCACACCAAGAGGGGGCGCCGTTGGAAACTCCTTCCGTTTGCTCTGCAGTCTTCATCAGGAATGTGACTGCTGTCACTTGCTCCGCCCCCCGTGAAGCTCCGCCCCTCCATCACAGGGGGCGGGACTCGAGTCTCCTTTTGCTGATCGCCTTTTGTTTTTCACTCTTTAAGGGGGCTTCACCGAGGAGGAGCCCCAACTCTTTATTCTTACACCGATTAGGTCGCCATATTGTGTTCACTGGATCTGAACCTGGGATGTGTCGCCCAAAGGACCCTTAAAGCTGTGGGGAGACGCCAGATGGACTGGCAGACACGTGGGTGCTGAATGCCAGTGTCACCCTCTGCTGCCAGCCTGTGCCAGCGCCGTGTCCTGCTCTTACATTCTCTTTATTTGTCTTCTCTTCCAGGACATGGCCAGATTGCAATCCGGAACCTCGGATGCCTCGTTTACGCTCTGACGTCTTTGAACTGCTCCTGGTCGACGGACAGAAACGTATCTGGAGACACCAACTTCACGGTGTGGTTAAGGTGGGCCGAGTCTTTGTATGTGCTAGGCGGGCCACGAAGGAAGGGAACAGAGTGGTGCGGGCTCAGGAAACGAAGCGATAAACAAAGAAGGAAGTGCAGAAAATGACTCGTCGGCAAACTTGGGCCAGCGAGGGACACGGTGTAGAAAGTGCCACTGACGTCACAGGGCGTGACTTCTGGGAGGCGGGGCATGCCAACGGAGGTCTGACAAGATGTCGGCACCTGGTAGGCGTAGTGAAGTCAATAAGACAAAAACAAATGAAAGTGAAAGGGGGTCTGCAGTGTGTGTGTGTGAGACACGTGGGCTCCTTCACGCCACCACACACAGCCAAGCGTCTGTTCGTTGACTGGGTTAGTCTGATCTGCCAGCGGACCGCCTGGTGCCCCCTGCTGTCGGGCCTTTTCAGATCCGCAGCATTTGTATTTGCACAGATTTTTCATTTTCCCTCCATACATATGACGTGTGGCCTGTGGGGGGCGCCCTTGCAGTCACTGGTAGAGGCACAGACACCACACAGAAGTACTAAATAAAAAGACCCCTTGTGCCCCCCACCTAAACCCTCGACATTTTCTCGTCTTACTCTTCTCATCTTCATCTTCTTCCTCCTGCCAGGTGAGCTCTCAGTTCACTGGGTCAGTGGGGTCTCCTCTGAGGATCGTCTGCCCAGAGCACACTCTGGTGGTCTCAGTTACTGTTAGCCCCTGCGGCTGCAGTGGTTGGTCTTGTGCCAGTCCTGCTGTCTTTCCATTACCAGGGGGGTGCTGGTGCGGGTCCCGGCCCCTTTCAGTGTTAAGCAGGGGATTCTTTCCTTTTCAGGACGCCATTTTGAATCTGCCTTTTAATCGCAGTTGCCGCCATTTTGGGGGTTTGTCTGCTGCCATGTTGTTGGCAGGGGTGGTCGCCACACACTGTCCAGGGGTCTTGGCAGTGCCCGCTGTTTCTTGTCAGTTTGGCTGTTGCCTTTCTTGACCTTCTCTTGCAGGTTTTCCTCCTCTGGTTGTTTAGCGTCAGGTGCTTTTGACTTTCTCTTTCGTTCCTCTCTTCTCTTACCTGAACGTTACGTTTTATTACGCGGCTGTCAAGACGGTGACCGGGGGGCCAAAGCACTCCCTGGTGTCAAATGGCGGGTTGTCGCACTGTGATGTGCTGGTGTCTGCTTTAGACCTCTGAATGATCTCTTTGCCCCTAAATGCCCGGGCACTAGTCTCGCCTGCCATGGTCTGCTGCTCACTCCTCCATCTCCCACATCCTCTGCCTCCCATCTTTCTTCTGGCCTTCACGTCAGCTTGTTGGGCTTTTCCTGCCCGTGTCTGACTTTGGCTCTCGATGACCGTGTTGGGCTTTGGTGGTCCAGATTTGGGTCTCCCCAGCTTTTGGCCCCTAAGGCGTCTGTCATCACCTGGTCCACACCTGAGTGTGTGCTGCCTGGCAGTACATGAGGGGTTTGTGTTTGGGTGGCTTTTCTCTGGAGATGCTGCTGGCTGAGTTTTGGTTTTCATCTCCTGTTTCGTCAAATGGTCACATGTCAACGATGACATCAGCGGGCACACAGAGCTGTGCAAAGTCTTGGGGACATCCAGACAGCAACAAGGCAATCACTGCCACTCCACATGTTTCCAGTGACATCTCTGTATTAGGGGACGGTGGGGCACTGCCTGCTTCTCCCAGCAGATGGCACTGTTCAGCAAAAGTGAACGTCCGTCTTGCTTAGCCATCATAGTCCCGTTTGTCCCTCTGTCCCTAATGTTTCAGATAACAGTCAAATATTTCTTTTGGAGTCTGCAAGCTTTCCTGCTGAGCTGGCACTGCTGGCCTGTTTAATGTTCTCTCCATACCTTTGCTCAGGTGTGTGTAGCGGTGGCCTCAGCTTGTCAGTCCTGCCTTGGGACGTGCAGCCCGAGTCCTCCAAGTCACCCACAGCTTGAGGGTAAATGAATGTCATCACTGTTAGCATGCGGCGCTAACCATCTTTATTCTTTTGAGCTGCCCCTGCTGCCATATTCATGCCAGCGGCTGCGCCTCACACACAGTGCCAACTCCATCAGCTGCTCCTCCCCAAGATCACCAGTGTCTCAGGTTTGCTCCGCCTCTACTCACAGTGCCTGTCTCTCAGGCTCCGCCCCTATTTACAGTGTGTTTCTCTCTCAGGCTCCACCCCTACTCAGTGTTGCTTTCTCTCTCTGACTCCGCCTCTACTCAGTGGCTCTCTTTCTGAGGCTCCGCCCCTACTCAGTGTCACGCTCTGAGGCTCCGCCCCTACTCAGTGTCACTATCTCTGAGGCTCCGCCCCTACTCAGTATCTCTCTCGCTCTCTCTCTCTCCGAGGCTCCGCCCCTACTTAGTGTCTCTCTCTGAGGCTCCGCCCCTACTCAGTATCTCTCTCGCTCTCTCTCTCTCCGAGGCTCCGCCCCTACTTAGTGTCTCTCTCTGAGGCTCCGCCCCTACTCAGTGTCACTCTCTGAGGCTCCGCCCCTACTCAGTGTCTCTCTCTCTTGTTATTGTTGCCCCATCTGAAATTTTCTTTACAGAAATGTCACTTAATGTCACTTTCTTCAACAAACAGAAGTATTTGTGTGTCACATTTCATTTCTTTGGATGGCTGACATTTGCTGTTTGGCGTGGCCATGCCAATGTCTAAGCCCAGGACTGCATGCCCTCCAGCCCCTTACGCGCCATGCAGTTTGGAGTCCTCATCTCAGTGGGGGTTTCACCATATCTGAAGTCTGACCCTCGAGTAAGGCGCTATATAAGAGTAAAGTGACTTGTGCTGAACTGAATTTAAGTAGTGAGACAACACCCCCCAAACCCCTAAACACGTGTGCCAGGGTGTGCAGCCCACCTGCGCGTGGTCCTGCTTTGCTTCCGGGGGGCCGCTGCTCGTCTTATTTGCTCACTTGGTGTGTTTTTATTTATTTTTTTTGCAGGACCCCCAGCTCCCATTTTTGCTCCCTCCAAGTCAAGAGAGCTGAAGATTCGTTTTTCTGCCACTTTCCTCGGTTGACATTTGAGAGCCGCGACCTAAAAGTGAACGTCATCGGCTCGAGTGACACGTTCACCGTTAAAGAAGAGGGAGCCGTTTATCAGCTGCTGAATATCCGTAAGGACCACCTCAGGCTAACTGGGTTTGGAGAAAAAGAGGGCATCTGACCTTAAACCCCCTTTGAGGGGCGCAAGGGGTTTAGCGTTTCATGTTTGTCGGTGGTCCCAGAGTTTGGTTAGTGTGATTTTGCCTGGCACCCCGCACCACCGCCATGGCACAGAGTCACAGACCCTAACTGGAAGGAGATTTTGTGGTTTCATTTGTGTCCATGTGCTTACAGTCCATTCAGGTGGGCAGATGCCCCCACTAAACACGCGGAAGTCCGCACCCCTCACGATCCTCTCTGCCCAGATGGCAGTTTGAATGCTGAAGGGTGGGCTACCGGCCATCAGGTGCCATGTAGTGAGCACCCTGAGCAGAGCAGGGACGTGGCACAAGGGGGTCCAGCTCATTGGTCACAATGGTCCTTGCTGAAAGGACTGAATGGCGGCAGTGGCTGCCACACACACAGACGGCAGTCTGCTTCTTCAAGTTGTGGCTCTCCATGACACACCTGGCAGGCTGCGATAGACTGGCACCTCATCCAGCCCTGGTGACTGCCTTGTGCCCATTGCTGCTGGGATAGGCGTGTGGCATTAGAAGGAGCGCAACATCCCACCACCTTTATGATGCAGCGCCAGTCACCCCTGCTGAGCATTTCAGGGTTGGCACAAGAAGGCTGGGGAGCATCGGGACAAAAAGCTGCAACCCTGGTGGAGCCACATGGCCTGACCAGTGTGCCCGTGTTGTGCCCAGCTCACTGAGGTCCTTCACGGCTGCTCCTGGTTGCCATCTTGAAGTGCTGCTGCTCTTGGCGACTCGTCAGTTGGCATCCACCAGAGTGGGTGGCGCACCTCACAGTTCTTCTTTGGTTTTCTAGTGAAGCCAAGTCCTCCATGCCACGTTCAAGCAGTGAGAGACGGGAAGAACATCGAGATAACGTGGCAGGAACCCCTGGCTGAATACGGCAACCTGCAGCAGTGCATGGACTACGAAATCTGGAGCTCGTACGGCTACTTGATGGTAAGGTGGGCACTCACCATCGGCCTTGGCACCGCGGCCATTTCATGTCTGTTGTCTTCCTTTCGTCATTTCATTTCCATCTTGGGTTGCCATGGCGTTGCTAGGGGTGTCATGAGGGGTCAAGGACTGAAATGTCTGCCACACCTGCCATTGTGCCACGCTTTGAGCGTTGGTGACAACTTTGCTCAGTTTGTGACCCTTAATTACAAAGAAACGCGCCAGTCTTTCTCTGAAGGCAGTTACAACGCTGCATGTGCCCAGTAATAGATGGGCATCTCCTCTGAAATTGACTCCTGCTGCAGGGGTCTTTGCATATTGTGATGCCCTGCTCCAAACCTTTGACTTTCAGATTCTTGTGGCACACCCTGGCACTCTTCTGCACCGGTCTGCCCTCCTGCTGATGTTCTTTTCATCTTTGCCCCCTGAATTTGGACCTGAAACTTGCTTGGCTGCGGTTACATTTTTCTACTTATGGACCCCCAGTTTAAATCGGGGTACACCCGTGCCACTCTGCAGTTGAATCCTGGCACGCAGTCCCAGTTGCAGATCATCTGCCTTACCAGTGTTGGCTGGCCTCCTTATGCCCCTTGTCTCCCAGGTGGCCCTTGGGCAAGCCCACCAGAGCGGGCAGGAGGACACGGGTTAATCCGGATGGCTGACTGACGTTTGGTGTGATTGCCTCAGAGTGTGGCGTGGCGCCGCGCCATGGGAGGTTGCACAGTGGCTTATGAGTGTCGTTATCTGCGTATTTCGCTGCCGTCTTGCGTAAGTGGTGCCCTATCGACGCCATGTGCTAGGAGGCTTAACAGATAAGAGGGTTTTGAGGATGACATCTGCAAAAGAAGAGAAAGGGCAGTAGAGCTGGCAGCGCCTCCATCTTGTTGTTTACTGCGACTTGTCCACATCGGTGGCACGCGCATCTGCCCATCTCGGGTGGCGCTCGCTGAACTCTGAAGACATTTGACACTCAAGCCTGAACGGCTTATTAATATTTTGGGTGCCCCTCTTGGATCACAATATGTGCAAAAAACAAAAGAGAACGAGGAGGGCGTCCAGTCGGGGACACGAGAAACGGGCAGCAGACCTCGGTGACCCACCTGGTCTAATGGGGCTGTTGTGGTCAGTAGGGGGCACACTGGACCTGCTGCCAGGGAGGAGCACAGGGCGAGTCAATGTGCAAACACCCGAGGCTGTCCCCAATGGGACAGAGGTGAGTGCCAGCAAAGACCCTCCATGGACCACCTCGTGTGAAGGTGCACACTTATTTAGGGGGCTTCACACCCCTCAAACAAAGGTGGCATCACGGCACAAACAAAACTGACACCAAAGTAATAAATGGGACAAAAACAAACGAGGAGCGCAGGGAAAGCAGCGGGGAGCTGAACGCTGGCACAGACGACGGCCACCGTGGGGGTCCGAATGGCATGAGCCTCACCTCCAAACACCACGACTGGCCTGGCGAGGGTCCAGCTGAATGTGGACAAATGACCGGCGAGGTGACGGGACGCGCGCACCTGGGTGGTCTTCACCGTTTCCTTTTCCGCCCCTTGGTCTGTGGCCGCCTTGCTGCGTTTTTGGGGACTCTGGGTGGGATGGCCTGAGGGTCCTGTGCTGTCTGTCTGCTGACGCTGCCCCCCCCCCCCCCCCACATAACGTCTTTTATTCTTTGCAGAAAGTTTCTTCCCCCAAAAATTTGAGTGTCGTCATTCCAGTGGAGGACCTCAGCCTGCCAGTGGCATTTCGGCTGCTCACTCGAGGACATGAGGAGTGCCCATCCAGCGGGCACCCCAGTGAGTGGAGCCAATGGACTGCGACGATTTACTCGGGTAAAGAAAGCCTCATCACCCTTGGGGTCACACACTGTGTCACAGGGCCACCCTCTTACCTGGTTGGCTGCCCAAGTGCGCCAAACTCATGTGATTAGGGGGGGGGGGGGGGGGGTCCCCTGCCCCCTGGCCCAGGACCACAGGGGCACAACAGCCCATCTTTGGTGGCACAGTACAAGAGGCCCAGTTGTGGCACCCTGTTTGCTACCGCCATTGGTCTACTGGTGCCTGTCATGGCAGCTGTGGGTACAGGCAGGACCCGGTGCCAGTCTGCCACAGGGCAGGGTGTACTTTATGAGCTACTTGGGTGGGGGTAGGAGACCCCTAACCGCATTTCTGTGTGCTTCGATTCCAGAGGCGGACGATTCAGAGCGCTGGAAGCTGTGGGGTCTCGGCGTGGGCCTGGCGCTGTCCCTGGTGGTCTGCCTGATTGTCATCGTGTTGTGCGTCAGGTAAGTTGCTGACCTTTAGCTTTTGGAGTCCCATGCCACGTCACTTGAGAGCCCTATGGCAGCTCCACCCGTGCCCACCATGCTGCCCATTGTAAACCAGTGCTATTCTGGCTTTGTACCACCTTCCCGCCAAGACCCCCAGACAGCCACCCACAGGCTCTCCGTTTCCTCCTTTTGTGACACTTTGGGGGCTCCATGGCTGCTTTGGTGGCTGTGAAAGGTCATTCAGTGCAGAGGACCTTCATGGCAGGCATGACGAGGGTCCGGAGGCTTGGCGCCCAGGGGTTTGATTTTAATAACGGGCTGCGTGTGCGAGCTGGTGCTCGAGGGTGACACCGAGGATATCCTGGGTGGGCACACAGCACCCTGGGCCCCCTCCTGCCATCTTCTCCACATGAATGATAGGATCAGAGGAGCCCCCCAGGCGAGGGGCATCCAGCAGGGCCGGAGAGCACAAGGGTCCCCGAGGATTTACGACGCACTTCGCCAGGCACTCTGAACGTGACGACGCTCTTAGCGGTGGGCCGCGTGTTCTGCGCCACTTTGTTCTTTTGTTTCTTTCTTTCATTCTTTTCTCCACCCCCCCATAGATTTGCAGTGATGGACAAAATCTTTCCACCCATCCCTGACCCCAAAGACAAGCTGAAGGTGTTCCTGGAGACCCCCGATGACCCGTCCAGTGTAAGTCTGTCACCTACATCTATCTTACTGTATGGGCACAGTGGCCACTGCGGGGGGGTCCACGATGCTTCTGATTGGCTATTGAAGGAGGGGTCCTCACTCCAGTGCTCGGGCGCGAGGCAGGACAGGAGCTTGATGGTCCCACTCCCAGATCCCAGGTTGGCGTAACTGGCAGGGTGGTTCTCTCTTCTAACATGTCTTGTTTTCGGCAGGCTTGGCTCATGAGCATCGCCAATGAAGCGGAGGCCAAAGTCCTGGTGGTCCAGTGAGTGTGCAAAGCGTCGACCAGGGGGTCCACAGAAAGGCAGCGCAGGACTGAGCCCCCCTGTTTGGGCAGCTATGTGCTCGGCTTGGCTGGATTTGCACCGCAGGTTCATCAGCGCCCCCCGTGGACGGTGTACTTAGTGCCTTTGCAAAAGCCCCCCTCCCCCCCCGTGTCACTGGCTAATGGATGGAGTGACCACCGTGAAGAACGGACAGGAATGGCGCTGCGCCACGTCAAAGGACAGAGCGCCCGGTGAGGCTGCACATCCCCATCCTGGCAGGGTGGTCCCACACCTGGCTATCCGAGGGGCCATCGTCTTCAAGTCCGACTGATTGTGGGCACTGGGACCACTTTAGGTGGCACGCCGGTGACATTCTCAAAGCAGCCCTTTGTGAACACCCTGAAGTGCAGCAGCTGAGAGGCCCAACGTGCCCATGGCTTTCACATTCAGGGGGTCTTGCCAGTGTCTCGGTGGGCCTTTGACCCTCTGCTGTGGCGCCTTTCCCATCGTCTTATAGCTTGTGTGCTGCACTTGGCTGCTCTCCTGACTTTGTTAGCCCGATGCTGGCGGGTGGCATTTGAGCCTGCTGAGTGCCCAGACTGCCACTGACTTGGCCCTTCATTGTGTTTGTGTGTTCACTGGGGTGCCCTCTGGTGGCCATGGCATGGCACTGTAGCACCTGGCATGGCCTTTCTGCGACTTTTCTTTTTTTTGTATAAATTTGAATGCTGCAGCTGAATAAATGGATGGCACGGCCTGAAATGCTGTCATCCGCAGTTATGCCAGGGTCTGCCAGCTCTTATCATTGATCTTGTTGAAGTGATGCCCAGTGGGCGGCCATGGCAGTGGGACCCAAGTAGTTGTCACATCTGACTGTGGCTTTGACACAACCAGTCCAGTCTCCTTGGGGGGGGGGCTTGTTGGGGGATCCTCATCTTATAATTAAAAGCCAACAAAGGATGCCAACTGCTGGATGCCTCTGGGCACTTTGTCATGCCACCTGTCCCACGCTGCACATTTCTCTGCTGCCCATTTTTGAACTGATCTGATTCTTCTTTGGTTGCCTCCAGGGCCGGGCAGCAGAACACCAGTGAAGTCCTAACGCGTCCACTCGTGAACTGGAGGAGAGTCAGGGTGCCCACGTCTCCCACTGGCACTGCCCACCTCACTCCTCTAAAGAAGTCCCCTCGCCCGCCTTGTCTTTTCAGATCAATTCTTTTTATTCCTCCACTGGGACAGTGAGACTGTGGCGTGACCTTTGTATGAGCGACCAAACTACCTCTCACCGCGCCACTTCTGGGGGCTCCAGCACAAGTCAACAAGCTTGACTTTTAGGTGTCATCGAGTCGCTCGAGGGTCTCTGCTGGCGTCCCCTCCTCCAGTTTGGTCAGCCGAGATCAGCGCTGGCCTCTCCTATCGGGCTCGGTGACAAGGCCGGGGTCTGCAGGAGCCAACTGTCATCGCATGATTTCAGGTGCCATCTCTGCCTCCCGCGCCAATGTTTTGAAATGGTAGCCAACACGCTGAAGTGAGCGAGACCACCACGTCACTGCAAGGTTTCTAGAACATTCCCAGTGCCACTTGCTGCCCGGCACAGTTGTTTGTTACGTTGTGCTGTGGCGGGTGGCATCGCCGCAGTGATGGGCTGTGACAAGCCCACCTAAGGACTCCTCTCCAGTGCCCGCTGACTCCTGGTCTTTACCTACGTCTGTTCCTGTCTGCCCCTGTGCTCAAGTGGCAGTCCGCCTGGGTGGGCTCTGTTGCTAGCGGAGACTGCCAGTTCAGGTGTCTTGTGGCCGGTGCCAGCCCATGTGCCCAGGAAGGTGCGGCTCAGGTCCTCGTCCCCCCCATCCCGTTGCCCCCTTCGGTGCGTCGACTTTGTGTCTCGGCCGTCGCGTCACAACAAACGACAAAGTGAAGTACAAAGTCTGTCCTATTTATTCAGTTTTCGATCATAAAAAGGCTTTACATTAAGGAGACGTCTCGTTCTCAGAAAAAGTCCAAGTTCCTCACACCGGGCAATGAGCTACAGGGTGGCACCTGTTCAGGAACCCGAGGCCGTCACTCGCCACGGGCACAAAGCTGGAGGAGACGCCCTGGCGAAGGACGAAGTCGAGTTTCATGCGCAGAAAGCTTCAGCTACAGAGTGCGCCTCTCGAGACTTTTATGGGGGGGGGGGGGGGGGCGCGATCCAAAGAAACCTACGGGACCACCAGGAGCCTCGGCCGAACTCTCGGAATCTCTGCATAGGTAGTGGGCGGAAAAGCCAGCGTTCTCGAGGGGGACATGAGAGGACAAGCTGGCACTCCGCCGTCACGTCGCCAGGCCACACCAGTTCAGGCTCCCGAGGGTCTCGCGGAAGAACGTCGAGTGCAAAATGCTGGCGGCCATCTTTGAGAACGTCAAGCGCGCCATTGGGGCGGTTTACACAATTTCTGAATGCCACCCCTGCCTAGAGCTGCGCTGCCGTGTTTCTGTTATTTGAGTTTAACGGCAGACGGGCGAGTCTCTTCTTTTCATCGTTTTAATAAGGCATTCCCTGTCTTCAGCGGACCGGTCCCCCGTTTGGGTGACAAAACAGCGGACCGCCATTGAAACGTTACACAAAATGAAACCACGGGTGGCACCGCGCAGGGGAAGATGACAACACGAGAGTCTAAAACGAGCCCTGGACTGCAGCTCGGCCGCCCCCTCTCATTTCTACAATGGGGGGCCGCGTGCTGCTGGACCCTCGGCAACGCGCCTCAGTGGCGGACGTGGAGGAATCTATAAAAAGGCTAAACATGTCGTACAAAATCTGCATATAAGAACATTTAGGAAAGCCGCTTTGGTAACAACAGCCGGAGACGCGGCGGGGCATCTCGGGGGTCCGCCCGGAAACAGGAGACGAGCCTCTGGAGGGTTTGGGTTTCGCTTTTCTTCTTGGAGAGGATCGGTCGGTCGTGTTTTGTTTCTCTTTATGTCTTCTAAATCCTAAACATCATATCTATGAATAACTGGCACCGGCCGGCATCCCACTCAGTGCTGGCCAGGCTGGCATCCGGAGGAGTCCAGCGGAAAGTCCGAGGCGCGCTCTTCGTCATAACGTCGACCTGGCTGTGAAGGACAGCACGATTGTACTGAGGGCCGACAAGGTGGACACCTTAGACGCTGAGGCGACGGCATCTGAGCCTGGGGGGGGGGGGGGGGGAGAGAGAGAGGAAGACAAAGAGAAAAGAAGAAGGTGGTCAAAGATGGTCGCCAATGATGATGATGACAAGGACGGTGGGCCCTCTGCTACGACACCCCATAATGACCTAAAAGACAGAAGACCGCCTGGCCTGGTCCTGCCATGGGAGACCCCCGGTGTGCCCTGACCCACTTCAAAGTACTAAACAAGAAGATGAAGACGAGGAGCTGTGATGAGAGTCAGAGACGCCACACAAGGGCACCGTCGTCAGCACCTCTGCCTTCATACTCTCCTCCACCACCAGCAGGGCCAGTCGGCGTCCCATAACCAAGGCTGCTCTCCTAACCCACTTGTGTGGTGGGCTTCCCTCAAAGTGAAGCTAAGACCCCCCCAACAATTCTGGGGCACCTAAAGGACACGTCATTGAGCTCGTTGGGCTCTTGTCACCCGTCCACATGACGTCTACCGGGTGGTGACGATTGTAAAACCAGCCCGATTCTTTACTCGGTCGATTATTCAACTACGAAATCGTATCACTAATATGGGGGCTCAGCCCCCGTAGCCGTTCTCAGCTTCATTGGCTGACCTCTCCAATTGGGTGGGGGCTGCTGAGACTACCCACTTGGGGGGTCATTGGACCCCCTCAACTAGACTGTTGGCACAGCGGCAGTGCCCATCTTGCCCTTGCAGCGTGGATGTGTGAAGTGTCTGCTCCCAGCGCCATCTTGTGCCCCCCCCCCCCCTTCTTTATCTGTGTGAATGAATCCCCCATTCACCATCGTGCTTCTGTGGCCCGGTGGTCTCGATGATTAGTGACCCCAACGTAACGACTCTCCTCTCACCTCACAAGCTTAAAGCCCCTCTTTAATTTGAGAACCTGCTTGATCTACCTGGGGGGCACCGTGCCAGCTGCTAGTCTCAGTGGGAGCCCACCGTTGTATGCCCGATGTCTCCCTTCTCTACACGCTGTGGCTGTAGAAGGTGACAAGTACACAAAGACCCCTGGATGATGACCCCCTCAAGCCCACCGTCCTGTCCTGGGTGGACCCTCAAAGAAGATGGCAGGGTACCTGGAGAGCCCGGGATTGTGATCTGCTTACTGCTGCTGCCATCGCCGCCGTCGCTCAGGGGTTTGATCTGAATGACGTACTCGTCGTCACTGGGCAGGGACAGCTCCACCGATGTTGTGTTGGTCTCGATGACGCTGGTGCTGCTCTGCTTGTTTCTTTTATATAAAACCTGAAGACAAAAGGAAAACGTTTACAACACACAACCCGATGGTCACTGGGGGGCCGGAGTCGACCCCCGACCGACTTAAAATGGGAGCTCGCTGACTCGTGGGGCTCCGCCCACGTCTACGCGGCCATCGTTTTCTGGCCTGATGTGCTTGGTGACAAAGAAGAACAAACAAGGTGGGCACATTTACTAAGGGATCAGCTGGTGTGATTTTCGATTTGTTCTGAGGGGCACAGCGTTCATCTGATTTAACAGCAAACACACAGCGACGCAGGAAACGTCCAGCGGACAAAACATGTCGGGTTTAGGCCAATCCCAGCTGTCGGACTCTTCATCATCACCGACATGATGCCCCCTACAGGCCAACAGTAAAGCCTGCCAGGGGGCACTCAGTGAATTGTCAGTCAGTCATCGTCCAATCCACTATATCCTAACTACAGGGTCACGGGGGTCTGCTGAAGCCAATCCCAGTCAGCACAGGGTGCAAGGCAGGAAACAAACCCCAGGCAAGGTGCCAGCCCACTGTAGGACACACACCAAGCACACACACGGGACAATTTAGGACCACCAATGCACCTAACCTGCATGTCTTTGGGCTGTGGGAGGAAACCCACGCAGACACGGGGAGAACATGCAAACTCCACACAGGGGGGGACCCAGGAAGTGAAACCCAGACGGGTCTCCTTACTGCGCCACCGTGCCGCCCTCAGTGAATTGTTACCTAACAAAGTCTCTGCCCACCCCCTCAAACCCGTTGGGTTTAAACGATGGGCTCCTGCCACTCACACCCACTCTTAAACAAGCAGCCCATGCCCAGGGGGCTGCCCCCTCCTTGCTGACTGCCACTCACTTGCTGACTGGCCCCGCCCAGATTGCACCACTTAAAGAACCAGCCCACTCACAGCTTGTGAAGACTGGGCTGGGGGAGGAGCCAGCGGCGGGGATGTCAGGGTGGCCCCGCCTCCTGGGGCTCCACCCATAAAGATGGCGGAATGGCAGAACAGAATAATAAAAATAAAAACAAACCAAAAGCGGGTCTGCAAGACAACAGTGGCAGCCGCCATTTCAGGTGCCAAGCGTGGTCCCCATGACCTCCCAGTGACTGTGACATCCCCTCCAAACGCTTCCCACATTGCTTAGCTCCGGGTGAGCCGCCTCACGAGCCAGCAGGAAGGGCACAGCGGCGCTCTTAATGAGTGAAAAGGCAGACAACCCACCTGGCGAGGCCGCTTGTCACCAGCGCCTTGGCACTCGCTGATCCACTTGATGAACACACACAACTAATAACAAGGACGCCACTTCACAAGATGTGACCTTTGGTTGAGGGGAGCCGCCGCCACCGCGCCACGTCGACATGACAGCTTCGGATTTTGTCCCTTAATGATGTCCTGCGTGGGCTGCCTGCCTGGCACATTAATTAAGGGCTCCGTGGTAATCAGGCCTCCAGATAATTAATCAGCGTCGGGGCACCTGGCGGACACTTTGTTTTTTCTTCTTCTTAAATTACCTTTGAAAGTGTGGCATACGCGCCATTATCAGACGGTGGGCTTGAATGTCACAGCAGGAACTTGCTGCCCTCCAAAAGGTGAAGCAGAAGGCCACTGGAATCCTCAAAGGACGAGTGATGAATGGCACCCGCGTCAAAAACAAAAAGTCATTACGGCGGGGGGAGCCGATGGCACACCGCGCTCACCTTGGCACCTGGCAGCACATGAGCAGCAGGGGGCGCCCTCAAGTGACTTGGGCCTGAGCCTACACGCCTGGCGAGGGGAAGGTGCACATGGCAGGAGGGCCGAGTGCACAGGCGGGCACACAAATGGACAGCATCACAGTATGTGGCCACCAGAGGGTGAAGCAGTGAGGGGGGCACAGGAAAGCCAGAAGCAGAAAGTCGCCCCCATACCCCAAATGGGTATTAAACCCCGTGTTTTACAAACTGAAGAGCCGCAGCTGTTTGTCACCTCCTGTCACCATCACCAGTGTGACAGACATGTGTGAAAGCTGGCACCCGTCTCCACCTTGATCTCTGCTTCTCTTGCCATGCCGCCTGATGATCTCTGACTTTGTGCCCCCGGTGGATTCTTTCCATTTCCTTCCCTCCTGACCAGAGCGGCCGTTTTTAATGCGTCTCGGCTTCAGTGCCCATGCCCGCTTCACCCAGATAAAGGGGAAAGTGAGAGGGCACAGGTCTCGTGTGACTGGCATAAAGCACCTCCAAGAAGCCAACAGTGCCATCCTTCAGTCTGGCTGCCCTCCCTTCTTAAATACGATTTTTGCTCTTTGATTATTATCCTTGTTAGCTTTTGTCATTTAATGAAAGCCCCCCGATTGGCAAGCCATAAGGGGAAGCAGACTAATGGAGTGTGGGGGTCTGTTTGCCAGTAGCTTGCAAGGACGTGAGAAATGCCCACCAAAGACTGTGATGAACTTGAGAAGCACAATCAACAGCGGCGATTCGGTCACCTCCTTCATGGCATCGCGGTGACCGTCATCAATAAAGGTATCCCACTCCACCTTAGAGGGCTCCATGAATTCACTGTGACAAAGTTCATCAGGGGCAGGAGGGCACCACCAACTCCACATTTCAAAATACGAGTCATGAGGAGAGTGGGCAAAGAGATTTCAAACAAAGGGGCATTGCAGTGCCCACTCGTGTGACATGTCCTCCTAAACTCAGCCACTTGCCCCAGGCCAGCCGCTTGTCATGCGCCATTACACCTGAAGGGGGCAGCAGCCGCCCAGCTTTCGGGAGTTGAGCAATCGCGTCGCGAGTGCGCGCAGGTTTGTCCCGTGGACGCGCAAAACGAGCCCGACGACCGGAACAGCAGCAACTGAAAGGGCAGTTGGCATCGCGACGACGTGCCCAGAATCGGCCGGTGTGTCAGTGCGGGGGCGCCTTAGGGACATGTTGTGGCACATCTTCATCCCCCCCAAACGTGGAGAGGGGCTACGGCTCGAACCCCCACTAAATAAAAGCACAAACGACACCGTGAACTCCACAGAATGTCCTGCAAATGACAGCTGGGTGGGTTTGAAGGGGCACATGCGCAGATCCTCAGTGAGGTCGAAGTCGCTGTAGTGGCATTACTGTGCTGGAGGTGTCCCCCCCCCACCCCCCGTTCCTGTGGCACACAACGGGGCAGAGCTTCACTGGCCGTGCCTTCGAATGGGGGGGGGGGGGTTAAGTGGGGGTTTGCGATGTCGGGCGAGCGCAGCGCACGAAGCAGGCAAGGAAACGGTCAGCGGTGGGGGGGCATCTGACTTCGTGGTCTCCTTACGCTGGGTCAGCATGGCGCTATATGCTGCTCGTAGTGCGCGCTCTCATTCGAAGGGGTCATCAGAGGAGGTCTGACCCTTGGGGGTGTGCTGTCCCCTCGGTGTCCCTTCACTTACACAACTGTCACCTCCCTGTGTACTTTACGAAGCGCTGTAATCGCCCATCAGTGATCGTACCTTGTAGCCGGTCACCTCCGATTCGTTCTCCAGGGCCTTCACCTGGTCCCAGTTCAGGATGATCTTGGAGTCCGACGTGTTCCACACGATCTTCAAAGGGGGCTGACTTGGGGCTGCAAAAGAACACACGACGTGCTGCATGAGAGCCTCGCATCTCAAAGACCCGCATGATGTCACCCGGGCCGCCCACCCACCCGTTTCTATACCTTGACATTTTGGGAGGCGGTCATCCATCTGCGCCGATACTGATAACCGCCACGTGGAGGCGCTGTGTCACTTGCAATAGCACCCGTTCAATGCCGGGGAAGATCGAAAGGTTTTATCGGAGGACTTGGAGCGGCCCTTTAAATTAAAGAAACGTCCGTCCGTCTGCGGCCGCTGCTAAGTCCACCTCATCACAAAGATATTTGACCGGGCAGCAAAGAGGAGCCGAAAAACCTGCGGCCGGTGCAGCGAAGTGTGCCGGGAATGGCGCTATACGAACACGCTAACTAGTGCGACGTGGTGCGGGGCTCAATGCGCCGGACCCCGAGGGTGCCAGGTGCCCGATGTTGGCTGGCAAGGCTGCCCCCTAAGCAGGGTTAAAATGGTGGGACGGGCTCATATAAAGGCTGCCCTTGCCGGCCTTCGTGAATTGGTTTTTAACACAGCAGTTGGTCTTCAGACTGGAATGGCGGGGTCGCCCTCGTTATGTGAACCCGAGGAAGTCCTTCAGGGGTCCGTGAGGACAGACTAGATGAGCCCTGGACTGGACTTTCCTCCGGCCGTACTTTGATGGCTGGGCCACAATGCGCTGACATTTGTGACGCGGTGACTCATAAAAGGCCACGTGTAAAAATCGATCGATCGATCAATCGCCGCGCAGCACACCCCTCATATCTCACTGCTTTCCCTGCGAATCCTTTCTTTAACGTCTGACTGGTTTTCATGTCAAAAATGTCATCAACACAAAACAAAACCAAAAAAACCAACAGCAGCCCCTCCTGCCAACCTCCGCGACCACCGGACCAGTCCACATTCCAGCACAGGTGACGGCAAGAAAGGAGGAGGAGAAGAAGAACATTCGTCAAAGTCGTAATGACATGCTGCCCCGTTACAACACGAGTGCCCGGTCACCCTCCATCGCCAAGGTGCCACATCCTCCGCCCCTGCCAGTGACGTCAGTCCACTCCCCCGGTATGAGCTCGAGTGTCCGGTCGCGGCCCGCGGAAACACTCAGTCGGATCGCCACGTCCGGCAGTCGCAAAGGCGAACAGATGGCATGGCGTGGCGTGACGTGCCAGTCGGCTTTTCTCCTTCACTAACTCTATCTGGGCTCCTGTGAACCCCCTAACCCCCCTGTGAACCCCCTAACGTGTGGCGTGGTGCAGCTCTTCGCTTTTCCTCGATTTCCTCCCAAGCGCAAGTTTAGCAGAAACACACGAGACCACCAAAGCCCCGCCGTCCAGCCGATCCGGACACTCCTTTTAATAACAAATCGGCACGTTAATGTCGGGGGTCACCGACGTCGGCCGGCGACTCGTTTTAATGTCACTGCAGGGGGCGACTTTTACAAAACGCCTCCAAGTTCCTTTTCGTCACCTCCCTTATCTAGCCATCCATTTACTTAATCTGCTCGCCCACCTAATTAAGACCCCCCCCCCCCCATGGAGTGATGCTTCGGTCAGCACTGACTGATGATGATGATGAGGGCACTGTCACACCTCACTGAAGTTCCAGCTGTTCACCTCCAAGTGGACTCTTTAAACTGATGGTGACACACTTGGGCTGGGGGGGCCCTCTGTGACAAAGGCACCCGTGTCCTGTCCCGGATTTCCTGCTCCTCCACTTTCCGCACGCGCCTTTGTCTTCGGCTCCGTCCTTGACTTGACTTTGCTGCTTGGACTCCCTTCTGTTCTCGTTCTGCTTCGGTGGTCTCGAGGGCTGCCTGCCTCTCCGCCTGCTCTTACTTCTCCTCTCCTCGATGACCTGATCTTTGGCTTTACTGCTTCACTGAGCCCCCAGGATCACTGACTGCCAATCAAGAAGTGCCCATGTGGGTGAGGTGTGCCATGACACCAGCAGGAGGCGCTGTGCACTGCTTGTGGCAGGAGTCTGGGGTCTCGCTGTTAATGGAGGGGCAAACCAGTGATTTGTGTCATTGGGCCCGGTGTGGCGCCTTTACTTTTCTATGCTCTCTTCACCCGTTCTCACTAATTTTGTATTTTCATTTTTTCTAATGAACATCATCCATTTCTTACTGCTTTAGAATGTATGTGCCCACGTTTGCCACCAAGGTGTGTCGTGGTGCCATCTTGGGTGACAACACACAGAACACCAAAAGACCCAGAGAGTAGGAAGGGACGATGAGCACAGGTTGTGACCAATGGAGCAGACAACCAAAGACACATCTGCTGCATGACGCGCTCAGCTTGGGTGGGGACAGCAAGTGGGAAGGGGACACCGCAGCCTGCAACCCAGTGACTCCGCCCACAGCCCTTCCTGCAAGGTTTATGTTCGCTGTGGCCCCGCCTCCAATCCCCCTTTAAGGTTTCATTCTGGTTGTTGCTCCACCCCCCTGGACATTCAGCAGCTCAGCCACTCCCCTCTCATCAGGTTCCATTTTAACTGGAGCTCCGCCCCCAGAGAGCCCATCAAGTGTAGTTTTGACTGGAGCTCCGCCCAGGACCTGCTCTTTAGGTTGACTGTGGCTCCGCCTTCAGACTGGATTTTAATTGTAGCTCCGCCTCCAGCCCCGCCAGGCTCAGTCCGATCTGAATTTATAATTTGTGAAGAGGGTCTTTGTTGCTGTCTTGGTGGTCACTTTGAGGCTCTGTGGTCCTTCCATTAGGGGTACATTTAATGAAAGAGTCTGGAGCCAGCTGAGATGGCACCTGTCTGCACCCTTTGGCCCCAGTGTGGCCCTGCCCACCACTCCGTAGACTGATAAGAAGGTGACATCGCTCTGTCACAGCACCATTACTTAAGCGTCACCGCTGACACCCTGAATACCCACATCCTCAGTTACTTGTGGCTCTTCTCGCTGCCCATTTGTTTTTATGTCACCATCACGTGGTCTATAAATGTCACAGAACAAGGGGACAGCGGGGCTAAAGTCTGGAGACGGCCGGAGTTCTATCTGGCCTTTGTATGAGCCACTTAGACGTGTCAGGGTCACCGTGACATGTGGGCGGTGCCCAGTCCGGCTTTCGGGGTGCCCTACTAAGCGCTCTGCCACCCGAACGTTCAAACGATTCTTCAGCGTGACCTCCACGGGCAGTGAAGGACTAGGAGCCGCCAGCAGCCCGCTCTCCCGTTTTACAGTTCGATGCTCAGTCCCAAAGGGTTCAAGCTTCCCAGCATGCACTTGGGCCCGGAGAGCGAGCGAGCGAGCAATTCCACAGATAGAGATCTGTGCAGCTGTGCCGTGGCGGCTAATAAAAGCCCTTTATTAATTCCGCCGGGCGGCCCGTCTGCCGCTGTGTCGCTCTCCCAACGTGGACGCTGTTATTATTTTAGCAAATGGCGCAATTATCTGCTCGGGTAAATATGCGCTGGCGAGATAAGTGCGAGGGGAGCGGATTTGACTTCTCTGATTTCGGTCACAGGCTCGATATCATCAGCCTCTGCAACAATTCTGTGCTCCTCTGATAGCGGAAATCAATGGCCAGTGCACAGGCCGGCGTTTGAAGGGCGCTATATGACGGGAAGAGTGAACGACACGAGCGACTCTCTGGGGGTCTTTCGAAGAAAATCTAATATGTCACTGCGACGCGGCACACGGTGGTCAGGCGTTAAAGGAAGATTACTGGGGTCTGTACACTGCTGACACAACTAACGGACAGACACGAAAGGCGCTAGATAAGTGACAGGCGCTATAGAAGTGACACGTGTGACAGGCACTAGACAAGTGACAGGCGCTATATAAGTGACAGGCACTAGATAAGTGACAGGTGCTATATAAGTGACAGGTGTGACAGGCGCTAGATAAGTGACAGATGCTATATAAGTGACAGGCGCTATATAAGTGACAGGTGTGACAGGCACTAGATAAGTGACAGGTGTGACAGGCGCTAGATAAGTGACAGGCGCTATATAAGTGACACGTGTGACAGGCACTAGATAAGTGACAGATGCTATATAAGTGACAGGCGCTATATAAGTGACAGGTGTGACAGGCGCTAGATAAGTGACAGGCGCTATATAAGTGACACGTGTGACAGGCACTAGATAAGTGACAGATGCTATATAAGTGACAGGTGTGACAGGCGCTATATAAGTGACAGGTGTGACAGGCGCTATATAAAAGTGACAGGCGGTATATAAGTGACAGGTGCTATATGGGGACAGGGGTGGGTTTTTAATTCCCTTGTTAAACGCCGCCCTCTCTCTCTCTCTGCTTTAGCACATCCCTAATGTCACATTTCATATTTCTGACAGGCCTTGTGTCTTCAGGGTGGGGCCCCATGACATCACTGCTGAAGGACCGCCCTCAGCCTTAATATGGGGGTCCTGCTGGAGTTTCCTTTAACCTCTCAGGTGTTTTGAGTTTTCTGGTCCACTTTTTGGGTAAACGGCCCCCCCCCCCAGTTTGGTTGTTATAAAGAACTCCTCGTCTTCTCAAGTCAGAGGTGTGAGGGTCTCCTCCCCTGCAGGACAGTTGTGCACACGCCGTTAGTTCTTCAGGTCGTTTCGAGAAGATGAAGACGATGAAAAGCAACAGGAGGACCCAGCAAGTGGTCTCCGTGTGACTGGTGCCGTCCAATGAAATGAAGCCAAGTCAGGGCCAACGCTTCCAGACTGACCCCCAAACACAGACATGGGGTGGGCTCGGTCCTTGAGGGGGGACCAGCCAGCAAGCCTTTCCTTCGACCCCATCGCAGATGAATCAAATCGCGGCCCCCCCCCGATTTGCCCCAATCGATTACTTCTGCTCTGTCACCTCGCTGAGGTGTGGCGCGTTGTCTGCGTTTGCCCATTTTATTCCATTCATGCCACACGTGTTCTCTTTTCAGGTCCCAAATATGCTGCACTTTGCCCGTATTAACATAACGACAGCGAGGGTCTCTGTGTGCCGTCGCGGGTCCGAGCCCGACTGACCCTCCGCCATCCCCATCAGGCGCCCTGCCACCCAAGCTCGGACTACTTACGGGGCTTCTTGGTGGTGGCGTTGACCGTCACGCTGGGTGGCCCCACGCCAGCGCTGTTGTATGCACGCACCGTGATGTGGTACAGCGTGCTGCCCTTCAGCCCCTTAATGACGGCCACCGTTTTGTTCCCCGCGGTTCTTCCGATGCTCGCCGTCTCATCTTTTCCATCCTGACTCCAGTATCTCAGCTGGGAAAGAAGAAGAAAGAAAGAAAATCAGGAAAAGGGATGAAGTTGGCAAAATCTCCTGGAAAAACCCAAGGCTTCTTATTGAATTTCAACTTTGAGTCTGAGGGGAGACCTCTGGGACCCCCGATAGCAGGACGGTGAGTTACTCCTTAAGGGCCAGCACTGGACCTTCAATTGGTGTCACTTTGTTTGTATGACGTGTAGGACAAAGTGGGCACTGCCCATTCTGCCGGGCACACAAAGCCCATCGAAACAGCCCATTTAATAGGAACGTCCCAACCTGCAGTTCTGAGTGAACGGCCGATCAGGGGCTCCACCGATGGCAGCTCAGACAAAGGGGCACCTAGAGGGGCATTCACTTCAGGCTGGTAGGCACAAACTGAATGGCGTCTGCATGCTCAGGGGCTGTGGGGGCAGCAATGTGGTGCCAACCGGGGGCCTGGCAGCTGGGCTCAGGCAACAGTGAAAGGTAATCGTCGTCAGGGCCCATGCCAGCTGTCTTGATCTGCCTCTGCCCAGTGGCCATAAGGGGACAGAGACCAGGGGGCCTGCGTACTTCTTCACTGCCCACCCTGATGGGTCGTCTGGTCCTTTAGGTCTGCCAGGTATGTAGCTGGGCTTTGGGTTTGACCCCCCCCCACCACCCCCTGACTTCACTCCTGCCTGAGGCCACCAGAGGGACCTCAAGATGAGGCCAGAAGCCCTGTAGAGGAGACTGGAGGTGACGTCAGGTGGACTCCTGGGATTGTCGGACCACCACAGGCCCCGTGGGCAGCGGGCGAGTTGGGAGGAGTGGAGAAGGAGGGAAGATCAAAGGACCAAGCAGCAGGTATGGAAAGGGAGGCCAGCGGGCCAAAAAACAGGCGGGCAGGCAGAGAGGGCGACTCCCGTCAGGTCGGGCACAGAGGGCAACAGCTTTGCTGCCCTTCTTATGGCATTTTCTGTAATAACAAACCGCTCTGTTTTCCATCATTTTGGGCCAGGGGTCTGCACAGGAGGGTCCCCTGTTATGGAGGCCATAACAGAAGTGTGTCACAAGAGGGCACTTCTGGCGTCACAGGGAGAGTGTGCCCCCTGTTGGCCCAGTGTGTGCCCACCCAAATACAGAGGTACCTGCTGTCTCTGTCGACCCCCTGGGTCAGATACGTGACCCCCGAAGAGCCACACAGGCGTTCAATCAGAGTCGAGGAAATGCACACAACGGCCAAAAATGGGATCACAATGAGTGGGCACTTAATAGAAGCTTCTGGAAGTTGGCAGCGGCCTCCAAAGGTCACTCTCACTACCTCCTGGTATAAAAGGGGCAGCAGCGGCCCATTAGTAACATTTCTCCCTGCCAGGACCTCTGCGTGGCGAGTTAAACTTAACGAGATTCACATCATTAAGAAATTTAAGACCACCGGACGGGCACGCAAGTAACACGGGGAGGAAGTGGCGGCCGAGACACAAGCCCACCCACCGGCAAACTACAGGGGGCTGTGCGCTGTCTGCCAGCAGGTGGGCTCAGGAAGTCACTTCACGCCATTTTGTACAGTGCCCCCCCCCACACACAGACAAGTTCAACGCCAGTGTGCCCACATGTGTGCGCATAGGGAGTCTTCATGTCCACGAGCTTCTCAACGAAACACACCACCACGGGGGGCCAGAGCCCATCACGGCAGGGACGGCGGTCCCACACACACACAGGCCCTCTGAGGACTTTAACTCCCAAGAACATCGGGTGCCTGAAACTGGCACACGTCTGGACCCCGGAACAACAAGCAGGCATGGAATGCGAGCAACCATCCTGCACCCGAGTGCCTCGGCTGAGCCTCAGTCGACCCACAAGCCAGGTGCCCATCCTGCCACCACTGGCATGGCCGTGAAATGGAACAGTGCTGGTGAAGCCAGGAGGGCACAGTCGGGCACTGAAGGCAAACGAGAATTGAAAACCAAACTGGAAAAGCAGAAGTCGCATTTGTCCTGGGCGCACCTCGCCACTCACCCGAATCGCGGATGCCAAGTTCCCAGCAATGGCGCCTGAGCAGAGACAGCATTTAGTTTTGAGAAAGTCATTCATGGATGATGGGGTGCCCCCCGGGGTGCTTAGTGTTGCATCACGACTTACAAGTTAATATGTAACATCGCCAACGTTATCAACTCAGGCCATCAAAGGGGGTGTCTGGATGGAGCCCCCTGCCCCCCCACCCCGTCACATCCCGTCCCACCGCTCACCTCATAGCCTAAGACCCTCCGCTTGCTGGTGTTCCCGGAGACCGGACGCCAGGAGACTTCGATTTCTGAGGCAGAAAGACTCCGAGCTCGGATTTTAGTTGGCGCTCTGGCGGGTTCTGGAAAAGAAGTTTGACGAGATGCCCCTCATTAATATTCATAACCTAAATCAGAGAGAGCTGGGAAAACGAGGAGGACATTAAAAGGAGACCCTCCACACCGTCTTGGGCGCCCCCATTAAACACGCTTACTTAGCAGGGTGGCACTGGGCACTGACAGGACCAACACAGCACCAGGGGCACATGCCAGCCTCACGCACAGCGCAACTGGGCACGGAATCTGAACTTGGGTTCCTCAAGTACTGACCAGTGGGCCGCCATGCCAGCCTAATTCAAAGGCGTTTGCACAGCACACCATTTAATGGCCGATAATTTAACGGCTCAGCCATTCTGGGGGTTCCGACACCAAACTTCATACACCACCTTGTATGAGGGACGCTACCCTCAATCTAGGCCCGTGTCACAGAGTCAAGAGGGCATCGTGGTGGCACAATGGGGCCACCTCTGGGGCTCCAGGCTTCAGTCCTTCCATCGAGATGTTATCTGCAGGTCTTCATGGTTTCCAGCCATTCCAACCCACCTCAGACCAATGCCACCCCTTACGCTGGCACAGGATGCCACACTGGCCTGCAGCACAGAGCTCATATAGCGCCATGCGTAGTGTGCAGGTGTGTGTAGGAGAAAGCGGCAGAGAGGCTGCCTGCTTGGCAACCTGTTTAACCCCACATAGGGGGGCAGCATGGGGTGGTCTCCAGGAGGCACCTGAAAGGGAGCGAGTCTTCATTCCGGGAGAGGGTCCGCCCTGCTTAAACTTCCTATAGCATGTTGGTCACCGATGTCCTGACGTGGCCCACCTGCTCCTCATGCTACATCTCCCTAATGGTCTGGTCAATCAATCCGGACCCTCAGAAGGTCTCTTAATGCCTAGAGCCCTGACCACTCCAGAGGGAGGCAACACGCTGCGCGTTAGGTGGACCAGCAGGAACTTCACTGGCCTGCGTGACGACACAATGACTAGAGGTGCAGGACGGACCACTCCAGAGACCACCACGGCTCCAATATTGACGGCGAGCCACCAAGTGCGCCCGCTACGAGAGCTCTTAAGAAGCACTCACTCACCCTCCTCCGCCGAGTAGATGGTGACCGAGGGGCCGAAGTGCCCTTCGCCCTTATTGTTGTACACCCCGACCTTCACCTCGTACGGGGAGAATGGTGGGATGCTCTCGTTCTTGTAGACGTATCTGGAGGCGTCCGCCGACGTCACCGCAGCCTGCATCCAGCTGGTGGAGCCCAGAGGGCGAAAGGCTACCACGTAGCCGAATCCTGGCCCGGCCTGCAGCTCTTCGGGAACAGGCTGCCAAAAAAAAGAAACCAAGCGTGACCCAGAGTCCCACACCAGGCGGGCACGGCCTCCATTATGGCCGAGCACTCGGCTCCTTAAAGATTTATAAAGCTAATGATGGCTTTCATTACACCTGAGGGGGACAGGAGGAGACCCCCGGGTTTGACACACAGACAACAAGTAGGCCTGCAACGGCCACAACAGAACACAACTCAACGTTGGACTCTGCGGGTCACCCATCCTGGCAGCATCAAGGCAAGGCAGGAAAGAACCCTGGGTGGGGTGCCAGTCCAGCACCTGAGCACAGAGCCACTCGCTGCCAGGCAAACCAGCCTGTGTGCCTGGGGGTATGAGCAGCCCATGAAGATCCAGGGGGTACATGCCATCTTCACAGAGACAATGACATCACCCCCAAGGACAGAATGGGGGGACTGGGGGGATCCGAGTGACTCCACTTATGGAGAAGAAGAAGAAGAGCAGTCAGCACTAAAATGGTGGAATCCCAGGAGGAAACAACAAAGGTGGACCACCAGGGAGGTGCACATGAGGTGAACTTTCAGACAGACTTCCATAAGGTCCCACAGGAGGGAGAACGGAGGGCACAGTGTGTAGAGGGGCACACAACGCCAACAGAAAGGGGGCACGGAGAGGGGGGGGGGGGGGGGCTTCAGAATGAGGTGAAGCATCAAGTGGCGTCCATCAGCTTCAGAGGTTGGCCGCTGCTCTTTTTAAAACACAAGGAATGTCAGGGTCCTCAAGTGGGTCAAGTCTGCGCCGCCCACTACACCAGGAGGGAGGGCAGACAATTGTCAGAGGGGCACCTGGAGAGCACACCAGCTTGGGCAAACTGACGCCCAACAAACACAAATGGGCAGTGAGAAAACTTCAACTCCCAGCAGGCTTTATGGGGCTGGGGGCGGGCCCATAACAGTGACAGACAGGTGGCCCCGCCTCTTGGGGATCCACCCACAAAATACGAGGAAGACGACAGAACACATTCACACAAAGACGACGATGACGATGACAAGATGCACTTGGAACAGGAGCCCTGGCATGACCGCCGCCTGGATGAGCGCATTGCTTTATTATTATTATTCTGGATAGTCCCCTTGCCACCGCTTACACGGTCCCCACCAGGACACGGGCACAAGTCCAAGGGGCTCACATTGTGACACGTGTTTAAAATGTCCCCCTTGCCTGTCCGTGTGTTGGGTCACCTGTCAGGTCTGAAGGCTCTTGTGTCGTCTGTGTGGGATGGCACCGGTGGTGGAGACAACAATGGGCACAATGTCCATTCTCCATGAGTGGCACATGGACTTGTGCAGCTGATTTGTGTGTCACTTATCTGCTCTGTTACGGTGTCAGTGTCGGCGACGGGTGACATTGTGCAGTCCTTCTAATCTGGCATGTGTATGTGCGCCTCCCAGTTTGTGTTGCAGTGCCAGTTCTTGGCAACTGCCGTCTATGATGCCAGTGCATGGTGTCCGTCTGGTCAGGAGCCCAGACCCTGTTGTGATGCGTCGGGCGGTGTCTTGTCCTTTGTGGCCGTATGTGGACGTCCTGTCCAGATTTTCGTGTTCGTCACTTGATGCCCTTCTGTCTCACCACCCGTCACCAGGGCTTATGTATACAGTCCTCGATGGGCCGCCTAAGGGTCCCAAGGACTGGGCTGTGGCGCCCTGCATGTTCTCCTTGTGCTTGTCGGGCCACAGCCCCCCAGTGCCCCCAGAGTGACCTCCCAATTTCAGGGCTAATCAAGCGCCTGGCAGACTGACCAGCCTCTGAATGCCCTCTTACCGTTTACACGTCGAGGGTCATTTTAAACCTCAGCAGGTGGGCTCCTCGCCCAGGCAATTCTCCATTAACAGTCGGACTCGGAGGCTCTATGCCATCACGCGTCATTGTCACCACCTCGCCAGCTCTGAGGCGGTGCCCACAAGTCTTATCAGGGTTCAAATGAGGCCTGTGCTGACTCGGGGAGGGGGGCCGCGGGTTTAATCGAACTCTCTAATTAGCGGACGCCGTTCTGCTTATTCAAAGGGTCTTCACCGACGCCGTTTTCTTTAATGGCATGAAATGAAAACTCGAGCCCCCACTCTGAAGGGCACTCAACTAATGAAGCGGAGGCGAGAACAAGAACCGAACGAAACCGGCCGGCGGGAGTGAACTGGGAAAAACGCTGCAAGAGGAGGACAGGAACAAGAAGAGGAGGAAGAAGAAGAAGAAGAGCAGTGGCACTGGTGGCAGCGCCAGCGTGGTCAGCCTACCTCCCAGGTGATTACCAGCTCAGACCGGCTCCCTCCGCCTCCGCTCACGTTGGATGGCGTCACCTTTGGAACTGGAAGAAGAAGAAAACAAAAGGGAGTTTTAGTGATTGAGGACTGCCAGGAGGCCAGTCAAACGGGCATGCAGGATGGCACAAGGATGGGCATGACAACTAGCGAGTGGCCTTACAGTGTGCCCATCATCACACTTATTTGGGGACTGAGAGGCATGCTGTGAATGTTAGGATGGGGGGGACTTTGAAAAGAGATCTGCTCCAGGGCAAAATACTAATACAACAGCAGGGGGCGCCCTCCTGGCATCTTGCCACACCATGTGCCACTGCTACAACACTGGGCGTTCAAATCAGGGACATCATTCGGCTGCTTCTCTGGGCAGGCATTTAAACCCCCGTCTGTCTGGTAGGGTGGCTCTCCCTTTGTCTTTCTCCCACCAGTGAGCCCACCCCGGCCCCCGGGGCCAAACCCCAAAATCACCTCCAGGCTCAGCTGGGGCCCTCCTTTTGGCTACAGACACACGCCCCCTAGTGGCCCCAGGAGTCACTGCCCCTTCAGTACCCAAAAGAGGAGCACAACTGCAATGCCGCAATTAAAAGGGCACCCAGCCTGGCACTGTGGGATGTCTTACTGTTATTATTATTACTGTGTGCCCACTCTTGGATGCCAGATGGCATTCTGCCCCTTCTCCTGCCATTTGTGGCCCCACTCATCAGTCCAGGATTAGACAGACTTAGCTGCCCCCCCTAGTGTTCCTACAGAATATCAACATCTTCAGCTCTGCATGCCCACCCTCCTGTCACCTTGGGGACATATGACACTGCCCCCTGCTGGTGCACTTCTTCTCACAGTGGCATAAAGGCTGGCAAAGTGGGCTTTCTCTCTTTCCCCACTCCTATTATCCCCCCAGTGCCAGCTTTGTAGTCCTGGATGAAATGTGTCGGCCCACCACAGCCAAGCTGTTTTTGTCCACCTCATTTACAGGACACCCAGGATGGTGGGCATTCCACCCCATTAAAGGGTCCGATCTGCTTGGGCTAAAAGCGGGCAGCAGCTTGTCAACAGTGGAGTTATGCGACTGAGGGGACACAAATTCAAATTCTACAAAAGGAAGCAGGGCAAGGGGATGTAGAGTAAGCCGTCGCTGCCACAACAACGGGCAACCCTTGGCGCAAGAGTTTGAGGATTTCAATGACAGACTTGAGGACAGCGGCGTGAATGAGCTGCATAAGGCTGGCATCAGGTCCGCCGTGGTGTTGATGTAATTAAACTGAAGTCAGGACACCTCATAGACGACCTGCATTGGCAGGGGCTGAGAGCACAGCGATGCCCCCTGGGCCCTTAACAATCACCAGGACTGGATTAAGTGGATATGAGGGTGGCATCTTAGAGACGGGCAGGCCATGCTGGTTACTCTTAATCAAATGCTCTTTCTTATCCACATTATATTCAAATTAAGAATTTAAGGTCACAAGGGAGACGCCCGCTCTGCACAAGGTGCCAATCCATCTGCCCGCTCCTCCTCTGGTGCTGACACATCCAGTTCAAATGTAAGCCATGTCATCCGAGACCCTTTAGACGGACACATGGGCATAGGGGGCGGCAGAGACAGTCAGCCAGTCACCCTGGACACAGAGGGGACGCCACCGGTGGATGGAGCATTCAGCCATGAAGGTCCGAGGGGGGAACGAGTGCCATCAAGTGTGCCAATGTCAGGAAAGGTGAGCTCTGATCAAAAACCCATTGACTACCCGAGGGGTCAATCACCTGTGATATAGCGCCTTTCATGTCTATCTGTCAATCTGGGGGGGGCAAAACAGACGTGCTTGGAGGTGTCATCACGATACGAACACAGGGGCCCAGGACTGTGGAGAAAGACTGGCAGCAGCTAGCCTGGGTCACCATGATAATGATGATGATGAAGACGAGTGCTTGTCTGTCTGTTGTGTGGTGTCTTTACTATCCGGCCATCTCTGATATAGTGCCTTTCATGTCTGTCTGATGTTGTCATTTGTGTCATATAGTGCCCGCCTGCCTGCCCGCCCTCCTATTTATCTTCTAGTCCCACACTTTCCCGTGTTATTTCAGTGTTGATTGACTCCTTTATTCCAAATCTGACGCTCATTTTAATTTACAGTGTTTTGAAGTTTATGCTTTGTTTAAATAGATGTTGCCGATGGCGCCTTTCAGCTGGCAGACAAAGGGGCACTCGGGCTCCTAAACTGGTGACTAACTGGAACTCATGTGTCACAGTGATCACTGGCCCACCTTGGGAGAACCAAAAACAGCAAAAGGGAGAAGACAAATCCAGGCCACCTCAGGGGGCTTAAAGATGTCAATCGGAGGAAATGAGGTGACAACACAAATGAAGGAAACCAAAATGACCAAAGTGACAGCGAGGAGGACTGGAGGAACATGAAAGGACAACGCCGACTGGAAAACTCAACACGGCAAAGTGTCCAGAGACCACCAAAAAAAAAAAAAAAAGGTACAAAAACACGAGCGTGGTCAGGAGGACGGAGCTGACATGTGACGTGTGACAGAGTGAGCCGGGGACACCAGAAACATCTGGAGACACACAGGAAGGGGGGAACAAAGGAAAGGAAAGGCAAATCACCATATACTACAAAGAGAGACAGCTGGCAGAGGCGCTACGGGACAGGAGACGGGGGGCGAGGGAAAGGCACTAATGGAGGAGTGAAAGGAACGGAGAATGAAAAGCGTTAAATAGTAAGAGGCACAGCAGGGAAAGGCGCCATATAATAAAGAGGGAGACGTGAAAGGCGCCATATAACAGACAGACAGACTGAGAGAAGTGAATATCCCACATGCAGACTGCCTCCTCCCTTGTCCCCCCCCGTGCCCCTCTGTCACCCCCCTTTCGAGGACTCACTGTCACGCCAGGCCCCCCACAGGACATGGCGCTGGCCGATACTCACTGGCTTCCTCGGTCCTTGCTTGTTTGGACGGCACGCTCGACTCCCCGATGCCAATGGCGTTGTTCGCCACGACCCGAAACTCGTACTCCACCCAGGGGCTGAGCTCGACCACCGTGGCTGTCAGCTGTCGGCCGTCAATGAGCTCTGGAACTAGGGAGCCATTTTAGGGAGAAGAAGAAAAATACAAAAGACAAGAAGAAGAAGAAGAAGCGCAGGGTGAGTAGGCCGTCGTGGTGCCCCCACCCCACGATTCACAGCCGCAGTGCCACTCGTTGGCTGCTGTCCCCGCGCCTACCTGTGGTCACGGCCTGCCAGCCCACTGAGAAGGGGGTCCTGGCCTGAATGGTGTAGGAGGTGATGGGGCTGTGGTTATCAGGGGCCGGCCTCCAGGACAGCAGTGCCGTGGTGTCGCTTATTTCCTCTACTTCTACGTGCTCAGGTGGGCCCGGCGGACCTTGAAACACAAAACGAGAGCCGTGAGAAGACAGCTGGACGACGGGGTATGGGGGGTGGGCGAGCTGCTGTGTCACCATGAAAGAGAAGTGGAGGAATGCCAAGCACGATGCCAGAGCCCATCGTGGCACAGGCGGACCACCCATTCTGCACTTGAGTTGACTTCATGCGTCTCTCCACTTCTGGAGATGGTGCTGTAAGAGGACCCCCACTGTGCACTCGGGCACTGAAGCCAAGGTGGGTGCTCTGTCTGCTTGCCCACCCTCCACCCCCCCAGTATCACCACCCCTCTTTGCCTGTCCACAGCATTTGTCCCACACATCATCGAGTTGTACAGCCCCCCAGTGTGTGTGTGTGAAATGACAGGCGCTAAACGGGCCCCACGTTACTAATTGCCCCCATGACTTTAAACCCCCCGGTCAGGTCACCTCTTCCCCCTCCTTCAGCCGGCCCCCCCACTGCTCTCCTCTGGACTTTCTGCAGCAGCGCTGTGGAGACCCAAACTGCAGCCGAGGCTTCACTACGGGGTCACAGAACTGTGTGGACGCTGACCAGACCACCGGCATTGCTTGGAACTCCTGCCCTTATGAACGCCATTCTTATATTATTCTCATCATCATCATCATCATCATCACGTTGTGTACACCCGAGGCATGATGACAGTGACATGGGCAGCACTGTACGTCACATTGTGGCCAGCAGGGGCGCCCTGGAGGTGTCCTCAAACACAGAAGGAGGGATTCATAGTGAAGACAGCAAACAAACCCCACGGCGGCCCACTGGCCTCCCTGATGGACACATCAGCCCTGAAGCTCCTCCTGCTGTCGCTCTTCCTCGGTTCTTTGCTTTTGCCGATTCCTCCTTTTGAATCCTTCAATACAAATTGGAGATTTCTCGTCATCAGTGGTCTGTCATCGTCACCTGACCAGGGTTTTTTTTGTGGTTTCCCTCCCTTTCTGACCTTTAAATTGTGTTTTCGGCCTCTTAAGTTTGGAGTCAGGCCGACGGTGCAGGTGAGGACCTGTGGAGCTCATGGGGGGCCTGGCTTTGGACTTCTGGCCGTCGCGTGACGGGACCCCAACTCTGGATGTTATGTTCTCTAAGACTTTGGCGTCTGCTTCCTAAAACATTTTTTTGCTGCTTTGACAATCAAATTACTGCCCCTCATAGTCATCTAGTGGTCCTTTCATGTGGACCACCCACCTTAGCCTGCTGGAGTTCTTCACGGCCCCTTCCTTGTCCCAGTTCAACTGACTCTCCCCCTGTGCTCACCCTGACGGACTCGAGCCAAGCAAAAGGCTGCCTGAGCATCTGCTAAAGTTCTAAAGCACATCCCACCACGCGGCCCCCCAAATAAAGGCAGAGTACCTCTGACGATGAGGTCTGCTTCTGCAGACACGGCGTCCACGCTGGTCTCCACCACGCAGGAGTAGCGCCCAGCATGTTTGAGCTGCACACTTCGGATCATCATGTCCCCTGCGGAATGCTGCTGGCGGGACAAGACAAAGAGCGAGAGACAAGTGAGGAAGGAATCCTATAATATAGCGCCTTTCACAACCGCCTGGCGCTGCCATGATACTGTAGTGCCCGTCACCTCACATCTCCATTATTTTAGATGCCATGTCCAGTCTTTTTCATTTTAATACACAGCTTCACAAAGCCAGAGATCCAAGGACAGGACACTGGGAGACATCTGAAATGACAGTGGCCCTCAGGTCACATGGCAGCGCTGCTGCGGACAACAAGAACGCTAAACACTAAGACGGCATAACTACAACTAATGGCACTTTAAAGAAAGAAAAGTGACATTCGGGGGTCCCAAGGGGCTTCCACCTCTCCAGACCCCAGTGAAGCCTGAAAATCAAAATTGTGGAGGGTACTTGAAAATGAATTTTAAACCAATCACACGCTTTGCGGCCATTGCTGTGCCCACCCACGGACACACTGGTGGGGCGGGGATAGAGGCCTGAGTGACAGCAGCATGGGAGGGGCTAGATGACAGGGCAGGGCTAGGGACCTGAGTGACAGCAGCATGGGAGGGGCTAGATGACTGGGCAAGAGCGGGCTGGGCAGGGTGAGACACTGGCACACTAATGGGCACGCAAAGTTACCAGTAAGCATCCAGAGGGCCGTCACAGTCCTGCATGTCACTTGACGAGGTCTTTATGAGTCACAGGAGGAAAGATCAGAGTGGGGCGTTGGCCTACCACTCCTGTCACAGGAGCCCCTTTCAGTCGTCTTTTTAGGGACACTTCAGCTTTGTTGCTGTCCTCGTTGTTGTCTCTGCTTGGTGTGACACTACTGCTTTGCCATTTCCTTGACGGGCAGGCTGCTGCCACGTTCTCATTTGGGCCTCCTCCTCCGCTGTGTCGCTGCTCGTGTTCCTGTTTAGTTTGAAGCCTACAGGGCGGGGGCCTCTGCTGCTGCAGTGACAGGTGCAGTCACCGTCGCCATTTTGTTTTGTGGCGGGCGCGGACATTTTGAGAGCGGCGTCGTCACAAGTCAGTCTTGACAGAAGTCGTGTGGTGTGACGTCATGCGTGTGACACTTTGAAGGCGACTCCAGTGACTGAACTACACAACACCTGGCCACTTCTTGACAACATGGCCTGTCCAGGAGAAAACATCGGAGGAGAATGCGGTGCACACACACACCCACACACACATACCAGAATGCTACGGAGCACAAAGAGCCGCGCGTGCAGAACGACTCAGAGCCGACTTTCAAGCCGGCCACAGCGCATCTCCGGGGTTTTGGGGACGCAATACGACAATCGATGGCTGGAGGGGCGGCGGGCGGGCGTGTGGCCGATGCCCTCCGGGGGCTGCAGCTCAATCATTACTTTACATTCAGCCCCAACAGAAATTGTTAGACTCTCAATTAAATTTTTCCAATCCATAAATAATCAAGAAAAGACAAATGGCTCAAATTAGTTGGCTGAGGAAGGCCCATTGATTTTTGGAAGTGCTTATTAGATTGAGGTCTGGCGAGGCTGCCAAGGCGTCTGTCCGGCCGGGAACAGGCAGAGTGGCGCCAAGCCTGTGGAAACGGCCATCGAGGTCGCTAAACACCAGCGACACCAAGGAACGGACCACCTGCACAGTGGGACACACGAGAGACTGTCTCACCACTTCATTGGAAGGAGGAGTTACTGTATGGGGGTCTCCCTGGCACCTATTCGGGTGGTGTCGTTAGAGACCACCTTTGGCATTATTCGGGGGTCGGTTCAGTGTCCTTATTGGTTCAGTTCTTGTGATGTTCTCCTCTTCTCATGTTTGTAGATTTTGGTTTATCGCGACGCCATTTTGAGGTTCCTGTTGCTAGGGGGTGCGGTCCCAGAAGTCATGTGACACGACGTCACCAGCCCGACGCCAAGGGTCACTTGTGGGTTCCCCTCAGACTGGGAGGCTGGCTCGTGATTCGCACATTTAGACCTTCCACATCTCTAGCTGCTCAGCCCGCAGTACGGTGACGATGGAGTCACCACAGAAACCCGCTTAGCTGCTCCACTGATGTCAATGACAAACACCTCGTGACTCAAACGAGCGCTCAAGTGACGTGTGCTCCTGGCGGATCTCTGCATTGTGACTTTCCGATTCTGAAAGGGGACGGCCACGCAGGAGGGACTCTGGGGCCTTGGTGGGCTCTGCATCTTCTGTTCTTCATTCACGTGGTACGCCATCACGTAGCGCTTGCCCTGCACTCGGTGCCCGTGACAGTAATGACGCATTTAGGCCGGGGCCTCGGCTGTCACTGTCACCTGCTCTTCCTCCTGCTTTGGCCTTTGATGTTCTCCACTGGCGTCCCCCACCTCGTCTTCTCAGCTTGGACCGCAGGTGGAGGTGACATTTCGCCGTTGCTCCTCCAGTGATTCAGGATTATTTGAATTGATTTTGCTGGTGAGAATTAAGAGTGAAACTTTAAAACTAAACTTGGCGTTGACTTCCCAAAAGAAACACAAGTGGGGGGCCTGCCGGCCTGGACTGGGGGGCACTTCATGTGTGATTGTGTCTTCTGGAGGATCTGAAGATGTTTAAATATGGGTGGAGCCCCAGGAGGCGGGGCCGCCGTGACTGTCCTGCTGCTGGCCCCGCCCCCAGACAGAGGGTTCCCCAGAGCGGCTCGTCGCTAACTCGGCTTCCCTGTCCGATGTGCTCGGCTCCCTTTTGGTGAAACGCCAGAGTCTTAAGTTTCTCTCCCAAGAGAGGCTTCTAAGATATTTGGGGACTTTTAGGGCATTTTTGAACCCCTGTTAGGCCCGTTTAGGCTGCAGCCAGCTAGGGGGTTTTGGGGTCTGGCTGCCTGGTGTGAGGTCTGTTCTGGGACACAGTGGCAGGGTGTGCACTTTAGACACAAAGCCATCCACTTCTTCTGTGCCGTGTGGCGTTGTGACCCAAGAAACACACAACGGCTCGTCAGGCGCACCTTCAGCCAAGTAGATCAGCGTCTGGTCAGGCCACCGACACGTCGCAGGCTGGCAGTGCCAAACAGTATGGATTACACTGCTGTGCAATGCCACGACTACGTCAGACCACCAGGGCAGATGGTTGCCCCAGAGCTGGACGGCCACACCAGACTGGTTATTTCAGATGTGCCACAAGACAGAATGGTGGCCTGTCGAAGGTCCTGACTTTAACCCTCTAAAGCCCCTTTGGGATGCCCAATTAGAGATGTGCCCCTCAGCTTTGCTCAGGTCATGCTGCAGGACTGAAATGACGAGGCTCTGTGACGGCCACTGGGGGACGACTGCTGGTCACCTGTTTGTTTTATTGTCACTTGTTTCTCATTACTTCAGGCCACCAACAGGCGGTGGGTGGCTTTCTTGATTTCCTGGGGCACATTTGTGTAAAAACGCTGCTAAGCACAATTTACACACAAACCGTGTGACACGTCGGTGACAAATGAGGCCCATGCAATCAATCGATTTTCATTTCTTAACGGCTTTAATGAATCCGAAAGGTGACTTGGGGTGAGAGACGTGCGGATGTCGACAGACGCGCTTTATTAAAGTCTGCCCAGGCGCCTTTCAGTGCCAGTCACAAAAGGGTCTTCTCTGGCATCTCGGGGATGCAAGCAAAGCCAAACAAAGAAACAATCGGGGCCTTCAAGAGCAACACCAGAGAGAGGAAGCACAGACTCAGCGGAGATGCCACGTGGGCACCGCCATCTCCAACAATTCGCACCACTTACCCCTCCGACCTTCTCAAAGTAGTCGCCATCCCTTCTGAAGTCGATGGGCTCTCCGTTGAAGGACCAGGTGAACGTTGGGTCCAGGGAGATGTCATGTGACACCTGGCACGGCAGGACGATGCTTTCACCCACAGTCACGTCCATGTCAGACGGGGGGCCCGTGATGACAGTTGCATCTGCAAAGAGAAATGCAGTTCAGAAAGCAGACCCCCGTGAAGAAGCGGAGTGCTCCCCGTGACCCCCTCACATCACCTGTCCACCCAACCAGCTGGCCTGTCTTTTAACTGGGAGGAAACCCACACAGACATTGGGGGGGGGGTATGCCAACTCCGGACCCCCAGACGAGGCTTTCACATCCGGGGGCCACACGGACAACCAGCCTGTCAGTGGCTCCCATCCCACTACGTGGTAATTCATACCTGAAGCCAAACCTTCTAACGCTTGGGGGTGAGAGTCCCGCTGTGCGCCGGGGGGTCACGTTTGAAACACCTCTCAGTCCCCCCAATTTCTGACCTCTCCTCCTCCGTTGCTCCCCTCGTGGTCCTGAGCTCAGTGTCCAGCCGTTCTGCTCAGGACTTTCCCTGGCGCACTCCAGACGAGGCCTCAGCTTAAGGTTAACCTGTCCGAGACGTTCAGGGCACTTTCTTAACGACTTTCCTCCCCTCTCTAGGTGGGTGTGGGCACTGCCCAGTCCACAGCGACTCGCAGGTCTTCCCATAAGGTGCGCCATCAGGTGTCAAGCGTCCCCTCGGCTGTGACACCTTACCATCGCTCACGTGAAATGTCACCTTCCGGCAGCCTTCAGGGTCTCCTCCTCAGACCTGACCGCCTCGCTTCTTATGTTCTTATCAGAGAATTTCGGAATATTAGGAGGACCCCTGATGGTCTGAGGAGGTTCCTCTGGTGGTTCACAGCCTGCTTTGCTCCTTCTACTCCCTCCATTATTATAGGCCTCTCTGTCAAGGCACCCGGACATCTTGTGGCGTAGCAGGTGGTAGAGAGTTAGGAGGCAGTGTTTAATGCAGGCTATTGAACCCCATGCCATGAGGTGCCAGTTCCATCCCACACCACAGCACCCCACGCGGCCCGCATGCCCCTCACTCCACGTCGGACGGTGAGATTCCAGCCGCCCACTCCGGCGTCTCGAGTCAGGAGGGCCGCTCACCTCCAAGTGCACGCCGGCTCTGCGGAGCAGCAATTGGATAAACAGATTTAAATTATGCATAAGCTGCGCATTCCTAAAATTCAATAAATGTCAGCGCGGGCCGCGCTTATAAAAGATTCACCGTGAAGTGCAGTAAACGCCGAGGAGAAACATTCAGCTTCCAGGTCCACAAGAATCAGCGGGATGAGCCGAGGGGTCCGACTGTAGCTTTGCACTCTTTCGGAGATTCCGCAGCCTGATTTGGGGCAATCGTGGATATCCTTTAGTCTGATGCCACCCTGGCAGTGCCCCTGACATATCCCTCACCGAGCAGCGGGCACCGTGGATGGCCCGTGTGTTGTGAACTTCTCCATTGGTGTCTCATGGCAACATTTCTAGGATGATAAGAACAACACTCAGGTGCCCCCTAGTGGAGCCCAGGACTACCATTTGCCATCACTGAGGTGTCCACCAGCTCTGCTCGCTCACATGACCAGTCTTGTCCACAAACAGTTAAGTCTTCACCAGCCTTGCCAGCTTATTGCTGCCATTTCCTCCACTCTGCCCTTCTTGGCACTCCTGAATTGTCCTTTCTGGGCTCATCTGACAGCTGTTCTCTGCTCACCCTTGGGAATCTC